>NW_026126416.1:29382500-30685000 GCF_943737965.1 Phodopus roborovskii | reverse complement strand
AACCTCTGTATGGGGGGGGCGCTGAGGATGTACTTAGCTTGTAGAGAGGAGTGCAAAGTACTGGGCTTGGTCCCCAGCACATAAAACTGCATGTGTTGGTAGGTGTCTGTAATCATAGCCCTTGGGAGGCAGAGGCAGGAAGATCAGAAATTTGAGGCTATCTCTGCCTATATAAAGAGTTTAAGGTCAGCCATGTTCAAAACAACAACGAAAAATTCTGGGCAATAGACTGAAAATGATGAGGGTGGGGGATTTTTGTCTTTCCTTTTAACCAGCTCTGCACAATTTGAATTTTAAAAACATGCCATCATTGCTTCTATAAATTATAAAATTAAATATAGACTGTCACTAAATAAAAATATTTCACCAGTGAATCGTTGTTTGGGTATATATAATGCTATATATTCAATGGGGAAAAATAAGGTGTTTTTTTTTTATGAGTTTTAAGGAAAACAAGGATATGACTAGGACAGCATTTCAGAGAGTTTTGGGGGTGGAGTGGTAGTGATGTAGCTCTGTGTATATGTGCATCCCAAACTGGAAGGATACATATGAAAGAACAGAGATGACAGCTGGGAACACTTCTACTTTCTACTCCTCCATATATCGATCATTTTCAAGGACCATTTACAAACCATAAAAGAATGTAAAATATTGTGTGGATCCAGTGATAATTATGAGAACTTCCCCTTTCTTCCTTTATTCCTTCCTTATTTCCTCCTCCCCCCCTCTCTGTGCCCTCTCTCTCCTTTTTTGTTGTTTCCATGAAATAGGTTAAGGATGACTATATTGCTTTAAAATGTAGTCAGGATCTCCACACTGGCTTGTAGTTAGGGTCTCTGTCATGGAGTGTTACAAAAGGGAAATCTGTGAACTGATGAGTTCCCTCTCTGTAATGTCCCGTCTTTTAAAAAAATGTCAGCACAATTTCACTAGAAGTCTGAATCATAGTTCCTTTTTCATTTTTAGAGTATATATCATCAAGAGAAAACTCAGTCTTTGATGACTGCTGTAAGATCCACCACACACTCGGAGTCTTTGATTTGGGGTTTTGACTGACTAGGATACTCAATAGAATTCTTTAATGATCTTGGCAATAAAGTCCCTGGCTCTGAGACCCTGTATATTCATCTCTCTGTTAGGTTTCCATCGATCTCAGCTTATTTCCTAGATCCATTGTGATGAACTAATGAGCACATATGAAAACTATAAATGCTGAAAAGGTAGAGGATTATTATTTGTCCAAGCAACAAAAAGATACATAATATCCACCAACCACAGTTGGTGTTTACTTCCTCTTCTTCCCTCGGGGAAACCAATACCACCAACCAACACCGCACCCTCCCACCTCTGCCCCCCCCCACACAATACAAAAAAGATTTCTTGTCAGGATGGCTGATGGATGTCTTCAGTATAGTGCACTGGGACTTAAGCATGCCCACGAACTTGTAGCAAAGCATTTCCCTTTTAACCTTCAGCCTGGATTTGTCCTTGGCAGTATTATATAGGTCTATTCTTCTTTCATGTTTGTTTGTTTATTTATTTATTTATTTATTTTCTAGAACCAAGGCTTACACATCCTTATTAACAGGTCCTCTGATGGAGCTTTAATGATTTTAATGATGATCACAAATTCCTCGCCACTGTCCTAGGAAGAGTCAGGTTTATATTCCCATCAAAACTGGGGTGAACTCTTTACTGCTCTAACTGGTAGAATACACCAGAAATGCTGCTGCTATGCCACAGAATACTGTAGCCCTGGTCCTGGTCATGAGAGCATTTACTCTGACACCCTGCTTCCATGCAGGATGACCAGCTACACAGAGCCATTGTGCTAGAGTGACCCTGGGCAGATGCTCTGGTCAACCATCCTCCTTTAGTCTAGGCTTCTAGCCAAGAAGCCAGAAATATGAGTGGAGCCATCTTGGAACTTCTAGATCTGGTTCAACACACCTACCATTCCAAGTCTTGCTTGCTTGTTTGTTTTTAGTGTGAAGGAGCCCAGGTGTTATTTCATTATATTCTATGAAAATCAGAACCTTAAGTTAACACTTTCCCTTTTGGCTGATCTATCCATTGCATGACAACAAAAAGTTTGCACTTAATTAGAATATACTGATTATATAAAGCAATGGGTTTCATGGCATTTTTGCATGGACATAATATACTTTGAACATATTCACTCATCTGTTCCCCCTTTCTCCTCCCACATCCCTAACAGTTCCTCTTCTATATGTGAGAGAAAAATGTGTATGCCTTTTGTGAGCCTGGCTTATTTTACTTAAAGTGATATTCAGTTATTCTCATATTCTTGCAAATGACATTTATTTCTTTTCAACTATTTCTTATTTATGGCTGGATTGAACTCCATTGTGCATGTATTCTACATTTTAACTAGCTATTCATCCTTTGATGGGTACCTAGACTAATTCTATAACTTGTGCATCGTTATAAGCTAAATAATTAATGTAGGTGTGCAGTTGTCTCTATAATAAATGGCTTTGAAGATTCACCCAGAAGCTAACACTGAAATTCCGCATGGACCAAGGACATTCTCTGCTTCTCTGCCCCATGTTTTGTTTTAGTTTGACTGAGGCCAAACTAAGATTCACAGATTCAACATACTTGTGCCTTAACATCATTTTTAAGTGTCCTTCATCAGTGTGCTTGAACAGAATTCTCCAGTTAATGACCTGCAAAGTTATTTGGGGGTAGTTTTTTTTTTTTTGCAAAGTAATTAAGAAATAGAAAGGGGCATCTATTCCCCCATCACCATTTTAGCTTAACTTTTGAGGCAGATTATCTTCTGTGGTAGTTTGAATGCAATTGGGCTCCATGATCTCAAAGGAAGTGGCATTGTTAGGAGGTGTGAACTTTTTGAAGTAGGTGTGGCCTTGTTGGAAGAAGTGTGTCACTGTAGAGGGGGGGCTTTGAAGTTAGTTTCATATATACTCAAGAAACCTCCTGGTGTCACAAACTACTTCCTGTTGCCTTCTGATCAAGATATAGCCAGCACCATGTCTTCTTACATGCTGCCATGATGATAATGGACTGAACCTCCGAGCTGTAAGCAAACAACCACAATTAAATGTCTTCTTTGTAAGTGTTGCTGTGGTCATGGTGTCTCTTCACAGCAATAGAAACCCTGACAAAGCATCTGCCTTTTCCATTTGTACATACTTATAACATTATTTATTTATTTGTGCATATGGGTGTGGGAATGTGTGTACAGGGACCAGAAGATGACTTAATGGGAGTTTGTTCTCACCTCCCACCATTTAGGTTTCAAGGATCAAATTCAGGTTATCAGAATCTTACTGGCCTTTTTGCTGAATTTTGGATATAAAAATAATTCTGGTTCTTTTAATTATATCCACATATATTGAGTCTGATTCATTCATACTTAGAATTTTCTTCTTTCTAATTTAATTTTATTTGGATTTGCATTTTTGGTACTCTGGGGTCTTAAATTACTATAGGAATCTTCACTAAAGCTATTTTTCTTATTGCTCCTAACTAAAATATGAAGTTTCTCTTTAATCAGGTGCTTTGTCTGTACCCATCGTGTCACAACTTTATATTCATGTTTATTTTGTCACCTAAATATATTTTAACATCTTCTTGTCCCCCATTTTGCTTTGAATTATCACCACAGATCTAACTAAAAGCTGTAAGCAACAACTGTGCTAAAGCCTGAGTCTTACACCATTTCAAAATTTCTCTGCCATGTTACTTAGCCTGTTATTTTTGAATTCTGCCTCAAATTTTTGGGATGCAGGAAGACCATAACCAGATTCTCAGCAAGAATAACAATGAATGGCCTCTGGTCTAATTCCCTATGGATTCCTTGTTTGTGTCTCTGTGAAATGTCACATTTCTGTTGCCATTCTGCCTGTTGTGAGGGTAGTAGAGACAGGGCAGTAAAGCAGGACATGAGAAGAAAGGCTCCGAGGGTCCAGTTGAAGCTTTTTGTCAGCTGAGAAACACACATTCTAGTACAAGTATCAACTGCTTAAGGTCTTCCCAGCTGTAAACCTGTAATTTTCTAGGACTCTCACAGGAAAGGCCATTATAGGGAAAGGATGTGCAGTCAAAACCCGTTGTGCTGTCCTAGTGGTTTCTGGTTTTATCTGATGAGATCACAATCCACCCAGCATCTCCAGAGCCAATGCACTTATCTCTTTGACCAAAGGAGATGACAGAGGAGGAGGGGTAGATTTTGTAGCAACTTCTGTGGCTGTAACTTGAGAGCCACCAAAATAGTCTATATAGATAGTTCTAAGAAAACGAACAGCTCACTCCTCCCTTAAGAGATTGCACCCATACTTAGATGCATTTTATTTTCCTGTGATGTTCACTGGGAAGCATATACCCTTATCTGGGCATGTCTTGCTTTCTTCTGAGCACCTTTCTTTCTCTTATGCTCAATCTATATTAAAATATGTTTTATTCCTGCTGAGTCCATGAACCTTGGTTTGGCCTCAGTCAAGATCCCTAAAACTCCAGGCGAACTCCTTAGGTTGCTGAGGGCATATCTCACAGCTGGAGCTGTGCAAATCTGTTCCCTCACCAGTGACGTGTCACATTCACCCAGAACAGCCAGGGCATTATAGGGCTTTAAAAAAATCTGCAGCTCCAAATTCTTCTGTGTTTCTCCTATAAATCAGCCCCAAAGTCCTACAAGCCACATTGTCAGGCTTACCACAGCAATGGTCCTATTCTTGGAGTGGATTTTTTGGACCAACCACTTTTCTTATTGCTGGGACAAAAGTCTGACAGAACAATTTAAGGAAAAGGGAACTCATTTCTGGTCACAGTTTCACAGGAAGACATGGCAGTTAAAGGGGCTCAGTCTCTGGGAACTTCCTGTGTAGTTTGTTTACATCTGTGTAGACAGTGTGTTACAGACCTTGGTCTTGAACTTGGGAGTGCACATCACCTTCAAAGCATGACTCAAGGGACCCACTTTTGCTAGGTCACACCTGCTAAAGGTTCCAAAGCAGCACCACCATCTGGGACACATGACCCAATGGGGAACAGTTACATATAAACCTTAACAGTACCATGTCCAGGTATCCTGTAATACATCATTTTTTTCTTTTCTAGTCCACCAGTTGAATGAAAATCTGAGGATACAATAGCTGGCCCCAGGTACCTGAATGGCTGGGCATAAATGAGTTCCAGAACTTTGAGTTCTATGGGAATATGTTGAGAGATATGTATTTGGGTGAGCTTTAGAAATAGTAGCATGCACCAGTTGCAGCAACGCCTACCATTTGCTTTAACTCGTACTGCAGGTATTTTGAATGTCTCTGCTCCTGCCATGCACAATTCCTCAGCCAGGAGAGTGGGACAATAATTATTACTGATTCATTCTAGTAAGCATTGCACTTTTTATTGTTTCATTTTTAGTAAACAACCTGGGTGGTTCTGCTGGCTTTTTAAGCTCTTGAAAAACAAACAAACAAACAAACATGAACAGCAAAAACAAAACAACAAAACAAAACAAAACAAAAAAACCCAAAAAACCCCTGGGTTCTTAGTGCTAAAAAGCCTTTAAAAAATTAAATATAAAATAAAACCTTGAATCATAAATTTGTACCATAAATGTAGGACTTTATTAGGTAAGGTTGGTACAGAGTGCTGATTCTGATTCATCCCGGGAGGCTGGTCACATCTTTCCGCTATTGTTAGTTTACTCATTCAACTCATGTAAACCACATATGGTAAACGCTGAGAACTAAAAGATGAATGAGACAGATTTAATTGTCACATATACAATCATATATTCCCAGGGTGACCATGAAAGGGGTGCTGATGTCTGTGAAGTCACTTTACTTAAAAACAAGGGTAATGCTGTTAGTATCCACATTAACGAGATTTAATCATGTAAGGAAGTGCCCGCCATATACTGCTCAACATGTGTCTTTAAGAACTCTTGCTAAGCATCCTGATTGGCCAGTTGAAAATAGCAATTTCCAAAGAGAAAACCTAATTCCATCTCTGAATAGGGGTATCTTGTCTTCTCTGCTCTTATTTCCTTCATACTCTTTAACAATAACTTTGTAAAAATATTCTTAGCTAGTTATCACTTCCCTTAGGTTAATAGCTAGGACTGGAATGCCTGTGTTATGTGATTGATACTAGTTAAATTTTTAAGAAATTGCCATTTTAGACCTTTATTAGGAAAGTTTGAGAGGCCACACCTCATCTTACCAACTGATATTGTATTAGTCTATTTTGCAGCTGAATCTAAATTCTTGAGGCTGAGTACTGTTAATCTCACCAGGAGAGAATAAGACTACTACCACAGTTTTGAGCCAAATTTAAAAGCAAACTTTATTAAATATTGACCAGAATGATGGGCAGTGTCCATGCCTGTTCCCAGGATTCCCAGAGAATGGCACTGAATTGCATCATGTGCTTATAAAGGCAAAAACTCCAAGGCTATGCACTTCTTGCCTTTGTCCAGTCGGGGACAAGCGTACGTCTTGACACATTTCCCACTTGTGTGTCTCCTGCCCATGTGTGACCAAACACAGTAATTAAAACATTACTTTAACCCTCACAGTACTCTATAAGAAAAGAGGGTAACTTTTAGTGGACAGTTCTGGGGGCTGAAAGTCCAAGATTGGGTAGCCTATTCAGTCCAGCTTCTGTAGCTAATGGCATCAAGGCAAAAAGCCAGAGAGGTTTGGGTGCTGGGCCTGCACCCCCCCCCTCTGTCTCTGTCTCTCTCTCTTAAGCATGATAAAAAATAATGCCCTCTCAAGGATCAAATGATAATGACATGAATCTGATTTTCTTTTAGTGGGCTGTACCTGTGATTCTGACACTTAAACACTGTCCCCTGAGTCACTATGCTTTCAGCGCTTCAGGTGACTCTAAAACCACATCCAAGTCATTGCTTGGATTCTCAGGGGTTTTCTTATTGTAATTCAGGATCAACTTGAAATAATAAAGCTGATATAAAAGGTGTACTAAAAAATTTGCTGGGGAAGTACTAAGTTACACACAGTAGGATCTAGCTAAAGGAGAGCTGCCTCCAATATTACTGGAAGGTAAGTAGTGGACTAACCTGACTTGTCAGAAACTGCAGGAAAGAAAGTTTGTAGCAAATTGAAGTTTAGGCTGCTGAGAAAGTTTCTACTAATATTTACTCATCAAGACTGATCCCCAATTAGGCTCCATTCTAACAAAAGGAGACAACCCAGACTCAACCAGCCGTTTTGTCATTTCCAAATCAAAGAGTAGGTCTCTAAAGGGCATCTCAAAGGGGTCAGCTCATGGTCACAATCCCCAGTGAATACCGGTCTGCCATTAAATGTCAGGGAAAGCCTCCTTCTGCCAGGTAGGCAGGATGAATCTTGGTAACGACTGTGGAAAAGAACAACACTGATGCACTTAAGGGATATTCTGGCCATGTCTTTGTTGTGAGACTTTCCCATCTGCCCAAGAGGCCAGACCAGCAGCCTCTTGTCTCTGCTTAAATTGTTCAAAGTGTAACCCAGGGCTGGGACCTGAAGGAGATCTAAGGATCACAGTGTATATGATGTTTTGGGTTACTTGTACACTGTGTAAAAATGTGTCCTTGTTATTGGTTTAACAAAAAGCAGAATGGCCAACAGCTAGTCAGGAGAGATTAGGCAGGACTTCCAGGCAGAAGGGGGAACTCGGGATGAATCTATGAATCTATGTGCAGTGGGAAACACCAGTGGACCATGGAGGAAGCCAGACATACAGAATGGAGGATAAATAATACACATGGCAAAATGTAGATTACAAGTAGAAACAAGTTAATTTAAAAGAGTTAGTTGGGAACAAGCCTAAGTTAAAGGCCAAGTTTTCAAAATTAATAATTAGTCTCTGTGTCATTATTTGGAGGCTCACACTCCTAAAAGAAAGTCTGGCAAGAAAGCCTGATAACAATGCGAAATGCCTAAGCCTGTGGTATGTCTAAGTTAATAAAATCTACTTGTGGCTGTTTTTAATTTGGGCATTAGCCAGAGATGGAAATGTGCTATATTAAAGAGATATTTTCTTTATTAAAAACTCTTAAGTGTGTGCGATGTTTTATCACTGAGAAGACATATTAATTCCAGAAAAAAACTTTAATTTTTATGAACTTCTGTTCATCTGTTGTCTTTCCTTTGTTGCTGGTGTTTTGGGCATTGTACCTTAGAAGCCACTGCTTAATCATAGTCACACACATCTACACCTATATTTTCTCTCAAGAATTTTGTAACTTCAGTTTCTGGGTTCTGAACTATGAACTCCTTTGAGTATGGAGTGAGGTAATGGGCCACACTGATTCTTCTGTACATGAGTGTCCTAGGTGTTTGGACACTGCTGGGAAGGTGTATTATCACTGAGTCATCTTTGCAATTATTTCGTGGAAAATCATCTGAACACAAATGTACGGATTTATTTTTAGGTTTTTCGTCATTCCACATCACCCTGAATGCCAATCCTCGAGCACAGCTTTTATAGGGTGATTCACTGAGGCTCTAATTTGTGTTTTCCTGATGACTAATGGCTGATCTGGAAGTTTTCTTCCTGCCTATTCCAGCCAACCCCTCACTCCACCCCACATCCAGGCATGTAGATTAACCTTAATTGTTCTAGAACTCCATGTAAAAGTAATGACACAGCATTCACTCACTTGTTAAATAACTTTCACTCAGCATATTTTTGATATTCATCCATGCATTCTGTGTACTATTTCTTCAGAGTTATTATTACTACTATGACTACTACCAAAAAAAATTCTTATACTTCAATTTCTATTTTCATGTGCAAAATTCTTACCTGTTCTTTACAGGTTGATTAATTTGTGTGGTTATGGATATCAGACTTTTTTTGCATATTTCTAGTTTTTACCATTTCTATATAATTATCTTCTTATATCCCTTGATGGCTGTCTCAGAGTCAAGGGTCATTTTCTTCTGTCTTTCCTTACTTAAAAAAAAATCACTTTATTATAAAGAACTTAAAAATATCATGCAGCTAGATTAAGGTAGCAATTCAGCCATTTGCCCTGTCCTAAGCATCTCAACCTGCTGTCTTTTTTCTGAAATATTTTATTTTGTGTGTATGGGTCTTTTGCCTGCATGTATATAAGTGTACCATGAGGCCAGAGGAGGGTCACAATGTAGGTGCTAGGAATTGAACCTGGGTCCTCTGGAAGATCCGCAAACGCTCTTAACCACAGAGTCAGCTCTCCAACCTGTTTCCTTCTTTTTATACTCACATGTGCTGCCATCATTTTACATCTGACTTGTGTATGTTCATGCAAAAGCCCTATTTAGTCAAACTCTAAATTTTATTCTTGTTTTGAGTAATTAAAATATATAAAATACTTGTGAATGTCTGAAAAAAAAACATGCCAGAATTATCCTTATTAGGGAAATGTCCTTGACAGAAGAGGAAGTCCAAGCCGGCTCTTTTTCTGCAGTGCTGTTCATTTGCCTTGTTGGACTTCGGAGATGAATCTGGAAACACTGGATATTAAGATGCACATTTACTTCTCTGGCTACAAGAAAGAACAGCAATAAAAGAAACCAAAGTGAAGCTGGGTTTTCTGAAGAATAACTTTCTTTCACGTAATCTGCAGACCCTGAAGTCAGCTGTCTCCCCCTCATCCGGCTCCACGCCCACCCCACCAGTAACCACAACTGCTGGAGGAAGGCTGAGTTTGTGGTACAACCAGTTTTCCCACCTTTACACTGGACTGTCTTTTTTCCTTCTCCAAATAATGCTTGCCTTGGGCAACTGTCAAATTAACCAGAGGTCCTAGACTCCCTTTGTTGCCCCAGGCTCTTTTACTGTTCTGTTCAAGCCTCAAAAAGCCCAACTCCAACCAAGTTAGAGTTCAGTAAGGCAATCAGAAACAAAAGCAGGAATCTGCTGGGATACACACTGAATGGAAATGGCACTGTTGCTAGAATTCCTCCCCAGATGGAGAAGTATGTCTGCTCCCTTCTCCTGTGGTGGGAAACCAATGAGTTGCTAGGTTGAGGGGTTGTGAGCAGGAGCACTGGTAGCCTTAGAGCATCCACAGGGAACTTCTGTTCTCAGCATGGGTGATGGTGTCCCATGGCTGTGCATTGTGGAGCCACCCCCCATACTTCCCACCTGTATACTCTACCCCAGGACCACAGAACATGCGTTTAATCCCCGCTGAGCACTGTTTTGGGAGGTTAGGTAACCTGTGGGGAGGTGAGGCATGGCTGGGAGGGATAGATTTTTAGGGGTGAGTCTTTGGGAGGTGGGGGTCCGCCCCTACTTCCTGTTCTGTTATCTGTTCCCTTCTACCTCATCACACATTTCCAGTGCTTTAGAAACATTCCACCAAGTCTGCTCCACAATGGGGGACTAAATTTTCATGAGCCAACATAAACCTTTTTACTCTTCTGTTGGGCATTTCATTACAGCAATGGGAAAAGCTAACTGGTATGAAAAAAAAATTAAGAATGACACGATAACAAACTGAAAACCTCTAAGGAATGTGAGAGCTGGGGTAGTGTAGAACTGAAACCTACTAACTATTTAAAAGTTCAAGACTGTATGGTCATACTTTTCATTGTCCCCTTAGTCTCTTGGGATATCAACCATTCTTATTCTTTTATATCTACAAATTCCTCATCACAGAACCATCATGTACTACTGGTACCCTCCTCTTCTCTTCCCAGACATACCACGGCAGCTGCACCTAACATACCTTCTTTGGGGCTTTCTACAGTTCTTTGCACATACTCACTTAAGGGGCACACCTTTCTCCAAAGTTTATTTTGTCTTCTATAAAGGGTCTTCTGAAGACCAAATTGTTCACCCATCAAATATTTACCTAAAGGACTGACAGGCAGTGTATGCAAATAAACAGACTAAGTTCCTTGTCTAAAGACTTTGACTTCTAGATCAGGGGACAGAATGTAACAAGGGAGTGGAATGAATCACAGATGTGAGCAGTGTGTTCGGATTGGCAGAGTTAAGGAAGCTGGAGCTCTCTCTTCCTCTGGAAGTTGAAAGTTCAGAAGGATCTTAGTGGATGGAAGAAAGTTTTAGGTCAAATAAACTAGGTAAAAAAATAATACAAGAATTCTTGAAGATGAGGAAATAATTCAGAGATGGCTTGTGGAAATGGATGTAAATGGTAAATGACTAGCTAGAAAGCAGGTCAGTATCTTGCCTGGACCAAAATGGTTATACTTAAAAATGGCTAAGATGGTAAATCTCATGTGTATTTTACTATGATAAAATCATAAAAATAAAATGTTTCCTTGTGTCTTTGATTAGTCAGCCTACTCCTTTCCCAGCCTAGGCACATACTGACCTGCTTTCTATAACTATAGATGGCTTTTTCAAGGCCCAGATCATCTTGTGAATGGAAGCATAACAAAATGAATTATCATTAATTTGAAATGTTTCATGTTCTGTGTACCAGTAACTGATCCTCTCAATACTGTAGTCTATTGCATGGTGTGAACACAGTCAATTTGTATATTTTCTGTCTTCTTGACCGATAATTCAGGTTTTTTGAAGTGTGTCTGTTTAAGAAATATATTTAACTTTTATAATAATTAGGCTGCCAACTTATTTATTGAAAAGTGGAAATGAAGAGGGAGACACACAGAGAATAAGTCATGGGAAGTGACACACGGGAGTGTCCTCTAGTTCCAAGAAATAAGTCTACTTAAAATTTAGTCAATGACAAGAATAGAGAATAAGCAGGGAGGACTTTTCTTCCTTCCCTCCTCTCCTTCCCAGACTGCTAATTGCATTCCTCCTCCTCTGGGCTCCCCCTGTGCACATGGCCATCTTTGAAAGGCTGCATTTCCTGACTTCTGCAGTTGTGTGTGACATGGAACCAAGCTCTGGTAAGTGGGGTTTGGGTGGTGGTGTTTTGCCATAGCATGGACAGTCATCCATTTCTTCACCCCTTCTTTTCTATCATGTTGCATATTAGGTCCCTCTCAGACCCAAGTCCAACACCCAAGGGATGACAGAGCTATGAGTCATGAGGAGCCCATACCTCTGAATAGAGGGCAAGATTTCTATTTTGTTTGAGCTGTTATTATAGCTTGGTCTTTGCTCAGATCACCACCACTACCACCATCATCATTGTCCTCATCATCAGAATCATAATAAATATGATGGCAGTGATGGTGGTGATAGGTAAAACAGCTTAGTTAAAGTCATGAGGGAGTTCATGATGTACTAGGAGAGACTTATACACACTTGGTAGTTATGGTTCAGAGTAGATCTTGGTAGTGGCTTTATTTTAGATAAAATAAACCCCAGAGGAAGAGGTTTGAGGAGGAGGTGATTAATTTTGATTGTAGTTCTAGGAAAGAATGTCTAAATAAGGGATTTGGACAATTAACTGAATTCTGATAATCAGAAGATGATAAATAAATGCATTCCAGACAGGAACAGAATATGTGAAGACACAAAGACACGGAAGGACACGGAACAGCCAGAGAATCACCAGCACAAAAGGCAGAATGTAAGTGAATGCAGAGAAAGACAAGTCCTGTTAAGTAGGATCAAGGGTCCGATGTCCTTGGGTCTGGCTCAAGGAATCTGGTTTCAGATAATTTGAATTTGGGGTGTTTATGGAGGAGAGTGTCGGGAGACGGCAGGAAGTGATTCTGAGTCGGGAAGGAGGTGAGCACTGAAGATATGGGTTTGTGCATCATGCAGATCCAGGGTCAACGTGCAATAAGTGAGGAAGAAAGAACAGAGTGAACAGAGAGTCAAGGGGGTACTGATTACCTCTTCAGGGGCGGGAGGAGGTGGCGCACACAGGAAAGGGGTCTGAGGAAAACCTAGAAGGTGGGGAGAGACTGAGGGGAGCCAGGGAAGTCATTAAGTGACCTCAGTTTACTTCCATCAAATGTCGAGATTATTCTTTCATGGCTCGGTGGCCTCTTCCCCAGGGTCTGTTTTAGAAGCAAATCCCTCCAAGCATGTATCACCCCTGGCATTTATTTTTGGATAGCTTTGGTGTGTTTCTCTTGGCTTTGTGACTCTATTTATGGACAGCTAGAACCTTAGGGAGTCAACCATTCACAGTGTGCTGAGATGCTCTGCTAGGAGCTACCCATTGGCACAGAGGTCCTAACTTCTGTCGCTGCCCACCTTGTCTGCTGCCGACTCACAAATATGAAGTCATTTCTGAAGGGATGCAGGGGTACAGAGGCTGGATACTTGCATTTATTTGATTAAATGTGAAGACTCTTCACAGCTCTAGGACTTTCCTCAGGACCAGCCCATGTCTCTTATGGAACTCCTAACCGACTCAACAACCAAGTCCTACTTTCCTCACTCCCTTACAGGCATTTTCCTGAAAACATGCGAATAAAACTGCCCGAAATCATGGCTTCAGAGACTGTTTCTGAGGGAAACCCATCTAAAACAGGTGGTCTTACCCTGAATTAGCAGCTCTCAGGCAAGAAAGCAATGAATAGTAGCAGGCAACATACTACTAGTCCAGTTGTTAAAATAGGTGCATGTTAAACCTTGTCAGCAGAGGGCGCTGGAGAATCACCACAGGAGGAAGGTTTTGTTTTGTTTTTTTGTTTTCTCTAGCTCCCAGATTTGCTTGGGAAGGGTCTTCCATACTTGACTCTGTAACTTGCCTGGCTTCTGTAGTATTGTAGTATCCAGCTCCTGAATGCACACAGCAATATCCTCAAGGCTTTAGGACATACTAGGCCTCATGGGCATTTTCTCTATGGATTTCTGAGTGTAGCTTTTTGATGAGTCGCTATGAGGTTTGGAACGTCCTTGTAGGTGACTTCCCTAAGTATCCTAGAAGTTCTTCAGGCATGGAGCTTAAGAAAACTTTTCTACTGTTCAGTGAGCCATGGTTACTTAATTTCCATCAAGATCTTAGCCTTGGAGGGGTGGGGCCATATCTCAGCCAGTGGTTGTGGTCTTTCCCTATATCAGCATACTTGTAGTGAGAGGTCTCTTTATTCCTTCCTGGAAAATCCTGTGTTACCTTCTTTGTCTGGTGTAGTAATTCTTATTTGAAAGTAATACTTTCAAATAACTGTAGGTGTTTTCTTTCCTGACTGGGACCTGGCTGATGCACTTGTAGCCAGAATCATGGTTGAACTCTCCATGGGGACCTGAGGCAGGATGCAGATCTACTCACCACTCTAGCTGCCTCATGAGGCAAAGAGGTGTTCTGGTTTCCCATTTATGTCTTCTTTCCAGTTTCCCAATCTTCTGCTCTATTACAGGTTTTCCCTTAACAAAATCCCACTGAAAATCAGTTAACACTGGGACTGTAGAAAATTCATGCACTCAGAGATGGCAGATCCTCTGCTTTGGAGATGGCAGGTCCTCTGATCTCAGTGATATCAGAGCAGATGGGGGTGAAGATGACCCTTAGGGCAGCCAGGACTGACAGTACCCTTCAGTAGCCATTGAATCTACCAAGTTCATAATGAGACAGGACAGGTTTTGCTTAGAACTTTAGTGAATCAATACAATTCACCCCTCATCCCTGGCACAAAAAAGAGACCTTTCTGAAACCTTACTAGGAAATATGATATTCTGAAATCTTCAGCCATCAAGGAAGCTAATGCCTGTGACTATGGCCTTTCAATTAGTAAATGAAATAAGTAGTCTAGAAAAAGCACTCTACAATGAAGGTAAGTGAATAGCTCATCTAAAGACAGCACTTTCATAAAATAGAACAAGAGATGCTGACAAGAAACTCAGTGGAAGGCCAAAGACTAGGGTAGTAATTTTGAAGTTATTTGATCCACTAGCATTCTTTAAAAAAAAAAATAGCTGGAGTGTGGTGATATATTGTTTATGATCTAATACAGCTTGCCTGGAAATCAGAATACAAAGCTAGCCATAGCCATAGAAGCTGGGTAGTGGTGGCACATACCTTTAATCCCAAGACTCAGGAGACAGAGGCAGATCGACCTCTGTGAGTGCAAGGCCACCCAGGGCTACATGAGAGTGAATCAGTCCAAACGAGAAACAGAGCTCACACCTTTAATCCCAGCACTAGAGAGGTATGTAAGATAGGAACAGGGCGTTTAGTTTTCAGTCTTAGGCAATTAGTCTCCAGCCTCGTTGAGATCAGGATCTCTGCAGCCCTGATACAGGTAAGAGCTCTCTGGTAGCTTGGCTGCTTTGCTTCTCTGATCTTCATCTCGAACCCCAATATCTGTCTCTGTCTCTGGATTTTTATTATTTGTGCTACACTAGAGACCTGGAGTCTCAAGATTATTGATCTCATCACATCAGAAAGAAATTGAGGGGCTGGAGAAAGGAGGCTCAGTGGTTATGAGCACTTGCTTCTCTAGCAAAGGACACAGGTTTGGTTCCCAGAACCCACATAAGGTGGTTCATAACCATCTATAATTCTAGCTGCAGAGGATTTGGTCTGCTCTCTGGCCTCTGTGGGCATCTACATGTATTTAGTGGACACACACACACACACACACACACACAAAATAAAAAGTAGACACATTTCTGAAAAAGACATTGAAGTTTTGAAGAGAATGAATAAGTTCACCTTGTTCCAAGAACTAGCAAGTTTGCATTTCTTTTTGTTTTGCCTCATTCTCCAAATAATTAACCAACACAATCAGCCTTTCCCAAAAATAATATGAGAAAACATCCAAGAACAAACTCCAGAATTCCAGCCTCCCAGCCTCCCAATCAGTGTACTCTTTCTTTTAGATCAGAAAGGTCTGGAGCTTGGTGAAGTGAAGACACTGAAACATGCCAAGAGAATTACTACTACACTTAATGACCTTTGCCACACCCACGTGGCTGTTGCTACAGTAGACTTGCCTGAGTAGCAGGCTTTTACCTCAGAAGTCACTGACAAGGCGGAATTTGGGTGTGTATCTTCTATTTTATACCCACTTACTTGTTGCCAACAAAACTGATTCTTCTCCTGTTATCTTGTCTCATGAGTTTTTATTGGTTGGCAGAAGAGTGGACTTCTTATGATTACTAATTTGTCTGACCAGCCAGAGCCAGCCTTAGACTGGGGAATACTCCCATTAGTCCCTACGGCTGCCAGGGTCCCTTAGTCTTACTCTCCATTCCTTGAAGTTGGATGTCTTTCACACTGTGATGGAGTGAAGCAAAGGCACAGAAAAACCATTGGTTGTCTATGGAGTTGGGTTAGTCACTTGTGCAAATTCAAGGACTCTCTTCACCTGCTCCTGGGCTCTCTTCCCATATTCCATGTGGGAAAGGAGTAAGAGTGAGGGCTTTGCCTGTTCTAGTTTGTCTGTTCTTGGTGTCTGCTCTGTCATTGCTTCTGTGTTGCTGCATGATGGGAAATATGTCATCAGTTTCCAGCAAGAGCCCCCGGGTTTAATTTTGAACAAGTGGGCTGAAAACGGCTTCAGTTCCATGACAAAAAGATGTTTTTAAAAAGCAACACTATCTAGCCTCAGCGTGCAGGTCTGAAGAGAAATGATCAGTAAAGGACTCCTTATCCACTACAACATTTTGCACTTAGACTTATCCTGCCAAAAGGAAAGAAGGAGAAAAAAGATGAGTTCTCTTATGTGAAAGGCTTTATGCTATTCTGTCAAGAATAGGTTATATATATATATATATATATATATATATATATATATATATTTATATTAGATAAACAGGATTTTGTTATGTTCAAAGAGCAGGGTAGGAAAATGGATATTATGAGTCAGTAAAATGAAGACTGAAAAAGATGGAGAATTGGTTTAATGCTTTATCTTAGGCTTTTGTTACACCTCCACAAGCTATGGAGGGAGGCACAGAACTACCTTGTGAAATGCGGTCTGAAGTGTGCTCTGAGATTTTTAGAACGGTGGATAGGGTTTCTCCTCCCAGGACCCAACAAGGAATAAAATTCAAAGGAGGAGCTGCACTGCATTGCAAACAATATCCAGCATTCTAGTCCCCAGCAGAAGCAAATGTTCATGGAGAAGTAGCTGAATACATTCATTTTTTTTTTTTTTGCTACATAAAAATTTAGCATCATGATCTGTCCTTCACAACTATCTGGAGACATAATGTGTGCATGAAAACTCTAACTAATGTTACCCTAAAATCCTAAAAGACAACACTCAAGGTATTTCTTTAATCAACACAGAAGAAGCCTAATGAGGAGAACTGTTCTCCAAAGCTGAATGGCATTAGGCACTTTAACTGCAGCTCAAGGAGGGACATGTATTATTGTAATGGCTATTCACGTTTGCCAACTTGACTACAACTGGAATTAACTAAGATCCCCAAATGGAGGGCATACTTGTGAGGGATTTTTTTTTTTTTTTTGCTTAATTGAAGTAGGAAAATCCACTTCTAAGGAAGACACACCTTTAATCCAAATTATTTGATCTGGGAAAAGACATATTTAGATCTTCTGAGCTGGGAAAACCCACCTCTAATCTGGGCCCATGTTGGGTTAGATGGACAACAGACTGTAAGTCATTCTAATAAATCCCCCACCTCTCTTCACCCACCCACCCACCCACCTCCCCCTCCCCCCACACAGCTACTCTAGAGAACCATGAATAATACAGTGACTATTGAAGTTAACCATTGTGTGTATATTCCAGATAACTCAGAAAAATGTTTTTTTAGTCCTGTAGGGAATGCACACTCAAGTCAGGGATATAGCTGATGACTGCACTTTTAGTTTCAATGGATGGTTGAAATTATGATTTGGGGGACACTCTTACTGGGTTTGTCACGAGTCATTTTAATAGGTCTGACATGTGCTGTGGGATGTACTGTTGTGGTGGGATGATGTCCTACCCAGGACAGAATTAAACAAAGGGTTATACAAGGAGGTCAATGTCAAGACATTAGAAAAATAGAGAACTTTATCCTTTGTTTTTGATTGGCAGGTCTCTTTGTTCTTTGTACTGAGACTCCCCTATTGCATCCCTGTCCAGCAGAAGTGGCCCCTCTGCCTTCTTATATGTGAAGAAACACACTGACAGTAGGGAATGGAAGGTAAGTGGGCTAACTTGACCTCAGCACTAAGTCTGTTAGAGAAGCCCATGAATGGGTTAGCTCCCCCTAGAGCTAGAAGTCTGTTAGTGAAGCCCATGGATGGTTAGCTCCCCTTAGTGTTTGCAAGTCTGTTAATTACTTTGTTTTCCTCTGTCTTGATCTCAAAATAACCAATGGATGAGGTCATCCATGGCTGAAAAGAATAGAAGCAAACAAGAAGGAACACCTATCATGTGACCTTATAATAGTACCCTTCCTGGATTTTATTACAAAACGGAGAAGGCATTGCAAAACTCACCTGGCTGTGACCGAAATTAGGCTCCCCACCCCACCCCAGACCTCCTAATGTATTTTTATACTTAAGGTCTGTGGAAAGATGGGATTAGTGTGTAAGCCTCTGTTCTCCTCCTGCTCATTCATGAATAAATCTCCCCTCTCCCCCAACACCAGCTCCATCCAGTAACAGAACTGGATGTTTCACAGTTAGGGTCCCACCTTGTGGTCTGATGGATATTTGTAAATTTCCCTACTTGGCAACTAAAACCCTTTGAATAGTAAGTAGGAAATAAGGGCTATTTAGTATTTATTTCTTTTAGCACTTTTAAATGAGGTAGGATTGAGATAGCATAGTTAATTTATATAAATGTATCCCCAAAGAAAAGCTGAGCACTGGAATAATTGATGATGCCCAAGTCATTAAAATAATATTTCTGTGAATCAGTAAGATGGAAGCTGTGGTATCTACACACAGATTAACAAATGGGTTTGTGAGGAACCCACAGCAGAAAAGTCAGCATCTTTTGAACAAAGTCACTTGAGTGAATGAGCATTTACTACTGTGTTCATCAACATTCTTAAAACATATTTCAAATGACTGTCACTCGGTATTTTGAATATTGAGTTACTGTCAGAATTGTAATTTTAAAAAAGAAAAAACACAAGAATTTTAGAAAGTAAATGAGACATCTTGTTTCTTCAAACAGTACAGGGTGGGAGGCTGGAGAGCTGGCTCAGCAGTTAGAAGTCTCGTTACTTTTGCAGATAAAATTCTCATACACATAAAAGAAAGGAAACAACGACAGCAGAGTGAATGTGGTATAAGGAAGCCATGGCCTAAGTGGTTTTCTCCATCATCCATGGCTTGACCTTACACCTCTGTGGGCTAGAGCCTCAGTTGGCAGCTTAGCCAGTGGTGGTTTATCCCCTAAACCAGGTTATTGTAAGAGACTGATATAAAGTAAGTTAATTAACAGAAAAGCAAAACTTGCCAATCTTCTGATAGTCACTTAAATCACGGGGACTCTCATCCAGGCAGAGGCATTTAGTTAACAAACTCAGCACTGAGAGCTCACCTGAGAGCTAACACTAAGTGTGGTGAGTACCTGTCCCAGCACTAACCACACCAATAGCTTTTCTGGTATATAAAATGTTTAGGTAGAGACTGTCATTTACAATACTGCTTTATAGTTTATATAGTAAATATATTTCTTTGAATACTTACTTCTCATAAGAATTATTGCAAATAATGGGTCTGGTGTTAACATTATTAAGACTTATTTACTAATTTTCAAAAATTATTTTCTCCAGCCTGATCACAGTTTCCCCTCTCCTCTCCTCCAAGTCCCTGTGCCCAACCTCCACTGCACCCTGCATCCACTCCTCCTTCTTTCTCTTCAGAAAAGTGCAGCCCTGCTATGTATATAAGCCAGCCATGGTATACCAAATTACAGTGAGACGAGGGACCTCCTTGCTTATTAAGACTGGGCAAGGCAACACAGTAAGAGGGAAAGGTCCCAAAAGCAGGTAGCAGAGTTGGAAACAGCCCCTGTGTCCACTGTTAGGAGTCCCACAAGACCAAGCTACACAACTGTAACATATATGCAGGAGGCGTAGGTCCGTCCCATGCAGGCGCCATGGTTGTCGGTCTCTGTGAACCCCTATGCACACTGGTTGGTTGATTCTTTGGGGTTTCTTGTAGTTTCCTTGACCCCTCTGGCTTCCACAATCCTTCCTTCCTCTCTTCCACAGGATTCACCAAGCTCCGTCTAATGTTTGGCCATGGGTCTCTGCATCTGTTTCCATCAGTTGCTCAGTGAAATCTAATGACAACTGGGCAAGGCAACAATCCAAGAGAATAGCAGAACATTATTAGAAATCAGTCCATTGACTTTATTTATTGATAGTCAGGTCTTGACCAGATTGCCAGGCTGGACAGTCTTTGAGTTGTCTAGCCTCTGGGTCCTGTCCCTCCAGGCAGTCTCAGAGGTGAGCTCCCTCTCATGTTATGGGTCTAAAGCTGGACCAGCCATTGGTTGGCCACTGCCACAATTTCTGTGCCATCTTTATTACAGCAGATCTTGTAGGCAGGGAAAATTTTAGGTCAAAGGTTATGTGGCTGGAAGTCTTGCCTGGTTACAGAAGATGGCTATTTCAGGCTCTGGATCCGTCCTATTGCTAAGAGTCTTAACTAGGGCCACCTTCATAGATTCTGGGGAGTTCCCATTGCATTAGGCTCTAGCTAGTTCCGGAGATATACCCAGCCCCCATGATCCCAGTTGTCTAGATTCCAGTGCTCTCTTCCTCCATCTCTCCTCCACCTGACCCCTCCTGTTACCATGCCTATCCCCTCCAGACCCCTCCTCCATCCACCTGTGATGTCTACTCTATTTCCATTCACAGTGAGATTGGTGCCTTCCCTTGAGCCTTCCATGCTACTTATCTTCTTTGGGTCTGTGGATTGTAGCATTGTTATCCTTTCCTCTATGGCTAATATCTACTTACAAGTGAGTACATACTATGTTTGTCTTTCTGGGTCTGGGTTACTTCATCCAGGGTGATCTTTTATAGTTCTATTTGCCCGTTCTTTGGTTGATGGACATCTAGGTCATTTCCAGTTTTTGGCTATTATGAATAAAGCTGATATGAACACATTTGAGGAAGTGTCTTTGTGATATGGTAGAGTATCCTTTGGGTATATGCCTAGGAGTGGAAAAGCTGGGTCTTGAGGTAGATGGATTCCTAATTTTCTGAGAAACTGCCATATTGATTTCCAAAGTGGCTGAGCAAGTTTGCACTCCCCCCCCCCCAGCATCGGAGTGGTCCCCTTGCTCCACATCCTCTCCAGCATGTGCTGTTACTTGTGTTTTTATCTTAATGATTCTGAGGTGTAGGGTAGGATCTAAATCATTTTGATTTGTATTTCCATGATGACTAAGGATGATGAGCATTTCTTTACGTGATTGTTGGCCATTTGAGATTTCTCTGATGATAATTCTGTTTAGATCCTTTCCACATTTTAAAACTTGGATTATTTGGTTTGCTGTTGTCTAGGTTTTTATTTTTCTTTCTTTCTTTTTAGTTCTTTATATATTTTGGCAATCAGCACTGTCAGATGTGGGTTTGGTGAAGATGTTTTCCCATTCTGTAGGTTACCCTTTGTTCTTTGACAGTGTCTGTTGCCTTACAGAAGCTTTTCAGTTTCATGAGGTCCCATTTACAAATTGCTGATCTTAGTGCCTGTGTGACTGATGTTCTGTTCAGGAAGTTGTCCCCTGTGATAATATACTCAAGGCTATTCCCTAGGTTCCGTGTATCTGATTTTGTCTTTGATCCATTTAATTTTGAGTTTTGTGTAGGGTGATAGATACAGATCTATTTGCATTCTCTAGAGGACTTGAATGCAGTTCCCAGCATTCACATCTAGGGGCTTACAACTGCCTTCAACAAATGGTGCTGGCACAACTGGATGATGGCGTGTAGAAGATTGCAGATAGACCCATGTCTATCGCCATGCAGAAAACTCAAAGACTTCAACATAAATCCAGCCATACTGAACATCTTAGAAGAGAAAGTGGGAGGTACCCTTGAACAAATTGGTTCAGGAGACCACTTCCTGAACATAACACCAGCAGCACAGACACCGAAATCAACAATTAATAAATGGGACCTCCTCAAACTGAGAAGCTTCTGTAAGGCAAAGGACACAGTTGACAAGACCAAACAGCAGACCACAGATTGGGAAAAGATCTTCACCAACCCCACATCTGATAGAGGGCTGATCTCCAAAAAATACAAAGAACTCAAGAAACTAGTCAACAAAACACCAAATAACCCTATTTAAAAAATGGGGTACAGAACTGAAGAGAGAATTCTCAATAGAGGAGATCAAAAAAGCTAAAAGACACTTAAGAGAGTGCTCAACATCCTTAGCTATCAGGGAAACGCATATCAAAACAACTCTGAGATACCATCTTACTCCTGCTGGAATGGCTAAAATTAGAAACACCAATGATGACTTATGTTGGAGAGGATGTGGAGAAAGGGGAACACTCCTCCACTGATGGTGGGAGTGCAAACTTGTACAGCCACGTTGGAAATCAGTATGGTGGTTCCTCAGGAAAATGGGAATCAGTCTACCTCAGGACCTAGCAATTCCATTCTTAGGTATATACCCAAATATATCCATGCAACAAAGACACCTGTTCAACTATGTTTATAGCAGCATTATTTGTAACAGCAAGAACCTAGAAGCAACCTAGATGCCCTTCAATTGAAGAATGGATGGAGAAAGTCTGACACATTTACACAGTGATTCTTGATTTTATGCAAGGAAGTGCATATACTCGAAGCCTTGAAGCCACATCAAGTACAATAGATAAATAAATTCCAAGTTTTGTTGCAGGTAAGTTTGGATTTGCCTAATTTACATCCCCTCCTCCAATTTTAATATAACTAAGATTATTTAAACCAGGTTTGAAGTAGGTCTTTGACATTAAGTCCCTTGTTGTTTCCACAGCTGCATACTTCAAAACATTTTCCCTAAATACAATGCCCAAACTTTTGTCGCAGATTTGAGAATCTTCCCTGTTTTCAGGAAGGTACAAGCCTAGGATCCCTTAAAACTTTCCTCTCAAAGTTACATAAAGGGAGTGGGGAGGGAATTAGTAAAGGTAATTGAAAACACATGTCAGATAAAGGATTATTGTGCAAAACATAGAAAGCACTTAAAAAAAAACATCAACAACAAGAACATAACCTGGTAGGGCAGTGGTGGCACATGCCTTTAATCCCAGCACTCTGGAGGCAAACACAGGTGGATCTCTGAGTTTGAGGCCATCCTGGTCTACAGAGTGAGTTCCAGGACAGCAAGAGCTACATAGAGACACCCCTTCTCAACAAATAAACTACACACACACACACACACACACACACACACACACACAGGACACAACCTGATTAAAAGTGGGAAAAAGTTTTAAAATGATCCTTCATCAAAGAGCACAGATTGATGGCAAATAAAAACATGAAGATGTTCCTATCAAAGAGCTACAAATTAAGACAATTCACCATACTTGCACATCTATTGCAATGGACACAGTTGAGGGATCTTGGGGCTGGAGAAATAGCTCAGTGGTTACATGCACTGGCATGCATGCAGACGTGAGCCACTTTGCCAGGTCTCTATGTTGAGGGGCAGGAATGTCTGAATGCTAACAGTCACAATACACAACAAACCTCACACAAGAAAATTATAGGGAGAGACATAAGAGGGTAGCACCTCTGCTCTGGTGAGAGGCAGCAAGGAACTGAACAGAAGACAAGCTTTACCTAGAATATCTTGTAAGTTGTGGTGGAGGTTTCCAGGGATTGGCCTGGGACTGGAGGGATTTTTGTGCCTTGATCTTGGGCTTCTTTTCTAAAGGTTGGGGCGTCCCAATGTATTTAGAGGTCTTGGATTAGCTGTGGACATCCCACCATAAGAGAGTAAGGAGATGCTTGAATTGAAAAGTGGCTAAAAAGAAACAGCTTGAACATATTGATGACAGCAGTCAGGAGCTAGTGCATTCCCGAGGCGTGATTATATTATTATTATTATATTATTATTAGTAATAGTAGTAGTAATAACAGCAGCAGCAGCTTTGACTACAGCAAGGAAAGTTGAACGGGTCATTTGTGGAGCAACATTAGAGACTACTAGAGGTGGGTCTACCACAGGGCAGAGGGTCGTTACATTTGCTGTGGAGCTGTCTGTACGCAACTACGTGCTTTCCGCCAGAACTCATGATGTCATCCCGCAGGGTCTCAGCAGGTGCCTTTGGTAATTTGGCTTAATTTGTTCAAATGATGCTCCAGCAAAGCCAGTCATACGCAAGCAACTGGAAGAGATTCTAAGCAACGCTTACGCTCACAGGACTGAAAAATTTAGCGGTTCACGTTCTTAAGGCTTTTGTTTAAATGATCCACCGGGTTAGGTAGACATCGGGTCCTGGGACCGTCCTCCCGGTTACCACAGCCACCCTCCGTGAAACGGAACACGCACGCGCACGTCTGCGCCCACCGAGCTGATGGGCGGGAGGGGCTTTTCCGACTGACTGTAACGAGCGACGCCTTCCGCTTTCGTCACTTCCGTGTGCACCTGCGGCTTTTGACCGGCCGGTGCTGGAACCGGTTAGGTTCCTGTTTCTGTCGCCTGACTTCTTACACTCAACTCCCTATACAAGGCGGTCACAGCGGGGACATGAGTGTTCCTGTGCCACCGTCCCCGGACGGGGTCCTCACCGGGACCTCTGACAGTCTGGAGGCCGGCGAGCCCACGCCGGGTACGGCTTTTGGGGGACGCGACTGCCCACCTGGGCTGGGACCGAGAGGGTGGGACTCTAGCGCAGGCTGCCCTCTTGCTTGGGACACCCCCGCGCCGCAGCCTTGGTCCCGCGGGGAAACGCACTGTTGTGTGGGGTCGGTGTTGTCTTTTGACTGTCATAGGTCAGTGGTTGGGGATGAGTTGTCACAAAGACGATTTTCAGAGAACTATCCAATATTGGCTACTCAGAAATAGTCTGACTTACTTGGCATTGTTTTACTCGTCGTTACTTACTCCAGCAGCCGTCCGCACAATTCCAGGAGTGATTTAAACATTGATGCCCAGAGGCATCCTTTGAACGAAACGGTTAATTTGGTATACAGCCAGATGGGCAGTGTTCATGTACACCTCGTCTTTGTGAGGTTTAGAATATCACCACCCAAGGCATTTCCTATGCGCTTTGATTCATGTGAGGGACCCTAGCTTTTTTTTTTTTTTTTTTTTTTTTTGATGGTGTGCCCTCTTGTTCAGTTGTGTCTGTAAATACCATGTAGTACCTACTTGCAGCCGGAGCCACTTTAACGTTTTTGCATAGAATTCACGAGTAGCATGCGAATAAATAAAAGCAGATGTCAAAGAGTGGGCGAGAGGTGGGTCTCGGGGCTTCATGCTAAGGACGTGCTAGATCCCTAGCCTCAAATGTCCGGTCTTCTGTTAATGGTGTGAGGTTACTCTCACCTGAAACTTTGAAGTTGCGTCCAACTCTTCTATTGCCTTCTCTCTGTTCAATGTAGAGGATTCTAGAGTACAGTTATCTCCCTTTTGTGTTTACACCCTGGAGTCAACTGTTCTAAAGCTAGTCCACCTCCAGTCTCTTATATTTCAACATTGTCTGTTCTATTGTTACAGTACTGCTTCAAGAAAGCCCCAGTCATGCCATTTCCCCTGCTTAGAATCCTTAAATGGCTTCTTACTAAGTTTAGACCGATAAAATGGGCACTCAGGGATCCTCACAGGTCGGCTGCATGGTATATGTTAATAGTGTACTGTTGCTATTCTGTGTATGCCATGTTCCAGACGGTTTTAGTCTCACCGTTCCTCGATTTGTTTCCTTAACAGTATTTTCATCGTTTACACTCATAACATAGATTTGTATCCACTTGGAAGTAGTGGTGGCAATGAAAGTTGGTGCCATCTTTTAGGAGGAATTTTGCGATGTCAAAGATTGCACAGATACGTTGTCCCAACTGTTATCTAAGAATTTATTCCACAGAAACAGGAATGTGTAAGGATTAGCTAGGAATATCATCGCAGCTTCCTAACAGAAGATCACAAACATTTTCACTGTTTGAAATAGCAAAAAGTGAAAATAATGTAGTCTGTCCGTGGGAGAGTGGGTCAAGTTATATAGATTTTGGTACTACTGAGAACTGAGTAAATCCATATACATTGCTGTAGAAATCTTTCTAAAAGATATTTAAGAGAAAAGTTGCTAGTGTGGTGGTGACATGTTAACACTTGGGAAGCTGAAGCAGGAAGATCATGGCTAGCCTGGGCTGTGTGGCAAGACTTTGTCTTAAAACAAAACAAAAGATAGAAGACCTTCAGAATAGTATGCTTCATTTATGGTAAAAAGACCGTGTGCATGGGCTGGGTAAAATAGTTTCTGAATGTCTTTTGTGAGAAAACTGCAGTGACTTCATTGGAGTTAGGCCTTGAGAAGGACAGGTTTTCTTTTAAGTTGTGCCCAGACTTCCTTTAGAAATCATCTCAGACTCCATAACAGTTTTGGTAATGGCTTTGCATACTCTCCTGTATTGTGCACTACCAAGGAGGAGGATTTACCTTATTTATTGTTATGACTGAAAATGAGTACATGGTAGGTGTTCAGGAAAATGTTCATTGTATGAATATGGTAAGGATCCCATTTTTCTTTGGAGTCTTCCACAATGAAGTACTTGGAACATAGTAACTAACTACTGTAATAAAACATTAACTGATAGCTATCCAATAATTGATAATAGTTAGAATGGGAAAGGGAGGCCTATGAGTTAAAGTGTGTGTGTGTGTGTGTGTGTGTAATTTTTGTTACATCTTAAAGATGAAGTATTACTTGAGTATTTCTGTTCACCTATAATACATTGTGTTTATTTGAAGTTGGTGTTTGTTGCACTGTTATTATAGCCTGATCTTAGGCAGTGAAATCCCTTGCCAAATGTAGGTTTTTCATTTTTTACCGAAAGGTACGTTAATAGCATACTGTTACCAAGAACTTCCTTGTTGCTATTTCATTTTTGGTTTGGACTGTTTTAGTTTCTACTTAGATCCTTCCCATTTGAGTTGTGCCTTGCAACTTTGAGAATTACAGTTTGTATTTTCAGGGTTAAAGTTAAAATTGTACAATTTTATCTTGATTTTCTAAAAGATTGAATATAAGAGTTTGTTGTTTGCATCAGCTTTTTCTAAATTTAAATCTTTGGTAAGAAATATGCTGAGAACTGTGCAATAAATATGTGGTAAAACACACTCTATAAAGTGGTATAATTTGATTTAAAAAAGAGATTATTTATTTTCATTTTTGTTTGCGTGTTTTGCCTACATGTATGTATATGTACTTTCTGCTAGTCTGGTGACCTCGGAAGTCAAAGATGACATGAGATCCTTTGGAACAGGAATTACAGGTGGTTGTGAGCTGCCATGAGGTTGTTGAGAACAAAACTGGATTCTCTGTAAG
Source organism: Phodopus roborovskii (assembly GCF_943737965.1). Taxonomy (NCBI): domain Eukaryota; kingdom Metazoa; phylum Chordata; class Mammalia; order Rodentia; family Cricetidae; genus Phodopus; species Phodopus roborovskii. Next base: position 30,657,695 of record NW_026126416.1, on the reverse strand, counting down.
AGCATCCAGTGCTCCTAACCCCTGAGACATCCCTCCAGTCCCATCCTAAATTGATGTTACTAGACTATAATTGATAACGGGTGTTTCAGAGCTTAATGTTAATTATGAAATGCATTGGGGGTACAATTTTCGTGAACTTTTTGCCTTCTTGTTCAAAATCAATGATTGTTAAAACCTTATAAGCATCCATTGAGTCCACTTTGAAAGACTCTGTACTTTTTTCCTGGAAATAGTAATTGATCGTTATTTATTTTAGTCATTTGAATGCCTGGACAAGGATGAGATATCATTCCTAGCATCAGGTTTAGAGTAGCCCATGACACAATTAGAATATATTATTTCCTATAGTAAATTAAGGCAATGAATCTTTTTTTTTTTTTTTTTTCCTTCTCTCCTTGAATTGAGTTAGCACACATCACTGAACTTGTGTCAGTAGGCCCAGGTTTTGGGTCCCCTTTCCAAGCTGACTTTCCCAGCTTTGGTCCTGGTTCACAGAAAGTGCAGAATATTAACTAATAAATGATGCAACACCTCTTTTATATATAAATATATTAAGCAAAATAAATGGCCTGCACTTTTTCTTTCTGTTGTGTTCAAAACTGGTTTTTAAATATTGCATTTTTATTTATATATTTTTTAAACAATTTTTATTTTCTTCTTTATTTGGTTCTGAACTTAGCCTTTCCATCTCTGCAGTCCTCCCTGTTAATTTTTTATTTTCCTTATTATTGTTTGTTTCTGTGAGTGAGTGTGTGTGTGTGTGTGTGAGAGAGAGAGACAGAGAGACAGAGAGAGAGACAGAGAGAGAATGAGAGGATGTCCCCTATGTCCCTGTGAGAGTCAGAGAACAGTTGTTGGGAGGCTTCCCTCCTCATCCTGTGGGTTTCAGGGCTGGATATCTGGTGGTCTGGCTTGCATAGCAAACAATTTGACCCACTGAGCTGCCTCACCAGCATCTATTTATATAATTTCTGCATACTTTTCAAAGCATTAATGTATTACTTCAAGAATTCATTAATTCAGTAACTGTTACCTCATCCTTCCAGTCTGACTCCTTGGTAAACGTATCATAAATTTTATGTAAAGATGTAAAATTTGAATATACTAATGTCTGTTTATCCTAGCCTTTGTTCTATACTTGTAGCCTGAAGTTACTGAGAGTTCTAGGCCAGCATGGGCTACACAGGGAAGCCTTGTTTCATTAGTGACAGCTCAGAAGGCACTTTTGAAAAGAATGACTGCTGTAGCTAGAGAGGTGTGCAGCTTAGCTCCTTTGTGGGCTTCTCTCCTCCTCTCTGGCTGAGCTCCCCCAGCCTCCTCTCAGTGCAGCAGCATTAGAGCTTCCTAAATTTGCTTTTCTCTTGAGCGCAGGTTTGAGTGATGCTTCTCCAGACGAAGGGCTGATAGAGGACTTCGCTGCAGAGGATAAAGCTGTGGGGCAGCTGGTGGGAGGCCTGCTGTCCCACTACCTACCAGATCTGCAGAGGTCGAAGCAAGCCCTGCAGGAACTCACGTGAGTCAACAGGAAGCCAGCTGTGCGCCACTGCCTTCTGTGTAGCCACATGCCACTTGGCGGAGCCATACAGTGTGACAGTGTTGCCTTTGGCAGTGTTGATCATTGAGCTTTTTGTGCTTTGTATCCTGCAGTAACCCATAGTTTGACTGTCAAGAGTGAAACGGATACTGCTAAAGAGTCTAGTTCCTTTATAGGAAAATTGAGAATGAGTGGTGCTTGTGTGAGTTTGGATAACTTGTGTCTTTGAATGAATTGCTCTGCTCCACCTAAAGTGATCGTATTTGTGTTCAGACTTGTTGGAGTTTAGTGTTCTTTTAATACCATAACAGCAGTGATGATCATCTCTTCCATGACAGATACTTGCAATTTGTGTGTTTTTTTTTTTCTTGTTCCATATGGCTGATGCTGTTTATTGATCCTAAAGCTTTTGTTTTCATGACTTAATCCCACCACTGCCCCTCACCCTCTGTTATTGTTGTTTTTTTAGTTGTGACCTCCTGTCTTTTGTTGTCCTGTTCTCCACTCTGTACTTCCTCTCCTGTGATCCCTCGTCTGACATGAAGGGACAGATTAGGGACCTATTGGTACCCAGACCCAGGCCTGATGGGGAACATGTGATTGACCTTCAGTCTCATTGCTAATTCACCTTTCATCACTGCTCTTTATTTTGCATAAATCACGTTATATTTTTCCTTTACAATGATCATTTAGGTGACCCTCCTGTGTCACTAACCCTGTGATCATATTTGATCAGGAGAGGAGTAGGAAGGAAGTTAGCTTCCTTCCCTCCCTCCCTCTCTCCCTCCCTCCCTCCCTCCCTTCCTCTCTCTTTCCCTCTCTCCCTCATAGGCTTTGAATCCAAATGTTAATGAACCCTTGGAGTTGTCTGGTCTGACTTTGTCCCTGTATAAATGAGACTTAGATCAAGAGCATTAACATGACTTTCCTAGGCCACATGGCTGTGAGGGAAAGGCCACGTATGTTTCCTAGTCCTGTGCTGATTCCACTGAGCAGCTCATGTTCCCTCAAGGAAGTACTATCCTTCACTTTATCTCTTCCAAAGCAAAGTCAGAAAACTCTTTGTTTCTAATTTACTTTTGGAGGGAAGCTCCAATTTTTAGGATGCAGAGAAAATTGAATTTAGTGAGCAAAGTGAAATAAGAGAAGGCATGGGGGATAATGCAGAGCATTGTTAAGACAATGAGCCTATTTTTGTTATTAATATTTTAAATTGTGACAAGAGCAAAGCATACACTTAGTTGTCAGAATATGTCTTTGAAATATGATATTGGGAAAGTAAGGCACTGTATAGCCAGCTGGGTTTCCAGCTTTGCTCATTAGTGGGAATGAATGTGATTCCCTGTAATGAACCCATACTTAGGGAATGTAAAGTTTGCTCTGGCTGTGTGCTTTTGTTTCAGACAGAACCAAGTCGTGTTATTAGATACACTGGAACAAGAGATTTCAAAATTTAAAGAATGCCACTCCATGCTAGACATCAATGCTTTGGTAAGTACACTTTTGCTTATGTAACTTAATGAGACCTTGTTTTAGAAAGGCTTTATCTCTGCATTTTGACAATCTTATCCTCTTAACTTTTATGTGTAGAATTTGTCTTTTTCACAGGGAAATCTTGGTTGCTTTGTTAGAAATCCTGTGGTTGCTATCTTTCACATGCTGAACATGTATTAGGAAATTCAGCCTATTTGTGCTGTGGAGATCTCAGGAAATGATGACATAAAAAGACAATGGAAAGTAAGGGACATTTGGAACACTGTGTTTACTGCTAAGGAAATTGCAGTCTCTTTCGCAGGGTCAGTTATCTGCTGTCTTAATTCATATTTAATTATTAGTATTTCTAATGCCATGGTGAGATGGACATGTTGAGGATAAGTAGTTGGATAGTTGGATTCATTAGATGCTGTTGAGGGACATACCCTCGTTAAGAAAGATGACTTAGCATAGGCAAGGGTGTGTTGTTCCTTTTCCTTTCTGGAAAATGCCAACATGACATTGCAAGCGTTCCTACACGCTCACAAGTAGACTTTGTATGACAAATGTGGGTCCGACCATTTCCATTACATAGCCACCAGTGTTGCCCTGACAGGCCTGGAACAGAGAGTGCAGCTGGCTGACTTCTTGTGGAGGAGGCGAGCATGGCCATATTCACTCACTTGTCTTTTCCTCAGTGTTACATTGTGATTGGATGGGTATTTGTTGAATGAGTGAAAGTTGAATAATAAGAATTGAACAGAATTCTGTTGCATCAGCCTAGAAGGACAGAACTGAGTTTTTCACTTACTTCTTCCCTTTGTCCAAGAGTGGTTTTAATTCTCATGTAGGCATTGTGAACTGGAATGCCTTAAAAGCTCACAGACATAGAGACTCTGAGCTGATTTTACTTGTAGCTACGTGAGAGGCAGCCCCTCTTTCTGCAGGCCCGTTTCTCATCCCTTCTGTCTCTGTCTCTGAGAATAAGGTTCCCTTTCCATTCTCTCCCACCTGTCTGGACCACCATCACCCTTCAGCTTCTCCCAATAGGGCTGACTGGACTGCAGGCTGCAATGCAGAATCTGCACTTAACTCTGGGAGAGCAATGTGTGTCCATTAGTGGCTGTGTTGTCATTCTGATTTCAAAAGCCCAAGAAACATGACTGCGTTTGTTGGCCATTCTCTCAGAGTCTGTGCCATGGCTGGCATTTTCCTACAGGAAGGCATATCATTAACTGTCCTGTGTGCTAGATTGTTCTGTTCTCTCAAAAAGACCGTAGTGACTGTATTAACTTTTGGATTGAAGCAAAATGTTGTTTATAATTTATTAAATATAAATGTCTGTTTTATGTTTAATAACCTTTGTGTGAGAGGTGTGTGCGTGTGTGTGTGTGTGTGTGTGTGTGTGTGTGTGTGTGTGTGTGTGTGTGTGTGTGTGTAGCCGTGGGTGGCCTGGAAGTTACTATACGGATCAAGCAGGACTCAGATTCACATAGATCTAATGATCTCTGCTTCCTGAGTGCCAGGATCAAGGAGTGTGCAATAATACTTACCTTTAGTAACTTTTTTTGTCAACTGAATTGAATTGAATGTTTCAAAATCCTGCTAATGGTTGGATGAAATCTGGATCATAGAACTTAAAATATGGGCAAAAGTGAGGGTCTAAAATTTACCAGTTCACAGAGGATGAGCTGTAGTTTAGAGGTTGACATGGTCATCAGTCTTGGCATTTCTTTCTGTTTTGTCTGACTGTCCAGTTCACGGAGGCGAAGCACTACCATGCCAAGCTGGTGAACATAAGGAAAGAGATGCTGATGCTCCATGAGAAGACATCCAAGTTAAAAGTGAGTGGAAACCCTTGGTGTTCTTTTTAAAAGCTGAGTTTTGTTTTTCTTCAGCGTTCATGTTTGACTTTTTATGCTTCTATGTGTAGTAAGATACTAACTCATGCTATATTATTTCCTTTTAAAAATGAAGGCTCTTGGCTCCCCCAGTAGGACCTGGGCTGGTATCCTCATCTCTGCATATGAAGCTGCAGTTTATATTTAGTGAGCTTAGAGTAAAGTTTTTGTTGTTTTAAATTAAGAGGACCTTAAATAGCTGCAAACAAATTTAAAAGTTAAGCATGGGGTTTATTAATATGTATTAATTAACTCAAGTTTTGCCATAACTATAACCCTTGACACTACCCCCCCCCCATTTCTCTACAGAAAAGAGCACTTAAGCTCCAGCAGAAGAGACAGAGAGAAGAGCTGGAAAGGGAACAGCAGAGGGAAAAGGAATTTGAAAGAGAAAAGCAGCTGACAGCCAAGCCAGCCAAAAGGACTTGAGAAACGAGTTGTGGGGTTTTCTGCCCTGCCATATTCCCTGGGTCCCCAGTGGGGTACGAGAGGGTTCGGATGGTGCCTTATGCCATGGGCATGTTTGAAATCCTTCCCAGGGTTGCCATGTCTCCGTGACTTCATTTCATTTCACTCAAGAAGCCTTGTTTTTCATATTTTCAACTTTTGCTTAATTGTAAAATTTATTATTTTTATCTTAAATCATTTGTAAACTGGAAAATACTTCCGTTATGGCAAGAGTCAGGGCACTAGTTCAAAGTGAGTGCAGTGTTTGAACTTCTTGAGAATCAGTTTTAAAGTTTCTGTTTCTCTTCTCATGGTGACAGGCCTTTCTTGCACTGCAACACTGATTTTTGACAATTGCTTTTCTTTGCCTAAAGAGAAATTCCAATTGTCTGATCATAAATCTGGGAGGGAAGCCGCCTTTGTGAAGACACAGGAAGTGTGTGTACCCTGGAAACACCAGCTCCTTAGATGTGGGTGAGGAGAGGGGTTGCCAGATGGATTCTTCCAGCCATTCAGTTTTTCAGGGTTGGTGCTTTTGTAGATTTTGGGTTCTAAGCAGGATTCCATCCATTCCTGTGCAGTGATGGTGGACCCACCAGATGCTCTGCACACACTTATGCTGAGTCATCACATGAGGAGAGCATGTCTGTGCTTTTTCTTTTTTCTCAGATGAGGTCTCTCCAAAGCCCTAGCTGTCCTGGCACTCACCATTTAGACCAGGCTGGTCTCAGACTCACAGAGATCCATCTGCCTCTTATTCCTGAGTGCTGGGATTAAAGCTGTGGGCCATCATGTCTGGCTCAGTGCTTTTAGAAGTAGAACACAACCTGATGTTGCTCATGTGTAATTACAGGGTCGGTGGAATGTCAGTAAATAGTATGCAGAAGACGCAGCACAATACCTTTAGTTCCATTCCTGATGTTATATGTGGGCACTTACTCTGTAGGGCAAATGAAGTTTCATTGTTAGAAATCAAGGCTATTAGTACATATTTCCATGTTAGTATTTTGTCTGCAGCTGGGTTCTAACCCTATTGTGTGTGAGCAGTCCAGAACTACAAAGGTGTCTGAGTAGAATGTAAGTCTTTAATGTTCCATGTTACACTTTTAGTAAACGGAAATCACTGCTGCTGGTTATATACTGGGAGAATGATAAAGAGGCCATTAGAGATGAACGATGTTAAGAACTCGTTTAAAGGTTTAACTCCTTTGAAAGAGCCTTTTCCTTTAATGAACGAATTGCCATCCCACAAGTCACTGCTCTTGACCTTCTCTTTAAGAATACAAGTGTGTCTACTTGAAAGACTGTTATGTGTACCCTTAGTCACTTGCTGTCACTCCCAGAGCAGAAGTCACTAGGACTTGCAGGACAATGTCATTAAATTACAGAATGTACTGTTATAATAAAATATCTGACATCTGACAAAGGCTGTAGATTGTTTTTCATGGTGACTTTAGACAGATGGTGTTGTTTGTTTAAAATACTGTTCCTGGACACGTCCCTCAGTGAATCTGTTCTTTGTTTGGCTTGGTGTGTCTTCCGGTGATTCTGGTGTGCCTTAAAGGCTGAGATGCCTCCAGTCTAGTCACCTTCAGGATTTCCCACATTAAGGCATTTGCAGTTGGGAACTGATAACTCTGACGCAGGGAACTGGTAGTATGTATAGATTGTGCACTGACTTACATTTATAAGCATTGGAGTAGTTTCAGAGCTACTCAGTAATTTGTGAAGTTAATCTTAAATAAATTATTCACTACTGCTTTTGGTATGTAATCAAATTTAAAACCAAATCAACCTTTGTGACAGTAAATGAAAAGAGACCTGGTTAATTAATTGAATTTTTGACCTGCATTAAAATAAATCATGTTTAATGAATGAATGGCATGGTACACATGTTTTCAGAATTATATTAAGTTTTAAAGACTTTAAAATATCAAAAAGATGAGCTGGGGAGATGGCTCAGCAGTTAAGACACTTCCCAGCACCCTCATGGCAGCTCACAACCATCTGTAACTCTAGTTCCAGGGGATCTAGTGCCCTCATCTGGCTTCTGCCAGAACCGACACACATGTGTTACACATTCACATGTAGGCAAAACACTCATCTACATAATATAGAAAAAGAGAAATCTACAAAAGGTGTGTGTGTGTGTGTGTGTGTGTGTGTGTGTGTGTGTGTGTGTGTAATTATCCTCTGTTTTAAGGTCTGGTTAATCAGAAGTATGATAGGTGATCAAACCCTAAAATTTTAGCTGTATTTCAGTAACACGGAAACATAATAATCAAATATGTAACCTTGTAATAGTCTTGCTGTGTTCTTCAACAATAGAAATAGGCTGAAAAAAAAGTTGCCCTTGTTTTGAAACAATAGACATTTACAGAGCTGAAATGATGGGTGTTCATTTATAAAAAAAATGTAAGTAATATTCTCTTTATTTGAGTTTCCAGGATTCTAATTTGAAAATTAGTTTTAACAGTTGTATTTTCACAGGCATAAGCATACATAGTCAGCCAGTAGTTGTCTAGGAAATTGCATTCTTTAGTCATTTCAGTGTAAAGAGTCCTTCCATACAAGCTTTTAAATGAATAAATGATGAAATTACAACCTCTTGCTTATATATAATCTTAGACATGAATTGTCTGATGTTTGAAATGATCATTATTGCCAGCCTTTCATGCTGTTGAAGATTTCATTCATTTCATATAAGAAGCTCTGAACCCCAAAATGATACAGAAAATTTAGGAGAGTTTGTATTCTTAGGTGTCTAGGTGCTGTCTGAAAGGACACAATGAAGTTTATCATCATGTTAAATGGTATTTTATAGACATATCATAAGCCAAGTCCTTCTAGAACAAGAGGCCAGTTTTCTACAAATGAGAGGGAAAATCCATTGTTCAATCAACACAAACCTGGCAAATTTAAGGTCCTGGCCAATCTTCCTTATTTACTTGAATATTTTTGCCACAATCATGATGGGGTTTAGAGAGAGTATGTATTTCTTTTGTTTGTTTTGGGATTTTTGTTTATCTATTTCTTTGTTTTTGTTTTCTGTTTGTTTTGAGACAAGTCTTACTATATAGCTATGGCTGTCTTGGGACTCACTATGTAGACCAGACTACTCTCAAACTCACAGAGATCTACCTATTTATGCCTCCTAAGTGCTGGGATTAAAGATATGTGCCACCATGCCCATCCTATGATGTTATTTTTAATAGATAAAAAGAAGAACTTTATTACAGCCTGCAATTAAAAAAAAGAGTCCGTCCTCAGTTCTCTAAAAATTACTTACCTTCATCCATCTGAACCTTTTGCTGTTAACTTTTGTTTATTCAGATCTTTGTATGTTAGCACTACTCATTCAGATTCCATATTTATTTGACCTAAATAGCAATGGGGCTCACATCATTGCTCTCTTGGAGGAAGATTTATTAAGCAAATAAACAGTATAAGTTATATATGGGGATTTGTGAGTAATGCATAAAGCACTTTCCAATTTAGGAGTTGTTCTTCATACATATCTAGTGTTACCTTTACAACCACTCTATGAAATAGACATCATTGTCCTCACTATACCAACAAGGAACCTGGAGCCCTGAAAGCCCGGGTGACCTCAAGGTTATACAGATTGAGTAGCAAACGAGGATAATTTATTCTATCTTATTGCTTGAACAACAGAATCATTTAGTATCTATTGGCCAATGGTATGTAAAAGGTGTTACCTTAACTATTTCACATGTATTATCACATTTAATTTACTTAATCAGCCTGCAAATTTATTGTTCTCATTTTACAGATGAAATTATTTTGCCTCACATAGCTCAAACAACTTATGGAAGACCACATAGCTAATAAATAATGTTGGAGTAAATTAAGCTAAGAAAACAATTTTAGAAAATCAAGTTGTACAAACAAGTACTTATTAAGACGATTTTATATCTGCTATAGAGACACTTGCACATCCATATTTATTAATGCTCTTTTCACAACAGCAAGGAAATGGGATTTCTTTAGATGTCCATCCCCAGGTAAATGGAAATACAAGTTTAAGTTCAATTTTTCCATATGTATATTTCCTCCTCTTTTTTAGGTATTGTGTTTTTATAGCTCATTTAAAAATGTATAACTTAGTACAGATTATAAATTGTTACCTATAATTATCAAAACTTATAATTAAGTTACTTAGGATTTCTAGATATATAGAGATGTATTTGAGATAAATAGGCATTCTTCAAACCTTTCAAAGACCTACAGAATATGGTATTTAAAATGGTTTAGGGTTTTTCTTGACAGTGAGACATAAATGCTCCTGGCAACACCACCCGCACCAGAAAGAAAGATGAAAGATGGACATCAAAGAAACACATTATGAAGTTTACTTCCAATATGGCAAGACTAGCCATTTGGACAAGATACTACTCTTGTCTGGACTGTTTGACTTTGTGCTGTATAAACTGGACATGCATGACCCACAGAAAAGTGACTGCTGATTCAAGATGGACATTGCTACAGAGTTCCTGCTTCATGAAAGAGTCTGCCAGGCATTCTGCAGGACACACACACACACTCACACACACACACACACACACACACACACACACACACACACCACAAATGACTAACAAACTGCCAATACAGATGGACAGTTTAAAGTTTCCTGCTTTGCTGAGGAGTCTGCCAGACACACTGTGGCTCATAAGCTGAAGATGAAACATTACAGAAGAACTTCGGGTGACTGACCAGGCAATGAGTTGTCTCTGTCATTTCTAGAGTTTATATACTATCCTTCTGTGGTCTTGGAAGGAATTGAAGACAGATAGTTACAATTATAATTTTCCTTAGTTAGGATTAAAGATAAGTTACATTAGGATTTTAGACTAACAAAGACAGGATAGATGATGGAATATTTTCTTTAAATCTTGCTAAATGTTAATGGAATAAATATTGTTAACTGTAATTCTTACTTGGTAACTGTTATGTGACCTATTTTGCTATGCTAAGGTTAAAACCCTTTTTATTTTAGACAGAAAATAGGAGATGATGGGAGATGTTATTCTGTAAATATGTTTCTCTTATTGGCTAATGAATAAAGCACTGTTGGCCAATAAGGAAAGGGAGATAGGAGGGACTAGGAGACAAGGAGGATTTGAGGAAGTAGTAGGGAGGAGTCAGCATGTAGAGACTGGAGAGAGCAGATGCCAGCCTCACTCTCCGGTAAGATGAGACCACGTGGGAGTACTTAGATTAATAGAAATGGGTTAATACTTAAGACAGAGCTAGCCGATAAGAAACATAGTAACAGGCCTTTACTTGTAGCAGGGTTATTCCAATTTTTTTGTACCTATAGAGGTTTGCTATATTGCTGAGTGTGTGGTTTATTTTAGAGAAGGTTCCATGTGTTGCTGAGAAGAAGGTATATTCTTTCTGTTTGGATGGAATGTTCTATAAGTAGCTTTAAACCCAATTGGGTCATAACTTCTGTTAGTTCCTTTGTTTCTTTGTGAAGTTTCTGTCTGGTTGATCTAACTAGTGTTGACAGTGGGGTGTTGAAATCTCCTACTATAAGTGTGAGGTTTTATGTGTGATTTGAGTTTTAGAAATGTTTCTTCTATGAATGTGGGTGCCTTTGTATCTGGGGTATAGATGTTTAGAATTGAGACTTTATCTTGATGGATTTTTTCCTGTGATGAATAAGAAATTACCTTCTTCATCTCTTTTGATTGATTTTAGTTAAAGTGGAATTTGTTACATATTAGGATTGCTATACCCGCTTGTTTCTTGGGTCCATTTGATTGGGAAATCTTTTCCCAACCCTTAACTCTGAGTTAACATCTGTCTTTGAAGTTGAAGTGTGTTTCTTATATACAGTCAGTAGAAGGATGGATTCTGTCTTCATATGCATTCTGTTATCCTGTGTCTTTTTATAGGTGAGTTAAGACCATTAATATTGAGGGATATTAATGATCATTGATTGTTAACTCTCGTTTGTTTTGGATTTGTTGTTGATATTATGTATGGATTTCCCCCATTTTTCTTTTGGCTGTTGGTAAAGTGAAATTATCTATGTTTTTGTGGGTGTAGTTGACTTCCTTGGGTTGGAATTTTCCTTCCAGAACTTTCTGTAGGGCTGGGTTAATTGATAAGTATTGTTTAAATCATGTTTTGTCATGGAATATCTTGGTTTCTTCATCTACAGTGACTGAAAGCTTTGTTGAGTATAGTAGTCTTGGCTGGCATCCATGGTGTCTTCGTGTTGGTAGAATATCTATCCAGGACCTTTTGGCCTTCAGAGTTTCCATGGAGCAGACGGGTGTAATTCTGATAGGTTTGCCTTTATATATTACTTGGCCTTTTCCCTTTGCTGCTCTTAATATTCTTTCTTTGCTCTGTATGTTTGGTGTTTTAATTATTATGTGGCGAGGGGACTTTTTTTGTGGTCCACTTTATTTTGTGTTCTGTAAGCTTCTTGTACTTTCATTGGCATGCCTTTAGGTTGGGAAAGTTTTCTTCTATGATTTTGTTGAATATATTTTCTGCACCTTTGAGTTGGGTTTCTTCACCTTCTCCTATACCTACTGTTCTTGGTTTGGTCTTTTCACCATGTCTCATATTTTTTTGGATATTTTGTGTTAGGGATTTGTTGGTCTTAAGATTTTCTTTGGTCGATGAATCTATTTCTCCTAGTGTATCTTCAACGCCTGAGAATCTCTCTTCCATCTCTTATATTCTGTTGTTTATGCTTTTCATCTGTGATTCCTGATCATTTACTCAGCTTTTCTATTTTTAGCATTCCCTCATACTGTGCTCTTTTTAATTTTGTCTCTATTTCAGCTTTCAAACCTTGCACTATTTGAATTGTTTCTTATAATTTTTGGTTTGTGTTTTCTTCTATTTCTTTAAAGGATTTTTCTTTTTCATTTTCTCTTTTACAGTCTATAATCTTCATGAAGTTGTTTTTAGGGTTATTCTCTTCTGCTTCATCTGTGTTTGGATGTTGAGGTCTTGCTGGTATGGGGTCCCTAGACTCTGGGGGTGTCATATTGATCTTTCTGTTGTTGACTGTGTTCTTATGCTGTTGTCTACCCATCTCTTCTTCCTGTATGTGCCAGCGAGGTTTCTCCCCCTCCTGGTGGGTACCAGACCAAGGTTCTCTTCCAGTGGGTGCAAGCAGGTTCAATACTCCGATGGCTCTCTTCTTCCAGTCAGTGGTGGTAGGACTAGGGCACTGGCAAACTCTGGATGGGCTGGTCTGCTGAAACGGGTTACCCCATGCATTGTTCCCAGTCCTCAGGAGACTCAGAGCAGGGCACCTGAAGGAGGACTCCCTCCATGGATGGAGCTGGGACAAGAATAATAGCAGACTCTGGACAGGCTGGTCCACCTGGGTAAGCTCCCCCGAGTGTGTACAGCCCCAAGCCTCAGGAGGCTCCGAGCAGGACCCCCGGTTGTTCATTTTGTGTTGACTTTGTCATGAATGTCATGTAAATATGCAGACATTGAATGCAATGTAGATAAGTCCACTGAGAGTTTTGGTAATTGAATGTAATGTAGATGTGTCCACTGAGAGTTTGGGTATGGATTCAATTTGTCAGTACCAATTGTATGTCCAGAGATCTTTGTCTGGATTTTTTTCTTATAAAAGAAAGCTACTTTTTATGGACCTAATAAAAACATCAGAATCATGTGGTGTTATTTATCATGCACTGTTCTGTACATAGCAGTATGTACTTCTCTATATGAACATTACTTCAGACATCTATTTTACAACCTCTCCTATTTCATTCCTCTTCCTGTCGTCTGTGTACTGAATGATCTTTATGTTTCATTAAAAAAAAAAAAAAAAAAAAAAAAAAAAAAAAAGCCAGTCCAGGGGCTAGAGAGCTCTCTTAACTTCTCTTGCATAAGACTCAAGTTTGGTTCCCAGCACCCATGTCAGGCAGTTTATAATCACCTATCATTCTAGTTCCAGGGGATCTGACGTGTCTTCTGAGCTCCATGGCCTCCTGCATACCATGCATACATGCATTCAAGGACTCAGGCATACACATTAAAAAAAAAGATACTCGTAAAAAAATGAAAAACAAAAACCAACAAACAAAACTAGTCCACCCTGAAATCTCATCCAGACACATGTGGAGGCTGATTGAAGAGATTCAGCTCCATAAAGTTAAGTAGTCGGGAGTACTATACGCTGGGTGTGATAGCAGCCATGGGAGATCTGCAGGAGAACTGAGAGTTCCAGGCAAGCCTGGCTACAGCATGAGACCCTGTCAAGGACCCCAAAGCCATCATTGTAAGTGGTTTGGTAGAAAATATGTTAAAATCATTGCTGCCTGAGTAAATGCTCCCTTTAAATGGTAGAGATTTCCAGGAAATAGAGTATTTTAGGCTGGACTTAAGGTTGGTGAATGGCATTTGGATAGGACAGGAACTTAGAACTTTCTCTGAGAATGGTGTGTATGTATATCTCAGGGTTGGTTCTGTGCATTCCATCAAATTCATTATATATGTAATACACATGTATTTCCCCAGAATATATGTGTGTGTGTGTGTAATTTTTTCTTCCAAAGTCATATTTAAAATTGCACTCCAAAAATAACTGTGCTCATGTTTTAAAAGTTTCCCAGGTTCTGAACTTTTTTTTTTTTGGATGAAGACAGTCTTCTGTTTACTTAGGTCAAGCAGACAGCATTTATGTTAGTTTACTCTTGCTCTGCTTGAATGTGTGTGGCCATATTCCACCTGGGAGGCAAAGCAGGAACTCTGTAGAAGCAATGCAAAAGCCAGGGAAGATGGACGAACTTTGGGGAATGCTGGAGCAGATTGAGGGGGGGATCCAGGCATATTCTCTGAATATGGGCTGCTGATAAATAGCTAAGGAAGTGAAAATTCATCTATCTTAAAGTGGTGAAAGCTTGTCCCTACTGTCACTTACTGTGATAGCTGCTGATTGTGGCCCAGAACCAGGGCTTCTTGGGCCTTTGTGTCTTGAAACCTTTCACAGAGATTCCTATGTAACCCCAAATCAAATATTTACTGATAATATGCCATAAAGAACTTTATCATAACAATTTATATGTGTATGTGTTTGTATATGTATATGCATGTGTACATGTATGGGGAACATGCATATAAAAATTTACCAGGTGTTTTAGTTTTCTATTTCTGTAATGAAATACCCTACAAAAGCAGGGTTTCCTTTAGCTCTCAGTTCCTGAGGATACAGTCTTCATGGCATGGAAGGCAAGGCAGGAGGAACACAGAGAAGCAGAGAGTAAATAGGGATGGGCGCCAGGCTGTAGAAGACTCCTCTCAGTGACATACTTCTTCCAGCAATGTCCCATGTCCTAAAGGTTCCATCAGCTGGGGACTGAGTGTTCAGACACATAAGCCTATGGGGATATTTCATAGTCAAACCACACTACCATTCATTAAAGAGAAGCAGATTTGTTTGCTAGTGAGATGGGTGTGCTTGTCTTCTATAAAGACTCACATCTCCACTGAATAGTTAGCACTGATGGATGAAGTACCAAAACATTGTCCATGTTTTTCAGAGTTGATAATCTTGATTTTATAATTGTCAATTCTGAGGACACCATTCATAAATTCATATTACAAAGTATTAGAGGAGTGTGTTTAAGGTTATTGTAGAAATTGTTGGAAGGAGGTCATTTGTAAACCCAAGCCAAACTTCATTGTTTCTTCTTTCTTCTTCTTCTTCTTCTTCTTCTTCTTCTTCTTCTTCTTCTTCTTCTTCTTCTTCTTCTTCTTCTTCTTCTTTTTCTTCTTCTTTTTCTTCTTCTTCTTCCTCCTCCTCCTCCTCCTCCTCCTCCTTCTTCTTCTCCTTCTTCTTCTTTTTTTTTAGAAAGTCATGTCAGTAAATGAAACAGCAGTTTAAAAATTCTAACACAATACAACTCAAGGATATACTGATTTGGTGAGTGCTAAGGAAAGACGGTAGGGAAATGTTACAAGTTGTCATTTTCTGTAATTTGAGCTATTGTGTTTGTGTAGGATGGAAAAACTTTATTCAGAGATGTTTTTACCATTGCCAACATTTTCATGGTCCTTGCATTTAGCCAAGTGACTTCACAGGTTCACATTTAAGATAATAGGGTTTCCACTAGGAATTGGTTATTGCTTTTTGAGTTGTTGGTCAATGGGGTCACCTAGATTCCCATTCCCAAACATTACCAGTTGTTGCCAATACGCTTAACTGCCATTCTGAGCTTCATGGTAAGACCTTGCTGGTGAAGACAACACATACTTGAGTAACAGACTATGGAGAAACCAAACAGGTGCTCTCCAGGAAGCTTAATCCCTACTGGCTATCATCCATGGTTCTGAATGATGCTATGCCTGATGCTGGAGGAGAAAATTAATCCTCAATCTCATCCAGATGTGAAACCTGCAAGCCACAACAGTGACCGATCCTACAAGATCTACCCACTGGCGCAATAGTGGCATGAATGTTACAGGAGTAACCAACCACTTTCTTGTTGAATCTAAGGCCCACTTCATGAGATGTAACCTATACACTGCACTTTAAAGAGGCTTAAGACTAGATAGGTCCTAGAGCAGCACTATTATTATGCTAAATCAACATAGTATGGCATGACTCCTAATGACTAACATAGGTCAGAGCATTTCTCAACTTCCAACAGAGAAGCTTCTTGTAGTAGATGGCAATATGTTAACCCTCATCCCTGAAACAGTCAATATGCTGAGAATAAGAGACTGTGGTATGCTTAACCATGAATGGGGGCATGTATATATCACATCGGTTCCCACCAGTGCTCTGGGCTCTTCACAGAAGAGGGGGCAGAAAGGTTGTAAGATCTGGAGGTGGTCTACTGCATCAAGGAAACAGTGTTTCCCAGGTACAACAAGGCAGCTGCACCCACAGCCATCATGATGGCATGCACAAGACTTGCACAGTCTCCAGAAATAAAAAATATTCCAGCACAGAGGGCAGAAGGTAGGCACACCAATCCTATCACTAGCTGAAGAGCCATTGGCATTTGATACCTTCTGAGAGAGTCAGGGACAACAGGCATGCAGAAGTCCCTGTTCTTAAGGACCCTTCTCAAGAGAAAAAGACCCCTGGTTGGATAAGCCCCTCACTTCCACCCTGAATTCTGGAGGATTCTCTGCTTCTTGAAAATGGTGTGCTCTGCTGTTGAGGAAATTCACTGGGTGACAGCAGAACAGGGCTGGGAAGTGTCTCAGGATTGCTGAGAAGCTGGGGGCACATTTTGTGTATATTCAGGAGGTGGGCAGCAACAAACGGGGCAGAAAGGCTGTGACCTATGCTAGTCCTGCCACCCAGTGTGTGTGTGTGTGTGTGTGTGTGTGTGTGTGTGTGTGTGTGTGTGTGTGTGACTATGGGCTCCTGTGCAGAGTGAAGCAAACATTGACCTCACCTAAAGGAGAGCTCACTGAGCAATGAGACGAATGTGTGATTTCAGAATCCATGCCCTGTGAGTATTGCATGTGCGTATGCTGATGATTAACCCCAGAGCATCCTACATGCTAGTCAAATTTAGCACTACACTATACCTTTGGTCCCTCAGACTGGTTCTTTAATAAACAGAAGAAAATAAAGAATGGAACAGCACTTAGGTTCTGGCCAGTGCTATGGACAGTTCTATGAAGATCTGGAGCTCAGGAAAGAGATGAGGGCCCAAGGAGGGCAACACTGGACCTGTAGTCCAGACCAGCGAGCTGGGAGCATTTCCAAAAGAAATGTCTACAGACCTATTCTGTTAATAGTTATAGTTAATATACTTTAGAAGTATACTGACATATTTTAGTCCCACCAAAAAAATATCAAGCACCATCTAGACTAGAATTTTACCAAATATCTGGGTGCCATGGCTTAACTAGGCTGTTATGTAGAACTCATCATCACAGTTGCCTTTTTGGTATATATTTGAGTATTATTATATATATATTATAATATATATATTTGAGTATTATAATCTGTCTGTCTTTCTGTATACCTATCTGTCCATGCCTATAATAAAATTGGATTACATAAACAGAAAACAAAGATTATTACAACATAATTCTTGAAACCAGGGCATGGCTAGAAGGCTTCTAATCCTAGATAACTTAAGCTACTGTTTTCATGCCTAATTAATATATAGTTAGACTAAATACCAGGTCCCAAGACCTTGGGATCAAATGCACTGTTTAGATTGTATATGTATTTTTTTTTTAAATCAACCGGAGGCTTCTCAGATTCTCAAGAATTAACTTCAGTACAATGTGGACAATAGGATATTAGGTACAAGAGAAGCACATTTTTTTTTTTTTTTTTAAACCTTATAGACCACACATGGGGCAATGCTGCCATCTTGTGGTACTGTGTAGTATTCTGTTTCCCTAGAACAGATTCTTACTGTGTTATTTCACTGGCTTTGACGACATTTGGCTAATCCCTTTTAAAAGTTATTTTTTATGTTTGTTTTTCAGACAAAGTCTTACATACTCTTGTTGGCTTCAAATGATGATGACGACGATGATGACGACGATGATGACGGACAACGATGATGATGGGTGCATGGAAAACATGTGAAGGCCAGAGGAAGACTTTGTGGACCGTCTCTCTTCTCCCACCTTTATGTGGGTTCTGGGTATTGAACTCGGGTCACTAAGCTTGCATGGCAAACTCCATTACACATGTAGCCACCTTGTCGTTCCTCAGCTATAGCTCCTTAATATGAGTTTTTGCTTAAACAGAGAGATATTCTAAAGGTATCTGTGACAGGATTTAAAGCTGCTTTTTTCTAATATTCCGAGTCTTCTAGTTTGATGTTGGACTTGAGGACTTGGAACATTATTTTCTTAAAAGTCATGGTCAGTTAACTTATCATCACCTACCAGCCATCTCTCAATCTTCCATTCAATTATCTGTCATCTGTCTATCCCATCACAATTTATCGCTGCTTATGCTTAGCTTTTTCCTAAGGAAAGCCTTGAATGACTACTGTGGGCAAAGATCCTGAAATCCCATCTCTTTCCACCTGCCTCGTCTGATTGGGTCTGGGGTGGCCACTTGGTCCAAGGGCAATCAACCACTGGGCTAGTCAATGCAGCACTGGACTACTGGCGAAGTACTTTCTACATGGGGCCCAGCTCTCATCGTCCTAGCCAGTTACTGCCTTGGGAATGTGTTCTAGCATACATGGAGAATCCCCTGTAGTAATCAGAGGAGAAAAGGGTAGGGATGCTGATTCAAGAATTTGCAAAAGTCTTTATTATGGGGATTCAATGGGAAATACAGACTCATGAATACAGGACACGGTGGAAGCCACTGTGAGTCCAGCTGCCATGCCCCCCTTCCTCCCCATTCTGCCCAGGGAGGATGTGAACAACTGCAAGGCTCGCTTCTGCTCCGACCTCCCAAGAGAGCAAGCCAGATCCCTCCTCTTTTTTATAAGAGATCACGTCCACACACAGAAGCCATGCCCTAAGGTCAGTATCACTAAACTATTGGGGGAATGAATTCCCACAACACTTACCACTTTTATCTAAATAAGAAGGTTCTAAACCTAGTACAAAACTGTATATAGTAAGAACAAATATCAAGAATTGTCCAAGAGAGAGAAAGTGTAATAGCATGCACAAATAGCACTACAACCAACAGGAACAACATCAAGCAGGAAACACAAACACGTACGAAATGTCCAGGCTATAGGTAATTGGCAAATGCCAGATATTATTCCAATGGCTGTCCTATCCTGAGGAGCCTAAGTCTTGTACTAGGATGTCTTAGCTATGATATGAGAAGATAGTAGCTGTGACTATCTAGTCTTTAATCTCATCAAAGACCTGAGAAGGAAAATGATATTACCTGAGTAAGTAGGAAGTGCAGGCAAGTGACTTCCAAAAAGTGCAAGAAATTACAGAAACAGCTGGCTACCTGGACAGTTACTCCAAGTCAGACTTTGGCTATAGGCTTAGGACATCTGACAGACTATTTACCAAAGCAGGAAAATTCGAAAGATTCTCTTACCCTGCCTGGGTTCTGTGAAACCTGGTAATAGACTTCTTTTAGGATTTTGCTACTGGGCTGTTTCCTATTTTCTACATTTCCACAATTTTTTTTACAATATACATCTCACTCCCTGTTCCATTATAACATAAAATTATCAATTATCTATCTATCTATTCATTGCAACCACAGCCATCAAATGTTTTCATTGACTTTTGGTAGCTCTAGCATGTTACACTTTTCAAACAATTTTACATGTATTATGTAATAATAGAGAGGTTACCTAGGGACCTAGGTATCTCTATACTCACTAATACAGAAATTTGTGGAAAAAACACACCAATGACCAGAATCTTGATTCAGTCTATTATCAGCCACAGAGCTGTCTCTATTACTTGTAGGGTGTTTCTCTGCCTTTATGTGACTTCTTATTTTCATCTCTGGCCAGATCTGGATTCCTAGATCTACTCCCAGCCATTCTGAAGATCTGCTTCCCTCTGGGTGCTAGCACATGCCACCTACAGACTTGGAAGCAGGATGAGAAAGTTGAAGCACATGTGTGGAAGTGATGAGGCTGGGACCTGATTCAGCCTAGCTTGCAAGTTTCCATTTTGCCTCAGTTTTCCAAGTAACTTGAATCACAGGTGTGAGCCATTATGCCATGTTCTCTTTGCACCTAGCCGAAGATTTGTCAATTTCAGTTCTTTTCCTTTTTAAAATTTTTATCATTATTTTATCATTCCTTTTAAATTACCTCTGTTTTGATTTTGTTATTTTTCAACTGCTAGTTTTGGGTTTAGCTTGTTATTCTTTTTCTAATTGAGTTACGATGGTAAGTTGTTTTGGTTATTGCGACTGAAATGGAGAAACCATTCAGGGAGGAGCTACACAGACAAAAAAGTATTGCAGGGTTCTTCAGATATCTAGATATTGGATCAGACACTGAAGGCCAAGTAGGCCAGTAACAACCATATCTCTCCCTCACCTTTGAATAACAGTTTTGATGGACATAGGATTCTTGGTGGACACTTTGCACATATTAGCTAACTGCCTTTTGAACTCTAATTTCTGGTGAGAAACCTAATAACCTTATTGTGGATCCTTGTATGGAGGGAATCATTTCAGCCTTGCTGATAAACTCAGGTGGCCAGGCTTATGCATGCAACACGTACTTTTTGCTCATTGTGCTTAGAATGTAGTCTTACATAATGCCATCAGCTATACCTACGAACATGTAACCCTCATAACACAATCTCCTCAAAGGTTCCACCTCTTAATATTGCTATAATGGCAATAAAATTCCAACATGAGCTTTGGCAGGGACATTCAAATCACAGTAATAACATAATAACACAGTAACAATAAAAACCATGCAAACAGCAATCATGAGCTGAATACTATTTTTATGCCAGGTACAGTGCTAGTCAGTTTTAAATATTAACTGGTCTCATTTTACAAGGGTCATCTGAGGCAGGAACTTAAAAAATGATCTCTCTGCTAATGCAGTTAACTGAGGCAAGTTAGTACAGTCTCCATGAGAAAGGTGATGTGCCTGAGGCACACCCCTGCTCTGCAGCACTCAGCAGAACTATTTCTGGCTGAAGGGCTGAGGATTTTATTATATTCCTTTGCTTAGACAGATGGTAAATAATGTGTGGATAAAGACCTTGTATTTACAAAGTCTATAACAGACATTGTTCTCTACACCCACTGTCTAGTACTCAACCCCTTCCCCATTTAGTACAGAACACCCATCATGATTGTCTTGGGGCAAGCAGCAAGGCCAAGCATGTTCTCTTCCTGCCCTGGCAGCTATGATGCTAGTTGTTTATGTACAATCAGCCGAGTGGACACTTTTTTTTTTGAAGACTTGGATTCTTGGCTTCTTCTATGTTCGTGACACTCACTTTATAGTCATTAGTGGTGGTGTAGGAGTATCCTAGGAGTGGCCGCCTGCTTCTGACAATGATCAATATGGCATGATATACCCAAGGATGCAATAGTGGCACTTATATATTGGGAGTAACCAACAGTTGCCTATTCAGGCTTGAAGGTCACCCAATTAGAAGGAATTAGTGATGATCCTATAAACATAGCCAGCCAACAATGACTAGTGAAGTCATGGACCCTAGAGGAAGACCTGTATTGACACTTTCCGAAAACAGTAAAATTCCCAACTCAATTATATACATTTATCCGTATATTCACAGATAAGTGTTGCTCTCACTCCTCACCAAATGAGCTTTTTTTTTTTTTTTTTTGCAGTAGATGGAGACCACTATAGAACACTACAACTTGTTAAGATCATGGGTCTGCATTCCTACTAGATACATCTGCAACATAACCTCTACATCTAAGGGTACATTGTGGCAGTGGGGGTGGAAAGATGGCGAATCAGAGGACCAGGATGTCTGCTGTGAGATATGAAAGGGAGCTTCGCCCATGAAATTTCAACAATATGGTCACCTAAACAAGACTCACACAAATGACATCCGAGTGTGGAAGAAGGGCCTTACCTTAGATGAAGAGCTACAGCAATTAATGGATGCTAAGAAAGGGGGAAATTAGTCTTCCCTGGGGATGAGTCCCCTGATATCCCAAGAGGTCAGCCCTAAACACATATACATATGAGCAACATTAGATGGGTTCTCTCTCTCTCTCTCTCTCTCTCTCTCTCTCTCTCTCTCTCTCTCTGTGTATCAGTAACAGTTAAAGAAGAGAGAGCATATTTGAGGAGGGGCATATGAGGAATTGGAACGGGGAGAAGGTAGAGTGGAATGATGTAAATAAGATACTAATATATGAAAATCTCAGAAAGGAAAGAAATTTTCTTTTTTTCTTTTTTTCTTTATTTTATATAACCAAGTCCATTTAAATGAAAACAAACATTTATAGACAATATTTGGGAATTTGGGCGTTGTTCTTTCCAAACTACTACAGACTAAATTTTATTTTATTTTTTTAAGGAGAAAAAAAAAATAACAGCACCAACAAGCAGATGTTTGGGCTCCTCGATTCTTTAGGACTTCCCCAAGTCAGGTTCACTTCCTTGGCCACCATCACTTCAGGACTTGATGAAGGCTTTCTAGTAACCTCTCCTCAACCTAAGGCATCCATAACTGATTTCCTGCTTGCAACCGAGAGTAGTTACTGGGATAGGGTGCTCAGTGTTCGTGAAGTACCTGTGTATACACTAGTGTTGTCTCACTGGAAAACAACTTGATCGTCTGTGACATAGATGCAGAAACTCTGTCCTGTAGCTTGATAGCAATTTTGGTTATTTTACAAGCAGTTGGCTATGAGGAAAGCAGCAGTCCGAGAGAAACTGGAACTACCTTTTAAAGGCCAGATGTAAAGAAGAACTCATATTCTCTGTATTTTTGCTCACTTCCCTTCTGGTTAGGGGACTTCCTGGTGGTCTGGCAGGACAGACAGCCTGTGCTGCTCGATCCGGAAATCCCCACCCCCAGCTCCCAATAAGTCTCATAGCAGCTGGTGATCTCTTTGGATGGGTGACTATCACAGTGGGGAAGGTTTACTGGGGCAGAATAAGCCACTTCTCAACTACACATTCACTGGAGGAAGCCTTTGCTTCAGGGATGAGGGCGGGGTTTGCTTAATGGGCTGCAAGCAGGTGCATTTAAAGCCGCACAGCCGCGGAATCACTCCACTCTGCCTTACCATTATCCCAGGGTCTTCCCTTTTGATAGAGTCTTCCTTTCTCCTTCCATTCTTTATTGCTGCTCATTCTCGCGGCCTGCTCTCTCTTCCTAGCATGGGTCTGCATGGTTTCCCGGAACCCAGCAATTTGTATTTCCTTTCCCCTATGTCTTCTTGAATAGGAATTTGTTTCTCTGAGCCCTGGAGCACACCCCTATGTAGTCCCAGCCTCACCCCCATGTAGTCCCAGCCCCCCACCCCATATGCCCTCTTGCCATTATTTAATATTTCTCTTATTTCTGTTCTCCCTAACTGCACACTCATTACTCTGGAAACTTCATATGGGTAGCGATCAAGTGTAGGTCCAGACAGCAGCCATGCAATGCACGGGACTTACTTGACATTTAGCAGACAAGAACTCTGAGACTGCCTGGGCTGGTGAGACGGCTGGTTCTAACCCTGATGACCTGGGATCCACCAGGAAGGATAGACTCAACTTCAGAAAATTGTCCTCTAACCTACACCTGTACATTAAGGGCACACATGCACCCCCCCCCACACACACACAAAGTAAATAAAGTGTAATAAAAATCAAATTCTCAGCCTTAATGTCTGATAGGCAACTCATAACCCTTGCTCTCCTTGATGGAAAGAAGGGTCTTGGGTGAGATAATAGAATGATGCACAGACACTCCAGCGAGTGGCAACTGTTTAGGTCCTACCTATTAACTGGATTCTCTAGCCACCAACCTCAAAACAGCCTGAAAGCAGATAGCCCCTTGACTTCTTCGTGGGGTTGGAGAGGGAGGGGAGATGGAGAGTAAGGTGAATCAATTTGGAAATATGTGTGTGTATAATTTTATTTTTTGTCAAAAAGTTGGGCTTTTAGAAAGTGGGAAGTGGGGATGCCAGCCTCTTGGGCTGTGTGTAGACAGCACCATACAGCAGTGAACTGTCCATGCCCAGGCCTTGCCCCTTGTGTAAACTTTCAAGTATGTGGAACATTTTATTGGTAAAATAAAGTCAGCTTTAGATAAGATTATGGCAAGCATAAGGAATTTACATGGTCTTTATACACCGTTCCCAGCAATAGATCTGTCAGGAAAACACAGATTGTGTCTTGTTTCGCTTGCAGGTGAAGTACCCGGAAACGGCCACTGCAGAAAGTCACAGACGAGGCAATGCTGCAGGTGCAAGTGTCACAGAGTCTCCATTAAACCCACGGTCTGCATCTGTGGCCGTGTGACCTGGCGATCTTACCATCTTCAGAGTGAAGACAAGGAAGTTTGAAATAGGACACTCAAAAATTATTAAGATACACAAACCCAAACAAGTGCAAAAGAAACATAGTTACACTTAAAAAAAAAAAAAAAAAAGCTGGTGGCATTTGCATGCTCTCTGAAGTTTTTAAGGGACTGTGTACTGTGTTTGCTTTAACACATGGGGGCATGGGCTCAGGATTGCAACCCTTAGAACAGTCCACACTAGAACCGCGATGCATCAGGCTACAAAAAAGTTCAACGCCCAGGGCCAGCAGGTTCCCAGAGAAAGTCACTGTGCGGTTCTGAGTGGCAGTGGCCGTGTCTGCAACACTGGGTTGGGAAAAGCTTCTGGGCTGAGAGGGAACAGTCATACGGGTTGGGGCACAGCTGAGGCCGGAGAGCAAGGGCCACCCACGCCTCAGGTGACAATGCCAGCTCCTTGGTGAGCTCACTGGTTCTGGACTGGGCAACGCCCTGGGCGGCCTTTTCCTGGGCGGGAGTTGTGTGTGTGGGTGACGGTTGCCCCCACTCCCGGCCTCCGCCCCCGTCCCGCCTCCCGCCCCCCCCACCTCTCCACCCCAACCCCGTCAGCCGGGCGGGGCCCCAGAGAGGCCCTAGCTCCAGTGTCACTGAAGTTTCTGCTGCGCCAGCGCTGGGGCCCACGGTGTTGCTCAGCCCGGTAAGACGCATCCCACAGAGCTCTGACTCTGCCCTGGGACGCTGTCACCCCCCTCAACCCGCTCTCTGTCTCAGCTCAGCCCGGCGCTCTGGGCCGCTTCTCTTCCTTCCCAACTCCTGACACCCACAGCTTCAACCGCAAGGGTCTGGGTCTCAGTTCTTGGACTTTAGAGCTTTCTTGGGAGTCGCGGAGCCTCCACATTGCCCACAGGATGGCCATGGCACCCTCCCCACTCACACCACCAGGACCTGTGGTCTGGGTGCGTGGGAATTTCAGGAGCTTTAGTTCCACTTGTTGGCTGTCACTCAGCACTGATGTGCAGCCTGCCAGGATCGAGATTGAGCCCGGTGCAGTCAGAGAGCCAGGGGAGGTGCCCAGAACCCTGGGGGTCAACGGAGGTGTACAGGCTGATTGGTGAAGGTGCGAAATGGGAAAAGGCTCTTTGGTGAAACCGTTTCTCCTTTCCTTTACATATCCGATTTCCACCCCAGCTTCTAGGGATCACAGACTCAAGCCGTGTCAGCCAGTTTGCGCATGCTGTAAACTCAGGGTTCTGACCCATTATTGTGTCATTTTCCTTGGGCAGTTTTGAGTTTGGGGGAAAACGAAGGACTTGTTCTCAGAAGATTTTCTCTTTTTTTTCTTTAAACTTTATTACTTTATGTGTATGGTTGTTTCGTTTGCATGTATGTCTGTGCACGAGGTGTGTGCCTAATACCTGTTAGACCCCTGGGACTGGAGTTATAGATGGTTTCGAGCTGTCATCTGGGTCTTGGGAATAGAACCCCAGTCATCTGGCAGCAAGTCCTCTGTAAGAATTCTTAATCACAGAGCCACCTCTCTAGAAAACAGAGCCAAAATATTAAAAGAATATCATGTAATGTATTTTTTAAAGCAAATAATTATTACAATTTTGAAATACTAGAAAATATAGGATTCAAGATATAGGCATCCCTGTAATATAAGAGAATACTTTTTAAAAGGTCATAAATGTTACTATTACTGTGGCTGGCTGCCTACACAATACATGAAGAAAATGTTAAATTTCAAGTAGATGATGTGAATGGGCCCCAATTTAGATAGATACCCTGTTAGTAGAAATGGCTTTACCTTACCAGTTAGGCAACTTGGCTTCTGGGGCTTAATAACACTTCCTTGAACTGTCATTGTGCCCTCTATTCTGGGCTTCTTGGGACATCTGCTTCACCTGAGGAGAAAAAGAAAAGCCTCTCCCCACCCCTAACAAAACAAGCCTAAGACTTCTCCACACAGGAAAAGCATCCAGCTGTACTTGATGCAGAAGAATGCAGTACTCACTATTTTCAGACCTCATTTGTTTCTTTCCCAGTATTGTCCACCACCCTTAAAATCTGGTACATCAAAGGTTGCTGGATGACTTGGAGGGAAGCTTGTTATGCCATTAAGGAGACAGCTGGAGGCTTGGGAAATGACTGTTTAAAATCAACTGCTTCCCTTAAACCTGGTGGAGCAACTCCACAAACACACTGGGACTTGGGAGAGCTGAATGCCGGTCAGGGCTCTTGGTGGGACTGGTGCCCACCAGAGAAAAGGTACCATCTTGATAGGAAGGTACATTTCCAGGAGTTTGTTTGCCCATGTGTAGGCTTGTTAATCAGATGTGTTGTAATACAGGAAATGTCTTGTAAAGGATGGAGACAGAACTCAAGACACAGCATTTCTAGATGCACATTTCTCTTCCCCCTCCCTTTTCCTCCCACCCTGCCCTTCAGACCTCACAAAACTCTTTGGCTCTGGAGATGTGGTAAACAGGAAAATGGTGGGTAATTTACTAAAAAAGTTGCCCACACCAGGCCTAAAAGCCAACTAAACCTCCATTATAGACAGTGAGAACTTTCTGTGCAAGTGTTGGTCTTGTGATTGGCCTGTGCCTCTTTGAGAGTGCGTACAACACTCAAGAAGGATGATGGCCACCCCATCCTTCATCTGTCTTAGTTTGGATGATTATCATGAGATTTTCCCAGTACCTCAAATAGAAAAAGGCTTTTAAGTTCAAGAGAATTCACCTCCCTTTCTCTTATATTCAAATCAAACATCTGAGCTCAAAGTGACCTATTCCTGGTCTTATAACCTCCATTTTCTTGCTTATAAAATGGGGCCAATAATTCCCTCTTTAGTGATTGTTATGAGAAACCACGTAAAGTATACTTTACAATATTTCCCACATAATAAACTCCACAAATGATATCCCCCTGCTTTTCTTATGCCTTGGATCATGCACTTAACCATAGTTGCTTCCCTGAGAATCACAGTGCATAATGGTGCAGAAAATGGGACATCTGGTTTTCACTATGATTATGTTAGAGCCAAAGTACTTGACTTTGCCATTCTTTACCACAGAAATTTGATCTGAGGATTCAATAGACGAACATCCCCACTGAATGTTTGCTGTTAACACTACCTCTTTTTCCTCCTCAATGAGAAATGAATGCAGTTTTAGGAAGAAATAGACCTTTAATCCATCTATCCTAGTCCTTTGTCCTGGTGTGAAGAAAGCATAGCCCACCATGCCTAAAGATGAGCCCTATCTGGTACCATCTGAAACGTGGACCTGGGTGTCCTGACTCATGGCATCCCCTCAGGTAAAGCTTCATAGTTAATGGGTAACTGTGCCATCAGGTCAGACATAGGGAACCTGACACACATAGGATACCTGTGTGTATCTCACCTGACCATTAAAGGATGGAATTCAGCGTCTAGGTTCAAACAACAGATATATAACTTGTAATTAAAGAGTCTTTTCTCATTGAGACCCTGCACACTGGATTCCGAGTAATGGAAAGCCAAAGTAATTGATCAGTCTGTTTACAATGACACTCCACGCCTCCTAATTTTCTTGCATGTATGTTTTAATTCCAGTGAACTTTGGCTTGATGAGTAATTTTATTGTGATCATTTTAATCATGCAAGAAGCCAGGTGTGGTGGCTTAAACACCTATAAATCCCAACATTTGGGAGATGGAGGCAAAAGGATTAGGAGATCAAGGTTATCTTCACTTATGTATGTTTAAGGTTATTCTTCTCTTGGCTTTCCTGGGCTATATGACCGACTGCCTCCTCATACATCCATCCATCATCCATCCATCCACCCACCCACCCACCCACCCACCCACCCACCCATCCATCCATCCATCTACCCACCACCTATTCAAAGAAACAAATACCAGATTCAGGAAGTCTGGGCCTAAACTGACCTTCACTGTGAGACTCTGTTAATTAACTGGAGACCCCCCCTTTCCAGAGGGTCTGTGACTAGGCCCACACACGTTTGTACAGACCTTAACAGGAAACCTGACTAGAGGCCTGTTGTGTACAATGTAGTAGAGGAATAGGGAGTCATTTGTTTTTATTTATAGTATATTAGTCTGTGAGGAATCAAGTTTCTCTGGCAATTATGAAATGGAAGCAAACAGAGACTAAGGCTTATTTATGTTTTGTGTGCTCCAGTCAAAACCCTTTCAGTTAAAGCAAATGCAATTCATCGATGTGCAGTTTCGATTCTGAAGGCAAAATCTTTCCTTTATATAAATGTAATTTTTGTTTTTGGCATTTTTCTTGGTGAAGTAATCAGATTTATCATTATAATGTTTGCTTTGATTATAAAATATTACAAAGTACTTAAGCTTGGAGGGATTTTTTTCAGCAGCAAAGGGAATCACTCTTCATTATGAAGTCTTATTGGTAATTTTTTTGTTTCCTTTTTATTTTAGAGATTATAATTACATCATTTCCCCTACCCTTTCCTCTCTCAAGCTCCTCCATATATACCCCAAGACTCTTTTTTTCATTAATTGTTGTTAGATGCATATATATGTATACATATACATATATATGTATGTGCGCGCGCGCGCGCACACACACACACACACACACACACACACACACACACACATATAAATATAACCTGCTCAGCCAGTGTTACTTGTTCTTACAATCTTTCCACCCCTCTTCCAAAATGTTCTCTGAGCTTTAGGTTTTGTAGATGTATTCTTGGCTCCATAACTCTGCATTTTGATTGGTTGTGATTTTTTTTTTTAATGGTCTCTATATGTTGCAAAGAAAAGATTCTTTGATGAGGGCTGCAGACTATACTTAACTGCGTAAGGACACACAATTAGATTATTAGGGATTGTTTTGGATAAGTAAAGTAGTGGTTGTAGAGTTTCCTTCGAGATCCATGACTTCAGAGTAGCTGGCTAAGTTTCCAGTACCAGGCATAGTATTCTTCTTGAGTGGGTTTTTAAATCCAATTAGTGAGCTGATGATTATCACCAAGGTATGTGTGCCACTTCTGCATCCTTACGGTTATTATGCCATGATGGTTATTGCTGTGGTTCTTAACTGGGTATGACTGTTGCTACCTTTAAAAAGAAAGTTCTTACAGTGCTCCCTGAAGATTGAGGACCCCAATGTGGCCACAAAAGCCTTACAAAGAGCTGTCTGCACTTGTTCCTGTTTCTTGGACAGCTTAATCCTAGTTCACAACTGAAGCTCTTGCTTCACAGCTTAATATTTAAGCAAATTTTGGATTGATTGCACTCCACATAGGCTCTGATTATCCAGGGCTGAGTGAAGATTGCTTCATTTCCTTTATTTGTTAACAATATAGTAATCCAGTTCCTGAATATGCAGGCAGGGCCAGCCCCACATTACTCAAGAGGAGGCGAGCCAAGAGCAGGGGCAAGGCCTGTGTGATCTCTTCTGTTTTCAAGGGGCATAGTTTTTCCGTGGCATCATACTTCAGACCTTTGCTTTTCTCTCATAGAGTTGTTTTTGTCTTCTTCATTGCACCCAACAGAACAAGTAGGCTTAATGTCATTCGAATTCTTTCTTCTTTATCCTCACAATTAGTTGTTTTCCTCCCTCAAGTTTCACCTTCACTTTAGTTCTTTCCTGTTGCTGAGACCCAGCCTTTGCTGGTGCCTGGAGTTCTGAAACAGCCGCCCAACGGATCATCATATTCCTGGGCTTTGCTGTGAAAGTGGACAGACAGTTTCATCACTTGTCTCTGTGCCTAGCACAATGCCTGGCATACAGTAAACATTTGAAAGTGCTGAAGTTAACTCAAGCACTCCAATTCATGCTCCCAGCTTCTCTATCTAAATTCCATTCCATTAAGGACTTTCAAAGCTCTCACTGCCATTAGCAGGGCACAGAAGCTGAAATCCAAGAGAGGGCAGAGCAGGTAACTTACATGACTCACCCAGGCTGGGTGGGGCAATGAACTGGAACCTGTAGGCTGGTGATGGTCCCACTGACTATGTAGCTCCAACCAAGTGTTTCCATGTGTGAGTGTGGGCTTCCTATTGTCAGTTAGATCATAGGGTCATTTTTAGGAGATATCTCCAAAATTTTCCACATTGGCAAGTAATTCAGAATTTAGGAAAACATAAGCTGAACAAAACAGCCTAGTCTACAGGCTTGGGCTTTGGTTGCTGCTGTTTTGTTGGTTGAGGTTTTGAACCAAGCAGAAAAAAAAATCTCTCACAGTTGTGTCCCCCATCTTTAGATTATAGTTCATTCCATATATTGACAACCAAGAATAGCCATCATAGCTTTCAATCCTAAATCTCAGAAACACGGTCCTATCCCCCCAGTACATACCTCCCCAGAGCTGCCCTCCTTCTCATGTACAGCTAGGTGATTTACATTCCCAGTGCCTTCGTCAACCTCAACTGGGCAACACTAGCTCCAGTGGGCCCTCGATATGACCTCTCTGTTCTGCTGATACAATTCCTTTCTCCATAGCTTCCTCATTACTTCCAGAGGCCCTTTCCACTTCTCACCCACTCATTCTCTGTTTTATCTGATTATTTATTTGAAATTCAGGCTTTTACCATGTACACTCATCACATGCAGTAGACTGGAAAAAGACTTATAGGACTATAGCTGGGTTTATTGATTAATTTACCCCCTTCTTGTCTAATATAGATAAATAAAAGTACTCACCAATGAACTCATCCCTTTTAGTAAATATTTTAGAGCTACATCATTATAACAAGTGTCTTAGTTCCCAGGGACTAAAATAATTGGTATACCACATCAGGCTAACAGCTTTTATGTGAAGTGGAACATAGTATATGTTAGCTCTCTTCTCTCTCCCCCAAGACTGTGTCCTCTTGAAAAATGCTTGGTCCCTATCTCACCTTCCTTCTACTGTTTACTTACCCTATTCTTGGGATTTGCTTGTGGGCACTTCATTTTTTTTTTTTTTTGGTTCACAGTTTGATGCATTTCTTCTCTTTAGAGAGAGTGAGCCTTCTTTGTGGTTTCAGATTCCAGGTTTCTGTTCCAGTCTGGGCTTTTCTTGCCATTCCCTGGGAGTGCTCTGGATGGTGAAGTAGATAGGAAGAAAGTCTGTGCTTTCTACCAAGAGAATCTCATCAAGCTTTTCAGCTAGGTTCCTAGGAATAGTTGTCAGGAAATGCTGTATCTTTACCTTAGAGCAAATCTCTCTCCTCTAGACTGGTGGAAAGAGCAATGAGATTAGCTTCCAAAAAAAATCTAGGTTCATATTCTATCTTAGACTTAACTGGGGTGTCATTTAACTTCTTTTAAAGAATAGTATCATTATCTGTAAATGGAAATAATGGTACCCACCTCTTGTTGATTTGTTGTGGAGATGATGCTGTTATAATAAACCACAGCCTTTGTAGCTTAATGATACATACTCCCTGTTTCCCCCTCTCCCCCATTTTGTGGCAGTGTCAGTTGAACTCCAGGTCTGTGCATGGTAGGTTGTTGCTGTCCCAGTCAGCTATAGGCCAAACTCCAACAACAGAATTTGCTATCTTACAATAGTCTACTTCAAAGTTCCAGTGCAGACCTAACTAGGCTAAAATCAAGGTTTTGTAGTTTCTGGAACTTCTAAAGGAGATTCTGTTTTCTTGTCTTTTCTGGCTCCTTTAAGTTGTCCACATCCTTGGTTCATTATCCTTGCCCTCTATCTCCAAAGCCAGTGACCTTTCATTTTCTGACCAGTCTTCCCTGATCATAGCTCCCTAACTGCTGGGAAAGTCTCTCCAGTTTTAAAAGATGTAGAGAGTTAAGGCATGCTCACCTGTTTAATTCAGGTCCCTTTGTTGTGATTTAGATGTTTTCTGAGGTCAACTGTGTTTTTCTCTGTCATCTTCTGAGTCTTCACTAAATGGATTATCAAGACATGTATGACATTTCTGTCATGCTTTGAACAGTATGATGGCTATTCTTGGTTGTCAACTTGACTATATGTGGAATGAACTATAATCCAGAAATGGAGGGTAACACTTGTGATCTGACACTTGAGGCTGGAAGACACACACCTTTAATCCAGAACTTGAGGCTGGAAGGCACACCTTTAATCTGGGCCACAAGTTCTGCTGGAAACCTGTATAAGGACAATGGAAAAAGGAAGAGCTCATTCTTGTCCTGCTTGCTTTCACCATGTCAGCACACCCACAATGTTGGGGAGGTAGTGTGGGTGTAGAGAATAATTAGCAAAAAGATAAAAAGGTGATAAAATCACTGATATTTGATTGATTCATTTCTTTTGTTAAGCAAGTTTCCATTTTGCTAAGAATGGCTATTTAAATGTTCTTTCTGGATGTTTATGGCTTGCTTTCAATACTTAAAAATTAAACTGTCTAACATTAACACAAGAAAGCCTTCCCAAAGGTTGAGTCTAAATTCTTCCTGGCTTTTGTTACCAGCAGCTGCTAAGCTCTACTGTTCCCTTAGCATCTGAAGTTGATAAATTGGGAGTGGGGCCAGGACTACAATGAGAAAAACATTTTCATCAGCCCACATCCTTCCTAGGTGCTCAATGAGTTGTCCAGGAACATTCTGAATAGCAGAGTAAGCATGACTATGCATATTTCATGTAATTCTACTTTTCATCAAGATAATCTTATCCATTTATCCAAGCAAACTGTTTCTTGACACATTCTCCTTCATGCAGGGAACGGATCCTGTAGGTTAAAATATTGATTATATTTCTTGTTTTCCACTTTTGAAAATTCAGCTATTACCTGATTGAGATGAGCTGAGGATGGTTAGACGCTGAATTTGACCATAATCTAACACTTTGCAGAGAACCCAGTCTTTAAACACCTTTAATGAACACACCTGGGTGGTGTGTCAAGGTTAAATGGATTGAAGAGATGTGAAGATTTTCCTTGATGGAGAAGACACTGCCAAGTTAAGTTCAACAGAGGTCATGGAAGAGTGTGACAAGGGATAGCAACACCAGGTGGCATATTCTTCCAGATTAATTATGGCATTAAAGAGTCAAACTGTAGCTATGTTTTGGAGCTGCAAAAATTGGCCCAATCACCCATGTAATTGCAACATTTTTCAGTAGTATGTAATTAAATTGCTTTTTAAATGCCACCTGACAGCTCCACACATATATGAGGAGAAGAAGCCTAACAAAATTTTGTTCAGCATGTAAAATCTTCCATCTGACAGAACAGTTGGCACACACATTTTAATGTAGGTATATTAAAATGCACCCAGAATTTGTTTTTTTTTTTTAAATCAAGTATGGCAAGTACCATAGATCATGAGATGACTGCAGTGAAGGAAGACATTTTTACTCACAGTTCTCAAGAGACCAGAGGCATAACATGCCATTTAGGCCCTGAGGGGAAGCACCTGGGGTTTTTCAGAAGGTAGGAAAGGGTGAGGAAAAGCATGGGGAAAAGTCTGTTACGATGCAGTGGGAAGACTGAGCAGGTCAGGATTGGCAGCCAGGGTGCAGAGGCTGCTTCTGGTTGCCTGGTTTCTGGTGCCAATGCGATTATATGACTATTGTTGCCTCATGGAATGTCAAAGCAGTGCAGACAAGATGGCTCAGACTCTGTGTTCGGGACTGTAAGTTATGCATGTAGGCCAGACCTTCACTGTCTCCAGAAGTTAGCTGGGCCTGGGAAAGAGAGTCTTTCTAGCAACTAGCCAGGTCTCAAAATGTCCATTTATCATTAACACAGAAAAAATATGTAGCTAATATAGTAGGGCTCAGCTCAGAATATCTTCAGGAAGGGGATGTCTATAAACATATCGCAGCACACATTACCTGCAGTACCTCAGGGTAAGAAGGGGTTGTATGAGGGCGGCCTAAGAATTTGTGAGGCAATTCTGGCATTTCCTTAGCATCCCTTTAGTGCTAACCCAGGGACAGCAGCAAGCCCTCTTGAGATTTTTTTTCCCAGATTATGTCTTCTTCTTTTCCTTCAAAGGCTTTGTTGACTTTACAGGGCCATGTCAGCTTTATATGAGGTGCCTAGCCATTTGGTCAAACTGAGTTCTGACTGACTGGCAAGGTATTTATGAATGAAATAAGGTTTAACTGGATAACTAGATAAGACATTGCCCTTCCCCGTTCGAGAGGTGCTCATCCAAACAAAGGCTGCTGGCACTCTATGGACAGGACAGAGTCCTTGCTACCTGAGTGTTCTGCACTGGAACATGGTTCTGCCTGCGACACTCCTCGGAAACCCTGGCTTTTCCTCATTTCCAGATGAGCCTTGGGATCAGAATTTCACCACAGGCCAGAGTCTCTGGCTGACTAGGCTCCCTGTAGTGATTTGAATGAGAATGTCCCCCATAGACTCAGATATTTGAGCCCTCAGTCCCCACATGGTGGTGCCATTTGGGAGGTTTAGGAGGTGTGACCTTGGTGGAGGAAATATATCCCTGGGAGCTTCAAGAGTATATGTAGCCTTCTCTACTTCCAGTTTGCTCTCTCTGCTTCATGCTTGGGGTTGAAGACCTGAGTTCTCAGCTTCTTGTCTGGGCCACCATACCTGCTTGCTGCCATGCCTCCTGCTATGATGGGCTCTTATCCCCCTGGAATCATAAGCCCAGATAAACTCCTTTCCATACACTTCCTTGGTGCTGGCGTTTTATCATAGCAACAGAAAAGCATCCACACTCTACACAACCACATGAGCTCATTTCCAGAAGTACCTCTAGGCAGCAGGGAAACTGGTAAAGTCTCCTTCCTATGAATGTTGGTCTTGTTCTGGATTGGTTGTATGA
The DNA here is from genome assembly GCF_943737965.1 of Phodopus roborovskii. NCBI lineage: Eukaryota > Metazoa > Chordata > Mammalia > Rodentia > Cricetidae > Phodopus > Phodopus roborovskii. The sequence continues at coordinate 30,622,687 of NW_026126416.1, read as the reverse complement.
CCCTGAGGATAGAACCACTCTCCTTCAGCCTCAATTTCCCCAGCTAGAAAATGGGCATTATGCCTGATTGAGCACCCAGCAGCACTGTACCTGGCAGGTAGGAGTCTTGTCTAGGGTAGTAATGAGCCAGTTTTATGTTAAGGATTGTGACTTGTTTTCAGATTGCTCAGAAAAACCATGCCGTATATCTGAGAGCTCAGAGGGAGGGGAGAGGAAGGGCTTGACAAAAGGATGGTATAAAGAGGGGGATGGCTTCCAGGGGGTCTCTGAGCAGCAGTTAAGTAGGGTGTCCTAGAGGAGGCTGTGGTTCCTAGAGGCAGATTTGCTGAGAAAAGAGTGAAGTTTCTGTTTCAGGGCCTTCACCGTACACAGGGCACAGGGCAAGCCAGTGTTCCAGAGAGGGGAAGATGACTTCTAGCAGGAAGATTTCTATGTATGTACTTAATCACATAAAGGATATATATATATATATATATATATATATATATATATATATATATATACCCCACTCTAAACTTGCCTCTTGCCAGGTGTGATGGTGCATGCCTTTAGGACCATGCATGCTTTGGATGCAGAAACAGGTGGATTTCTATGAGTTCAAGGTCAGCCTGGTCTAGTTAGTGGGTTTCAGGCCAGCTAGGGCTATACAGTGAGACTCTCTCTCTCTCTCCTCTCTCTCTCTCTCTCTCTCTCTCTCTCTCTCTCTCTCTCTCTTGTGTGTGTGTGTGTGTGTGTGTGTGTGTGTGTGTGTGTGTGTGTGTGTGTGTGAAGTTGCAGTACTCTTCTGACCTTCCTAGGTCTGCAGGGAGGTGTTATTCTGGGTCCTGGATCTGGGAAAAGTTCTAGTCTTGGATGTTTCTCTTTCCAATTGGACCTGCACTGCTGCTCCAGAGGACATTCAGAAAGAGCTGCTTTTCATTCTCTATCTGGCCCTCCTGCTTACACAATGTGACTTTTGAAATATTACTGCCCTCTCTGAGCCTCCATTTCTCCATTAGTTCAATGTTTTCAAAACTTGCAGTGTTGACTCACCTGTGGATCCGGTGATAAGTGATTCTAAGTTGTGTTGCTAACACTAGCATTAATATTCTCTTGCAATTACTTGAAAAATGCCCAGAACTTAGCGTTCAATGACAAAATCCTGCCATGACCTTGCACGGTTTTAGAGAAGATGCCGTAAGGACTGACTAGATGCCATGAGGAAATGAAGGAATGACGGACATACAGACACAGAAAACTGGGATTTGGTGAGCTATGCTCATTCTGTTGGAGAAGTCACAGCACTCTAGAAGCTTAGTGTGCTTATTATATACAGTTGAACATGAAGGTAGGGCTGTAACCTACAGATAAACAGGGTCATTACAGACAGTGCAACTAGGGCATTCTCTGTAGTGTAGCAGTCTTAGGCTGTAACATCCTGGGGAATAAAGCTATGGTGGGCATTATCTACACCCACTATCAACTTCATGCTCAGATCTGCAGAAGGCTTTGCCATCTCTCTGAGCCTCACCTGGGGAAAGCTTTGCCATTTCTATGGGGCTGAGGCATTGGTCTTTGACATAGCGTACTTGTGTCAAACAGTATACATATTCTTAGGACTTCACTTGATACCTACAAAAATCCAATGTCTGCTCTAGCACACTATTTTCTGGTTTTGTTTTTTTTTTTTTTTACTTATTCATTCAACTTGTTATTGTTAGCTTTCAAACATACAAACATAGACATGCGACCATAATTGACTCCAAATTCTTAGCTCATGGGCTCTATTCTTTTATCTTCACTCCCATCAATTCTTATCCACTATAATATTTTCAAGGGAATTCCAGGCTGTTTCAACTATAATAATTTCAGGGCTATTTCTAAGAGACACGGATCTTAGGAAGTATATCAATATCGTTACTGCCTTGCTCCAATCTCTAAAGCTTGAATTCTCTTATTTTCAATATACTTAGTAAGTTAAACTTTCAAATCACATATCACATATCACTTCAGTATTTGGAACACAATCCAGCTACTTTCTATGAAGATAAAATTCTGCCAGTGGGCATTTCCCCCTAAATTATTGAAGAGCCAATTTGAACAAAAATTGCTGCTTAATGAGTGAAATGACTACTTTTGTCTTGTGCTTCTGTAACAGGATATGTGATGTGAGGTAGTCTATAAAGAATAGATTCATTTCTTAAAGTTCTGGAATTGGGGAGTACAAGGTTCAGGAGCCCGAATATGGAGAGGGCCTTCTTGCTGTACAGTGCAGAAGGATTGTGTGGGATGAGAGAGGCAAAGAAGGCACATCCACTTCTATAATAAACTTATCTCCCATGTGATGGTCCTTTCGTGATTGGAGGTCATACCTCTCAGTGATGTTGGACTGGGGATTAAGTTTTCAACACTTGAATTTGGTGGGTCGTATTTGTATAATCACATAGAAGTGACTTTAGTCAAATTCTCTTACTGATCTCCAATCCTCAATTCTCTCATTAGCAAAATGTTTATAGTGTTGTGAATCAGCATAAGGTCAGCCAGCACATATAAATACCACTACTCAACAAACAGTTACTATTTGTAATGAACATTTCTCCATGTTTTCCTGTTTAATTGTGCCTTGAGGAAATAATTTAGTTGAGAGATGTCAATAGCTAGTGACAGCTTTAGGACTGAAGTAATTACATTCCAGAGCGTCCACACCTGGATGCTACATTAAGTCTACTTGTGGTGTGCAGTTGAGGATCATGTACCTCAGAACCTGGAAGTCAGTGTATTAGAACCTGGAATTCATGGGAATCCTGACAGAGTAGGTTTGGTACAGGTCTGTGTGGGTAGCGAGAGCTGCTTGCTCTTGTTTTTACGTTTCATTATGAAGTGTTCAGCAAAGGTGATCAGCTCAGGCTGGCCATGTGCTTACTGAAGTGCAAGACAGTGTGGATCAGCCTGGAAAGGCTTGAGAAATTACTCTGAGCCATACAATGGACCATATATTCTTGGAGGTCAGAGGCAGGCAAATCTCTGTGAGTCCAAGGCCAGCCTGGTCTACAGAGCTAGTTCTAGGACAGGCTCCAAAGCAATATAGGGAAGCCATGCCTCAAAAAAACAAAATAATAAAAAGAATGCTGTAGATAATGTTTTCTGAGATGCTAGCTCTTTTTTTTTTTTTTTTTTAACTCAGCTAGGCATTCTGGCTGCTCACAGCCAAGTGAGAGGCATGTGGCATGTCAAGTGACATAAGACTAAGCACCTTTGGACACAGGAAGTTTGTACTGTTTATTTATGAAGGGCCAACTGTGAAAATGTTGCCAGTAAGTGATGTAAGTAGCAATGTCCAGGACCCCTCAGCCAGCAGGGGTTTTACTGTGTCCATGTGTCTATTTCCATCTTTTGAAGGAGGCACTCACTCAATTGATTTAGGACCACTTGGGAGATTTTTAAATCTAGATTAAAAGCATTGTATATTTAATTGTAAACTATATTGAATGTGCCCCTTGCAAATGAAAGTTAAGTTAGTTTTATTTATTGATTTGTTAAAGTTTGTGTTTTACTTTATAAGAATGTAAAGATAATGTGGCTGCTTCACTCTGTAACACTATTAGTGGAGGCACTTCTTAGACTAATAGGTGCACAGGTTCCAGGCTGTTTTCTGGGGAGATTGAGAAGTTGTGTTAGATTTATGCCCCATTCTTGTTTTGTTACCAAGGGATTTTCATTTTCTCTCTGCAGACCTCAGGGTTAAGTTTAGGCTTTTCTTCCTTCCTTCCTTTCTTCCTTCCTTCCTTCCTTCCTTTCTTTCTTTCTTTCTTTCTTTCTTTCTTTCTTTCTTTCTTTCTTTCTTCCTTCCTTCCTTCCTTCCTTCTCCTCCCTCCCCTCTTCTCCCCTCTCCTCCTCCTCTTCTTCTTCGGTTTGGTTTTTTTGGGACAGGATTTCTCTGTATTGCTTTGGGAGCCTGTCCTGGGACTAGCTCTGTAGACCAGGCTGGACTCAAGCTCACAGAGATTGGCCTGCCTCTGCCTCCCGAGTGCTGGGATTAAAGGTGTGCATCACCAATGCCCAACCAAGTTCAAGTTTGGCCTTTCTCTCTCCCTCCCTTTCTTCTTTTCTTCCTTTCTCTTTTCTGTCTTCTAGTTGAGATTGTGTGACTGTCACTTCCGTGACTTGTCTGATGTTCTTCTGGTTGTTGCTTTCGATTTAGTTTAGGTCAATGTCAGGAATGCCCTTTGGCTCCTCAGTGGTTCCTGATCTGACTTCTAATGCCAAATATCTCTTTTTGCTCACCAACACCATTCCATTCTTTGATCCCAATAGAGTACTTTAAAATTTAAATTAAATATTTGTATCAATACTAAAAGTTTCAGGCTCAGCCCTACAGACAATCTTCACTTCAGATTCCCTCAACAAATGATAGCTCAGGTGACTCACATGCTTGTTTGGTTGATACAAATTCAGAACTTCCTGTGATCACCCTGTAGGTTTGACAACTATCTAGAATTTCTCATGGAACTCAGGAAACTACTTACCCGGCATTTATAACGGGCAGAACATAAGAATGCTTGAATGGAAGGTACTGGGAACATAGCACCTCTGTATCTTCTCTGGACATGCCACTGTCCCAGAGCCTCTGTGTTTGTAACCCTGGCCGAGTTCTTGAAAGCTTATTCAGGATTGTTAGTATACCCCACTCTCCAACCCCACTGCTTCTCCTTCTTTCCTGTGGGTCAGAGGTGGGGCTCAAGATCTCAACCCTGTCATTATGATCATGTTTGGCTTTTCTGGTCACCAGTCCCATGTTGAGTCTAGGGGTCCTACCCTGAATCATCCCAAAGCACAAAATCAGAAACTATTAAGGTTGCAGGACCTTTGAGCACGTGCATGCACACATGTGCACACACACAAGTATACTATAGTTCTAAAATGAAATATTAAATATTATGCTTATAATATTTCCACTGTCTTCTTTCTAGTCTTTGGTATTGATCCAGGCCTTATTTTCTTCATTCACAATGCTGGGTGATGGTTCTGGATTCTCTGATCTGGTGTTATGTGGCTAGAATCAAAAGAATGTGGAGATTTCAAGTATGTTAGAGCATGAGACATTTCCCTAATGTTTTGGAACTGTGTATTTTAGAGTAGAATATGGCTTTAATATCTGGCACACTTGGCTGTTCATTAGTGAAGTTGAAAAGGCTAGCTTGGAGAAGGCATTTCACTTAGCTATGCTGAGCCCAGAAATGGACTCTTGGTAAACACTGAAATTAAAATAGAAATAGCTTTCTTGGCCGAGTGAGGGAAGCATTTGTGCAAGTTTCAAAAGAATCGAGGTCAAATAATTCAAACTGGAGTGGCTGCAAACCAGAAACTTAGCTCTGACTTCCTTTGGGTTGCCTTAAAAAACAAGAAACAAATGAAATGAAACGAAACTCTTACCATGGACCTAAGTTGTAGTGTGAGAACAATGGAAAACTGTTTGCCCTTTTCTGGGAGTTTGTCCTCACTTAACATTATCATGCAGGCACTGTTTTATTGTTGTTTATGTTTGTTAGTTTTCCATCTCTGTGACAAAAATCTGAAACAATGCAATGGAGAGATGATTTCCTTTGGCTCATGCTTCCTAGAGGGTCTCCATTCATCATAACTTGGCTGCACTGCATCAAGCTTGTGCTGAGGCAAAGCTTCAGTGTGTGGTGGGGGACTGTTTACCTCATGGTGGCTAAGAAGCAGAGAGACAGGGTTTATGTGGAGGACATAGAGATCAGGGTCCCTAGGTCCTCTCCAGGGCCATGCCTTCCTTTACCTAACTTCCTCCAACTAGATCTCACCTGCTGAGCTACCACCACTTGCCAGCAGGTTGAAGACCAAGCTTTAATACCTGTGACTTTGGGGACATCCAAGATCTAACAGGCATGTGCAATATTCATCCCAGAGGCCATGTGTGTCCCAGGATAGCTGTGAATGTGGCCCAACACATTCATAGATGACAACCACCTGTCACAATTTCAAAAGGTTGGATAGTCCTGACAAGTGATGGCAGTGTTGATATATTCTTGTCCAAAAGATCACAGGTATAGGATGATGTAGTGATTTAAGGTAGACGTTCTGGTGCTGGATAAGCCTGCCACCTTTGGTCTGAATAACCTGGAGAGAGTCACAGAGATGCTATCTGCCTCAGTTTGGTCACCTATAAATTAGGACAATAATGGTAGTCCATTTACAAGTCCAGTGCCAACAGAAAAGATGTCACCATCGTCACTTATTATCTTTGAAATGGTATTTTATTGTCAAACATGTATTTCATAGAACATTTTTAAAATAAAACCAGAAAAAAATCATAACTGTCAAATATTCTAAAACCCAGAGAATGTACTTATTCCATGTAACATTTTGGCTATTTTTTCTTTTTAAAATATATTTTCTCTTACTTTGTTGGGATGACATATAACATTTGACATTTTCTTTGTACACATTAAGATTTTAACACGAGTTATTGTTGTAACCATATTTTACCCAACCTTTCCTCAATATTTGGCATTGAAAACACTCTCCATATAAAACTGATGTGATCGGAAATCAACATCCATGGAAACAGTGAAGGTCCAGGACTGCCCCTGGCCTGAGTGCAGTCTGCAGTTGTTTGTCCTAGGGTGTTATCAGTATTGATCCACAGTGTGTTAGAGGATGGCTGGCTATGTCAGGAAAAATATGTTAGAGACATCTTTGTAAGACTTTTTTCTTCTTCTATATTAGAAACTACTTCCTCCTGCTTGATTCCAAGGAACAGAAGGCAGGGTGGAGGGACAATGGATGTTATTTTCTAGAGCATTTGCATAGATTTTAGACAGGAGGCCATAATGTATGGGCCTGTTCCATTTTATGTGGGCCTCAGATTTGGAAGTTCAAGGAATATTTGGCTTCACCAAAGCTCTGCAACTGAGTCAATACTGATTAAAACTGGTATCTGCTTCTACCTCATCCTTCCCTCCTCAAGGGTTGTCCTTTCCACCTCTTGGCTAAGCACTCTCTAGCCCCACCCCCACACAACCTTCCTCCTTCCCAGTCTGTGGATGTGGTACAATTAAGTCATCCCCATTCAGAAGTTAGTGTCTAGGAATCTTACTCCTCAGGGAATGCTTATATTTGAATAAAGGCTTTTTGAACATTGGTTGAACTCACAGGGCTGAAACTGATAGAGGCATTTGGGGCACCATGGTACCCAAAGTCTGGACCCTCAAGTCATACAAGTGGTGTCCCCCATGCAAGGCCAGTGCTATGCATGGAGGACCAGCTCCCGAGAAGCCTCACTGTTCTCTTCTCTGAGGAACTGACTGCCCAGCGCCCACCTTCCTAAGGGGAGGAACTTCTCTGAATTGTAAGGAGGAATTGTTTATGAAGTTGATACAATAAAAGACCATTCAGCAGCAGGATAAGATTCTTTACATAAACCACAACTTTATGATGCCAGGCAAGGCACCTTTTATGACTTGTATTAATCATCTGCTTGAAATTGCTTCAAATACTGAAGGGCTTTGCCTATACAATAATGAGTTTGATTTAACTGTGTTTCCCTGGCTGAGCAGAGCCAAGGGACCTCTTGCTTGGGGGATGAGACCCTGAGTGCCACGATCAGAATGAACCCTGAGTGGCAGAAAGTCCAACTGCAGCAAGGTCACAGGTGCTCCTCAAGGTGAGGGCCATTACTCATCTCTAGCTGCAGATTCTTATGCCCACTTTACTGGGCTTAAAAGCCAAAGGAACATTTGGATGTGATTGAGAGAACTTAAGATATCTGGAGAGAAACAGATGGTACCCTAGGTGGTCAAGGATAGGTAGAGAAAATTAGTAGTGAGATTCTAAATGGGGAGTGGGGCTGGAGAGATGACTCAGCACTTAAGGGCACTTCCTGCTTTTGTAGAGGACCAGAGTTCATTTCTGATCACCCATATAACAATAGCTCATATCCACCCATAAAAGACTGGCAAGATGGCTCTATAGGTAAAGGCACTTGCTGCTAAGACTGATGACCAAGTCGATCCTCAGGACCCACATGGTAGAAGGAGAGAGCTGACCCCCACAAGTAGTTCTCTACCTCCACACGGGCACATACATATGCTCAAATAAAATATAAAAGGGCATGGGTATGTCTTTCAAATAGTCCTAGATGACATGATAGGCAGAAAGGAGAGGGAATGCTTAGCCATTAGGTAGCCATCAGCCCATAGTTGTCAGGAAGCTGGCTGGCTTCCCGGAAGGAAGACAAATTTGAACGAAGACAGTAGGTATCAAATAGAGCTGATCCAATGCCAGCCTCCCCTTCCTCAGGTCATAGAGTGATCTTTCCTTGGTACTCATAGTTTCTTCTGCTTCTTTTTAGCCCAAATCTAGCCTGATGATGGCCCCACTGGTTACTGCTGTATCCAGTCCACGTTCCCGGCTCTTTGCCTGTTTCCTTAGGCTGGGCACTCAGCAGGCTACACCCCTACAGCTGCATACGGGAGCCTGCTGCACAGCCAAGAACCACTATGAGGTGCTGGTGCTGGGTGGGGGCAGTGGGGGGATCACCATGGCCGCTCGTATGAAGAGGAAAGTGGGAGCAGAAAATGTGGCCATTGTTGAACCCAGTGAGGTAAGTGTCCTTGGCATGTGTGAGAGCATGTATGTGCATGTATTAGGCTGTGTGGGTGCATGGTTTTTATGTCTTATGATTAATGCTTCTCCTGGGCTTAAAACAAAAACAAAACAGAAGGTGGTGAGGATCTGGGAAGGTTTGTGGGGGGGAAAGAATGATTACAACATATTATATGAGAAATTTCTTTTAAAATAATAATAAAAAAAAAAAGCACCGGCAGAAAGAGGAGGGTGCCCGAGAGGGAGGCAACATCTCTAAGCTTTTTGTGTCTCTTCAGTTCTAGCACATTGGGGTTACCACAGCAAACTGCTACAATGTGTATGGTTAAAAGGCAAGCACAGGTTCTCTCACATTGTTCCAGGCTATTGACAGGGTTACACTCCCTCTGAAGGTTGGATGTGGGGGGTGGGCAAAGGGCTTTCTCTGCCTCTCCTCCTAGTTTGTAGCAGTTAGGAGCAATCCTCATCAACCCAAGTTTACAACAGCATCTGTAGTCGTGGTCCTTGTCTTCACATGGTATCCTCTGGGGTGTCTCAGTGTTGTGGGAATTTTCACCTTGGAGTAGGCCAGGATTAGGAAAAGTGTACCCCATCCTTCCAAAGTCCCAACAATAAACCAAAGTTTGGCCTCAGACACTAATAAGTTTCCTAGGGTTACTTACAGAGCATGGGGGAGAAGCTTTGGGCAGGAGAACAGGTGATCCTGAAGCAGCCTCCCTGGGAGGTCTGCATTCATCATGGATGACGACTGCCCTATGGCTGTGTGTTATAGAGCCCCTCCTTAGTCCTTACACACCTGTATACTCTAACCCCTTCCTGTGATCCTCATAGCCACATGCAATTAGGTCAGAGTTGTATACAACTGGTTGGGTAGAGTGGTAGGATACTCATCTTAGGGTTCATGACCCTCCTCATCCCCTTATATAATGAGGGAATCAACAAACCCAGTTGTGATGGTCTTGCTGACATGCTGAAGATGGTGACAGTATAGCTACAATGATAGTCCTGTACAACATTGTCACTAGGTATACATAAAGCCTTCTTATAAGGATGCAACATAAAGGATCTATGATGCTCCTTATTCAAGTATGACCCCATCTTATTTATTTATTTATTTATTTATTTATTTGATGAGAACCATGCTCTGTTTTATTTGTTTCTTGTTCTTTTTTTTGATATTTTTTACATTTAAATTTGAAACAAGCGTGTTTTACATGTCAATTCGAGTTTCTTTATCCTCCCCTCCCCCCCCGTTCCCCTCCCTCCACCAACCTACATCCCATTCCCTTTCTGCCCCCCCCCCCCAGGGAGGGTGAGACCTTCCATGAGGAGTCTTCAAAGTCTGTTATATCATTTGGAGCACGGCCTAGGCCCTACCCTGCAAGTGTCTAGGCTGACAGAGTATCCTTTTATGTGGAATGGGCTCCTAAAGTTCATTCGTATACTTGGGATAAATACTGACCCACTACAGAGGCCCCATAGACTTCCCAGTCTTCCTAACTGATACTACATTCAGGGGGTCTGGGTTGGTCCTGTGCTGGTTTCCCAGCTATCGGTTTGGGGTCTATGAATTCACCCTTGTTCAGGTCAGCTGATTCTGTGGGTTTTTCCAGCCTTGTTTTAACCTCTTAGCTTATCATTACCCCCTCTCTGCAATTGGATTCCAGGAGTTTGGCTCAATGTTTAGCTGTGGGTATCTGCTTCTGCTTCCATCAGCTACTGCATGAGGGCTCTAGGATGGCATATAAGGTAGTCATCAATCTCATTATAGAGGAAGGGCATTTAAGGTAGCCTCTCCACTATTGCTTAAATTGTTAGTTAAGTATGACCCCATCTGAACATTACCAATTCTGTTTTCAAGTATAGTTACTGTCAGCTGAACTAGGCTTTGAATATAAACATACGTCTTTTAGAAGATGTAATTCAGCTCATGATACCCTTCCACCGCAACCTTCTGTCCAGAGGAAAATCAGTGGCCATGTTCTGTCCTACATCTGTGCCTTCCTAGAGAAGGGGTGATGAGACATGGGCAAGAATACCCCAGGAAAGCTGTCCATGGGCTTCACAAAGTTGAGTCTAAGGGGATTATAAATATCCTGGAAAGAGCAGCCTCTGATAGGGGAGATCAAGTGAAATATTGTTCCTAGGAAACAATTTAAGAATACAGAAGCTTCAGAGAAATAGTCAAGATGTTTGGAGGTTTGCCAATATTTCCCCACGGAGGAGCTGGATGTGGGCTATCTGGGATCGGTACCCATAGCAGAAGAAAGCCAAGAGGGCTTAGTGCCTGCTTTGAAGTGTGTGGGTAGAACAAGAAAGACATGCTCCTGTGTTGTCAGGGAATGAGACTTCCCTAGGACACTATATGGTCATTTCAGCCCAGGAAGACCACCTCAAATGACAGTGGTCTGAGAGCTGTGTCAGATGGCTGTCTTCTCTGGTGCACACTGTATTGTGGCTGACCCACAGTGGGTCCCCCGCTGGTGCTGTTCTGGGAAGTGAGCAGTCATTTCTCCCACTAAAATTTTCACCAGGTCTGACCCTGCCTAGCTTTGAAGATCATGTGCCTTTGGGATGGACTGGCTGTAGCTTGGGCAGTTGTCTCTGTCTTGCCCTGTGACAAAGCACTCGTGGGACCTTTCTTGAAAGAGCTAGTCACACTTAGGCTTTGGATGTCTGCTATGCTTGATTGCAGGAACTGTTGTTTGTAGATTGAAGAAACCCTTGAGCTGGTGTTATTGTTCTACTTTCTTTTCAAGATGGTCTCAAAATTGATGAGCTCTCACAGTTGGAGACCTCTCATTTCCTCTTTCAGGACCACAATGATTATTGACCTGAGGGAGATTACAAATTATTCTGCTATCCCCTTTACCACCCTTTCACCCCTGGCGCCCCCCCCCCGAGTTCTAGGCTGTTCTAGTCAGTCACACTGGTCTAAACACCAGAAGCATTTGGGCAATATGGAGAGTTTTTGGTTTCTTGATCTACCCAATGAGTGGACTCTCACAGGTCATTAAATTAACCCATTCTTTGTCCTTAGCCCAGAACTCTCATAATTAATGTAGATTAAGAATTGGCTAGGCTATCTGAAGTAAGAGTACTGCAGAAGATCATGAGAATTCATTTGCATTTTGCTTTGTGGAGAAGGGTATGGTACCTATTGGCTTTGGGTGGAGAACCCCTGAGAAAGGAAAAGACAGATGAATCAGAAATGTCTACAGTCCTTTGTGGGAACATAGTTTGAAGTTAGTGAAGTTTTGATGGCCCCCAGAAATGACAGACAGCTTTCTAGCCTTGCTATAATCTTTGAATTCTTTGAAGGTACCATGTACTTTTCTTCTGGACTTAATTTTCCTTACTATCTATACACATAAGTTACATACATAAATAGATTATATATGTTATCTATCTATATTTCATATATGCAATGCATACATAATAAACACCAAATCAGCTTTTAGCATTAAAAAATTGTGGCTAACTCAGTGGTCATTAAAGAGAGCTTTTTTTTTTTTGATCTTGGAAGTACTCTTGGTTGGTGATCTTTCAGAATTAACGTATTAGAAGATGCAACACTGGGGAATTAACCCTCTATGGACTTCCCTGTGCAATGCTCTAAGGGTCAGGAGGTATTAAATGAGAATATAGTTGAAATAACTTAAGACAGGACTCCTCAGATAAGGCTCAAATGGGAAAAACCTAATTAATACTTTGTTTTTCAGAAACATTTCTATCAGCCAATATGGACATTAGTGGGTGCTGGTGCCAAACAGTTGTCCTTATCCGGCCGTTCCACAGTGAGTGTGATTCCATCTGGTGTGGAGTGGATTCAAGACAGAGTGGCAGAGCTGAACCCAGACAAGAACTGTATCCGCACAGACACTGGGAAAGAGGTAACCATCACATCTGTTGGGCTTTCTTGTCATCCGAAGATGGTATAGATGCCCATATTGTATTTATATGTCTGTGTTGAAGCTGCAAAAAAAAAAAAAAAAAAAAAAAAAAAAAACAAAAAAACAAAACAAAAACAAAACAAATAAAAAACAAAAATAACAGTGTATAGTAAATGGGAGATAGGTGGAAGGGTTGAGTGGTTTTGAACTAATAAACTAAAACAAGTTATTGTTGAACACCCACTGTGTGATACAGTGGACCTCACTGATTAATGTAGTCTTGTGACTGAAATTTTTGTTGAACAAATGCTATTTCTACATATCAAAATAGCAGGTGCATTTCCCCCTTTCTTTTGAAGTAAGCTAGTATTCCTAGCTGGCTTTCCATAGGAGGTGAGTGTTAGGAAATAGCCACAGCAGTTACAGTAGGGACATTCTTCCAGACAGTTAGGGAAGTTCTGTGACTAAGGTTTGTCCCAGCACTAAGGGGGAAGTGATGCTGCTAGAGATGAGGTTCAGAGGTGTTTAGCACTATTTAGATGTTACTTTTTACCCTAGACCCACAGGTTATTCAATAATTGATGGAACAGTTGAGAGTACAATGGTGAGACCACAGGCCCAGTATCTAGTTTTAATTTCATGTTCCCCATCTTGCTTCTAAGCCCAGAACTCACCCTTGCCACAGACCCCTCCCAGAGTTCTCTGAGCACAGAGTCCATGATGCTTTATGGAAGTGGGCATGTTACACAGAAGCCAGGCCCTCCCCACTTCATGGAACACCCCTAGAGGATAAAGGTTGTATCTTCTTAGATCTTAGATCTTAGAACTACCAATGCTTGCTAGATGAGTAGATATACAGGGAAACAATTTCAGTTGCTTGTGAAAACTAGAGTTTTATCAAAGTAGACAGATAACAACATCTATCCTGATCTGTATTCTGTGCCATTCAGAGAGTCAACACCTTGACATTCTTGGTTCTGTAGGAAATTCAGCCATTGAAAGACATGGGAAGTGACAGGAGGCCTTGGGTCTGAGATGACGCCCTAAAGGGAAAACACCAGAGGAACACTGTAATGTAAACATATTTTGCTCTATGCATACTTTGGTGGTTTTTATTACAGTGTAGTATCATTTATTTGTAAGGACTGGGCACAGACAGGCCGCAAAGCTGTAGACACGACTTTTGAGCAATTGCAGAGAACAGCATAGATCTTGCCAGAAGGCCTAATATGGACAAGTATCCTCATTTCGTACATGGTTTTGGGGTGTGGACAGGACAAGGGATCAGTAGCTAAACCCCTTGCAAAACTCCAGGCTCACCTACTAAATAAATGTCACATACTCATTTAGAAATGGAAGTGTGCCAACCAAGGTTCAAAGATGACAAACCTGCCTTCAGTGACTAAGCAGTCCCGGCTCACAGGGAACTAAACAGTCCGGGATCACAGTGAACACGCAGCCCCTATTTCTATTCCCTTTTTTCATGTTCTTGATGGAACAGTAACAACACTTGTTGAGCATGCACCTGTGCAAAGCATTGCTCTAAGTGCTTTACAGGTTCCCACCCATCGAGTGCTCAGAGCAGCTCAGCAAGGTAGGCACCATTCTCCTTTCACAAGTGAAGAACTGGAGACCTGGCTGCCTTACAAGAACTGACTGCACACCTTCTGTGTTCTCCTTGTCATTCTGGAGACTGCACATACAATGATGAGCAAGACAGAGAGTTTATCTCCTTCAGGACCTCAGTCTGATGGGAAAGAGAAGGATTTCAGATAATCATACAAGAAATCACTAAGCCACCGCATGCCAAGAGGGAGCCAACCAGGTTTGTCAGGTCAAGAGAGCGATCCTTTCTAAGTTAAAGGGTGAGTAGGCATTAGTTAGGGTTAGAGATGGGAGAAACATGCAAATGCCTTGGGGAAAGAAGGAAACAGAGGCACTGGAGGAAACAGAAACCAGTGTGGCTGGAGTAGGAGGTGTAAGAAGGGAAACCCTTCAGAGAAGAATTAAAGCTCATGGTCTAGGAAACAGATTCCTGAGGCTGGAGTGTTGGAGACACAGTCTAGGTCACAGCAGTGACTACAAGTCCATTTCCTTCTAGTATCTATGGCAGAAGAAGATAAACTAAGAATAGAATACTTTGGAAAATTGAATGTTTGCTAAAGAACACTGATTAATTTATGCAATCTGAAGAAAGCTCTCTAGGGACATGTTACAGAATTAAAACTTGAACTTAAATGAGCCCATCTGTGGTGAAAATTGCTAACTGGGTGACAAGAATCATAAATCCAAGACTCATACATAGTGGGAGGATAAGTTGAAGCCAATAAGATACCTCCCAGGAGATGTTATGTTCCGATTCCTGATGCTGTCAGCTTATGCTGTACTCTGCTCACTAAAGTCTTAGAACATCCTATCAGAGTTACCAGCTTCTTCCCTAACCTTGAAACAAGATCCTACAGCTTCCCCAAGTTTCTGAGTTTTAGAAGTCACAAATGATACATGGTCAGAACACCTACCTACTAGGGCACTTATTCTCAAGAGATGCAAAAAACTGATAATCCTCAAGATAATGAACCCCACTACAGAGACACCAAATTCCTGGATCTCCAAGGGGTCTATCAGTGAGACAGGCCTGGTTGTACCAAGGAGCCAGGCTTGGTATTAGGGAGAAGTCTCTTGACCTATAATCAAAAGACTAGTAGGTAAACAAGCTGTGCACATATGTGTGCATGTTTACTTATATGCACTTGTATTCATGCCTTTCTGCTAGGTAAAATTAAGAACAGCTTTTCTCTCTTCCAGGGCAGGGTTGTGTAGGAAGGACTGAGAGTTGTGAATTGATCTTGAACTCAACATGAATCAGCACTGTGCTGTCACTGAAAAAGGCAAACACAGCACATAACTGTGGGAGAGAACAGTCCTGCTGATTCTAGGCCATTCTGTAGTGCTCCTATCCTTTCTCCCAGGCACCTTGTTCATGATATCATTAATGACTCAAATGATATTCCTAGTAGGGCATCACCCCATATCCCTATTACCACTTCTGTACCTTTCAGTAACTGGCTCCGCTATGGAACCAAAATGTCAAAGGTTGGCTGTCTGTGGGGACAGAGCATACAGACCTGGATGTTTTTTATTTTCTGTTAACTTTGATAAACTTTATTTATTTTTTCTTAATGAAACTAAAACTGTTCCTCCATACATTTACTCTCAGGTCTGGGCATCCACTATTTTCAACTGGGGCTTGCTCAGCTTGCTGCCTATTTCTCTTCATTTAATCTGAGATCATGGGGGATTCCCACCCATGTCTCCTTGCTGGGCCCCTGATTCTTTTTTAAAGTGTTTTCTGGTTTAGCTATTTTAAAGAAATATTCTAATTTTGTGCACCTCTCTTATAGCTTCTCATGAAAAAGTGTCTTCCCCTTGATCCTGAAACATATATGTCCATTACTGTATCATTATCTTCAGCATCCATTTGAATCATTAAGTATGAACAATTATGTAGCAACCTTTCAGTGACCTTTGAAGAAGAAGTTTCCCAATTATGATATTGGTTCCGTTCCTATTATAGATCAGAGTCATATGTTGCATAGATCTAAAAGGAATTGACTGTCTTTTGAGATTTGAAGGTTAATCTTACTCCTGACAATATGAAAAAAACACAAGCTTAGCACAAAAGATTATAACCTCTTTGTCATTCTCCAGTGTGTAAAGTTATATGCATCCCAGGCTCTCAGAGGCCAGGCACAGAAATTTGGAAGCAGTGAGATCTGAGGCTACAGAAGAAGAAGGATGGTCAACTGCAGTGTGAATCCACCCCTCTCTACCCTGCCCACCACCATCCACTTGGAAGCACTCACCTTGACAAATGAAGGCATGGTGCTGATTTTTGAGCACTAGTCTAAAACTCTCTATTTTTTTTAATGTGTGCTGTAGATCTCCTACAAATATCTTATCATCGCTCTTGGAATCCAGCTGGACTATGAGAAGGTACAATCTTCAGTTGTTGCTGTGTTACACCCTCTAATTTATGCTAAGGCAAAACTAAAATACTGTATTCTTTCTTTATATTCATTTGTAATAGGGAAATGGTAGGGAAATGGTTTAGATACTGTCCACCCCCCAAGCCCAGCTTGTTTCTCAGAGACCTTTTTATGATGCCAAAAATGTCTCTAAGATTCTATCAATGATAATGTGTTTTAGCTTCAAAGTTTAAGCACAATTCAGTATGACTGTGTCCTAATTATGTTTCTTGCAAACACACGCACTCACAGGAAGTTGGCCTTGTTATATAGGGCTGGCTTTCCCTTGCAAAGCAGATCTAGTTTGAATTCTTAACCAGACTATAACAGCAGAACACAACAGGTAGTTCAACAGATCCTGGATGCCTCTTTAGGGGTTATTGTATAGAGACTTGAGTGTTTGGGGTATGAAGTGATCAGCACAATATAAATGTGATCTAGAGCCTTTTTAGGTGTGTTTTCAGCAAGCAAGGGAGCTACATGAAATTGTGAGATTCAAGTGGGTTTTCCTAAAACACAGCAGAATAATCTTTTTTGTTGTTAGGATTCCCAGGAGCTTGTTGAGATAAACAGTTGCAGTACATAAAGCCTGGTGCTTACTCAGGCTGCAGATATGATCCCATCTTGGTAGAGGTGGCCCAGGAAGGGTTTGGGGGTGTGTTTAGATGTGAAGAATCAAGGCATGCCTGGGAAAGGGTAGTGGAGATATGTTGAGATATGTTATAATAAAGTTCTTTAGTGGCCTCCTTGCCTTGTGAGCAGAGTGGAAGAGGGCAGGATTGAGAGTTCCTAACATCCTTTTGTAGCAAGCTAAGAAACAACAGTGTTTAAAGGCAGCCATTAATATGGGATTCCTGCTACTCATCAAGAGAGATGCTGGGGACTGATAGTGACCCTCTACAGCTTCTGGCGAGGAAGGTATTTTTTCTCCTTTTTTGAGGCTAAATGAATGTAACTTAATCATGGCTAGCACACTACCAGGTGTCTTTGGTTATAAATTCTAGAAAGCTTCTCAAATGAATGTGAAGCAGAAAAGAAGGCAACCATTTGCAGATATGAGATCTCTGTGAAGCCCCAGGCAGGAATGTGATGGTCTCTGGCAGGCTGGATCTCTACTCTGTCTGTTGGATGTATGGGTCTCTCATGCTTGACACGGACCATCTGTCTCTGTTCTTTCTCATGCCAGCTCCACTGAGTGTCTTTGGCATGGTGTCCTACTCATTCATTGGCCTGTCATGTGACAGACAGGATAGACCTCAGCTCCCCAGAAATTCCATTTCTTCTCTTCCCTGAAGCCCATGTGTCCCCTCTCTGCTCCCATCTCTCTGCCTCAGAGTTTACTGAAAGCAGCATAAGACATAACCTCATCACATAGAACTTTCTGGAAGGAATTTGGTTGTCACCCTTTCTCTTAACAGTGGCTGTTTAAGTACAAGGTAACTTACTCAGAGTTACAACACTGCTTAGTAGGAAAGGTGGGACAGAACCAGATTGTTAGTATTCCAAAGTTCACGTACTTAATGCCTTACTTTACTGCTTCACCAAGAGTTGGATATGTACAAGCTAGGAGGATAATTTCAGCCTCATTGACATTATGGATGAATGGCTCTTGGCCCTGTCTAGCTTCTCAGGAAGGCAAGTGGTTCTCCCAAAGGCACTTGTGGCTGGTGTCCTGTCTTTACTTTGGAGCAGGGAAGCGCTGTATCCCAACTGCAGCCTCATGTCCAGGGAGGAGGGGTTGGGTTCACCAAGCCTGAGCCCATTCTACAGCTTATCAGGTGACTTTAGGGGCCATGGTTGTGGTCTGAGTTTCTCATTTACTTGTCTGTTCCTTGTGTGAGTGTGCCACTATAATGTTTGAAGGGTTGTAGGCAAAGTACAAAGGCTCCAAAGCACTGTGACAAATTTTTGTTTTTTTTTTAAATATGTAAATTTGCTTTCATCTTCAATAAATGGCAAATTTATATGTATAGCAAAAAGTGCTTTAAAATAAGTCTTTTTATTCTTTGCTGATGTACTTATTTTTTAACTTTGTTAATTAGCATGCATAATAATTAGTTTCATTAAGATATCGTGTATCTTTTCACAATTTGTCCCACATTAGTTAATAGGCCCCCTCCTCCCCTTAAATATTCCTTCCTTAGACTTTTATGTCCCGTGTATTCATTAACTTCTCTCTTCTTTTTCCCCTGTCTTATGGCCTCTTCCTTTCCTCTTAGGGTTCCTTTTCCAATCCCTTCATGTACACACACACACACACACACACACACACACACACACACACCACACACACACACACTCACACACACTATACATATGTACATCACACACATACAACACATATACCACACACACCACACTCATACACCCTCCCCACATGCACATATCTCCCAACACACATACCACACACACACACACACACACGCACGCACACACCACATGCACATACACCATACATGCACACATAGATGTAAATGTAAATCTAGAATATGGTATATAAAATACGGCATTTGCTTTTCTGAATTTGGTGTCTTTTGCTTAATACAATCACCCACAGTTATATATTACTTTTTCTACAAATGTCACAATTTAATTTTTCATCGTAGCTGAGTAAAATTTCATTATCTATTTATCTATGGCATTCTTTTAAATTCATCTTTTAAAAGACAAATGTCTGTGTGTTTGGTTGCAGATTAAAGGACTACCTGAAGGTTTTGCTTATCCCAAAATAGGGTCCAATTATTCAGTGAAGACAGTGGAGAAGACGTGGAAGGCCCTGCAGGACTTCAAGGAGGGCAATGCGGTTTTCACCTTCCCAAACACTCCAGTGAAGTGTGCTGGCGCCCCCCAGAAGATCATGTACTTATCAGAAGCCTACTTTAGGAAGGTGTGTCTCCTCTTCAGGACAGAAATGACAAGGGCAGGGATTGCCAATTGAGCACCTGCCACAAATCCACTTTCCTCCCTGTCACCTGACCTTTATATTTCTAAAAGTTTATTCCACATGTCCACAGCTGGAAGTGAGAGAGACCACTCATCATGGACATTCTCTTAGAAAGCTGTTCTCTTAAACTAGAAGATGTTTCCTACAGATTTGAAAATATTCTGATAACCATACTGTACATAATACAAACAAATTATTCCATGTTATTAATGGTCCTTGTGACATACTTTAAAACTGAGTATAAAAGTTCACTGGCAAACTATGTTAGAGATTGTTTAAATACTTTAATATCTGTTGTTAGGCAATTAATTATAAATCACACACACAAACACACACACACACACACACACACATAGGCTCTCAATTGCTTGCACTCAGTCTCAAGGTTATGAGTATTTTCTGGCTTTTGATACATGCATTTACAAAGAGGCAAAATGCCAATTTTAAAGCTAAAAAATGTTCCCATGGAATTTCAGAGATTTTGGAAAGAGATTTAATTTTTTTTTTTTTGTAATGAGGGTCAGGGAGGTTTTCCCAAACACCTTCTTTGTGAGAGCAGATGAAGACCAGTGGAGTAGACCTGGCATCAGGTAGTGGGGGTCTTTCTGCCCTCTCTGGCCTTTACTGAGACATGGCATTCGGCTCACTCAGGCATGGTTTGACTGGAGCCATGGCAGAATCCAAGGCAACATGTGCTTTTGTACAAGGACAGAAAGTGAGAAAGGCAGGGACAGCTTGAGGATTGTGGTCGTTGTTCTTGGAGCCTGGCAGTTGTCATGGGCTCCCCTGAACTCTGTAAACTGCAGTGATCCTGTGTGGTGGGGAGCTAAGAGACAGCCTCAGTGATGCTCCGATACTGAGGAAGTTCATTCCAGATCATGGGGGTTGGGAAAGCAATGAAGTTCTACTGACATAACCTCTGATAAGTAGCTGACAAGATCTCTACTCAGGGTTTTAATTCTGGTCTGGATGAAAGAAAAGAAAAGAAAAGGAAAGAAAAGAAAAGAAAAGAAAAGAAAAAAAAGAAAGAAAGAAAGAAAGAAAGAAAGAAAGAAACAAAAACTAAAAGGGTGGCTGGAGTAAGTCTGGCTTTTCTCTTTCCTTTTTCTTAGACTGGAAAGCGACCCAAGGCTAATGTCATCTTCAACACAGCTCTTGGAGCAATTTTTGGAGTTAAGAAGTATGCAGCTGCCTTGCAGGAGATTATCAAGGAGAGGGACCTCACTGTCAACTATAAACACAACCTTATTGAGGTTCGAGCTGACAAGCAGGAGGCTGTTTTTGAGAACCTGGACAAGCCTGGGGAAATAAAAGTGATTCAGGTGAGTGGCAGGTTAAGCTGGCTGCCTGGGGTTTTACCTGCTGCTCTGAACAGCTGGTGCAGGAGACATAGCACACCTCCTCCTGAACTGCCTCATAACTTGCTGAGGAAGGCTGATGATGCTAGGAGCTAGAAGCAGAACTGGAAGAGGCAAGAGGGGAGAGGCTGTGTCAGCAGGGAGTGGGGAGGGCTTATATGTGGGGCCAAGCAATTTTTCGTCTTATTTCTTCAACTCCACCTTTCCTGGTAAGCAAACTATTTTACTTGAGTTTTTATTGCCTGGAGAGTTCAGGAAGGGGCTTCCACAAACGCAAGGCCCTGTGATTATCTCAGCCTTTGGTGAGTGAGAAACAGCTCTGCTTGTGAATAGCAACGAAGTTGTGGGGCTCTCAAGAAAGACAGGGGTGTTTTACACCTGTGGAAGAATTGTCTTTATACATCTTTCACTTGTGCAAACACTTGGCTCTTAAATTCTTTCTCAAGAGACTTGGTAGAGCCACCAGCTTCCTTGGGAAGATTCTCGCTTGTGTTGTGTGCTCTTGGTCTTGGGCATCTGTTTCCTTTCCCATTTAGTAGAGGAATTATGAAGATTAAGCACAAGACCCAATGGTATTGGAGAGTATTTGTTCACAGCATTCTGGCAGGAGCTACCAGCATCGAGAAAGTGTGACATGCTCACATTGTACTCTGTGTTTAACGACGACGAAGAGCCCATAAAAAGGAATTTTGAATGAACCAGAGATTAGTCTACTTACTAGACATCAAAAATTTTAATTTGAGCCTTTTTAGCTTAATCTTTAAAAAAAATCCATGCACCCATTTTTCTTTCTTAAACAGAATACATTAAATATCATTAAAAACAATACCAAGGGCTCAGGGGCATACTTTAAAAATCCTTTATTTGGAAGTATCCTCAAACTTGGAGGAGTTATAAAAGCAAAAATGTCAGAAATAAAATTGTGTTCGCCTTTAGCTAGATTCACATTCAGAATCTTATAGCAGTTGCTTTGGCTTTATTATTTGATTTCCCCTCAATCTCTGTTTCTGTTAAATTTCCTAAATATGGGTTACATTCATCAAGCATTATTCTCTTTATCTCTAGATAAATTTTCAGATACACTTCCTTAGAAAAGGATACTTTCTAGAAATGTAACCACAGTAATTAATCAGCTTAGTAAATTTGGCACACATGTGCTGTTTTTATCTACTACCAATTTTGTTGATTGACCCAGTAGCTTCTACAATGTTCTCCCATTTCTAGTACAGCTAGTTTAGCCTTCTTCAGTCTGGAACATCTCCACACTTTTCCTTTATCTTCTATGGCTCTGGCATTGTGGGACAATAAAGGCTTCTCTGAACTTTCTCAGAAGCCTTCCTCATGTCTAGTGATGATTTTAGCTTTGTGAGCAGTGCACAAGTAACTGGGCATTCCAGGGAACTGCATTTGGAAGCATACAGGCTCCTCACTAGCAGTTTGCTCTGGTCTCCAGCCCAGACACAGTCTATTCTCTCCACTGAATTACTATTCTCTTTCCCCTTTGCTAACAAGAAAGTCCAGAGAGACATACACTTACTCCATTCTTCAAAGTTTCACTCCACTTGATACCTACTGATTATACTCGTCCACCTCACTTTCCAGTGTGATGGCTGCAGTACAAACTGTTTTTGATCCCAGAATTTTATCCATGCTTATTAGTAAGCCCTTGCTTGGCATTTTATCAGCAAGTGCCTTTCCCCTTGTATTTATCAATTAGTTACTGGCATGAACTCATGGATGCTCATTTTCTCCAATGTCTTAGTATTCATTAGTGCTTTTATAATTATTTTTGTAGTCAAATTGTCCCAGATTTGGTCAGAGCCTCTTCAAGCTGGCTTCTGTGTCCTTGTGACACATTTCTTTCCTTCTATGCTGTCTGTTGTTATACTTTGTCCCTGCTCATCCGACTCTGTCTCCTCCAGATCAGGGTCCTCACTTTGAACAGCTCTCATGCAAAGCCCCCCCCCCTCCCCGGCTACTAGTTACCATTTAGTACAAGGACCTCTGCTAGTTTTTGTGGTTTGTTGTGGTGTTGTGGTTGCTAGTGGTTTTGCTTTCCAGTTTCCCAGGCTATCAGAAAGTTGTGGGTTTTGAAAGGTCCTCTCATCTTCAGTGTTCTTTTTCTTTTCTGGAAAACAAGTGAACCAAAATTTTGAATTTATGTAAGTAGAAGTAAATGGGCTGTGAGTGAGTGACTGTCCAAAGCAAATGCCTGTGAGGAAAGTGTGACCTCGAGCAAAGGAATGGAATTTTGTGATTTTTAAAAATGTGGTTTCCAATTGCTCTCTGGAGAGTTGAGGCTGCTGGTAAAGACCTGGATGAATGAGAGGATATTTCTTTGACCAAATTTGTAAAGTAGAAAGATACTTGTGTCACCGCTGAGTGATAAGATTTCAGCTCAGATATTTCAAATATGCTCTTAGACTGTGAATATCAGAAAGCCCACCGAAGGATTCCAAGTAACTCTAAGTCCTGAACCACCCAGGGAGCTTTCCAAATGTGCTGATTCCTGGGTCTCGATGACACAGGCTTTGATTAATTTGTCTGTGGTGTGGACCGAGGATGGCTGAAGACTGAGTTTCAAAAATTGCCCTAGAATTCTCATGTTCAACTAAGGCTGACAAAAGCCATGTAAGAATTAAATGTATCCTAAAGCCCAGTAGTCTTGTATACTCTATAAACAGTGTGTTAATTGATCCAGGCTTCTCCATGCTCACTGACAAGCAGACTTGGTGTCAGGGACCCATGACCTCAAATGGTCCCTCAAGGTACAATGTTGAAGAGCACTCACTATTTGCAACACTTTCCTGAGCTTAAGTAATCCTATGACAGACCATTTGAATAAATATGATTCAGCTCTTTTTCTTATTTTCTTAATTTATTTTTTACATTCAAACCCATTTCCCCCTATCCTCCTCTCCTCCCATCTCCTCCACTCACCCTCCTCCCATATGCTCCATGGAGAGGTTAAGGCCTAGGAAGTCTACTCAGTCTGTTCCATTTTCTAGGTGTGGCAGGACCAAGGCTGGGCAAGGCACAATTCAGTTTTTTTTTTTTTTTTTTAATTTCTGACCCCTCAGTGATTGCTGAGTCCATATGAGGGCACTGGACACTAGGGGCTATTGACTATAGCAAGGTTGAGACAGTCTTAATTAGTTAATATTTTTACCTTGATGAAACATGAATATTTGAGTAAATGTGTCCTGAAGTAGACCTGACAACACATTGAAGTTGTGACATGGAATTGTGAAATAAAATGAATAAGACATGACCTACAAAAAAGTGGAAGAATATTACATAAATAAAAAGTTGAATGAATGAATGAATGAAAGCCTCAGCACAGGATCATTAAGGACAGCCTTCCTGTATATGTTTGGGAAAAGAAGGCCCGTCCCTATATTCAACACTGCTTAATAAACCTAAGGCTACAGGAGATCCCTCTTTTTTTTTTTTTTTTACTATTTTTTAAAATTTGTTTTATATAACAAAGTCCATTTAAATGAAAACAAACATTTATAGACAATATTTGGGAATTTGGGCGTTGTTCTTTCCAAACTACTTCCTGCTGGTAAGGGGCACTGTCATGGGGGATTCAAAGAAGATTCAGAAATCCTGGCTGTAGTCTGTAGGGCTACTTTGTCCAGCTGTTTTGAATGTAGGATCACCTTGTACTCTGTTTCAGGCGGTCTGGCTTGATCAAACCACATTAGTCTGGAAGGAATCCACATCTTTTCATTTTCTGTGGAAACAAAAATAGAAATCCTTTTCCCCAGTAACTCGTCCTTCAACTTAAATTTTGGAGTCAAAGCATTTTTTTAAAATTTAATTTATTATTTTACATGTCCATCCCAGTTCCCTCTCCCTCCGTCCCTCCTTCCCTCCTCCCCTTCCTCCCTCCCTTTTACCCTCTCTGCCCTCGCACATGCACACTAACCATCCTCCCCTCCCATCCCCCCACTCCAATTCCATATGTAGGGGAATGCCATCCAGTTGGGGTCATGTAGATCTGACAGGTCATGTGAAGTAGGGACTAAGGCTTCTCTCCTGTCTCTAGATTAAGGCAGTTATCCCTCCATGGGGGATGTGTTCCCAAAGTCCTTTTGTGCACCAGGGATACATCTTGACTCCACTGTCTGAGGTCCCTTAGACTGCTCAGTCCTTCTGGCTGAGACCCATATTCAGGGGGGCCTGAGTCAGTCCCATGCTGGCTTCCCAGCTATCAGTCTAGTGGCTGTTAGCTCCTCCTTGTTCAGATAAGCTGTCTGTATGTGTTTCTGCCGCATGGTCTTGTCCTCTCCATCTGCAACTGGGTTCTAGTTCGACTCAGTGTTTATGTATGGGTGTTTGATCCTGTTTCCAACAGACATTAGTTAAGGGCTCCATGGAGAAGTTAGTTGTTGATCTCACTCTCTGGGAAGGGCATTTATGATAGTCTTTCCACGGAAGCTCAAATTGTTAGTTGGGAGCAGTCTTGTAGTTCTCTAGACCTTTCTTTGTGTTCAATTTTATCTTCAAACCAATATTGGCTCCTTCTTTTATGTTCTCTCTCTCTGTATCTCTCTTTCCTGTCTTCTATTCCTAACCAGGCTCAATCTTCCTGGTCGCACATGTTTTCCTTTCCTCCCCCTCATTTTCTCCTACTTCTCTCTCCATTTGCTGCCCCCCCCCCTGTAGTGAGGTAGTCCTTCTGTAGCACTGACCACGCCCATTGGGGGGTGGAGCGATGGGCGGAGGTGACCAGAGCAAGGAGGTCGGAGGGGGCCAGGAAGGGGCTCTCTCTTTCTGGCGTGACTCGGACAGGAGAGGATCGGGTTGAATTTCCTGGTGTTCATCTGTCTAGGTTGTAAGTTATTTCTCCCTGAATAAACATCTATTCAGCCTATTTGTTTATCCTGATCCTTATTTACCGCAATACCCCCCCACTTCACCTGAGCTCTGGGGGACTTGTCCCTTCTTAGTTCTGTGAGGGACTTTATATGAATCTCTTAGAATACACCTTGTATCCTAGTTCCTCCGGTGGTGTGAATTATAGGCTGATGATCCTTTGATCTAGGTCTAAAATCCATATGTGAGTGAGTACATACTGTGTTCCTCTTTTTGTGACTGGGTTACCTCATTCAGGATGGTTTCTTCAAGTGCCATCCACTTGCCTGCGAATTTCAAGATACCATTATTTTTGCAGAGTAGTATTCCATTGTGTAGATGTGCCACATCTTCATTAACCATTCTTCAATTGAGGGCCATCTAGGTTGCTTCCAGGTTCTTGCTATTACAAATAGTGCTGCTATGAACATAGTTGAACAGATGTCTTTGTTGCATGGATGTAAATCCTTTGGGTATATGCCTAAGAGGGGGATTGCCAGGTCCTGTGGTAAACTAATTCCCATTTTCCTGAGGAACCACCATACTGATCTCCAAAATGGCTGTATGAGTTTGCACTTCCACCAGCAGTGGAGGAGTGTTCCCCTTTCTCCACATCCTCTCCAACATAAGTCATCATTGGTGTTTCCATTCTGGCAGGGGTAAGATGGTATCTCAAAGTTGTTTTGATTTGCATTTCCCTGATAGCTAAGGATGTGGAGCATTTTCTTAAGTGTCTTTCAGCCTTTTTGGTTTCCTCTATTGAGAATTCTTTCTTCAGTTCTGTACGCCATTTTTTAATAGGGTTATTTGACGTTTTGTTGACTAGTTTCTTGAGTTCTTTGTATATTTTGGAGATCAGCCCTTTGTCAGATATAGGATTGGTGAAAATCTTTTCCCAATCTGTGGGCTGCCGTTTGGTCTTATCCACTGTGTCCTTTGCCTTACAGAAGCTTCTAAGTTTGAAGAGGTCCCATTTATTAATTGTTTCTCTCAGTGTCTGTGCCCCTGGGGTTATGTTCAGGAAGTGGTCTCCTATACCAATTTGTTCAAGGGTACCTCCTACTTTCTCTTCTATGAGGTTCAATGTGGCTGGATTGATGTTGAGATCTTTGATCCATTTGGACTTGAGTATTGTGCATGGCGACAGACATGGGTCTAGCTGCAGTCTTCTACACACCCTCATCTAATTGTGCCAGCACTATATGTTGAAGATGCTGTCCTCACCTCATTGTATAATTTTAGCTGTTTTGTCGAAAATCAGTTGTTCATAGGCGTGTGGGTTAATATCAGGATTTTCAATTCGATTCCATTGGTCTACCTGTCTATTTTTATGCCAATACCAGGCTGTTTTCAGAACTATAGCTCTGTAGTAGAGCTTAAAGTCAGGAATGGTGATGCCTCCTGAAGTTCTTTTATTGTATAGGGTTGTTTTGGCTATCCTGGTTCTTTTGTTTTTCCATATAAAGTTGATTATTATCCTTTCAAGGTCGGTGAAGAATTGTGGTGGGATTTTAATGGGGATTGCATTGAATCTGTAGATTGCTTTTGGCAAGATTGCCATTTTTACTATGTTTATCCTACCTATCCAAGAGCATGGGAGATCTTTCCATTTATCTGGTATCTTCTTTAATTTCTTTCTTTAGAGCCACAAAGTACTTATTATATAGGTCTTTTACTTGTTTGGTAAGCGTTACACCAAGATACTTTATGTTGCTTGTGGCTATTGTAAAGGGTGATATTTCTCTGATTTCTTTCTCTGTCTCTTTGTCGTCTGAAAAAAGTAGGGCTACTGATTTTTTTTGAGTTTATCTTGTATCCTGCTAGTTTGCTGAAGGTGTTTATCAGCTGTAGGAGTTCCCTGGTAGAGTTTATTGGGTTGCTTATGTAAACTATCATATCATCTGCAAATAGAGACAGTTTGACTTCTTCCTTTCCAATTTGGATGCCCTTGATCTCCTTTTGTTGTCTTATAGCATTAGCTAGAACTTCTAGTACGATATTGAAGAGATATGGAGAGAGAGGGCAGCCTTGTCTTGTTCCTTATTTTAGAGGAATTGGCTTAAGTTTCTCTCCATTCAGTTTGATGTTGGCAGTTGGTTTGCTGTATATTGCTCTTATTATGTTTAGGTATGTTCCTGTTATTCCTGACCTCTCCAAGAACTTTATCATGAAAGCGTGTTGAATTTTGTCGAAGGCTTTTTCCGCATCTAGGGAGATAATCATATGGTTTTTCTTTTTCTGTTTATATGGTGGATCACATTGATAGATTTTCATATGTTAAACCATCCCTGCATTCCAGGTATGAAGCCTACTTGGTCATGGTGGATGATTTCTCTGATGTATTCTTGAATTCGGTTTGCCAGTATTTTATTGAGTATTTTTGCATCGATGTTCATCAGGGATATTGGTCTGTAGTTTTCTTTCTTAATTGTGTCTTTGTGAGGCTTGGGTACCAAAGTTATTGTGGCATCATAAAAAGAGTTTGGCAATGAACCTTCTGTTTCTATCTTATGGAACAGTTTGAGGAGTAGTGGTATTAGTTCTTCCTTGAATGCCTGGTAGAATTCTGCACTGAATCCATCTGGCCCTGGACTTTTTTTTTTGGTTGGAAGACTTTCGATGACTGCTTCTATTTCATGGTGGGTTATAGGTCTATTTAAGTTGTTTGTCTGTTCTTGATTTAATTTTGGTAAGTGATAGTTATCCAGAAATTTGTCCATTTCCTTTGAATTTTCAATTTTTGTGGAATAAAGATTTTCAAAGTACGACCTGAAAATTGTCTGGATTTCCTCTGTGTCTGTTGTTATGTTCCCCTTTTCGTTTCTGATTTTGTTAATTTACATGTTCTGTCTCTGCTTTTTCATTAATTTGGATAAAGGTTTGTCTATCTCGTTGATTTTCTCAAAAAACCAACTCTTCTTTGCATTGATTTTTTTGTATTGTTTTCCTGGTTTCTATTTTGTTGATTTCAGCCCTCAAGTTGATTATTTCCTGGCATCTACTACTACGAGGTGAATTCGCTTCTCTCTGTTCTAAGGCTTTCAGTTGCGCTGTTAATTCTCTTATGTGACTATCCTCTATTTTCTTCATATGGGCACTTAGTGCAATGAACTTCCCTTGTAGCACTGCTTTCAAGGTGTCCCATAAGTTTGGGTATGTTGTATCCTCATTCTCGTTGAATATTAGAAAGTCCTTAATTTCTTTCTTTATTTCTTCTTTGACCCAGGAGTGGTGCAATTGCACATTGTTCAGTTTCCATGAGTTTGCAGGTTTTCTGCTACTTGTGTTGTTGAATTCCAATTTTAAAGCATGGTGGTCCGATAAGATACAGGGGACTATTCCTGTTCTCTTGTATCTGTTGAGGTTTGTTATGTCACCTAGTATGTGGTCGATTTTAGAGAAGGTTCCATGTGGAGCAGAGAAGAAGGTATATTCTTTTGTCTTTGGATGGAATGTTCTATAGATGTCTGTTAACCCCAGTTGAGACATAACTTCTGTTAATTCTTTTGTTTCTTTGTTGAGTTTCTGATATGTGGTCCTGTCTAGTGTTGAGAGTGGTGTATTGAAGTCTCCCACTATAAGTGTGTGAGGTTTTATATGAGCTTTGAGTTTTAGTAGTGTTTCTTTTACGAATGTGGGTGACTTTGTATTAGGGGCATAGATGTTCAGAACTGAGACTTTGTGTTGATGGATTTCTCTTGCGATGAATATGAAATGGCCGTCTTCATCTCTTTTGACTAATTTTGGTTTGAAGTCTAACTTGTTAGATATTAGGATAGCTACGCCTGCTTGCTTCTTATTTCCTTTTGATTGGAAAATCTTTTCCCAACCCTTTACCCTGAGGTAATGTCTACCTTTGAAGCTTAGATGTGTTTCTTGTATGCAGCAGAAGGATGGATTCTGTCTTCGTATCCATTCTGTTAGCCTGTGTCTTTTTATAGGTGAGTTAAGACCATTAATGTTGAGGGTGAGTAAGGACCATTGATTGTTGATGCTTGTTTGATTTAGGTTTGTTGTTGGCAGTGGTATTGTGAATATATTAGTTCTGCTTCACCCTTGGTTTCTGGTGTAGTTGGATTTTCTGTTGCCTACATTTTTGTGGGCGTAGTTACCTTCCTTGGGTTGGAGTTTTCCTTCCAATACTTTCTGTAGGGCTGGATTTGTAGATACATATTGGGAAAATCTGGTTTTGTCATTAAATATCTTGTTCTTTCCATCTATAGTGATTGAGAGTTTTGCTGGATATAGTAGCCTAGGCTGGCATCCGTGTTCTCTTAATACTTTTAGAACATCTATCCAGGACCTTCTGGCCTTGAGGATTTCCATGGAGAAGTCAGGTGTAATTTTGATAGGTCTGCCTTTATATGTTACCTGTCCTTTTTCCTTCGCTGCTCTTAATATTCTTTCTTTATTCTGTATGCTAGGTGTTTTGATTATTATATGTTGAGGGGTCTTTTTTCTTTGGTCCAGCCTATTTGGGGTTCGGTATGCTTCTTGTACTTTCATGGGCATGTCCTTCTTCAGATTTTGAACGTTTTCCTCGATGATTTTGTTGGATATGTTTTCGGCACCTTTGAGCTGGGCTTCCTCACCTTCCTCTATGCCTATTATTCTTAGGTTTGGCCTTTTCATGGTGTCCCACATTTCCTGGATGTTTTGTGTTAAGCATTTGTTGGACTTATGATGAATCTATTTCTTCTAGTTTATCTTCTGCGCCTGAGATTCTCTCTTCCATCTCTTGAATTCTGTTGGTTATGCTTGTGTCTGTAGTTGCTGATTTTTTTGCCCAGCTTTTCTATTTCCAGCATTCCTTCAGTTTGTGTTGCCTTTATCTTCTCTATTTCAGTTTACAAGTCTTGAACTGTTTCCTTCACCTGCTTAATTGTTTTTTCTTGGCTTTCTGTACTTTCTTTCCTTTCCTTAAGGAATTTGTTCATTTCTTCCACTTTTTTGTTTGTTTTTCCTCCATTTCTTTAAGGGATTTTCTCACATCTTCTTTGAGGGCCTCTATCATTTTTATGATGGTAATTTTTAAGTCGTGCCCTTCTGCTTCCTCTGCTTTGTTGTTGTGTTCCATTCTAGTTGGTGTAGATTCCCTAGATTCTGGTGATGTCATGCTTGTCTTTCTGTTGTTAGGTGTTCTCTTGTATTGCTTCTTCCCATAGCTTCTTCCAGTAGGTGTTGGTGGGGTCTCCCCCTCTCTCTATGGTATTTCCCCGATGGGCTTATGTGGGTCTGAGATTCAATATCTGTAGCTCTGTGTGGTCCAAGCTCTCTAGGAGGTTTCTCCGCAGACAGGGACCCAGGGATGGGGTCAAGGATGAGGATCCAGTAGATGCCAGCAGGTACTCACAGTAGTCCTGCAGAAATAGGCGGATCTCTGGGAGGGGCCCGGGACTCCAGCAGAGGACTGGAGGTGGGGTCAGAGACCAAGCAGGTGGAAATTATGGGTGGTCCCGCGTGGATAGTCAGGTCTCCTTTGTTCAGAGTTGCTCCGAGAAGTCTGCGAAGTAGGGTGGACTGTTGGCTCCACTCTCTGTCCCAGTGCTCAACCAGAGCGGCAGGACTGTGGGTAGGGTAGGGCACAGGGCAGGGGGGCAGGCTTGTGGTGGGGATGGTTGGGGGTGTATCAGAGCTCCAAGGGTGCTCTTGATGGGGACTGGAGACAGGAGCAGCAGGATCAGGGGCTAACCCAGGGAGTTCGCGAGATCCCTCTTTACTTCTCCAAGCTGTCAGAGAATTTTATTACTCAGTTTGATATCTCATGTTGATGACTGGAACTTTTCTTTGTGTGTTTTGAGAGTTGAGTCTCATTTGGGAGTAATGCTCCTAATATGATATTTATAACTTTCAGAGACTAAACATCTTCTAGAATACAGCGGAAGAACCAAACCCAGACAGTGATAAATTAGTTGACAGTTGAGGGTCAGAGAAAGATGGACAGTAAATGTCACAACTCAATTTTTAGAAAAAAAAGTTTCAGTGGATTATTTCAGGATATTAGTGAATTCTGTTTCAAAATATTGGGCTCCCCCAACTCTTTTGTTGAAGAACAACATGGACTCATTATAGGCAGATTGTACCAACCTAAGAGGATAGCTGCTTAATTTCTCTCCATCCTCCACAGTAGCACATATGGTCTTGGAGAGTATATGGATTGATATAATCACTAATGCATATCACTCCCTGAAGACATTATGATGTACAGAATGAGAAAGACAGAGAAAAGCTTGTGGACTGTAGAGAGATTGAAAAGATGAAAATTTGGATGTCTTTGTTTTGTGTAGTATGAAATGCTTCATATCACACCACCTATGAGCCCACCAGATGTCCTCAAGACAAGCCCTGTGGCCGATTCTGCCGGCTGGGTGGACGTGGATAAGGAGACTCTGCAGCATAAGAAATACCCGAACGTGTTTGGCATTGGGGACTGCACCAACCTTCCAACCTCAAAGACTGCTGCTGCAGTAGGTAGGATAACCAGCTCTGATTCCCCTCTCAAACTAATGTCTCCTCAAGGTTCCATCACAACAAGAGCAGAGGTCTAGCACATGGTTTCATAACTTAATAATTTTAATAATATTATATTCAATAATGGGAAACAACTTTGGTGGTTTAAAGATGACTTTGGCTTCCCCAAGGCAGAATCAAGTCATCAAGGAACCTGGTGTGTTATGGAGAAGAACATAGCTTTTAAGAGCTTTGCCAAAATACCAAAACTGTGTCCTCACCTGTCACAGAGACTGTTGTCAGAGCATGAATGACACCAAAGAGGGTGACACTTTCCCAGCTCTCTAAGGTCTATTCCTTTCCTGATTGCCATGCTTACATCTCTGATACTCTTGGCCCTTGACAGGTTGGCTATTTTTCTTTTGCCTGAACCACTGCAAGGCTAGGGAGGCATTTGTTTCCCTAGGAAACACATGCAAGTCAATGAAAGCTCGCAGACCAGAAAATTGTTCAGTATAGACAAGCACAGTGGAGCATGCCCTGATTGGTACACGATTAAGGCCTCAGCCAGGAAAACTAAATTTCTTTACCTAGATGTTCTGCACTAGCAGTGATGGGAAGAATTGCCTTTTAGATTTTGTCCTCCATGGAGAGGAGCTGTCTTCTTTGAGTGCCATAAAACATGGACCTCCCTGTTGATGGGGTGGCAGTGTTTTGTGTGAATTAGACACCTGTGGAGATTGTTGTGTTACTTTCACTTTCTAAATATTAAGAAAGGCTTTCTGTGAGAGCTACTAGGTGTCTTTTCCAATGTCAATGATGTTTACCTCCCATCTCTTTATTTTCAAAAATCTCAACTAATGAAAAATTTGAAAAAATACATATTTGATTTACTACTTTATACTTTTGCATGCTTTTTTTGAGTCATTTCAAAGTAGTTGAGGCACCATGGTATTTTGCCTTAACTACATTAACCTGTCTCTTCTAGAAAGAACATATTCCTCCACCTCTACAGGACCTTTATTATGTCTAAGAAATGTAGCATTGGCTAATAAAACCATTTCACATCAATCCAACTGATCCTTTCTAGAAACATCCATTGTAGCCTGTAAGAGCAATTTGTCTTGTCTTAGGTAAGGCTTGTAGTTCATCACTTGGTTGGGGTGATGTGCCTGCTAGTTTTTTCTTTCCTTTGAAAACAAATTCTTTTTTGCATGCTATTTGTTTTCATCACAAAAAATCTTTTGTAAACATGTAGTGACATTTATTTATTTGTTTGTTTGTTAATGGGAGTGCACTCATGGATGTCAGAGGACAGCTTAGAGTTGATTCTTTCCATGCCGCATGTGGGTTCCATGGAGGGGATTGAACTTAGCTCTTCACGTCATCTTGGCCTGCTGAGTCATTAGCATGTCCTTCTCTTAGTAATCATACATAGTATGTGAGGGAATGCTTTAAATGTACATTCATATTACATGCATTTCTGTGGTGGAAATACCTGTTATGAGAGGCCTAACAGAGAAGTATTAATCTAGTGCTTCAGACAGACAGATTGAACCAGAGTTATCTAGTGAAGCCCTACTTCCAGCTCTGACATCCATCTAGCCAGTGTCTATATCCCTCAGCCTTGTAAACAGTATCCCCATTGTTTCTGCACCTGCCTTTTTGCAAACCATGTTTTATTACAGGACTGTTTGTTTTTCTTGTCCTTGGGTTGTTTCCACTCTGATTTTACAGAGCCCATCCTGTAGTGAATGCCCTTCCTTGTCACTTCACATGAATATGTGCTTGTGTCCTCGGTGTCTGTCTCAGGGCTTCTATTGCTGTGAAGAGACACCATGACCACAGCAACTCTTACAAAGGAAAATGTTTAATTGGTGCTGGCTTACAGTTTCAGAGGTATAGTTCGTTGTCATTATGGCATGACACAGCATCATGCCTGCAGATATGGTGTTGGAGAAGGAGCTAAGAGTTCTACATCTTAATTAGCAGACAGCACAAGGAGACTGAGTACTGGTCATAACTTAAGCATATGTGAGCCCTCAAAGCCTGACCCCTAGTGGCACACTTTCTCCAAGAAGGTCATAACTCCTAATAGTGCCACTCCCTATGGGCTAAGCATTCAAACACATGAGTGTTTGGGTCTAAGGGGCCCATACCTGTTCACTGTCTAAATAACAATAACTCCAGCTTTCCCAAGAATTTCTCACTGGCTTCCCTCCCCCAAGGTCCCCGAATGCCCTTGTGCAATACCTGCATATGTTCCTCCTTGGGCCAACTTGCCTCCCAGCCTCTGTCAAGTCCACTGTGAGTAAGGCCATGTCTTACACAGTGAATGCAGCTTCCCTGTGGTTTATGCCTCTTTTGCTTTTCCGCCATGAGACTCTTAGCAGAACAGGAGACTGTAACAGAAGTAAGAAACACAGTTCAGGTCGGCCCATACCCACACATCCTTTCAACCTTGCTGTTAGGTGTGGCTACTTGCAGGCCTAGTCTCCTTGCAGAGGCACCCACAAACAGCTTTTCCCCTTTGCTACTGAGCTTGGCATGCTGTGCCAGGGGCCTCCTCAAGTATTCTCAGTGTGGTTTCCAAACCCATTATGTCCTCGGTGGTTCCAGAATTCCCCAAAGAGGGGGCAGGCTCTTTGCAGATGTTACGTTGTCAGTAATGAAGATTGCCGTTTAATAATTTCATTCAGTTTTTTACTTCTAGAACAAATAAATCATCTTTTTTTATTTGAGTGCCAGTAAACTATTATTTTTCTGACAAAATTATTCTGTGGCCTGTCTTTGAAAAACTGGGTAAGAATAATTTCTGCAGATGAATATTTGTTCAGTTCAGTTTTTTTTTAAACTCAGTTTCAAAAATATCCCATTGTTCTATGAATGAGAATTAGTAAACCTAGATAATATTCTTTGGATTGTATCAGTAAGACTTTCATATATATATATATATATATATATGTATATGTATATGTATATGTATATATACATATATATTTTCATACGTGTATATAATACCCTCACATATCTATCTATGCTATCATCTATCTATCTATCTATCATCTATCTATCTATCTATCTATCTATCTATCTATCTATCTATCTATCTACTCATCCATCTATCTACCTACCTTCAATCAGGCAATACTTTGAGAGGAAAGCCCAGTATTCACCTTAGTGGGTATGCCTGTCTGTGAACAGGGACACAAGATACCATATAATATGGCATCCAGACAAAACTGATAGTCACCAACCCCCGGAGTAGGGGGAATAGGATTTGGGTAGGGCCATTCTTATCATCTTATTGGAGAGGGCTGGATCCTTAATTTCAAAATAACAGTGACACATGTGTGGCCTTTGATGAATTGAGGGGCCACTTCTGATAGTCAGAACTTCAAGTAAAGGGAGAATCACACTCAACTCACAAATCCAGAGAAGTGGTTCTCAACCTGACCCCTTCACAGGTATCACCTGAGACCATAGGAAAACACAGATATTTATATTATGATTCAAAATAGTAGCAAAATTACAGTTATGAAGTAGGAACAAAAATAATTTTATGGTTGGGGGTCACAATGTGAGGAACTGTATTAAAGGGTCACAGCATTAGGGAGGCTGAGGTTTGCTGTTATAGAAGTACAGGGATGGAATCAGCATTAACTTGTTCATATTAATGTTAACATGAGTTTTCATGGAAAACCTGAGGTTCTTACTCTCCGTTCTCTTATAGCTGCCCAGTCAGGAATCCTTGACAGAACAATGTCTCTGATTATGAAGAATCAGAAACCCACAAAAACGGTATGTATGCCCATCAGAGAGCCACAAACACGACATGTATGCCCATCAGAGACCCACACACACGGCATGTATGCCCATCAGAGACCCACAAACACAGAATGTATGCCCATAGGAATTACTTCTTCATTTGTTACCTTTCCCTGTTGTATGAATGGTTTGTTCTTCAGAAATTCTTGTGCTTTCTTATTAGTTTATCCAATGTGGGAACTTTAACTTTTGTCTTTAGTGTTATATTTCATTGCACAATTTGCACTTTCATGGTTCAAAACAACTAGCACACACAACTAGAACAAAGAAAAAAATGAAGTCACTCAGCAAATACTAAATTAAAGTCTTTACATATTACCACAGTGGAAAGTACTTCTTACTCATTCTCACAATTTCAGTATGATGGCTATACTTCGTGTCCATTGGTGACTGGCTACAACCGTGTGATTCTTGCTGAGTTCAACTACAGTGCTGAGCCTCTGGAAACCTTCCCCTTCGATCAGAGCAAAGAACGACTTTCTATGTATCTCATGAAAGCTGACATGATGCCTTTCCTGTATTGGAACATAATGCTTAGGTGGGTGCCTCAGCTTGTGCCTGTGCAGAGGGCACCAATTTGTGCACGGGGGAGGGGGACTGTGTAAGGAGTAAGGTTTTTCCTGCTGGCCTGGACCCACTGCAGCGCCAGCCCCAAATAACACACAGAGACACTGTATTAGATATAATTCTGTTGGCCTGTTACTTGTTTCTTATCGGCTAGCTCTGTCTTAATTATTAACCTATTTCTATTAATTTCTACTTCCACATGGTTTCATCTTACCAGGGAGTGGGGCCAGTGG
Organism: Phodopus roborovskii; assembly: GCF_943737965.1. Classification (NCBI taxonomy): domain Eukaryota; kingdom Metazoa; phylum Chordata; class Mammalia; order Rodentia; family Cricetidae; genus Phodopus; species Phodopus roborovskii. The sequence continues at coordinate 30,585,919 of NW_026126416.1, read as the reverse complement.
TTCTGCTCTCTCCCATCTCTACATGCTGACTCCTCCCTACTATTTCCTCTTTCCTCCTTGTCTCCTAGTCCCACCTATCTTGTTTTCCTATTGGCCAACAGTGCTTCATTCATTAACCAGTATGAGAAACATATTTACAGAATGACATCTCCCATCAGGACTGTTTCTGGGGTCCTTCCAGCTTCTATGCAAAGCAGGACTTGCTAATGGGACCTACCCTATGGTGCCATCCCTCCGGAATTGCTGGTAGCCCTTGAAGGACTCCCTAGCCTCAGCCACACTTGGGGAAAGTTTGTAACATCTCCCACTTGTGGTGGGGTGCCCATACTTCTCTTCATTCCTGGGACGAGCCAAATCGTCTCTCTTCCATCCTCTATTCTCTTTTTTTTTTCTAGCTAAATTAGATAAAAGTAATGCTAATGATAATACTATAATAAAAACCATTTTCACATGCCAAGTACTTTCTAATCTGCTACCTTCGTTTGGTTTTTATTATGTTCAAGAAACATTATAAGTAATTAAGAGAACAGAGATAGACTCCAGTTCTGACTTACTTTTGAATAATGTTTCTACCACTGGCTAGCTGAGCAAGTTGATTAGACTATGTTTAGTTTCTTAACTGAGAAATGAAAATAACATTAAGGAGATAATACAGGCAGAGGCAGACAATGGTAGGCATTCAATAAGTAGACTACTACAAATTAATAATGCTTCCTATTTGCTAAAATAAACATTCTTTGGCTTTTCCAGACACATATGAGATAGGTAAGTCAGAATATCTACACTACCGATCATTAGTTCAGGATGATTTGGGGGACATCTCTCAGTATTTGGAGACGTTTTTGGTTGTCATAACTGGTAGGATGCTGTTGACAGCTAGTGAGAAGAGGTGTGGGGTACTGCAGTGCACAGGGCAACTCCTGTGATAAGGAGCCACCAGGTCCCAAGAGATCGAGAGACTCTACCTTCCTTTAAAGTCATGAGATAAAGCAAAGCAGACAGCAGTGTTCACGTAGCAGCTGCTTTATGGGGGGTCTGCTGAGTTGAGTCAGCATGCTTGGCTCTTACATAGCAAGTCCAGTGTCAAAGCTAGTACTCAAGGCAGGTTGTTCCAGTCATGAGATTCTTTACACCTCAGCAGACACATCTTGCTTCATGCACTGCTAGGCATCCCTTGTGACTTTTCGTAACATGATGTTGGCTGATTTTGTCTCCATAGCCTCTCTGTGTTGTTTCTTACAGAGGCTACTGGGGAGGTCCAGCCTTTCTGCGAAAGCTGTTTCATCTGGGCATGAGTTAAGTATGGCTCTCCTTGGATGGCTTCTGAACCAAAATCACAGTTTCTGATTGACTATGATGGACATGGAAGACTCAGAACCTCGCCCTGTAAGGAATTTCTTACTGGATATGGTGACCTTTCTAGACCTCTGAGTAGCTATCATGTGGACAGCCAAGAATGGGCTTGATTCTTTGGAGATATTAAAATGAAATAATGGACTTCTATTTTCTAAATAAAACTTTGTCATTGATCTACTTAGAAAGTATCTTGACTAGTAAGAATGGGAAGCTGCAACACTTGGGAGAAGAGGCTGGTACTGGTTGGATAGCTTTCTTGTTGTCCATCTCCTACAGCTGGCATTAGTTTACAGAGACTGAGTCACTGAACAGAATGATCCCATGACATCATTGCAAAGACTGTCATAGTCCTACATACTGCTGTTGAGAACTCCTGCTGCAAGAGCCAGCATGGAGATCTGAGAGTCCAGATGTTTCCCCTTGGATGCCTTAACTGTTTGATCTGAGTTTGTGATTTTCCAGCCAACAACAGACACTGTGGCTACTAATATTTGTCAATTCCTTTGGGTATAGGGTCCCCTACTAAGCAGTTTTGGCTCTGGGAGCCCTATCAGCTTGACCAAATCTAAGGTTTTTCTTTCCTTTCTCTTTCATTGCGGGTTTCACTCACATCATAGTCTGAGGGCCAGTCTTACCTTATTTATCTTCCTTCTTCTCTATCTTGCAGGGCATTTTCTTTACTAAATTTCTTGTTAACTTATTTCTCTCATAACACCCAAGTTTCCCTGAGAGCTTACACATACATAGTGATGTTGGATTTGAAGAATGCTGGTGGTTGTGGTGAGTATTGGCTCAGTTCAGCTCCAGTTTTCCCAATAAAGTGTAGATGTTTAGTTTTGGTCCATCATGAATTTTAAAGGCATGTATATTTCATATTTATAAATGAGTTAGATTTTTATAACACTTTAGAATTGAAACCATTTTTATTTGTTACCAAGTCTCTCTGGGTGCCCAGAGTTCTCCTTATGACTCTGGAAACCCCATTTAGACATTTATTCTTTCAAAAAAATTATTTACCAAACGCCTAATAACTGCTAAGTACTGCTTTAGCTTGGGGGATGCAGTGAGAAACCGGAATGATAAGGACTCTGCTGTCATTTTTGTGACCTTTGTGATAGTATCTTTCCTGGGATGCTAGAGAGCTTGCGGAGTTAGACGTGGCTTGATTTGGGAGGATGGACCCCAACCTAGCAGGAGACCTTGAGCTAGTGGAAGTGGAAGATGTTCCCTGGGGTTGACCATGCATCAGGTACTTTCCTGGTTAACACCGGTTCTGGCCCAGACATGAATGGCAATCGTTTCACCCCTCAGGATGTCCCCATTTGAACAATAGTCCAGGACTACTACCTCATTCTGCTCCCAGGATGGCCAAGTCATGCTATCCATGGTGCTCTTACCCATACCTGGCTGGCAACACACAATCAGAAAAGGCATTGTTCTGTAAAGGTCTCTAGCTGAGTCAGAGAAGCCTTGTCCTCTCTTGGAATCTCCACCGCCCCCCTGTGTACTCTTTACAGGATACCCACTGTGAGTTCACACCTTATCATTCTTCACTACAGGCCCCAGCAAGAAAAGAATTGGGGATAATTCAAAAGGGATTGACTCATTGGATGTGGGGAAAAATGCAAGTAAGAATAGGGCCTGATTCCTGGTAATGGCTGAGCCTCTTGGTGGAGGATAGTTGAAATCCTATGCAGACTTAACACAACCTCCTAGGTCTGCTTATGCTAATGGATTCTGAATAAATTCTCCAAGCAGGGAACTGCTTCAGAGATCATGTATGTGAAGTAACTTACTGCCAATGTCTGCACATTGGTCTCCAGCTTTCAGTTTCCCCAAATGGAGAAGAGAACAACTGTGTTCAATTCTAGAAAAGCTTAGGGTTTGAAACCTCAAACCCAAAGGAGAGGCTGTTTTTGGAATTGTCTTTAAATTAGGAGCAGGAGGCAGGAAGTGGTGGGGGATAGGGGTACAGGTTTCTTGAAGGGCAATGCCTTTTGGTGGGACTGAGTTACAGATTCTACATGTAGACACATATATGCCTTAGACATATAACCTCAGAATCCAGAAGTGACAGGGCTGGGCCTGCTGAGCTGGGGGAATCCTTTTAACCTCTTATTACCTTTGCCTTTGGAGAATCTTCCTTCTGTTTCCTAGACCTGAAGTTACAGATGGTTATGAGCCATGTCATGGATGTTGGGAATAGAGTCTGGGTCATCTCAGCCCTGGGTGGGTGGTGTGTAAGGTGTCTGAACTGGTCATGGTTTAGGGATATAGGGAGAAGGCTGGATTTAAGTCAGCTAGGGAAGGCCAAGGTTTGAGGGTTGGATTTTTCTTTAGTATAATACATGAGAAAGTTTCCTCATATTTAAATTTTGTAGGAAATGTAAAGAACAGAGAGAAAGGGAATAAAAGCGATCACTTTATTCAACATCAAGTAGTGACAGCAAACAGCCGGTAGGTGTCTGTCTTTCAGCTTAATATTACAAACAATTTTGGACTGAACAGGTTATACCTAGGAGTATATATGTATAAACATGTACATAAGTGCAAGCAACAGCAATTACTAAAAAAAAAAAAAGGCCATGGATTTGAAGGAGAGTGGGAGGGGCATATGGGAGGCTCTGGAGGGAGCAAAGGGAAGGGAGAAATGATGTAATTAAATTATAATCTCAAAATAAATTTCAAAACAAATTATTGTTCTTTTTGAGGAAAGTGGCTTTTGTAATCCAATATGTAAAACCAGTTCATGTTATTAAAAATGTATTGGAGAGCCCCGAACTGATTTAATTATTTTTTTTCCCTGTAGTTCTGGGAATTGACTCCAGGGCCTCGTGCATGTCGAGTAAACATTCTACCACACTGAGCTACCTCCCTAGCTCTCTGATCTGATTTTCTCCTTCATTCTCTGAGACCATAGGGCTTTAATTCACGATAGACTTAGTTTCATCAATTCATGGCAGGAAGATATAAGAAAACTTGTTTGGGTAAGATGAGGCTTTCTGATTAGGTTAATAAAAATTAGATCAGTCTGTTTGCTTAACTGCCAAGTAGCTAAGGAAAATGCTTGTCCACACGATGGAAGAATTTAAGGTCAGTACTATGCGGTGGATGGAAAAATCCTATGAGGCTGTGGAAAGGAGACGGAGACACAATTTTCTATTCCAATACTGATTATATCCCTCCCCTCCCGTGTGTGTGTGTGTGTGTGTGTGTGTGTGTGTGTGTGTGTGTGTGTGTGTGACAAGACATATGGAGGACGGAGGACACTTTACAGGCATCAGTTTTCTCTTCCTGCATGTGGGTCCTGGAGGTCAAACTCAGGTGGGCAAGCTTGGCAGCAAGCACCTTTACTCACTGAGCCATCTTGGTGTGTTCCCTAAACTTCTCTTCTGACCTGTACAAGCATGCTGCAGCACACATGTACACATGCTTGTTTTCATGTGTGCTCTCACTCTCTCTCCACCCTCTGCCCCAGGAGCCTATCAAATGAGATCTATATCAATAGTCTCTTCTGGCGTCCATTTTCTGGTAGAGTTTGACTATTGGGCAATGATGAGAGGAGATGGGGAGAGGGATAGCAAGTGATTCCTCTGATTCCACCCTTGCAGGCTGTCTTGACCCCTCAATGTGGTAAAAACAAAAATTAAGACTATGAATTTATGAAGTTTTATAAAGTGTTTCACTTGTCGAATCTAATGATGTCAGGAAATTGAGCTTTATAAGACATCCTAGTCTAAGAACAAAATGAACAAGAAAGCCTAAAAACCTGGTCCTTCAGCATAGACTGTTGGCAGAGCCCTGCTGTGGGTGCTGGTACCTGCTCCCTGACTTCTGATGGGCACCAGAACTGCAAACCCTGAGTGACAGCACTGTGCACTTGCCTGTGCCTCTCCTGCATCTGGCTCCACCATGGTGCCATCTTGAATTGATCCCACCAGACTCTTCACCTGCTCTTTATTTGACACTAGGTGAACCTAAAGCCAGGCAGTGGTGGTGAAAGAATGTATGGAGGAGTGACAAGAGACTGAAGTCACGTGTGTGTGTGTGTGTGTGTGTGTGTGTGTGTGTGTGGACTAGAGGGGAGCTGAGAGCCTGTGTGTGTGTGTGTGTGTGTGTGTGTGTGTGAGAGAGAGAGAGAGAGAGAGAGAGAGAGAGAGAGAGAGAGAGAGTGGCCTTAGCTAAGGTCATGGCACCAGGGTGGGTGTTCACAGCTACTCAGGGTAGGTATCATATCACCAGGACTGCAGAAAACACTGTATGAATAGCTTAAGCAGAAAAATTGAATGCTGTGGCAGTTGTGCAATTATGACCTGTGAGGCAAACACAGCCTACTATCTATGTTTTCAAATAAATATCTTAGAGCATGGTCTTACTATGTGATGATTGAGGTGTTTTACACTATGAGGGTATAGCTGGGAGTGATAGGTGAGCTCTTGCACAGCATTCCAGGTGATGAAGAGATGACTGGGGAGTGGGCGGGGAAGCGGTTTTTCTCTTGGCTTCTCCTATATGTACTCCTCATGTGCCGATCAGACTGGGCTGTAGCTTAGATGATCTTCACAGCTCCTCACTTTCCTTAAGTAATCATGGATCGGTTCCCGGGAGCAGGGTTCTGAGTTGATGTTGAGGCTGTAAGACCTGAGAGGCTGGTGTTACCAGGGTAGGATGCTGTGATGGCCAGTTACCAGTGCTCGCTCCTGCATGCATTCTGCAGTTACGGACTATGTGCTCCTCGCTGGCCGCTGGTGGTTCTCACGTTAAGATGGGAACCAGCCTCGGAGGAGGTGGGAGGAGCTTGTGGTCTAAGAGGAATCCAACTTTTCAGGGAAGGTCCTCAGGGTCTTACACACATCCACCTGGCACACAGGGGAGTGAGGCTTCTCCAGGGAGGATGGTTTCTGCGTGCTAGCACACCTGTTTACAATGCATGGTAACGGGGGATTATCGCGGTTTAATAAGGATCAGGATAAACAAATAGGCCGAACAGATGTTTTTTATTCAGGGAGAAATAACTTACAAATGAACACCAGCAGGTTCCACCGGATGCTCTCCTCTCCTGTCCTACCAGCAAGAGAGCATTCACAGTCTCTTCCTCAGACCTAGTTCCACAGTTCACTTCCGCCCATGGCTCCACCCCCAATGGGCGTGGTCAGTGCCACAGAAGCAAACAAAATGAATATCTCACTAAGGGGCTCTTGGTGGGCTCTCTGCCCAAGCCAGTGATGTAATAGTATACAAAGGAGAGGAAAGGTTAGCACTCTCTTGGATTATTCCTGTTGCTCAGAAAGGAGTGTTCCCTGCTGGAAACTGGAAGGCCTGCCTTGGAAATCTGCTTCCTGATCTGCCTTCATGAACCCTGCCTAGAAATGCTTGACTGGCTAGCTACAAGCCATGTCGAGCTGCATCTTACCTGCTTTTCTTGGTTGATCGGTAGTACTGTGAAGGCTGTACAAAGAAGCCCAACTCCTAGTCATTGCAGACCCTAGCTCATCTCTCCAGTCGAGGACCCATTTCTCCAGATGTTCAGAATGCTTTTATTTTGTCACTTTTCTGCTGTCTGGATGCTCTATCCTTTCCATGCAGCAAGCTCCCATTTATTGGCTAAGACTCCTTCCAAGAGCTAATCATAGGCAGGAAAGATGTCCTTGTCTACATCCTCAGTGCATCATTCTCGAAGTGCTACTCATCTTGATTCCAGTTTAGACAGCATGGGCTACTCTATAAATACTCCTTACACACAGGAGGTGTAAGTGAGGTGATGCAAAGGGTAGTGATTACCGCCATACATATGTGCAGGACTGTCTCCGTTCACTGCAGCCTCAAACTTATGCATCAGACATTTATGCTTTGAAAGCCACCTGGGGTGGAAGAAGGATGCAACACCAAGCAGAAGGGGCCAGGAGCGAGCCTTAGAGCCATGGTACCCCATCACAGTTAGGTAAGGCTCTTTGTTACTGACTTGTTCATTTATATTATTTTCTCATTCATAAACTTGAGGTCAAGATGTCAGATAGAATAAGCGTATGAACCGTTACTGAATGTATTAATTACATGTAGGGCATGTAGTGTCTGAGTTTCATGAGAACTTTGTAAAACATTATCCACATTTATGCAAATGTTATTATCATTGTTAATAGCATTGCAAAGAGTGGTAGAAGTGACCTGAGATCCGAGGATGTATCTGATGTTTTTGTATCCATTGGCTCCTCCGGACCCTGCGGTGGAGACACAACTCCCCTCTCTTTCCTCCTCTTTTAGCATTTGAAAGTTACAAAAGCTGTAAACATAAATAGCACCAGGAGCAACTAGACAGATTTTATTAAGATTCACCTACTGAAATATTTCATTTAATGCTGTGTAGAGTATGACTCCAGGGACTTGGACCAGCCTGGGGCAATGAGGGGATAAAGATAAGACAGACACAGATACAGAGACAGAAAGCTTAGATTGGGTGGTGTGGGCTCTGGAGAAGCCCTGGATGTTCATTTTATAGAGTTGAACAAAGAGGCGAGGTTATTGAACACAGCTGATTAAGGAGGCAGGTTTTATTGTACACAGCCATGTCAAGGAGGCTGGTTCAGCTAATCTCAGTAGGAGCAGTCTTCAGGCTATAAACATCCAGGAGGGAGAAAGCTATGGTGTGTATTTTCTGTACACACTGTCAACATCCACACACTGAACAGGAGATCAGGATGAACAACCCGTGGGGAGAATGATATGCTGGACAGTTTCTGTGCTCACTGCCAACATCCACATATGAAACAGAAGGGACAGATTTGCCATTTCCCTCTGAGCTCTTGACATGGCCATACCTGTGTCAACGGCATACATCCACATGGGACTTAACTCACTTAGGAATTCCTCCACTCCCTGTGAGTTATCTTCCTATTTCTCTACAAATTTATAGTTATAGATGTATATACATTGTTTCAAATAATTAAGCTTTAACACCAGGATTACTAAATACTAATTAGGGATGTTCTTTTGTATAAATATAATGTGGTTGTCAACCTCACAAATTTACTGACATGTTTTATCTGATCTATTGTCTGTATTCTGACTTATCCGCTGATTAAGGATGCCCTCCACAGTACTACTCCAGCACAGAATCCGGTCTATAGTTTGGTTGCAGCTATATGTTCAGGGTCTATAGCTTCATCATTTCATCTGGAACATTTCCATAGACTTTCTTTGTCTTTTATAACCTAGACTCTTTTAGTTTTTGCACTTATAGATTGATTGACTGTGCATGCTTGTGTGTGTGTGCATGCATGGACACAAGTGGACAGAAGACAGCCTTCCAGGTTGGTTCTTTCATTCTATCATGTGGGTCCTAGGAAACAGACTCAGGTCATCAAACTTGGTAGCAAGTGCCTTTACCTGTTGAGCATTCTGACTGGCCCAATAATGACATCTTTGAAAGATACATGATATTCCCCTTTTTAAAATTTGTTATAAAAGTATTCATTGTTTAAAGAGAGTGCATCTCTCCTTATCCTGATCTGGCTTCAAACTTGCAATCTTCATGTTTCAGAATCTGGAGTGGTGTAATTACAGGCATATGCAGCCATGTCTGGTGCATGTGACACCACGTCTGGCTGTCCCCTAATTTTTAAATAGGTGTTTATGATAGGTTGTTACTGTGCCCTTGGCCACTACACACTGTAGTCTGGAGTTCCACTGGACAGGGATGCCATTTCTGATCAGACATAATTGATGAATCCATAGCTGCTCTTGCTCACTCTCTGGCTTGGCACCAGAGGTGGAGCCAGGAGAGTCTCAGTGGGAACAAAGCTACAACCATCAGGAAATCTTGAGTCCTGTTCTGTGAAAACCATATAACTGCAAGAAGCACAGTGAGAAACCAAGTCACTACATCCCATCTCATCAATGCTATCCCGGAGTTAAAACCATCCTTGCATTTCTGGTTTGTGAGAAATGACTTTCCCTGGCTATAAAATAGATGGAGTTGGCTTCTGCACACATCAGCCCAGGGTTGCTATCATTATATGCATTTTTAAATGAGAGAGTAAGGTTGGAGATGCAGTGAATGTTGAATAAAGCTCCATAGTAATCATCAGAGCAGGAGTTAAGAGTCCAAAGCCTGTCTGAATGTAGGTGGTGCTACATAGGGAGCAATTATTTACACAGGAAATATGTTAATTTGAGGCCTTTAACTAGATCAATGGAGCCCTGGATAGGATAAATACCAATTGTCCAAAATACCAAATCCTTTGTCTCTTTTTAATGCTCACTCTTGATTAACTGCTGTCTTGGGTTCAGAGATTTGTTACTTCCTGAAGAAGTGCTTACATCAACTTAATTGTCTGCATTCCTCTATTTGTGACCTCTCTGGTTGATGCCAGCTCAAGAGGCTGTTCTTGGACAACTGTACTATATTGAAAGAGAGTTCTAGGAAAGAGATGGCATAGTGCAGAGGTAGAAACTAGAAGAATGACCTCTGTCCTGAAGGTCACATAACCTAATAATTGGAAGGTGGAGGTCATGTTGGGCCTGTTCCAAACTGTATGTGTACAAAATCCTAGGATTTTCTTTGGACATGAGAGAGGCTTCCATGGTTCAGAGAATATCATGGTGTGTGGTGAATTGTATGTGCGTAAATACAATTTTGCTTCTCTGCCTGCCAAGGTAAACCATCACTTTAATTATTATTTATTTAACACTACTCTGAGGTCTCAGGACTGCCATTTCATCATGATAACAACCATAACAATAATATACAAATAACAGCAGTAATAATGATAATTGCTTGTTTCATTGAAATGCTATAGGGGTAAATGAGATAGATTATGGCTCCCAAAGTGCTTTGGAATTCAGAAAGAACTATCATTATACTGGCACATTGCTAAGTATCTGTTGTAATCATTGCTAGCCAGACACTGGGGCTTGGTTGTCATATAGGCTTCACCCTCTGATGATGGGAAAAGGAGCAGACCCAGGCATAACATTTTCATATTTTCTTCAGAAGAGGCAAGTAGCTGGTAATACAAATAGGCCATGTGCAAGGTGATTTGAAACACTGTCTTGTGTAATTAAAATAAAGCCTTGTTATTATATATAGTTATTATCACTCTTTTAAATGGGATGTTTTAGGGCAAACTGCAGACATGATGCTTCAATACTTTTAAATATACAAGTTAGGGATTCCCATGAAGGGCAATTTTCTAAACAACTACCACACTGTCCTCCAAATAAAACAGTAAATAATTTTGGACTTGTGTGACACAATTCCTGGGGAGACATGAACAAAGATCTACTTACTCCAAATAAGAACTAAAGACAGACCAAAGTAAGGTGACAACTGAGGTCTAACCAGTGAGTTTTATTCAGGTTACTTTATTCAGGAAGTAAGGACTCAGACAGCCATATCACCAGAAGCCCACCCCAGCATAGGTGACAGACAACTCATGGCTCACTGCACAACCTGCAGGCATCTCAGCAGGTTGGAGAGTGTCAGCTGTCAGCTCCACTGCTCTCTGCTTCTCCCAGGAAGCTCAGCTTGTCTGAGAGTATCTCCCACCAGCACTTAGTGCTTATATAATCTTGGTGAGGGAGGGACCTAGTGAATCTTGTAGGCACCAGGAACTTCCTGAAGCTTTTGTGTTGCTTATTTCCTTTTCGAGTAGGATAGAATGTTTTACCTTGGTTTAGAACCTCCCACTTCTTAATGATCTCTACTGCAAGACTACCCACAACCATTGAATCTCCAGATCCACAGACCCATCTGTCCAACAATGTCATGTTTGCCATTCTGGTATAAGATCTAGCCTAGCACCACACTGTGTTGCTTAGTAGTCACATCTCCTTAGTTTACTGCAAACTGGAATGTCTCCTCAGCATTTTCCTGTACTCTTAATGATCTCTATTGCAAGACTACCCACAACCATCGAATCTCCAGATCCACAGACCCATCTGTTCAACAATGTCATGTTTGCCATTCTGGTATAAGATCTAGCCTAGCACCACACTGTGTTGCTTAGTAGTCACATCTCCTTAGTTTACTGCAAACTGGAATGTCTCCTCAGCATTTTCCTGTCTTGCTTGGTCTGAAAAAGCTTAGAGTACTGGCCTGCCATTCTGAAGGCCAACCTGGCTAGATGATGGCCATATAGTCTTAGAATTCACAGAAACAACACTGTGCTCACACTGGGAGGCATGTGGTGACAACTCTTCCCTTGATTTTCATCCTGACGTTCATCAAATTGGTTTCTGTCACATGTATTCATTGTAGTAACTGCTTTCCCACTGTGATTAATATTTTGTGGGGAGCTATTTGAGTTACTCACTCACAACTCTATTCACCAGACTTTTTAGTTATTGGTGACTTCCTTTAAGATGACGACTTCCTTCTGAATGGTGGTTTCCGGTTCCCATCATTCCATCTGTATTTGTTAGTTGGTCCTCAGTGGGAGGAAGAGATTCCTCTCTCATCTGTTGATTAACCTGTTTCTTCAGTGTCTCATGGATTTTCACCCTACCCAATGGGTTGTAAACTATTACTATCATTTGTTTTATTTAAAGTTATCATTTCAAAGTTTAGCTAGTGTTACCCCCTTTCAAGCTAGCTTTTGGGTTCTTTTGACAGATCTCCATTAATTTGTGGGCACTTTTATACTTTCAGACACATGATGTTCTAGACTTATGCTCATTAATTTGTTCATATGTTTAAGACCTCAGATTTATATTCTATTCAGTGGTGTGACTCATCATTATCAGCATGTGATATAGAGTAATTGATTCTTTCATGTCCAGTCATCTTTTCCTTCAAAATCCATTCCATTCAATCAAACTTTGAAGACCTTGGCATAGCCATTACAGCTTGGGGAAATAGGAATTATTCCAGTGTTCTGGTCCAGCATCAGGGATCCCTCCATCCTTCTAGGACATCTACTTGCATGACTCTCGGTTTCTAGGAGATTGTTCTGAGTACTTTGTTTCCTCCTGCTCTCTCCCCCTTCCCTGCTCCCTTTCTTCTGTATTTGCCTAGAAACTCCAGTGCACCAGCCCCTGAACTGGGCATTGAGAAGAGGATCGAGCAAAATATAGATCCTGGGAGAGAGAAAGTGAGTGTACAGATACATGTAAATCAGATGATGGTAAAATGCTTTGAGAAAGGCAGAATTACCCTAAGAGAATATCTCAGAATGCTGTGACTATGACCATGTCTCTGGCTGGTGTTTGTGTGGGTCTGTGGGCCCGGTTTTACACAGTACACAGCTAGTCATCCCTTCTATTAACTGTGTGGTTAGTCTCCGTTGACATTTGAGCTTGAACTTACAGCCAGATGACTCAGTGATCTTTTCCTTCTCTGAGTAAATAAAGGCTAGAAAACATGGATCTGTGTGTGAGTTTGGTTATAGTGATGTTACAGGATAAAGCTTGGCAGTACAAGTTCTGAAAGGCAGGAATTCCCTCCTTGTGTTCCTTTCTTTCTTTTGATCTTCCCTTTATAGCTAGTAATAGATGCTTGATCAATTTGACAAAAGACAGAGGGAGAGGATGACAGTGAGGAACTGGTGAAGAGTTGAGTCTGTTTGCTAACCCCCAGCTTGACCACACCTTCTGTAAGGTTGAGGTATTCTATGCCTTAGTGCTTGTTTGGTAACTTCATCGAGGGCAGATGAATGACTACTTGTTACACATAATATTTCAATATCAAATGCTCTTGACGATTATGTCTGATTGATTGCACACCCCAGTGATTTCCTGAAACAGGTCTTGGAGGAAAAATAAGCATGTTTTAGAAACTGTTAACTGAAAACAAACACGTCAAACTATATAATCAATCAGGCATGTCACCAACCATCGACGAAGCCTCTTTCTTACCATGTTCCTTCCCCATGCCCATTCATTCCCAAGCAAACACAATAACCACTAACTTTAAATAGTCTAGATGCTCTCTGCTCTCAGGGGCTGCTTTTGAACAGGGCGGTGGTGAGTTGCGTCTAGAGAGCTGTAGGTGGCGCTGTGGGCTCGGTGCACGGTGTTCTGAGCATCTTTTAGATTTCCATTGCAAGACATGGCGTCTGGCATCTTTTCAGTTAAATTTCATCCTATCTGCTCAGCTTCTGCAGAGCAAGTCTGAGACACAGATTAGCCGATTTCTGACCCTAAACGGAAGGTCAGCCGTTCTGTGCTTAAATATAGCATTTCACCTCAGCCTGGATCATGTCCTGGGCTGGGCTTTGGAATTCTGCCCATAGGCTGTGAAAAAAACCCCAAGGTGTTTTTAGCACCTTTCTTTGTCTGGGTGTCCTTTTCTAGGTTTTGTATCTTAAAGCAGAAACGACATTAGTGTTGCGTCCCGGTCCTCTATGTTGTGTGTGCTTGTGCATGTGTGTGTGCATATGTGATTGTTTCATCGGCTGCAAGGCTGCTTATCTTTTAGATCATTTTCTGAATCCAGTAATACTGTTACAGTAGGCACCTGCTGGAATGAGGCCTTTATTACACTCACCCGGTCTCCCAGACTCTGGGAATCGTTCTTTGTTAGAAATCATTACAACCATTTGGGAAACTGGGACTCGCCACGTTGCCAAGGCTCTATGGAGGTAGTGCAGATCCACTTAATAGCAGAAAATTGGGCGCTGACTGTATCATTTGTCAGCCACGCTGTGGGATTTCAGATTCCTTAATTAAACTTGCGTGTTTCAGATTTCATAAAATGAATATGTGTTTTATGTTCATAGAATGTGAGCATGTAGAATGGAGAGAATCGAACCTTGATGACCTCCTAGACTGATACAATTCAGATTCCCTAAACACATTTACTAAAGGCATGCCTGACTTTCAAGGTGTCTTAGATTTTCTTGTACTGAAGAGAATGAGATGGCACTTCCCATCACATTTCTATAATGAAGTTATTAAGGTTGAATTTATTTTTGTTTTCCCTCACATTCACTGTTTGCAGATGAGTGCTTTTGTTTGTTTGCTTACTGATGACCAGTAGATGGCTCTGTGGCATTTCTTGAGTTGACACATGCTAGTTTGGTGCCCCTTAATATATGAGAGTAATTTACTTCCCCCCTGGCCTGTGGGGAAATCTTGAGCTGTTCCATTCAGCTACATGGATGAGAATGGCTGATGAAGGTTCTTTTTCTCCCTGAGTTGTTAGGAAAGTGTGTGTGTGTGTGTGTGTGTGTGTGTGTGTGTGTGTGTGTGTGTATGTATGTGTGTGTGCTACTGCAGTAGCCAGATAATGATCACCTATAGGCATGAGACCTTTGGGATAGGCAGTGTGCAGTGTGGTGGCTACTGCTGGCCTTAGATCCCACCCAGATGACAAAAGGAAGCAGTGACTAAGCAGGAGGGTACACCTCTGGATGCTGTCTCCTGTGCCTCTGTCTACATGGTGCCTCCAAATAAATGCCATTATCAGTTTCTCCCATTACTGTCCGTTGTTCTGCCTTCCCATAACTCACTGTAGGATGGTGTGTGTGTGTGTGTGTGTGTGCTCAATTACCCATTATTCTCAGTCTTCTTTTCTTACTTTCTGACACTGAGATGGCAAGTGGTTGCCTATGCCTAGTTCCTGTCTCCTTCCAGGTACATATGTAAATAAAAGGCTTCAGACCCTCTTATAAATTAGGTGACTTACTGTATTTAGACAGGATCTCAGGATGATATGGACAGAATTATATCCTCTGAAGTTGAAGTCTTAGCCCCAGTGGGACTATAATTGGAGATAGGGCCTTTGATGAGATTAAGGTCACATGAGGTTGCAATGGTGGGGTCCTAGTCCAATATGCCTGATGCTATTATAAAAAGAGGAAGAAACATTAGAGGGAAACACACTCAATAGGGACAGTAGAAAGGATGGCCACCTGCAAGCCAAAGAGAGAGGCCTTAGCAAAAACTGAATCTGTTAACACCTTGATCTTGAACTTCCAAATTCTAGAACTGTGTGCAGTAAATTTCTGTTGTTTGAGTGAATACCTTCAGTACTTTGTTATGACATCTCTAACAGACTGATATATAAGCTGAGAATGTGCAGGGTACACATTTTCTCTTCTGCCATATTGACCTTTGGTGGTATGTTCTTGATAATGGTGCTAAAAGATGGAGTGGCAGAACCCAAATAATTTGTCTTACACCAAGCCACTGATATTTCTGATTGTGTGTTGCTGCAGTATGGTCTGACACTAATTAGGCAGATCAATCAATCCTGAATTGTGCCTTTTGAAGGCACAAGCCAAGTATCTGATTATTTTTGTGGGATGAATCCTCTTTCAGGTGATGGGTGCTTCATGCCCAGATAAGGGAATTGGGTGGGTTCATAAGATAACTGGGATCACGGAGATGAATATAGTTGGTTAATTGCTTGCAATATTATAGTGCTGTAATTACATGTGGTCCCAAGGGACAGTAGAGGTTTCTGTTTGGTTTAATACTGATACTTCTCAAGCTCAGAGAGCTGTTGAGACTGCTCAGGTAGAGGTGGGCAAGAAGGTAAACATCTCACTTTTCTCTCTTTAATAAGAATAATTATATTTTTATATGTGTGGTGTTTTGTACATAATTTAATTAGATGAATGGCTGTGTTGCTAGAAAATTTTAAACTCACACTTGTGATTTCATAGAGAAAGAAATACAGATTCTTTAAAAATATTTATTTATTTATGTGTGCATGATTTTCTTTTAGTGAGTATATATATGAAACTCTTGGAGCTTGAAGTTTAGTCTAATTCAGCCAAATCTTCTTTATTGATGTGTTTATAGTCATAACCCTCACTTCAAATCAGTTTCTTCATTTTCTATCTGGACTATAAAATATCTGTGGGGGGCTGGAGAGATAGATGGCTCAGTGCTTAAAAAACCCCAAAACGTCCAAAACAACAACTCATTACTCTTGCTGTGGACACAGGCTCAATTCCCAACATATACATGGTGGTTCACAACCATCTATAACTCCAGCCCCAGCACCCTGTATGACCTCCATGGTCAGCAGACACACATGTGCACATACATACATGCATGCAGGCAAAATGCTCATAAACTTAAACAAAAACTTTTGAAAAGAAAGATAAAAATATGGTTCATGGAAAGAGATTTGTACAAAGTTCAAGAGTCATAGGTGTTCAAGGAAATAATAGAAAATATTGATGGCATATCATTTTGTAGCAGTGAATCAGAAACCAAGTAGCACATATGCATTTTTCTTTCTTTCTAAGTTATATTAATTTATTCGTCTCTCACCCCTTCCTCTTCTCTACCTCTCCAGTCCACCCCTCCTCTATATTTCTCAGAAAGGGGCAGGACCCCACCCCCTGGCCATCAGCAGAACAACAATACATATTTTCAATACCTATCAGGAGTGTTTCAACTCCTGTCCTATACAGACAATGCTAATTAATTACAGAACTCATTTCCACAGAGCACAGATATCTTCATTTGATTCTTGGAGTTAGAAGGAGGACCCTGCTGGTGGCAGTGCATGCCTTTAATCCCAGCCCTTAGGAGGCAGAGGCAGGTGGATCTCTGTGAGTTTGAAGCCAGCCTGGTCTACAGGGTGAGTTACAGGACAGGCTCCAAAGCTACAGAGAAACCATGTCTTGAAAAACCAAACAAAAAATGAACACTTTTATAATTTTTATGCCATTTGGGATTCGCTGATCTATAATTCTGAACATCTGTTAGAGTTGTGGTAACTTTGGTGAGTGAATTGCCAGGTGACAGTGATTCAAATGGCACCAATGTTGAATGGGTCATTTTCCAAGATGGCTTCTGTGTGCACATGTACATTTGGGCATTTTATCCTTCCTTCTGTAAATGGCTTCTCATTCTCCAGGCACTCTCCACATGCTTCGAGATCACCTAGTGTGTTCATCTCAAGGTGGTAGCACTTTAAAAATGATGGCTGGCTCCTTACAGACAAGGACAGGAAGTTCCTAGGAGACATAAGGGCTGTGTCTGGAATGTGCACAATGATTTTTACTATATATTATTAATCAAAAAAAATCAATCTAGGGCTGGCCTAGATCCGACAAGGTAGGAGCACAGACTCTATCTCTTGGTCTAAGCATAGCAGCTCACTTGGCAGAAGAGCGGGTTGGATGGAAGAAACGATTGCCCCTAACTGTCATCCTTTGCTTTACTTATTAGATGGTTTTAATTCTTTCAGAGTCTCTGATTTTGACTTCAATTGCTATGTTTGTCTTCAGTGCCTCACATGGTGCTGAGTGGTGGACCAGCAGGCTGTCACTGACTCCTGGAAACATCCACCAGATAGATAATAGCATCTCTATTTCAAAGATGAGGAAGAGGAAGCAGCATGAGGACAATTATCTTGCCTAAGGTCAACAATAGCCGCACAACAGAGTGTTCAGAGGGATTTATGATGATTAAGAACATACAAAATGCCACAAAGTAGTATAAAACGAGCAGGTAAGAAGACTTCTGTTGTGAGACCCATAGGATGCGGAGAGGTGAGGTGGTACTGTGAGTGGTGCCTGCTCTCAGCTCTGGCCTGGGGAACTTGCTTGGAATTGGGCCACCTGTTTGGCCTCGAGCTCTCTCGTAGCTGGCGTGGGGGTGGGGATATGAGCTGTGTGTATGCAAGCAGTGGAAACAGGATCAGTACTTCCTCCTGTCTCTGATGGCAAACTCAGAGAAGTGTTCTTCTCTGAGGTCCTGAAAGAATTTAACAACCGCATCTTTAAACCACTTGCTGTTTTATTTCATTGGGAAACAAACAAACAATAACAACAAAAAACTCTCTAAACACTTCAATGTTGACTGAAGCTGGGGGCTGTATATGAAACTGAAATAGGTCCCTGAAGAAAATTTACAAATGTGTCCATGGGAATTCTTGGGATATCTGGAATCAATGAAGCCTTAGTCCTTTATAAAATTTAGGGTTGTTCCCACACCCCTTCAGCATCAGTTGGAGGATGCCAGTCTGGAGATAGCAATCGTGTAGGTCTCCTTGGAAGGAAAGAGAGCATCAGTTATGAAGTGCAGGGGTTGGGCCACTGTAGGGATTGTACCTTGGTCTGTCTGGGGGAAATGGGAGTTATGTTGCCTTTACTAGCCCTGATAGCAATTTCTAAACCAAATCATAAAAAATAAAGATGTAGGAGAAGAAAGGAAAGAATTAAAGCTTAAGTAAAATAAGAAAACCAATGAAGGTTAAGGGAATATTAAAGTTAAAATATTGAGATGTGACCAAAAGCAAAAAGGCAAAGAAAAGACTAGAAGGGAGAGTAAAGGTCCAGTTGATAAAAATGTAAACGAATAGTGACAGATAAATAAAATCTAGGGAATTATAAAAAGAGTGCTGTTTCTAAAGGAAAGTGGGAGGCATGGAAAAGCTAGAATAAAAGATCAGTTAAAAACGAGGCCAGGAAGCTGCCAATAGAATTTAAGGTAAAAATAAAAGCCAAGAAGTACAAGTCACGACAATTTAACAAACAAAACTTAATTAAGATCAAGGATAAAAAATGTAAACTAATGATGTAAAAGGTTAACTACATCAAAGGGAAAGAGAGAACAGATTAAGAGGCTAGAAGACTAAAACCCACAGGGAAAGATGGAAAAAAAAAAACTAGAAGATAGTTTGAAGCTGAAGTGCAAGATTAAGGCATTAAGAATGTTCTTTTGAGTGTTAATACTTTGAAAAATAGGATTACAAAAAATACTTTAAAAGGAAAATAAAAGAAGTTTGAATTCATAGGAAGAGATATAAAAAGAGAATAAAGGGAAGTTTAAAGCACAAACCAAGACAATAAAATTCTCAGTAACAACAGAAACAAAAATTAAAATTCTATGTAGAAACACCTGAATGTTTCCCTGATAAACAAATGTTCAATAGAAAACTATTTATCTGATACAAACTCAAGTGTCTCCTTGGTCCCTCCCTGGAGACTCCTGCTACAGCAGCATGGAAAGCTACACCAGGATAGAGAAAACAGTGGCTTGGATTCTTGGCTCCCAGCACACTTTTTTTTCTGTAAGGAAATGCCAGTCACTTTGTAATCCAGCCAGTTAGGTTTGGAGTCTAGCATGAGCAGTGACCAGATCTGCTATGAAAGCACCTCAAGCAAAAACTCCACAGGGAAGTAATTTGTCACCCAGGAAATGAGGGGGGATAAGGCTAGGGGTGAGGGATAGGTCAGGAGTAGGAGTAGAGGAAGGTGAGGGTCCAGGAGGGCAGGAATTAAAAGTAGCTCTTTTTTGCAAGGGATGGAGTCATCTTCTGAGAGCAAGAGGGTGGAATTAAGGATGAGCATGGTCAACACAGTCTCATGCAGCAAATCAGTTAGCAAAGAGTGAAGAACCCATAGGCAGCACTGTGTGCTAGCTGGTCTGCCCTGCCTGTCATTGTCTAAAGCTGCCAGATCATACCACACTTCAGTGCTGACTCTGTAAGTCAGATTTCAGTGGGTGCAAAGTCAAAGGTCGTCAGAATCCTGGGGCCTTAGTGGAGCAGAGTTAAGTGGTGATGAATCTATGTGGTGTATCCAGTGCCTATGCAGGCAGAGAACACTGGCTAACTGGAGGAGGGGCTGAAGGTTTGCAACAAGGCAAGATAAGGGCCGTGGTCCTGAAACTGCTGCCTGATTAGTACCTCTTCTTTAGCCTTTACCTTGATGTTCTGGAGGTTCAACAAGCTGGCACTCAGAACATGATGAAGAGGATGTTTAAGAAGCATAGGTGATTCACATCTGTCAGAAGGTTGGGAGCAGATATTGGAGAAGTAGATGGGAACAGGGTTGAAAGCCCCTGAAGAAGGCAGGAGAGTTTTGAATGCTTGTCCATAACAGCAATGGGAAGAGGAAGACAGAATATCCAGTTCAGATGTTATAAATGGAGGCTGTAGGGACACTTGCCTAATCATGTTCATTGCTGCCCTATTCAGAATAGCCAGAAATTGGACAAAACCTAGATGTCCTCAGCAGAAAATGGGCAAAGAAAATGTGGTACATTTACACAATGGAGTATTACTCAACTCTTGGAAAAAAAATGACATCATGAATTTTACAGGCAAATGGATGGAGCTAGGAAAAACAAAACAAAACAAAACAGAAAAACCAAACAAACAAAAAACCCCACACTCTGAGTGAGGTAACCCAGACTCAAAAATATAAATATGATTGATATTTTATTCAGCCATCATCAGAGAGTCTTCCTCCCACAGCAGATGGGAACAAATACAGAGACCTACAGCTCTACAGCCAGACATTATGCAGAGAGACAGACCTTGGAATAAACAAGATGTCGCCATCAAATTTCTTCCCGCAGAGCTCAGGGAACCCTGTGGAAGATGAGATAGAAAGAGTAGGGGAGACAGAGGGGAAAGAGGACCCCAGGAGAACAACGCCCTCTAAACAACCGAGCAAAGCTCATATGAACTCATAGAAACTGTAGCATTATGTACAGAGCCTGCGTGGGTCTGTCCAGGTCCCTTGCATATACTGTTATCTGTCAGTTTTGTAATTTACTGGGAAGCCTGAATGTGTGAATGATTGTTGTTCCTCCTCTCAGGGCTCTTTTATTTTTCTGCAGGCTTGTTTTGTCCAACTTAGATACGATGGCTTTTGTTTTATCTATTATATTTTATTATGTTATGTTTCCTTGTTATCTCCTAGAAGCCTGTTCTTTTCTATTGAGAGACAGAAAGGGAGTGGATCTGGGTGAGAGGGGGAGGGGAAGAACTGGGAGGAATAGAGGTGGGGGGAGCAGTATTCAGATTTTATTGTATGAGAATGTGTGTGTGTGTGTGTGTGTGTGTGTGTGTGTGTGTATGGGAAAAATAAGTGGGGGGGTGGAGAGCTTGACACGGGGAGTTAGGACACCTTGTTGTTCTTTTCATTTGGATCCTGGAATGGTAGGAAGAGGCAGCGAGATGAAGAAGGAAAGTGGCTTTCAGTAAAGCAGTGGAAAGTGGAAGGGCTGATGAGGTCAAGGTGGTTGAGGGTGGGGGGAGGTAGATGGACTCAAGGTTCTTTTAAGATAAATATGGTGGGGTCTGGAGAGATGGCTGGAGACTTGGCAGCTCTTCCAGAGGTCCTGAGTTCAATTCACAGCCATCTATAATGGGATCTGATGCCCTCTTCCGGCATGCAGGTGTACATGCATGTGGGTGTACATGCAGGTAATAGAGCACCTGCATGTAAAAATAAATAATTAAATCTTTAAAAATATTTTAAAAAGATAAAAGGTAAGTATGGTGTCGGAGAAGAGCATTCTAATTGAATTTATCTATATCTAAGAGAGTATGTCAGTCACAGAGATGACCAGCCAGATTCTGAGGGTGTTGGGAGAGGAACAGATGTGTGGACAGTATTGAAGAAGGTTGTTAATTTGCAGTTTGTGGGGAAACATGACTACAGCCATCTTGTTGGTAACTACCATCTATTGCGGTAAATAAGGATCAGGATAAACAAATAGGCCGAATAGATGTTTATTCAGGGAGAAATAACTTACAACCTAGACAGATGAACACCAGGAAATTCAACCCGATCCTCTCCTGTCCGAGTCACGCCAGAAAAGGAGAGCGCCTTTCTGGCCCCCTCCGACCTCCTTCCTTAGGTCACCTCCGCCCATCGCTCCACCCCCCAATGGGCGTGGTCAGTGCTACAGAAGGACTACCTCACTACAATTCCCCTTTTAGTCTAAAGAAAAGATTTAGGCTTAATACAAAACTATATACAAAACAGTGAATAACAAGTGTGCTCTAAGAAAAGGAAAATCGAGAACAAAATGACCTACATATCTAGTCCTAGGGTGAGGGCATAATGGAGTTTACAATAGAGTTGTCCTAAGCTGGAAAACGTTAAGTCTAGTACCTAATATATCTAACTAGGAAGAGAGAATAATAGTTGTGATAGTTTAATCTTCAACCTCATCAAGACCTGAGAAGGAAAATAACAATACTAGAGTAGACAGGAAATGCGGATGGACAACTTCCAAAAGGTGCAGCAAGGACAGAAACAGCAAGCCACCTGAACAGTCACCCTAGGTCTCACAGCGACGTTGGTACACCCAGATTTGGCTAAGGCCAAGAGAACTTGACAGACCACAACAACAGCAGGGAAATAGAATGGCTGTCTTACCCTGACTTGGCAAGGTCAAGCAGTCTTTTATATTTGTCTCCTGCAAGCACATAGGACTGCATGTCCAAATCAGTGGTCAAGGTGGGGGCAATTCTATGCCCTCCGACCTCCTTCCTCAGGTCCTCTCCGCCCATCGCTCCACCCCCAATGGGCGTGGTCAGTGCTACAGAAGGACTACCTCACTACAACCATCTTGCCTGTCTTTCAT
Organism: Phodopus roborovskii; assembly: GCF_943737965.1. Taxonomy (NCBI): domain Eukaryota; kingdom Metazoa; phylum Chordata; class Mammalia; order Rodentia; family Cricetidae; genus Phodopus; species Phodopus roborovskii. The sequence continues at coordinate 30,563,278 of NW_026126416.1, read as the reverse complement.
GCATCCCAGATCCTATGAAGATAAAGCCACCAAAAAAAAAAAAAAAAAAAATCCAGCTAAGCTGCATTTTGTGCCAATCATTGATGCTGGGCCTTAACAGTTCTTTTATAGTTAGAAACCCATGTACATTCCGACCATCTGTGGGTCATCTTTGCCCAGTTTAGCCCTGTCCTCCTGCCTCTAGGTATGGAAGGCCTCCTGTTCTGTAGCCTCTAATTACTTCCGATTTATCTACCTTTTTCTTTGGCTTTGTGGCATTGTCTGCCTTTGGCAGTCAGTTCTCACTTACTAGATTTTCTGAAACATCATTGGACAATTTAAGGTAACTTATCTCATTCCAAGGTTTTGATATAGACATGAGGAATATTTATTGGTAACCAAGGACAGGGCTTTATTGCTGCTGTTGTGTGTGTGTCTTAGGGGTGCAGGTGTGCTATCAGTAGAGGTTGGAGGAAGGGCATTCAATACTCACTCTCCAGTTTTGAAAATTTACAGATACTGATGTAAAGAAAACTGTATGGTGAAAATTTATGACATAAGAAGAATTAGAAAGAGTACAGATTTGAGAGTCTGAATGCCTCATAGTATTAGAGAGACTTGAATTGTAAACACCATTGCCAAATGCACACTGTCCTGGCATATTAGACAATAGATATAAAATATTCCTATGTGCCTGAAAAACCATTCTGAGGCAATAGCTGCTGGCAACTCTTCTGCAGGTAATTACAGCACCAGTCCTCACACATCTGCTTAGTGGATGGCCTATCAGCGATGCTCAACGATGATGATTTGTTTCTGCTTGGATGTGTTTGGTAGTTGGCTACCACACATTTTATGTGTGCCACTGCTGGGAGAGATGTGATTTCAAGGGATTTCAATGAGCATGTCCTCCTTAGGAACAGCTCAACGTCCTGTGCATGGTCCAGCATCCATTTATGTGAGGGAGAAAGAATCGGGACCATCACTTTGAATACCAATTAAGTGGCTTAAAATGCCCTGGTAAATGCATTGATCCCAGACAATCTGGCTCCAGAAGGAAGAAAAAAAGCCTTTGATTACTATGGGAACTTAAATGCCATGATAGATGATTTTCTGGAGAGGGTGCCAGGGTTCTTTAGAGTTATTAAAAAAGAGGGTAAATGACCTCTTTTGACTTTGGGTTTCTAAGAAGAAACTCTTTAGGAAGGAGCTAGGGTGGGTCTTTCAGAGAAAGAAAGGGGTGGCTTAGACTGACACTTTAACTAGTAAAACAAGAGTCAAATGAATGGTCCTTGCTTTAGGCAATGCTTGGATGTCTTGAACTTCCTTCTCTTCCCCCCTTTCCTTGTCCTTCCTTACTTTCCTCCCCCTCATTTCTTCCTTCTGTTTTCTTTCCTTCCTTCAAGACAAGCTGCTCTCAAACTTACCCTGTATCCAATAGGCTGGCATTAAACTTAAGATACTCCTTCTACCTGCCAAGTGTCACAGTTATGTACTCTCTGCAGGACTCTTATCTGATTTTATTTTTCATTGCTGGGCACTGAACCCAGGGCTTTGCCTATTATGCCAGCCGAGTGTCCTGCCACAGAGATATATGGCCAGTCCCTTTTAATTTTTCTTTCAAGACAGGGTCTTGCTATGTTGCTCAACTTGGCCTCAAACTTGTGATCCTCTTGTCTCATCTCTTGAATATATGAGATTATAGGCATGTCTGTCTGTCTGTCTGTCTGTCTGTATGTATGTATGTATGTAGTGCACTAAAAGGCCTGGTTTCTTGATGGTATTTTAAGTGTTTCCCTTTTCCACTCTTCTCCCATTCATTCTCTGTTTTATGAGGTTAATTTTTCAGGTATATTATTTAAAAGAATGAAAAAAAAACATAAAATTCCTTTCCTGTTTCTGCTTTGCTTCTCTCTCTCTCTCTCTCTCTCTCTCTCTCTCTCTCTGTGTGTGTGTAGCATAACTCGTATTAGGATGAGCCAGTTATTAATAAGGAGTATTAGGAAGTGGAATCAACCCCACAGAGAGAGAGAGAGAGAGAGAGAGAGAGAGAGAGAGAGAGAAGACTACCTCTTCTGGAATATGCCTCTAAGTGCAGCATCATTTCAGAAGGTTGCTGTTATTTCTGGAGAGATAGTGGAAGGAGAGCATCAAGGCCCAGTGCTGCTGGTGACATTCACTGTGGGTTTCCTCTAAGGTGACTCCAATCAGTCTCAACTCCTGGAATTTGTACAGTTGTGTAGCCCTTTCATTCAAATGTGGGCTGGACCTAGTGGCTTCCTTTAGATAAATAGAATATGGAAGAATAGTGAGGTTCCTTCCAGCTTTGAGATTGGGTGGCAGAATGACTAAGGCTCTCCTTCTTAATCACTTGCTATTTTATTTCAATGAAAGTAATTTGTTTTTATGAGAGACCCAGTTACAAATAGCTGAGGGAAGTCCATGGTTGGTGAATATGATGGTTTGAATGAAAAATGTCCCCTAGAAGCTCATGTATTTGAACACTTGGTTCTCAGTGATGCTGTTTGTTGATTTTAAGAAGCAATAATACCCCCAAAAAGCAGAGGGGAAGAAATAATCAAATAATCAAACTTGAAGCTCAAATCAATGGAATATAAACAAAGAAACAAGGAAAAAATACAAAAAAAATCAATGCAATAAAGGTTGGTTCTTTGAAAAGAAAATCAACAAAATTGGCAAATATTTAGCCAAATTAATTGATAGAAACAGAGGGTCCAAATTAATAAATTTAGAGATAAAAAGGAGATATTACAATAGAGAACAGGGAAAGTCAGAGAATGAGGACATATTTTTTTTTTTAAAAAAAAATGTTCTCTGAACTGCAAAACTTATAAAAAACAGATAAATTTCTTGATATACAACCTACCAAAGTTAAACTAAGATGTAATAAACAATATAGACAGACTCATAACCACTAGTGAAATAGAAACAATAATTAAATAATATCCCAACTGAAAAGAGCCCAGGGCTGGATTATTTAGTATAGAATTCTACCAGACCTTCAAAGAACTAATGCCTCTTCACATTATTCCTCAAAGTAGAAACTAATAGAACAGTCTAAATTCTTCTCATAAACCATTATATTTGTATTTCAAAACTATACAAAGACCCTCAAAAATTATAGGTCCCTTATGGACATAGATGTAAAAGTTCTCAATAAAATACTTGCAAAGCAAATTCAAGAACACAACAAAAAATTATCCACCTTGATAAAATTGTCTTCATACCAGAGATACAGGGATGGTTCAACATATATGTATCAATAAATGTAACCCAACCATAAACACACTAAAAGACAAAAATCTCATGATCATTTCATTAGATGCCAATTTTGTTGATTTTCTTTTCAAACACCCACAGCTAAACACTGAGCTGAACTGGAATCCAGATGTAGACAGGGAGGAGTGATAAGAAAATGGGGATAAGGCCAGGCTATAGAAACCCACAGAGACAGCTGACCTGAACAAGGAGGAGCTAATGGACCCCCAGACTGATAGCTGGGAAACCAGCATTGGACTGACCCCTGGAACATGGGTCTCAGTTAGAAAGCCTGGGCAGTCTAAGGGACCTCTGACAGTGGAACCAGGATATATCCCTGGTGCACGAAAAGACTTTGGGAGTACATTCTCCATGGAGGGATACTCCCCTATCCTAGAGGCAAGGGGGTGGGACTAGTCCCTACTCCAAATGGCTTGACAGATTTTGTTGATCCTTCCTGGAAGGCATCACCCTCCCTGTGGAGTGGGGTGGGGGAATGAGATGGGAGGGTGTTCGGGGGGGGGCATGGGAAGGAGGAAGAGGGAACTGGGATTGATATGTAAAATAAGAAAAATTAACACACAAAATCCCTCTTACATACAAAGGACAAACATTGATAAAGGAACTAAGGAAACAGTCTCAGAGAAATCTCTTGGAATAAGTATATCCAAGCAAGTAAAAGACTGCTATAATTAAAACTTCAAGAGATTAAAGAAAGAAATTGAAGAACACACAAGAAGATGGAAATACCTCTCATGCTCATGGATTGGTAAGATTAATATTGTGGAAGTGGCCATCCTACCAAAATGTTAGGAGACTCTTAGGAGGTGGAACCTTGCTGGAGGAAGTATGTCACTGGGGTTGGGTTTTGAAAGTTTATAGCTTGATTAAACTTCCTGTTCTCTTCTTCTGCTTCCTATATGTAGATAAAATGTAGTCTTTTTGCTTCCTGCTTCTGCTTCCATGTCTTCCCCATTATTATGGATTCTGTTAACTCTGAAACCATATGTAAAATTAAATCATTTTCCACGAGTTGCTTTTTGCCAAGGATTTTATCACAGCAACAGAAAAGTAACTAACACAGCAAGGAACATAGGTCTTCAATTTAGCAACCCCCAAGAAACAAGGTTCAACAGACATAGGCGTGAGCTTGGGAGTGGATCCTCCTTCAACCAAGAAGATGGTAGCCTTGTAAGAGACCTTAAGCAAGAAGAGTCAGCTAGCCTATTCCTGGATTCTTTACTCACAGAAACTGGGAGGTAATAAACATTTTTCAAACTTCTCAAGTTTAGATCAATTTGTCATATCTTAGGAGGTAAATTAATATATAGACTTACTCGCTCATCTCCCTTAGAAGTTATTAGAAAATTGTTGTAGAGTGGGCCCTGGCTTTCCTTAATCCACTGCCTAACATAGTTATTTTCAATTGATGTGAATTCATCTTTGGGACAATTTTACTATTAATATTTAGCCTTCATATGATTTTGATAGGCAACAACCTTCATGGCCTCTTCCATGGTCTTTTGTCCCTTGAGTTATGAGGTAATGAAATGTTTATAGAGAAGCATATGAAGTACATTGGGGATAATGGATTTTATTCAGATCTACTGACATTAATAGATCACCTTTGCTGTCAACATGACCTGTTTATTTTGTAAATTACATGACTTTGAATGCATGTAAGTTTGATGTGACATCTCATTAATTTGGACATGGTCTTGGGCACATTACACTCATAATCCCATTTGATTTGACATATATCCACTGAGATATTCAGAAGGAGACCATCCAAGATGCTCTTTTGCTCAGGCATGTAATGAGACAGAATGATGTACTAGGACATTCAGCCCCGTTGACAGCATTGTCATGGTATCTACATAGAAGAACTATTTCTGATATTAGTTCTTAGCATATAGACAAGCTGCAACCAGAACTTGATAATCACCCACCCATAAGATTAGGATTGTGTGAAAGAGACATCTATGGTTTTGCCTTCTTTGAGTTAATGGGATATGCAAATATGAGGCATTGTGGAATGGGGAAATAGAAAAGAGAAGCCTTGGTACTTAAATGGATCAGTACTCAAATTCTCAAATTTTTCTGTTGTCATTTTCTAGCATGGGATGTGGGCACCTATTTGACTTTTATGATTTCTAATGTATACAATGGAAATAACAATATCTAATCAAAATCTAACAAATCTATCCAGATTTGTTTAAGTTGACAAATATATATAAAATGTCTGACCTGTGTATGTTACTCAAGAATTAAGAGAAATTCCTGTGAATCCCTGCTATGGGTGGTATCCCAAGGTCTAGCATAGTACCTCATGAAGACGGCCCTGGTTCTTGAGCCACTTATAACCACAAAGGGGAATGGATAAAATAGTCATAGTCCTTCCTTGAGAGAATGTGTTGCTTTTTTGACTTAAGTTACACAGTGGCTCTGAAATCTACCCAGTACTAGCACCATGTGACTGGAGCTCAGTATACACCAGGATTGATTGAAGGACAGTGCCCCTCTGTCTCTTCTCAGAAGCTCAGATGAAGGATAGAATTATTATGCTTCCAGAAGGAGAAATGATTGTTTTTGTTTGGTGCTGGTTCTGGATGGGGTTTGGGTAAAGTAAAGGCTAATGATAATAGAAGAAAGGAGAAAGGACCATTGTAAACCATGACCTGTATTGAGGAATTCTTTATGGCAATAATGATAACACATCAAGAGAACCATCTGATTATCAGCTTCGAATCATGTACGTCACACAGTGCCCTCTAGTTCTTTAGGAAAGACCTTCCACACAGCTCCTGTATGCTGAAGATGGATTGAGGAAAGCAAGGAGAAAGGACTTTGGTTCGTAGGGACACATGGAAAGTTTTGAAACAAGGGGATGGAGTACAGAGTTGATATTTTACTGGTGGTCTAGAAACAGCATGAGGATACACTGGAGGTGGAAGAGAGTGAAGACAGACATCAGTTGGGAAGGTGTTACAAACCTCCAGGTTGGAAATATGACTGACAAATTATAATTTTAAGAATAATAAAGATAATATAGGGATGGATTGCTTAGCTATTAATAGCACTGTCTCTCTTGAAGAGAACTGTATGTGTTTCCTAGCACCCACATAGAGGCTCACAAGCATCTTTAACTCTAGTTTCAGGGTATCAGATGTTCTGTTCTGATCTCCTCAGGCAGCAGGCACACACACACAGCACACATACACACATGCAAGAAAAGCACTGTTACACATTAAATAAGTAAATAATAAATACATTAAAACAATGTACAGTTATTAAAATAATTAAATATTTTCAGATGTATAGAAAAGTTGCAAAAATTATACAAATAACTATGTATATTTCATTCATAATCACCAATTTTTATCTTGTCATCTTGGCTCCAGCTCTTTCAATTTACCTTTTTAGTATCTCTCAGGTACAGGAAGGTACTCTGCATATATCAAAGGAGAAATGCAAACATTAACCCAGCCACAAACTTTTTGATCCTCAGTGGTGTCCTGTCTGCAAGATATGTTAGAGCAATGGTGGCACAAAGCTTCTGGAAGTAACCAACCAATACCTGATTTGATTGACAGTCCGCTCCATAAAATGGAATGCATACCTAACCCTGTTTAGGTGACCAAGAACTTAAGACTAATAGTTCAGGGACTAGGCTATCCAAATGCTACTGTTCTAAAAGTGTAGCAATAAAATGACTCCTAATGACATTGTGTTATACCTATAAATCAGTGGTTTACTCAGCCATCATCAGAGAAAATTATTTCTTCAGCAAATAGGAATAAATACAGAGACCCACAGCCATACAAAATGCAGAGTGAGAGAGCTCCAAAAACTCAGTCCTAAATTGAATGTCTCCATCAAATTCCTCCCCTCAGGGTTCAGGGAAGCCTGCAGAAGAGGGAGCATAAAAAGTTCAAGAACCAGAGTGGATGTAGGACCCTAGGAAAACAAGGTACTACAAATCAACTGATCAAAGCTCATATGAACTCACAGAGCCTGAGTTGGCATGCACAGGGCCTCCACAAGTCTCCACAAAGTTCTGTGTATTTATAATGGCTTCCAGTTCAGTGTGTTTATGGAATTCCTTAATATGCAAGAGAGTGGGTCTCTGTTTCTTGTGGTTTCTTTTAGACTACTGTTTGTTTTGCCTAATTCCAATGTATTAGTTTTTGCTTTATCTTAATATGTTTTTTTAAAAGTAAACAAACAAACAAACAAAAGAATGGCTTTTCTGAGCTGCTTGGTAATAAGTCACTCAAGACATTCCCCTACTGCTGAATATTTGTATGAATTTCCTACTAACAAAACTTCTTAAATTTCAGGACTGACATATGAGTCTTTGGTTTATCATAGCCAACCCTCCAAATAGTATAATGCTTCACTTACGGTTTAATTAACATAAAACTGCATGTTTCATTTCTGTCTCTGGTCTTCTATGCAATTATCTTTGACCTTTACTTGTATGTTTTAAGATCTACAAAGTGTGTTAGAATCACTGGAATAATCACATGATGAAAGCATCCACATATTCACATATTTATAGGTTCTGTTATTTTGTGTAGATTGGGTTTACACTTGAGATCATGTAGCATTTTCTGTAGTGCAGATTGCTGGTGTGATGAATTCTCCCAGCTTTTGCTGGAAAATTTTCTTTTCACTGTCATTTTTTTGTCTGAGTATAGAATTCTGGGCTTACATGTTTGAGCACTTAAAAGGCATCGTTACATTTTCTCCCAGATTTTTATAGTTTTTGGCTAGAAGTTAATCTTTCCTTGTGTCTTTGTGTCTGTTGTATTCTCCCTCTGAATATTATGAAATGTTTAAAATTATCTCATTGCATATATTTATCATGGTGTTGTGTTATATAAGGGATTTTCATACAGGTATAGTATACATTGCACTTTGAGCATATTTCCCCATATCCATAAATTCCCCCTTTCTACTTTCCCTCTCACTAGTGCCCATTAGTCCTTCTAGACTTTTCATAGCTACTTTTGTATCATTTTGATTATATATATATATATATATATATATATATATATAAATAAATAAAACCTTTTGACCCACATATAAGAGAAGCCATGATAGCTGTTTGAGACATATTATTCACTTAATGTGATCACTTTGAATTGTATCATTTCCATTCAAATTACAACTTTTATATTGCAGAAAAATTTTTATTGTGTGTATATATATATTACATTTTATTTTTTATAAGAAACCATTTAAAACACTTTATTACTGTCTGTGAACATGTCATGGTATGCATGTGAAGGAGTTGGCTCTCTCCCTTTATCTCCACTTGAGCTCTGAAGACTGACCTTCAATTGTCAGGCCTGTGTGGCAAACATCCCTATTTGTTGATTCCCATTGGCCCATAATTCATTTTCTTTATCAATTTCTTTGCTCCTGGGCACTTAGGTTGGTTCCATCATCTAGCTATTGTGAAGAGTGCTGTGGTAAGCATTGGTGTGCAAGTGTTTCTGAGATATGGTGATTTGGAGTCTTTTGGATAAATATCAATGCAGTGTTAATTTGCATTTCTCAAATGGTTTTTCAAAAGTTCATTGACTATTTGTAGTTTATCTCCTGAAAGCTCTGTTCATTTCATTAATCAATTTATTGGTTGTGTTGTTTGATTGCTTATTTAATTTATTTGTATATTCTAAATATTAATCCTCTGTCAGCCATGTGGTTAGTAAAGATTTTTCCTCCATGATGAAGACTGTCTCTTCACTCAATTACTTTCTTTTGTACAGAAGTTTCTTTGTTTTTTAATTATTCAAGGTCCATTAGTCAGCAATTGGCATTAGTTCCTAAGTGGTGGAGTCCTTTTCAGATGGTCCTTACCTATGCCAATTTTGAAGTGTTCACCCTTCTCTTTGCTCTTACATTTTCAGAGTTTCAGATGTTACATTAAGCTCTATACAGGTTGGAGTCAGTGTATGTGTAAGATGGTAGATAGAGATCTAATTTCAGATACCAAGTTTCTCCAGCACCATGTATTGAAGCAGTTGTCTTTTCTTTGATGTATATTCTTGTCATCTCTGTCAAAACAACAAGTGGTTTTGGATAGTTTTATATCTAGGTAGTCTATTTTATTTCATTAACCTATGTCTGTTTTTGCATTATTACCACACTGTTTTTGTCATTATGACTCTATAGAATAACTTGAAATCAGACATAATGACAAACACTTTTGGTATTATTCTTTTTGAACCAGATTGCCATTTTTTGGGCTTTTGCATATAAGAATTTATTTTTATTTCTATAAAGAATAGATTGAAATTTTGGTGAAGATTGGATTGAATCTGTAGATTGCTTTTGATAGAACAGCTATTCACAGTATTGTTTCTTCAAATATATTAGCTTGGGAGGTCTTTCCATTTCCTTGTGTCTTCTTCAATTTTGTTGTTTAGTGTTTCAGAGTTTTTATGGTAGAAGTTTCACTTTCTTGGTTGAGTTTATTCTAAAGTATTTATTTGAGGCAATAGGAAATGAGATTGTTTCCACAATTTCCCCCCAGTATGTTTGTTATTTAATTATACAGGATGGCTACTGAGTTTTGTCTGTTAATTTTATATCCTGATGTGTTGCTGAAAGTGTTTATCAACACAGTTTTCTGGTGGTGTCATTAGAGTTTTTATGTTTAGAATTATGCCATCTATAAATAGGGGAATTTCAACTTCTATCCTGTTTGTATACCTTTGTTTCCTTCTCTTTTATTCTTGGTCTAGCTAGACTTCAGGTGCTATATTGAGCAAGAGTGGAAACAGTGAACGCAAGTTGTTCCTGATTTTAATGGAAACAAGTTTTCTCCCATCTGAGATGCTGGCCATAGGACTCTCACATACATTCTTTATGTGTTGTGGAATGACTTTTCTGTGTGTTGTTGATTCAAGGATTTATTATGAATGGTGTTGGAGTTCATAAAAAACTTTTTATGCATCTATTGAAATGATCATATGTTTTCAGATCTTGAGTTTGTTTACATAATGTATCACATTTCTTGATTTGTGTATGTTGAACCATCACTAAGTATTTGGGATGAAGCCAAACTGATCATGGTGAATTATATTTTCTCTGTGCTATTTGATTTGGTTTGCCAAATTCAATTTAACTTAATTTACTTAATTTTATTGCCAACATTTGCATCTAAGTTTATCAAGGATGTTGGTGGATAATATTCTATTCTTTTTTTTTTTTGTATCTTTATCTGGTTTTGGTGTCAGGTTGATTCTGGATTCATAAAAAGATCCTGGCAGCACTCTTTCCTTTTCTATTTTATGATATGTTTTGAGACCCATCAGTGTTGGCTCTTCTCTTAGGATCTGGTAGAATTAAGTAGTGTCCGTACTTAGGCCTGGTCTTTTTTTAGTGGAATTAAAAAATATTTTTACATTTATTTATTTGTGTGTATATAGAGGTGAGAGGATAATTTGTGTAAGTCAGTTTTCTTTTTCTACTATATAGGCACAGGAGATCAAACTCAGGTAATCAAGCTTGGGGACAAGTGCCTCTACCCACTATACTATCTTAATAATTTCTAGAATTAAAAAATACCACTAGGCAATGGTGATGCACACTTTTAATCCCAGCAGGTGGATATCTGAGTTCAAGGCCATCCTGGTCTACAGAGTGAGTCCCAGACCAGCCAGAATTACACAGAGAAACCTTTTCTTGAAAAACCAAAACCAAAACCAACCAACCAACCAACCAACCAACCAACCAACCAACCAACCAACCAACCAAAAAGCAACACTCAAAAAACCCACTTCAATATCACTTCTTGTTATAGATCTGTTTAAATAGCTTAAATAGCCTTTGTTTAATTTTGGTGGATCATTCACATCTATTCATTAAATTTTTTTTTGTTTTCCATTCTAGGGCAATATAAAATTTAAAGGTATGTCTTAATGATTTTCTGGCTTTCACTGGTATTTTATAATGTGTTTCATTTTTAATTTTAATAACTTGAACCTACTTTTTTTTGGTTAGTTGCCTAAGGGCTTATCAAATTTTTCAGAGGACCAGTGTTGGTTTTATTGATTTTTGTATTATGTTTCATTTCAATTTTGTTGATTTCTGAATTATTTTTTCCCATCTACTAGTTTTGAGCTTAGCTTGTTGTTCTTTTCCTGGAGGCCTTAAGGTAAACAAATTATTGTTTATTGATCTCTCTCTGATACTTTTAATCAAGGAACTTGTAACTGTAAATTTCCCTCTCTGTGTGGCTTTCATTTTAGTACATAGATTTTGGCATTTTTAAAGATTATTTTGATTTTTATGTGTATGGTTAGCTTGAACTTATTTGTGTCTTACTATGTGCATGTCTAGTGCCCTCAGAGATCAGAAGAGGGTGTTTGATCTCCTGGAGCTGGAGTAATACAAGATTGTGAGTCACCATATGTGTGCTGGGAGTTGAACCTGAGCAGCCAGTGATTTTTCTACACTGAGTCACCTTTCTAGCCCTGATATAACTCACACAAATTATTTAATTTATTTATTGTTGATATCTATCTATTGATGAGAATGGGGCATTGAAGTCACCATTGTTATTGTTTTGGGACTAGTCTGTGTCTTTACATCTAGTAGCATTTGTTTTATGCAGTCATACATATTTAAATTCAATGTGTACATGTTTAAAATGGTAATATCATCTTGATGTGTTTTTCCCTTAATAAGTACGAAAGCTTCTCTATCTTGTCTGTCTAATTTTGTTTTGAAGTCTATTTTTGTCACACAGCAATGTGGGGATAGTTGCTTGTTTCCCAGTTCTGTTTGCTTCAGATTTCATTTTCCATTCTTTCCCTATAAGTAGATTCTGTCTTTGATAATGAAATACATTTTCTTGGCCAGTAGGAAAATGAGTCAGGTAGACCCCAGGGTTTCCTAAACAGTAAAGGCTATTACCACTGATCTTGACTGCCCACCCAAAGTAGAATGTAAGATCCAGTTGCTGAAGACACCATATTCTTTGTTTGTATGAAAGAAGAAGAAGGAAAAAGGAGGAGGAAAAGAAGAAGGAGCAGCAGAAAGAAGAGGAAAGAGAGATAGACAGAGATAGAGATATGGAGAGAGAGACAGGTAGAGACAGAAAGACAGAGACAGACAGAGAGAGACAGGGACAGAATTGGCTGGCTAAACTTGTCACTGGATATTAAAGAGGAGTAAGTGTGGAGAGGAGAGGCCTGGATTTCATTCTCTCTTCTGGAATTCTAAGATGTTGTCACATTCCCAGGAAGTCCTTCATGTGGTCAAATCCCAGGTACTAGTTACAACTAGAGGCCATCCTTTAGGAGTCTGATTGTGAATGCTGGTCACACATATGGGCAGTCCTTCCCAGGCACACTGCTTGGAACCTGTCTATGTTCCCCTGTAGACCCTTTCTCAGACCAGGTTTCCAGACTTCTGTCTTGCTGAATACTGCAAGCAGTTCTGATTCAAAGTTTCTTTCAATGACATATATTTTTATAAGTATATATGTTATTAAAACACAAATTTACTGGTAGCACCCCCAATGATTCCTGTTTTCTATTTTAGGTCTTCATTCACTTATAATTTTTTTTAAAAAGAGGTGTTTCTGTCACAGAACAATAGTTTTTGCTGAACAGTCTGTCCAATCTGTCTTTTTATTACCACAAATTAATTAAGTAAAATATTTTATTTTGACACTTTCATACAAGCATATACTGTACTTTAATCTTCCCCTGCCAGTCTGGCTCTTCAGATAATACTGGCTATGGATTTAACTTAAGGAAGGCTGTTGTGAACATGCATGTCTTCTCTTTGTTCCCAACCCCCAACCATTTTTCCTGCTCCCCTTTCTCCTTCCCCTTCTCTTATTTTGCTTCAGCTTTCAACTTCTCTGAGTGATTCACTTAGTGAGAAAATTTCTAGAGGTTCCTAATTGTGTTAGCTATTTTCCTGAGTTTGTGATAAAATATAAGACAAAAGTACCTTAAGGAAGAGAGTGTTTATTTTAGTTCAGAGTTCAGAGGGTTGGAGTCTACCTAGTGAGAAAGGCATGGCCCGGTATTAGGAGCAGTAAGTTGGTCAATTACATTTTCAATCAAACACAGGAAACTGAGAAAGTGAGAGAAAAGGACAGGTCAAAATCCTCAAAGCCTGTTCCAAGTGATGTACTTCCTTCTTCAAGCTCCACCTTCTAAAGTTCTATAACTTCTTTAAACCGAGGAGTACCTGGACACCAAGTTTTCAGATACAGGAACCTGTGGGGGATATTTATCATTCAGACCACCACACTAGTCTAGTTCTGTCTTCTGTTTTTGCTGTCAAGCCTCTGGAATTGCTGAGTTGACTATGTCCAGAAGTAGCTGTCACCCAGACACATCCGGGGACTTGTTCTGAGGAACTGTCAGCTGTACCACACGAGTTCTTCCCTGAAGTACCTGTTATTGCTTCTCCTTTCTTTCTGAGGGTAATTGGTTTCTAGTCTCCACGAAACACCAAAATTAATATGTATAGGAAGTCTTCATGTTTCTTCTTCAGCTTGTCCTCACTGATCCTTGTGTCTTTATAAGGAGGGTAGTGCTTCTCAAGCCCTTTGCGTGTTACCTGCCTATGAATGCCTGACTCATCCCACATTGAGCTGAGGGTCCTGGCTTTCCATACTGGTTTGCTACAGTCACTGTTTGGAGATGGCCTGATCTCTGACAACACTTGAAATCTCTAGTCAGTCAGTCAGCCCAGAGATCGAAGACAAGGGCAAGGAGCTGGCCTCAGGAAAGGCCTTGGCCTAGCTGGCAGTTTATGGGGCCAGAGGGAGCCCTTTGCTCTCAGAGGCAGTGTCTCAGCAGTCATCCCAGACCATCCTTAGGGCAAAAATCAAAGGGCAACTCACTTTCTCTCTGCCTGCAGCTGCAGAAAATACAAAGTGTTGCCAGAAGTAAAAGGCCATACAAAGGGCATTTGTTTTTTTCTTGCTATTCCTTTCTCCAAGTGGTTCTCTCTCTCTCCCTCTGAGTGTATTTCTCTGTAAAATTTAATCTTTTGAATTTCCTTTGTTTATTTTCCTTAACATTGCTTTAGAATGGCCACTGATTCTAACAGAATTAATGCATAACAACTCTTAATTCTGAAAATAAGTGATATGATATCTTAAAACTGTGAATTTGTCATTACTGCTGAAAGTAAGAATACATCTATTGGGATACATCCCTTTGCAAATAGACTGCATTTTTGATAGCAGCTTTAAAGTTATAGCAAAATTGAGAGGTAAGTGCAGACAGAGAGCTTCCATGTAATCCTGGCTCATTGCATACAGAGACTCTTGTATTTCCCATAGACTGAGACATTTGTTAGCAGTGTTGAGTGTTAACCAGTGTTGAATGTCCTATGGGTTTGGGCAATGCCCAATGAGAGAGGGAGTCATCCAGTGTGGTTTCACTGCCACAAATGATCCCTGTGCTTTGCCATTCCTTCCTTCCTTCCTCATGCTTCCCTCCTGGCCACCACACTGTCTCTGGACCCACTCCCTTTTCAGAATGCCATACAGTTTGAGCTAGAACTGTGCAGTGCTCACACTGCTCAGATGGACTCTTTCATTCAGGAACTTTTGCTTAAGGTTCATACTTGTGCTTCACAGACACTGCTCCCCTGGGTGCTCTAGTCATGTGACTGTTCCCAGGGCTTCTGGATGAGAGGACAGGAATGGATTCTGGAGTCATAGACTCCAGGAGAGAGAGGGAGGAGGGGAGAATGAAATGGCCCTCATAGTTTGTTGTGAAGAGTCTGAAATAGCATATAAGATAACTAATAACAGCCTGGGATCCAGTAAGTGCTCAGTAAATGGCAGTGAAGTATCTACCTAAAACCAGTTACTAATTGCAAAGGCAAAGTACTAACCTAGTGGGAAGAGGCAACAGATACCACAATAAGTGATCAAAATTCATACCACAACCAATAATGGAGCAATTTGATGTCAAGCACCTTCTCATATCATATACTGTTATTATAGCTTAACCAAAATTGCCTTCCTGAAATATTATATAAAGCCAAATTGAGGGACATTATAGAAATTACCTGGTCTGTAGTCTTCAAAACCTTAAGAAACAGAGTGTGAAAGATTCCTTCTTATTAAAATTCAAAGAGATATGGAAATTGAATGCAATTCATGATCCCAGATCAACCCTAGACCAGAGAAAACAGTAGCTAAAAGGAACATTAATGAGACAATTGCTAAAATTTTAATGTAGAGAGGAGGTTGGTAACAGAATTGCAATGCTATATTTCAGTAAATTTTCATTTGATCATAACTGTGATTATGCAAAAGAATATAGTTGGAGATCCAATAGGTCAGATGACATAAAGGCACCTCAATGGGGCTCCAGAAGGGAGGTACAGATACAGGGTTGTGAAACAGGCTGTCCATAGACTGAACCCTGTTCATCTGGGCAGCTCAAACTCTCTGTTTGCTCAACTGGCCTGCTCCCAAACACAGAACTCATGGAGACTTGTGCAAAATGAGAATAGCAGGTCATTCACTCCTAAAAAGGAAAACAAAAGATGTTCAAAGCACTAAAATAACTTTCCTTCCTTCTATGTCTTCTCTTACAACTCTTAATGGTAGTTTTAATTTGCTATTTATTATTGTTTCTAAGAGAAACTGAAATTATAAGTAATACAAATTCATCATCCAACTTTACATTAGGCCATGACAGCTTTGAATGCAAATATAACATTCAGTTTATATGCAGACTTACCAAAATTATACAACTCATATTTCATAGAGCATGTATATATACATATTCTGTTCTTGTTAGAAAATGGAAACCCTGCACAAAATGAACTAATTTCTTGATATTCCCAATTCTGCCTTAGCTTCCCTGAAGTTATGAAAGGCAAGGAAGCATGATTGCCCTGTCTCTTCATTCTTTTCCTTTTTTCCCCCACATCACTGTGTTCAGGCAAAGTGGCTGAAATAACTTACAATAATGCAAATAGGTGCTATAGGGATGTAATGGGGATGGCTTTGTCATTTATTTTATATATTTAATTTTTTTAATAACACTGCTTTCTGTGGGGAGAAAGT
Organism: Phodopus roborovskii; assembly: GCF_943737965.1. Taxonomy (NCBI): domain Eukaryota; kingdom Metazoa; phylum Chordata; class Mammalia; order Rodentia; family Cricetidae; genus Phodopus; species Phodopus roborovskii. Next base: position 30,546,948 of record NW_026126416.1, on the reverse strand, counting down.
TCTGGTTTGAAGACATAGTGTGACCTCTTGGAAATGTCAAGCTCCTGACCATTCAGTGACAGAAATGCCATGTTCATCTTGTTATTTGGAGTCTTGCTGATTCTCTGTTGTCCACTGGAATCCTGGACCAGGCAACATAGAAAATGTTTTACTAGGAGGGTAAGAACAACGGGGCACGCACATTGAACCTCTGCCACGTGCAAGGTACATTTTCCACAGGACTTCTCTTACAAAACTGCAAGTTCAAAAACAGAATAGAGAACTTCTGCACAGGAACAACAAATTCAAGGCCGTCTGAGGGCAGTCCTCTGTCTGTGTGACTGTGCCGGTTGTACATCTGTGCTGTTGGTCCCTGTCTAAATGATGAGTTGGGAACTGCGGCGTTGATTTGCTACTAAGAATAATTTCATTCTGGTCTTATTTTAATTTAGGTTTTTAAAATCGAGAAGCTTATTTTTGTTTAGAAGTGTTATCACTTCTGTAATTAACCTCATATTACAAGCTGAATCACTTCCTGCCTAGACTAATTTGAGCAGGGGAATAGAGAGCTGGACGAGAGGCAGGATTAGAAGCTGGGGAAGTCAGAAATCCCTGGAAAGCTGTCAATCAGGATCATTGGATGTTGCAGAGGGAGAAGACAAATACCTATTTATCAGAACTGGAATGCCAGCTCTGGTTGCTGGGGCCTCAGTGATAAGACCAATTAGGAGGAAAAGGAATGCAGCAATGAGGGCAGGGCTACAGTAACTCTGGGGTGGTTTAGCCGGGATCAGAAGCAGCCACCTTGGCTGGTGAGCTCAAAGTGACCCCTGGGCAGCCTCAAGACCTTCTAGCCTGGTGCACCACAGCTACTGATCTCATTACTGGCAATATGTTTGAAGGATAGAATCTACGTTTTGGAAATCATCATAACTAGTCGGGTGACATGGATTCCAGGTCCCCGAGGAACTAGCAAACACAAAGGATGGGGCTGGGAGCCAAGGGTGACACTGGCAGATAAGGAAGGTAGTTGTTTTGAGAAACAAGGCAAGAAAGTGACTTGGACACAGATCTGGGGTTCAAGGTTGGGTTGGGAGTATCTTCAGGCTCAGTAGACATAAATTCAGCTCCAGTGACCCTTTGATTTCCCTGGCAATCTATAAGTTCCAACGCTGATGGTGGACAAAAGCCCCCCAGCTATGGGTTTAGAAAATGCAGGGGTGGAGGCCACTTCATGGGCACCGTTTTTTCCCTATTTTAAATTTAAAATAGAAACAATCTTATTTTATTTATCAATCCTAGTTCCTTCTCCCTCCCATCCCCCCATGCCCTCCACCAACCCCCATCCCAAGGTGAAGCCTTCCATGGGTGATCATCAAAGCCTGTCACATCATTTGGGGCAGGGCCTAGGCCCTCCCCCATGTGTCTAGGCTGAGAAAATATCCCTCTATGGGAAATGGGCTCCCAATGTCCATTTGTACACTAGAGATAAATGCTGTTCCAGTACCAGAGGCCCCATAGACTTCCCAGGCCTCCTAGTTTACACCCATGTTCAGGGGTCCTGGTTCTGTCCTATGCTGGTTTTTGAGCTGTCATTCTGGGGTTCATGAGCTCCCCCTTGTTCCGGTCAGCTGTTTTTTGTGAGTTTCCCCAGCTTTGTCTTGAACCCTTTGCTTATTATTCTTCCCTGTCTACATTCAGATTTCAGGAGTTCCGCTCAGTGCTTAACTATGGGTTTCTGCCTCTGCTTCCATCAGCTACTGGATGAAGGCTCTAGGATGTCATATAAGGTAGTCATCAATCTCATTATTGGGGAAGGGCATTTAAGGTAGCCTTTCCACTACTGCTCAGATTCTTAGTTGGGGTCATCCTTGTAGATCTCTGGACATTTACCTAGTGCCAGATTTCTCTTTAAATCTATAATGGCTCCCTCTATTAAGGTATCTCTTTTCTTACTCTCCTTTATTCTTCCCCTGATTCAATCCTCCTGCTCCCTTATGTTCTCCTTTCCCCTCCTCTTCTCACCTTCTCTTTCTCCTAACTCTCCTCCTCCCCCATGCTCCCAATTTGCTCAGGAGATCTTGTCCCTTGTCCCTTCTCCAGGGAACCATGCATGCCATTCTTAGGGTCTTTCTTGTTTCCTAGCTTCTCAGGAGGTATGGGCTGTAGGCTGGTGATCCTTTGCTCTATGTCAAATATCCATATATTAGTGAGTACATACCAAGTTTGTCTTTTTGTGACTGGGTTACCTCACTCAGGATTTCTTCTAGTCCCATCCATTTGCCTGCAAATTTCAAGATACTCAAAACAAAAAAGAAACTTCCAGAGGCATCACCATTCCTGACTTCAATCTCTATTATAGTGCCATAGTCCTGAAAACAGCTTGGTATTGGCACAAAACTAGACAGGTAGACCAGTGGAATGGAGTTGAAAACCCTGATATTAACCCACATACCTATGGACACCTGATTTTTGACAAAGCAGCTAAAATTATATCATGGGGGGAAAAAGCATCTTCAACAAATGGTGCTGGCATATTTGGGTGCTGGCATGCAGAAGACTGCACCATTTCTTATTTGTGGTGTGTGTGTGTGTGTGTGTGTGTGTGTGTGTGTGTGTGTGTGTGTAAACTACAGGTTAAACTTGGATATTCTTCCTCTAACATTGTCCACCTATTTTTTTTTTATTTTTGAGGCAGAGTCTTTCACTAGTTCACTAGCCTGGAGTTTATCAAGCAGCCTTAGACTGGCTGGCCTCTGCCTCCTCAATGCTGCATTCCTAAGCTTACCTCACTATGCCCAGCTCCTTTGCATTGGTTCTGGGAACTAAACTCAGGTTTTCACGATGATCACTGAACCATTTCCCCAACCCTCTGGTGTAGACAGAGTTTCTGTTCTACCTGGTCTCACTGCCCTTCAGCCCCAAATAAACACACAGAGACATATTATTTATAAACTATTTGGCTGATGGCTTAGGCTTATTAATGCTAGCTCTCTCATAATTATTAACCCACAACTATTGATCTGTGTATTTCTACATGGCCTTATCTCACCAGAAAAGGCTCCAGCATGTTACTCCTTCAGCAGCTACAAGGCGTCTTTGTGACTTCTCTCTACCTTCTCTCTCCAGAATTCTCCTCGTCTCGTGGCCCAGTAGCCCTGCCTATCCTTCCTGCCTGGCTACTGGACAGTCAGTGTTTTATTCATCAATCAATAAGAGAAGCATATATACAGAAGGGCATCCCCCATCATCATGGGTAGCACTTCTACTTGAAAGCATTCATGTCCTCCTAGATGCATATTCTGCATTCAGGAAACACACACTGTCTCTCTTTTCCTCAAATAGAATATGACTGAAAATGACCCTGGAATGTCTATCATGTTAACCAATTCTAGGGTCTCAGAATTCACAAAGTCTTACATTGGTCCCCCTCCCTGCACACCCCCCCCCCCAGCACGAAGAAAAATTCACAAGAAATCATTGTTTAAAATCTACCAAGTACAAATAAGCAAATCTACACTGAAAGCAAGTAGCAGACCTCCAGACATGGATTATTGCAATTCTGGCCAATCAAGCACAGGTGATGTGACAGTTGATTCTTCCAGAAACTCTGGCTGAGGCTGAAGGGGTTCTAGTCAGCCTGGGACTGGACTAGCTAACATGGCTCTGTCAGGCCATGCCTTTCTCCTCCATTCCCTCTGCCTTGCTAAAATCCATTAGATTATGTTCCTAAAGCCAGCCCCCAAGATGCATTCCCTTGCTTGGCCACTTCCTCCTCCTGAGGCTGACTACCAAGGTCCAACTATCAAAGTACTGAAGTCCACCAACCAAAAGCCCCCTTTGGTTCACCTAATTAACAAGCCCAATCAAAATGCAACATGTGATCCTACTGTGAGGTTTCCCTCTTTACCTTTATAAACCAACATTTCCTAGGTGTCACATCTGTTTCTTCTCTTCTGAACAAATAGCCCTGCTCCATCTTCCGTGTTCCCTTCTCCTACTCCCTTGCCCACTATGTCCTGTCTTTGTCTCTTATTCCCTGCCCTCTGTCCCTCTGGGGCAAATGAATCTCCTTTGTGCTGAGAACTTGGTCTGGGGTTCCTGAGCCTGAGAGGCTGCAGGAGCTCCAGATCCATGTTCCTCCTGGCCTCAGCCTCTTCTGGGCTTGGGTCCCAGTTTTGTTTACCTTTCAGTCAGCCATTACTGAGCCTGGGTTCTCATTTAGTTTCACTTTTGGTTTCTATACTATGTTAAAGCAGGAATTGGAGCCCCAGCCAATCAGATTTAGGATGACCTAATTCCCAGCCAATTAGGTTCAGGATGGCCTAATTCCTGCCTTCCTCCTAGTTGCCTAAAAGGAACTTGTGGGGCTGCCTTTTGGCATGCTTTTCTAAGACTATCAGATCTCAGCATGTTGGAATAAACAATACTTTTGCTGATCGCTTATATGAGTGGCGGCTGTCTTTGTTTTGTGGGCTACTCCAAGGACTTTATCAAGCCAATACTTTTCCTTTCAGGGGCCAATTGAAACCCCCACAACTCAAGGAAAAAGGCAACTCAGAATTCACTGAGGTTTCAGAATGCTCAAACTGCAGATAACTGTGCTTTCCCTGAACCAGGGGCACAGGGCTGATGGCTTTGTATTTGTGGGACTGTTTTATGAGGCAGCCATATTTTCCAAAAAAGGACCCCTCTGCCTTTTGACCACTATGAATTGTAGTTATTTGCGTTATTTCCCCCGAATCTGCAGCCATTACTCTGTCATCTGTTTCTTGCCTCTTCCGTTCTGAAATCCATGAGGCTTTGCAAATCTTTGGGAAACCCAAACAGGTGATTTGAGTTCCTGGGGATTTCCCCAAAGTATGCTGTTGATGCAAGCTTGTGACTGAGTTCTGCCTGATCAATTAATTTGCAGCATGTTCACAGCTCTTACTAAGTTGCTGGCTTACACTGTGGAGCTAGCCTATTTGGGGGCCTGGTCTGTCAGCCAATTAGAATTCCTGAGGCGGGTCAATGCAAGGTCACAGATGGAGATTGTGTCTTGACAGGCCTTAAAGGGAGGTGAAAATAACCAGGCTTTGATTTGTGCCTCTGGTCACTGCAGGTTTCCAAAGATGTCATTTTTAGATATTTCCTGTGTTTTCCTTCAGAGTCACAATACGTCAGGCTGAGCTAAATGAAGAACTAAATTAAAACCGTCATTTCAGCTCATAAATAACAGATGTCTAATGCATTTAATTATTTATAGTCTTGAATCTTTCAAAAATGAAAATGACTATACACATTTTTAATGCAGTTCTTGGTAATTTACCGCCTGACTGATAAGATTTGCTGATAATCCTGCCTGGCAAACATGAAAAGTAAAACTGAGACAGACTCGCTTATTACACAAGACTGCTTCTTTGCTCCCTTGTGGCTTTGACAAAATTTAAATTAAAGTGAAATCTAATCACAACAAAATGATGTTCATATATTTAAACTAATAACTGAGTTTTCCAAGATCACATGCAGGGTGCTTGTGTGCCAGAGACTTTTACAATGCCTGAAAAATGCACATTCTGTCCTTCTATAAACCATCTTATCTGTGGTATCAACAATTAAGAATTAATAGAGAAAACAGAAGTTAGTGGCCCCTGAGCAGGTTTCTTAGCTCCAAATGGCAAGTTTGACCCAGTATGGTGTTGGTGAGCCCAGGAGCCCTTCTTCACTGGAGAGTTCATTCATTTTTCTTTGAATACAGAATCCTTCAGGTGTTAAGTCTCTGTAGAATCTTAAATTGCACCAAAAAGTATAAGTAGCCTGTAGGTTTATTAGATTACTTTTTTAAAGGTTACAGTTAGAGATCCTCATTAATTGAACAGTTAGTTTCTGGGTAGGCCCCATTTACTCTTTTGTTTTCCTTCTACTGGCACAATAAAAGGTGAACCCTTGTGGAGGGCAGTGGTGGGGAGGGTTGCCAACAATTATATAGCAGTTAAAAGCTTGAGTAAATTATAAAAATCCCCAAGGCTTATGTTCTGTACTTCTAGAATGGACATAGTTGTACATGTCTCTTGGGATATTAAAAGACCAAATTAGGCAACATACCTGCACTTAGAAAGTAGCCCATAACATTAAGGAAGTTTGTTTACAGTCAAAAGCCCTTGCATCCATGATATCTAGACTCTGCTACTTTACTTCAGCAAAAAAAAATATTTACTGGCTTCGAAGTTCTGCACAGGGCCTTCTCCCCTTGTGATTTTTTTGGGGGGGCATCTCTCTAGTCATTTCTGCTCAAATGTGTGCATTGATCTACATACAGAGCAAGGTCCCCAGCTAGACCACAGTCATATGTAACATTGGTGGAGCATCAATATGTCTCACAATTCATGCAGATATCCCAAAGAGACAAGGATGAGCAAATGCCTTCAGGGATAGAAATGCTGTGGGAACTGTGGTCAAAGACAGAGGCTGTTTCTATTAAAATGGTACAATTGTGTGTCCTCTGAGTTACACATGTGGGCATGCATGAATGTGAGCCTCATGTTGCCAGATTTTTAGATTTTTTCAAGAGAAGTCAGATATTTAAGGAAAAACACCAAAGTTTTAATAGTGTCAAGCTAGTCACTTTGGAAAAAAAAAAGAATAAAATCAGTGGGGTTTGGTGCTGTGCCATCCAAACAAAGCAAAATGGCCTTTAAGTTATGACCTATGGACTTCTGATGTTTCATTGGCCAGAATTCCTGGGTGCCATTTATCTCCCAGGGGTTTTAGGCCTCCCAGGAGCAGCTATAATTCCTCTTTTTAAGTAGCTATAAAAATTTTTGTCCTCCTCTGACATTTTGATACAGCCATTTGGTTGCTGTAGCTATATTCATATATTGTATCTACATAAAGTGACAATTGAATTTTTTTTTAAAAAAATTAAGTGATGCCCTTAACCTTTATTCAGTCCCCCAACTTTTATCCCTTCAATATCAACCCACCTGAGTTTCACAGTCTTTCTAAAATCCTTCACAGATAAGGGAATTCAGGAACGAGACTGTCTGTAATTCATGTTTCTAGGTGATTAAAACACTTGCAATTTAATGGTTTAAGGTCTGTGGATTTTTCTATCTTAAAAGAAAGCACCTTGCTAAAAGTCTTTAAAAAAAAAAGAGTATTTTTTGCCTGTTCTCTTCCTGGAAGAGGTTGTCTCTCTAAGCCTGGGACATAATCTTTTCCCCCAAAGGTGGAGTAAGTAGTATCATAGCTTAGAATTATTTGAATTTTGGAAATGCAACATCCATATTACTGAATACTTTAAAAGAGACTGGTGCTATACCCCAGAATCAATTCATCAAAATCTCTGTAGATATAAATGCTCATCCTGAGTGAGATAAAGAGAAACCATGAACAGCCACATGCTAGCCCAGCTCAGGTTTTGATGCTAAACAGATTACAGAAAAGAATCTGATTTTTAGAGATTTTTGGATGCTGGAATTATGGCTGAAGGATCATAAAGTCACCAACAAATCATAGCTGACTACTGTCTGAAGGTTATCTTCTCAATATAACTTCAATGGGAGATCCCATGTGGCTCCTCTTTATAGGACCATGTATTTTTATTTGATTGAGTCTATAGAGTTACAAATGCCTATTGCAAAAATTCCCTCATGTATTAAATTCCTATAACAAACATATTTTATAGCTGTAAAAGATATGAATAACTTCACATGAAATTTTGGAAGGTTGAGGTGGTAGTGTGTCTATTCTATATAGGAGCAACAGGCTGAAAACTCAACCACTTGCAGGGACAAGGTCTTCTACCTGTAGTGGCTCCACAGGAAGAGGAGGGAAGAAGTCTCTCTGCTTATTAATCTTCTCCTTCATTTCAGTTTGAAGGAACTTGTGTATGTGCATGTTTTAGGGGAATGTAGGTGCCACTCTCCATGTGCAGAGGTTGGAGATGACTTTGGAAATCTGCTATCTCTTTCCATATGAGTCTTGAGGAACCACCCTGGGGCATTAACCTTAGCAGAAAATACTTCTGCCTGATGAACCATTTGCCAATTCCCTCACATTTGTTTGATTCCCCAGAACTACACACTGGTGAATAGATTTTTGAGGATGCCACATTCTTGTATAGCTGATGGTAAGAAACATTGACTTCAGTAAAAAGACACCCCTTAGAGAGCAAGAATAGTTGATGTTCCACAACAGACAAATGGATGGGAAGTTGGCAGCAGTAGGATCTTGGAGAATGATCACGTTGGGCTCTGACTTGATTGGTGACTGTTTACAATGGCTTTTGGAGCCTAGCATGCTCATCTTGGTGGGGCTACTTGGATGTGTACAAATTCTAAGAACCAGCGGTCTGCAGAAGGCTCAACAGCACTGCTCTGAGGAGAGGAAGACAACTACAGGGAATGCAATCCAATAGGCACCAGGCATGTTGCCTGTTCAGAAAATGAGCCTGAAGTGATTCCTTTCTTTATGGTATGAATTCCTAGAGACTGTGAATTACTAAGTGGGGCCTGAGATGGTGATACAGACTTAGAACAATTTTGAGAAAAACTAAATATGTCTGTACTTGCCTCTTAAGACTAATGCACTATCTAGCATCACTATAACAGAAAGAAATGAATATGGCAAAGAAAACAAATTGAGATGTCAGGAATTTGAGTATCTCTTGTAGCATTAGCTACATACATACATACATACAAAACAGTGTTGTAAGAATATCTATAAACAATAGCTATCCCTAGAGAAGGATTGATGGGAAGATGACAGGAGGAGAAGATTCATAGAGACTTGGGCATGGAGGAAAAGTTCCTCTTTAGGTTTGCTAAGATCTAGACCAGTGTTCTCAATCTGTTGGTCATGACCCTGTTGTTGCATATCAGATGTTTACATTATGACTCATAACAGTAGCAAAATTATCATTATTAAATAGCAATGGCATAGTTTTATGGTTGGAAGTCACCACAACACAAGGAACTGCATTACACAGTCATAGCATTAGGAAGGTTGAGAACTACTGGTTTAGACACAGTCACAGTTACTCAGTGGTCTCTAGTGAACACAAATGTTTCTAGGACTTCATGAACAAGTTTCTGAATCTCTGAAGATTAGATGAATCCAGGATCATAATGAACCCACACATCCATTCCTTTCCCATTGTCGACTGTGAGAATAGAGATTGTCTATAGCGATCAGATTCTGTGTGTTCTTTTAGTCTGTATCAATGATTAATAGAAAAGTTGGACATGGAAGCAGTTGATGGCCCAATAAATGTAGTTTGTTTAGCAGCTAAAAATACTGTTAAAATGGTGCTCTTCTGGGTAGAGAATTCTACAGAATCCTTATGAAGAGTCTGGGAACACTCATGGATATGATTTTCTCTCTTACTCTCTGAAATCATGGGACTAGTTATTTCCTGTGCCCTACTCTTCTGGCTAACTGGCATCTGTGTCTGTGGGATATGCATATGAGTGACAGCTAATGTCCTCCCTACAGGGCTGTTATTTAAGAAGACTGTTTTCAAAAGAGTGGAACTTTTGATTTTCTCTCTTGATGAACTGTTAAAAACTATCATTCAGTAGATAAACTTGGACCAGTCCTACAGCTTTGCTGACATGGGATTCTATGGGGCTTTCTTGCTTTACTCTCCATCATCCTTTAGTCACCTCACCATGGTACTGTGCATCCTCCCCTCTTTGTGCATTTCCATGTCTTCTATTAATGACCCTCAACCTCTCAACCTGCCCTTTCAATCATGATCTATTAATGTACCTCTTTTTACAATGGGTTCTTTGTGATAAAGCCCCCAGTCTATTTCAGGCAATGTTGACTTGTGCTCAAATTTCCCTGCAGAGACTATTGGTAAGTAAATGTGTATTACTTTCCACCTTCCACACTGACTTCATTCTGTCTTCTCTGTGTGAAGTTCTGTTATCAGGGGACAGAAAATCTTGTAGCTACCTAGTCTTCCTCTGCAATGAATATTCCGTGGGGGATGATATGTACAAATACCTTGGCAGAGCTGCATAAAATATCCCTGAATGTCTGTCTCCTATAGTGATATTTTGTTTGTAATCTAACAAATAAAGTTTGCCTGAAGATCAGAATGTGGAGCTAAGCCACTAGTTAGCCACATACCTAGTTGAGTGCTAAGCCACTAGTTAGCTACACACCTAAGCCACTAGTTAGCTATAGAAGGCAGACAGTGGTGGCTACAACTTTAATCCCAGGACTCAGAAGACAGAGGCAAATGGATCTTTGTGAGTTCAAGGCCACCCTGGGCTACATGAGAGTGAATCAATCTAAAAGAGAAACAGAGCTCATGCCTTTAATTTCAGGATTAGAGAGGTGTATAAGATAGGAGCAGAGTATTCAGGAATCACTTGGCAATTAGTCTCCAGCCAGGTTGAAGCCAGGATTGCCCCAGCCTTGGTAGAGCTAAGTGCTCTCTAGTGCCTTGGATGCTTTGCTTTTCTGATCTTCAGCTTGAACCCCACTAGCTGTCTCTGTGTTTCTATTATTCGTGTTACAAGGTTGTATGGGAAGCAGTCCTGAACATTCTCCTGGCATCAGGAGGCTGCTGATGGTACCTGGTGGTCTATGGCTTTATAGATGGATCCGTCCAATTCTTGCCTCTATTCCATAGCACCTTCTCTGTCTGGTATCTTATTAGGATAGTCTTACATCTAATAGATTTTGATCTATTATTTTGATCCTTATCAAGTTGTAATTAACATCTGTAAAAAATCTCTTTCCAAATCAGATCTCATGTTGAGGTAGGATAAAATTTATTATTATCATTATTGTTATTATTATTATCATCATCATCATCAAAGTCTTGTTGTATAGTTTAGGCTGTCCTTGAACTCATGGCAATCCTCCTGCCTCAGACTTCCAAGTACTGGGGTTATGGATACATGTGCCAACAAACTCAGTTTTTCAGGCTCACCTTATATGTGTGTGTGTACACACTCATACACATGCATGCTTATCCCACGAGCTCAGCTATATGCTTGAGAAACATTTGGCTTCAAGACTGTGCTTTTGAAAAAGCAGACATGAAATGGGAAATACAAGTCTTGTGGCCTGAGTTGTAACCCCTCTGTTGAAGGCCCAGTTCTTAGTACCTCAAACTGTGATTGCCTTTGGAAAAGAGACCTTTAAGAGCTAATTAAGTTAAAATGAAGATATTAAGTGGATTCTAATCCAACCCAACAAGAAGAGATTTGAGTCACAAAGGGGGCACCAGGGGTCTGGTGTGATGAGTCCCGTGACTGTTAGGTCAGCCAAGGAGGAAGGTCTCTGTGGAAATCAACACTGCCCATACTGATCCCAGACTTCCCATCTCTAGAAATACGTCAAATGCAAGGGACAAGTATGTTGTACGGTAAAAGAGTAGAGATACCTAGCATCAAGCCACACAAGCAGAAATAATTTCTGTGGAAAGAAACCGACTCCGTGTAGGAGAATAAACTGCAGGGCAGTTTGATTCCTCAACCCATAAAAGTAGGAAGTAGAGTTTAAAGGCTGAAGAAGGGACGCATATGCTAAGGAGATCATCACATGCAAATAAAATGCAGTTCAAGCCCCCAAGCAGGGAGTTGAAACTGGCTGTAAATAAGCAGTATCTACATTGAGATGAAAGAGGACAGTGGGTCCCATCAGCCCGAACAGCATATTGACTTGGCAAACAGATTGCACATTGACATTTCGCAGCCACCACAGGAACGACAAAGGCAGTAAAATACCAGAGCCCAGGCTGAGCCCCAGAGCCACAGCAGTGTTGGCACCCCAGCCAGAGGCTTTGCAGTGCAGCTTTGGCAAATGCTGCCCTTTCCAAACTTCCATGGAAATATTTTCCATCATTTTGACATTTCATTTAAAATGAAATATAGGAGATATTAAAAATTCATGTTCATGACAGGTATTATTTGTTTGATTTTGAAATATACAGTGAACACAGTGTTAATGAACAGGGAGGGAAGAGTCAGCACTATGTGCCTGCATATTCATGGCGGCTTTCCGACTTCAGAAGAAAACAATTGCCGAATCAAAGAGGGCTGACCTTTTATGGTTCTAAATCTGCGAGTATGTGCTTATGAATAATTGAATATGGAATAATAAAAATGACCCCCTTTTGGGGTAGTTCAGGTAGAAGGCAAAATGCCACGGCTTTATCCCAGAAACACGAACCTCAATTATTTCTGAATTTGCATGAATTACGTAAATATTTCAGTTGAAACTTTACTAGGGTAGAGTGACATTAATTTGCCCAACTGCCAGCATGTCAATAGTATGCCATCTGTGTAGTCCCCACATGTGTGGTGGAGCAAGCCTTCTTCCCACCCATCTGTTATTCTCCTCTCCTCTCGTCTAGACTCCAGGAAGACATTGTGCTTTCTCAAACCCAATATGTTCAACATTGTATGAGTGTGTGTGAAGGAGGGGAGGACTATTTTGTGATGTCAGGCATGACCAATCTATGCGAAAGAACAAATGAACAGGAGGGACCCAGTTCCTTGGTGAGGGAGGTCAGGGAGCAGGAGCAGGGCTTTTTTCTTTGACTCAAAATGCAGAAGCAATTTTTATTATTAAAAAAAAAGCAACTTTTGTGAAAATTCTTGGAAATTTTCCATTATGTAGAATTCTGTGCAATACATTCCAGTATTCTTCAGTGTTCTTAATGGTGCTGTTATGGAGTAAATAAGAGCTTCATTAGTGTACAGAACTTTCCAGAATGCTCGATATGTTCTGGGCAAAGGGTCTGGCAGAGAAAGAAAAGCCAGGAGTGATAGTGACTAGTGATCTAGTGATGGGTGAGTCCCACAGAGAGGGCAGGTTACTGCACTTGCTTGTGAGAGGGGAACAGCCCAGTGGGGAGTCTTTCCAGGTTCCTGGGTGAGCTTGCCCGAGGTGAGGGTTCAAAGAGAGTTTCCTAGGATAATCTCCCAGTAGCTACAAGGGTCATAATGGGAAGGAAACAGGTAGAGAAACAGACTTTCAGAGACAAGCATGGTGAGATGCCTGAATTCTGGACCCCACCCTGGCTCTGCCATTTACTGAAGAGGCCGTGGGATCTGTTTGAGGTTGCACACCTCTTCCTTGGCTTCTGTGTGTGGAGTTGGATAGGGTGGAGGCTTCGAGGTCTGGGAATGGATCTAGTGATCTGAAATACTGTGTTTGCAAACTGAGCAATCTCTTAAACATGCATGTATGTAAAGGATGTGGCAATTTAGCTTTTTTTTTTGTCTATGTAAGATTTTATTTTTAAAAATAGACACTTCCCAGGTACCATGGCACTAGAATGTAATCTCAAGAAGAGGAAGTTGCCCTTATTCACCACTACTTTGGAGAGTTAGATATGTTGTCGAATACATAGAATGGGTAATAAGTATTATTAAAATCAACAGCTTACCACCAGTTGATATCAAGGCCACTGAGCCTAATTTTAGGGACATAGGCCAGACCCCCTAGATCAAGGGAGTGCCGTGAAGACCAGTAAGCTGGTTACCATGACAACAATTGGATATGAGTGGTTTTTACTTTTCATCTAGACTTTTTGGCATCAAGTATATTCATTTGTCTTTATGTCAGCAATAGTAATACAACCACAGATTTCAAACAAAATAAAGCCATATCCCCCTGGAGATGTGATTAAGAAGTACCAGAAAACATGAAGATGACTAGACTGATCTATGAGTAGAAGCATTTGAACTAGCCATCCAAGCACCACTAGTTCTTACAAAGCCTAACTTAGGCAACTTCCTTTTTTTTTCTTCAAATTTTAATAATATTTTTATTTAAATTTGAAACTTGTTTGTTTTACAGTTCCCTCTCCCTCCCTTCCTTCCCTGTACCCCCCTCCAATCCCATCCTCATTCTGCTCCCCAGGGAAGTTGAGTACTTCCACAGGGGAACTTCAAAGTCTGTCATATCATTTGGAGCAGGGCCTAGGCCCTCCCCCATGTGTGTAGGCTGAGAAAATATCCCTCCATGTGGATGGGCACCCAAAGTTCATTTGCACACTAGGGATAAATACTGACCCATTACCAGAGGTCCCATAGACTGCCCAGTTCTCCTAACTGATACCCACATTCAGGGGATCTGGGTTGGTCCTATGCTATCTTTCCAGCTATCAGACTGGGATGCATGAGCTCCCCCTTGTTCAGGTCAGCTGTTTCTGTGGGTTTCTCCAGCCTGGTCTTGACACCTTTGCTCATCACACCTCTCAGTGTACAACTGGATTCCAGGAGCTCAGCTCAGTGTTTAGCTGTGGGTGTCTGCTTGCATCAGCTAGTGGATGAAGGCTCTAGGATGGCATATAAGGTGGTCATCAATTTCATTATTTGATTGTTAGTTGAGGTCATCCTTGTAGATCTCTGGACAGTTCCCTAGTTCCAGATTTCTCTTTAAATTTATAATGGCTCCCTCTATTAAGGTATATCTCTCTCTGTGTGTGTGTGTCTCTCTCTCTCTGTCTGTCTCTCTCTCTCTCTCTCTCTCTCTCTCTCTCTCTCTCTCGGCTAGGCTCTATCCTTCTCCCAACTCAATCTTCCTGCTCCTTCATGTCCTCCTCTCCCCTCCTCTTCTCACCTTCTCTTCCTCCCAAATCCTTCTCCCCTACAACCATGCTCCCAATTTGCTCAGAAGATCTTGTACCTTTCCCCTTCTCAGAAAAACCATGTATGTTTCCCTTAGGGTCCTTCTTGTTTCCTAGCTTTTCTGGCGGTATAGATTGTAGGCTGGTGATCCTTTGCTCTATGTCTAAAATCCATATATGAGTGAGTACATACCATGTTTGTCTTTTTGTGGCTGTGTTACCTTACTCAGGATGGTTTCTTCAAGTTCCATCCATTTGCCTGAGAAATTCAAGATTCCATTGTTTTCTTTTCTTTTCTTCTTTTTCCCATGGAGTAATACTTCATTGTGAAAATGTACCACATTTTTTCCATTCATTCTTCAGTTGAGCGGCATTAAGGTTGCTTCCAGGTTATGACTCTTAGAAATAATGCTGCTATGAACATAGTTGAACAGATATCCTTGTTGTATGAATGTGCATCCTTTGGGTATATGCCTAAGAGTGGAATTACTGGATCTTGAGATAGACTGATTCCCATTGTCTTGAGGAATTGCCATACTGATTTCCAAAGTGGTGGTACAAGTTTGTACTCCCACCAGCAGTGGAGGAATGTTTCCCTTTCTCCACATCCTCTCCAACATAAACTGTCTTTGGTGTTTTTGAGTTTAGCTATTCTGACTGGAGTGACATGGGATATCTAGAGTTGTTTTGATTTGCATTTTTTTCTGATGGCTAAGGATGTTGAACACTTTCTTAAGTGTCTTTCAGCCATTTTAGATTCCTCTATTGAGAATTCTCTATTTCGTTCTGTACCCCACTTTTTAATTGGATTATTTGGTGTTTTGATAACTAGCTTCTTGATTTGTTTGTATATTTTGGAAATCAGCCCTCTGTCACATGTGGGGTTGGTGAAGATCTTTTCCCATTCTATTTGGTCTTGTTGACTTGACTTTGTCCTTTGGCTTATAAGCTTTTCAATTTTAGGAGGTCCCATTTATTAAGTGTTGATTTCAATGTCTGTGCTACTGGTGTTATGTTCAGGAAGTGATCTTCTATACCAATTCATTCAAGGGCACCTCCCACTTTCTCTTCTAAGAGGTTCAGTATGGCTGGATTTATGTTGAGGTTTTTATCCATTTGGACTTAAGTTTTGTGCATGGTGATAGATATGGATCTATATGCACACCAGTATCCAGTTATGCCAGCACCATTTGTGGAAGATGCTTTCTTTATCCCATCGTATAATTTTAGTTTCTTTGTCAAAAATCAGGTGTTTGTAGGTGTGTGGATTAATTTAAGTGTTTTCCAATTCGACTCCATTTTTCTACCTGTCTATTTTTGTGCTAATACCAAGCTGTTTTCAGGACTATAGCTGTATAATAGAGCTTGAAGTCAGGTATGGTGATAACTCTGGAAGTTTCTTATTCTATAGGGTTGTTTTTGGCTAGCCTAGGTCTTTGGTTTTTTTCATATAAAGGTGAGTATTGTTCTTTCAAGGTCTGTGAATAATTGTGCTGGGATTTTGATGGGGATTGAATTGAATCTGTAGATTACTTTTGGCAATATTGCCCATTTTACTATGTTGATCCTACCTATCCAAGAACATGGGAGATTTTTCCATTTTCTAGCATCTTCTTTAATTTTTTTTTTTTTTGTTTAAAGACTCAAAATTCTTATGATATAGGTCTTTCACTTGTTTGGTTAGCATTACCCCAAGATATTTTATGTTGTTTTCTTCAATTGTTTTTAAAATATTGAATTCCTGTGTCAAACCCTTTACATTTTCCTATTTGTCCTCATGCTTCTAGCATTTTCTGCAACAAAATGAGAGTCTAACATATAAACTTAGTTTGCATAATGTGCTCATATTCTGAAATCCTTTCAAGGATGTTGAGTTTTGAAGTTGAAGCTGTAGAAGATGGAGGAGGAAGAGACTCTTCCTGTCCTCTATAATGGAAGTTTTAGAGCTGAGCACTCTTAAGTGTCTTGTTCTCTGCACATTTACTGACCATGAGCCTTGTTGTTATCACCACTGACTGTAAAAGAATCTTATCCATGGGATGGTGAGAGATGCACTTATCTATGAGTATAAGAACTTAGGGTGAAATTTATTATTATGTCCATTTAATAGAATAGTAATATTAGAGTCTACCCTAGTATTATTATGCATTGGCCAGTCATGGGGTTTTGACTCAGTTAACAAACTGAGTCATTTTTCTTTCCTGGTAGTGTACATAGAACCTAAAGCTTTATAAAAGACAAACATTTGGGATGAAACTTTCAGGTCAGGACTGGCTTGATACCTCTATGTTTTATGACTCAAGTATGTAGGGGTCTTAAACAATGCCTTACTATCAAGTTCCAGAGGCAATTGAGAGCAATGGTGACGGCCTATATTGCTTTGGGTGTGTCTGTGAGACCCCGATGACCAACAACTTAAATGATAACTTATACCTGTCATTGGACATTTTATTTGATAGTTCATGTTGTCTAGGGAAGGTAATATACCTCTTATGTAGGGTAACTCTACTTAAACTCCTTTGGAATATGTTTATGTATTTATTTTGGAAAGCTTCAGTAATAGTAGGTTTCCATATCCATTTTAAAGTCTTTAGTATTGGTTATTCCTTCTCAAGCTCTTGTCTCTACCTTGCCTCTGACACCTACCCCATTTAACCTTTCTGTTCCATCATTTCCTTTACTGCAAGGAGATGATATGTCCTGAGAGGACATTTCTAGAGGTATATAGTGCCTTATCCTTAGGACCCTCAAGTTAGATGACTCAAAGAAGGTTGACAAAGAGACTACTCATGAAGGTTGGCATATGATGTGTATGTGGGGGGAAATCATGAGAAGGCCCAGACTTTTGGTAAAGGGGGGGGTAGCCATCCCTTCAGATACTATTGGATGAAACCTGAGGAGTAAGCACCTATGTTTTCTTCTCTGCCTCTCTGTCTTGTTTCCAAGGCTCTATGTTCAGCATATCCAGCTGGAAACTAGATGTGAGGAGGTCCAGGCAACTTCATATTGTAATATTCATGTGGACTGACCTGGTATTGAGTAGGGTAAGCAAAGGTGGAATGTAACCTATGGTTACACATCCATGATTCTGAGGTAAGTTGGGACAGAGATTGTGTTGCCAGATTGTCCTTATGCTACTTGTCTGTGTGCGGACACTTTCCAAGGTCACACTATCGAACCACCTGAGACCTCTCAGCTGTTTAATACACAAGAATTTTTGTTAAGAAACACTTGGAGTAGGCATAGCATTTATCCATTATTATCTCTGAATATCTTCACATGGACTGTGGAAAGTTGTCAGCTATCTATCTAATAATTGATTCTCCTAACCATTAAATATGAGAATTGTTTCCTTGGCCCAGCAGAAAGGTGAGTTTTGATAGAGAACAACTGATTATGTACTCTAGCCACACACATCAGCATGCTGATTATGTGAAATCTCATAAGGAATTATAGTCAATGCCAATCATTGTGTGAGTGAAGGTCAAATTTTACATCTTCTATTGGTATCATCAGCATTTTTAGCATACATCTTTGAAGCACACAAATTAATATTGAGACACCTGTCAGTATTGAAGGGATCTATGTGAAATTAAATGCCTGTGGACCAGGCAAGAAAAAGTGTGGGTGTGAGAGAAAGATACCAAAATCCCTATGCACAAAACTGTTTGTTTAAACTCAAGGACTATAGTTAGTTGGCTTTTTAAAAGTGTCAAATGCAGCTCAGATATTCAAGTCACAAATACTGCTTCCAAATTTTAAATCTCCAGTTAGTGAGCAGTGTGAAGAAAGAATTCCTTGCCATGTGCATACATATATACATGCACATACAATGCCAGAGATCCATTTGATCTTAGAACTGGAAGAATATATCTGTATGCATATATTTAATCTGCATAGAATGGATAACCCTCCCCCCACCACAATTTTAGTTAAAATCAATTCCTAGATGGTCTTGGGTTCAAATCCCGGCACATCATTTATTAGCTGTATGGTTTTTCTTTTCTTTTTCTTAATATAATTTTAATTAAAATATAAATTATATTACTCTCCATTTCCCTTTCCTCCTTTCAGTCTCTCGTGTTTCTTTCTTCTAACCCTTCCCATATGCTCCTCTACTCTCAAACTGACAGCTTCATTTATTATTATTATTGTTATTGGTGTGTGTGTGTGTGTGTGTGTGTGTGTGTGTGTGTAAATGCAACCTGTTGAGGCAATTTTTGATGTTTGTATGTATATAGTTTCAGGGTTGATCACCAATTAGAGGGCTTATCACTGGGAGAGATTAATTCTTCCTCTCTCGTAACATCATTAGTTGTCTTTATCTAGGTGAGCTTTTCCCCTTCCATTTTAGCACACCTGTTGATACTGTCATTGGTTAGGTCTTGTTTATTCACCTATTTCTAGGAGAGAGGGTCTCACAGAAGACTTCCTAGTATTCTGGCTCTTATAATATTTTCATCACCTCTTTCCAGATGTTCCCTGAATCATAGAAGCAGGACCTCACTAATGAGTGGGTTTTAACTCTAATTAGACAGCAGGTGCCACTTACTGCACCTTTACAGACATCTTGCCATGCTGGTCATTGTTGTGGTTCATAGGCATCACATCTGGGTAGGACTTTGATTGCTTCTCTCCCTCAGTAGCTCTCCTAAGCCTTCCCAGGCCTATGGAAGCTAGACTACAGGGAGGAGTCATTCAGTTTAGATTGGGATCAAATCATCCTGTGCCCTAAGTGTTCAATGTTTTTAACAATAGAGATTTTTACCTTTAACCCCTGAGAAGCTTCCAAAGGCAACAACAATAGCCATATTGTTTGGGGAGTCCTTCCTACTTCACTGACCAACCACTCTAAAGGAGGTTTCTTCTGCCTGGTTTTGCTCTTGTGAGGAGTACTGTCAGTCCAAGTGGCATTTACCTCTCTCTGTTTCTCTCTCTCTCTCTCTCTCTCTCTCTCTATATATATATATATATATATATATATATATATATATATAGTGTGTGTGTGTGTGCGCATGTGTGTGTGCGCATGTGTGTGTGTATAAATATAGTATAATTTTAGGTAAATATAAAATAATGACTTCTATTTTATTTTATTCTCTTTCTGTATTGGCCTCCACTCCCCTTTCCTAGTTGGAAGTCCCTCCCTATTTTTCTATTTTTTTCTTCATATCACCTGTATACGTCTTTTCTCCTCTCAACATCCTGCCACTTACAGCCTTTTCTTGGTTTCTGTGACTATTCCATGTTGTATACTCACATTTGAGGATTCAGAGATAAGAACCCCAGATGAGAGAGACAATGACAATGCAGTATTTATCTTTCCGGGTCTAGGTTACTTTACTCAATATAATCACTTGTAGTTCCATCAATTAACATACAAAGGCATTTTCCTTTACAACTGAATAGTATTCCATTGTGTATATGTATCACATTTTCATTATCCATTTATCTGTTGAAGGACATTTAGTTTGTTTCCTTTACCTAGCCATTGTGAATAGAGCAGGAGTGAATATAGCTGAGGAAGTGTCTGTTGGGTAAGATGTTGAGTCCTTTGGGCTTATGCCAAAGAGTGGTATAGTTGGGTCATAGGGTAGGTTTGTTTTTAGGCTTTTTTTTTTTTTTGAGGATTTTCCATACTGATTTCCAGAGGGGCTGCACCATTTTGCATTCCCACCAACAGTGAGTGAGGGTTTTCCCTCCCCACAACTTGGCCAGTACATTTTGACTGGGGTAAGATGAAATCTCAAAGTTGTTTTAACTTGCAGTTCACTGAAGATGCTAAAGATGATGAATATCTTGTTGGTGCTGTCATTACTGTTACTACTTAGGATTTCTTTAGGTATGTGGGAACTTTTCTGGTTCCATATGAACTTTAAGGGTTTTTTTCTATTTCTGTGAAGAATGTTGTGGGTATTTTGATTAGTATTGAATTGAATTTGTAAATTAATTTTGGTAGGAAGTTATTTTCATAATATTAAGTCTACTGATTCATAAACTCAAGATGTCTTTTAATCTCGGTGTTTTTAATCAATCTCTTTATTCAGAGATTGGAAGTTTTCATTGTAGAGATTTTATCCTCCTTGGTTAACTTTATTTCAAGATGTTTTATTGTCTTTGATGTTACTATAAATGGAATCTTTTTCTATGATCTTTTTCTCTGTGTGGTTGTTGTTGGTATATCTAAAGGCTACTGATTTTTGTAACTTTATTTTTTATCTTGTCACTTTTCAGAAACAGTTGTTTGTTTCTAAAAGTTTCCTGGGCATCTTTTAATATAATATAATGTATAATACCATCTATAAATAGATACACTTTGACTTCTTCTTTTCCTATTTGTACTCCACTTATTTCCTTCTCTTGCCTTGTTGTTACAGCTAGTGCTCCAAGCACTATATTAAAAAGGAGTTGGGGTAAGGGGTAGCCCTGTCTCATTCCTGATTTTGATGAGAGTTTTTTCCCATCTAAGAAAATGTTGGTTATGAGTTTGTCATATATAGCCTTCATTATGTTGAGTAATGCCCCCTATCTCCCCCGAGTCCAGTACTTTCTAGGTCTTTTCTTTTTAAAACCATGAAAGCATGTTAGATTTTTGTTAAAGGCTTCTCCTGTACCTATTTTGAGGATAATGTGATTTTTATCTTTAAGTTCATTTATGTGTCTGAACCTTAAGTTAGGAAGCAAGTACAACAAATACATAGTTAGATGTTCAAATGTGGATGCAAGCAGAGTTGAGTAGCTGTGGTCATTGATGCAATCCATCCTACTGCAGGGTAATGCGGTTTAGATGGAATAACACACACTAAACCCTTAGCACTTGGTGATCATCATTCCCTATTCCATTGCAACTAGATTTACCAAGGGTTTAACTTACATAAGCTGGTCTTGTGTGCTACTTGGAAATTCATAGAATTTCTTGATTTAAAACAACAGATTTGGTTTAAAGCCTGGCTATGAAATGTTTCTTATTGCTCCTCACTATATCATATAATGAGAAGATTGTTTATAGGGGAACCAGACTTACCTTGGCTAAATAATGACTCTTTGAAGACTCTCTGTTCTTAGATATAATATAAAACTCTTGATTTCTTTAGCTATAAAGTGCAGGTAATTGTACTTATATTCTGGGTTTTTTCTTTTTTATATGTATTTATTATTTTTCTTATTTTACATATCAATCTGAGTTCCCTTTTCCTCTCTCCCTTCCTTCTTCTCTCCCTTCCCCCCTCCCATGCCCCCTGAACCCCCTCCCATCCCATACCACCCCCACTCCACAGGGAGGGTGATGCCTTCCAGGAGGGATCATTAAAATCTGTCAAAGTCATTTGGATTAGGGACTAGGCCCTCCTTCCTGCCTCTAGGCTAAGGGAGTATCCCTTCATGGGGAATGTTCTCCCAAAGTCCTTTTGTGCACCAGGGATACATCCTGGTTTCACTGTCAGAGGTCCTTTAGACTGCCCAGGCCTTCTGACTAAGACCCATGTTCAGGGGGTCTGAGTCGGTCCAATGCTGGTTTCCCAACTATCAGTCCAGGGTATGAGCTCTCCATTGTTCAGGTCAACTGTCTCTGTGGGTTTCTGTAGGCTGGTCTTGCCCCTATTTTCTTATCACTCCTCCCTCTCTGCAACTAGATTCCAGAAGTTAGGCTCAGTGTTTAGCTGTGGGTGTCTGCTTCTGTTTCTATCAGCTACTAGATGAGGGCTCTATGATGGCACATAAGTTAGTTATCAATTTCATTATCCAGGAAAGGCATTTAAGGTAGCATTTCCACAGTTGATCAGATTGTTAGTTGGGGTCAGCCTTGTATGTCTCTAGACATTTCTCTAGAGTCAGTTTTCACTTCAAACCTATAACGGCTCCCTCTATTATGGTATCTCTCTTTTTTGCTCTCATCTATTCGTCCCCCGACTCAATCTCCCTGGTCCCACATGTTCTCCTCTCCTCTCCTTCTCTTTCTCCTAACTCCCTCTCTACTCACTGTCCCCCTACTCCCATTATGCTCAGGAGATCTTGTTCCTTTCCCCTTCTGTGAGAGATCTTGTATGAAACTCTTAGGTTCCTCCTTGTATCCTAGTTTCTCTGGCAGTGTGAATTATAGGCTGGTTATCCTTTGCTCTATGTCTAAAATCCATATACGAGTGAGTACATACCATGTTCCTCTTTTTGTGACTAGCTTACCTCACTCAGGATGGTTTCTTCAAGTTTCATCCACTTGCCTGTGAATTTTAAGATTCCATTGTTTTTTTTTCTGCTGAGTAATATTCCATTGTGAAAATGCACCACATCTTCTTTATCCATTCTTCAGTTGAGGGGCATCTAGGTTGCTTCCAGATTCTTGCTATTACAAATAATGCTGCTATGAACATAGTTGAACAGATATCTTTGTTGCATGGATGTGGATCATTTGGGTTTATGCCTAAGAGTGGGGATGCCAAGTCCTGTGGTAGACTGATTCTCAATTTCCTGAGGAATTGCCATACTTATCTCCAAAATGGCTGTACAAGTTTTGTGCTGAGTTTTTATAATGCTCATAAAAGAAAATCATCCTACCTCTTTCTCAATGTTTGTCATATTCTATAGATGTTTGTCCGTGTTCTATAGATGTCAGCTGTGATTCAACACTTCCATGTGTTTATTAAAAAATCAGAAAACCAATTATACAAATTGTATTACATAGAGATAGTTACTAAACATTTTTTAACAAAAATATATGCATGTATTTCCAAAATTAGGGTTATATGATTTACTTATAAATCATTTTCCTTAACTTATATGGCATGACAACCATTTCTTTATCTATTTACTTGTTGATAGACATTGGAGCTCTTTTTATTCCTTCACTATCATGAATGGTGATGAAATGAACACAGGAATACTACATATATATATATATATATATATATATATGTAGCATATATATATATATATATATATATGTAGCATTTAAAGGGAACACAATAGTTCTATTTTAACATTTTGAGTAAACTCCCTATTATTTTACATAATGTTTGAACCAACTTACATTTTTTGAGCAGGGCTCGGGAGATGCTTTCTTCACAATCATGCCCACATGGTGTCATCTTTTTGTTAAAAACTATTCTAGCAGGTGTGGAGTAATATCTCATTGACTTGGAGTTTTACTTTCTTGATTACTTATGGTATTGAGCACCTTTACATGAACCTGTTGTCTATTTTCATGTCTTATCATTTGGAAAAAGAAAGTTTTGGTTGTTGCCTATTTTAAAAATTGTTTATTCTTTGTTATTGAATAATTTTGATATTAATCCCTTCCAGATACACAGTTTGGAAATATTTTCTTCCACTGTACAAAGTTCCCTTTTTGCTTTGTGCATTGGTTCATTTGCCGTGCAGAAAATTTTTTTCATGTAAACCCACTTACTTTTGTTGCTTATACTTTGTTGTATTATGCACCCTCCAAAAAGTCCCCAGGAACCTTGACAAGGCTAGATTAGGATTACCCCGATGTCTTCTAACTCACTGCATAAAAACAAAATGGAAAATTATTCCACTATAACAGAAGAAAGCCCTCTCATTTGTGATAACATGAGTGATATTTAAGGGTATTACACTGAGTGAAACAAATCAGACAAATCAATGACTCCAGCCTCTTTTACATATGGGGTCTGAATAGGTTGAATTCACAGAAATCATAAGTAGAGCAATGGTTTAGAGGGTTTGGAGGACAGGGAAATAGAGGGATTTTTGTGTAAAAGGTAGAAATATTCTTTAGAGGGATTAACAATTCCTAGAGGTTATTGCTAATTATGTGCTAATACACAGCACGATGACCATTTTTAATAATGGTACATTATCCATGTGAAATTTGCTGAGAGTAAATTTTCAATGTTCTTAACATAGAGATACACACATTACAGAGAGACAAACATGCATAAATACACAGGCAAAGAGACACAAACACAGACACACAGATATAAATATGTCTACAAACATACACAAACATGCAGAGATACACACAGAAACACAGACACAGACACCATGCAGACAGGCATAGACACACACACACAAATGAAATAAAACAAAACAAATACTACCTGGGTTAGGTGACAGTTGTGTGAATTAACTTGATTGTGGTAACCATTTCACAATATTGTGTTGTGCATCTTAAACTTCATCTGTCATTATGCCTCAGTAAAGCTGGAAATAATGGCATTTTTTTAGGTGAACAAATGAGGAGCTACAACAATACATTTACAAACTTTTTTTTTCTTTTTGCCGCGGATGGGGGTGCTTCTTGGCTATCTCTCTTCCATGCTCATCCTCACATTTTCTTTTTCCTTTCATCTTTTCCCCTGAAAGCTCCTGCTTCAGGATTCCTTTACCCTTTATAGAGATGTGGCAGAAACCCTTGCACTGCCTGGCCTTAATGCTAGCTCCTCTTGGTTCTTGACTAAGCTGTTTGGGTGGTATTGGTAGTAGATTGTGCCAGGTTATGTTTTCTCTGGGTCTAGCATCTTTCTGGTTCCTACTGTTTTTGTACTGGACATACTCTACTACAAAGTGAACCAGTGGCCAGTTCCATCCTGGTCTTTGCCTTCTTACATTTTCTGAAGTCTCCTTGACTTTCTACTGGTTGTCCCACAAGCAGTTCAGAAAACATGTCCATCTTAACCCCAGGCTGCTAGATGACATGAACACCTTTCAAGAAGTGCACGTTAACAGTGTGAGACCTTTACCTTAAATGCTGATGACTGTGTCATGATGGCCATGAAGGGCAAGTCCTTGAGGGTACTCAGGCTACATTCCCACAAGGGTGGCCATTCTTGGTTTACTTTGCTAGGTAGAGCCTGTCTGAAGCCTCAAATATCCTTCACCACTGTTGTTGCAGCACTTGGATCTGCTATCTGATGGGTCTATTAATGAGTGGAGTCTCCAAAAATACAGTTACTAATTTTTAAAAGCTTTTGTCATAGAGTAGAAAGATTATTTTATTCTGTTCTTTATAAAACGGTGATAGGTTTCTAGAAGCTAATATCCTTATAGAAAGTAGAGATGGCTAAGGAGTTTCCCAGTAATCCCAGTGCTGTCTACAGTGTCAGCCATAAATTACTCATAATCTCAATTTACATCTTAGCATTTACCCCCAAACATCTCTTTGTCTCTCTGAATCTATTATTCCATTCCAGTTCTACACTCCTCCCTCTAAACCATACATTAGAGAATGATGCAGAAACAAAACTCAGGTAATTAGAACACAGCTCTTTTCAGTTATTTGCATTTTGAAAGCGGCTCTATGATGGTAGATTTGTGACATTATATGGGGTCATAAGGAGGTTGGTGTCTTCATCTGTAATGTGTGAAGCAGGGTTTGGTAACTCTGGATTCTTAGTCCAGAGAAAGAGCATGCGCAGCTCAAATTTACCTATTAGCAGGTAGGAAATGGGTGTAATAGTTGGTATCAGAGTTTTGAGTTTCTATGGGGGTCAACATAATGCCTCTACAATTCTATCAATTGCTAATTCAGTTTTCTCCAAAATTAGTATTTTTAAATCAATTATTGTGGACTTATAGGATTAGATTACATACAATCCTTTATTTAAAACTGTTTAAGCAAGGGCAGAAAGACTCAAAGGTATAGTGTGAACCTTTCTTAAGCAAACCATGATGTCCTAATCTGCTTTAAAGAATGTTATCTTTGGTTCTCATCTCCTCCTGCGACTTTGAGTAGTTTTTCAAGCTGCCTGGACTACGTTCCACAAATGGCTCTTTCTTATTTAACTTTTGACATCTCTTACAATAGAGGTCAGCTGGTTATGAGATGGAGAGAAAGAATTGTACCTCATAAGGCTCATCTTTCCTGTGGTTTCTATCCAGGTAGGTTAGATTTGATATGATTCTTCTCAATTAGAATCAGTCCTTATCAAATGCTTTGCAGTAGCAACTGCATGCTGATTACTGAGGTAGGACACAGAATACAGAAGTGAACCAGCCAGAGCAGGTTTCTTGCTCTCATGTACTGTAGCCCCGAGGATTGACATTGAACAAACTGTGACAATTAGAACATTTTGAATGACATCAAAGTTATCATTGTAGATCCCACATCCAGGAGAGGAGACAATCAAAAGCTGTCATATCATCTTGGCCCAGATTAACACATAATAAGAGTATTATGTCTATTTCCTAAAATAATAATAATAATAATAATAATAATAATAATATAATTGAACAAACACTTGTTTAGAGTTACCTGAATGCTGAGGGGTTAGGACTAAGGAGAGAGGAGGATTGGGAGCCAAAGGTTAGTAAAATATAATGCCTGATTTCAGAAGATGTAGGACCTAGGAGCAGGGGATAGGTCATAGGATATAGTCATAGAAGCAGAATGCATAATGTCATCTAAGAATGGGAAACATAACAAATGGTGTGAAAAGAAGATATGATAAACAGGCCATCAGGATTCAGGGGAGGAAAAGAAACTGAGTTGCCCTCAGAGTTTTAACTAAGGAAAATGGGGAAATGATGGAAGATGTCATTCTGTAAATATGATTCTCTTACTGGTTAATGAATAAAGCACTGTTGGCCAATTGGAAAGCAAGATAGGTGGGACTAGGAGACAAGGAGGATTCTGGGAGTAATAGAGAGGAGATTCAAGATGGAAGATGGAGAGGGAATGCCAGGCCCTCTCTCCGGCAAGATAAGACCACGTGTAAGTACTTAGATTAATAGAAATGCATTAATAATTAAGACAGAGCTAGCTGGTAAGAAACAAGTAACTGGCCAACAAAATTATATCTAATACAATGTCTCTGTGTATTATTTGGGGCTGGCGTGGCAATGGGTCCAGACCAGAGGGAAAACATTATGGCGTCAAATGTATACTGAAGAACTTTCACTTAAAACTTAAGAAAAGCTTAAAAAAGGATTTTAAAAACAAAAGAACAGAGACAAGCAAAAATTCTTGGTAAGAGCATTTTTTCCATTTGGATTCTGTTTTGCTAGAGAAAAGCAGAAATTTGTGCAGCTCCTTTAAGGGAGGTTTCCTGACTCAGCATAAACCGCAAAAAACCAGAAGGCTTTTTAAGAGCTCTGCTAACAACTTAATGGTGTGTATGAGAGCTAGCAATGGCAGTGACCACATCTCCAAGCCAGCAGCATGCTGCTGGATGGCAGTGTAGACCAAGGCAGTGAACGCAGCTCTTAGTTCTGGTGGTAAAGGTACCCACTGCCATCTTGGCTAGACCAAGGCTAATACAGCTGTGGCTTTCATTTTAGCAATGTTGTTGTTTGTCAGATAAAAGACTCATGGCCAGAAAAAGATAAAGATTTATCGTAAATACAGATTCAGATTAAGAAAAACCTCTAAAGGTTTACAGTGTGTTTTAAAATATATGTAGGATTGGGAGAGAAAAAAAATGGTTATAAAAAGACAGAGGTAGCTTGATGTGGTGGCACATACCTTTAATTCCAGAACTTGGGAGACAGAGGCAAGCAGATCTCTGTGATTTCAAAGTAAACCTGGTATGCAGAGTGAATTCCAGGACAGATAAAAGTTACACAGAGAAACCCTGTCTCAAAAAATGAAAAAATAAAAGAAAAAAAAATAGAGTAACAAAAAAGCCAAGTAAAGATGGAAAACACGGAGAGAATCTGGATACTGTATGGTATTTTAATGTCTTTGTATCATTTGACTGCTGAGGAAATAACAACTGTTAAAAGAAATGCTGCTGGATCAATCTAATTTATATATTTTAAAAATGCTTTGATTTCAAAATTTAAGTCTAAGGATAGGTTACTGGGGGAAAAGGATTTCTATTTTTGTTTCCACAGAAAATGAAAAGCTGTGGATTCCTTCCAGATGAACATGGTTTGATCAAACAAGACCCCCTGGAACAGCATCCCAGGAGATCCAACATTCAAAACAGTTGGAGCAAGACAGCCTTACACACTACAGCCAAGAATTCTGTGTCTTCTTAGGATTTTCCATGACAGCGCCCCTACCAGCAGGAAGCACGATGCTCAAATTCCAAAATATTGTTTATAAATGTTTGTTTTCATTTAAATGGGATGGTTTAAATCTCTTTAAAGGTAAAAAAGGGATTATGGTATAGATATGAATACTTTGTTTTGGATTGGATTCTCATTTATTGATATAATTTAAGGTCAATCTTGTGATATGTATATTTCTCCTCTTATTTAGGTATTATGTTTATATAGCTCATTTAGAAATGTAATGTATAATTTAATACAGATTATAGCTAGTTACCTATGATAGTCAGAACTTATAGTTAAGTTAGTTAGGATTTCTAGATATACAAAGATATATTTAAGATGAATAGTTCTTCAAACCTTTCAAAGACCTACAGAATATGGCATTTAAAATGGTTTAGGATTTTTTTTAACAGTGAGGCACAACTGCTCCTGGCAACACCACCTGGGTCAGAAAGGAAGATGGGCATTAAAGAAACATGTTATGGAGTTTGCTTTCAATATGGCAAGACTAGCCATTTGGACAATATACTGCTCTTGTCTGGACTATTTTACTTTATGAGGTATAAATTGGACATGCAGGACCCACAGAAAAGTGAATGCTGATACAAGATGGACATTGGTACAGGGTTCCTGCTTCATGGAAGAGTCTGCCAGATAGTCTACAGGACACAGAGAAAAGTGACTGACAAACTGCCAATACAAGTGGACAGTTTAAAGTTTCCTGCTTTGCTGAGGAGTCTGCCAGATACACTATGGCTTATAGGCTGAAGATGAAACACTACAGAAGAACGTAATGGCTGACCAGACAGAAAGGAGGAGATGATGGGAGATGTCATTCTGTAAATATGTTTCTCTTATTGGTTAATGAATAAAGCACTGTTGGCCAATAGGAAAGCAAGATAGGCGGGACTAGGAGGATAGAGGAAGTAGTAGGGAGGAGATCCAAGATGAAGTACGGAGAGAGGAGAATGCCATCCACTCTCTCTGGTAAGATAAGACCACATGGAAGTGCTTAGATGAATAGAAATGGGTTAATAATTAAGATGGAGCTAATCGATAAGAAATACTAGTAACTGGCCAACAACATTATAGCTAATACAGGGTCTCAGTGTGTTATTTGGGGCTGGCATGGCTGGGGGAGGGGATACAGGCTGATGGGAAACTACTCAGAACAGGGGAAGAACTTTGCTTGTAAGGTATAACACAAGAAAAGGCTCAGAGGTTGAGAATCTTGGTTTTAGATACCAGTTAGTAGTTTAATAGGAACTATGGCTAATAGGAAAAAGTGAAATATAAGAACCTGAAAAGGGAAGGGAAGGCCGTCATATTTGAGGGTGTTATCTGAGAAAAGGAGCTTATATTTAGTCTGGTTGGCCAATTTTCTTGGGAACAACGTACAGTATCTATCTGTGCCCTGGGCACACTTCCTATGGAGGGATATTGAGTTATCACAAACAGGGGAAGAATGAGTTTAGATGATAATTTGGAGCCTGCTCAAAGGTTGTGAGTGGTAAGAAGAGAACTGGAAGGGTTTTTGTGAACATCACAGGTCATGGAATTTAGCTTCAGGATAATTCTTCCCATATTCCAAGATGGCAATGAGAGTTTGAGTCTTGGTAACTGGGAAAGATGTTGGCAGTAGACACTTACTTGCTTTTTTGTTTTTTCTTTCCTGTATCTACTCTTGGAAATCATGTGCTTGGACCCCCTTATTTTTTGTTGTTGCTGAGACCATTTTTCAGGCTTCTTCTTAGTTCTCTGAGTTACAAAATATCCTTTCAGCATGTTACTGTGACTATGAAGAGGAGAATAAGTTTTGGACATGGGGATGTGATGGAATCATTCCATCTCTTATAGACAGGTAAAAATTAATAGTGAATATTCTGAAAGAGGTTGAAGTTTATTGATTCCCTTTAAAGCTTAGAGAATATCAAACCTAAAGTGAAACCTGCTTTTTTAGCTGTAGAGTAAGAGATGAGATACTTTCTCACTAAGATAAATGATAATGAGGTTTGCAACTTCATTAGATGAGGTGGGATGTCAATGGATAACCAGGGAGGAAGGAGATGGTGAAGCCAGAAACTCAAGGCCCCACAACTCTTAGCAAGTCTGAAGGAGGAAGAGATGACTGAAGCAGAGGGGTGGGGTGGGATTCAGGGCACAATAGTCAGAAATGTTGGTGTAGAAACTGAAGAGATTCTCAAGAAAATAACATTGAACAAGAGGTTCAATTTTACATTGAGGTCAAGAGTAACACCCAAGTGAGTTTTGGCTGGACTTTTTCTGAAGTGATGATGACAAGATTCAGCATGTGGTATGGTGTTGGAATGAGAATGGCCTCCATAGGCACATATATTTCAACACTTGGTCCCCAGTTGATAGAACTGTTTGGGCGTTAGGAGGCACAGCCTTGTTGGAGGAGATATGTCACTGGAGGCTGGCTTTCAGATTTCAAAAAGCCCCCACTATTTTTTTTTGTCAGCTCTTTGTCTAATGTTTGTGGATCAGAGTATAAACTCTCAACTCCTGATCCAGCATCATGCCTGCCTGCCTCCTTGCATGATAGCTGTGGAGTCTAAGTCTCTGCAACAGCAAGCTCCAAATAAATCCTTTTTTTCTGTAAGTTGCCTGGGTCATGATGTTTTTATCACAGTAATAGAAAGTAACTAAGACAGAAAAGCATTAATGGCCCTTTCATTGTACCTTCTTAGCATGCTCTCAAGGTTCATTTACACTGTAGCCATATTGGCTACATTTCATTCATTTTAGGTTCATATGATATTCCTTGTTTATACATATTACATTTTGTTGATACATTTGTCTATTGATGGGCATTCAGCTATTTCCACCTTCTGGTTAGAGCAAATGGTGAAAGGAACATTGATATGCAAATGCTTGTTTGAGTACCGATCTCCATTCTTTAGACTATATGCATAAATAGCATTGCTAGATTATATGGTAATTTTATTTAGTTTTAGAGGAATTTTCAACCCACTTTTTACAATGGTAGTGTCATTTTACATTTCTTTCAGCAATTTAAGAGGCTCTCCATTTCTTGATTTTTCTACAGCCTCAACAAAACTTATTTTCCATTATTTTTTATACTATAGACACTCTAATGGGTATGAAAAGGAATTTTGTTATGGTTTTTACTGCATCTCTCTAATTCTTCTTAAATATTGAACATTGTTTCTTTTTTAAAAAATTTTATTAATTTCTTTTTTTACATTCCAATCTCAGGCCCCCCCTCCCTCTCCTCCTCCTGCTCCACTTCTGTCTCCTACCTCCTATCTGCTCCTTGGAGAGTATAAGGCATCTTCTAGGAAGTCTACTAAGTTTGTCACATCATCTTGTTGAGGCAGGAACAAGGCATCTCTTCACCCCCACACCCCTGTGTCTAGGCTGGGCAAGGTATCTCTCCATATAGAATGGGCTCCACTAAGTCAGTTTGTGCATTACTGTTAGATCCTTGAACCACTGTCAATGGCCTCATATATTGTTCCATTGTGAAACAATGGAACCTATATTAAGGGAGTCTAATTTGATCTTATGCAGGTTCCCCATTTGTCAGACCTGAGTCAGTGATCTGTTTTTGGAAGAGAGTTCTAGCTTCTCTGGTGTTGTGGATTATAGAATGGGTATCTTTTGCTTTATGTCTGGTTTCACTTATGAGTGATTAATACTATATTTGTCTTACTGGTTTTGGGTTACCTCACTCAGGAAAGTTTTTTCTTTTTCTGTCCATTTGCCTATGAATTTTAGGATGTCATTTTTCTTACTGCTGAGTAGTACTGTCATTGTGTAAATATACCACATTTTATTTATCTATTCTTCAATTGAGGGGCATCTAGAATGCTTCCAAGATCTGGCTATTATGAATAATGTTGGAGCATAGTTGAGCAAATGTCCTCATGGTATGAAGGTACTTCCTTTGGGTATATGCTCAACAGTGGTATTGAAGGGTCTTGAGTTAAGTTGAGCCCTAATTTTCTGAGAAATCACCATACTGATTTCCACAGCAGCTGTACAAGTTTGCATTTCCACCAGTAATGGAAGAGTGTTCCCCTTTCTCCACATCCTCTCCAGCATAAGCTGTCATTGGTCAATGTTTTTATCTTGGCCATTCTGATCAGTATAAGATGGAATATCAGAGTGGTTTTGATTTGCATTTCCCTGATGACTATGGATGCTGAGCAATTCCTTAAATGTCTTTCGGCCATTTGAGATTCTTCTGTTGAGAATTCTGTTTAGATCTATACCCCATTTTTAAATTGGATTATTTGGTAGTTTGATTTCTAGTTTGAGTTCTTTGTATATTTTGAAGATCATCCCTCTGTCAGATGTGCAGTTGATGAAGATCTTTTTCCGTTCCGTAGGGAGCTGTGTTGTTTTGTTGACCATGTTCTTTGCTTTACAGAAGCTTCTCAGTTTCAGGAAGCAGCAGGTAGAGGAACATAAGTTCATTGTCAGCCTAGGTTACATAGCAAGACCACATCTATAACAAACTAAGGTGTTTCTGTGACCAAATACCCAACAAGAAACAACTTAAGGTAGAAAGGGCTTGAAAGGTTTGTCTGGTTCACAGTTTGAAAAGAGGGGAATTCATGGTGTCAGTAGCTGGAGGGTGGCTGGTCACATTGTATCTATAATCAGGAAGTAGAACATGAACAGGAAGTGGGGACATGCTGTAAAACACCAAGGCTTACCATCAGTGACTTCAGTCTCCAGCAATGCTCCACCTCTTTCTTACAGGTCCCACAACCCTTCCAAACAGCATCACCAGCTGGAGACCAAGTGTTCAAACACATGAGCCTATGGGAGCATTTGAGATAAAATGAAGCAAAGCAATACAAAAGCCACAGTAGCTTCCTTTGCTTCAACTATCTATCATTAGGTGACTCTGGTTGCCCCAGCCCCATTCTCTTCTTTGAGATGGGTTTCACATGGTAGCTCTAACTGGCCTGGAACTCGTTATGTAGATTACGCTGGGTTTGAACTCAGAGATCCAGATGCCTCTGCTTCTCAAAAGCTGGGATTAAAGGTTGGGAGAACTACCACCCAGCTCTAATGCTTCTCAAAGTGCCTCCCACCCAGCTGGGGCCATTCCCATACACCTCTTTCTTTTCTTCAAAGAAAAGTTGTCTCAGTTTAAAGAGAAACTACAGAAATCAGGGATAAGACAATGTGAGCTGAGATGAAGTTAGTTTGGGTTCAGAACTCTGACTGAAGATTTCCCATTTCTTTTCCTGGAGGGTTAGTGAAGATGTGACTTTCTCCTTGGAACCAGGAAAGCTTCGGTTGATTGCTGTATAGGTTTTAAAATGTGAATCTTTTTTTTTTCTTCTGGTGTGGGAGGGACCAAATACTGAAAGGCTGAACATCTAAATGCCAGATATCCATTATCTGAAGTTTGGGTCAGAACCTAGAGACTTTATACTAAAAACAAAAACAAAATCCAGCTTTGCACCAAATGGATAGCCAGCCAGGACTGGGAAACTTGAAATTTTGGAATTTACTATCCATATCCTGCAATAGGATACAAATAGGAACCTATTTGTATGAACAATGTTTATCCACCTCATTTGTGAACTAATGATGTTCTTTGTGTATATTTTTCTTCCTTGAGCTCGGGAAACTGAAAGCAATATCTATTATTATCTTTATAACCTTAGCAACACCCAGTAGGTATTAAAATACCATCAGTAAGCTAAATTAGAAATATTATGCATATGTATTCTTCTCCTAAGAAGTATTCTATATGTCAAATGCTACAGTGACTAGATTTATGAGGTATGTTCACTTGTACTTCCACAAAAGGACTTCCCTCTTAACACCGTTCCCTTGAGAACCCATATTGTAGAAAACTGCCTGACAGTACAAGAACCCAGGAGAAAACCATTGTGAGGTGGTGTGGTTGGTTGGTGTTTCAGTCAAAGAGGATTAGAAAACTCACCTGTCTGGACTCTCATTCACTAACTCGACAGTTCTGTTTCTCCCATCTGGGCAGTGGAAATGTTCTTTTGTCACATTCTTAAGGACACAGTCTTTTTCACAGGTCCTTCCCTTCTCGTGGAGATGGTCCATTTGAACCCTCTGGGTCTTGCATCACAGGGTGGCTGCAGTTTCAGAGATAAAGGCAAAGAAACAAATGCCATCAATGCTTTCCCTAAACCCCCAGTGAACTAAACGGATTTACATGCAGCAGCTAAGGAACAGACTGAAACAGTAATTGACCCCTGTGCCCGCCTCTTATTATTCAAGGTGCGGTAATCTCAAGGGGCCTCATTCATCTCTTTGCTTGAATCTTAGCTGACTGCAGAATAATTACAGGGAATTCAAGTTAAGACTAAGAAAGATTTGTCCCTGGCCGAAGGGTACTAGCTTAATAAAACGCAACACATTTATAATTAGTATAAGCCAAGTACAAGTAACCTCATGTTGAAATGCAAATTATTAAAACACCTATTACCAAATAAGAAAAAACTTAAAAATTTTAGTGATTCCAAGCACACGATTGTGTGGTGAACTTGAAAAGCTTGATGCTAATTATGTGCTTCACCGAATTAAAATGGATTGGTGTTATTAATAAAGACTCAAATAATCCACCCTGCCAGCCCAACCTTTTACCACTTCGAATTTCATTAGAAATAAACTTTTCAATTAAGGTCTGGCTCCTCACAGTCACCAAATTGAGTTTTCCAGACTCATGATTCAGTCAAAGACACTTAAGGAAAATAGTAAGTGTTGAGGGGCAAGGAGGGGTGATGGGTCACACCCAATTTACCATGACAACTTGCCAGTCTCAAATACAATATTTCAACTTGTTTCAGAGTAATGCAGTTCATTGTCTAGGTCTCTGACATTGAATAATTTATTCACTAAAGTGGTTCAGTTTAAGAGAAAGTGAATGAAGATGTTTACACTGGTGGCAGAGCTCTGAAATAATATTTGCAGCCAAAAATTGAAATGGCTGTCATTAACTGCTTTGTAAGAAGAGCAGAAAAAGATAGGAATCAAATGTTTGAAGATGTATTATTTCCAACTTAGCTAGTCCTATGAAGAGCTTTTCTATGAAAGTAAGAAAAGAGTCAATTTGAAATTCTTCCTTGAAACTAGATTGATTTGCCAATGTTTGACATATCAATAATTTCCTGAGTAAACAGAGGTTTAATTTGAGGCACGATTCAGTATTTCTTAAAAAAAAAAGAAAAAAAAAGAAAAGGATTCAGCTTCAGGAGAGCATTTACCCTGATGTGGCAATGTCTTTCACTGAAGTGTGATGGTTTGGGATGGATTTCTTCACCCTCAGTGCCTCCCCTTTATCCTTGATTGGCCCATCTTGCCAGTTTACTCACAGTTGTATAGAAATTGCCTTAGCTCAACAGGTCATTTTCATTAATTTATGTACCCGTCTATTTCGATTGCCTTGGCCAATATTTCTGTCCCTTCCTCCTTCTGTTGGGTTGTTTATCTGTGTATCTGTCTCCCCTTTGCATCTCTCACTTTTTGTGCTTTTCATGTCAGTAGGAATTTCCTCCTAAGAGCTCTGCTTCCAGGAAACAGTAGTTGGTAAGTGCCCGCTAAATCCCTCCAGGGTGGAGGCCTGACTATCATGTTTGCTGCTGTGATCTGGTGCTGTGACAGAACCTGACACACAGTGACTGCATCATGGCATGATGGTTCTGCCTACTTCAGCGGGTCAGCCTCTAACCTACAAGCCCTCTGCATGCTGTCTCTTCAGGTCTCTACCACAGCACAGTGCACAGCCATCCCCACTGCTGGGCTGCACCTGTACTGATTTCCCCATGGACCCTGCTTTCATCCTCTGCCTAGACACACCCATCCACTCTGTGTGGCGCCTTCCATCGTGTTCTAGGCTGATGCTTCTTGACACCTGTTCGGTGTTTGTTCTGAGGGCTGTGGGAAGCCCAGGTCCCATGCTCGACATCTGTAGATGTGTCCAGTTCCTCGAGGAACTGTGCTGCAGTGGGACCCTGCATTAGATGTCTAGCTGGTTCTCACTCCTGGCCCTCAGTGTATTCCTTCACTACTGCTTAGCTTTGGCCTCTTCACTAGGGCCATGACTTCATGGAGATAGTGAGGTTCAAACGTAGGACTTCCCTTCTCTCTTATTTCCTGAGCGTCCCTTCTCTCTCTTCCAAGTAGCTCAGCAGTCTCTACAGAGAAACTGAGTACTTGGTGCTATTTATTTTATAAAGTGGGGGGTGGTCCCTATCACAGCCTGAGCCTAGATGCCTCTCTTCCTGCTTTTCTCCCTGACCCTATATGCCATCATTTTTTTTTTTAAAGTTTCACTTTTGGCTTGGTCATAATGCTCTAATACTTGAGAACAATAGAAAAAATGAGAAACATCTTTTCATAATCTGTACTTTTCACTGTCAGAGTGACCTTCCCTTATGTAGTTCAAATTACTGGGCTTTCTTTGCATTGAGCTACTCTCTCACTTTTAAATCTAAAAATGCCTTTTCCTGTCAAGTCTGATTTAAGGGGTTAACAGAAGATTGTGGCTGTACATAGAATGTTGACATGCAAACAGGGAACTTGAAACAGATGACCTGAAATGTGGACTCTGAGATAATTAACAGAAAGAAATTGACAGAAACCAACTGTCCAAGACAGCACAGGGTCACAGTCAAAGGGAGGGATCAGATCTTGAATAGACAGGCTGATCAAAGCAGATGCTTTCCAAGGGACCTAAAGTCTTAAAGGAAATCACGGGGCACCTGCTGTTTCTGTAGTAGTTATTCTGTGGGTATTTAACGAATAGCTGCTGTATGATCTGCACTGTCCTAGGAGCTGGCAATGTGGAGAAATGGGACAAGGTCTTTAGGGTAGAGCTAAGAGCATAGGTGATAGTAGAACACAAAAGTGAGCCGTGTCTAGGGGCTTTAGTTTCAGATGGGTAGTTATAACACATGCACACACATTTATTATACAAAGACACACACACACACACACACACACACACACACACACACACACACACACACCTATGCTCATTAGGGCTTCTTTGTTATGGACATCTGAACTGGTACTACAAAGAAAGCTGTTAGTGATCTTGCAGAAACCGGCCATTGGTTTGAAAGAATGCACAGCGTGAGTGTGACGCCAAGTTTATTAACCTTCCATTCTGTGTATTATCCTCTCTGCACAGTGATTATGGGAGAAGCACCTGAGCCTGTGGCCATACCATCTTTCCTTCAGAAGCCCAAACCCTGAGGAGATGTCCCCTTTCTGTAATCTAGGTGATGAGAGCAATTACAATGTTTTGCACCTTTGTTCCTGCTTTTCTGTGCCACTTTGTCAACTGACACCTGATACAGCCCCTGCAGTCCTAATTATCTTAAATGAAAGCAAGGGAAATGTGTGTATTTAATAGGTAAAATACACGCTATTCTCACAAGAAAACTGTTGAGGGAGAATAGTGTTGATGCTTCAGTAAATTTTAAGCTGAAGCATTTATCTAATTATCCTTTATCAATAAAATCTCAGGAGTCAGATATTGGGGAAAGGATCTGAAAGATCAGGGAAGAGACAGAGAAACAACCAGTAACCTTTCCCCTTTCTTATCCTAAAAAGGTCAAGAATCTTCCTAAAACCCTCCCTACTACTTTCCGTGTCTCAATATATGTCCTCGGTCCTCCTAAACCTCTAGGACTAATTTTGGTCAACTAACAGTTAGCTCCACCTTCTGATTCAAGGTAAATTTAATTTTCAGGATCAGGAGTGTCAGAGTACAATCAAAATATCTCACAATATAAAGCAATGCCCCCCCCTTGTTTCTAAAATACAATGTCATCACAGAATACTGAGACAATACAAATAAAAAAAACACATTAAAAATTACCTGTAATTTCACCATCTTGACGTAATAGCTGCTAATGACATTTTGTCCATCCACTCTTTCCCCCATGAACATACTGACACATAGTCAATAGTAGTGGGTATGTACTAAATATGCTATTTTATGATCTGCCTCTGTATTTTCTCTCACCAGTTAGCATTAATTTTAAAATATTAAAGCTAAATTTCTCTGGTCTCTAAAACACTACAATGTCTACTTTTCACCCATCTCCTTATCTGACTGCCTAGCCAATCTTTTGACTCAGAACTTTAAATGAAGTATTTTTAAAAAACTCATAGATGATTCACAGGCAAATGGATAGAACTAGAAGAAACCATCCTGAGTGAGGTAATCCAGTCACAGAAAGACAAACGTGGTATATACTCATTCATATATGGATATTAGACATAGAGCAAAGGATTAACAGCCTACCAGCCTACAATCCACACCTTCAGAGAAGCTAGGGAACAAGGAAGACCCTAATAGAGACATACATGGTCCCTCAGAAAAAGGAAAGTGACAAGAGCTCCTAGACAAATTGGGAACATGGAGGGAGGGGAGAGGGAGTTAGGGGAAAGACGAGGGGGGAACACGAGGGATCAGGAAGATTGAATGGAGGAGAGCAGGAAAGGAGATACCTTAATAAAGGGAGCCATTATAGGTTTAAATAGAAACCAGGCACTAGGGAAATGTCCAGAAATCCAGAGGGTGACCCCAACTAAGAATCTAAGCAATAGTGGGGAAGCTACCTTTAATGCCATCCTAGAGCCTTCATCCAGTAGCTGATGGAAGCAGAAGCAGAGACCCACAGCTAAGCACTGAGCCTGATTCCTGGATCCAGTTGTACAGAGAGAAGAGTGATGAACAAAGGGGTCAATACCATTTTGGGAAATCCACAGTAACAGCTGACCTGAACAAGTAGGAACTCACAGACCCCAGTCTGACAGCTGGGGAACCCTCATAGGACTGAACCAGGTTCCCTAAATGTGGGTGTCAGTTGGGAGGCCTGGGTAGTCTATAGGGCCTCTGGCAGTGGAACCAGTATTTATCCCTAGTGCACAAAAGGACTTTGGGAGCCCATTCCCCATAGTGGGGTACTCTCAGCCTAAATACATGAGGGAGGGCCTAGGCCCTGCACCAAAGGACTTGACAGACTTTGATGATCCCTAATGGAAAGCCTCATTACTCCCTAGGGAGTAGATGGGGGATGGGATAGAAGGATTGGTGAGGGGCAGGGGAGGATGAGAGGAAGAGGGAACTGGGATTAATTTGTAAAATAAGATTGTTTCTAATTTAAATAAAATTTATAGAAAACAAATCATAAAACAAAACCTCATTTAATCCTGGGAGTCAGTCTGAATCATTACCCTGCCATGGAAAAAGTCAGCAGAATGGCCCCACCATCTAGGCTTCCTTGTTACTTGACCACTATCAACATGTCTGGAGTGACATGGATGTGACTGCCCCTAGCACTGGTACTGATGCTCCTGCACTTTGGAATAGTCATTGACTATGGAGAAGTGGTTTCTGGACCCATGAATACTATCTTGGGAATAATTTCAAAGGATGCTGTTTGAGAGGAAGGAGGGAAATGGTTTTCTATACTATTAGCTTGAGCCTTTACACATACACACACACACATACACACACATACACACACACAGAGAGAGAGAGAGAGAGAAGAAAAGAGATGTAGAGAGAGGGAAAGAGAGGGAGGGTGAGAGAGAGGGAGGGAGGCAGAGAGACTGAGGTGTGAGATATTTACTGGAGGCTAATACCTGAGAAAGAAAAGAGGAAAAGGTATGATTGGGGGAAGAGAAATGTTTAAGTGAAGCAGGTCTGAGAAACCCTCAATCACTCACCTCCCCAGGAGTCAGGGAGGGCAATCTCCAGAGTGGGTATTGTGCTCTAGAGTTGTCCATTTGGGCTCAAATAGTCACACTTTTGTACACCTGTTCATCTGGTCACTGGAAGTAGGTTACCACAAGGAAGGACACAATCTTGTGAAAAGCTCTCTGTAACTTAGGTATTGACTAAAGGAATTCCCACTCTACACTCCCCAAAGCTGGACAACAAATCCTTCCTTGAAGGGAAATCTGAGTGCCCTCCCCTCCCACCTGGTCTCCTGTCACTCTGTCTTCTCAGCTCTGCTTATCTTTTAGAGTCTCCAGGGCAACAGAACTTTGTCCTGATGGAAAATTTAAAAGGGAAGCACCAGTGGGGTTGCACACGGTTACACTTGGTTTGAGCTACAAATGGGCATTATCTCACTGTTCAGCTGTTTGTTCCAGATTATTTCTCACCTTCTGGGATGAGGTCAGCTAGACTAAATGGTTTAACTGGTAGTATAAATTAGAACCCAGGATCTGGAGCTATGACTTAAAAATCATATCCTTTCCAAGAAAGAGTTATTTTTAGCTAGAATTGGGCAAGGGGAGACCAAGAAGGAGTAATGGGTCATTCATATTTTTCATTGCCCCTGTTGGGCAACAAGAATGTTGCCTTCCTTATTCTCACCATCAGGGATGATAACTGGACTGAGATGATGACTCTTTGTTTTGCCTGCTGGCTTGTTGGTCCAAGGAACCCAAAGTGTTCAGGCATTAGCTTACAATTCAGTGGAGATTTTGCTAGTCTCCAGAAAAAAAAAAGTGTTCCTTGTTTAGGAGTCTGACTTCTATAAGTGTGTGAGGGGCAGTAATGACAAGTGGAATCATTCATCCTTCAACTTCTCTGTCACTGACCCATCTAATATTTCTACTGAAATTTCAGTGCCCCATAGAGTATTTAGTTCATGTTTATACTGCATTTAGGGCCTAGGAGTTTGCTTTTTCCGAGTATTGTTTCTGAGATGCAGCTACTCACAGACTTCAGTAGCTTACCCAGAACTACCTAGCCCATGGATCTGACAGTCATAAGATGTGAGCAGTGGGATGTGTGGTCATGGAAACATTTTAGTACCCATAGGAGAAGAGTGCTTCTCCAGGAATCACCTATAACTAACATGAATTATGTTCTATCTGACAAATTAAAATAGAATACAAAATGGGCTCAGTTATTGAAACATGGTAGTGATATACTTTGGAATGGACATGAGAGGTCCAAAAGACATTCAGGCTCTCTGTGATCCTGGTAGCTTGGCAGGAGTTGTTTTCAAACCACATCTCATCTTCTGTAGTCAGATAGTAAGGCCCTGTTCTGAGGTATCTTCTTCCCTTTGGAACCCAGCTTCAAAGCCTAATGCAGAATGACATGTGTTTGTCCTTGAACCTTAAAATTTATTGTGATTCTCCTATGATCATTTTCTATTAGCTCTGTGGACATTTGCACAGCATCAATACTTCTATCACTGTAGAATCTGCTAGGGCATATTAATCATCTGACAGGGCTGCATTCACTGCAGCTTGAGCTCTTAGCTGTAGATTTCTTTGCTTTCCTCTAATCTTCACTCAAAGCTGGATGCTCTTTGATCATCAAGGATACAGGTCAGAGTGATGTTCTGTGTTCATGAGCATACAGCATATGATAATAGAATGTTTTGTTGTTGTTGATGGTGGTAGTTTTCATTTTGTTCCTTCCTTCCTTCCCTCCCTCTCTCCCTCCCTCCTCCATCCTTCCTTCCTTCCTTCTTTCCTTCCCTCCATCCTCCCCCTCTCTCTATCTCTGTATCTCTCTCTCTCTCTCTCTCTCTCTCTCTCTCTCTCTCTATATATATATATATATATATATATATATATAAATTGAAACAAGCTTGTTTTACATGTCAGTCCCTGTTCCTGTACCCTCTTGTCCTCCCCTGTTCCCCCCACCAACACCCATCCCATCCCCTTCCTGCTCCCCAGGGAGGGTGAGGCCTTCAGTGGAGATCTTCAAAGTCTGTCATATCATTTGGAGCAGGACTCAAGCTCTACTCTATGTGTCTAGGTGGAGAGAATATCCCTCTATGTGGAATGGGCTCCCAAAGTTCATTTGTATACTAGGGATAAATACAGAGGTTCCATAGACTGCCCAGTTATCCTAACTAACACCATATTCAGGGAATCTGGGTCATCCCTACACTGGTTTCCCAGCTATCAGACTGGAGCCCATGAGCTCCCAAGTCAGCCATTTTTGTGGCTTTCTCCAGCCTGGTCTTGACCCGTCTGGTCATCATTCCTCCCTTTCTGCAACTGGATTCTCAGAGTTCTTTAGCTGTGGGTGCCTGTTTCTGATTCTCAACTACTAGATGAAGGCTCTAGGATGGCATATAAGGTAGTCATCAATCTCATTATTTACTATGTTGATCCTACCTATCCAAGAGCATGGGAGATCTTTCCATTTTCTGGTATCTTCTTTAATTTCTTTCTTTAAAGACTCAAAGTTCTTGCTATATACATCTTTCACTTGTTTAGTTAGTGTTACCCCAAGATATTTTATGTTGTTTGTGGCTATTGTAAAAAGTGATGTTTCTCTGATTTCTTTCTGAGCCCCTTTATCATCTGTATATATTAGAGCTACTTATTTTTTTGTTTTTTGAGTTAATCTTGTATCCTGCCACTTTGCTAAAGGTGTTTATCAGCTATAAGAGTTCCCTGGTAGAGTGTTTTGGGTCATTTATGTAAATTATCATATCATCTGAAAATAGTGAGAATTTGACTTCTTCCTTTCCAATTTGTATCCCCTTGACCTCATTTTGTTTTTTAATTGCTCTAGCTAGGACTTCAAGTACAATATTGAAGAGATATGGAATTTGTGTTGTTGTTAAATTCTAACTTTTAAGCATGGTAGTCTGATAAGATACAGAAGGTTATTCCAATTTTTTTGTACCTATTGAGGGTTGTTATATTGCTGAGTATGTGGTCGATTTTAGAGAAGGTTCTATGTAGTACTGAGAAGAAGGTATATTCTTTTTAAAATTTATTATTTTTATTATTTTATATATTGATCCAAGTTCTCTCTCCCTCCCATCCTCACATGCTCCCAGACCCCCCTCCCACCCCATTCCACACCCACTCCACAGGGAATATGAGGACTTCTAGAATGGGTCATCAAAAGGCATATTCTTTTGTGTTTGGATGGAATGTTCTATAGATGTCAGTTAAACCAAATTGGGTCATAACTTCTGTTACTTCTTTCGTTTCTTTGTTGAGCTTCTGTCTGGTGGACTTGTTTAGTGTGTTGGGAGTGGGGTGTTGACATCTCCCACTGTATGTGTGAGAGGTTTTATGTGTGATTTGAGTTTTAGTAATGTTTCTTTTAAGAATGTGGGTGCCTTTGTATTTGGGGCATAGATGTTCAGGATTGACCCTTCATCTTGATTGGTTTCTCCTGTGATGAATAAGAAATGACCTTTATCTCTTTTGATTGATTTTAGTTTCAATCTAAATTTTTAGATATAAGTATTGCTGTACTGCTTGTTTCTTGGGTCCATTTGATTGGGAAATCTTTTCCCAACCTTAGCTCTGAGGTAATGTCTGTCTTTGAAGTTGAGGTGTGTTTCTTGTATGCAGTAGAAGGATGGATTCTGTCTTCTTATCCATTCTGTTATCCTGTGTCTTTTTATAGGCGAGTTAAGACCATTAATATTGAGGGATATTAATGAACATTGGTAGTTAATTCTTGTTTGTTTTGGATTTGTTGTTATTGGTGGTATTATGTGTAGATTTCCTCCCCCCATTTTTCTTTCGGCTATTGGTAAAGTA
The DNA here is from genome assembly GCF_943737965.1 of Phodopus roborovskii. Classification (NCBI taxonomy): domain Eukaryota; kingdom Metazoa; phylum Chordata; class Mammalia; order Rodentia; family Cricetidae; genus Phodopus; species Phodopus roborovskii. The sequence continues at coordinate 30,502,874 of NW_026126416.1, read as the reverse complement.
GGATTATCAATTGCCTATATTTTTGTGGGTGTAGTTAACTTCCTTGGGTTGGAGTTTTCCTTCCAGAACTTTCTGTAGGACTGGATTAGTTGATAGTATTGTTCAATTCTGCTTTTGTCATGGAATATCTTGGTTTCTCCATCTATAGTGATTGAAAGCTTTGCTGTGTATATAGTCTGGGATGGCATTTATGGTGTTGGTAGACTATCTATCCAGGACCTTCTGGCCTTCAGAGTTTCCATGGAGAAGTCAGGTGTAATTCTGATAGATTTGCCTTTATATGTTACTTGGCCTTTTTTATTTACTGCTCTTAATATTCTTTCTTTATCTGTATATTTGGTGTTTTGATTATTATGTGGAGAGGGGACTTTTTTGTGGTCCACTCTATTTTGTGTTCTGTAAGCTTATTGTACTTTCATTGGCATGTCTTTTTTTAGGTTGAGGAAGTTTTCTGCTATGATTTTGTTAAATATATTTTCTGCACCATTGGGTTGGGCTTCTTAACTTTCTTCTACACCTATTATTCTTAGGTTTGGCATTTTCAAGGTGTCCCATATTTCTTGGATATTTTGTGTTAGGGATTTGTTGGACTTAAGATGTTCTTTGGTCAATGAATCTATTTCTCCTAGTGTATCTTCAACACATGAGATTCTCTCTCCCAACTCTTGTATTCTGTTGGTTATGCTTGTATCTGTAGTTTTGATCATTTACCCAACTTTTCTATTTCTGGTATTACCTCAGTTTGTGTTTTCTTTATTGTCTCTATTTCACTTTTCAGGTCATGAACTGTTTGAATTCTTTCCTCCATCTGTTTGATTGTATTTTCTTGGTTTTCCTTGCTTTCTTTAAAAGATTTGTTGATTCCTTGCATTTTTGGTTTGTTTTTTCTTCCATTTCTTTAAAGGATTTTCTTTATTTCCTCTTTTAGGGGCTCTGTCATCTTCATGAAGTTGTTTATGAGGTCATTCTCTTCTGCTTCATCTCTGTTGGGATGTTCAAATCTTGCTCATGTGGAGTCCCTAGACTTTGGGGGTATCTGTTGTTGACTGTGTTCATATACTGTCGTCTACTCATCCCTTATTCCAGTCATATGGTAGGGTCTCTCCCTCTCCTGGTGAGTATGGGACCAAGGTTCTCTTCCAGTGGGTACAAGCAGGTCCAATACTCAGATGGATCTCCTTGTCCAATGGGTGGAGGTGGTATTAGGGTGCTAGAAGATTCCAGATGGGCATGTCTGCTGGGACAAGTGACCCTGTGCACCATCCCCAGTCCTCAGGAAGCCCCAGGCAGGGCACCAGAAGGCAGGACCAGTACACTGGCAGACTCTGGGCAGGCCAATCCACCTGGATGGGTTCCTCTATGTGCACACAGGCCCCAGGCCTCTGGAGGTTCTGAACAGGGCCCTGGAAGGCGGGCTGGAAACAGGCCCGGGCTCTCTTTCTTTTGTAGTGGAATTATTCTATGCTTAAGTTGCCACTATTGTAGCCATTATCAACATGAAAAAATAGAAATGTGGTTAGTGATGCTGAATAACTTTAATTTTAATTTGATCTGACTTGGTTTCATATAACTTAACACGTACATAGCCCAAGATGGCCACTGTCCAACATAATGGCAGTTACATGCTGCCTGTTGAGCCTCTTCACCACACTGAGCAGAGGAACAAGTGGAAGAGGCAATGGCTCAGTTAATGTTGAAGAAGGTGTCCCTCAGTGTCTCAAACCCAGTACTCTAAAACTGTTATTAACATGGTAGTCACAGCTTTATTTCCTATGCTCTGGGTCTAAGTGATAGCTACCCATTGTGCATTCAGTAAACCAGCACACTGCCAATGTGATGGAGCAGTGTAATATAGGAAGGATGTCTAGATGTTTTGTCTTATAGTATGATAAGAATACAGGTTTAGCATCGTTCTAGAAGAAAACTGTAATGAGTAAAGCTCACCTCACACATTCTGTTAATGATTCTCTTCTGAACCAATGACCAAATTCATAGCCATAGATCATCCATCTGATTCTGTATCCATTTGCTCTATCAGGTATCACATGTAATAGACATCTCCAATGGGATACTGTTAGGTCAAGCTTGTAGTAATCCATATTTGTTGACTAGTGAAACCCACTGCCAAAATCCAGCATGTTGCCTAGTTTTGGAGTTACATTTTTATTGGAACATGTAAAGATCACCATTTACTCACATGTTATCTGTGCCTACTTTCATGTGATAACAACAAAGTTGAATAGTAGGCTATGTGGGCCACAACATATAAAATATTTATTTATTAGACTTTTATAGTAAATCTGGAAGATCCCTGCCATATCTGTCTTGTAGCAGCCAGGGAGCAGTTACTGCTGATCCTTTCGTTCTCTAGTAGTTACATTAGTCTCCATTTCCTGGCCTAACCTCCCTTTTGAGTTAGTGAATACAGCTGTATGATCAGCACAAGGACATGGCCATCATGTTAATCTGTGAGTAACCACTCTTTGACTATATTTCTACCTATTGCCATTGCTTTTATGTCCCTACTTTAAACAGGGGTTCATGATAACAATTCACATTGTCAAGTATCATTTTGAAGCTCTCACCCTGGGTATGCACCATCGTACAGCCTATTAATTTTTCCTCAGAATTCTTTTGCACAAGTGAATGGCAACAGATTCCTTTGTAGGAGGATCAGAGAGTGATTGCAGTATAGGCATGCTTGGAATCATGTGTTCCAAATGTGTAAAGAAACATGGTGTGTGTGCGTATATGTACATATGGGTAATGAGCATCATTCACAGTTAGGTCCCTTTGCTGACATGACAGCCTTGCTATTTTCACAAGTGTTGCAAACCTGTGACTTTAAGTTGTTTACCTCTAACATTTGTCCATTATTGTCTTGGTCCTTGATTATCCCAAAGACTATCAGGGGAGCAAATTCTGTGACATCACCAGCTATGACATCTACCATCACCTCTGACTTACAGGGGAAGATCAAAACCAGACATTTAGAGGGTAGTGACCCTCTCTTGTGTTGACCTTACAGTGTTGGTAAAGGAAATACTCTCTAGACTTTTTAGAGGAACATAACTGCTGGGTATAGTTTATGGTCCTAGCTAGATAACCAGCCACATCCTTGAGTATTTAAATTCTTTACTATGGCAACTTTTTCTTCTTTGATCCAGGGATATTGAGGTTTTGATTCAAGAGACATTTTCATAGTAGGTTAGTGCTGTCTTTTGGGAACCTTGCCAAAGTATTAATTTCTTTATCTTGAGATACCCCCTTAGCCCCTGAGGTTCCTGAACACTTTAATATTTTAGGTTTAGATTCTGGTCACTTGATTAAGCACTATCAGAGTGTCCTCTCCAGGTGCTAAATTGGCAGCTCCCCTGGAAGATGGTCCTTTGCTCTCCTTAGCACTCTTAGCACATTCTAGCCAGGTTATTCTATGCTTTAACCCCAGGTGTAGTTAGAGGTCAGTAGGGGGAGTGTGTGTGTGTGTGTGTGTGTGTGTGTGTGTGTGTGAGTCCTGCGGTGCTGCTAAAGCACAGGTGTATTGTCTTCTGCTGAGCTGGAGTAGTGCAGTAGCATGTAAGTGTCTGGACCCCAGCTCCTCTCCCTGTTCCTTTTATGTCCTTAGTGAGAGCCACAGTGATTTGAATATCCTATGGCCTAGCCAGCAGCAGGTTTTCCCAGCAGGCTTGAGCCTAAGCCAAGCCCTTGAATATTCCCAGACACTGATAGAAATGTTAAGCATATTTCCCAGAAAGACACTGCTCCTGGCCCTAAGCCAAGATCCCTGAAAGTTCCGTTCCATCTTCACACACATCTTTTGCTGTGGCTGTGTTCTCTTAAAGTATCTGGTGAAGATAAGCTGTAACACTGTCTAAAATATCTTCTCTAATACACACTTTTGACCAATCACCCTGACATATTCTGTCTCTTTCCCCAGAATCCCAAATGGTCCCATCTTGGGATATTGCTTTGTAGGAACTCCCTTGCTTTTTGGGATGACTGCAGCCCTAGATTTGGTGGGACAAAAGCAGGAGGAATAGGTTGTATCTATTGGCCCAGAAACTAGAGTTGTCTAGGGACTGAGACTCTTTAGGATACCTATCCACATGTCTTCAATGTGTATCAGGTCCTAGGTTTTCTAACGGTCTTGACCTTAGCAGGACATACCTGACTGCATTGGTCTCTTAACCTTTTTGGAAGTTCAGTCACTTTGCTAAATTCTCCCCTTGACCCATGGTTTTTCTCTGTCCTTGTATCACAGAGATTATTGGTCTGTGCTATATCTAAAAATTATCCAATGTTTTAAAATATATAATTTTAAACTTGGAGTCTAGTAAGAAATGTTTATCTACTCACATAGACTTTGGAAAGTATCCATTGTGGATTTTTTTGAATGCTAGATCATCTTGATGGAAAGCCAACTTCACAAAGTGTGGAAATGGTACTCATGAAGATCTAGTGCTCCACCTGATTAGGCATCCTTCCAGCTGAAGGAGCATCCTTTGATCACTGGTTTCTTGACGTGGACTGCATGCAGTGCGGAACACTCCACAAGAGGTGCTGAGGCTTTCATCAGTTGCCAACCTTCCCTCAGTCTGCTGGGTGTCTCTGTAGCAGCTCTTTAATGTAATCTCACACTCCCTCAAACACAGGCTCCTCTGCATCTTGCTAAGAAGCACCTGAGGCCTGTAATTAGTACTCAGTGCCCAGCCCTCATTCTACCAGGACTTGCCTACCTGCTGTAATTGTAGCCTTAATACAAGCCCAGATTGGTTCTTTTGGATTGTTTTCCCATGATCCTGTGGCTTCATTTATTCTGGTTGCTTTCTTGATAAAACGTGCTGTAGCCTACAACTTTTGTAAAAAGTGTATTTAATTCTTGCTGCAAAGTTTCTGGTAACTAATCACATTTATACAACATTTCAGTTCTGGGACTATGTTAGTATTTAATGCACATTTTAAAAACAAATGTGACAGGTTAGTTTCTCTGCTGTTTTTAATCAATATCAAGCATATTGATCGATTACGTGACAAATACTCAAATTTCATCTTATCTTCCTTCTTTTTATTTCAGATATCATGTTCTTAGTCCATGAGAATTTATTGAAGACTCATCTCCTTGTTGATTAAACTGTGACCAGATGTAACATTTTGGGCTTAGGTCTCAGAATAGTAATAATGTTGAAAGCTTTTCAATCCTTGTAGTTTTCTGGGACGTGAGTCAGCTTCCTTCTGCATGCTTGTGCATGCTCCAGCTAGCTGTCCAGGTCCCATGCTGCCTCTGTGTGTCTGTGAGGCCTGTGCTCATAAAAGGCCACAGAGAACGTAAAGTGAGTGCTGCTGCAGACAGGCATGCCACAGCCATTTCCCTTGTACAGCTCCAACCTGCACTCCAAGGTTTGGAAAAGGAAAGTTCCCCAAGGCCGAAGTTCTTCTATCATTGTATTCCTCAGAATGTGCTGTGCATTTGGCCAGTCATCAATAATTGTTTGTTGAAGCAAATATAACAAATCCATGAAAGCATAATATCGATTTTTATCTTTTCACAAGAGTCTTGGCTCTTACTGTTATCTCTAGGTTAATTGAAATATCTTTTCAGCTATTTTTTTCTGATAAGAATACACATTTAATGTGGTCATTTTGAAAAAAATTAAATGGCTAATAAAAATATTTTCACATATTGCCATAAGCCATTTGTTTCAGCTAATATTTTATGATTTTACTATTTATTTTATTTCATTTTGTTTGAGAATTTCATACATGGACATTACATTATTTCTACTCCTTTCTCTTCCCCTTCCAACTACTCCTGTGTACACCTCATTCCCTTTTAAATTTGTGACATCATCTTATTTAATTATTATTGTTACACACACACACACACACACATACACACACACACAAATGCAATATGCTATGTTCCCTTAGCATTGCTTATATGTGTATGTGTTAAGGACTGACCACTAAAATTGCTTTCATTTTGTTTAAGTTTCTCCTACTAGTGACTTAATTCATAGTCTTTTTGAAGAATTTGGAATTCCCACAAAGCAGTTACTTCAAATCTTCCAATAGACTTTTCTCCTTTATCAACTACTATCTGCTTGGTTTCTGGCATTTTGATTTGATTGTCAGGTGGGAGGTCATGGTTTTCTGAATGCTCTTGATGCTTTAAAAATATGCAATGTGTGTGAGAAGTGAAGGATTGGGTATTTAAGTAGTGTTTATGGTCTGGCTTCATTTTTGCATGTCTTTCCAGAAATTCTAAGCAGTCTGCAAGTTTCCTCTGAGCCTGTAGTCCTTTTATTGCAGTAGTAGATAGTGTTCCAGGGCTAGTCTGCCAATAGTTTGTTTTCAGTGTGCCTTCACTAAACACTAGAGGGCAATGTAAGCCCAGGTTTGTCTTGAACCCAAAGGGGATGCATTGCTTCAAACCAGGGAAGGACCTAAAGGGTTGTCTGTGCCCACAAGCCTCTGCCAGTTACTCAAGATAGAGTCAGATACCTCAGAGTTATTGCCTTGTGGCAGGTATTGTAGGATACTACTAGGCCTTGGACGGGGATAACGTGGAACTTTATGTCCTTTCTGTAGCTACCATTATTTTGGACTATGGGGGTCCAGTCCCTGCCTCTTCCCCTCATACACTCCAGGGTAATGAAGAAAAACTCTTAGAGTACTGGGAACTATTCTTATCTGAGGGTTACTAGATTTTTCTATCTAGGGGAAAAGTAAGCAAGCAGACACTTTGTGTTGGTAACTTCTTTCTGGATGATCTCTCTTTATATATAAATGTTTCTCTCCTGCCCAGTACCTATTTTTATCTTCAGTTACAGTTACAAATCTCCACACAGCCATAGCTACACATCTCATTCGCATATTCTCTCGCCATACAGCACTGTACACAGTTCCTAGGTCAGCTTCTCTGTGGCAGCAGCGCTTTCACACGTCTCTCTCTTGCAGTCACTCACAAACACATACTTCAACACCATTCATTCATTCTTTACTCACTTTCATCCATTCTCTCACACTTCTTTCCCATAGCACCTTCTCTTGTGTATCTCTGCCGTCTACCTCTCTTGCCCTTCCATCGCTGTTCCTTCTCTCTCTGCCTCGACACTCTCTTTCTCACCTCTCATCCGCTCTCCTTCTCTGTCTTCTGCCCCTTCTGTCTGTCCTTCTCACTGCCAAAGTATGAACAATTTTATGTTGTTTTACAGGGCCCTACCTAAACTCATAACACAAGTTAAGTCACATAGTTTCTCTCAGTCTAGGACTGTCACAATGACCCATGTGCGTACCTCTAAATTCAGACAGAAAATGACATTGGAAATAAAGGCTTAACAATAACATCTAGTTATCTGGACCTTGAGCCTGAGACTGGGACTACGTGTGTAGACTAAAGTTGCTTCAAGCTCTGGCTTTGAATCAATTAACAACACCTGGGAGAATGAGCTTGTTTATGTGTCTCTAGGGGAAACTAGATATTGTCTCCAGGAGTAACCAACCTGCTTTAAATTTGCTCTGAAGTCTAAAGTTAGCTGTCTGTGTGAAAGGCTGTCTTTGTGACTGAGAATTATTTTTTCTGTTCACAATATTACACAACTTACGCAGAAGATCATTTTCTGGTCATCCATAGTTATATGTGTGTCAAACAAATATAAAACACACCATATCCCCAAAGGGCTGTGGAAAGAATGCCTTAGCTGTTTTTATTAGGGAGGCATAACAGTGGTGCCCAAGAAAGGTATAGGAACAACCAGTCATTCAGTCAGCAAGCCCATGGCTTTGCCAAGTGTGTGTGTGAGGGTCCCCAATAACACCTAGTGAATAGGCTTTGCCAAGTGGGACTCTCCAGATGATGCTACTGTGCAAATGAGTCACTCTACTCTTGAGTTTAGTTGTTTATTTTTTTTATTTGGTACCATAATTTCCAGATGATTTGGATCATGTTTTTGGTTGGCATTGTATGTAGAATGCTCATTTTGCTATTAAATAATCTTCTAAATAGTATTTAGTTGGCTTGCAGATACAATTATAATTTTCTTCCTTCCTTCCTTCCCTCCTTCCTCTCTCTCTCTCTCTTTCTGTCTTCTACTTTGCCTTTCTTATCCACTGTACATCCTTCTGTGCTTTCTTCTTTTCTTCTTGTCTGGCTTTATAACCATTTTCAAGGGTGCTTCCTTGGGGAGCTCGGGGAAGAGATGATGAGGAAAGTCACAAGCAAGAGAGAGGGACCTAGTATTTTATTTTGAAGTTGACTAGGTCCTTCCACCAAAGGCCAGTTCTACAGGGCCCTTACCTTTTGAGAAATAGTTACTCCTCCCTACATCCTTTTAGACTAAAGGAATCAGGGCAGTATCACTATACTGTCTGTTGTGGTGTCCCTACATACCTTAATAAATAGTCATGTGAGCATCCTGTTTTTATTGTGTAATCTTACCTGTTGAGAGGCTGGTTCATCTTTATAAATGTTTCAGGACAGCCAGTACTAAGTAATAGAGAAATCCTATCTCAGCAAACTATAAAAAGGAGTGTAACTGTTCTTTGCCTCCAAGGACTGAACCTAGGGTCCTGCACATGCTAGGCAAGTGCTCTACCACTGAGCTGCCTTTCCAGCCCTTGCAAAGACAGCTTTGCAGAATAAATTTACTTGATCAGAAAGGGAAAGAAAAGGACATAAACACACACCCAAATTACTCTCAGTGTGAAGTACCTCTCATAGGTCATCATTTGTACTCTCTGACCATAAAAACTTGGTTATAGGAATGCTGATGTCCTGAGTTAGAATCTGAGAGGCACATAGATAGGAAGACATGGTGACATTTAGAGATTGTGGGATGGAATGGAGAGTGGCAGGTGTGGTGGCAATAGTTGTGACAGGATCAGAATCCAGCCACTGCATTGGTGAGTGTTTCATGTCAGTACCCAAGTTGTGCTGGTTGACCATGTCCATGCCTCTAATGGTTCTCATAGTTTGTCTTTCTGCTTTAAGACTCATTCTTTAGCCTCTTTATCTTCCTTCCCTCTCTGTCTCTCTCGGTTATACCTGTATATTTGTCAAAGTGTGTGAAGGTGAATGTTTGTCACATGTGTGTACGGGTCTTTTCCATTTGGGATACTAGTTTGCATTGCATTTTCACTGCAAGGCCATAGTGGTTTTTTTGTTTGTTTGTTTTTTTTTTTTTTTTTTTGGCTGACTCAGAGGAGATAGAAGGATGCAGAGAAGAAGGAGGGACTAAAAAGATGCATGGCCTTTTTTGATCCAAAAGGTAGATAAAAGGGTTAAGTGATCTCTCCTCTGTTGCTCCATGAATCAGTCAGGTTTTTAACCTTCTATTTGACTCCTGAGCTTTATTGAATAATAAAATATTAAAAACAAAAACAAAACACTGCAATACCTTTCCTGAACCTAGAGCTCACAGATCTGGCTATGATGGCTGGTTGAGATCCACCTGTCTCTGCCAATCACCAGCACTGTGGCTACAGTTGTGTAGCATTGCACATGGGTTCTGGGGATCCGAACTCAGGTCCTCACATTTGTGTGGAAGGCATTTTACTAAATGAGTCATTATTTCGGTTGCAATCACTTTTTTCAAGTGATATTTTAGCCATTATTAAATGCTCATCTTTATTTCTCTAGAGTGTTTCATAGTCTACTTTGTCAGATCTTTATACAGATATTTCTTAAGTTTAATGTTTCCATGGTAACTTTAAAACTTACCTGTACCTCTATGTTTAAAGTATATCTCTTAGAATTTAGCTTCTTTCAAATATGAAGTATATACCATAGCATCATTATGTTGCATTACTGTAATTAGAACCCCACAAGTTGCTAACTTTATATAATCAAAAAGTTGTAGATTTTATCCTTCTCTATATAAACACACATGAAAAAGTGACAGTTTTGTGTGTGTGTTAATTAGTTTATTTGTGGTCAATATTTCATGATGCATGTGTATATTGAAATACTAAGTAGTGTGTGCCTTAAACAGATTAAATTATCTACACTCAGGTAAGATTTTTTTACAATGAAGATGGACAAAAATGGATTCCTGTAAAAGAAAGAAAGAAGTCATCCCCATCACATTTATGAATTACTTCTCTCTTTATTGTACATGTTTTTTTCTGTTTAGTCAGTCAGAATTCATTTCTATGTTTTGCAATCATTAACCTTGACTGGTGTGTTGTTGGAGATGGGAAAAGAATCCAAATAACAGAGCCTCTGAGAAAATGGGGAATCCAGGCTTGTTAGATGGAGCAAGTTCCTGTAAAAAAAAAAAAAAAAAAAAAAAAAAAAAAAGCAACCATTTATATTAAAGAGATGCTCTTCTGGAAGTGGTGAAACCATCTCTTGTGGTCATCTGGAATGAAAAGCTGATTAAGTACAAATTCAGAGAAAATTTAAGATATGGCTAAATGATCTGACACATGCAGGCCTCCTAGGAGGGGAGGCAGTGGGATAAATATCACAGGCTTCCTCTCCACCTACACTCTAACAGTGTTGTTAGGGCTCCTATTAGCCTGACTTACTACATTCTGAATTCTTTTTGATTATGCACTAGGCATAATGAATGTCATTAGAGACTTTGGGGTTCTGTTAATTTCTTTTGATGTGTCGTTTTAAATAAATTTAATACACAATTAACTTGGATATTAGCACCATAGGTTTTTTTTTCCTTTTTAGATAATATGTGGGTTTTATATCAAAAAACTCATAAATTGATATTCAGGTGTTCATAATACAAATAGTGTCAATTTGTCTGCTTTCTAGTGGTGCTTGGCTGCTACTTTGATATTTTGTTTATGATGTTTTTTCAGGGAAGTGATATGTGGTACATTCTGGTCATCAGTGAACAAACCAACATGTTACAGTGAACTATGATGCTAGATTACTATATCGTCAGGGCTCTCTAGGGGAGAACTGATAGGGTAAACTCATAGTATGAAAGGGGATTTATCAGGTTGGCACACATAATTTGGGCTGAGGTAGTCCACCAACAGATGCCTGTGTGTTGGAGGAGCTGAGGATCCAGTAGCTGCTCAGTCCATGAGGCAGTCTCAATCTGATACTAAAGGTCTAGAGGATTCCTAGAGAACTGGTCTTCAGTTCTGGAGGATCAGATCAGGTCTGGAGAATTGCTGATCTTCAGTTTGGGTTGGGAGATACCTGATATTAGTGAATGATGTAAAACATATTGGCAACAGCTGGATAGATGCACCATGGCGTAGGCCTGATCTAGCTTCCTTCAGAGGCATGCAACATAGGTTTTTCAGATTAGAGTTCATGGCTCCTAGGGCACTATGGGTCTTTCAGTTCCTGAGATATTGGGGAACCCCCTCAGGCAGTGAAGCAATCAGGCCACCTGTGTATCTCTGAGTTCCCTAGAAGTCAGCAAAGCTTGGCTCGACAAGTGTTCTTAGCCATTGATCTTATGTACCACACAAAGCTTGTAAACATCACTGTATCCTAGCAACTAAAATTGCATTCTTTTTGGCAGCCACCATCATATTCTGTTTCTGAGAAGGGTATAAAAAGTCCATTTGTTTGCAAAATGTTTGTCTCATCTGTAGTCTTGCTGGGGCCCCTCCAACTCAGCCTGGTTTTAATTCCCACCAACCATATCAAGAGACCCTGGTTCAGTAAGTAGGCACTGGTGTTTACATACCTACCAAAAAGAAGTGATGGCACCCAGGCAAAGTAACACTGCTTCCAAACTTCCCACTTCAGGTCTTTCACCTTCAGCTTGGGTCTTTCCAACTGCTTACAAAGTTCATGACATGGGAAGATAGAATTTGGGAATCCCTTTTATGAGTCTTTTCCAAAATTTCCCTTCCTTCCTTAACTGTAGTTACCTTGAAATCAGTACCATGTTTTTTTTTTTTTTTTTTTTTTTTTTTGCGTCAGAACTTGTGTGCTTATATCTGTGTAATCAGTACCACAGTTTCACAGTTTCCCAGGTCAGAGAACCTGTGTGTTTATGTCCGTGGAACCAGTACCACTGTTTCCCAAGTGAGAGCCTGTGCGCATCCATGGTGATTGTTGTGCTATGTGTTTACTGACTCTGTCCTTAGACTAGAAGATGCAGAATGAAGTGTTTACTCCCTATAATGCCTTCCCTGTTCATGGACACCTCCCCGCCCCAGGAATCTCCTGTTCACACTCTCGTGCATCAGTAGAGATGAGTTTTGTGTCCATATCTTACAGTATAAATCTGAAGATGACTTAGTATTTATTTAACCATTAGTAGAAGAACAATCCCAAACTTAAACCATCATTTCTGCTTCTCATCTTCAAAGTTCTGTCCCTCACTCTTGAGGGTGCAATGTGCCATTCTAAACACTTGTAGACTCAAAGTAAAATCTGATTCCTTGAATATCACACACTGAAGAAACATTAGGGATTATTTAACTGAACCTCTTCATTGCACAGATGAGCAAACAGAGCCTTGAGGAGGCAAATAATTCACCACAGCAAGGGTGGGTGCTGGAGGGGGTAAGGGGGGAAGGATCTGAGGGAGATGCTTGAGTTTGATGAGAAAAGGTGCACCTCCTGAGTTGTGAGCTGTGAGTTGTGAAGCTTGTTGAGGGGCAGCTTTGTCCTTGGTGCCGCTTGGCAGCAGTGATAAGAGTTTTATAGATGGGGAGGCTTGGATGGGGAGGAGAAGGGATTTCTTTGGAAATCTTGTCTGAAACTGCCATAAATCTTAGAAACATGCAGTTGGAAAACACATCAAACATGTCCTTTCAGAGGCAGGTTGTCACATTTCATCACTGATGGGCTCTCTATTTTAGTCTCTTTTCCTCAAGCAGCTGTGCTCACTGCGGTGGGATTCAGAACAAGAAGGCGGGCCACTCAGCTTAGAAGCCAAAGGTGTGAAAGTCTTCTCAGATTTTGTCAGTTTGTCTGTTTAAATAAGACTGTGCACTGTTCTACAACCCATCCTTCTTCTTTAATTCCCACTCCATGAACTGGAGAGAATTTGAAAATGATGACCTCAGACTAGTCTCTTGCTGGTCTTTGTCATTCTTCATGCCAAAGCTGAATCCAGACACCTTGTCAGATCACGTGGTTAAAATTTCTTAGGTGTATGGCTTCTGTATTGTTATTGTTTGTATTAAGAATCAAAGACGTCATCTGGGAGAACAAGAGAGCAAAAAGGCAAGCCAAGAAAACCCCTCACGGCTGGGTGGGCATGCTTTTGAACAAGAAATCTGGAGACTAGGGGAGGATATGCCCAAATTACAAATCATGTGATTTGTGGGAGTTTGTGTCTTTAAAGAGAAAACATGTGGATGTTGAAAAAGTGGTCTTGTTTAGCTCTGGCAACTTAATAATTGGAGTTACTTCTCCAGTGTACAAATCTGTGAGGGACGAGACACTGTCCTGAACATATTCCTGGTTCTTGACAGTCATTTACTCACTTTAAGGACCACAAAATTAAACAGTCAGTCTCTCATCTTTTTATTAAATGAGTAGAGTGGGTTGGTCTGTGGAGTGGGAGGTGCATTTGATCATACAAACGAATCCTGGCATCCGTGACTCTTCTGGCTATTGGCAAGTGTTGGAGTTCTCAGACTGGAGGGCAGGGGACAGCACCTGGTGTGAATGTGGCTGCACATGAATGATTGGCTGAATATATAACTCATTGTCACCAGTTAATAGCATCTAGCGGCTGCTCTCTTGGGGTGAGTTCATAGGGTAACACCACAGGTACAAGGCTTTTATTTGGAAGTCAGGAAATTATAAAGTAGCAAATGAACACGAATGGTTTCCTGTGAAATAAGTTATTAAAAATAAGCTGTTGCCACCACTAACTTTCTCATTTTAAATGGAACTGACACTCTGACCAAATAATTGGTAGTAATTGCAGGCCTTGTGTCAGATTTAATAAACCACTCAAACTTTAAATCCTTTAAAGACACAGCTAGTCTGTATTACAAGATACAGCTTTCATATCCTTTACCACCTGATTACAGTCACTGGCATTTCTCTTCAATATAGTATTTTCTGCTTTTTTAATAAAAGAACTGTCATTTCTGATAAAAGCTGAAAAAATATCATCTGGGGAAATAACACAATTGATGGGTATCCCTGGCTGAGACCAAATAAGCACACATCTTCAAAAATTTTAATGTGAATTTTGACCCTGAGCTGGACATCTTGTGGGGATTATAACTCATTATGTGAAATGAGAAATAGAGTTGGGGCAGTTATTGACCTCTGAGACTCTTAAGCAGCTCCTCTTGGTTTTGGGGGCATCTTCCTTAAAATAAGTAATATACACTTGCTTTGGCTCAACCAAAGATGAACACCATGGGTGGAAGAGAACACCTTCCTGCCCTCTGATCCATGAGGTAGAGTGATTTCATGATACACTGTATTCCCCATGGAACTAGCAACAGCTAGGCACTTTGTCACGTGACTTTGCAGCCCACTCATTAAAGTGAGGACCACACCTAGTCTACTGATCTGGTTGGCCACACAACTGGCTTTGGCCCATGAAACACAGGTAGGTTTAGAAATATAGTTTCATGGGGTAACATGGCTTATTATCTCATGCTCTTGTATTGATGACACTATACTCAAGAAAAACTTCTTATTTAGACTCTCGTCCAGACAGAATGAGTGATACATGAAACTGACCTGATCCCCACTGTAGCCTTCCACAAAAGCTAACCTGTAGTCAGACAAGACATGGCGTGAGTCTCTCTGACTCAAATATGGCATACCAATTATTTCCATCTGATTCCGTAAAACTTGAAAGAGAGGCAGATGCTGGTGGATCAATTAGTTGTCATTCTTAGAGCCTGAGTGAACATGGTAGAGCCTAGCACCATGATACCACATGTCTGGGTATGGCAAGTTTTTCAGAGACATAGTGGATAGTTACAGCACTGTAGGTGGGTCTTGAGTCGTTTATTGTCATGTCAGGGTCTTCACACAGCCTCACCACCCCACTGCCTATCTCTATTGTTTATGATTCTGTGAGTCCATTAACATACTTGAAGTTAATTTCCTTTTTGATTTTATTTACCAGTGATACAGAGTACATTTGCATTTGGCTAGAACAATGAGAATTAGAAAGATGCCTAATTCTGCTATGATTATATCGTTTTGCATGACCATTTATCATATGTTACATAGTCCTCAATTATCTTATGTTGTAAGCTTCCTAACAACCCCGCTTTGCCCCAATATGTCAGACTGGCTCAGAGTTCCATCTATATTCTAGTTTCCTTTCCAAACCATTGTCTCACAGGGAAAGTTGGGTCTTAATTTTCTTAGATCAAACTAAGGATAAAATCCAGCAGTTTGTGTGCAATTTGAAGGTGCTTTAAATAACTCCCAGTGCATGATAAAATTCCAGGAAGCTTTAGTATGAAGAGTAATGGAGATGACTGATGTTATGGGTGATGTTACTGATAGCCTGTGAGATAGTGGTTGTTATTGTGTTTTTTTTTTTTTTTCACCAAAACAGGTGTAAGCGGTGGAGCTGACATCTCTTTCTTCTCTTTTCATCATGTCAGAGCTTTACAAGTCCCCATAATGCCATGATTCTGAACCTTTCATCTCGAGTGGCACTCTGACAATGTTACTTTGTATGTTGAAGTAGTGGTGCTTAAATCCATTTCTTCTTTGATGACAAAAGACCTCACAATTCAGGCATGCAGAACTATCTTCTATTTTCAATGATATTTATGTTTTCTATCTCTGTAGGTTGGCTTGGAGGAACAAGTAATTAATAGGCAATTGGGTGGATGCTGCAGGTAGTGTTTTAATGGCAGTAGAGGAAGGTGTGTCCTGAGCAAGGACATTGGAAAATGCAGCTCTTGACTCCTCCAGGCTGCAGAGGAAGTGCTCACAGGTCGAACTTGCATTCCTAGTGGAAGAGTCCAGAGAACTCTCCAGTATAACACCATGTTACTCAAGATGCACCATGGTGATTTAAGGATGCTGCTTGTATCAAGATAATAATCTGGATAGCCTCAAACTCCACTATGTAAATTATCACTTACTTTTATTTTCTATGATCCAGAATGACTTTTCCTTTGGCAGACAGTTCATATACCTGAGAATCCCCATTTCAACACCATAACCTAACATCTGCTTCATGGGTTTGGGTCAAGGTTCCAGGCGTTATTACTGTGGACCAAGTTAGGGACATTGGGTTTGATGAAATTCCTGCATCTTAGTCCTCTCGGCAGTTTTCGGAGGTTGAACATTCTGGACTCTGGACATTTGTAGTGTCCTAACCCTGTTTTAGGATGCTATGTGCCCCAAAATATTAGCATTTCCTCTTGGGGTCTGGCTTCTTCCTTATTTGAGAGAAATTAGGATATGGATTCCTATTGATTTTGGACACAGGTCCACCTTTCTTCTTCCACATCTCACTCAGGAAATTCTCTCTAATTTGGAAGCCACATTCCTGTTTTTCCACGTGTGTATCTGCTACAGATCCTAGCACTCCTCTGTTCTGCAACCCTTCCTGCGTCTCCCAGAAGCCTGTTAGAATTCACCAAGAATTTTATTTTATTTTTTATTGTCACATAGTAAAAATAAAAATTTCTGGGCTACAATGTGATGTTTTGATACATGTATATGTTACGTAATGATCAAATTGGGGACAACTGAAAAATCCATCACAGCAAACATTTGTCATTTTCTTGTGATGAAACATTTGTGATCTTTTCTTTGGCTACTTTGAAATACAGAATGAATTTTATTTTTTAACTCATAGAGCATTAATTTAATTTTTTGCTAACCC
Source organism: Phodopus roborovskii (assembly GCF_943737965.1). NCBI lineage: Eukaryota > Metazoa > Chordata > Mammalia > Rodentia > Cricetidae > Phodopus > Phodopus roborovskii. The sequence goes on along the minus strand of NW_026126416.1, from coordinate 30,486,111 downwards.
GATGTCTTCCCTGGGGAAACGAGGCAAGCAGAGAGCAGAGAGCTTTTTTACTTAATTGAATAAGGGTGAAAGGAATATAGGAAACTCTTTCCTTTGGCTTTAGTATTTCTCCAAAGTTTCTAATGATGGAAATAAAACCAAATGTGATATCCAGTGCTGATTAGCAGGCATCAGCTGTACTCACTGCCAGTGAGCTCTTAGACAAGCCAGTTTATTCTTCTGTGACTCAGTTTACTTATTTGCAAATAGTGTCTCTGCTAACTCCCCAAGCTCAAGTCCATTCAGTGGGTGGATGGCTTAAGAAAAATAAAAGTGCTTTGAGAAAGATTAAAACAAAACTCCAGCTACTCGAGACATCTGGAATTAGTATAAGGAAACCCTTAGGACTGAAATGAATGTAGGGAAATCTTGTGTTGACTTGTATTTTGATGTTGAGTTTGTGGGAAAATATAATCACTGAAGAGACAATGAGGAAGTGAAGAATGAAAACAAAGCATCATATAAAAAGATAATAATGGTGTTTCTCAAATCAAAGTCATTGCTAAACCGCCTGTTATCCTCTCATCAAACAATTGATGGGCAATGAGACTGTGCTTATTTGCAGTTAAAGTGGTGGCAATGTTGACAATTAAATGTACAGCAGAACAGAATAAATGGGAGCAGTTCATTTGTGGTCAGTGTTAGCTATTTTTCTCGATAGGGCCTAAATAGTATGTGGTCAGGCTCTGTGCTCTGCAGGGCTTGCTTGTGAAATGTGTCTTCTTTGCAGCCCGGAAGTGTTTGCTTTGGCCACAGTGCATGCTGGTTACTATAAATGGTTCTAGGCCTTGTTCCTGTGTTTGCTACTGACATGGAAGAGTATTCCAGCAGGTTGTCATCTTTGGGCCAAGGGAGTCTCCCACGTTAACAATCAGTGAGTTTAGAAAGCTTAATGACTAATAACAACCTTGGGTACAGCAGTTGTAAGGAAGGCATAGCCCACACCCTCCATGCCTGGCCCCTATTCCTCACTCTGCTTGGTCTCAGCAGCAGCTGTGAGGCAGTAGCCTGCAGGCTAGGAACTTGCTTCCCTTTTGTTATGCCTCACAGCTTTCTTCAGCACTGTTTAAACTTGCTGTGTACTACTTCAGGAAAACTGGCAGGGGTGTGATTGTTTGAGTAATCTCCAAAGATAATGCCTAAGGAATGGATCTTCTCAAACTGTAGGGAAGGGCTAGTGTCTTAATGTCCATCTTTCTAATTTTCAGTTCAGTCACTCTCAAAAGTATGGCTCCACCCAGTAGGCCAGCCAACCTCACTCAGAAATTTGTTGGAAATGTTCATCTGCTACTCCCCCAACCTTCTGATCTGGAAATGTGGGCAAGCAGGGTATAGCAGTACATCTTAAGGAGCCCCTTAGGTGATTCTGTGGCATGCCAAACTTCAGGAATTGCTATGTGGGACATTTCTGAGATGTTTCCACATATGAATCACAGATGCCGACAATGGTTATCTGACCATTAACTTATCCTCTATTGGCTCTTCTCCCTTCTCCATCTTTCATAACTGCACCTTGAGCATCCTCTCACAAATAAACCATGGAGTTCAAGCCCTTTAAGGAAGAAAACCACCATCTGTATTAGATGTTGTGATGGTAAAAGTTTATTGCTGGCTTGACTGGATTTGAAGTCACCTAGGATACATGTCTAGACATATCTATGAGGGTGTTTCTAGAGAAATTGAGACAAAGAGGGAAGATCTACTCCGAATATATGCAGCACCATATATGCAGTCCCAGAGACTGAACAAAAACAGACAGAAAAACAAAAACAAAAAACGAAAGAAGAAAGCAGAACACAGGCATTCATTTTCCTCTGCCTCGTGATTCCCATACAGTGGTGACTAGTCACCTCATGTTTCTGCCACCATGACTCCTTTCCCATGTTAGAATGTATCCTTCTAAATCATGATCTGAGGTCAGTCCTTCTTTGCCTAATGTCTTTTGTCAGGTATTTTGTCACAACAAGGAGAAAAAAGAATGAATATGGGTACTTTCCATGTATAACCTCACATATGAGGAAACTAAATCCCAGTAAGATTATCAGTGGTCACCACTTAAAGTTATGCAGTCATCTTGTATTTTATTTTTTTTAATGTTTGAAAATAGATTCTTTTTTCATACAATATATCTTAAGTATAGTTCCCCTCTCTCTTCTCTTCTAGCCCCTTCCCACCTCCTTTTTCCTATGGATCTTCTCCTTCTCTGCTTTTCATTGGAAGAGAACAGGCTTCTAGGAGATAACAAGAAAACATAATGGAATATGATAAGATAAAAGTGAGGCTAGATAAGGCAACACAATAGAAGGAAAAGAGCCCCAAGAGCTTACACAAGAATCAGAGACTCATTTGTTCACATACTCAGGAGTCCAATAAAAATATTAAGCTGAAAGCTATAATGCATATGCAGAGGACAGGGTGCAGGCCCAGGCAGGTCCTGCATTTGATGCTTCAGTCTCAGTGAGCTCATATGAACCTTGCTCAGTTGATTCAGAGGGCCTCCATCTGAGGATGGTGTCCTACATCCTCTCTAGCTCTTAACTTTCTTCCTCCTCTTCCAGAGTCACTTTTAAAATCCTTTTCACACTAACTGCAAATTCATCATATGGTGACAACTGCAAAGCCAGAAAGCACAGAAACATACTGGCTACAAGCCTGCGTTTTGGTGCCAGCTGTTTGCAGGTTTATCAAGTCCTAATCATGTGACTTTGTGAAATATTCTTCACATCTCTGATTTTCAGCTTTCTTCTGTGGATACCTCACAATGGTAGTCACCTTAGTGACATAATGTTGTGTGAATCAGGCTTCATGGGAGTTAAATAGATTGTTGTTGGATTGAAAGATCAATACTGTGAGATAGGAGTTATTTTTACCCTCATTTCAAAGAGAAGGGAAACGAGTAGACCTCTTTATTCTCACAACTCTCTCTGGGTTAGTCCCCACACACATTGCAATGACTCTTGTTTAGTGAAGTGTTAGTGTCCCTGGACCCACTTTTACATTTCACAGAGGTGCTCTGGTGAGATGAGTGTTAACTCCCCTGCTACCAGAAGGAAAATAAATTCTTAGGAGCATCAGGCACCATTCACAACCAACTTTGTCTTTCCACTTTTTCTCTCCTCTACCCTCCCATCTCATATTCTCCCCACCATCCATTCCCTCCCTTCTCATTCCAAAGCAGGCAGAATCCTAGGACAGAGGCACCAGTTGCTACAGAAAACAGCCTCACCACAACCTTTCCCATGCCCAGTTGCTCTGATTCCAACACTTACCTCCCTCACTCTTTCAAATGCCTGTAGCAATAAGAGCACTTCTAAGACGCTTATTTAATCTGTTTTCCTAAGAGGATTAATTTGTTTTAAAGTAGTTTATAAATGGACCTTGGAATTACTAAATTTGTTATGTGTTGGATAGGGTTATGAAACAAAATGGAAGGGCAAAAACTTATAAGATTTTATCTAGGGACTGAGGAGATAGCTTTGTTGGTAAAGTGTGCCTTGCAAGTATGAGAACATGAATTGAATGCCCAAAACACTGTAAAGAGAAAAGTAGGGCATGATAGTATGAGTTTGCAATCCAAGTGCTGGTGAGGCAAAGACAGACTCATAGGTCACATTTGCCAGCCTACCTACATGGCAAATTTTAGGCCAGTGGGAAACTGTTATTTCAACACACACACACACACACACACACACACACACACACACACACACACACAGAGTTTTATATATAAACCAATAAAATGTGACTATATTAAACCAACAAAGAGGAAAACTAGCATTACCACATGAAATGTTTCACATATCATCAAATTCAACCAGTTAGGTTAGGAGGGCACAGATGCACTTTAAGGCAGCATTTGAAAGGCAAGGCAGACTACGGTGTAAAATATTATTGAATACAAAGGGAATAGAGCTATTTATGGCTTTGCCATTTATAAATTTGATCAACCCTTTTTGAACCTATTTCTATTTCCTGTGGGTAATGAATTCCACAAATTTATTACCTGCTGTGTGAAATAATGCTCCCACCAGGTGTACTGGGAAGCCAGCTCTTCCAGCAGGGAAGGTGACTGAACTTCCTGCCACTTATTTCTGCTCATTAAATGTGGCAGGCCATTTGTGAGGTAGAGGAATTTTCAAAAAAAAAAATGTATCATTGTGATGCATCATTTTCATAAATTAAGTCACTATGCAGATCTAGGAAGCTTAAGCAATTGGTATAATTTTCTCTTATGGACACTGAATTGTATTTTCATTTTTGAAATGGTTGCCAGAGTGTAGAACAAAATTTATGACACTTGGAATTCAATCAGGAGACTGTGTGTGTGTGTGACTTCTGTGTGTGTGTATGTGTGTGTCTGTGAACCTGTGTGTGTGTACCTGTGCACCTGTGTGTGTGTGTGTGTACCTGTGCACCTGTGTGTGTCTATGTGTGTGTGGTGTGTGTGTGTCTATGTGTGGTATGTGTGTGTGTGTGTGTGTGTGTGTGTGTGTGATATGCTTGCATTTGTGTATGGTATATGCCTGTGTGTGTGTTAGTTTGGCTTCTTTTTTAATAAAATATTTGTATGCCTCCATCAAGACATCTCTTTCATCACTCTCCTCACCAGCCTTCCCATCTGATCCCTCATGTTCCCTGCATCCCTACCCCCTACCCCTAGTGTCTTTCATTCTTCCCTTTTTTCTCTCATCCATAATAACTTTAAGTTATCTTGCTTCCATGTATGTGACAAATCTGTTTGAACATATGATAAGAGTTGTCAAAGAAGAGACATATGCACTTGTACACAAGTGGAGGAGGAGAAGTATGAGGAGAGACTAGGGAAGACAGTGGAATCTAGAAGGCGAGATGGAGTATCAGCATTGATCCTGTGGGGCTTATGGGATTCCTGTCACTACTAACTTCAGATATTTCATAAATGTAGCATTCTCAAATTGTTCTGAAGTCTGAAATTTCAATAAACTCATCTTTGAGTAATAGCCAGAAAGTGATAAAATACATTAATTACTTAGGCAAACAACGAGCTTGTGGATAGTCCCAGAGAAGCAGAATACTTGCTTGCCTATATCCCACTGCATTAAAAAAAAATGACGTCAGATTTACATGGCTGTGTTTGTTTGATTTCGTGCTAACTAAGGGCAAACCTGGGGTGAGCCTGGAGGAAAAGCTGTCCTAGGAACAAAGGAAATATGGACAGAAGAGATGCCAGACAGGATTGTTAGTTTTAAATGGCAAAGCTCTTTGTGTAAAGATTGGGTGTCAGGGTTTGTGGTTCAGTGACAGAGCATTTACTTAGCATGTATGAGACCCTGGCTTTGATCTGTTTGTTTAGAGAAATCTGTGTTTTTGTTTTTATTTGTCATTTCACTTTTTCTTTCTTCTCCCTTCCTTCCTCCCTCCCTCCCTCCCTCCCTCCCTCTCTCTCTCTCTCTTCTTTCTTTCTTGCTGTTTATTGGATTTTTCTTTTAAAATTCAGAGTTGTCGTTCTTTCTCCTTTTACTTCATGTTTAAAGATTTCCCAGTGTGCAACAAATCCCATCTTATTGATTATGGTTTTCAGTGTGAACATTGGAAAATAACTTCATCTAATTTTGTTGTAAGGTCACAATAACTCTTAGTGTGAAAGAGAGGTGGTGGCCCAGGTTCTGGGAGTGGCCGCATATAAGAGAAGCTCAATAGCCAAAGGCACCAGAGCCTCCAGCTTGGTGGGACCCCACAGTAGACCAGACATTATCTAGAAGAGTAGGGGACAAATGGGAGGAGGGCCTAGTGTTAAGAGTAAGGTATTTCCACCAGCCTGATCCCACAGCCGCACAAGCCCAAATGATACAGAGACTATATTTGACATAATGCTGTTGTCCAGGTACTAGCTTCTTTTTGGCTACTTCTGTCTTAAATATTAACCCATTTCTATTAATCTAAGTGTTTCCATGTGGTCTCATCTTACCGGAGAGAGGCCCTGGCATTCTTTTCTCTCAGTCCTCCATCTTGAATCTCCTCCCTACTATCTCCTCTCTCACCCTTGTCTCCTAGTCCCAGCTATCTTGCTTTCCTATTGGCCAACAGTGCTTTATTCATTAACCAATAAGAGAAGCATATTTACAGAATGATATCTCCCATCAGCCTAGTGGGAAGAAGGTTTAGGAGATAAGTATGTCAAAGCACATAATTAAAGAAAAAATATCTTTGTGAAACCCATCACTATATACAATGAGTATACAACAATACAAAACTGACATTTAAGAAAAAAGCAATCTGGTGGTATTATTCCTGTGGGTACCACTAGGGATGAACTCCTGCTGTTAGTGATGCTGTTGCTCTAATGTAGCATGATAGGCACTGTAGTCTTGATTTTTAAGATCTAAAAAAGAGTGAGATTAAAACTCAAAATGGACTATTCCCACTGGGTCATTTGTGACTCTGTTGGAAGACAGAGTGGGGAAAGTGGCCTGTTGGGCCAGCCCCTTTCTTCTCTGTAGGTATAGCCTCCTACTGAGAGCCATAGTAGAGAGAATATTTTCTTCAACTTGGATGACAAGACAGATGTTGGGGGACAGAAGATGTAGCTTTCCTATGGCAGCTTCCGCTCTGGGCTTCACTATTTCCCAAAATATAATGTCCTGCAGATTTGGTGTTGAGCAAGGATCTCTCAGACTATGAGACAAAAGTTGGGGAGCATCTGGCCTCTTCTTTAGACCTGGGGGAAGTCCACCCCCTGTAGCTGGTTGACTTCCTAAAGATACCATGTTCTTCCCAAGTCGTCTTCTTCTCCCCTTACTTGGCTTATTTCTTGACCCTTAAACATATGTGACCTCCTTAAAAATAATATTGCACCCGTTTTCACTTGGGTTTCATAATTTCTCTTTACTTTCCTGGTTCAAGTCTATCCCTAAGAGTCAGTGTCTTTGGTAATCAGCTTATTTGCTATTTTAGAGGAGCCAAAAGGATAAAATGGATCATTTTGTGTCTGCCTAGATAGTTTAGAAACAGGTACAAAGAGTTGGTTCTCTGAGGAAATTAACAAGATAGACAAACCCCTATCCAAACTAAAAGGCAAGAACAGTCAAATTAACAAAAGAGAATATACAAATTAAAAATAAACCAGAAATAAAAAGGGGAACATAACATCAGACACTGAGGAAATCCAAAGAATTATTAGGTCATACTTCAAAAAACCTGTACTCTACAAAATAAGAAAACCTAAAAGAAATGAGTAATTTTCTTGATAGATACCACTTACCAAAGTTAAATCAAGATCAGATGAACAATTTAAATAAACCTATAACCTTCAAGACTTCATTAAAAGTCTCCCTACAACAGCAATAAAAAGCCAAGAGTCAGACAACCCTGCAAGAATTTCAAAGATGAGCTAATGCCAATACTCCTCAAATTATTTCACAAAAATAGAAACAGAAGGAGCATTGCCAAACTCCTTTTATGAGTCAATACTCATCTAATACCCAAACCACACAAAGATTCAAAAAAGAATTACAGACCAATTTCCCTCATGAACATTGATGCAAAAATACTCAATAAAAAATACTCAATAAAGTACTGGCAAATTGAATCTGAGAACACATCAAATAGTTCTTTCACCATGATCAAGTAAGCTTCATCCCAGAGATGCAGGGATAGTTTAACATACAAAAATATGTCAATGTAATCCACCATATAATCAAACTAAATAAAAGTGAAAGGGCACATGATAATTTCATTAAATGATGGAAAATCCTTTGCCAAAATCCAACATCCCTTCATGATAACAGTCTTGGAGAGATCAAAGATAAAAAGAACACAACTAAACATAATAAAAGCAATTTGCAGCAAGCCTGTGGCCAATATGTAATTCAATGGAAAGAAACTTAAAGCAATTCCACTAAAATCAGACACAAGACGAGTCTGTCCACTCTCTCCATATCTGTTTAATACCTGTACTTGAAACTCTAGCTTGAGCAATAAGACAGCTGAAGGAGATCAAAGGAATACAAATCAGAAAGGAAGAAGTTAAAGAATGCAAATGAGTAGATTATATGATAGTATATACAAGTGATCCTAAAAATTTCACCTGGGAGTTCCTACAGCTGATAAACACCATTGCTGAAGTGGCTTAATATAGATTAACTTTAAAAAAAATCAGTATCCTTCTTATAAATAAATGACAAATGGGCAGAGAAATAATTCAGGAAAGTAACATCCTTCACAATAGCCACAAATAATATTAAATATCTTGGGTTAATGCTAACAAAGAAAGTGAAAGACTTGTATTACAGTAACTTCAAGTCTTTGAAGAAAGAAACTGAAGAAGACACTGGGAGATACCTGACTCTCCTATGCTCATGGATTGTATGATTAACATAGTAGACACAGATATCTTACTAAAAGCAATCTACAGATTCAGTGCAATCTCCATAAAAATTCCAATGCAATTCTTTACAGACCTTTAAAAGACAATACTCAACTTCATATGGAAAAACAGAAAACCCGGGATAGCTAAAAACAATCCTGTACAATAAAAGAACTTCTGGAGGTATCACTATTTCTGATTTCAAACATTATTAAAAAGCTATAGAAATAAAACCTGACTTGTAGTGGCAATAAAATAGACAGGCTGATCAATGGAATCCAATTGAAGACCCAGAAATAAAATCACACACATTTGTCACCTGCTTTTTTTCTTTTATAAAGAAGCCAGAAATAAATAATGGGAAAAAAAGAGAGCATCTTCAACAAATGATGCTGGTGTAACTGGATGTTGGCATGTGGAAAAATGCAAATAGATGTACATATGTCACCTTGTACAAAATTAAGTCCAAGTGGATCAAAGACCTCAACATGAAATCAGATACACTGAACCTAATAGAAAATGGGGAATAGCCCTGAATCCATTGGCACAGGAGACAACTTCCTGAACAGAGCACCTATAGCAAAGGCACTAAGATCAACAATCAATAAATGTGATCTCATGAAATTTAAAAGCTTCTGTAAGGCAAAAGATACCATCAATATGATAAAAGACAGCCTACAGAACTGAAAAAGATTTTTTAAACCAATTCCACATCTGACAGAAGGTTAATTTCCAAAATACATAAAAATCTCAACAAAACAGATACCAATAAACCAAATTATCTAATTAAAAGTGGGGCACAGATCTAAACAAAGAATTTGCAATAGAGGAATTTCAGATGACTGAGAAACAAAGAAATCTTCAGCATTCTTAGCCAGCAGGGAAATGCAAATCAAAACTACTTTGAAATTCCATCTTACACCTGTCAGAATGGCTAAGATCAAAAACACAAGTGACAGATCATGCTGGAGAGAATGCGGAGCACAGAGAACAGTTGTCCATTGCTGCCAGTGAGAGTACAAACTAGAACAGCTGCTGTTATGGAAATCAATATGGCAGTTTTTCAGAAACTTGGAAATCTATCTACCTTAAGGCCCAGCAATACCATTTTAGAACATGTACCCAGAGGATGCTCAAGGACACTTGCCCAACTATGTTCATAACACCTGAAAGCAACCTAGATGTCCCTCAATTGAGGAATGGATAAAAAAAAAATGTGGTACATTCACACAATGGTATACCACTCAACTATTAAAAACAATGACATCACAAAATTTGCAGGCGATTAGATGGGACTAAATAAAAATCATCCTGAGTGAGGTAACCCAGATCCACAAATATAAGCATGGTATGTACTCACTAGCTGTTAAGTAAAGGAAAATCATGTTACAATCCACAGACCCAGAGAAAATAAGTAACAAGGAAGACTCAAGGGGGATGCATGGATCTCCCTGGAAGGGGAAATAGAGTAGCTTTTGTGGGTGATCTGTGGGTTAAATGGGGATTTTGCGGGTGATCTGTGGGTTAAGTGGGGATGGGAACATGAGGGACCAGACATGGGGAGGGAGAGGCATGGAGGGAGAGACATTTGGAATTGTGGGCATTTGAGGTGTGATGTGAAAACCCTATACAGTGGAAACTTTCTGGAACCTACTAGAATGGCCCTTGTAAAGACTTCCAGCAGTGGCCAGATGGAGCTTGAACTGGCCACCTTCTACAACCAGGCAAGGCTTTCCACAGTAGGACTGAGACATCAACTCAGCTATAAAACCTTTGGCCTACAATCTGTCCTGTCTGCAAGATGTGCCAGGGTAATGGTGCCACAGAACTTGTGTGAGTTCACAAACAATGACTAGTCCAACTTAAGGCCCATGCCTGACACCGTGTAGATGTCTAGGAACCAGAAGCTGGGTAGCCCAGAGACCGAGGATAGAACCAAACATGACTGATGAGGGAAGAAAGTCAATGAAATGATTCCTAATGTCATTCTGCTATAGTCATAGATCAGCGCCTAGCTCAGTTGTCATCAGAGAGGGACCAATCAGCAACTGATGGAAACACGATGCAGAGACCCACAACCAAGGACTAGACAGAGTCAGGAGAAGCTGGCAAAAGAACGGAGGAAGCACTGTAGGAGATAGAAAAATCAAGGGTACCACAAGAACATGCCCCACATAGTCAACTAAGCAGAGCTCATAGGGACCACCAAGACTGAAGTAACAATCAGGAAACCTATATGGGTCTGAGCTAGGTCCTCTGCATATATGGTTGTGTTGTTTAGTGTTCTTATGGGACTCCTAACAGTGGGGGTAGGGGTATTTCTGACTCTTTTGCCTGCTCTTGAGGCACCTTTTCTCCTACTGGGTTGCCTTGTTTGTGCCTAGTCTTATTGTAACGTGTTATGCTGTGTTTGGTTGATAGCCCTGGGGGAACTGCTCTATTTTTATTTTTTTTAAGGAAATGGAGGAGGAATGAAACCAGGGGAGAGGGGAGGCCTGTGTGTGGGGAGGTCAGGGAGAAGTGAGGGGAGGGGAAACTGCTGTTGGGATATAATGTATGAGGGAATAAAGTAAGGAAGGAAGGAAGGAAGAAGAAAGGGGAGAAAAAAAGAGAAGAAAAAAAAAGAGGAAGAAAAAAGAAAGAGATCAGCCTGTGTGCATAAGCACAAATCAGGCCATGTTAGAACCATGAAGCTGCCACCCTCACTTACATGCATGTGAACTTGGACTAGTGTACTGAGTTCCCAGTTCTGTGGTGGGCTTGAGTCTCCTCATTCAGACTTCTTCATACAGCCAAATTCCTTGTGTATTATTACTTAAGAGAAGTTTAATTCAAATTATTCCATGCACACATTTTTGCTCCAAGTTCTTTTGATGGCTTCCCAGCAACCAGTCTTCATCTGTTATCAATGGAATAAATGATAATTGACTTGACTTCTCAGAAAAGATGTGTTCTTTTAATATGTCTCAGTCCTGGCTCTGCTTACTCTCTCCATTGTGTCATTACTTCTGTTAGCTGAATTTGCTTTTTCTTTGTGGGATAAAAGATATAACCTTCCTAAGAAGATTGTTAGCTTTCATACTAGCTTCATGTTTCCTATGCTTATGTACTTAATAAACATGAATTAATTTGCAATTTTGATTTGCAAGCCATCCTAAGAGAAGTGGATGGGGATGGACTAGCCTTGTAGATGGAGATTCTGTCCCACCTGGTCCCACAGCCATTTAGCCCTAAATAAACACACTGATGCTTATATTAATTATAAACTGTTTGACCAATGGCTCAGGCTTCTTATTGGCCAGCTCTTCCTTATATATTAACATATATTAACCATTTCCACATGGTTTTATCTTATTGGCGAATGATCCGGCATGTTACTCTTTCAGCGGTTACATGGGATCTCTCCCTTGCTACTCCTCTGAGTCCTCTCCTCAGAATTCTCCTCATTTGGAAGCCCTGCCTAAACTTCCTGCCTGGTTACTGAACAATTAGTGTTTTATTCATCAAACAATAGGAGAAGCATACATACAGAAGGTTATCCCTCCACCATGGCCCTTAAGTTTGCAAAGTCTCTATTGCTTTTCTTTGCTATTCTCTGACCACAGCACTCCTTAATTGGCCTTATTTAAAGAATTATTTCCTTAAGTAGCACATTTTCATGTGTCCTTTATTTTTATTCTGCATGATGTAATAGTGTTTGAGAGTGGGCCTCATTTATGTTAATTTACATATTTATAAGTAGAAAGCATATTTAAACCCTATATATTGTTATCCATTTTGAGATAGGTTCTTGCTGTGTAGTCTGTGTGGCCTTGACTTTATAATTTTCATACTTTAGCTCCCAGTGCTTTGGATTATAACATTGATTGCCCAGATGCCCAAAGCTGGGTAGATTGTATAGAGAAGTTAACTTAAATGTTGTCAGTTAACATTTTTAAGTTAGCATATAAAATAATAGATTTTATTATGGAATTTTCATATATATATGCCTATATATTTTGTTCATCCCCATTGCCCTTCTCCATTTCTCTGAAGCATTAGCTATTAATAAACACACATGATTTAATTATTCTTTTTTTGCTAGTGATGCTCTGGTAGTAATTTTCTTCAGTACAACCTAGAGAGACTAAGAAAGAAGTTGGTATTGTTTGGAAGCAGAGAAAGGGGAGCAACAAAAGGTGACTTTAAATTGGGAACTATATGTGAACAGAAAGTCAATGAAGTCTGCTGACAGCAGGGGTGAAGGAAATTTCATTTTTCTCTTTGGGGATGCACTCTTGACTGAGAATGTAACATAAAAACAATGATTAATATGATTATTAATGTCTATAAATAAAGTTTATCCATCTACAAATCAATCTAGCTATTTAAGATAAAATTATCTGTAACTTCTAGTTCATAAATGCACCACATATATTTACTTCAGGGGCTTACATAATGCACAAAAAATATAAATTATAAAACCTAAACCTGCTGCTTTATAAATGTTGTAAAACATGTCTGTTAATTCTCCCATGTTTTTTTCTTGTAGTAATGCAAATTTTGTTTGCTTTTTTTATTATACAGAAGATTTGTCAACCTGATTTTGATAACTTAAAAACAATAACACCAGAATATGTCTTAGGAGGAAAAGAATTCATGTGTACATCCATCCTGTGCCAGAGTCATTTCTATCAACCCTAGAGAGACACACCCAGTGAACCATTGCTCTGATTGTGGACAGTTGTTATAGTTTACCTTCTGTGGAAAAGTGTGTTTAGAAACATAAAGCATTTCTTCTTTTGCAATAGGAGTTATCTACTTTCATGTAATCTCAGGTATTCTAACCAGAATAGTGCTCCTTAAGAGACCTCACTGCAGATAACATGCTGCTATTTACTCATTGTATGTCTACTTTCTATCTACTGCAAGTCACCACCATGTCTACCTTGGATGATTGTACTAGCCTTCTAATGATCTTTCTCTTCCTACTATTTCTTATGCTTCAACCCATAGTCAAAATAATCTTAAAGCATGCAGTTTAGATAATGGTGGAAAAAACTCCCTTTTACTAAATCCTATAGAATGATACCTAACCTCCCTACAACAGCTCATCCATCAGCCACTCACAATCTGGCTTTTCCTCCCTTCTCCAGTGCTAGACCACCCCTTGCTCATGTTCATGCTCCACCCTAGCCACCATCTTTATTGAATATTGGGCTTTAACAATCTCTTTTCCATCTTGGGCACTGTGCACTTGTGGCTTCTTTTGTTCTTGTACCATTTATTTTCATGTTTCCTTCTCAACCCTTAAACTCACATTATCTCTTTGGAGTCTATTTTTTTTGTTGTTTGTTTATTTTTTTGTGTTGTTGTGTATATTAAAATTAATAGTCCTTTTGTTTGCCAGTGTCATTCACTGTTTATTTTCTAGAATACAATACTATAACAATACTAGCTAACTTTTAAATGATGTGGGAGGGCCCAGCCCACTGTGGGCAGTGTCATGCAGGGGCTGGTGGTCTTGGGCTGCATAACAAAGTGTGCTGAATGAGTAGAGTGAAGAGGTGGCAGACTCAGGAGGAGTAGAAATGAAAGCAAAATTGAAGTTTAGTAAGAAAAGGTTTTAGGTTAGATTTAAGCATGGGTATTAGTGGAGGGACAGGGAGATGCAGTAAAGGATAACATGCACCCCTGTGTGGGTATGCACTTCTGAAGGGAGCATTGTGTGTTTATTCCTGTATTTTTTTTCTCTGTACAGGAGTGGAGATGGGAGACAAGAGGCCTAGAAAGGCAGATAAGATACATAATTACTGGTGTGAGGACTGAGAAGGTGACACACAGGAGAGCTTCAAGTCACCACACAGAGCTCAAAACCAATAAGAAGTGTGTATGTGTGACTGGCTAGTCGTTTTATTGTGTAGATAATGAGGTAGCCAGTAGTACTGAGCTCTGCTGAGGATTAGCTGGGCTTGTGAGACAGACACCCTTCATAATCTAAATCTAGAAAAGAAAGAGTGGCACAAAGGTTATAGGAGTGACCAAGCACTTTTTGTTCAGATTTAAGACCCATTCCAAGAGATGGAACCAATATCTGACACTTCTAATGTGGTTAAGAACCCGAGACCAGGTAGGCCATGAGCCTAGAGACAAACCTCATGTTTTCTTTCTGCTTAAGGAATATGTTGCTTTTTCCATAGATCATGCTCCGTTCACCTCTTATCAGAACTTTTCTCAATAGATAGGAATTAACACAGAGACCCACTATTGGACAATGTGCAGAGAGTGAGAGACCTTGGAACACTCAGTCCTAAATGAAATGCCTTAATTAAAGCCCTCCCTTCTGGGTCCAGGGTTCTATGTTGACGAGGAGGCAAAGTTATTGGAAGAATAAGAGATGGTGGGCTTCAAGGAAATAGTGTTTTCCAGTAGGACTGATGCACATTTTGTTGTTGTTGTTTTTGTTTTTCAAGACAGAGTTTCTCTGTATTGCTTTCGAGCCTGTGCTGGAACTAGCTCTATCGACAGGCTGGCCTTGAACTTAAAGAAATATGCCTGCCTCTGCCTCTCAAGTGCTGGGATTAAAGGAGTACACTACCAATGCCCAGCTTGCTTTAATGTTCAGATTCATTATGGTGCTTTTCCTGTTTATTGGTTTAAAATAATTTTATATAAAATAATTTTATATAATATTGTGATCATGTCTCCCCTCCCCCAACTCCTCCCAGGGTTTCCTACCTACCCAACTTCATTTTCTCTTCCCCACCTCAAAAAACAAAGCCAACAAACAAACAGAAGGCCATTAAGACAAAAAATAGAAACAAAACAAAACAAACAAAAAAACAAAGCAAGAAGGACTTTGATCTGTGTTAGATACCCACAAGACTTAGCTGATTGTTGACAGAGAGTGGTAGAGTTCTCTGCAGATGGCTTGAAAACCTAGCAAATGAGTGAGGGAAAGAGTATGACATAGCAACTTTACCTGGGCAAGAAGAATGCAAAACAAAGTGATGGACTATATGGACAATGACACCTAGAATTATTCCATGTATTCTGTACCATTATGTGGTGGCATTGGGGTATTTTTCCATTTACTCTCCAGTTTCAGTCAAAAAAGCACCCAGTGCAATAGCATAGCCAGGAAGTGTCTAGACCTCAAGGGAAAGTTGCCTATCAGGTAAGGCCATATCAAGAAGCTGGGGCTATCTGGTTCTGATGCTGCCTTGGGTTTTATTGGAGTTTATCATGAGGGTAAATAGAATCATGGGTTGGAATAGACCCATCAAGCCCATGGCTAGTGACTGGGTATGAGCCCGTTTTTCTGTCCTGCTTGAGATGTACAGATGCATAATTTATGCATCATGGAAGCTCACTGTATGCAGAGATGCAATGCCCCCTCCTCTCCATCCCCACATGAGTTTTGACATTAAATAAAGGATGGAGACAGGACTTGATTAATCTCTCCAGGGGTGCAGCAGGGCATGAGAAAGTAGCAGGTCCCGATACCAGCAGTACTGGAAGGCTCCTAGCTAGTTCCTCTGACTTTATGTCTTCCTGCACGCCTCAGCAGAGGGCTAGAATGATGTTGTTTCTCCTACATATGCCAAGAAATAGAAGCGTGTATCTGACTGCATAGTGAAATGACTTACATCAATCATTATCCATGCATAATACCATTACATTGTTAATAACAAATAGTTCTCACTGAAGAACTGGGAATTTTAATATTGTTAAGTTTTGGCCTATGGCCATAAGCTCCTGTTCTTCCAATTCCTGGCTGAAATCTTGTTAATTCTCCCAAATTAGTCTGAGCTGGAACAAGCTAGTGAAGGCCTTTGGGGGAAGCACAAGGAACCATTTCACTTTCAGTAGATGGCACTTTTTCCTGATGGCTATCTATGACCATTAGCTGCCCCTTCAGAAGGAAGGTGCCTCATACCAGGTAGCATCATCCTAAAGCAAGAGATAAAGGAAGACAGCCTTCCAATCTCAAAAGTTATATTTCATCCAAGTCCTAGCTAATGGATATTTGAGTTTTAAGTAATGATTAGTTGTGAGAGTGTATTTAAAAATATCTGGCAAGGACTTATGTGCAGAAGTTCAAGTTTCTGTCTTGGTCAAGTGAAGGACTAGCTATTTTTTCAGGCATTCTAGGTACTCTGAGGGGGAAATCTTAGTGTAATATTTTAAAATAAAAAGTTGTACCTACATATTTAAAACACAAGATACATCTTAGATCTTATAGTCTTTTTTTGTTTTTTGATTTTTTTGTTTCTTTTTTCTTATTTAACTTATTATTTTACATGTCGATCCCAGTTCCCTCTCCATCCCCCCTTCCCCCCTTTTAACCTCTCTGCCCCCTCACATGCACCCTGACAACCCTCCCCTCCCATCCACCCACCCCAATTCCACATGTAGGGCAATGCCATCCAGGTGGGATCATGTAGGTCTGTCAGGTCATGTGAAGTAGGGACTAGGGCTTCTCTCATGTCTCTAGATTAAGGCAGTTATCCCTCCATGGTGGATGTGTTTGCAACGTCCTTTTGTGCACCAGGGATACATCCTGGTTCCACTGTCTGAGGTCCCTTAGACTGCTCAGTCCTTCTGGCTGAGACCCATATTCAGGGGGGGCCTGAGTCAGTCCCACACTGGATTCCCAGCTATCAGTCTGGGGGCCCGTTAGCTCCTCCTTGTTCAGGTCAGCTGTCTCTATGTGTTTCTGCAGCATGGTCTTGTCCTCTCCATCTGCATCTGGATTCTAGTTCGACTCAGTGTTTAGGTATGGGTGTTTGCTTCTGTTTCCAACAGGATTTTTTTTGTTTCTTGGCTTTTATAGGTATGAATGCCAGTGCCACAAATGTGAATTTCGAATATCAGGGTTTTTTTTTTTTTTGGTGATTATATTTCACTGAGCCTAAGGAAGACTATACATAACTTTGCTTACAGAATAATTAACTGCTTACAAGTTATTGTCTAGTTCTTGATTTAGAGATCTTTTATTTTTACCCCAGATACATAATCAATTTCTCTGACATCAGGCAGGAATTCTGGGTTAGAAATGATGTCAGTCTAGTAGTAAATTAATTGACTAGGAGTCTGTTTTGTTTCAGACTGAATGTTATTAAAAGATTGGATTCAGTTCCATTTATATACTCTGTACTCAATGTAGGAGAATTAGACTATGTGGTAGGTGAAAAGGTAAACAAACCGAAATTGACAAGTGGTCGGTGGCTTTTAAGTAAGTTATTCTCATTTTTCTCTTTGCTCTTTTTATATTTTATTTTCTTATCCTCTTAACACACACACACACACACACACACACACACACACACACACACAGAGAGAGAGAGAGAGAGAGAGAGAGAGAGAGAGAGAACTGGCTGGACTGAGGCAGATGGCATACTGCCAATCACACAGTCTAGGACTAGTCACAAAGATGGGACAGGGCTAAGGAAAACTCACAAAACCTTGGGGATGCACGGGTGGGGCACTATGATTGGCACAAGTGGTTTGCATCTTTCCTGCCCTTTGGCCTTTGATGGTGCCTTCTTAATGGCAGGCTCTGGCAGAGGCTCTGAGGAAATTGGAGACTGAGGTAGGTACTTTCCCCAGGCTTGTGGAACCCAGCTGAATACAGGGGTTGGCTATAGTCCACAGCTGGTCCAGCACTATTCTGACATACTTCTCCACCCAGCTCTTCGGACTTGAGTAACCTCTTCATCTCATGCCGCTGTGATTCCTTGATCTTACCAGTTCCTCTACCTCTTGACTTTCTTTATGCCCTCTTTTTACCTTTTAAAATAATCATAACTTATAGCTAAACCTATAGATTAGTATTGTCCAACCTTCATCAGAAAAGCTTCTTTTATTTCCAGTAGATTGAGATTAGCACAGAGATTTACAACTCATCAAGGAACAGAGACCAAGAGCCTGAGGAATAGTATGTTTAAATGAGACATCTATATTACACCCCCTTCTTCAAAGACTGACAAATCATCATGGAAGCAGGAAGAGTGTTTTCTAGACACAGCAGGGTAGGGGCATTTATACATTCACAGAATTTATGACCACATGTGCAAACTCAAGCCAGACAAAATCTCTTCATGGAGAAAGAGGCAGGCAAAGTCTCACCCCAAGTTGAGGAGTTAATGGCAACTGAAAGCTGTTTGGAGAAGAGCCTGTTTTCTTTCCTGGTATGACCCCTGGTAGGTCAACCACACTCCGTGGGGGGGGGGAAGGACACACACACACACACACACACACCACACACACGAGTATTTTAGCTTGATGGATTAAAAGTGGGGGATACAAACTTGGGTGTGGCGGTGTGGCAGGGAAAGGTGTGGATCTGAGAGAAGTGGGGAAAATGGGTAGGATGATCAAAATAGCTTGTGTGAAATTCTCAAAGAACAAATAAAAATAAAATAAAACAGTCACTCTGCTGAACTGGTTTGCATACGCTGGTTTTTTTTTTTTTTTTTTTTTTTTTTTTTTGGCCTTGAACTCTAACAAATGTTCTCATGAATTTTTAATCAGTCCTCTCAGTCATTGTATGTTGATTATTGTTATTCCCTCATTGTCTAATTTCTCTGCTCTTAGAATTCCAGTGAGATGTGTTTTTTACATTTCTCCTATTTTCTCTTGGGTCTCACTGCTTTGTTTTATGTGATTTTCTTATATCTGTGTTTCCAACAGCCATCTATAATCTGCTCCTTGATCTGTGTATTGAATTTTGAGTTTTCACTGGTCAGTTTCAAGTTCATCTGTCTCTTCTCACTTCCATAGACCCTGCCCTTTCCTTGTTTTCAAAGTTCTTTTCTTTAGTAATTAGCAACATTATTTAATAGTCTCTTTTGGGTTGTTGTTAAGGTACATACAGCCGTTCCTGTGTGTAGTGGTTGTATATCCATATATCCCTCCTCACAGTGACTGCTTTCCTAGTGTTGTGTGTTCACTTCCAGCCAGGATGTAGTGTGTGTGTGTGTGTTTCCCTTAGAAATTACTATTTCTTGGTGTTTTAAAAGGCTTGCTTTGAACAGTTTTGTATTCTTTGTCGGAAGCCCCAGGGGCTTCACTTATTTGGGGTTCATTTTTACAGCAATCTATTCATTGCATATTTCCAGAACACACAGGGACATATGTGTATGGAACTGGACACGACCTGCTGCTTCTAATGGGGGGGTCTTTTCCTCATAAAGATGAGTTTTCTTTCTGTTACCCTGCCTAGCAAAAATGAGCTAGGCTCTTCACTGAGGAACGGCTCTTTAAGAACCTTAGCTTTATGGTCTTTCCAATGGGTATCTTGAGGCTAAGTTTCTTCCTTTCATTTGCTGATAAACCTGACTCTGGGTTCATCAGCTTATGTATTTAGCTTCATGTTCCTTCATTTCTGGTTGTTGGGGTCCTTTCTTTTGCACTCATTACTTGTATGAACACACACACACACACACACACACACACACATACACACACAGAGGGTTGGGGGAGAATTCAGATTTAATTCTCCATCTCTCAATGACCAGGCATATTCAAATGCCAAGCCAATAAATTACTTGGATCAATACTTTATTCTATTTTCTCCTTCACTGTGTTTATGGTACTCATTTGAAATATAATTGGATCATTTGTTTTTGTTGTTTTAGGTTTCAGGACTTTTCTTTCCTCTTTTTGTCATTGTTGATTTCCTTTTAAAAATTTTAATATGTAGAACATTAAAGCGCTATGTCAAAACTTCACTAACATGTACTTGGGGGAAGTGAGTCTATCTTTGAATCCATCCTATTCTTTCTTTGATCTCACACTTTGTAAATAGCCTAATCCACCGTTTTCTGATTGATCTGCCCTGCAGTTCTTATTGTAAATGCTAAACAGATGCATGTATGCTCTTTGGTTTCTTATTTACTTCTTGTGCAAAACATGCTCCTATACTTTGGGAAGACTTTTAAAGGGAAAGCAAGAAATGAAGGGAGCATTGCTACCTCTCTGATAGAAGTCTTTGCTTTAGGTTGTACATTTATGCCTCTCTCAACATGTTTACCGGTAAGGTACAGCCATCCAAGCTCAGTTTTAAATGTTAATGTGCACCTGAATGACCTGGGTACTGGTAACCACAGACATAGCAGGATGCGTTGCTAGTCTGGACTATGTTTGGATAGCATCCTGGACAGTCTTGTGTGTTTGCACCAGGGTTCCTGAGTGTCTTTCTGGAAACAGTCTCCATACTTGTCTAAACTGGTATGTTTTCTTGAGAGAGGGAGCTTGTCTCATTCATGTGGCAGTGGCCAGATAAACTGGGACAGATAAACATGAAATGCTAGTTCCTATTTTAATGAAGTATAAAAATGTTTCTCAATTATTTCCTCCTTCTGGCCCTTCCCTGCCAGTTCTCTATCAGCTGATTTGTAAAGTGCTCTATTTCCCGACTAGATAATCAGATCATTTGAGATGAGGGTTTGGCTCTAGAACAAACACACCAACACTGCTCTAAATGAGAAACAAAAACAAAAGCCTGAACAAAACGTGATGTGACCCGTTTCATATTGTACTGTGACAAAGAAAACCCACTTTAAGGCTTAGGTACTTAGGCTAAGCTGTGACCCCAGCTTCTGGGTATTGAGTCCAACAATATTTGAACTGTTTTTTTTTTTCCCCAGGAGCTGCATTTCCATGTTTTCATTTAGGAACCCCATTCTTCCTCAGAGCTTTCCCAGTCACTTTTGGGGTCTGTCTCAGGTATGCTCAGGCTCAGGTTGCTCATTACTTGCTTGTTTGCTCCATTTCTCTGGGGTTGACACTGGCATCGTTTCCATTACCTCCCTTTTTTCTGGATGCCAGCACACAGCCCCAGTGCTCCTTATACAAACAGAACAAAACACAAACTGGGTCTGTACCACCAGTTGTCATTGTACCAGTTGTGCAAAGGATAAAATGTAAATGCCAATTTGGGCTAATTCTATGTTAATTTACTATTATAGCACTGGAGACCAGAGCATTTTAGCAATTACTAGCTTTGAATCTGAGAAAGATCACATCTGGACTTGTATCAAACATGGTCAAGTCAGTTTCATTCTAGGAAATGGTGACGGTGGTTATGCTGGACCTGTGGTTTCAAATTAACTGAGTTCCTTTGGCACTCACCACTTTCTCCAATAAACAAGAAGGTCAAGTTGTAATAAGAAAAGCCCATGCCTTTTAAAATCTGGAATGAGGTTTAAGAAGATAACTAGAGTCTTCTCTCACTGTGTGGGGCTCTTCAGTCCCTAGAGGACAATAGTCATAATCTAAAATCTATTACATGTAATTTCAACATCATTTAGCACAGCTGTCAATCTGCCAAGACAGAGCCCACAAACTGAGCTTCCATGGAGACCAAATCATCTTCCTTATACACATGTCATCTGCACAGTGGGCTGGAGGTCACTTGGAAGAGAGCACAGGGGAATTTTGGTTTGTGGTCTTTTGTTCCCAGCAACTTACTGTCTCATAGGAAAAATGCTTCCAATTTGCAGACACATCAGCATAAGCTCCTCCAGCAAGTGCAAATATTTACTTAGATGAGGAAAACAAAATAATGTCTGAACCAGAGCTTTTCTTTTCTGCTAGACTTTGATGTTTTTATATGAAGTCCAAGGAGAATAATAAATTGAATTCTTTTGTAGAAGTGAGGCACAGCAAATGCTGATTAAAAACCCAAGCTCAGTTTTTAAGTTAGTCAATGGGGGAAACCCTGCTTTTCCCATGCATATGGGTGATCTATGTGTTGTTTCTTTAGCACCATCTTCAAAAATACCTTTTGAGGGTGTGGGATGGAGGGAAATGCATTAAGTAGGAGCAAGTGAGTGTCTGATTGACAGAGCTCATGGGTGGTGCTTTTTGAAATGAGAACAGTCTAATCTTGGAGCCACAGAACCACCCACAAATGTCACACAAGATCTCAGCTGTCAATATCCCACCTCATCTTATTACTGTTTTCTTTCATTCTTGGCTTTCACTAGTCATTGTTCTTCAGATAGCTAGACCAAATTGTAGTATGCTTGAACACAACTTTTTTTTTTCCTGTAGGTATAATTAACAGTGGATGTTGTATGTCCACTAAGATAATTTTAGGGAAAGCTTTGTCATTTAAAAATATACTCTATGAGATTGTACTTTTGAGTTTGTCTTGGCATGCAGGTCTTGGAGGTTAGGTACATCTCTCTGTGATCAGCAGCAACAAAGAAAATCAAAGCAGCCCCATTAAAGTGAAGTGACAGAATGCCAGGACAAAAGCAACTCAGGACATTGTATAGGATTATTTTATATCAGAAGGGATAAATCAAACAGAAAGCCTTGGGGTTTTCAGTGCTAAACTGTTGGGTCCTTCACAATTCTAAATCACAATGCACAGAGTCCCTGGCATGTAGAAACTCTCAAATAGTTGCCTTCATAATGAGGCTACAGCTTGGGCTTCCTGTGGGAATGGTTGGAGTTCAGACTTGCCTGGGCACATCTAGTGCATTGCTAGGATGAGCTAGCTGTAAGCAGCTGGATTTTTGGAATTCATTTGCATGAAAGTATGTTGTTTGCACTTGAGGAGGTTGGGAGAAGGGATAAGGGAGGAAGAAGAAAGTTGGCTGGACTAGGGCTGAAGATGGAGGAATGGGCTTTATAGTTGAGTTGCTGATTTGAGTAGCATGCACATAGGTTCTCTGCTTAAAAATGTGACCTTGGCAGAAAATATCATTCCATTTCTCTTTGACCCATGGTGGGGCTCCAGCACAGGGAGAAGGAAAGAAATGTGCTGTTCAGGCAACTGGAGGCTTTGGCATGGTGACATGGAGGGCAAGGAATGTGACACTCTAAAGGGTCAGTGTGATGGAAAACCAGATGTTTATAGTAACTGTACTCACAGCATGATGAGGCTTTGGAAAATTCTGGTTATATTACCCAATGTTTTTACTAACAACTTAACAGTTGTAATCCTAGGATTAGTGTAGCTTATTCTCTAACAGGGTGCACAAAAATCAGAGCTGATAAAATTATCCCGAGGTGAGGGAGTTTATCAGGCCCTTCGTGTGCCGTCCTGCTTCCTGCTCTGTTGGCCTACCTTTTTCATGTAGCTGCTGTGGAAACCAGCTGTGCTCAGCTGTTACTTGGTCCTTTCCTACTTCAGCTGCACCTTTCTATACTGATACTTGCTTTCTGTTCTGTGGCATCTCTACCAGTTTCTCATTGGATGCCCGAAGAAACACTCCTGCTCAGTTGTCCGCACACCTAAAAATGTAAGGGGAAAACGTCTTTACCAGTGGCTAATTTAGTGAGCATATGGACTAGTTCTCTTATCATTTGCCCCATAGGGTATTTTGAGGTAATGTCTATGGTGAATTTCTTTAGAGTGACACCAGTGAGAGGGAATCCCAGTGACTCAAGAGGGAACAGATTTGTTGATTCACGTTGTTTCTATTTATTTTTTAAATTTTCTGTCACCTACCTTCATTCCTATTTCCATAAGCCCCTGTCTTGGGTTCCATTTTGGTGGATAGTCATGCAAATAGGAAATCAATTCCACTTGTTCTGTAGACTCCTTTATTTTCCCACCAATAGGGAAAGAGCTAGGGTGAGTGGGAGATGAAGGATGCTGTCTTAGTTAAGGTTTTCATTGCTGTGAAGAGACACCATGACCATGGTAACTCATAAAGAAAGCATTTAATTGGCGTGGCTCACCTACAGCTTCAGAAGTTCAGTCCATTATCATCATGGCAAGGAACATGGTGGCGTGCAGGCAGATCTGGTGCTGGCTACATCTTGATCAGAAAGTAGCAGGAAGTAGACTCTGAGACTAAGTGAAGTTTAAGCGAAAGAAACCTCAAAGTCTGCCCACACCTACTTCAACAAGGCCACACCTCCCAAAAGTTCCACTCCCTATGAGTGGCTTAAGGCTTATGGGAGCTGATTATGTTCACATTACCACAGATGACTGGTATCCTGTTGATACTAAAACTCTGTCATTGATAAGCTCGGAGAATATACATTCAACTTCTTTGATTCAGGACCTGCTTTTATTCTGAAATTCCCAAGGCATATCCCTGCCACTAGTGAGCTCACAAACCATTTGGGGGAGGCAAAGCCATACATATCTTACAAAGTACAGGGAGCCAGAGAGGACTGACATAGTGTGCAGAGGAAGGAACGGTTAATTCTTTCTGGGAGTGGAAAACCTCTGCAGAGGGGAAGGCATTTGAGTTGGACCCTGAGAGATGAAAAGGCTATTGAAGACAGTGAATTGGAGAGTTTGGAAAGCTTAAAAGGGGTCTGACTGAAATGGAACTAGGGTGTGCTTTACTCTTCTTCCTGCTTAAGGGCCAGAGGCCTGTGGCCCTAATTCCTCTTCCTTTTCTTCCCCTAAATAGTTTTTGATTGCTCCCTCACAACCTGTCTTCTCAGGCATGTGGCTCTGCCTTTTCTCTTGGGATGTTTTACCAGGTTCCCTTGTGTGGGAGGGGGTCAGCTTGCAGTGTCCCTTTCTGCCCTCTGTGACTCCTGAAGTCTTATTACAGACACTGGACTCTGGGATGAGCCTTACTGGTTCTGAGCAGTCTCCATCCCCCCGGAAAGTGCTGTAGTCCAGTAAAGCTTTTCATGCTCAACAGCTTAAAACCTGATTCCCAAAGTCACTTAAAGAAACACTCAGGGGCGGGCCCTGTTTGTTGCATGGAGGGTGTTTATTTGGGGGACACATTTGTGGTTTCACTTCTCTTGATTCCATCTTTCCGCTGATTGTGCTGTGTGTGGGGGGGATGGGTTCTTACATCACTGAAGAGGTGACAAACAGAGGTGTCTTTGATTTCTAAGTAAGTAGCAGCGATACATGAATTCCAGCAGGTGTGGAGACCCAGGATAGTGATAAAGTCAGCACAGGAAGGAAGGACAGACCACACTGTCCTTCACACTTGGCAGTTTAGCTCAACTCAGCCTCTTTCTGAAGGTCTAACTGCTCCTTCTCACTGACATTCAAAGAACAAATTTTGAGTTTAAATTCATCAGCAAGGGAAACAAGACAGTCCCACAGGTCAAACTAGAGTTTAATGACTAGACAGCTATCTCTGCTCAGTCAGTCGGTATTAATTTGCAAAGACAAGACTGAATTATGGGTTGTAAGCTAAGGTAGATGATGAAGTAGGGATGGTGCTTATTTGTGCTTTTTTTATTTCTAGTTCATTGCACCCCTCTCTGCTGGGCATGCTCCCTTCTTTGACTATGTACCAAGATACCTGCCTAGTATATGAATGTTTGCGATGTTACTAATATTATAATAAAATAATATAGCTTGTTGGAGTTTACTTTTTTATGATAATATTTTATGTAAATTTGAAACAAGCTTGTTTTTCATGTCAACCCCAGTTTCTTCACCCTCCCTTCAATCCCTGTCCTCTCCCCCCCCCCAAATTCCCATCCCATCCCCTTTCTGCTCCCAAGAAAGGGTGAGGCATTCCATGAGGGATCTGTCATATCATTTGGCTGAGAGAGTGTCTAGGCTGAGAGAATTTTTCACTATGTGGAATGGGCTCCCAAAGTCCATTTGTACACTAGGGATAACTACTGATAACTACCAGAGGTCCCATAGACTGCCAAGTCCTCCTAACCAACACCCACATTCAGGGGGTCTAGGTCAGTCCTATGCTTGTTTCCCAGCTATCAGACTGGGGCCATGAGGTTCCCCCTTGTTCAGATTAGCTGTATCTGGTCCTGACCCCTTTACTCATCACTCCTTCATCTCCGCAACTGGACTCCAGGAGTTTGGCTCAGTGTTTAGCTGTGGGTTTCTGCTTCTGCTTCCATCTGCTACTAAATGAAGGCTCTAGGATGGCTCTAAGATTGGTAGTCATCAATCTCATTATAGGGGAAGGGAATTTAAGGTAGCACCATCTCCACTATTGCTTAGATTGTTAGTTGGGGTCATCCTTGTAGATCTCTTGATATTCCTCTAGTGCTAGATTTCTCTTTAAACCTATCATGGCTCCCTCAATTATGGCCTTTATTTTCTTGTTCTTCTCTATTTTTCCCCGCAACTCAATCTTCCTGCTGCCTTATGTTCTCCTCTTTTTCTCTTTCTCCTAACTCTCCCTACTTCCACAGTTCCCAATTTGCTCAGGAGATCTTCTCCCATTCCAGTTCACAGGGGGACCATGTGTGTCTCTCTTAAGGTATTCCTTGTTTCCTAGCTTTGCTGGTGGCATGGGATGTAGACTTGTGATCCTATGCCTAAAATCTGTATGAATGAGTACATACCGTTTGTCATTTCATGGCTGGATTACCTCACTCAGAATGGTTTCTTCTAGTTCTGTCCATTTGCCTGTGAATTTCACGATTCCATTATTGTTTGTTTGTTTTTCTGCTGAGTAATACTTCATTGTGTAAATGTACCATACTTTCTCTATCCATTCTTCAGTTGAGGGGCATCTAGGTTGTTTCCAGGTTCTGGCTATCATAAATAATAATGTTATGAATATAGTTGAACTTGTATGAATGTGCATCTTTTGGATATATATATATATATCCAAAAGAGATACATACATACATATATATATATGAGTGGAATTTCTGGATCCCAAGCAAATGCCATACTGGTTTCCAAAGTGGCTGTATACTATTTCAGTACACTCCAGTCTATCTTGTTGATTTTCTTGAAGAACCAACTCTGTTACATTGATTTTTTTATATTGTTTTCCTAGTTTCTACTTTATTGATTTCAGCCCTTAATTTGATTATTTCCTGGGGTCTGCTCCTCTGGAGCGAATTTGCTTCTTTTTGGTATAGAGCTTTCAGTTGTGTTTTTAATTCTCTAGTGTGACTATTCTCCAGTGTCTTCCTGTGGGCACTTTGTGCTATGGACTTTACTCTTAGAACTACTTTCAAGTGCCCCATAAGTTTGGGTATGCTGTGTCTTCATTCTCATTTAATTCTAGGAAGTCTCTAATTCTGTCTCTATTTCTTCCTTGACCCAGGCAGGAATAGTGCAATTGTGTATTATTCAATATCCATGAGTTCGTAGGGTTGTGCACTTTGAATTGTTGTTGAATTCTAACATTAAAGCATGGTGGTCTGATAGGATTCAGGGGTTACCCCAATCTTTTTGTACCTATTGAGGTTTGCTATATGCTTAGTATGTGGTCGATTTTAGAGAAGGTTCCATGTGGCACTGAGAAGAAGGTATATTCTGTTGTGTTTGAATGGAATGTTCTATAAATATCTGTTAAACCCAACTGGGTCATGATGGGAGATGTCAGGACTAGGAGGAAAGAAGAAATAGTTGGGAGGAGTCAGCATGGAGAGACTGGAGAGAGAAGAACGCTGGCCCCTCTCTCCGGTAAGATGAGACCACGTGGAAGTACTTAGATTAATAGAAATAGGTTAATATTTAAGACAGAGCTAGCTGATAAGAAACTAGTAACAGGCCAACAGAGTTATATCTACTACAGCGTCTCTGTGTGTTATTTGGGTCTGGTACAGCGGTGGAAGACCTTCATGAAACAGAGACCAACAAAGCAGCATGAAAAGGCTCAAGCCAACTGATCCACTTGGAAAATGCACCTTCTAAGCTGTTAAGCTTCTTATAGGCTGTGCAGTGTGCTCCAGGTTGCCAGATTTGCTAATTGGTCATCCATGCTGCCATAGGCTTTGGTAATGAAGCAATGTTTGAGCCATTTCTTCATTTATAAGTAATCCTTTACCCATATTCTTGTAAGTAACCCTAATAAAACTCATTGGTTCACAAGTTGGACTTTGGTGCTATCTCTATTATGGTTTGTTGTGATTGTGGCCTCCTTTGGGGGGTAGGAGAGAGAGAGAGATAGATAGAGAGAGAGAGAGAGAGAGAGAGAGAGAGAGAGAGAGAGGTCTCCCCTTGAAAAGTACACAACACTAGCTTCACAGAGTACAGAACCTTTGTGCAGAATGGGAGTCATAGCTGGGTCTCTGATTTGGCCAGAGGGATGATGGGACAGGGAAGGAGTTCTGGAGATAACAGATGAGCTGTTTGGAGAACACAGTGTCAGCCTGGAGGGGAGGAGAGGCAATACACTCCTGTTGAGGGAACTGTAGCTCAGTATGACTAGACTATGGGAGTAGGGCCCTGCAGGAGATGGGAGACAAAAGCCTGAGGGTTGGAACAGTAGCACATGAATATCTTTTTTGTTTGTTTGTTTTTGTTTTTTCGAGGCAGGGTTTCCCTGTATTGTTTTATATAGAGACTATTTTTGTTTTCTGGAAGGGGTGGATGAAAATTTAATATGCAGTAAAAGCAAAACTTGCTTGGGGATTCAGTGCAACACATTGAACCTTTAACATATTCCTTCTCATGCACCTGGAAATCAAAGATGAAGATGACATCCACCACACTTTCAAGAAAAACAGCCTGGCCAGATGACCCAAGGAACTGAAGCCAACTGAGGCAGGTGGAAAGGACACTCTTCAGTCTGGTGAGCTGCTTGCAGACTGTGCAGTGACCTCCAAGTTTCCAGCTTTGTGAGCTGTCACCCATGCTGTGGTAGCCTTCAGCGATGTAGCTGCATTTGAGTCATTTCTGCTCTTAAGAGATGACCTAAGGAAGAAGCCTGGAAGTCCAGTGAATGTGTAAGAGAGGTTGCTCCCCTAGAGGTGTGTGCTTAGGAAGGAGGCCTTCTGAAGATGTACAGGGAGGACTGGTGCTTGTGCTAGCCACGAAGTGGGAGCAGAGGCTCAGAACAGGTGTTAGTCCTGGAAAGGAGGGAGGTGGCAGAGGGGCTGGACCTGATGAGGACCTGGATAGGTAGCTTCATTTAGGAAGTTTAGTCCTCTGAAATATGTTTGCTATTTGGAGAGGTGTGAATTTAGACTGTTGTCATTTGAAACAATTCTTATTTCTAGTTCTTTCTCCAATATGGTCACTATGCTCAGTGTCCCTCCCACACCTCTAACCTTTGTCATGACTCAACTCATGAAGTTAATGAAGATTTAGAGCAAATTCCGGTATCTGAGCATCAGCAATTGTTTTGGTGAAAGCTGGACTGGGACAAACCTGCCATTTGTACTCACCCATACTGCACATAGAACCCAAGCTTGGACTGTGCTCTTCTGTGGCACTTTAGGTCTGTGAATTGTGAGCTGGATATGCTAGTATATGCTTACCATCCCAGTATTTAGGAGACTGAAGCATGCGGGTATAAAGTTCAAGGCCAGCCTGATGTTCTCAGTGTTTGAGGATAGGCTTGATTACACAGTAATAAAATCTTGATTTTGTTTGTTTGTATAAGTTGAACTCTTTCTACATGTAAGGCTCAAGGGAACTCAGGTCCTGTGCTCTGAAACCATCACAAGGGACACCGTGATTTTATGCTGTGGTCACTCTGGCTGCTTTTGGTGCTTGAATTCAACCAAGATTGAGTTCTGGCTGTTCTCTATGCTTGTGCATTCCGGTGGGGATTCTGTCTGTACTGGATGCTGTGCCAAATGATGTGAGTGGGGCAGAACACCCAGACAGAGCTGGGAGTGGGTCCTTGGCATGCCAGAAGCACTGTTGAGTGTATGACCAGGGTTTTCAGTTAAAGATACCTTATATCTACTACACCGGCCCGGCTAAGCATCCAGGAGTGGTAGCATTTTGTTAGATAAATGTTGGGATTCACTTCTGTTTATTTGTGCTGTGTGGAGCTTAGTCACCATCTCTTTCAACCAAGTATGGAGGCTTCACTGGTTTTTGTGAGGCCACTGCATAGACCTCTAATAATGTACTAGGCAACCAGAAACACACATGGGGAAGACTAAGAGAGAGTGGCCTCTTTGAGGTTTAGGTTTGTTTATACTGGTTGATTTTCAGGAGGGCTTGGGACAGCAGATACCAGTTCTTGGATGATATCAAGGAGCTGGTAACTGGGTATCTTGCTGAAGTTTGTCAAAATGTTGATGGGTTAGGAGTTGCGATTGGAAGAGAAATACCATTTCCTCGTGTTGAGACTTTATCTCTGTTTTGTTCCAAGCTGTGCAGCCATTTGGCCTTCTTTGAATGGTATTTATCGTCATTGTTTATGTTTACTGGGAACATCACTGTGTTGGCTTGGCTTTATTAATTTTTACCACGGCTTCCTTCTTTGTAAGAGAGAGCAGTGTGCAGTTCTGTGGCAGAGCCCTGTGTGCTGGAGGGGGGACCCATAGGTGACACAGGGGAGGCACTGTGAGTGGGGCTCCCGAGGCAGAGGCTCTACCTCTGCATTTTGGGGTTCCATGTTAAATAACATCCTAAAGAGAGTTTCATTGGCTAGAGGAGAGCCCAATCCCTGCTGGGCTGACAAGCTCTTGTTCCCTTGACTCACTACACAGAAGGTAAAGCAACTTACCCCAAATCTAGTTGGCTTCCTTGGCCTAGGTTTGCCTTTCAGTTCTGCCACCACTTTCAGAAATTTTATTTGTTTATTTATTTATTTAGTCCCTCCCCACTCTGCCCAGATTTCAGAACACTGTATCTAAAGAGCTGTTAGTTCAGATACACTGGCAATTTATTTGAATGAAAGTCACCAAAGCTTCATTCATGTTTGAAAAACGAGACTCATATAAAATTGGTTCAGCATTTTGGGAGGACAAGAATGAGAGAAAATTAGTAATGGGTCTATTTTTATCATTTATCTAGTGCAGTCTGGAAAATTAAGGGCTTCATATTATTCTCTGATTGATTGGCCAAAATTCTCACAATTTAGCACAGACTAAGTTAATTCTTTATTTTTGATCTGTTCTTTTTGGAAATAGTTAAACTTCTGTGAGCTTTGTAAGACTAGTCCTTCTCTACTTCTGTAGTCATCTATGTACTTATTAAGTGTTTATTTTTCTACTGTCTCTGTTCTGGGCACATAGCAGTTGGAATTTACCCTCAGGTATATCCTTGACACATTTTATCTCTCTGTACATCTGTGTAGTTGTTTGGGAATTTTATGGTCTTATTATTTGTGTCTTATTATGACCATTGACTAGCCTAGCAATTGATTGATCTAGCTCCTATCCAGTCTTAATTTGATCTTCTTTTGAGCTGAAAATGATGTGCTGTGTTAGGATGTACAGGAATTATGCTGGTTGATTCTGTCTGGTATGAAGATTTAATGGTTGGCATTACCTGTTTCCTTTGTTCCTTCAGCTCTGAGATGGCAGACATTTGAATGCTTATAGGAACTTGGGGGGCCAAGGGACAACACCAAGACTAATTTATATGCGAAAAACCAACTAATTAGTGTACCATGAGTGAGAACTCTGCTCCTAGAATGCCATCATTTAGTTTTCCTACTGGGACCAACTTACTAGAAGGAAGCCCTGCATATAAAGTGTTAAATTTACTGATCAGGAGAAGGTGGCTTACCAAACAGCAGGAGGAAAATTGGGGATTTCCAAGCTGTGATTCTCAATGAAGTATTCTGAGAATCATTTCACAAACAAAATATGTTGAAACTCCAGGAGACTACCGCAAACTGTAGCCCATGGGTTCATCCTCTGGCCTTGTATGTATGCCCTTGAGTTAAGAATGAGTTTCAATTTCTAAAAAAAAAAAAAGAATACTTTGTGAGATGTGGAAATCACTTAAAATCTGAATTTCAACATCCATATAAGTGTTTATTAAAATCCAGCCATGCTCCTTGTGGTGGTTCAAATGAGAAATGTTTCCTATTGGTTCATGTTTTGAACACTTGATCCCCAGTTGGAGGCACAGTTATACAGGTCATGGAACTTTTAGGAAGAGGTGTCTTGATGGGAGAAGTACACCAGTGGGGGTGGGCTTTGAGGTAGCCTCACCCAACTCCCTGTCTTCTCTGCTTCCTGTGAGGGGACAAAGCATGACCATCCAGCTTCTGCTCCTGTGGCCATGCCTGCCTGCCTTTCCTAAAATTGTAGACTCTCCTTCCAGACCCTTAAGCCAGAATAAACTCTTTATTCTATAACTTGCTTTTGGTCATGGTATTTTATTACAACAGCAGGAAAATAACTAACATACTCACTCATTTACATTTTTTTTTCTGTTAAAGCTCTCTTATCACACAAAGCCAAGTGGCTGCAAAAGAGACCTTATTAACTGCAAATTCTAAGACATTTGTAACCTGGTCCTTCTTTGTAAAATACTTGTCAACCTTTGGCTATATGATATCATCATCTCTCATTGAACAATGACCATCCACTCCACTAGTGAATTAGTCAACATTTTGTGTGTATCTCTGTGTGTGTGTGTGTGTGTTTAGTGCATCTTGTTTTATAAATGGGCCCAGAGAAAGCTTTACTCATATTTTCTCTACTTCTTTTTTATTTACATTTTTCATTTATGGCACCGATCTTTCTGCTTTTATATAAAAGTGACATTCTATATCTAAGTTATTCATTTTTTCTCTCTTGGCAATTTTGTGCATAACCAGGTTTATGTGCCACAGTTGAACTCATAAACCCTGGGGAAGTGAATGCGCTCAGGCTTAAAGATATCATGTTCAGGTAAGGGATGCATGGAAGAAAGGTGGGACCTGAGGGTATGAAGGTCTAAGGGGCAGGAGACAGGAGACAGAAGTCCTTAAAAGAGTCATAGTGATAATTTGTTGGCGAGTGCAGACCAGCATAACGTTGCCATTTGACATTCCAGGGAACTGCTGGACTTGCAGTTTGCATTGCAGTTAAGAGTAGAAGCTGCAGTAGCTAAGCAGAAAATGTCTTATTTTTCCTTCTTCCCAGGTCACTGACAAAATTAATTAATCTTTGACTTAGGGCATGCTCAGAGAAGAAATCTGAGTTCCCCACAAGAAGGGCTTAACATGCTGAGGGAGTGGGGGTGGGCTGCATGAGTGCTGTTTGTTACAAGCTCTTGGGAATGTATGAGAAGTCACTGGACACTTCCAGATGAGAACCTATCCACAGGGACAAGAATTTGAAACAGAGGGGGAACATTTTGCATTGGCAGACTCATCCCACCTGTCTGTCCTAATCATGTTTGTGATGTATTGTAGAATATGGGCTGTTATGGTGAGGTGAGGACGGAACTCAAATGCCTCACAGGGTCTTAGGAAGCTTTATGTACCCCACAGTGCTGGCCACAATAAAGGGCAGAGGGTGTCTCATGACAGGGCCACCCGAAAAGAACAATCATGGCCCAAATCACTTCTACCTGTTCAGGGAATAATTTCAGAGTGTTTTCTTATTCTGCCCCTAAGGATTGCATTGGTGAGGATGTACCTTCCACATCTCTCTTCTATAAACCAGATGATCACTACACTGACTCCAATTTCATGTTTACCACCTTAGTAATCTCACCTCAATTTGTCGATTTTGAACAAGTGCATATGGTGTTCTTTTGCTTATTAGCTTTGTAGTAAGTAGGTTTTACATATTCATACAGTTGCCAGGAGAATTTATCAGCATTTGTCTCAGTCTTTAGAGGGAATATAGATTCCAAAGCTCTTCAGTTCACCTTCACAGGAGAGTGGATTTAATCAAGCAAGGTGTGAAAAATTTTGCAAAATTCCCTTGTGATACTTGCTAATCATAGTTATGAAGACACTGTAACCTGCTTTATAAATTTAGTAACTTTCCGGATTTCTTCATCATTAACGTGGCTTTCTTGTTACTAGAAATATCTATGAATAATAAAATATATAATAAATATTAAACCATAGTAATGGAGGGTAATATGAGCCAATACTTAAAAAAATGTTCTAAGCACAAGTGCAAAGGGATATCTATCTATCTATCTATCTATCTATCTATCTATCTATCTATCTATGTAACTATGTATCTATGTACATACATATTATATATGTATATGTTGTTCCAAACCACACTTTCTCAATTAGTCACTTTTTGGGGGGAATGGAGAATAGTTTCAGTGTGGGGTGAGCACTGTGGAATACTTACCTGCATGCTTACTTTTTGCCAGTTAGATAACAGTGACCCATGTCCTCAGTAATGAGAATTTAAAAATGTTGAGAGATGTTCCTTAGGGGCTAGACACCACAGGCTGTGAACTTCTGCTCAAGAGTTCTCTTAAGTTCAAGTCTTGGGTGCCTCATTATGGCAACAGATAGTTCCAAGGAATGAAAACAGGGGAAGGACTGACTTTGGGACTCTCATCTCTCTGGTGTGGCTTGAGTTTCTAAGGGCAGCGTGGCCTTGTTCCAGTCTGTCCTGTTTCTCTCTCTGCTCACTCTGTCTCTGAGACTGGTTCCCTCTGCTGGCAGGCTCCTTGACAACTCTTTCCTCCTGAATCTATTTCTTTCAGGCTGATTGATCCTGTCCTGATGCTAGCTGTGAGATGGACATTTAGTCCTCCTTGCAACCACTACTATTTTATTAGATGAATCATGCTGGCATGCTGGGCAGTGATGAAGGCATAGGTGACAGCTGAGCCTCTGGAGTTACTTTCCTTAAGTCATGTACATATCTTATACAAAAGTTGGTTACTGCCAAGGTATGTGCGCCTCTACTGTTCTCTTAGGGTTATCGTGCCATGCTGGTTGTTGTTGTGGTTCAGAGGTTTCATACCTGGGTAGGATTGTTGGTTGCGCCTGTCCTTTGGAAAATTGCATGGTGCTATCTAATTACATGAAACTACTTCTCAGGGAAGTTCCAGTCCCAAAATATACACTGTTACAAAAAACAAAACAAAAACAAACAAACAAACAAACAAAAAAAAAAAACCAATATCTATCCTGCTGGGCAGACTGCAAGTCTACATGCAGAAGAAAGAAATTAGAACAGTATCTATCACCATTCACAATAACTAATTCCAAACAGAGTACACATTTCAATGTGAATCCTGAAACACTGACACTGCCAGACAGCACCCTATGTGATATAGGTGCAAGAAAGAACTTCTTAAATAGGATTCCATTTGCCCAAGAATTAAGGACAAGAAGTAACAAGTAGGACTTCATAAAACTAAAAATCTGCACAGCTAGAGAAACGATCAATTGAGTAAAGAGGAAGCCCACAGAGTGGGAGAGAATCCTCAAAAGCTATATTTCTGACAGTGGATTAATATCCAGAACATATATTTTTAAAAGGCAAATACATGTATCACTGAAAATGATGTATTTAGAAGAGGCTTATAGCTTGCTACAACAAAGTGAGAATTTATTAGTTCAGAGTCCAGCTTTTTGGTTTTGTATTTTTCCATCATTAAATGTAAAAATGATTTCTCACGGGCACATTCACATTAGCCAGCCTTACAGAGACTGATGTACAAAATCAGAATGCCAATGAATTAATTTAAAGCAGGGAATAGAACGGTGGAAAGAAGCGAAACTTGTGTTTTTTGGCCAAGGTAGTTTTCTCTTTAGCTCATTGTATGGAGAATTGGACAATAAACGAGTATTGAATTATAAGCATAAAATAAAAAAGTTATGTTAATTATAAAGTTTAAAGTTTGTAACATCAATTTTTAATTGCATAAGGCAATTAGGGCTACAGGACACAGGCATGTCATCATGATAAGTGGAGTCTTCCTATCTGGACTAAGGTTGAACAGTATATGCTTAATAATAAAGAAGTTATCTATACAAGTAAGATTTAGAACCAGAATATGTATGTATATTCTGTGTCTGTTCAATTTCTCAAGATCTTAGGGCCCCACCATGGGGAGGACAGGAAGCCAACAATGATAGCTGAATATAAGCAGAGCTTGCCAGATCTGCAAAAATTAACTTTCAGTTGCAATGCCATTCCCTTCCTTTTATACTTGCAACTTTGTGTGTGTGTGTGTGTGTGTGTGTGTGTGTGTGTGTGTGTGTATTAATATCACAGGAAAAAGAAATTAAACAAACCAACTGTTTATTCCACTGTATTCTTATGTTTGACACTCGGATCACCAAAATGTGTATGAGATTTCATTCACTGTCCAGTTCTTTCATGTATACAAACTCCATTACAGATTGGCTATAGGTTGAAAAGTTCCACTGCTCCTTCCTTGGGGGGCTTAATCATTTGAGGTAGTGACTCACAGAACTTAGAGACTCATATTTATTGGTTCATTGTTTCATTAAGAGCATGATAACAAACATAGAAGACAGCCTGGCAATGACATACGTAGGTTGTAGTATGAAAGGCCGAAGTGAGGGAGTTTCTCTTGACATGAAGTTAGGGCACCAACTCCTCCATATTTGGGTTGTGTTCTTGCTGACCAATCCATTAGCTTTTTTTTTAAATCTTGCTTTAAAATGTTTTATTGGGATAATTTTAGGTGACTACAAGACAAAAGTTAGATAAATGTCTTTTCTGGGGAATGGGGTTACAGATGAGCTTGTGGTGCTTTGTCCAAGTTGCTCCTGAACCCAGTCTCAAGTGATGCCCTGTATCAGCACCTGTGAGAAGTAGAGACTGAAGTACAGCTAGCTGTCACTACGTCCAGCTGATGTGGCATCTGGCATATAAATGTACTACTTTAAGGCCTTTTATTTTTGCCCATTAAGTTGGCAGCTATTTGTAATATAGCAAAGACAAAGTTCTCTAGATCCATTCTATTCCTTATCTTTTGTAGCTGCAACATTTATAGAAAGCAGGAGAATAGATTTGATCTCCACTTGACACATGGGATGAGGTTGAAAGGGCAGGGATAGTCAACTAGGCATTCCTGCCATCCCAATCACTTCTAAGGGAAGGTTCCACTTTAGGCCAACTCCTCCGGGTACTGTGAAATCAAGGTGAAGGGACATTGCCCTTGTGATATCTTCAGAGCTCACTCTAGAATGTGAAAATGGGACAACCAATGGCAACACAGTGCCTGGAGATGTACCTCAGTAGGAGAGCCCCAGGAAATGACAAGTAATGGACACAGATGAATCCTACTCGTTATAGATTTTTATGGAGGCTTCATCATGTGGGTAACATGGGCTGTCAACCTATTCTCCAGCCCTTCTCCTGTTTCCAGAGGGTGGGTTTAGGCAGAGAGTTCCAAGGCTCTGATCATACCTGTTATCTGTCTGTCTGTAAGATTACACATTACTATTTTTGTCATGCAGCAATTAAAGTCACATTGGTCAACACAAGGTTCATTTATTCTCTAAGGGAAGATGAAGCAGGTTGTGTCCTGACGTTCTGATTCTATGATTCTAGCTTAGTTGCTAAGTTATTCTGATAGGTCAGTAGATGCTCTGAAATGAAGATGAGGAATGATTAACAGCATGGTGGTGCCTCAGCTGTCCCTTCCCTGATCTATTGTAGAGGTTTATAGACTGGTCTAGTGAGTTTGTTTCCCTCTGAACTATGAGTGAGTACCTGTACCCACAACTAGGATCTTTATTATCTTATGAACAATCTAGAGAAAGGGTAAGGGTGAGGTGCAGGAGAGAGTATAGAGAGAGAGGAGAGAGTTTTGGAGTAAATATGGAATAGAGGGAAGTGACCACAAACGCTTAAGTGCATAGAGATGCACTTAAGAAACTTGAACAGAACACTAGTCTTTATCTCATTAAGTGTTCTGCATTCTAAATATGTTTCTTTGGGGATGGCACTATTCTGAGATTAGAAAGCATGCAAAATTGTTTTTCTTTGGTTTATGTTTTGTTAACCCCTGGTTTATTAATATACATGGTTAAGATAAAGTAAAACCAGAATGGTATGATTTGAGAAGCAGGCCTTGCTCTCATCACCAGTCACACAATGCCCAGACCTTTTTCCCAGTTAGACACAGGCAAGCATATGTGGATTACCATTGCCCCACCAAAATAAAACATCAAAAGAGTGGGCAAAATATATGCTGTCCTAAAGTTTGTTTTTAATATTTAAAATATTTAAAATGGTTCCTTATAACACGCATGCTTGTACATATTTGTAGAGTTGTCCTTTGATATCCTCAAGAGATTGGTCCCACAATGCCCTGCAGATGTCCAAATCTAACAATGCTCTGGTCTCCTATGCATAATGGTGCAGTGCTAACTTATAACCTTTACAACCCTCCTGGATGCTTTAAATTCTTACCTGCAGGTTACTTATAACCTCCTGCACAGTGAGTGTGACACGAGAGAGCTGTTACACTATTACATTCATAATAACGAGAAGAAAAACAACCTTACACGTTCAGTTTGAATGCAGTTTTACCCTCAAATATTTTCAATCTACACTGCATCAACTGACCCATGAATGTAAAACTCGGGGATACAGAACTGACTCAGCACACAGTGGCTTTATTAAATATATTAATCATGTTTTCATGAACATCACAGAGGAATGGATGGGAAGCCACTGTGTCACTGTTATCTGAGCACAGCTGCATTTTGCTGCAATGTGCTATTGCAGGTCATCATAGGCTGATGCTGTCTGCCGTTTGCTGTCAGTGGTCCTCATTGCCTCTGCTCCTTACAGCAGGCATGGTCTTGAGAAAAGGCAAACGAGGGAGAGTGGAGCTGTGTGAGGCGGAGTAGGGGTTATGGAGAAATGAAATATGAGAAAAGGATGGGAGAAAAGAAGTCTGCCGTCGCTCTGTGGTCTTCACTAATGGCAGCTGTTGAGTTTTCACTCACATCTCACTTGTAGCTCTCTGGAGTGCACAGCCCTGAGTCTGATTACACACAACTACAAAAAGAGGCTCAGAGCTCGTGACACAATGTAGGCTTTGGAGTATTATCTCAGAAAGAATCTGAATAGCAATTTGGCTTTCAAGGGCCCTCCACTGGACTTGCTCATACAACATTCGCATATTTTTTCGTGTTCTCCCAGGTAAAATGAAAGTGGTTTTCTCAAGTGTGTCTGGATAACCATGGAGATGAAAGCCAGTTACCACCTCTCTCAGTCTTCTCTCTGGACACTGCTCTTTACACAGCAGCTATTTGAACCTCAAGCCCCAGGGAATCACATAACAAAACCCAGCGATGATTCTTTTTAATATCTCTGATAGAACTCAGGCACTTATTTTTTTCAATTATAGTTGGGTGGGGTGGAGAAGAAAATCCCAGACTGGAGAGATGGAAGTGATTCCCCATAAGACATCTTTATTTATTTATTCAGGCTTTTTTTTCAAATCCCTTCTCCATCTAGATCTCCCTCCTTACCACCACTTGAGCTGAGAAAGTAATTATAGACAACACCAAGAGCTTATAAACAGTTCCAGAGCCAAACTCCTGCTATAAATGAGCCGTTAGGAAGTAAAGGGCTTTGCAGCAGCTTTAAAAAATCTCTGAGCCTGGCTGGCATGTCAGGACTAAGGATTTGATCCATAAAAATTTCCCAAACAGCTCTACGGAAATTCTAGCCATATGTTCTCAACGTTAAAAATGCATGTCTGAATTGAGATAGACCTGGCATCCGATGCACATGCCATCAATGCAAATAAACCACTCTCTCACAAACACCATTTATTTAAATGAGGAAATAAGTTAAATATGGAGGAATGGCAATGTTTTATTTTAGCAGACTGCTTGGGAGAGAAGCTATGGTTTTAAATTTTGCTTGGGTCTGATCCTGCACTAGGCTGCCTGAGTGTCAACCCTAGGTAGGTATTCTTTCTTTGGGCTTGACTGTGCTTTGATTCTTCTGATTATAGAGAGGAACCTATTTTCAGACACCTAGAGACAAAGAGCAGGCAAAGAGGATTTAGTTAGCGTTTGTTTCCTATCAAAGCTCTGTCACATTGCCTTCAGATAATATCTACACTGTCAGATGTAGTTTCAACCTTTCTCTGAATTAAAACTTAGTTCAGTTCCTTCTGTGATTCTGAACTGCCAAGCATATCACCACACACATGGGGTGGGGTTGTGTTGACTGCAGCCTCTTGCAAGACCTGCAAGAACTGTCAGATGGTTACAGTAGTAAAAGGCAGGGGGGATTTCCTGACTTAATTTCCTCCCTTAAACCTGACCAACACTTTCCTTTATCATATGAGGGTTACCAAAGAATATGTTTCTTCTTCTTCTCCTCCTCCTCCTCTTCCTCCTCCTCCTTCTCCTTCTCCTTCTTCTCCTTCTTTTCCTCCTCCTTCTCCTTCTCCCTCTTCTTCCTCTTCTTCTCTTTCTTCTCCCCTCCTCCCCCTTTTCCTTCCTCTTTCTCATCTTTGTCTTCTCCAATGTTTTTTTACTCACACACATAATTAACAAGAAAGCATTTTTTAAAGTAAAAATACAACTAGAAGATCATTTTTAAGTGTTAAAATTTTATATCCTGGTAAAATTGCATCCTTTGTATTATTGCATATTGTATGTCTTACGTCTCTATGTTCTCGGCAGTATTCTGCTTAAGGACAGATGCCTGCCTGCTCCTGTGAGAAGGAAACACTATTACAGCATGATGACAACGATCATATGATTTCTTTAGGGAAATGTTCCATGGCTACCTTTTGAAGTTCCATTCAACAATGGTCAGGAGCATAAAGCCTTTAGAGATAGGTTGAACTGAGTAGTATTGATGACAGAAACTTGCTTCCTGAGCACAATGACATTTTAAAAATATCTGTTAAAGTAAAGCTTGAGGTGTATAGTAATGTCAACAGATCAAGAGAGAGTTGCCATCTCATTCTCTTTCTCCTATTCTCATTCCACTCTCCTTCCCCTTACCACCCTCATCCTTAGTTTGCTTCATAGATATCATCTAATTTTCCTTCTCAGGGTGATCCATTGCCCTTCTTAGAGTCCTCCTTGTTACCTAGCTTCCCTGGAGCTGTAGATAGATTTTAGTCTGGTTATCCTTTGTTTTACATCTAATATCCACTTGTCAGTCAGTATATACTGTGTTTGTCCTTCTGAGTCTGGGTTATTTAGCTCAGGATAGTTTTTTTTTTTTTTTTTTTTTTTTTTTTTTTTTTTTCCCTAGTTCTGTCCGTTTGCCTGAGATTTCATTGAGGTCATCTTTTTTTTTTTTTTTTTTTTTTTTTTTTTTTTTTTTTTTTCTGAGTAGTACTCCATTGTGTAAATATACCACATTTTCCTTATCCATTCTTCAGTTGAGAGGCATTTAGGTTGTTCTCAGGTTCTAGCTATTATGAATAATGCTGCTATGAACATTGTTGAGCAAATGTCCTTGTGACGTGTTTGAGCATCCTTTGGGTAAATGTACAAGAGTGGTATTGCTGTGTCTTGAGGTAGAGTGATTCCCAATTTTCTTAGAAACCACATGCTGATGTCTAAAATGGCTGAACAAGTTTACACTTCCATGAGCAGTGGAGGAGTGTTCCCCTAACTCTACATCCTTTCCAACATAAGCTGCCCTCAGTATTTTTTATCTTAGCCATTCTGACAGGTATAATATTTTATCTTAGAGTCATTTTGATTTGCATTTTCCTGATGCTTAAGGATGTTGAGCACTTCACACTTTCTTAACTGTCTTTTGGCCATTTGAGATTCTTCTGTGAGAATTGTCTATTTAGTTTTGTACCCCGTTTTTCAATTGAGTTATTCTGTATTTTAACGTCTAGTTTCTTGAGTTCTTTATATAAGTTTTGGAGATGGTGTACGTGGGGAGGGATACAGTGGAAGAGCAATGAAGGAGATATTTTAATAGAGAGAGTCACTATGGGCTTAGGGAGAAACCCGGTGCTAGGGTAACTCTCAAGAACCCACAAGGAGGATCCCAGCTAAGACTCCTAGAAATAGTAGAGTGGATGCCTGATGGGAGATGTCATTCTGTATATGTTTCTCATACTGGTCAATAATAAAGCACTGTTGGCCAATAGGAAAGGAAGATAGGAGGGACTAGGAGACAAGGAGGAAATAGGAAGTAGTAAGGAGGAGTCAAGATGGAGAGTCTGAAGAAAGCAGTATGCCGCCGGCTCCCCGGTAAGAGAAATACATAGATCAGCAGAAATGGGTTAATAATTAAGGCAGAGCTAGCCGATAAGAAACAAGTAACAGGGCCAACAGCATTGTATCAAATACAGAGTCTCTGTGTATTATTTGGGGCTGGCGCGGTATCAGGACAAGACCGGGCGACGGGCAGAAAAACCGTAGTCCTTACAAATGGCGCCCAACATGGCTAAGAACTTACACTTAAAATTAAACAAAAGCTTAAAAAAGCGTTTTAGAAACAAAAGAACAGAGACAAGCCAGGTCACAGATGAGTTTCTTCAGGAGGAGATGGCTTAGTTTCTAAATAACTTTATTGACAACATTGCATAGAAACTACCTTGTGCTAGCTGATGTTTGGTCATGGGGTAATAATAGCTGGTGCATAGTATTCTGGAGTGAAATATGACAGTCTCCTAAAGGAAGTGGTTGGAGATGTGAGTTTGGGATTTGTATTTGAACTGTATGCTTCTGGGAGGAAATCTCTTCCTGAGGACAGGGAGGCGGGAAGGTGCCACAAGGTGGCTCAGGCATATCATCGAATTGTTTAGTCTAATTGGGTCTCAACCTTCCTAATGATGTGACTCCTTAACGCATCTCCTCATGCTGTGATGATCCCCAACAATAAAATAATTTTTGCTGATACTTTTTAAGTTTGCTACTGTCATAAATCATAATGTAAATATTTGTGTTTTCCAATGGACTTTTGGTGGTCATGAACCCCAAGTTGGAAAAAAAAAACAACAACAAAAATCTGGCTTAGAATAGTGTAGGTCTTCTGTGCCTAATTCAGAAGGCATAACTTTTTCTCTTCTGCTTCTTTCTCTCCCTCCACTGGGCATCTGGAAAGATTTACAGCTTGTATCTTGGGTTTTATTTTTTTTTTACACTAATGAAATTGTTTCCAAGTTCTCCCAGAAACCAACCAAACAAAAAAGAGTAGGGTAGATTTGACATATGGCTATAGTGCGCAAGTTCATACAGAAGCAGGAACTATGGCAAACACCAGAGGTTAAAGCAAGTATTCCACAACCAGAATGCATGAGCATGAAGCTTGGATCCTGTGTTAGTTACAGTTTCTTTGTCTGTGAAGAGACCCCATGGTCATAACTCTTATAAAGGAGAATATGTAATGGGGTAGTTTATAGTTTCAGAGGTTTAGTCAATTATCATCATGGTGGAACATGACTGCATACAGGCAGACATGGTGCTGGAGCTAAAAGTCTGCATCTTGATCAGCAGACGACAGGAAGTAAACTGAACCATTGGGCGTAGCTTGAGCATATATGAGACCTCAAAGCTCACCTCTTAGTGAGACACTTTTTCCAACAAGGCCACCTACTCCAATAAAACCACACCTCCTACTAATGCCACTCCCTATGAGCTTATGGGGCCAATTACATTCAAACTACCATGGTTCCTCATTACATATTG
The DNA here is from genome assembly GCF_943737965.1 of Phodopus roborovskii. Taxonomy (NCBI): domain Eukaryota; kingdom Metazoa; phylum Chordata; class Mammalia; order Rodentia; family Cricetidae; genus Phodopus; species Phodopus roborovskii. Next base: position 30,442,584 of record NW_026126416.1, on the reverse strand, counting down.
GTCATTAACACATATACATTTTCATAAGTAATTGAATGTATACAATAACCTGAAGATTCAAAATTGACTGTATGCCCCATTTTATATGTAGTAGAAGTCAGGCCTAGAGAACACATGTGTAAGTACTTAGAATAATACCCGGCAACTGCCAAAGAGTGTTTACTGTGTGATTATTCTCATATTTGTGATTTTCCAGTAATCTAAGCCAGCTGTGAACTGGTTTACATACATGTGATAGGTGAAATCAGTGCTATTACTATTTGGAATATTTATAGATGGCGTTTGATTATATAACTATGACCTTCCAGACTTTTCTACAAACCAAAATAAGTGACATAGTAGATGGACCTTCTTGGAACTACTCACATGTAGAAGATGGCTCACTTACTGGTCATGATTTGAATTCACTGTGAAAACTCTTCCAGTTCAGCCAGGGTGAAGCATTTTTAGACTTTTGTCTGAGAAACTCCTTATAGCCTGGGCCTGGGAAATGATAGAATTTTCCTTCAGAAGTTGAGTCTTTACTAAAGTGACATATCCTCAAATTAAGCTTCTAGAATACAACCAAACCTGTGGTCATGAGGATGAAATGAACAAGAAAGGTGGACACCCTCATCATGTATCAGAGGTTAGGGGTGCACAGACACAGTATATACCAAGCATGGGAGACTTGAAGTGGCAGGAGACTCATAGGAATTTCAAATGTGGGATCCAGCCTACATCTGGCTACTGTCCTTATTTGGCTCCTCTGAGATTTGACTGTATTTCAGTTCTAAGGTCTGGGACACCTCTGCTGTTTTCATCTGGGATTTAAACAGAGACTCTTAGGTTATTCAAGGAAAAAAAGCTCAGCGTTTCATGTTTAACAACTATTTACTTCCTCTAACCATTCTTTTTGTTACTTTTGTTTCTCAGGCGAGGTGGGGGTAGGGTACAGATGTCTCTCTCTTTCCTGAATATTTTGCTTGCTTATTTAGTCAAACGTGTATGTGTAGCATGACTACCAGGCCTATTTACATTATGTGTTTACACGTACACTCTTCATGTCCATGTACTCATAGACAATGGTGACCCTGTGGGGACTGCTCTGGGATCAGAATGTTCTGCTGATCTGATTACCAGGAATTCTTGGTAGTAAATGTAGGACACTAGATGTTTTTCCAGCAACCATCATTGCAGTCATCATAATTCCAGAGAGAAGCACCTGGTGGCTCTGAAGCCACTGAGCTGAGCCCTGTGGAAACAGAGTGTATGTTTTGGAAAAGCATAAACTTAAAATAACTAGTACTAGTCCAGATTTTATTTGCTACACAGTGGCAGTGTGTTTTGAACAAGGGTCTCCCATCTCCAAGTTCCTAGGGAGAAGTTCTCAGTATATCAATAGTTCTTCACAAGGATCCCAAATGAGGGTGCAGTCTCCTTCAGGAGAGCAGAAATGATATTCATATTTAGCATAATAACTTGTGGAGACTGTTAATTGCAGGATATAGTGTGTGATACATCTTTAGAACATAGAAAAGTGAATTCTAGCAGGAATAGAAACATCTTGAACCCTCCTGTCCAAGACTATAGACCAAATCTCTTTAAAAATTTACAAACCAGGGTTGTCATTATCAGTGTGAACTTGAGCAAGTCATTTTATTTCTTTGCAAGTCCAACTCCTTCATCAAGTATCAATGTCTTATAACCTCCGAACATCATGTTTAAATCTGGGTGGTGGTGGGAGGCACTTTAATCCCAGCACATAGGAGGCAGAGGCAGGTTGATCTCTGTGAGTTCAAGGCCAGCCTGGTCCACAGAGTGATTTCCAGAACAGCCAGGGCTATACAAAGTAACCCTATCTCAAAAACAGAAACAAAACAAAATAACAAAAACAAACCAAACAAAAACTTCATCATATTTAATTCAATTAAAATTCAATTAAAAGTGAACAATCATTTCACATTAAAAAAAATCTCCAATCAATAGTTGACAAATGTTTCCCCCTTCTATTCCTTCTTTCTTTGGCTTTCCCTTCTTTTTATTTATTTGTTTGCCCATCCATCACCCACCCATCCAAATTACCACATTCTCATGTGCCATATTTCCATCCACCTAGTTATTCAGCTTTTTGCACACTTGGTTATTATAACATATATAAGATTGTGTAATTTCCTTTATGAACTCAACAATGTTCCTTAACATCCCAGCATCGTTATTGGGGGCTGTCTTCTAGTATGTAGAGAAGGAGATCTGGACAGCCCAAGGTCATTTAGTAATTGGCTGCTTTTATGACATGCTTGTAGATAATTATATTTTTATTACTTTCATATTTTTCTTTTTCTTTTAAGGGATAAAAAATTGACCCCAGTCTCATATCTTCTAAATTTTCACCCCCCTCGCCCCAGATGTACAGTTGGGCCTTTAGTGTCAAGAATGATGAAGTTTCCATGTAAACTGAGGTTTGAATGCTATCCCAGAGATTCTTTATATAATGTACTACTGGGATGACAATGTTATTTAAAGCTCCCCTTAATACCAATAATTCATGGTTCATGTATTTGTCATCAATAACTTCAACAGCCAGTTCTCATGGTCTACAGTATGGGAATCTACAATCTATATATCATGAGTTTTACTTAGCAAAAAGTGAGTTTATTGAGAGTATTATGATATATTAACATTATATGTTTTCCTATTATAAAGGCAATAAGAATATTTGCATTTATGTATCATATATAGTTGCTTTTAAAATATGTGTTTATTTATATTCTTATTAATTCCTTGAGACTTTACTCCATGTTGTGGGGCCACTCACTGGAACATGGTAGACCTACTAAGTGTCATACTTTTAAAGAAATTTGGCATGTTCTACCCCAGAAGCTATCATTTGTCAATAGCTCATCAGTTAGGAGTGTGGGCTCCTGAATCCCTTCTTACGCTGTGTTGGGGTATCACTGACTTTGTCTTGTGAAGGTTCTGTGGAGCAGGCCTTAAATCCATCCAAAAAGTGATTTTTTTACTGTACTGGTTGGTTCTGTGTATCAGCTTGACACAAGCTAGAGTCATCAGAGAAGAAGGAGTCTCAGTTGAGTAAATGCCTCCCTGAGGTCCAGCTATAAGGCATTTCTCGGATAGTAATCAATGGGGGAGGGCCCAACCAATAGTAGGTGGTGTCATCCCTCAGCTGGAAGTACTGGGTTCTATAAGAAGGTGGACTGAGCAAGGAAAACAGAACAAAACAAAATAAAACAAATACAAACAAACACCCCCCCAAAAAAAACAGCAAGCCACTAAGTAGCCCTCTAAGGCCTCTGCATCAACTCCTGCCTCCAGGGTCCTGCCCTGTTTGAGTTCCTATCCTGACTTCCTTCAGTGATGAACAGTAATATGAAAGTATAAAACAAATAAATTATTTCCTCCACAACTTGTTTTTTGATCATGGTGTTTTGTCACATTAATAGAAACTCCAACCAATACAGTTACCCCTACAATAATTGTGCTACTATTGCACAATGGGCATGTCTTGCTATGCTTGTAATTACTGTAGTTCATAGGGTTCATAGCTGTGTAAGACCATTGATGACTCATCCTTACCCCATTTGCCTGTGTAGGACCTTACCATCAAGTTTTGGTATGCAACCAAGAATAATGGCAATGGCCTGTATTGGTTTCAAAGTCTTTGGAGCATCTCTGACCAACATTTGTAATTGATTTGTGTTCAGGGTGGGAGAGAGGGATCAAGTGTTATTCTTCATCATGTTGGAGTTACTCAGTTTCCCCATTTGCCTTTTCTTCAATGTATTTCTTTGGCATCTTTGTCAAAATTCAGCTGGTGCACAAACTTATATCTTGATTCTCAGTTCTATGCCACTGAATGATGTATCTGTTTTGTGCCAGCACTATGTTGCTTTTATTACTGTGACTCTGTAGTATTACTTGAAATTAGGAATGGTGATGCCTCCAGCTAGGTGTTTATTGTTCAGAATGCTTTGACTATCCAGAGTCTTTTGTGCTTCTATTTTTCAATTTCTGGTAAATTGAAGTTGTTCATTACTTTTGGTAGGATGGCCACTGACAATATTGATCCTACTAATCTGTTATCCTGGAAGGTCTTTCCATTTGTCCATCTTTCTATGGTGTCTTCTTTAATTCCATTCTTCATTGTTTTAAAGTTCTAATTATAGAGGCCTTTCATTTCCTTGGTTAGGTTTAACCCAAGGTTTTAATTATTTTTTGAGGCTATTGTGAATGGGGTTATTTTTATAATTTCTTTCTTACTTTATCTGTTTGTCTTTGGCATATAGTAAGGCTACTGATTTGTTGTGCTAATTTTGGAACTTACTGCTTTGCTTTAAATGTTTGTCAGTGCTAGAAGTTATCTGATGCAGGTATTGGGATCACTCATGTATAGAATCATGTCCTCTGCAAATTCCATTCTTATTTGTATCCCTTTTATTTCCTTCTCTTGTCTTAATGTTCTAGCTAGGACTTCAAGAACTGTATTGAATAGGAATGGAAATAATGGGTCCCTTTGTCTTATTCCTGATGTTAGTGGGAATGCTTCTGGTTTTTCTCCATTTGACATGGTAGTGGCTCTTGTCATATTCTATATTATGTTGAGACATATTTCCTTCATCCCTAATATATATGGGACTTTTTAATCATGAAGAAATGTGTTTTGTCAAAGGTCCTTTCTGTGGAAATGATTGTGTAGTTTCTGTCCTGGAGTCCATTCATGTGGTGGATTCCATTTATTGTTTATATACATTACACCATCCCATATCCCTGGAATGAAACCAAATTGATTATGGTGCTTCTTTGATCTTCAGTGGCTTTATTAGATCATAAACAATATATCACGACAGACTGATCTTTCCAATGTTTTCTTGAATGCATTTTCAAGTATCTTATTGAGAATTTTTTACATGCATTCATATCAGGAAGATTGTCCTAAAATCCTCCCCCTTTCCTCCTCCCTCTCTCCTTTCCCCCTTCTTCCTCCTCCCTCCCTCCCCCAGTTGGATCTTTCTCTGATTTTGGTATCAGTATAATCTTGAGCTTATAAAAAAGGATTTAGAAGAAGTGTTATTCCTTTTCTAGTTTATAGAACAACATGGGTGATAGTAGTGTGAGCCCTTCTTTGAAGATCTAGTGGAATTCTGCACTAAATCTGTCAGTCTGTGAGGACTTTTTAGTTTGGAGATTTTAAAGTTGCTTTTCCGTCCTATTTGTTGTTAGAGATCTGTTTAATTAATTTATTTAAGTTTTGTTTAGCTTTCCTATATCATATAAATCTAGACATTCATGCTTTTCTTTCAGATTTTCAACTTTAGTAGAATATACATGTTAAAAGCATAGCCTGGTGGTTCTTTGAATGTCCCTATTGTCTGTTGTAATGTGTCATCTTCCATCTCTAATTTTATTAATGTAGTTCTTTTTTCTCTTTCTTTTTGTTAACTTATCTAAGTTTGTCCATTTTATTTTTCTACATATAATTGCATTTTAAGTAAAAGTTCTTATAATAAAAATTTCAGATAATATAATTAAGTTTATTTCCCAACACTTTCAAACTTCCTTACCAGGACTCATCAATCACTTTAAAATGGTTGTGGACTCTGCTTAGTTTAATAAAAACTTACACATCTTCAAAGGCAACACTAGTGATAGCTTCATGTTATCCTTTTATGTAAATTATGATGATTTTTATATGTATCATCTAACTGATGGACATTTAGTGTGCTTCTGATGGTTACAGCAAACTTTAAAGCAGAAATCAAAACTGTAGGTACTTGTAAATCAAAAACCTTCAATTGCCTTCAAACTGGGCATCAGTGCACAGCAATGTGTTTCTTTACATTTTAAAGTATAATTATGGCTTTAAGCTTAAAAGACAAAAGCTTCCAAATATATCACACAGAGGCAGCCATTGAATAAAGTTCAGTATTGGCAACCTGCCTTTTCTTCTACTCATAGTTAGTTACCCACTGTCCTTTTAACCTGTTTCAAAAAATCATGCACTTTCTAAATTTACTAAGAACCTATACAGCCTCATAGAAATTGGAGCTATAAAGGCAAATTATATCAACGAATCAAAAAAAATTACAGGTTTCCACTAAATCCTTGCAAACCCCTTAGATAATTCAATGATGCCATTTAGAAGTGGCAACCAACACTGGTTTTTGTCTCCATCTTTATTTGAGCTCATAAAATGTGACTTATATAAATTCAGGAGTTAGACAGTATTGCTAATAGAGAAGTTCTGGAGGTGATACATAAATGCTAATTAACATCCCTAAAATAGTCCCTAGATAACAAAACAGTTTTTGAAATAGCTCTGGCATGATAAATACTTCTGCAAACCATATTTCTGAGAGCATGATTCATGTGTGTGTACAACTTTTGACAGTGTGATGAGATGTAGGGAGTAAGAACACATTGCTTCTTTTTCTGAAGTTTCCTGGGCACAGACACAACTTAGGAAGTTCTGGTGAACCCAGAATGCCTGTATCTGACATTTTATTTTAGCTAAGAGGTCAGTTCATGTCATAGCATCTTTTATAATGTTCCTAAGATGTATGGTTTCCTCATTTGCACACATGCATGCATGGTATGTTTGTCCAATATATTTAAATTGAGTTAGTCTTGGCCACAGGTTGACTTGAAGTCTTTCATTTGATTCAATTTGGAATTCAGAAGGATCCTCAACTCTGAAATGAAATTCTATAGTAAAAGATGTCTTCTTTGGACAGAGAATAATCTACATAGGTGTTATTATTTAAAATATGTTTATTGGGGACAGGGAAGATGACTCAATGGTTCAGAGTGCTTCCTGCTCTTCTAAAGGATGATGTTTGGTTCCCCAAACTCAAGTCACTTGGCTCATAACTTACTGTAACCCTAGCTCCAAGGGATCTGATGCCCTCTTCTTGCCTCCGAAGGTATTGGCACACACACACACACACACACACACACACACACACACACACAGAATAGAGAGCACAAGCATTATTTAGGTGCTAAAAAAAGTCAGTTTGTACATTATGCCACAATTAAATAATGATTTGAGAATGGGGAATTCATAACATAAAAAAAAAATTGCTTAGGAATAAGAAAATAGCAAAGGTTGAAAATAAACATTTATTTGGGCAGACAAAAAAAGGAAGAACAATATGAAAATATGACTTTTTTTCTTATTTTGCTACCCTTTTAAATACTTGTTTTATTTAAACAATAGCTCCTTAAAAATAGTTTTATGAGGTTAGTTTATTTGGACTCATGTTATCTTGGTTCAGACTTTAGCTTTATTAGTTACAGCTATGTGGTTTTAGAAACGTTCTTAGCCTTGGTGGCTTCACATTTTCACCTATAAAAGTAGGGTGAAAGCATTTCTATCTTTGTGTAGATATAATTCTTTAAGTTAGCAGCACTCAGCACCCAGTAAGTGCTTAGTAAAAACTAGTTCAACACAGCCTTAGGGTTTCCAAACAAATTTTGCCCATGTTATAAAGCCCATACTAGGAATGGTAAGGCTTAGCAAGCCAAGAGGTTAGAGCAAAGTTATGAAGCTGCAGATAGACTTACAGGTATGGTTGTCTGAGGAGCTCAGGGAGCTGCTGGCCATTCATATTTTGTCTGTAAATAATGGGTGCTAGGATGGGGAAGAAGGTAGCTCCTGGCCATAGTGAAATTGTGATCTCTGTCCTTGGAAGTAGAATTCTCTGGCAAATGCTTTCTCTGTGTTCAAGAACTGAATGAAAGCTTGTTTCTCCTTCTGTCTAACACTACATATATATAGAGAACAACAGTTTAAGAAAGGATTTAACAGCTGACCTGAACAAGGGGAAGTTTATGGACCCCAGACTGACAGCTCAGAAATCAGCATAGGACAGAATCAGGCCCCCTGAACTTAGGTGTCAGTTAGAAGGTCTGGGCAGTCTGTGGGGCCTCTGGTAGTGGGACAGTGTTTATTCCTAGTGTACGAATGGACATTGGGAGCCCATTCCTCATAGAGGGTTATTCCCTCAGCTTATACACTCAGGTGAGTGCCTAGGCCCTGCCCCAAATGATGTGACAGACTTTGCTGATACCCCACGGAAGGCCTTACTCTTTCTATGCAGCAGAAGAGGGATTGGGGGCGTCAGTGAGGGTCATGGGAGGATAGGAGGGAGAGGGAACTGGGACTGATAAATAAAATAAGATTGTTTTTAATTTAAATTAAAAAAAATTTACAAAGGATCTAAATGGCCAGTAGTTTACACAAATGCTATGAAAACCAGCCTGCAGACTGAAACAAAGACAAGACGACACCAATCCTGCCTTTGATAATAATTAACATTTTTCAAACTTTGCAGGACTGAGGACATCTCTCCAGCTCATGTGGCATTTGACAGAAATCCACACAGCACATGAAAAGCCTGGGTGTGCAGAAGCAGGAGTGCCCAACACAGGAGGTGCTTTTATCCTGGCCCTAGCCTTTCACCTGAGTCCCTGGGCTCTCCTGCTCAGGGGAGCAGCCTGCTAAGCAGGAAGAGATACTGAAATGCACTAAGACACCTGGGGCTGGGGAGCTAAAGTTTCTCCTCTAAAAGAGAACTATAATGCTAATGCAGAATTTCCCTGTGTGAGGTTATGGCAGCGGCTAACAAGATGCAAGACTATGCAATGCTGTTCAGATATCAGCTGGAGTCATTACTCACCCACGTGTGAGCCCTGCATATACTCCTGTATACTCACAGAGAAAGAGGATCTCCAGGGGTTTTGTTGCTTCCTTTGAAAATATTGCTTATTGCAAGAAGTTTTTGTAAATTTATGTTTCTTATTTTACATATCATTCCCAGTTCCCTTTCCTTCCCTTCCTCCCTCTCTTCTATCCTTCCATGCCTCCCAAACCCCACCCATCCTATCCCCCCCACTCCACATGTAGGGTGATACCTTCCAGGAGGGATCATCTAAATCTGTCAAGTCATTTGGAATAGGGATTAGGGCCTCCCTCCTGCTTCTAGGTTAACCGAGTATCCCTCCATGGGAAATGTGCTCTCAAAGTCCTTTCATGCACCATGGATACATCTTGGTTCCACCGTCAGAGGTCCTTCAGACTGCCCAGGCCTTCTGACTGAGACCCATGTTCAGGTGGTCTGAGTCAGTCCAATGCTGGTTTCCCAGTTATCAGTCTGGGGCCCATTAGCTCCTCCTTGTTCAGGTCAGCTATCTCTGTGGGTTTCTGTAGCCTGGTCCTGTCCTTGATCTTTGCATTTGGTTTCCAGTTCAGCTCAGTGTTTAGCTGAGGGTGTTTGCTTCTGTTTCCATCAGCTACTAGATGAGGGCTCTATGATGGTGGATAAGTTAGTCATCAATCTCATTATCAGGGCAGGGCATTTAGGGCAGCCTTTCCACTGTTGCTCACATTGTTAGCTTGGGTCATCCTTGTAGGTCTCTGGACATTTCTCTAGAGTCAGTTTTCTCTCAAAACCTATAATGGCTCCCTCTTTTATGGTATCTCTCTCTGTCTGTCTGTCTGTCTGTCTGTCTGTCTGTCTGTCTGTCTCTCTGTCTCCTTCCATCTATTCCTCAAACTTTACTGATACTTCCAGTTCCTGAGAATATCACCATAAGCTTGGTGTTAATCTGGGTGCCTAGAAGCTCATTTCAATCAAGGGTTAGACATATAACAGATTTATCCAGAAGCCTCTGAGGAACACTGAGGAATGAGTTTGAGGAAAGAAGATTCAGGAACACAGGTACATATCTGAGCCATTTGAGAAGAGAAAGGAATATGGAAGGAAGAAAGAGAGTATATGAGGGATGGGCAGGAGGGAGGGAGGGAGGAAGAATTTCAGATGGTAATGCAGTTTTAAGGAAGTCAAGAATGGACTGGTGATGAGGTCTCTTCTTAGGAGCCCTGCCTAGATATGGCTGGCTCTTTATCTCTGCTGTGTTTAGTTGGCCGGGATCAAGGTCTGGTAACTGTCACTTTGGTACTAAAGCAGCAGTGGGTCTGATAGTACTGCAGGTTGTGTCTATCTGTCACTTATACCTTTTTCAGTAGACTTAACAGATGCTACCCATGGCTGTTGAGTGCACAGCGGTTGAGGATTTTCCTTTTTCTGTGAAATCTCAAATATTAAACACACATGCACACATGCACGCGTGCACACACACAACACACTCACACACACACACTCACACACACATACACTCACACACACACACACTCACACACACACACACTCACACACACATACACTCACACACACATACACTCACACACACACTCACACACACATACACTCACACACACATACACTCACATCCACACACTCATACACACACTCACTCATACACACACTCACACATATACTCACATGCATACACTCATACACACACACACACACATGCACAAATGCATATGCATACTCAAACAATTGTAGTTTATGGAGGAGGCCATGCTCTACATTTTGTTTTGAACTTGTGGAATAATAACTTTTGAAAGCATGGTGCCAGTTTATAGACATTTTCCATTCTTTTTAACTGACCAGTGAAGAGGAATTTCAGTGTTTGTACTGGAGTTATTTAAACAATCTCCAGTTGATTAGCATTTGAGTTTCTTCCAGTTTTTGCTATGCCAAATGAGGCCATCTGTGTTAATCAGGCTCCCATCACTGTGACAAAATTCCTGGGGAAATCCAAATAATCAGAAGATTTTCTTTTGGCTCCTGGTTTCAGACATCTTGGTCCATGACCACCTGGCCCTGTTGCTTTAGGGATTTGGAAGAATGGTGCTCTGGGTACCCATCTCATGGCAGTGGGGCTTGAGTACCACTTTCTCCTTCAAGGGCTGCCCTGATGGGCTAGAATATTTCTGCAAGTTTCTCCTCTTGATGTATTCCACTGACTCCTAGTAGTGCTATGGAATTGGAACCTAGCCTTAAGTGTATAGACCCTTGGGGGGCATTCAAGTCTCAAACCACAGCATCATCATACCCATGTCAAAAGATATCCCTAGACATGTATACAGTTTATTACACAGGGCAAATTCTTATCACTGGGACTGCTGGGTGAAGGGCATGACAGACTAGTTTCTGGTAGGTGCTACCAAATTTGAGCACATGACAGTTTCCCTTCTCCTACTATAGTTATTATTAGGAAACTATCATTTATTGTCACTTTGCCAATTTAGTGAATGCAAAATCATACTTGCTTTGTACAAATCAGTTTGAAAGGAGGAGTCCCAATGCCCATGATTCCATTACATTTTCTCCTGTTAGGTTGGTGATGGGGTCTATTCTGTGCTAGGAGCTTGAGGTGTGACTTGTCTGGGCTTGAAAGCTCTACTCAGAAGAAAGAAAATAAAAATGAAATATTCCTCACCAAGTACCTCTGGAATGATGCTGGGGATGGTACTGTTAGAGATTCCTTTTGAAATCTGAGAAAATTTCAAAATCCAGAGACTTCTATTAAAGTAAAAATACTCTTTGACCCTCAGCTGTAATCTGGCATCCATGTTTCACAGATTGGAAAACTAAATTCTTACCTTCTTCAACCAGGGTCACAGAACTAGGTGGTGGCAGAGTTCAGACTAAAATCAGGTTTCTGACACCAGCGCTGGTTTCCAACACTATCAGAATATAAATAGGGTTATTTTAATATAATTACAACAAGAGATGCTGGAGTTAGAAAACCCTACATAATTATCAAGACACTTTAGTAGAATAGAGAAAATGGAAGCTGAAAGCATTAATGTTTAATATTTGAGAACAACATTTTATATAATTACATCACCACAAATATTTATCAAATCAAATGCTGTAGCTACAGGTATAAAAATATATATATTTTTAAAGAATAAACCTGGATACTTTGCCTTTCTTAAAGGTTATAGTTTTTATGTTACTATAGTACATATTTATCTATATCATCCATAGCTATACCTAGACATACAGGTATGTAAACACATATATAAATGCATATTAATGATGATCTTCATGGTATAAATAGCTTAAGTGAATGGTCTAACCATTTTCCAAATTTCCCATTTAAGCCAGTAGTATGGCCTTCAGAGAGTCCCTAGTCTGTGGCTTCTCAGAACTGGGGAATAGCATTGCTTTAATTGTATCACTCTTATATTCTCGCCTAATGGATTTAAACATGAGACTCTAAACCATCAGAGAATACTTTTTCTAGAACCTCTAACTATTGATATTTTTTCAGATCTTGAACATTGGCCCAAAAAGAGAAGTCCAAAAGACCAAAGGGTCCATTTCTTAAATGGAGGCGACGAACTCAGGCCTCCCCGCTCTCTGGAAGATGTTTTAGACCTTTAACCTTGAATAGTAAGTTTTTTTCTTTCTAGTTTTTTTTTTTCTTTGCATTTTCCTACACTGTCTTTATGGACTTACTAGGATGTTTTGCCACCCCCCTACCATGTTTTCATTTATGTATAAATTCTTTTCAGTCTGAAATCAGACATTTGAGATCATATTGAATTTTTCTTAAGTTTTAAAAATTGTAAACCAAAGCACATATAATAAAAGTCACACAAAGCAAATACATGGCGGAACATGAGGTGGGTTTTTTCTTTCTTTTTCTTTTTGTAATTGTGACACAGGCTGGGGAACCACTTTGACATCTACCCTGGAAGCTCTTTCACTTGTTATACAACATCCACTGCTGTCTCTCACTGCTTAGAAGACTTTGTACTGATCCCTGTGACAGCCCCACACATGGCATTTTAGCTTTGCTCATATGTATTTGGTTTTCCGTTTTTCCCATTTGCAGTACCATCATCATCTCTCTGTTTTTGGTATATTTTATGTACACAAGAACCTGGTATATCTATCTACTGATGGCCTTGCCTGTGATTGCATGGCTGCAATGTAAATTGCTAGGCCTTCAGCATGTCAAATTTTGTGTAAATTGGCAACAGATACAAGATGTTTATCAGACTTACGAATTTCAGTTTGGCAATAGGTACTGTGATCATTAATTGCTAGGCATGTAATATCTGGTTACTTATTTTAGTTGAATCTGTTTATTTATTGAGAACAGTAAGACTGTTAGTGGTTTATTCATTACTGGTTAAAATAAATAATACTTCTCTTCATGTTTTATTTAGTTATTTGGTGTAAGTTGTTCATATGAGAAAGTGTAGATAAATGCCATAATGTGTCATGAGACTTATAATACCTATGGAAGTTAAATGTGTAACAGAATCATAAAGGATGGGAGGGCGGAGGGTTCTGAAAGGACTCATTTAAAAAAAATATTTATTTATTATGTATACAGTTTTCTGCAGGCCAGAAGAGGACACCAGATCTCATTATAGATGGTTGTGAGGCACCATGTAGTTGTTGGGAATTGAACTTAGGTCCATCATGTGGTTGCTGGGAATTGAACATAGGACCTCTGGAAAAGCAGACTGTACTCTTAATCTCTGAGCCATCTCTTCAGCCCTTCTGAATGTACTCTTTCATCCTGGGTCATGCTTTGCTTGTTACAGTTCTTGCTCTGAAGTCTCCTTTATCTGATATTAACATAGTCATGCTGGCTTTCTTGGGGCATACTTTTCCCAACTCCACGTATATTAAGGTTACCTTGAGAATAAAAATAACCATACAGCACAGCCACCACATATTCAACCATCTTTGATAGCCATAGATTGGTTACCTGACTCACTGCAGACTCCAAAATCTGTGAATGCACATCTCCCTCATACAACAGAGTTTGCATATAACCCCCACATGCATGCTCCTATGTTCTTTGAATCACCTTCATATGACCTATTATATATCGTACAATGTAAATTTCATATGTAGAGCTATTGCATAGCATTTTAAAGGGGATGACAACAGAAAATGGCTGTACATGTTTGATGTAGATGCAATTTTTTTCTGAAGTTTTTGATTCACAGCTTAATGAATCCATAGATTCAAAGGGCCCATTGTTCATGCCACACTTTGCACATGTGCACACAAGCATTCATATATGTATCACTAAATGCATTGTTATACTTCTTTGTTTATTTTTTTTTTAATTCCAGGGCTTGAAATGACTTACTATAGTCTACCTCCAAATCATACTGTGTAAGGATCTTGTTATAAACATCCATACTCTTATTTTGCTTTTGCTATTATTTCCCATTTCACTTTAATTTGTTTTACTAATTTCACATTTTTAACCTATTTTTTCACTTTTTTTATATTGTCAAATACATCTTAGAGAGAAAACAAATAGGAAGTTTTACTTACCTGTATGTATAAGAATATTCTTTGTTCTTCCTTTGTTTGCACAAACCTCAACTTTCATCTGGTATTATTTGTTCTCCTGAAGAACATCCTTTAGCATATTATATACAGACTGGGAGCCCTGAATTTTCTTCTGTCTTGAAAGGTCTTTATTGTTGCTCATTTTTGAAGGATGATTTTACTAGGTATAGAGTTCTGAAATGACTAAATAAATAAAAATGTATTTATTTAATTTACATGTGTGTGTTTGCCTATATGAGTTTATGTGCACTGAGAGCACTCAGGAGCCCATGGGGGCCAGAACTGGAGTCACCAATGTTTGGGAGCCACCATGCTCACATGGGAATTGAACCTAGGTCCTCTACATGAACAGTAAACATTCCTAATCACTGAACTATTTCTCTATCCCCAAGAAATAATTACATTTGGTATATGCATAGCTGCCATTTGCAAAATTCTTTCTGCCTTTTTTTTTTCTTGCTCTTGCTTCTTGAGGCTCTCAGTTTTCAGTTTGTCTGTTTGATCATTTGCTAATTTCCCACTGTTCTAAGATACTCTATGCTCTGCCTTTTTGTTTTTGTTGTTTTTTTTCTTTGACATGGTTTCTCTATGGCTGTCCTGGAGCTAGCTCAGTAGACCAGCTGTCCTTGTATTCACAGAGATCTTCCTTCCTCTGCCTCCTTAGTACTTCAAGTAAAGGCATGAGCCACCACTGCCTGCTGGTCTGTTCATAAAAAAGCAAACAACAACAACAAAATAAACAAACAAATAAAAAAAAACCCAAAATACCCTTCCTCATTATTTTCTATTTGGATGCTTTTTCTTTATGTTCACATTCACATATTTCAATATATCCAATCTGATCACAGTATTGTCAATGGAATCATCATCTCCATGTTGCATTTTTGTTTGCATTTCGGTTTGATTCCTTTTGATGCATTTGCCCCATAACTTCAGATTTATTTGTTCAATGATAGTGTCCAGACTTCCCACTAGAAGTCTGAAAAACGTTAAAAAGTGTAAAAAATGACTCCTAATGGCATTCTGCTATACTCACATATCAGTGCCTTGCTCAGCCATCATTAGAGATCCTTCTTCCTGCCACAGATGGGAATAAGTACAGAGATACAGACGTTATGTAGAATGAGAGACCTTGGAACACTCAGCCCTAAATGGGTGTTTTCATTAGATCTTTCCCCTCAGAAATCAGGGAACCTTTCAGAAGAGAAGGAAGAAAGAGTGTAAGAGCCAGAGGAATGGAGGACACCAGGAGAACACTGTTATGAGTAGGCTTTTTCCGCCGGCCTGGGCCCACTGCCGCACCAGCCCCAAATAACACATAGAGAAAGCTGTTGGCCAGTTACTAGTTTCTTATCAGCTAGCTCTGTCTTAAATATTAACCCATTCTATTAATCTAAGTACTTCCACGTGGTCTCATCTTACTGGAGAAAGGGGCTAGCGTTCTTCTCTCCATCCTCCACCTTGAATCTCCTCCTTACTACTTCCTCTCCCCTCCTAGTCTCCTAGTCCCATCTATCTTGCTTTCCTGTTGGCCAACAGTGCTTTATTCATTAACCAATAAGAGAAACATATTTACAGAATGACATCTCCAAACAGAACACAGCCTTCTAAATCAACATGAACAAAGCCCATTTGAACTCACAGAGCCCAAAGCAACATGCATAGAGTTTACATGGGTCTGTACCAGGTCCTTTGCATATATGTTATGGCTTCCAGTTTAATGTTCTTATGAGATTCCTGAATGTCCAAACAAGTGGGTCTCTGGTTCCTGTGCTTTCTCTTGGTCTCATTTCCTTCTTGTTGGTTTGTCCTGTCCAAACCTGTGTGATAGTTTTTATTTTATTTTATTTTGTTATTTTTATTATTCTCTCTTAGAAGCCTGTTCTTTTCTAAGGAAAGACATAAAGGAAGTCATTCTGGATAGGAAGGGAAGTGTTGAGGGATAGGCCTGATTAGAGGAAGCAGAAACTATAATTGGGATATAATAAGTGAGAAAACAATCTGTTTTCAGGAACAGAGAAATAAAGCTAAAAACAAATCACTTTTTGATGCCGATAATAGCTGGGTTCTTACAAACTCTGATTTTGATTGCTCTATACTTTTTTTTTTTTTTAAAAGACAGTTTCTCTGTAGCCCTGGCTGTCTTAGAACTCATTCTGTAGACCAGGCTGGCTTCAGACTCAGAGATCTATCTGCTACTACTTCCTGATTGCTGAGGTGCTGAGGTGCCCAGAGCTCTGTATCTTAATAGCGTGACTTGTAGTATATCTTTGTTGGTTTCTGAATATTGCATGTTGACCACGGAGACCTAGGGAAATAGAATTTCTGTCTAAAAATGAGCAGCTCTCTTGGTCTGTCCAAAGTTTTATTCTGTTGCCTAGTATGATGGAACATGCTTGTTGCCCCAGGACTTGGGAAGCTGATACAGGGAGATCAGTTGAATTCAAGAATTTGTGGTCAAGCTTAACAACATGCCAAGACTTCTTCAACAAACAAAATTCCTTCTTTCCATACTTGTTCAACATCTAGTGAAGGATGGAAAAATTTAGCCTAATTTTCCCTAGACTCTGCCCCCTAACAGTGAGTAGGCAAAAGGTCATTCTTGACTGTTTATGACAGGGCGGTTTACCGACAGCACCTGTGAATGAATGAGAACAGGAAACGGGCCGTGGCACACTACCCAGAAGCCCTAGAAAAAGCAGACTTCCTGGGCTAAGCGCGGGCTTGGATAGTTCAAATTGATTGGTTCACACTGGATGCTATGAGATGATTGGTTTGTGATGTGTGGGCTTTGTTGTAACCCTATAAAAGCTGTCTGAATCCTGTACCCAGGGTTCCCAGTCCTCTACCCCACATGGAGTATGGCTGTGGACCCCAGTGCACTGGAATATAAAAGACCTCATGCTTTTGCATCTTCTTGTGAGTGATTTGGGGGGGGGCGCCTTTCCTGAGTCGGGGCATAAGGGTTCACACCCTCCGCGGATCTTTCACTAGATGTGGGTCCACTGGTCTGCGTGCATCTGAGACTATAGTGGGATTGCTTCAGATGCCAGTCACTCCGTGCTTCTACTCAACTTTACATGACTGTGTCTCTGAAGGGAGTTTCTTCAGACCTCAACTCAGAGTCAAACATCTTATTCAGTACTTACTGCTTCCCTTGCAATTACTTGTAATTAGGATGTAGTCCAATATTTAAAAAAATAATTATCACTGTACCCTTCTTATATTGTCTAGGGAAATTTATATTGATAATTTTTTTTCAAGAATCCACAATATTGAAAAATTATCTTCCCTTTTACATAACCTGAGCCTGGGATTCCAGTTATATTCAGGAAATATGTGGGATACATGGCCATTTATTCCAAACTTCTCATCATTTTATGCATGCTTATGATAGTGTTTGTCATGGGAGCTGGATCAATCATTAGAGCCCACACTGCTTTTGTAGAGGTCCAGAGTTTGGTTCCCAGCATCCTCATTAGATGGTTCATAATCACCTCCAGAGGATCTGTTGGCCTCTCTGACCTGAAATATTTTAGAAAGAGATTGCTAATATAATGTGTCATAAATGAATACTTTCTCATTGGTCAAAATAGAGATTATTCCCTCCTGTTTTGAAAGATGAGATAAATGTCCAGACAAGCCATCATATATCAAGGCTATGTAATTCTTTTTCATAAACATTCAGAAGTTAAATGATGGCTGGGATCAGAAATATTTTGGAAATTTTGCTTTGTGCAGAGTTTTTAAGGGGGGGGGGATGACTGTTAGACAGAAGGGCATGCAATCTTGGCCACCAGTGCCACTTGAAATTTAAAAACACCACCCGAGTCTTCAATTTAGTGTAGAAATGAAGGTAATATATTTACTCATTTTCCAATAGCAATTCTTTGAGGACCTCCTAAATTGTAGGCATTGTTCTAGAAGGTGGGAATATAAAAGAGTGACCAAATGGGCAAATCCAGCCCACAAAGAGCTTACATTCTGCATTTGCACAGAGGCAAATGCAGAGATTAGATGAGGTCTAACATAAAACATGGTTTAGAGCTGGGGCATGGTTGCTGTTCGATAGATGTTGATTCTTTCCTGCCTCTTTTAATAAATGTTTTCCCTCAGTTCTAAAATTGATTCTTTTAATTTGTTTAGCTCTTTGGTATTATTATTTCAATAGTCAATAATTTCCTAAGCAACATCCCAAGTGATAGAATTGAGGCCTAAGTCAATACTAACACATTTTGTTTTGACTCACAATAGTTTACAGTCTCTACTGCCTTTGTTACCAAACAGGGTGTCACATGATCATCCTGTCCCTGGTCCCTGGGTTCCCTTCGAATAATTGGATGCCATTCTTCATGTCTCAGATTTATTTCACTTTACTCATGGGAGTAGCTTTTCTATGTGTGTAAACAAATTCAGTGAACAGAACATTTTCCTTACACATTTTTAAGCCTTTTTAAAATTATTTTTTTAATTAAAAAAAAATTTTTTTTCTTATTTTACCTAGAGGCAGGAGGGAGGGCCTCGTCCCTACTCCAAATGACTTGACAGATTTTGTTGATTCCTCCTGGAAGGCATCACTTTTTTAAGCTTTTGCACCTGGAGTGTAGGATGGCATGACTTTACTTTTCTGCTCAATTCAGCGACCTTACCTTTTTTTTTTTTTTTTTTAACTTAAGCTTTCACTTCCCTTTGAAATAAACAACTTTTGCTAGCTAAGAGTTTATTTTCTTTTTCTCAGACACATGGGTTTTGTTTTTCATTTTTGTTTTGTTTTGTTTGTTTGTTTCCTTTTTGAGAATCACATTTCTCTGCTTCCATGGTTTGAATCTACTTATGTAAAGGCCTGCTCTGTTTTTATAAGTCAAGAGCTCTTGAACTCTAATCACCAGCTCTGTGCCTATATGCTCCAGTTAAATCCAGATGTGTCAATAAGATTCAAGATTCTGGTTTTTATGCCAAGAGCTTTTGAGGCAAAACTGGCAAAGCAGATCGAATCTCTTAATGGCTGAGAAACTGGGGATGGTGGGAAGTTAGTGCTTTGCCTGAGGGGCTGGCAGTTTGCTTCTGAGGAGGAGGTCATGATATATGAGGTAGAGGTGTTTTGGAGGCATTTCTTGATCTCTCACCTTTTGTAGACATGTGCCCTTAGGTTTTGCTCCATATTGCCGGCCACATTCCATGCATTGTTTAGAACGCTATATGAGAAAATTAGGGTTGACCCAATTTTCTTAAAAGTGAAAAATTATTTTGTCAAATTTCACATAAAAGAAAATGATAAGGCCCAACTAATAACTCTAGTTCCCAGTTTCAAGGTTAGTTTCATTTCAACTCTGCCTTATTGATTCTTTGTGGCTTTTGTAATATCTGCTGGAAAACTGTCTTCCCATGTTGGCCTAATGGTGTCTCAAACACCTGTAATTTATCTATCTTATCTCCATTTTACACCCAGTAAGTACTTTCTTCCAGGCTCTTTTCTTTCTGCATCCAGATTTCCTCACAGGCTTTCTGGTCCTTACAACCACACCAATCCTTAGTGATGCTGGAGAAGCCTGTCTCCCATCTGTGCTTAAACCACAGTTCTTACAGACTGAAGAATGGAATGCCCAGAGGCCTGAGGTCTTTAGCATGCTTTTTGAGGCTATTACTCCTCACAGCAGGACATCATGGGAAGAGAAAATAATCTAGGTCTTCACACAATGAAGGAAAGGAACTACAGAAAGGGTAATAGAGAAAATGACGAACAAAACAACACAAAACAAAGGAACAACAACAACAAAACAACAAAACTGTTTTGGACTCATAGTTTCCCTAAATATAGTAAGGCTCACCCTATCCTAACCCAGGAATAGAGCCAGGGATTGAGACTGAGTTCTGAACTCGAAATCCAGGGGACTTTCCTTCTTGTCTCATCTTACACATTGGGATAATTTGTGGGTGCATTGCATTTTGCATCTCTGTAAGCAATGAAGAATCACTCAGAGGAAAATGTTTTTTAATTAAATAATTCTTTGTGTAAGAACTGTGATGGCCAATGTGGTAGTCTCAGAATGGGTCTTCCAATTCTTGGATGTCTCAATCAGTCATCCTCCTCTTGAGTGGCAGTGTACTTAGTGATTTGCTTCCAATAGATACAGTGTGGCAGAAGTGATGGCACATAGTATCTGAGATTAGGATGGAAATGGCATCATAATTTCCACTTGGTCTTGGATCATTTACATTTGGGAGATTTTTTTTTTCAAAATTAAACTTTTATTTAACAGTTTCTATGGAAAGACCCCTGTGGCCAGGGATGAAGCAGCTTATCAACAGCTAAGAAGCTCATTTGCAATAGTTAGGAGTTTGTTGTATTGGAAGGGATTATCCAGCTGCAGTGCAGCCCTTACCAACACCTCTAGGCAGAGCTCCCACTTAAGATGCTTCTGAGCCCTTCCATGCAAACTGGATGTCACAGGCCACTGGACTTTAGTACAGCTTTTATGTAGCAACTTATCTATTTAGTAAGTTGTATATTAGACTTGACATTGATGCTTCTATTCTGAATTTCAAGTTGTAACATAAAGGATAATCCATTTGGATGTAGGAGGAATATACAAACTTTTTACGAGAGGGCAGCTGTTGAGGTCTTAGAGTATGCTTGTAAGTATGTTAATGCCCCTTTATTAAGAAGCAGAGTCCAGTTCTCTTTCCCCAGTAATAAATAAAATTATAACCAGCTTCTTTAGGGATGAATTCATGGGGTGGGTTTGTGGGCATGCTCCCTGTGAATTGGTGGGTCTTATGCTCTTAAGGCACCTACATCTGCTTAACATGCTTTAATGTGGCTTGATGTTCTCAGTCACTTTACATAGGAGACTACACAGTTGTTTTGTACATGTTGTATAGTCAGTATTGAACTGCTTTTGTTAGAGCCTTGGGGTCAGTGGCTCTCTTGGTAGTAGACTTCTTTCACTCCCTCTTGTTTGTTGGTGTACATTAATTATACCCAGTAAGAGTTTCATTATGACACTAACGTAATCTATATAACATGCTTTAATCTTATTTATATGCTCTAGTGTTTCTTTGCATTGTCCCCTCCTCTTCTGGGAACAGCTTCATCCACCTACAGCAGGGACTGCCACTATTAGCTTATTAAGTTATCAGATTCCTTATGCCTTTTTCACACATCATTCCTCTGTTTCCCCTTTCTCCCTATTCTCTTCTGACTACTTCTCTCATTTAAACCTTTCCACTCCTATTGTTTCCCACTTTTGTATCATACATGTTTTGCTGTTCCCCACACCCTGCCCCTTTCTACTTTTCTGGTTTATACACACTCATTCATATATGAATGCACACATAAGAGGAAAAAAGGTTAGTCTGCTTTCCGTGGCTTTCTTTTATAAGTCTATCAGCCTCTGAGCTGACATCTCTTTGCTGAATTAGCCTCATGCACAGAGCTAACCATGCTGAGCTAGCCTATTGCAGACAGCTCCCTCCACAGCCTGTTTTAGCCTATTTTTTCTTTCCACAGGTGCTACTCTTTTTGTAGGTTAATTAGTGCTAGTGCTATTTGCATTCTTAACTCTGCCTCAGTCCTTATTTCCCAGAGGATCCAATGGACAGTGGTTCCAGGAATGTTTGGAAGAAACAGGTGGTAAGATGAGGACTTGAGCTTGGATCACTCACAGCCTTGTCCACTATGAAAGCTCCATCCCAGGTGGTATAGGCGGTAGGCACAGAGAATCTCTGGCATAAGGATTTGGCCAAAAATGAAAAAAGAAAAACTTTCATAAATTGAGAGAATATTGCAAAGCAAAGCTTTGGGCATTTGAAAACATAAAAGAAACAGTCATGCAAGGAAAATGGGATTGGCTGCTTGTCATAAATTTTATTATTGCCTGGTAGGAAATAATGAAAAGCTGGAACCATTTAAAAATGGAAAACCTGGGTCTGAAGTCCTCTTGGAAGTAGTTTAGAAAGAGGTATTTATTATTAGCATTTGGAGAAAGGACAAAGATCCAATTTGGGATTAAATAGAGTCTTGTGCTTCAAAAATAATTAGGAGTACAAGTAAGGCAGATAAAGTATGTTAAGATCAGTGCCCTGGGTGAGAAAACTGGAATTTGGACACATGGGGTGAGGATGATGTTGGCTGTCTCCCTGTCTATGAATTCTCAGTGTGGAGAGATTGCCTCTTCCCGTATCAAGATCTAGTGCACAAAGCCACATACATAATAAACATGTGGGTCTTCTTCAAGGGAATATTTCTAACACACCCATCCAGATACTGCCCCTCCCACTCTGGCTACTAAGCCTATATTAGGTTACATTTTAAACCCTCCTGTCCCTCATGTCCAGAGGTGAGCATATTAGAAGAAAAAGCATGACTGTCTCTGCAGGGGTCCCTGAACTTTTCTAACAGGAAGAAGTGGGGCTGACTTTGTATGTTAGGGGTAGGCGGTTTGCTGGCATGTCTCATGGGAGGTCTTTCCCCAAGTTTTCCTGTGAATGGACAAAAGCAGAAAACATAGGGTCCACATGGCATTGGGATGAAGTTTTGCCCACATCATCAGGTAGGGCACCCAGATTGCCAAAGCTGTCTGTCTAAGTTGGGAGTTTAGGCTGCATAACAGGGTTAAGAGTCAGCGATTCTGTGATTCGTACTTCCACATCTAAGACACAAGTATATGCCATTCTTAGTCTGGTTGATTTCACTTAACAAAATTATTTCTGCTTTTTCATTTTTTTTTTTTTTTTGCAAATTATATAACTTTGTTAGCCTTTAGGACTGAGTCAACTTCCACAGTGTATTAGGTATTATGGTATTATATTGTCTTTATTCACTCCTAAAAGTTCATATTCTTGGTTCCACACAGACTTCAAATTCCTCCCAAGCAGCCAGAATGGCTGGGATGCCCATAGCATGAGCATGGTGTCCCATGAACACTGAGGTGCTCCTGGTGACAATCCTGCATTGAACACAGAATTTTCCTATGTCTAGGATAAATATGAATCAATTAGAGAAGAAACTGCCATGCTAATATGGAAAAGAAATATGTAAGACCAAGGAACTTGTGCTTCAAAATGGGAGAGAAGGATAATCAAGAATACCAAGTGAAAACAAAGAGAAATTGAATTTGACCTGTTAAGCAACCAGGCAACAACCTTGTATAGATCGCAGCATACAGCCAGTTTCCTGAAGGAGTGTGTGTGTGTGTGTGAGTCCTTCAGGCTAAATAGGAAGACAGAACATATTTATAGGTATATGCACACACATGTCTATGTCTGTATGTGAACTATCACAGTGTTTGATAAAATCTGAACTCTCCCAATTGTTTTAGATAATCATTGCTTCATGAATTCTTGAGATAGGCATATTGGCATGATTAGAGACAACCTGAAGATGTTGGTTCCCAGTTATCTGCTCTGCCATTTCCGGCATTCTCCTCTCCCTTCTGTGCTGCAGGGTTGGAACATTTGCTCCCATTTATGAACAAATTCAGCCCTTATGCAATGTAAAGTTTGAAGCAGATAGAAACTGTGGCTAGGAAGACAACAATAAAGAGATTAGCAATGCTGATACCAACTAGTATTTAGATGTCATTTATAAGCTTTTAGAATTAACCACATTAGTAATTATAATGTCTTTAACAAACCAATGAGGTGGTAACAATAACAACATTAATAAAATCAACAATGACTGTTTATCCCTTCTTAGTTCCCAAGGAAACAGAACCTTAGACAAAAGGCGGTCTACGCTGTTATTTTTTTATTAGGAAGTGCAATCTCAGCTGGAGTGGCTAAGCAGAACAAATCCATTAAGCAAGGAGAACTCACATGAAGCTCTGAAACCATGCACCACACCTCTTGGGGGATGTTCAAATTGTGTCTCAGAACTGTCCCTAGGTTGAAATTAAGAGAGAGAGAGAAAAAAAATCTATTGGCCATAGGGAACTCGCTTCATAGGGTGTACACTTCGCTACATTCTCTAAATGTGCATTTGTGCATGTGGGCACCAATGAGGGTTTTGTAGTAGGTCTGGAAGAGCAGCATTCATGGAGAAAAAAGTCAAATGTCTTAGTTGGGGTTTCTATTGCTGTGAAGAGACACCACGGCCATGGTAACTCTTAGAAAGGAGAACATTTAATTGGGATTGGCTTATAGTTTCAGAGGTTTAGTTCATTATCATTGTGGTGGGAAGCATGGCAGCATGCAGCTATACATGGTGCTGGAGAATAAGCCGAGAATTCTACATCTTGATGTACAGGCAGCAGGGAAAGACATTGAGTGTGGTTTGAGCATATGTAAGGTCTCAAAGTCCATCTCCACAGTGACACACTTCCAACAACAAGGCCACATCAACTCCAAGAAGGCCACACCTCCGAAGAGCACCACTTCTCAGCAAGCATTCAAATACCTGAGTCTACAGGGAGCATGGCTCTTCAAACCACTACATCAAGGAACAGTAGATTACCAGAACACAAATGCCCAAATGAGGTAAGCACACAGAACTGGAAGAGACAGGCAGAGGCACAGGGAACTGGGGTGGTAAATCATCAGTAACTCGTGTAGTTCCCCCTTTCATCATGTGGATAATGGATTTATTTCTCTACAATCAATCTTACTAAAAAGAACACTTTGTTCTCTCAGAAATGATGATCGATCCTGGGTTTCATGCATAGTGGGCAAGTCCTTTAGTACTTGAGCTTTGTCTCCAGGGAGTGTGTGTGTGTGTGTGTGTGTGTGTGTGTTGTATGTGTGTGTTGTGTGTGTGCATGTGTGTATGCATGAGCATGCATGTGTGTATACATTGTTTTCTCCAATGTCTTCTGAGAGAAGAATTTCAAGTTTCATCAGTTACACTGCCCTTTCTGGGGACAAGCTACAATGTCTCAGTGATGTAAGGCAAAGTGTTTCATGAAGTGAGGTAACATTTCCATTGCTTTAGAAATGTCAGTCTTTCCAATTTCCTTTGTTTACCTCCAATCTGCTGCTGTGGGTTGGTTTGCTTATGGGAGGCTCCATCCCTTAGTATCTTTCTCTTATTTAGCTGTTGTTGCTATAATTGTTTACTTTCTGTATGGAGATTGTTAACTATAGGGATATAAAGAATAGTTTCAAAGGATGCTGTGTGTTTTAGACATTTTTCCTGCTCCCATTTAGTTCTTCATGCAAATTTAGTTCTTCATGTCATTCTCTTGACTTCTTCCATGTTTGCTAGTCTGTTGTTATGAATGACAAACTGATCAGGTGGAAGTTACAGTTAAAGGTTCTACAGAATCTTTATTGTGTACCTTCAACAGAACGCTACCCATTTTACTCTAATTAGAGTCTGTTAACACCTAAGATCATTTGTGTCTATCTAACCTTCAGACACTTCAGTCCTTAAAATTCACCGTTGTGGGAGGTTCTTTTTCTGTGTAGAGTTTTTTCTTTTATCTAACAATACAATGTACTTTTCTAGGTTACACAAAGTATGAATACCAAGTCATTCTAATTAGTATATTATCATCAGTACAACAGAACACCCATATGCCACATTAAGATGATCAAGGACTCTGTTGACTATGACTTGAAAGAGAATGGGACAGTTTTCATAATCCTTAGGCAGCACAGTTAAAGTATAATCCTCTTTCTGCCATATGATGTTAAATAACTTTTCTAATTCTCTCTCTTGAATGTATTCCACATTCACAAGATTAGTAAGTGGAGAGTAAGTGCTTGAGCGCTTGTTGTTTTTCTCCAGTACAGAAAGATATTATGTCTGAAAATAACACTCACATTCAGGGCTCCCAGTCTTAATTTTATGGTAGTCTACTGCCATCTGCCACATTTCACCTGGTTTTCTCAGGTGCCAAAACACTGAAAGGAGATATGACAGAAAACATTGCCTTTTCTTCTTTTAAGTTTTACAAGGCAGCATTAATCTCTGAAATTCCTCTTGGGATATAGCATCATCTGTGATTTGTTCTTGATAAATCTGTGGAAGTGTGGGAGGCCTTGACTTGCTTTTTCTTATCATGATAATTGATGCTTCAAGTTAGAGGACAAAATGTGAGGATTCTTCTAGTTATATAGTAATTAGATATATCTACTGTTATACAGGTGGGACCATCTGAGAGATACTGCACATGTCACCTGGCTTCCATAGACATTTGCTTTAGCCAGAGACCCATGATGATATTTTGTGTTTCTTATATTACTGGAAAATCAGGTCCTATATTTTGCAATACCCACATAATGTGGCTATTACAGAAATTATGTTTTTTTTTTTATGATTTATGGTTACCTTCAGTTTTTGGGGCTTGTGGATATTTCTTAAATGTATTTTTGGTGGTTTATATGTTTTTTCCCTTAAAATCTACATTTGTTTTAAATAAATGGGCTCTAATTGTAAGAAAGAGGGAAAAACAAGAAAATAAATATGTCATGGACACAAAGGAGAAGATGTCTTTTTCTTCAACAAATGTCCCTGGCTATTAAGTGAGGCCTTCTGAGTTCTGAACTGAAAAACATAAGGCAGGTAGTGGCATGCATGCTATTGCAGAATAGCCTCCCCCCCCAACACATACACATTCTTTCCTATCTTTTTATTCACTGATCACAGGGAATAGTACAGAAAGATGGGACAGGGGCACAAAAGATACTACCTGACTCCCCTTCTTTCTTCTTTGTAAGTCATATCTGTTGAGTCACAATCTTTAGATGGAAGATTATGAGATCTGGAATATGAAGGGGCCAGCTACATAGTTCTGTACCCTATCAGTAGGTCACCCCAGACAGACAAGGCCAATATTGTCTTACAGTTCAGTTACTTCATCTTCAAAATGATACATTGGATAAGGCCATTTCTAAGACTGGGTACACAGTAGTTTGTTATGGGTTAGGTTTTTTTCTGCCAACCTGGGCCCAGAGCCATGCCAGCCCCAAATAACACACAGAGACACTCTATTAGATATAGTTCTGTTGGCCTGTTACTTGCCATTTCTTATCAGCTAGCTCTGTCTTAATTATTAACCCATTTCTATCAATCTAACTATTTCCATGTGGTCTTATCTTACTGGAGAGAGGGGCTGGCATTCTTCTCTCTCCGTCCTCCATCTTGGATCTTCTCTCTCCTCCTTCCTCTCTCTTCCTTGTCTCCTAGTCCCATCCATCTTGCTTTCCTATTGGCCAACAGTGCTTTATTCATTAACCAATAAGAGAAACATATTTACAGAATGGTATCTCCCATCAGTAGTTCTCTGGATCTGTGCGTTCTGCATCATCAGATTAACCAACTCTAGAGAGCATTTGAAAAGATTATATCCATATTGGACAACACACATATTTTCCCTTATTGTAATTCTCTACACAGTGTTGTATAAAGACACGTTTGTATCATGTTAGACATTATAAATAAGCCAGGGGTTACTTAAACTATACAGGAGGATGTGTGTACAGGTTATACACAAACAT
Source organism: Phodopus roborovskii (assembly GCF_943737965.1). Taxonomy (NCBI): domain Eukaryota; kingdom Metazoa; phylum Chordata; class Mammalia; order Rodentia; family Cricetidae; genus Phodopus; species Phodopus roborovskii. The sequence goes on along the minus strand of NW_026126416.1, from coordinate 30,414,904 downwards.
TGTGAATATTTGCAGAATTTGGGATCCACTTAGAATTCTGGTGCAAATACCTGCCAGATACTGAGGAACATACATAGTCTGAAATTAACTCATATTGTGGGGCTCCTATCTGATTTGGGAGAACTAGCTAGAGGTCTGTTACTTTATCATGTATAAAAGCCACTTCCTGACTTGCCTTGTTTTCCTGGAATGTTAGACTAGGCTTAGTTCTGACTGAGACAGACCCCATTCCATTCTTTAAATTTTACTGCAGAATGATGTTGGTCCTGAAGATTAATTCCAGATACCCAAGGGGAATGGCATCAAGTCAACATGGCAGTATATTCTTCATCTGAGCCAGAGTGCACAGCAGCGGGCCCTGTGTACTTATGGCCTCCAGACGCTCTGGCGAACACTCAACTAAAGCTTCCATGAATGGAATTTCAGTGTATAACATCTATCAAAATAACACTTTCTCTTCAGATCTTAAAAGAAATCCTCCAAAGAGCGAGTAAAATATTCACACCAAGGAAGAACATTTTATAATTATAATTACGTTACTGTAAAAGGCTATAATAAACTTTAAGAAAGTGCTTCCTATTTTATTTTTACTGAAAACAACTTATAAGCAGAACTGTCCTCTTGACGTGATAATGAAGGAGCAGTCACACATGTCAGCTGGGGCAATTATGTTCTTCAGATGTCTGCCGTATTGCATGATTCCTTCCTGCTGACACCTTATCAACGGTGACATGCATATTAAAAATAACACCCAAGAGAGCTAACTTTAACTACCTGAGTACTTTTAAGAAGTTCCATCTGTGTCAAAGAGTCTTGCTTTACGTCTACCAAGGCACTTTTCTTTTTGATGTCTATTTTTCTTGGACCTCAAGTAGAAACATATTTTGGTAGTAAACATAAGCTCATGAGTCATGGCCTTTAGCACACACCTGACTTATCTCAGGGAATACAGACTTTGGAGTCAGGTAGAGAGATGTTCAAATTTTAGCACTATAGTTTCTTTGGTTTTTGACTCTCACAGGTAAACATACAGGCCACATTGCTAGGATGTAGGGAGAGCTGCTGGAGAGAGCAAATAATGGAGTACTAAGCTTGGGTATTCCATAGGAGCAATCTAATGATAGATACTCTCTTCTTCACATGCTTTAGCAGGACCCAGGGTTAGTATGTGCACATCTTCATATAACTTGGAGAATCCCCAACCCTTAAGGTCATTCTGTCCAAAAGTCTTAAGAGCTTCCTCTCTCCTGTGAAAACTGCTATTGGCACTTCCTTTCACTGATGAACAGTATCAATCAGATGTTACTTGTACTGTATGGACTGGCTGTCTATATGAGAACATGTGGAACATCACATGCATGTACATTCAGAAGTCATGTGTGTATGGAAACTCAGTTAATCTGTGTATCTAAAAAAATTATAGAATAAATATAGAATAAATGGGACTCTTAGAGGTAATAACTCCCAAACACGTGGGCTACAGGTTGCACATCTGTATGGGCTATTTATAGACTTTATGTACTCCCCATCACTCTTTGAAACCCCACACAAGCTGGCCTAGTTCTTCAAACTGGCACTAGTCATTATCAGTATTCACTGTCCTTTGGAGTCCAGATGTAAACGTCCTCATCAGTCACTGTGTTGCTGAGACCATCCAATATGTCTCCCAGGTATTTCCTCCAAGAAGCAACCTGATATTCTCTTGTCCCGTTTCTCCTAGCACAGCCTTTAAAAGGGCACTTGCAGGTTGAAGAAGATCCAGGACAAATTTATAGGCATCCCTGTCATGAATAAATAAAACCCCATTTAGGCATCCTAAACCTTGACTCTGCTCATTCAGTTCTCTTTGGATACCAAAAATCTATCAGGAACTGACCCTACCCCTTTCCTCAATTTGTTGAAGTTTAACAGGAAGGAAATTAGATCGTACTCATCACCTATTCTGATTTTGCTATATGAAGAAAGTATTTTCTCTGGGTCTTTGAGAATCACCCGACTTTAATATATCCATGGACTCTCTCGAGTTGATTTTTTTCCTTCCAAAGCATTGTGTTGTTGACAAGTATTCAAATATTTTTGTTATTGGTGGTTAATATCTGATAATCTCCCTAGTAACTTGACCATTAGTATGCCATTGTCGTGAGTAATGCACTTTTATTGTGCATATGCAAGTGTGCGTATGTGGGAGAGATAGAGACAGATACAGGAGATGTATTCCCTCCAGTAACTTTCTTGCCCTTCAGGTACTGTAGAAAAAAAAACTACATTGTCAGGAGGACCAGGTTCTTGTCCTGTCTGAAACCAGCTTCTTGTGTCATCTTTAGCAAGTCATGACTCAACCTTTCTGAGTTTTAGAATCTTCATCTGTAAAATGAAAATACAGGCCTAGATCTACAATTCCCCTTTTTGACATTAGAATTCCCAGAGCCCACTCTGCTTTTCATTTTATGCTTTACCCTCTGGGAGTTAACTGATGCTTCCATATCTGAATTGTCCCTTTTGTATGGCAAAAATGAAACCTCAGACTTCAAAGGTAGGCGTGTGTGTGTGTGTGTGTGTGTGTGTGTGTGTGTGTGTACATGTGAAGGGAGAAGGCTAGGTGACCAGTTGGGCAGTCAGTGGGAAAACAAAAAGTGATATCATAATTGTCATGTCATAAATTGAAATATGAGCTGTCCCAAATCCCAATATCCTCTCCTTTTAATAGTCATCTAAAGTCAAACTCTTCCTAGCTTTTTAAGTTTTCTATTATTTAAGTATCATTGTTAATTTTACAATCATTTACCACACTGGCCAGATTTCTGTAGCCTGAAGTATGATAAGAATGAATAGATTATTCTATTTACTATTCCAGGGCAGGGTCTGATGCTTGCTTGGTATGAACTGTGGATTTGATATATTAAGTCAGGAGTGACCTTTAGTAGTGCCATTTAACAATTGTGGAATAAGGTGGATGGCTTATTCACCCATTTGAAATGCATTGTCCACTTGACATGTTAGGAAAATAGCTACTTTGCAGTAGGGAGGCTACAGATTGTAATTCTTAGCTCAGCATGGCTGCTTAGCTACTCTTATCCTCATGTTATCCACACATGTGAAGGACAGAAAGTGGCTCTCTGCTTCCTCTGAAAACAGTTACCCTAATAACTCACTTTAGATTAGTCACAAGAAAGCTCTCTGAGACATCTGTAGTCCACACCAAGTTCTCAATCTTTGTATCTGGAAAACTGCCCAGTTTTCAAAGACAAAGCTGTATAGATCTTAGGAAAAACCAGACTCACATACCCCTGCTGCCCCTGGTTAGATGGCCACCCTGTCTCCTTAATTAGCTCAATGTGATTTGTAGTTCCTGAACCTGTTTGATTGACCTCGTTAGCTCTTAATTTTCTGAGGATTATAAATCCATCATTAGGTTATCTGTTTTAGAATCAGCCAGGATTAGTAATGAGAAGCTGTCTTGTCTATCATTTTCAGGGTCCATTTTCTTTTCTTCCTTCTGAGTTCCCTTGATGTTTGCTCTTTTCTAAACTGTGGAAAGACTTGGTATCTAAGAGCAGCCCCTCTTCTCATCAGTTTGGAGGTTTTCAGTTTGGAGAAACTCTAGAATCTTTTATTTCTTTTTAAGCCAATTTCATTCTATAGACCAAGATGTTCTGGAACTCACTCCTTAGCTCAGGCTAGCTTCAATCTGCTGGTAAGACTTTTACTCCAGCTTTCTGAACACTACAATTGTAAGTCTGAGCCACTATGCTCAGCTAACCATCATATATATATATATATATATATATATATATATATATATATATATACATACATACATACATACATATATATATATATATATATGACTAACATTTATTGAGACCTTCCTCTTGGCCAAACTGTTTATGTAGAAGAGTTCAGTATGTACTCAAAGTATCTATTTGAGTTAGAGCCCATGTTATTCATATTGTACTTCTGAGATCCATCAGTCTTCATGGCTTAAAAGGGTGAACTTGCCCAAGTGTCACATAGAATACACAGAAATCTCTTAGACAAGATAGTTTTTCTATAAACCTGTCAGAATTGTATCAATAATTCCAGAAATTGTTTGAGAACTCATTGATGGACTCAGCAAGTTTCAGTATTAGAAACTGAAGTTACTTCTAGAAATTATTTGACATAAACCTTGATGGAAGTCACATTTTGATATCACTGGCTTGTTCCAAGGCTTCAGGTCTGGAGGTGGCATGAAAACTTACAAGGCAGCAAGACAGAAAACGGGGAGAAGTAGAGGCAAGCCTTTCATTGACTTCTCTTAGGTGACAGGCTTTTCCTGGGAAGACTCATCCACATGTCTCTTTACCCCACAAAGGGAGTCCAAGACAGACTAATGTAACAATTGTACCAAAGTCCAATTTGATCAAACAATGAGTTTTCAGTGGGGTTACTGTCAAGAGTATGGGTGAGGGTGGGTGTGACTCAAAAGCAGCTTCATCAGTACCAATCCTGCCCCAATATAAGTGGCATCTTATAAATGCTACATCCTTGATACTCTTTCCCTGAGCCACATGAACCTCCTTCTCCCTTCTGGGCAAATAGCTATCTGCAGCTCCTTTTACCGATGAACACTGTCCATTGGATGTTACATGTGCTGACTGGACTGACTCTGTAGATGAGGAACATTTGGGTTGTCACATGCATGTACATTAAAAGTGTCTCAGATTCAGAGAAGGCATGTACATATAGAAACTCAGTTAATCTGAGGACCTAACATACTGATTTAGACATAGGAGGAAAGCATGGGCTCATTCAGTAAAAATAATCTAAGCATTGTAAAGTTAAAACAGTAGTTTTTAATGTTTCATTTTTTAAATCTAATGCCAGTTACTAGTATAGTGAAAAATCTGTAATATGCTGATAACACACAATATTCAAACAGAACAAATGTGCAAAAAATAAACATTTTAATCCTCCTCATATCAAGAGACCTGGTATTATTAGATTCCTTTCCTAATTCAACAAACAACTTCTTCCTCCTGGAGCTACTATGAGGTCATTCTTTTCTAACTGACATTTATAAACTGTAAGCCCAATGGCTTTTTCTCTTCTGGAATTTCTTTAACTATAAAACCTCATAAAGTTACCCATTTGCTATTTTGGTACTTGGGTCTAGAGAGACCCCATATGTGTGTGTGTGCCCGCATGCACACACACACACACACACACACACACACACACACACACACACACACACACCTGCACACAAGGGAAGATTTATCTCGGTTCACTGTTTATGGGGTGGTACAAATCAGGTGGTAAAGCACTGTGCTGGGAGCATGAGGCAGCTGATCTCATTACATCTGGAGTCAAAGAGCAGAGAGACAGCAACAGTGGTGTCCAGCTTGCTTTTTTCCTTTCGTTCAATACAGGGCCCCTATTGGGTGGTACGATCCATATTTAAGGTGGGTGTTTCTTTCACTGTTTATTATTTCAGCTTCTTTTATCTTCTTGAATAATTTTATTTTTATATATTTTCATAGCTGTTCTACATGGTATTGTTCTCATGATTTGTTTTTTAGATTTTTTTCTTTGTTTACAGAGATACTGCTGTTTTGTGCATTAATTTTACCATATTTTCTTTAGCTTTTAATCTTTAGTATCGTATACATAAAATATTATATTGCCAACAAACACTGACACATGATACTTCTTTCCACTTTGGATAGCTTTTTATTTTTATCCCATCTAGTTGCTTTATCAAAAACTTCTTATATTATTACTATTTTTAATAGAAGTGATAAGGGTGGGTATCCTAATATTTATTAGTTCAGATCTTAGATGAAAGGGCCAAGCCTGTGTCTGAGACTAACAGTGGGGGCCAGATAAAGGAAGGTTATGGGATGGACAGAGTGAGAAATCTTGTTTATAATCATTATTGAATAAACTTAGCCTTGTCACATAGTTATATCCAGTGATAGTACCAATGATAATGAACATTACAATATTAAAGCCAAGCATTTAAGTCCACACAGGGTGCCATAAACCAAATGCTTTGTGCATATTAATTTACTTAATCTGTGGAGTTGATACTATTTTCTTGTATCTGTGTAAAAAAGCTTGGGGTGCTTGAGTAAGTTGCCTATGTTCACCTAGTGACTGCCAGAGCAGTTACCTACAGAGTCAACTCCATAATTAGTAGTGTTTTATAGTCTTCTAACTGAATGTCTTGGCTCTTGGGTAGCCTTAGATTGCTGTCATAGGTAATGTTCTTAAAATACTATGTTGGACATTTTACTTATGTGCTCAAAAGCTTTTTTGGCTTCTTTCCAGACAAAAAACAGAGTCCCAGCTCCTAGATAGCCAGCACATGGTTTGACTCTGTCCAGCCAGCACCATAGTCTCTGCTCTTCCCAGGCACCAGGCACCTGAGTGGGACATTAGTTCACTGCCTGGATTATCATCTCTCACCCACCTATCAGGTGCTTTCCCCATTGTATCTTAGGTTATACCACTCCCTCTGCTAATATTTTATCCCTGTTCTTCTCTTGTGTAGCTACTCAAGTCAAGTCTAAGACTTGTGTTTGGAAGAGTGGCCAAGATGTGATGTGATTCTAATTTGTTCTCAAAGACAAAGGAATGTTAAGTTTAGAGGACAAAAACCAGCCTTCCTGAGTAAAAAACGCTGCCATGTGGGTAAGGTTCTTAGTGGTTTTATTAGCCCGAGGCTGTGGCAGCTCAGATTTATGGGATAAAGTAAAGGGAAGACAGTGAGTCTCTTTTTATCATTAAGGAGTTCTTGCTCTTAAACTTGAGATCACTAAAGAACAGGTTGTTTTTCCATCAGCAATCAAACAGCCTTCTGCAGTCCACTGCTGGTCCATCAAACTCCTCCTGATGGGTCAAAACATGCAAAATTCAAGTTCTTTCTTTTGTGGCACCTGCCCAGGAAACTCAATCCTGTTGGCTTTTATCTTCACTAGGAACAGAAGGTGTCTGAATTAAGTGTTATTAAATTCCAGGATTCATAAATTGGGATACATCCACTTAGAAGCTTCCCAGAGAGCTGTAATTTAGCAAATGGTGTTCAGCAATTGACAGTGTGGCAGGACTCCTACCATATGTACTTAGAAGAAAGGATTAGGAATCCAGAGGAAAGTCCCACAGATGTTGCTTCATGTCTTTTTTCCAGTAGTGACAATTTGATAATGTTTCTGATGTTATGAAAATGCTGGCTTTAATTAAAGTGATTGCTTTAGTAGAACTGTTACATATTTGATTTGTGCATTGTTACATTACCTTGTAGTACATAGTAGGATATATTTGCTTAAAAGAGAATTTGAAATTACTAATTTCCCAGCAAATATACTTTAAAACCACATTTTAGCTCATCTATGGGCCCTCCTTAACTCTGTACCCATGCCTCTATTCCCTTTTATATAAATCACATCTCACTCTGGCTAACCACTTCCAAATGTTACATTGTTCTATTGTTATTACGGAGTGTCACTGTGTTTCCAGTAGAGATGGTGGGCTCTGGGGTCAGCTGTGCCTCCTGTAGGCTTCTGACTAGCGTGAGTCATAGAGAGGAGTTTTGCATATTCTGATTTTGATATTTTATGATTTAATGGCTGTTGAATATTAAATCTAGCAACCACCCACATCTCTGACTTCAACGCTGTAGCCCAGTACAGCTACACTGTGATTAGGAATTTACTGACTGAGCTTACTGACCAGGCTTCTTGAGGACTATTATACTGAAAAGGGCTTCTCTTGGATATAAATCACTGAAAATGGGACTCAAAGGAGAAAGAAAGGGAGACATGCACCGAGTTCCAGGAAATCGTTATTCTGCTGGGGTTAACAATTATCTTTTAAAAACAACACCTTAAGATCTGATCACACCAGGATAGAGTACTTTTAAAAAGAGATGATTATTCATGTGGACAGCAGAGAAGTATTCCAACAGGGCTTTAGTTCATATGATTATAGGTTTTCCCTAAAAGAAATAGTAATCTTTGTGATGAGCATGGGGAACTATTTCTCCAATACAAATTCAATTTATTTTGGCCAGCTGATTGGTGCTTGCAGCCAGATCATTGAACATGATATTAATTATTCATTAAGTTACTTGGAAGGAGGGAATTTGTATTCTCACTCAGTCAAAATTGATGAAGTTTTGCACTCATGCTATAGTAATAGCTTATAACCTAATGTTAAAACTCAATATAACTTTAATAAAAATTTTGAAAAAAGCACCCATAATTTGAACTTTCTCACATCTACAGAACATTTGTTTTATTGGGCCCTCATGTCCTCTTAAAAGTATGTTGAAATATTCTTTTTATACTTAATCATATGGATATGGGTTTTACTAGAAATCTCAAGAACATTTCAAATGAAAGGCCATAATCACTACAGTGGAGATTAACAAACTTGCAGTTGGGGAACAAAATTGCAGCTCATATCTTTATAAGAGACATTTACTGTAGCACATCTTTCTGCATTTTGGTTCTCAGATAAGAAAATATTGGGGCTGTTACCACCTTTAGTAGAGTGGTAAGTAGCATTCCCATAGCTAATGAAACCGAGCACAGGATAGAATTGCCTTTGATTAGGGACATGGATGCAGACGAAGCCAGGCCCTGCTGATCTCACAAAAGAGACCAAGTCTGAGATTCAGAGTTGCTTTGTATATATGGGTAGGCTTACAGAGGACAGGCCACCGCTCTCCCTGTATTTCACTCAGTGAAGTGTGGGCTGCAATCACAGAATAGGAGAGGAGTGGATCCTGGCACATGTGTCCAATGTCTAGTGCTTTCTTCAGTGTGGCAGTAGCAAGCTGAACTTAGGATGAGTTTCTTGGGCTCTGAAGTATGTAACAATATCATTTTCAGAGGCTGCACATGTTTGGGAAAATGTATTTCTAGGAGGGATGTTTGTGTCTAAGGGTGATATATTGGCTAGGATGCAGCTGGCTCTAAGGAACATAAAAGCTTGGCATTTGATGGCATAAGCTGTAAGGACACACATTGTCTCATGCCATTGAGAGCTCAGAGGCAAAACAGGCTCCAGAAATGGGGTCTCCTCTGCTTGCTCCCCTGTAGAGCTGTTTCTTATGGCTACAGCAGTAGAACCCAGGATACTGCTTTCCAAAGCAGTAGGAAGAAAGAATTTCCATCCTTAAGCTTGGATTATATATTCTTCTCTTTGGTGTGACTGGTCACCAGAATATATCCCAAACCAGTCATCATTGTTGGACAAATGTTACTGTATGAATTTAACATTTGTAAGGATTTCAGGGAACAGAGTAGATACCTGGGAAAACTGGAAATCCCTTAGGAAGGATCAAAGGCAACTTGTGGGTTGCGACTACTCTGGGAGTCACATACCTGATATTTACATTATGATTCATAACAGTAGAAAAATTACAGTTATGGAGTATCAGTGAAATAATTTTATGGTTTGGGGTCACCACAAGATAAGGAACTGTGTTAAAGGGCCACACAGCATTAGGAAGGCTGAGAATTGCTGATGAAAAGAGATGCTTGCTGGATAAGAACCAAATGATCTTCCACCAAAATAGGAGCATTCTTCTTTACACTGAGGAAATCTGGATCTAAATCTTTAATTTATTCCTATATATGTGCTTTCCCATTCCAGCCCTTTCCTTCCTGTCTTGTGGAATTTGTATGAAGACTCAATGATCACCCATGTGTCCTGTGCATCATAGGTTGTGGAGACATCACTTTAACACAGTGCCAGGGACCTTCCAGGAAAGCTGTTTTAATGTTTGCTTGTATTGGCTCCATGTGAGGCTCAGAACACATTATTAAATTAGAAACAAACTAAGAAATAGCTTATTCTGTTGTCATACAGTCTGTGTTGAGAGATTTAATAAAAAAGAATGCATTTAAAATATATAAAGCATTTATGTATTATGCCTACTCTCTAGGTGAATCAACATTTTATATTTTCCTAAGTGTTTTATTTGTGCTTTTGTAGGTGTGTGTGTGTGTGGGTGTGTGTATGTGCTTGTGTGGAGTGTGCATATAAACATGCAGGTTAGAATGTCCAGGTGTGTATATGTGGAGGCCTGAGATCAGTGTTGATATTCCTCAATCATTCTTCATCTGATTATTATTTATTTATTTATTTTGTGATTCTTCATCTGATTATTATTATTATTTGAGCCAGCTTCTGAAACTGAAGACATCTATTGGCTCGGCTGCTTGGTCAGTGAGATCCAGGACTCTGCTTGTCTCTGCTTCCCAGCTCTGATCTGAGATGACAGGTGTATGTGAGCACATGCAGCTTTGATGTGGGTGTTGGAGATCACGTGCATGTCCTTGTGCTTGTGTAGCAAGCACTTTGGGGACAAGCCTTTTCCCCACCTGCTTCTCCCTCTTGTATATCTCATTGCTTCCTGAAAACCTGAGCTTTTTGCCTGTTTATTAATTATGATGAGAACTTTTTTTTGTACTAGTTAATTCCCTCTTCCTTTATTCATTATACCTTTTCCCCTGTGACTTTGGAGTTCCCTCAGAGGCATCTTATTCGTTCTATAGGGATTCATACGGTTTTTGTTGCTACAAGACACAAAAAATAACAAGGGTTATTTGGTTTAGCATGCAGGAAATTCAATATCATGAGGCTAGTGTCTTGGTGAGGGTCCTCTGGCTTTGTCACAACATAATGGAGAAGCTGACTATGAGCAGAAGGGGCTGATCTTGTGGAGTGATCTTGCTGTCTACTTGTGAAAACTTAACTCACCCCCACAGGACCAGTACTGATCCTTTCAAGGTGATACCCCAATGACCTAATTACCTCTTGCCTGGACCAACTTCTTAACATAGTCCTGACCTCAGTGTCACTGCACTGCAGACTGAGTTCAGTGTTCCTAACTCATGTACTTTGAGAACAAATCACATCTAGGTTTTCACATCACAAGATGTGCTTTGATCAGTGGGAGGCAGAACTGATCTGGCACTAGTATGGGGTCTAAGGCTATGCTCACCCTATGTAGTTCCAGGTTCCTATGATGAACAGACTAGCTGGAGGGTGAGAGGCATGTGTAAAGGATCAATGGCCATTTCAATAAGCTAATATTAGTTGCCTCCAAGACATGAACAAAAGGGAAAAAAACCAAAGTACATCAAAAACAACAATAAAACCCACTGTAAAGTAAATAAGCAAGAACTGTAATCTTTACAGTAAACTATCTTCTTCACAATTATGTCAAATTTTATCATTCAAGTCACTTATATGTTTTAGCGTATTTTCAAGCTTTGTATTCTTAATGTTTTTCTCTGATGATTTTCAAGTGTTTTAGTTTTTAGAATTCCCTCTCATCTCTGTGTTGCCAAGCCAGAGTTTTCTTTTGATATATTTACTGCAAATCAAATTTTCATGTTTAGACTTATAAATTGATTTTATGATTTAATTTCAAAGAAAACTACACTCTTCTTTTGAAGATTCAAGATAGGCGAAGATATAAACAAATTAGAGCACCTAGCTGCCTTTCTCCTGAGCTTGACAGGGACACCTGGTGATGGCAGGGGACTTTTATCTCCTATCATAATGATAGAGGACTTTTATCTCAGACTGTAATGGCAGGAGACTTTTATCTCCTACAGAGCTATCAGAAAATGCCCTTGTAACCTCAGATGAACACACCAATGACTTCTTCTCTTCAGTTGTGTTGCTCTGAATGCACAGGACTAGAAATGGGTTCTCCAAAACAATTCCGAAGAGCCATACACAGTAAGGTAATTTCTATTTGCCAGGACCTTTCTGTTTGGTTCCCACTGTTCTTGCATCAATGCAATCATTATCAACTTCCATTTTTAAAAGTGTTATCATCTAGATGACAAATCACATGGTCCTGTTCATACTGCAGTAGGACACAGTGATGGCACTGGAGTGCCATGAGGCACATGAGGACATGTGCATTTAGCATTTAGTGGAGCATACAGGGTCAAAGTTACAGACTTCTCGTTTGCTATGTTAATGGCCATCTTTGGGAGCATAAATACCCCCATTCCCATCCTTTCTTCAAATTTGTGGCCTTAATGGAGACAGAGTAGTGGACACGTGTTGTAGTTTGAATGTAATTGGCCCCATAAACATGTTGGGAACGGCACTATTGGTGGATGTGGTTTTGTTGGAGTAGGTGTGGCCTTTTTGGAGAGAGTATTTCCCTGTGGAGGTGGGCTTTTAGGTCTCATATATGCTCAAGCCATGCCCAGCATCTCAGACCACTTCCTGTTGCTTGTTAGTCAAGATGTAAGGACTCTTAGCTCCTTCTCCAGCATAATGTTTGCCTGCATGCTCCCTTGCTTCTCACCATGACAATAAGGAACTAAATCTCTGAACTGTAAGTGAACCACACTAATTAAATGTTTTCCTTTATAATAGTTGCTGTGGTCACCATATCTCTTTACAGCAATAGAAATCCTAACTAAGACAACGAGCATGCTTTCTTGTCAGCTTTAGAACCAGCCACTGTAACATACAGCAAAACCTTCCTCCAAGAACTCTGGGCTACCACATTTGTTTCACTAGTATAAAACCATATCCTGGGACAGCAACTAAGTGACATACTTCAAACCCAAGTTACATGTAAAGCTGAAAAAGCAATAAAAAAGGGGATTTGAAGAAGGTAGGCAGAACCTCACACCTTTCCTGTGTTATTGAGAGGTCAGATGGGAGATGGCATTGATTTATGGTTTCACTTGGATGTTGTCATCTTTTATGAGGTTTCTGAGAGAGCATGCACAGCAGACATGCAGAAGCTTAACAAGGGAAGGGCTTAAATGAGACCTGGGCAAGCCTCCCTTCCTCAGATACCAGACCTTTGTCCATTAAGCTATAGGAATCATGAGGAGTAGAATGTTTGACTTCTGTGATTTAGTCTTGTCATTCTCTTGAAACTGGCACTCACAAGGTGTGATTGGCAGACCTCCAGGTCTGAGGGTGATGAGAACTACAGTAAGAAAGAGATGCATATTCGGGCAGAGAGATCAATGGTTTCATGCTAGTCTATCTCTGTCTTCTCTCACTTGAACTTTCCATACCTGGTGAGAGCCTCCCAGGAGAGCCTTAGAAGTATTGTGTTGAATTTTCCAAGAAATAATTTTGGAGAAAGCATAGAGAAGTAAGAGAAATCATGTTGTGGAGATTGGAATGACATGATTAAGTAGACAGTTTTTACCCTTGCTGGAATGAAATGGTTAGCAGCTAGAGACAGGAAACTGGTTTTTTTTTTTTTTAACATTGCAATAGTTTAGACATGAGAAGATGAGGTCTTGGAGCAGACTAGAAGTAGCATGGATAGAAAGAAGAAAATTGGTGCAAGAAAAACAAAGAAATGCAGTACATGCCACAGACGTGCCACCACTGTAATGGGGTGATGGTGACAATAGACAGTCCATAGATGATGTCAGCTCAGCCTGCTAAGCACACTAGGAGGTAAACATTCTACTTACCAAGAGGTGAAAAGTTACCAAGGTGAAATTTAGAAGTGGTATCACTACTCAGTGGCAAGTCTTACTTTGAACCTCTGCAGAGCTGCAGGAACCAAGAAGTGTTTTGGGAGGCTTGGTGGAGGAGATTATGAGGAAAAGTAGCAGACAGCTGCTTCCCTTCTGAGTCTTAAGGTTGAGGGTGGTTTGTGAGAAGATGTGAGAAAACGAGTGGGCCTGGCTAATCAGGAAGGCAGCCAGAATGTGACAGGAGAGGGTCGCCAACTGGATGCTTCAGGGGCTTTGAATAGCTCTGGTGCCTGAAGTATTCATTTCAAAGAAAACAAGTGGTAAAATCACTTTTTGCCATCATTTTAAATGGGTGTCAAAATCCTATTAAAAACCTGAGGATGACTGAAGACTCTGCACTCAAGAGGAAAAACAGTTTCTAGCTTTTGTAAAATAACTATTGAACATGTCAAGTATTTACTTTCCTTTGCAGTTATAATGATGCTTCAATATCTCTCATGGAGGGATGAAAGGGGGAGGGAGAAGCATTTATATAATGCAAAAAATAAAATGATGATGCCAAATATTCTTCATAACAATTTTGAGTCAGTTCCTGAGCAGGTCTGTAGAGGCTGTTAAAATGTGAGATTACGGCAGAAAACCAATTTCAATATAAGCCTATGGAGATTCCATTACAACGTAAAAGTGAAATGTTGCCACTGTATGTTATACCATCCCCCAAGAAATAGATAGGAACTAATACAAACCCCCCATGCCTATGTATTATTTTTGTTTACCATGTATTCATTTATTAAACAACATTCTCTAAAAGGAAGCTGACAGAGCATCCCCCACCTCAAGTGGCAGTTATCTTACCACCAATAATATTTTATTTAAAAGGAGTATGCTGTAAAGAACCTGGGTGAATTTTAAAGCAATCAAATTCAAAGTATTGGGCTATAACTGGCTAACTAATTGAGAGAGTTGGGCAATCAGATGTTTAGTGTACAAATGATTCCCAGTTCTGGCAACATGTTAGACGCATAGAGGGGATTTTAAATGACACCCATGCCCAAGTTTTACACCACAGAAAGTCTAATTTACCCTTTGAGCTTGTGGCTTCATGGTATTAGTGTTATAATGTGCCATACTGATTTACATAAACACCACAAACCAGATTCAGCAGTGTCTGCTATATGTGCCACCCCCCAAAAAAAATCATAGTAGGAGATCTGCCAATTGTGAGCAGAAACTGCATGCAAATGGATGCAGTGACTTATGCCAATTCCTCCCTCACCCCAGCTGCTATATCTGCTTGGAAGCTTGATAGAGAAAATTCTGAGTAATGGGTGAGGGGTAGAGCTGGGAGCATTTGAGGCTACTTAAGGCAGTTGCATTTATGGTCACTTGCACTCCAATTTTAACTCTTACTGAGATCTTAATAGCCAAGTTAAATCTGTTGCCTGACTCTAAGATGGTAACAGCTTTCTGGACTTGGTAAATTCTCCCTCTTGCTGTGAATTTAAGCAGGGATCTCACATATTGGAGTTTAAGCTAATCAAGTTGTGAGGCTCCTGTTAATGCATCTGGTCTAGTTGCAACCATGAGATCCAAGTTTTGGAGGTTCTTGTATCACTTACCTGCCTCCCCATAAGCAATGTTAATAAGCAAATACAGTGTCATCTGAAACCTTGAAGACCTTTGGCTTAGGAAGAAGTTATAGCTAGGAAAGTAGAATCTAGGGATTGAAGGAACCTGGGTCTTTAATAACCTCAGGAGACACTAACCATGAGAACCTGAAACCTCTATAGATATATAGTTCCTTCTTAAATGAATTAATTTGATTTTTAAATTGTTAGAAAAGGCAGGGGGCAGTTATAATTTAAATTTATAATTCAAGTACACATACAAATCATTTCTAATGCTAAAATAGTTCTAGACATTACATAGTTTTATTTTTTATTTATTTTTACATAAGGTCTTATGTAGCCCAGACTGGCCTTGAGCTAGCTACATAGCTGAGGCTGGCCTTTAACTTCTCATTTTCCTGCCTCCACTTCAAGTGCTGAAAAAATGGGCATGCATGTGCCACCACACTGAGTTACTGGATTTTTAAAAAATTGACTATTAAGAACAAGAAAAGAAGACTTTTATAAAGTAGGTTTTATAAGCCTTATACTTCTTAAATCCCAAGTAAGTGTTTTAGGATGTATATTTTCATAATTCTTGGTGAATAATTTTGAATGGTTGGAAAGAAGTAAGCATTACAATGGAGTAGAATCCCATACTTATGTTAATTTAAAGATCTTCAACTGAGGGAAATCTCAGAACTCCAGCTCTCTCTCCTTTCTGTAGAGATAAGAATTTTAACACGATTCTTCATAACCTGTGAGATCTGTGCTGCATGTTCTTATTCACATGTGGAGTTTAGTATCATATATTTAGATTACATATTTATTTTTGAGTACATGTAGAATTCGTGGATATTTTAACTGGGTTTACGGTAACAGGCATGGATATCATCTCTAGGAATGGGCATCAGAACCAGGGAGTCTTGGTTGCCCATAGAAAAGCTGTAACACTGTTGCAGCCATGGGTACATCTTGCCTTGCAGGTTGGTATTGTATGTAATTCATAGCATTCTCAGTCAGCTAAGACCAGTTGTAGCTGGATTTTTCTATATTTTATACCCAATGTGTATGGTACCTTCAACAATAGAGTCTTATCAACTAGCTCTGGTTGACAACCAAGATGAATAATAAGATCTCATTGTGTTTTTTGGAGACTCCAAAGCCTTTCTAGCCACCAGATCATAGGGAAGTATTGTTTACCTGGCACTAGGATTTTTTCTGATAATCCATGGCTGTTAAGCACAGCATTACTCAGCCATGTAAGGTATCACTCTTCTCTTATATCATCTCATATGTTTTAGTTGAAACCCCAAAGTAATAGGTTTCCTCATGACCCTTTGCTTTTGATTAATTCTTGCTCATACCTGCTTCCCAGTTAAACTTCCTAACCCTCATATAAGATGCCTTTTGCTTAAAACTTTCCAATATGATTCATGGATTCTCTATTTGTAACTTAAGGAATCTTGAAATTTTTTCATAATCTCAAGTAAAATTTCTATTGTTAATTTGGTGTGAAAGTTATTCTTGATTGCTATCTTGACTACATCTGGAATTAACTACAATCCAGAAATGGAGTGCACACATTTGAGTAATTTTTGCTTGGTTTGAAGTGGGTGGATCTTCTAGTGTGGACCTTTGATGTAGGAATATATCCACCTTTGATCTGTATCTTGAGGCTGGCAGACACATCTTCTAGAAGTCTGTTTAAGGACATGGAAGAAAAAAGAATGGTCCTTTTTCTTACTTGTTCTCACCTTGCTAGCAGGCCCATTGCTTCACTGGCATAGAGACTACTTTTTCAGAATTCCAGTGTCTATTAAAGACCAGACGAGACATCTAGCCTTGTGGACTGAGCAACTTCTATAGTCTTGGACTTTCTGTTCATAGCCCACCATTGTTGGATTAGTTGGACTATAGCCTCTAAGTGATTCTAATAAATCTCCCTATACATACATACATAATACTACACAACACACATACACACAAACACCATATATATTCTCTAAGTGCTGTTACTCTAGAAAACCCTGGCTAATACAGATTCTGGTACAAGAAGTAGTTCTAGAGTAACATAAGTATAAGGCTGAATCTTATAAATATCTGGAATAGGCTTTTCATTTTGCCAACACCTACCAGTACCAAAGCATCTTCAGTTATTGAAGCTTCTCCTGGAAGCTTGGATTGTACTAAAGCCCATGATGCAAGTTATTTTACAAACTTAAGGAGGCAAATGCATTTGGTTATTCTGATTCACTGGTTCTGGGGAGCAACAATGTGACTCTGTATATAAAACTTTTAACAGTTTATGGAAAAATAAATAAAATGATGCTGCTGGTTGGTTGCTCTTAGCATCCCTGGATAAATTGATAAAGGCTAGGAATGAAGCCTGGTCTTGACCCCTTTGCTCATCATTCCTCCCTCTCTGCAACTGGATTTCAGAAGTTCTGCTAGTGTTTAGCTGTTGGTGTCTGCTTCTGCTTCCATCAGCTTCTAGATGAAGGCTCTAGGATGACATATAAGGTAGTCATCAATCTCATTATCATGGAAGGGAATTAAAGGTAGCCTCTCTACTATTGCTTAGATTGTTAGTTGGGTTCATCCTTGGGCATTTCCCCAGTACCAAATTTCTCCTTAAACCTATAATGTCTCCCTCTATTATGGTATCTCTTTTCTTGTTCTCCTCTATTCCTTCCCCATCTACATCTTCCTGTTCCCCCATGCCCAGCTCTCCTCACTTATTCTCCCCCCCTTTTTCCCCCTAACTCCTTCTCCCCTCCCTCCGTGCTCCCAATTTGCTCCAGAGATCTTGTCCCTTTCTCCTTCTTGAGGGGACCATGTATGTCTCTCTTAGGGTCATCCTTGTTTCCTAACTTTTCTGGCAGTGTGAATTCTAGGCTAATAATCTTTTGCTCTATGCCTAAAATCCATATATGTGTGAGTATATACCGTGTTTGTCTTTTTGTGATTGGGTTACCTCACTCAGCATGGTTTCTTCTCGTTCCATCCATTTCCCTGTGAAATTCAAGATTCCATTGTGTTTTTCCAGTGAGTAAATGTACCACATTTTCTCCATCCATTCTTAAGTTGATGGGTATCTTGGTTGCTTCCATTACAAATAATGCTGCTACGAACATAGTTGAACAGGTGTCCCTGTTGTATGAATGTGCATCTTTTGGGTATATGCCTAAGAGTGGAATTACTGGATCTTGAGGTATACTGATTCCCATTTTCCTGAGGAACTGCCATATTGATTCCAAAGTGGCTGTACGAGTTCATACTCCCACCAGCAGTGGAGGAGTGTGCCCCTTTCTCCACATCCTCTTCAGCATAAACTGTCATTGGCATTTTTTATTTTAGCCTTTATGACAGGAGTAAGATGGTATTTCTGAGTTGTTTTGATTTGTATTACCCTGATAGCCAAGGATGTTGAGTCTTTTCTTAAGTGTCTTTAAGCCATTTTAGATTCCTCCCAATTAGGTTTAACAGCCAATTATAGAACATTCCATCCAAACACAAAAGAATATACTTTCTTCTTAGTGCCCCAATGGAACCTTATCTAAAATCGACTACATACTTGGCAACATACTAAGCCTCAATAGGTACATACATTTCTTAAATGCCATATTCAACAAATCTCTGACAGTTTGAGGATGTCAGTCATACTATTCTTTTTTTTTTTTTAAGTTATTTGTTTTTGGTTATCTCTTGAAAACATATAAGAGGCTAGATAAAATTTTCCTGTACTTGACTACATTAGTCCTTATCATGACTTATAAGTATAGTTCTGAACATCTCAAGACTTAATCATCTTTAACAGTTTATAATAAAAATAACAGTTTCTGAATTGAAGCTCTTTTTAGTATTGACATAAGACTTTTAACTTATAAACAAAGCCTACAAATAGATTGGGAATTTTTCTGATCCTTAGATAATACATAAACGTTTGACATGCAGGTGACCTTATGCTATTCCTGTGAAAAGGTATTTTGACACTCAAGAGTCTTGAGACTGAAAAACTGCTTCAAGTTGTTTGCCAGACTGTTTAAGATCACTGTCATATTGCATCATAATATAGAAATATCCAAGTTTTTGGTGCTTAACAGTTGTGTCCCTAACTTTAGCTGTCCAGTGACTACCTTGGGTTTAAGATTCCAGTGTAGTATTGACCCTTTTGTGGGGTGAGCCTGTAAACATAAAAACCATGTTTGGGGGTTGACATTTTTCAGCTGGCAAAAAGTTGGTCAGAAGCAGAACTAAAGGAGCTAAAAAGGAAAGTCAACACATTTGAATACTTGCCCAGAATTATAGACACTGCTGGCTTAGGTCTTTGTTTTAAAGTTACCTATGTAGTCTTCTGATTATTAACCCTGTGTTTAAGTTTTGTGTAAGGAGTATAGTTTTTTCCTCCCGCCGCTGATCTGGTCCCAGTTATTCTGTTGGCCAGTTACTTGTTTCTTATCGGCTAGCTCTGTCTTAAGTATTAACCCATTTCTATGTATTTCTACATGGTCTTCTTACCAGGGAAAGGGGCCAGCATCTCGTCTCCCCAGTCTCTCCATCTTGACCCTCCTCTAGCTTTCCTATGGGCCAACAGTGCTTTATTCATTAACCAGTATGAGAAACATATACAGAATGACATCTCCCATCAGTTTTGAGTTAGTCTTTTTGTTACAAATATTACATATTTTTAACCATGTCCAATAAATTTATAAACCAATAACTTTTTGGTTGCTTTGTTCTTGTTTATCGTGTTTGTCAATTTTTGACCTCAGAAATAGAGACTTAAGTGCATGTCTGGGCCTGAAAAAGGGTGGGCCATAACCTGATCTCAGAGCCAGCTTTTTAATAAAACAGAACAGCACAAAACACTTTTAATATTATCCATACTCAATTGACATTTGAATCTCTATTACATAAGTTCCAATGGCCAGAATGCCCAGAGGTAAACTTTGAGTCTGGGTGGCTGGCTGCAACAGTAACAGCTCAGCTGTAACCAAGACATACAGAGCACAGTCAACTCATACATTCCAGTCAGACATAAACTTGTAGTGGCATGCATTTAAACATTAAAACAGACAGACAACATTTTTTTAAAAACTTTTTTATCTACAATTTTGAGGAGGGATGTCCTGTTACCTCTTGGCTCCCATTTTAAGGACACAAGAGAAAGCTGCCCACAAGCCCAAGTACTGTATTCTGTAACCATACATTGTCATTGATTTATTTCAGGTTGTAGCTCTAGGCAGTAGCGATACTTGGTTTAAAGGATCTGTGGGTACAGCACTCTCATAGCAGAGGCAGCTTGTCAGGTTTTGTGAAAGGGTCATCCCTGTTTATTTTTTTTTCTTGTTTTTGTTTTATTTTTAATGAAACATAGAGCCAAAACTACAAAGTAGCAGACATGGACAGATGCTGTTCCAAAGACAACCAACAGAACTCTTGAAAATGGTCAAGAATTGGAGTCAAGGGAATAGGAGTACTTCGTTTCTGTCCCATAATGTCAATCCTGAGTGTCAGACACAAAACAGCCCAAAAGCAATAAAACAATGCAGATTCCTCCTGACTACTGGAGGAAAACCAAAACTGAGAAGACAACTTCTCATCAATTGGGGGATGCAACCCCACCTTGTCTATTTAGGGTCCTGGGAAGCCTCCCAGTTCCCCATTCCAGAAGGGTTCTGGAATGCCTTCCAGCTTTACAGCCTGCAGTCCTCCTGAGCGTCCACTTAGACTTTTTACAGGTAACTCAGAAATGGGCCCAGTCTGAGTGCAAAGTACAATGCAAGACAGAAAACAAAATGCAACTTGAAACGAAATGAGACAGATAGACAGACACTCATGGGCCAGTTGAAGGCTCCATGGGGGTTCCAGTGGTCTGGGAGATCTTGGATAAGCCCTTAATGGACCACCAGGAGTCTGAGTTCAAATGCAAAAGCAAAGAGCCTTTACTGTCAACTAGAGCTTGGGTCTTCATCCATTCCAACATAGCTGTTGGATCCAGAAGAGCCAAAGCTTGTGCTTACAATATAGGTTCTTTGCTTTGCACATGAACTCAGAGTCCTCGTAGTCTCATGGGGCTCATGACTTGGATTATCAGAAAGAAAGAGGAAACGAAGGAGATTCTGGTGAAATATGACTGATGCTCATTTCTTGTCCTCAATCTTGAATCCAATAGTTATGCAGAGTTTGTCTGGGTATATGATATTGCTCACTGAAGTGTGCTAGCTAGGATCTTGATGAAGACTTTTGTCTCCTTCAGCTTGTATTTAGAAATGAAAGTGGAGTGTAATTTACTATAGGCACACACAGAACTGATTTGAAAGTATCCTCTTGCCTTGATATCACTTCCATTATGACTAAGGCTCCAGAACCCATGTGGTGATAGTAATGATCTCTTAACTTACTTATTGTATACTTATTCCATGTCTCCCTCATTGAGCTCACCTCTATCCTTTTCTCCCTCTACTTTTCTTTCTTTACTGGTGAGTCTATTGTTTTCTATCAACTGTATTGTATTAGGGTCACAAAACTTATAAAATAAATCTGTATCTACCTACCTATCTATCTATCTATCTATCTATCTATCTATCTATCTACTATCTATCAAATTGATTGAAATTAGTTACAGGTTGAAGTCCAACTAACCCAACAATGGTTAGCTGTGAATGAAGAGTTCAAGAATCTAGAAGTTTCTCAGTCTCATAAGGTTGGGAGTCTCAGCTAGTCTTCTGTTTATGCTGGAATCCCGAAGGTGGGCTTTAATGCCAGTGAAGGGATGGATGTTCTGGCAAGGTGAGGGCAAGCAAGCAAAGACCAAAACCTTTGATCTTCTATGTCTTTATATAGGCTTTCAGCAGAAGGTGGAACCTGGGTTAAAGGTGTGTATTGCTACATTAAGATTTGGATTATAGGTATGCCTTCCATTTCTGGACTGTAGTTTATTCCAGATATAGTCAAGGTGACAACCAAGAATAGCCATCACATGTATTAAGTAGTGAATATCTGAACTTGATCCCCATGTGAAAAGAGAAGGAAACACATAAAATATTAAAGAGAATGCAATAATTTCTTGACAAGATAAGAAAAAACAACAACCACTTTCTAAAGTGTCTAATTTGGATTAGAAAAGACTTATCTAGATAAGGGCTGTATGATGGTGGATAAGTTAGTCATCAATCTCATTGTCAGGGATGGGCATTTATGGTAGCCCTTCCACTGTTGCTTAAATTGTTAGTTGTGGTCAGTCTTGTAGGTCTGTGGACATTTCTCTAGAGTCAGAGTCAGTTTTCCCTTCAAACCTATAATGGCTCCCTCTTTTATGGTCTGTCTCTCTCTCCCTTCTCATCTATTCTTCCTCTGACTCAATTTTCCTAGTACCACATGCTTTCCTCTCCTCCCCTTCTCTTTCTCCTAGCTCCCTCTCCATTCACTGCCCCCACCCCAATATGCTCAGGAGATCTTGTCCCTTTCCCCTTCTGTGAGGGACCTTAAACAGAAGCAGACACTCACAACTAAACACTGAGCTTAACTGGAATCCAGATGTAGAGAGGGAAGACAAGACCAGGCTACAGAAACACATAGAGACAGATGACCTGAACAAGGAGGAACTAATGGAACCCTAGACTGATAGCTGGGAATCCAGCATTGAATTGACTCAGACCCCTGGAACATGGGTCTCAGTTAGAATCCTGGGCAGTCTAAGGGACTTCTGACAGTGGAACTAGGATGTATCCTTGGTGCAGAAAAAGACTTTGGGAGCACATTTCCCCATGGAGAGATACTCCCTTAACCCAGAGACAGGAGGGAGGGCCTAGTTCCTACTCCAAATGACTTGACAGATTTACATGACCACTCCTGGAAGGCATCACCCTACATGTGGCGTTTGGGGGAGATGGGAGGGGAGGGTGGCTGGGGGGGAATGGGAGGGTGGGAGAGAGGGAGAGAAGGAAGGGGAGAAAGAGGAAGGGAGAAGGAGCTGGGGTCGATATGTAAAATAAGAAAAATAAAAAAAAGTAAAAGAAAAACCAGAGAGAGAGGTAAAGAAAACAAAAACAAAACAAAACAAAAAGAAAAGACTTATCCAAAGATAATACTGAATGAGTTTTGAAAAACTGAGTTTTATAAAAACTGAAGTAGTAATATGAAATTCATAATAATATACTTCTTCTTGCCTTTTCTCACAGCTATATGAATCCTTGCAGAATAGCCTGAGGCATCTCAAAGTAAAACCACAGTATATATCTGGGCACTTGATCTGTGGTTTCATCTGATAATTTCACCTTAGCCTTAATATTTTTCTTATTTATGAGGTTTTCTGAAAACAAAGAAACTTTTTTCTAATGCTCCCCCAACTTGAAAATATCCCCCAAAACAACAAGCATTGGATCAAGCAGAATCTACAACCTTTTTATAAGTAACTAGCAATTCTAACAATTATTTTTGCTGTATGTAAGTATGAGTTACACCATGTACACATATCGAGGTTGGAGTGAGTTTTCTCCATCCATCATGTAAGTTCTGGGGATCAAACACAGGTCACTTCATCAGGCTTGGTGGTAAGTGGCTTTACCCACTGAGATATATCTCTGACCCAACAATTTTTAAAGAAAATATTTCTCTTAAAAGTAAATTCTACTTTGCATAGCTGATGACTCTTGCTTGGCAATCCTTACCAACTTTTAAGTATATGGTCTTTGTGGAAGGGTTTCCCAGTGAGCTGAATATCATTCAACATGTAGTCTAATCATGGAATAGATACATAGATAGTGCTTAAATAAGGACATTGGTGAACTGTGAAGTTAACTTCTATTGTTCTCCATTGCATTTTAACGATAAAACTCCACTTGTTTTGTGACTTATTGACAAAGGATTTGATTAGAGTATGGATCTGCTAGGCAGTTTTTAAGTTGCTTAAATATGGGTCTGCTGGCCTCCTGTAAATGTTGGTGTCTTGTTAATATTGGGTTTTAAAGTCTTGACTTTTAGTAATATTTTAGGAAATATGAAACTTTTCTATGTCAGGTAATTAAATACAGTAGTAACTGATGTTCATTCAAGATATTTGAAACTAAATATATAGCCTTCCACACTGTACACAGCAAAACACAGATTACTAGTGTTATTTTCCAGCAACAAGGAACATTGAATTTAGAATTTAAATGTTGACATAGTATTTATAGGTCTTAATAACTATTGGTGTGGCAAACTCCTACCTGTCACATTGTGCCTTTCATTTGTAAAATTAAAATTGCAAGTCAGAACACTTTTCTGTTAATAGATTTTATAGTAGTTTTAAAATAAGATCATAAGTAAGTAAATTGTATGAATGATATATGATTGAATGTATATTCATGGTGGACCATCCAAAGGTCTAGGACCAAGAGATGCAAATTAAATCTCATGAAGGAATCTCTCAGAGTAGTAGCTTCTAGAGAGATGAGGTTTCTTCCTTGTAATTCTGATAAAACCCACAATATAAAATAATATGATGTAGAATGTGACGATTCTTGTCTAGAATGCTCAACCGGGAGCTGTGTAATGTTGGGAAAAACTATACTTCTTCCCACTGAATTTGTAGATGCATTATATTATATCCAACATTCTGTCTTCTTCACATTATGAAATTTCATCTCTAATCATCCCAGAGTTAGAAAGATCCCTCATGAGAATACACCATCCTCTAAGATAATCATTCATTTCTCAAGTGATTACAAAACTAAGGGTGAGAATATTTTATGGTCAGAAGCTGGCATTTTTAGTTGTAAACAAAGCCTTCAAAATAATTGGATCTCTGGGTAGTTTTGTTCCACTTGCTGTGACTTTCTTAATCTGAAAATAATTTTCTTCCAGACTGATTCTTTCATCACTAGTGTCTCAATACCCCAGGTATATTCCCAACACAAGAGATAAAAACTTTCATCTTTAAAGAGGTTTCTTGTGAAGTGGCAGGTGCCATATATTCTAAATAGCCCTACCCTCCATGATGAGGCCTTCTAAGGTCTACACATGATGCTACTGGAAATGTGACAAAGTATGCCAACATAGCCAAGGGGATAATTGAAGACTTTATAGAGGAGATGGTGTCTTAATAAGCTCAGAAGATAGGAGCAGAAAGAAAAACATTCCAGATGGACAATGCACATGAAGTGGGGGCACATGGGTAAGAGGCAGTAAATATGGACCAAGGATTGCAAAGCACGATGCAATGGCTAGAGAGTCCACAATGATGCATTACTGGAAAATAGGATGAGAGCATACAGAGCCCTGCGGGTATAAGAGAAACAACAAAATGTAGCTGAAGCTTTAGGAAGCACACTCTGTTGACAACGTGGCAGACACACTGGAACAGTTAGGAGACTGGTGGGATGAACCCAGAGTGTAGGGATTTGGCTGCAAGGCTGGTTCAGGAATAAGTAGTCAAGTTCAGATGGAAGTTCAAGGACTTTTTTTTTTTTTTTTTGCTGAGTAAGTGCTGTTTATCACAATATATATTTTCAGTATTTATATATACTACTTTAGAGATTTTTTGCATTGGTATTAACTGGCAAGATGGATCTGAATTTGGAAGGCTTCCTTCCTTCCTGTACATGGGAAGATTGTTGAAACAAGATCGCATACTTTCTTCCTTTAATTAAGAAAATTATATTTATGCATCTTTTGTGACTTATGTTTTTATATTTGGGGAGGGTATGGAAGGTAGTTCTTTGGCCCTCGAAGAGAAAGGTGATCAATCTGTAGCCATTAGAGGAATTAACTATTCACTCAATTTTGATAATTTATTATTTCTTAGAAAAGACCATTTCATCTAGAAATTCAAATTTGTTTATAATTTATTTATTTTTTACAAAGTACTCATAAATTTTAAACCCTCGCTGTGAATCAGGTGAGGGAATGGGATGGGAGGAGGGTCGGGGGCATGGGAAGGAGGAAGAGGGAAC
Organism: Phodopus roborovskii; assembly: GCF_943737965.1. NCBI lineage: Eukaryota > Metazoa > Chordata > Mammalia > Rodentia > Cricetidae > Phodopus > Phodopus roborovskii. The sequence goes on along the minus strand of NW_026126416.1, from coordinate 30,388,885 downwards.
TGGGATTTTACATTTTTATTGTTTTGTTTAAGCTAGTTACTGACCTGTCTATCTCCCTGTCTGTCTGTCTGTCTGTCTATATGTCTATCTGTCTGTCTGTCTACCTAGCTACCTACCTACCTACCTACCTACCTATCCATCCATATTTTTCTGTATTAGTTTAAGACTAATCTCTAAGCATATCAATTTCTGCCTTAATATTAAATGATATATTCCTTCTGTTTCCTTGGGCTATTTTTTTAGATCATTGAGCTGAACTATTATTTAGCAATAGAAGCATATAGAACTTTATATTTCCCCCAGTTCTCAGCTTCACAGATCTCATGTGGGCTTTTTTAATGCAGCACCATTGATAATATCATTGCCCAGATATTCACTATTCTGAGTCCAGTAGCAAACTCATGACCTGAACTGTTAAGGAATGGGTTATAGTGTTTTCAGATGGCTGGTTTTATTACTCATTTCTATGTTTATTGTAGTATAACCGGGAAGTGTGGCCATTGATATTATTACTATGTGTTCTTGTTGGCTTTTCTTATGCCTAATATATGGCAGATTTTGGAAATGCTTTTTATAAGTATTTGAAATAGCTTATCATCTTTTCAGGGTAAGTGAGTTATGCAAATGTTAATCTAGTGAATTACATTCAAGAATCTTTATATCTTTACTTATATTCTGACCATTGACCTGGTTTGAGTTGAAAGAAATAATAAAAATCTTCATTTTTTGGATAATTCTCTTAAAATTTGGTGCATTTGAAGCTGTGAGTCTCCTAATGTTACAATTACTGGAATATAAAATAGAAAAGGAGTCATATCATCATTCTAAGATGGAATATTTTTATAAAATACACTCTTGGTTTGTTTAGTGTTTTAAAATATTTAATTATTTGGCAAAGACTTGTGAGTAAACACAAAAACAAAGTAAAGCAAATATCTATAATCAATTCTATTTGAGTAATAAAAACTATATAGTTTGGTTTTTGCTTTTAAATCTAACCTGAGGATCTCTAATATTTATCCCATTCACATATGTGTATTGCATGTATTATATATATAGCATGCCTAAACCCTGCTTTCTTTCCCAGTGCTGTGGAGGATCACAGAAGCATTGCAAGCATTTTACCACCAAGCTGCATCCCCAGCATGGCCCTGCCATCCCACATCTGTCCCCTCCATCTTTTCTAGCATAGTTCCCATCTTCTGCATTTTGGTTCTGTTGTTCCTCTCCTACTGATATTTTGAGAGATTTATGATCTTGTTTCAGCTATTCTAGCAGTTAATTTATGACTAAAAAATCTGTTTAAGGCTCTCCTGACTCCTCACAGTAAAATATATGTAAATCAGTGTTATTATCCATTCACTATGACTTTTATCCTGTGACCTTGACTTTTGGTCCTTTGGTAACATTCAAGTTTGTAACATGGATCATGTGTTATAAAATTTGGATGCCTTTATTGTTTTCTGCTAACCCTTCAGTCACACAGCTTTGCCATTTGTTTCTTTGTACTGGCTTATTTTTGGCAGACTAGAGTTTGTGCCCCAACATCTTCCCCACTGGACCTGGTAGTTACTCTGACTCTTCCCATGTTTACACATGCATGTGCATCTTTAATTACTTATCCAATGCTAATAATTGGTTATAATACATTTGCTTATGCCTATCTCACTGTCCCTGTCACTAATTTTGGCTGCTTTGGGGTGATATCATCCCTGTTGAAAATAAATTTACAAACTTGACTCTCTTACTCTCATGTATACTTTTCTTATGCTCCTATGGATGACTTCTGTTTCACATGATTTGTGTTTATTTTTCTTGTTTTGACCCAGGGTTATACTGTGTTAGGTTACTATCAAACCTGGTATGTTACCCAGGATGACCTCTAACTTGAGAGCCTCCTGTCTCAGTATTCAGCCTCCTGAGTGCTAATAATATAAGCATACACTGCCACACACAATTAAAGTTCTCTCTCTCTCTCTTTCTGTGTCAATTTTCTTTAATTATTTTAGACATAACAGGGTAATGCACATCTTTAATCTCAGTACTCAGGAGTCAGAAGCAGGCAGATCTCTGTGAGTTCAAGTCCAGCCTGGTCTACAGGATAGCCATGGCTCTTACACAGAAAGCCCTGTTTTAACCCCTACGCCTCCAAATTATTTGTTTTCCATGTTCCTAGTCCTCTTTGTTTTTGCCTTCAGTCTCTTCTATTATTCTTTTTTCTCTCTCTCTCTATTTAATTGCTTGTTTTAAAAGATTCTTTTGAAAGAATCTATTTACCTTGTGCTATTTTTCAATTTTTTTCTTTTATAGTGGTTTTTGTTATATTTGATCTCTTTCAAGATTTACCATTTTGCTTTTACCTCTGTGTGCATTCACCACCCCCCCACTCCAGCTTCTGTTAGCTTTTGTTCTTTTGAAATTTCATAATGCTAATGCTAAAGTTTCAAGAGTAAATCCCCCCCCCCTTTTTTTGGATAAGCATATTGCTGGCCAGGAGATGGCAAACCCTTCATAGCAAAGTTCCCGTGTGTGTGTGTGTGTGTGTGTGTGTGTGTGTGTGTGTGTGTGTGTGTATGTGGTGTTTAGTTATAGCCATGTACATGCTGTATAGCACCTTCCACCTTCCTCTGAACGGACATTACCTCTAGGACAGAAGGAAAGTCTTTGAGATTCCAAAGCTAAACAAAACATCATTTATTCAGCAAATAAGTGATGGAAGATTTCCAAATGCCCTTCCCCAGATTTATAGGAAGAGCAAACAACTGCCAGAGAGAAGACTCTGACCAGACAAGCTACAGAGAAGAGAGTCTCATATTTGTAGAATTTCCTGCAAACTGCAGAGAGCACCAGGGTTGCAGTTTCCATGAGCTGTCTCTCCTGTTATCATGGGCTTTCCAGTGATGGAGCTGATTTTGAATCATCCCACTCCTGTAAGTAAATCATCATCTGGTAATCACATTACTGTGATTACTCTCTGATTCAACAAGTAGGACTTTAGTGCAATCATTTCTTTAATCTGCCATGGGTTTTGTTTTGTAATGAGTAGATGTGTGTGTGTTTCATCTCTTCATGAAAGGTCTTTGACATGTTACCATGCCATGGCACATGTGTGGAGCTTAGAGGATGTGCTTGGATGGGAGTCTTGGCCTTCCATTTTATTTGAAGCAGAGTCTCTTTGATTTTCTTCAGTGTGTATGAAGCTAGTTGCCCAATAGCTTCCATGGATTCTCCAGTCTCTATAGGAGCACTAGGGTTACAAGTTATGGCATCAAGTTTTTACATGGGTTCTGGGGATCCAAACTTAGGTCCTCATGTTTACCCAGCAAGTCTCTTATCTACTGAGCCATCTCCCTGGCCCTGTTGAGTTCCACATACAAGGGAGTGAGTTTTGTCTTTCAGGGTCTAGGTGATCTCACTCATCATAATACTTTCCAGATCCATTAATTTTTCAATTAATATCATGATTTTCTTCTTTATTGCTGCATAAAATTTCACTGATATTGTATATCACATTTCTATCAATTGACAAAATGAGCATAGATGTGCAGATATGCCCTTGTAGATTAGAGAGTCTTTTGAGATGTGCTCAGGAATTGATACAGCCAGGTCATATGTTTTAAAAATCATAACTATGAATTTCAGAAAGTAGCGAACACATGCTGAACTCCCCCCTTTCCTATGAAGCCAAGCTCATGGTGGTACTGGACTTCCCCAGGTAAGTGCACCTTTTATTTCCTGCTCAGAGCTGTGGCTGGGTGAGTTATTAGGCAGGCCATACTTCATGGCCACTCATTGACTAGAGCATTTGAGATGGTTAAAATAAAAAGCAGAATTTTAAGCAAAAGAAGATGTAAGGAGCAAGGGTGCAGGGGACTTTGCAAAGAGCTAGTGGGAATTCTAGCAGGTTTTGGTGGCAGGATTGCTATAGACAGACAATGAAATTAACTCTAAGCCTCTGGAATCTGAAGTTTGACAGGAAAATCACCGTGGCTGATTAAGTCTAATTGCTTCATGAAAGGAAACACGTTTCCTGACAGTGATTACCTGTTTTCCTGGCACTAAGAATTCCTAAAAAGGAGTTCTTATCTATTATTCATCACATTACCACTGCTCTTGTGTTGTGTATTTGTTTATTTTAATGAAATAAATATTTTTCATATGATATGTTCTGAAGCATGGTTTCTCCTCCCCCCGACTCCTCCCAGATGTTCTTTACCTCCCCACCCATCCAACTTATTGCTGTTTGTTTTCAAATTTATTCTTCTTTTATATATTACATCCTGACTGCAGTTCCCCCTCCTTCCTCTCTTCCCAGTCCTCCCCTCCACCTTTCATCTCTCCCAGAACCACTACTCCTCTGTTTCTCTTTAGAAAATGGCAGGCCTCCCAGTGATATCAACCAAACAGGGCCTATCAGGTTACACTAGGACTAGGCACATCCCTCTTATTTAGGCTGGAGTAGGAAATGCAGTAGGAGGAAAGGTGTCTTAAGAGTAGGCAAAAAAGTCAGAGACAACCCCCACTCCCACTTTTAGGAATCCCACAATAACAGCAAACTACACAACCATATGCAGAGGACCTATGTCAGACACTTACAGGCTCCCTGATTGTTGGTTCAGTGTCTGTGAGCCCCTATGAGCCCTGATTAGTTGATTCTGTGGGATGTGTTCTTGGGATGTCCTTTACCTCTTTGGCTCCTCCAATCCTTTCTCCTCCTCTTCCACAGGATTCCCTGAGTTCCACCTAACATTTGGCTGTGGGTCTCTGCATCTGCTTCCTTCAGTTGCTGGATGTAGCCTCTCTGTTGACGATCATGCTAGGCTCAGGGCTATGAATATAGAGAGTATCATTGGAATCAGTGATTTTTTTCAGTAGTGTTTGGTTCTATCCTAAATCTCTGGGCTGTCCATCCAGCATCTGGTTCCTGACCCTCCTGGCATTGTAAAGCACGAGGTTACTCTTGTGGCATGGGTCTCATGTTGGTCTAGTCTAGCAAAGACTTGGCAATGGGAGAAAAGGTGCCCAAACCAGTCATCTCCTATAACTGGTTGGTGGGATTGGAACACCAACCCAGCCACAAAGCCTTTGACTTACAATCTCAATCTGTCCAGCCTGCAAGATGTGCTGGGGCAAAGGTGATGCAGAACTTGTAAGAGTGGCCTTAGTCTTTTTTTTTTTTTATTTCTTTTTAGAAAACAAAACAAACAGGCAAACATACAAAAAAAATGAAACACACACACACACACACACACACACACACACACACGCACACACACAAGAAACACATAAATTTATTTGTAAAGTTAAAAAAAATTCTGCAGTTTTGTTTGGGGTCTCAGAGCCTCCTGCCATGCTCTGCACACTGGATGGTGCTTTAATGTAAAAGCACCTGTAAAATGTAAATGTAATGTAAAAGCCTCTGTTAGTGTTGTTTTCCTGGTGTGCATCTACACATTGTTAAGCAGATGACAGCCACTTTCTGGAAGACCAGGTAATAAAACAGAAGAGCCCTGACTGAGTTGGCAAGAGGCTGTTACTATTGAACTTTTTAAAAGTGTTGAATAAGAAATTGCAAAAGCCTTCCTTTCTCCCTCTTTAAAATGTACATAGGATGAAGCTTTATATTCTTTCAATTAATTTCAGAAACTGGCAATATCATACCTGCATAGAGAGTACTGTGATTATGTTCACGCCTCCACCTCTCTCGTCCTTCTCCACCCCTACCAATGACCTTTTTCCCAACCAGTTCCTCTCCTACCCTTATGTCTCACATTTCCTTTCTTTCTTGCTGTTTGCTTTACTGACACTGTGCAGGCAGTCATAGGTGCTGTGTGTTCATGGATGCAACAGCCTTGTTACATCCAGAAGAGAGCAGTACACTGCACTCTTTCCTCTCATTTGGAGCCCATGTTTCTTCTACCCATTTTTGTTCCTACAGATGCCTTATTTAGGCTAAGTTCTCAATGGTCAGTTATTCTTAGCACTTTGACAAGTTAATTATCTGCTTTGGCCATCGCCCCAATGTGGCTTTTCTGACTAAGACTGAGAGCTGTACTAGTCTGTAGGTATGTATTTTGACAGTTTAAGCATATAGCTCTTTGGCAAAACATAATAATAGATTCCCTAATAGTTGCCTGAGACCTCTCTATCCACAGGTTTTTGGTTCTAAAATATCTATCATGTATGTTCTTTTATAGAACAATCTTCAAACCGAAGCAAGAAGTGGTTGATTACCCTCAGGACATTCATGCCACTATTGTGCCAATGGGCATATCTTGTCAGGCAATTTAGTATTGTAGCATGGAGTGATTATACCTGGGTGTAATTGTTGACGATTCTCTTCCAACAGCCTGAAAAATACCTTCCATCACTATAAACACCAGCCAAGAGGGAGGTTAATGTTTGTCTTTCTTGGTACCTCACTTAGTATAGTATTTTCCTGTTCTATGCCTTTTCATGCAAATTTCATAATTTGATTTTCCTGCAGTGATAAATTTAACTCCATTGTGTAGATGTGCCACATTTTCATTATCCATGCATCAGTTGATGGACATTCAGGCTGATTCAATTTCCTAGCTATTGTGAGAAGGACACTTTCCCCACTCTACTGTTCTTCACTTTGACCTTTGTTCAGTCCTTGATGTCTTCAATCTTGGTTGTTGTGAGTGGTAGAGGAAAGGATAGGGTACAGTGTGTATTCCCCTTTGCTTTGAGTCTTAAGGCACAGTGATATATATATATATATATATATATATATATATATATATATATATATATATGAGTGAAATAAGCAAATCTTAAGGAAGGACCATGAGAAGTTGAAAAATTCAGAAGGTGCAGCATACCCCCTTCCTGTGCACCAGCTGGACTGCTGACTACATCTCTTCCTCTAAGACCGAGTTAGCAGAGAGCTTTGAAAACTATTCTAGTGCTGAGAAGTCCTCAAAACAAGTACAATACCCAGTGTGTTTTATTTTCCCTTTACTTATTTACTTGATTTACTTGGAGTTTTCTTTTAACAGTGACTTTCTGAACCTTCTAAATTCCCATTTTGGCAGACTGCTTTACCTTGGAACCCTTCATTGATGCTAACAAGTTCAAGAGGATTAGAAGGAACTCATCTCAGCTGACATTTTGCATCACTGTATCACTGTGAGGGATTCTTCCCTTAAATCATCTCCACTGTAAAATATATGTGTGGGTGGGAGTTGGGGGGAAATCAAACAAGAGCCATGAAAACAGTGACTTAATTTTTATTTTAAAAGGGCATAATTCTCTACCTATGTATTTCATTATGAAGAACAGGTCAAAATGCCACCCTAACAAACTGTATACTTTCTGTTAGGTAATACTTTAAGGGTAATGGAATAGAGGGCTGAGGACTGGTGGATCCTGGGTTAGTTTAGAGCTTTTCCCTAAGACTAACACAGCTGTGCTGTAGTGGACCAGATAAGGGTATTAACTGGGAGCTAGGATGCTTGGTCCTGGATCCAGAGGCTAGAAAAACCTAAGCAAAGATTAGATCAGGGTCATGCTCTAATCATTCTTTCTCCTGCTGTGTACATGGCATTTACAACTCAGTATGCCTAAAAACTAAGTTCTGAATGTTTGCTCTAGCAAATACTAGATTTCTCTTTGAGAAGGTCCTCCTTCTTTTGGGTGGTAGTTGGAGTTGAGGAGTTGTGAACTGAGGAGCAATATGTTTCTACATTTTCATTTTGTTGAAATTTTTTTCACACAATATACACCAATCACAGTTTTTCCTTCCTCTATTCCTCTCTCAGTTCCTCCTCACTTACCTTACCATCTGGATCCACACCTTTTCTGTATCTCATTAGAGAAGAATCGGGGCTTCTAGGAAATAATGAAATAAAATGTAATATAATAAAGAAAAAAAAAACCAATACATTGGAATTGGATAAAACAAACAGAAGGAAAACAAAACCCATGAGAAGGCACAAGAATCAGAGACCCACTTGTTTGCATACCTAGGAAGCCTTCAAAAACTTTGAACTGGAAGCCATAACATATACACAGAGGACCCAATGCAGACATATGCAGGTCCTTGTTAGGGACCCCACAAGTCTCATGGCTGGCAGGGACATGATTCCCTCAAGGTGAAGAAAGGCACTTGAGTCAGAACCATATTTGTAGGCACTAGGTCAAAATCTTTCAGAGACTGAGCTAATATGTTATTCTTCTACCACATTTATGTGGAGTAAAACTTAGGGAAGCAGTTACCATGTGACAATTACACAGCGAAGTTTTAGGTATAGCTACATAGAAACTCCCTAGTGAGATAGCAGAGTACCTGTGACCTTTACAATAAGGATGAATTCTATTGCCTGATAAGCAAAGCTCAGGGCCAGGGTCTAGAGAGGAAGACTATGTAATAAGCCAGCCTATCCATCTCAAATACATCTTGAAAACCTAACTAACTTAACTCTAAGTTTTGACTATCATAGGTGACTATCTATAATATGTACTAAATTATACATTACATTTTAAAATGAGCTATATAAACACAATACCTAAACAAGAGGAGAAATATACTTATCACAAATTGACCTTAAATTTGTATCAATAAATGAAAATCCAGTTCAAAACAAAGTATTAATTTCCATATCATAATCCCCTTTTTAACTTAAAAAGAGATTGGTTGTGATTATTAACCATTTATAACCAAGCCCATTTAAATGAAAACAAACATTTATAAACAATATTTGGGAATTTGGGCATCATTCTTTCCAAACTGCTTTCTGCTGGTAGGGGTCACTGTCATGGGGAATCCTAAGAAGATGAAGAAATCCTAGCTGTAGTGGTCTGCTAGGCTGCTTTGTCCAAGCTGTTTTGAATGGTGGATCACCTGGGACATTGCTTCAGGGGGGATCTTTCTTGATCAAACCATGTTAGTCTGGAAGGAATCCACAACATTTAATTTTCTGTAGAAACAAAAATAGGAATTCTTTTCCCCAGTAACCTGTTCTTAGACTGAAATTTTGGAGTCAAAGTATTTTAAAAATATATAAATTGAATAAATTCAGTAGCATTGATAATCAAGTATATGTAGCAATTATTCCTCCTTCAGCAATTGAGCAATTCAAAGACAACACAATAGCATACAGTATCCATACTCTCCGTGTATTTTCCATTTTTATGTGGCTTTTTTTTATTACTCTATTTCTTCTACTTCTATTTTTTATCTATTGAGACAGGGTTTCTCTGTGTAACTGTCCTGGAATTTACTCTGTACACCAGGTTTACTCTGAAATCACAGAGATCTGCTTGCCTCTGTCTCCTGAGTGCTGGAATTAAAGGTGTGTACCACCACACCCAGTTACTCTCTAATTTTTTTAAACCACTTTATCCTGCTTTTTATTTTCCCTCCCAAGCCTACATATATTTTAAAACACACTGTAAGTCTTTAGAGGTTTTTCTTTATCTGAATCTGTCTTTACTGTAAATCTTTATATTTTTCTGGCCATGAGTCTTTTATTTGCTAAACTACATTGGTCAAATGAAAGCCACAGCTGCATTAGTCTGGGTCTATCAAAGATAGCAGCGGGGGGGGGGGGGGCGTAGAGGGGGTATGTTTACCTGTGCTCAATGCCTTGGTCTATGTTACCATCCAGCAGCATGCTGCCGGCTTGGAGATGTGGTCACTGCCATTGCCAGCTCTCATACACACCATTAAGTTGTTAACAGGGCTTCTTAAAAAGCCATGCGTTTTTTGCAGGTAACATTTTGTTATGAGAAGTTTTTCTGCCAGCCTGGACCCACACCTCACCACTTCCCAGTCTGTATGTTCTGGTCTCCAGTCAGGTATTATCTCCCATGTTGTTTCATCTCAGCCTTCTCCAAGGAAACTGGAGAATAGCTGTGCAGGTTTCTACATGCTGGAGGAAACATGTGATGGTTATGTCTGCATTTGCAATACTGTAGCATCTGCCACAAATTGCTCATTAAAAGTACTTAAGTCCCAAGATAAGAGTATCGTGATGGTAATGAGGGTGTGGAAGAGAGAGATAGGTTTTTGGAAAGTGGTCTTTTCTATGTTGTCTAAGCAAAATGTATGTTTCATAGAGCATAAAGAAATAGACCAGCTTCAGAGTCTTAATTTCTAACCTTCACTTTAGTGGTTTTCTTTATCTTACCAATAGGATAGATGAAGAACATAGAAATTTGTCCCTATGGAGTTTCCCATGCAGTGAAACAAGACTAGAAGCTGCAGTCCCAGAACCCATAGCCCAGCTCCCTTTGGGTGGCCAGACATTCCTTATTGCTAATGGGGATGTTGGCTTCTACCACAAAGAAAGGAGAGGTAAGCTATAGAGCATGGCCACTTGTTCAGCTGTGAATAAGCTATTCTTACTCATCAGCCTTAATTTCTTTCTCTGAAAAATAAAGGCAATATATGCTCAGTAAGTCATGCATCTGATTTATGTTATAGCCTCAGTCTTCAACAAATGGCCACTGCTTTATTTCAAGACTATACAATCTGGTGGAGAAAGTCATATCAAGGCCCGTTTGAGGCGTGTGGCCCTGCCCTCTTCTGTGGATAGCCTCTTGAGGAGACAGAACAGAGGAAAGAGGACATTAGCCATTTGTGCCAAGAGCTCTCTTGCCTCACAAAGCCTCTTTTTGGGGCTGAAGTTTGGGTCCAAACCAAGTCCAGAGTTTTCCATGTCATTCTGGCCAGATTGAATGTGCTACCCAGGAAAATTCGAGCTGGCTGCATTCTAAGGCTGAAAATGTCTGACCATTGCTTGTTGAGGGAAATCATCAATAGCTCCCAAAGTGTTTTTCAGCTTAGAAATAAACTCCCTTCCTCAAAGAATTTATACACACATAGCTAAACGTGGAGTAGCCAGATGGCTCATCACAAGAGAGAGGGCTGTAAATTTGAAAAATACATATAATCAAGACCACTGTCTTCTGAGCTACATTGAGAAAAGTCCTAGGCAGAATTCGACCATCAGTGCTTTTAAAATCAAGGAATGCAGGGAATGAGCGACTGTTCCCTACACAGAAAGTGATCTGAGAAAAACCTTCATTCTAATTCAAAATGCTTTCAGTTTTGTAATTCATGGGATTTTTCTCTATAGCAAAAGAAGAAAACCATTGTCATAAAATTTAGCAGCTTTGAGCAAAACTGAGCAAAGCTAGGGAAAAATCTGCAGTGCTGTTTTGTCTACAGAACAATAACGGGAAATAATAGCTGAAAGGCTGCAATAAATGACTAGTTTCTGGTATGAAGGAATTAGCTTTGCAAATGCGTTTTCTTTTTCTAAATTAAGAAGAAATTGCCTCCATTAACTGCTTTTAGGAAAAAATGGCATAACGGTATTTTAAAAACAAAGCTTTCTGGGAAGTGTAAGTATTTATTTTAAATCAACTTGGTTAAAAACCTTAACTTGCTCTATAGATCACTGACTAGGTATTACCACAATAGAGAACAGAAATGAATTTTTTTCCCCTTCATGATCTCTTCTTCTTAGGAAATGGAGATAGTGTCATTGAATCTGAATAGTAGCTAACTATTTGTTGTATTAAGTGTACCTTACTTAATACATTTTGGTCCATGGCTCTGCTGAGCATAGGTGGGAGAAGGGATTCTGATTTTCAACAGGCTAAAAAACAATTTTTCCACGTATGCCAGACCATCCTGTAGCTGTCTTTTTTGTCCTCAACTTCCTCACTGTCCATGGGACCTCTGCTCAGGCATCTCTTTCTGTGCTCATAGTTCCAGTGTTGCATCCTTCTGTGACATCTGATTGTGGAGAGTACAGACTTAGGACACAAGGGCGAAAGGACACCTCTTTGCTCCTACTTTCCTTAAACATTGTGGACTCTGTGGATTCTGTTCTGTGCACTGGAAAGACAAAAAGTTGCGTGTAGAAAAAATTGTCTCGTGATTATACTTATATGTAGAATAAGATGAAGTCAAATCCATGGGAACATAGCATATGGTTACCAGTGATGAGGGATGGTGATAGGAAAGGACATGATGGTCAAAGGCATTGTCTTAGTTAGGGTTCCTATTGCTGTGAAGAGACACCATGACCATGGCAACTCTTGATTTTTGCTTTTATTTTCTAATTATGAAAGTTCAGTCAATAGCTTAGGTTAGTTTCTAACTAGCTCTTAAAACTTAAATTATCCCATTTCTATTAATTTACTTTCTGCCTCGTGGCTTTATTACTTCTACCCTGTACTGCCATGCTGCTCTCCTGCTTCCTCCATTTCTGGCTGGTGACTCTGTATCTCCATCCTTCTTCTTCCCAGCATCCACTCTGTCCTGAAAATCTTGCCTAGATATTAGTTATCCAGCTTTATATTAAACCAATCTGAGTGACACATCTTCACAGTGTACAAAAAGATGATCCCATATTTCCCCCATTTTGTCTAAAGACAAACTCTAACATAATAAAACTATAACAATAAGAACATTTGCCAGGTAAGAATTACATTTGCAATGTCTAATTCATTTGTATTTGGCATATTTGGAGAAAACACTCAATTATTTATTCTATCTTGATGAGTCCAAAGCTCTGTACCTAATTTACCTTCTATCATAACTAAGGAAAACTATAAGGATCTAGTCTTCAATTCCATCAAAGACTCCAAAATGATAAAATATTACTTGAGTAAACAGGAAGTGCAGAGCAAGCAACTTCCAAAACTAAAAGAAGCCATAGAGACAGCTGCCTAGATAGTCACCCAAGTTTTCTCTGTAACTTCGGGGCATCCATCTGCAGTCTACAGTCCTAGAATATCTGACAGACTTTTCTGTGAACTAGGAATTTCTGAAGGACTGTCCAATCCTGCCTTGGCAAAGTTCAGCAGTCACTTATTTTTGTGTACTATTGATCCCATTTGGATAGGATACTGTTAGCAATTGAAACCAAATGGCTAGCTTTTGCCATAAAGACAGCAACTACAAATGACACTTCTTCAATGCCTATCATCCTCTTTTTTTTTTTTTTAAAGTAAATTGGTGCCATGAGGAGCAGACGTATCCCATTGTCAAGAAAAGTCTTATGTTATTAAAGCATTTTAAATGCCATTCTCTGTAGGTCACTGAAGTGTTTGAAGATTACCTATCTATATAAAACATAACTCTATATGACCTTGAAAAGTATACCTAGCATGACTATAATTTTGATAGTTATAGATGACTATTAACTTGGATTTACTATCCTAAATAGCATGTAAAGACTAAAACTTTGCATAACCTTTTAAAATTGAGCTGCATAGGTATAATATCTTAAAATAGAAACATATATGTATATATACAGTATAAAAAAATAACCTTTAATTTGTATTAATATGCAAAAATCCATACCAATGTAAAATATTTGAGGCTATAGACATGTCAACTCTTATAAATGAAAACATTTAATTGGTACTGGCTCAAAGTTTCAGAGGTTTTAGTCTATTACTGGATGTGTTGCTGGAGAAGGAGATAAGAGTTTTACATCTTGATCTGGAGGCAGCAGAAGCAATGTGTGTCACATTGGGCATAACTTGACCATATAAAACCTCAACGCCTGCCTCCACAGCGACACACTTCCTCCAACAAGACCTTACTTCCTAATAGTGCCACTCCATATGGGCCAAACACATGTGTCTATGGGGGCCATACCCATTCAAACCATAGGTATCAAGTTGCAGTTTCTTAGGGTGAGTAAGCCTACAGATTTAATATATGACATGATGTTATAGTTAAAAGTGTGATTTATCCTGAATGCTTGCTAAGAGAATTGATGTGAGAAGACAGATACTAATTAGCATGACTGTAGTCTTCAACTTTATACATATATATGTCTCAAAATATCTTCTTGTATCCTTAGCTATAAGTATTTTAAAGTATTTATCTATTTATTCTTTTCATTTATGTGTGTGTGTGTGTGTGTGTGTGTGTGTGTGTGTGTGTGTGTATACATGTACCACACATGTGCATGTCAGTTTCCTTCTATGTCTGAAGAGGTAGTGGGGTTCCTTGAAACTAGAGTGACAGGCTGTTATGAGCTGCACAATGAGGTGTCTGGAACTGAACACCAGATAAATAAGCAATATGATTTCAGAGATCATGAGTGGTAAGGAGAAGTTGGGATAAGCTTTACTTAGGTTGGTATTAAGATTAGCCTAAATATTTAAGAAATAGATCCCACTCTAAGTATCTGAATAGAAAACTTTAAGTTCAGAGAAAATTAAAAGAGAAAGGACCTAGCTGGACTTGGATATTGTGGTGTTTGACTGAAAATGCCCCCTATAGGCTCATAGGGAATGACACTATTAGGATATGTGGTCTTGTTGGAGTAGGAGTGGCCTTGTTGGAAGAAGTTTGTCATTGGTTCACTGTGGGGGTAGGAGTGGGGGTGGGGTTGAGGTTTCAGATACTAAATCCAGGCCCAAAGTCTCTCTCTTCCTGTTTCTTGAAGATCTGGATATAGAACTCTGACCTATTCCTCTAGCATCATGTCAGCCTGTATACCCCCATGCTTCCCACCATGATGGTAATGGACTAATCATTTGAACTGTAAGTTAGCCCCAATGAAACCTTTTTGTTTATATGACTTGCCATGGTCATGATGTCTTTTCACACCAATAAAAACTATAACTAAGACAGAGATGTAGGTTCATAACCCCAGGTCCTTAGAAGGCTGAGGTAGGGAAGACAGGGGCGACGCAAGTTGGGGGGGGCTGACAGATGAAAGTTCAAGATTAGCCTGGACAACTTAGCAAGAATATCTGTTAAAAAGAACTGAGGAATAGTGTTCAGAGGTAGAACGCTTGCCAAACTTTCCACCTTGCTCTGTGCCTAGGATGAGCCAATTGCATTCTTCCTTCACTTTGGGGCAGCCAGTCAGATGCCCTAGAAGGAGTTGAAGGCCTAGATGCTTAACTGAAAGTCTTAGCTCTACACAGTGTTTCTCCTCTTGTCAGGCAATGATGGTGTCGACCTAACTAAATGAAAGCACAGATTCTCCAAAGTCTGATGTTTGTCCAGCAATAGCATTGCAAGGAGAATGGAGAATGCATGCACCATATTGAACTGAGTACATATTCCAGAAGCCTAAGCAAGGGCAAGTCTGTAGTCATTTTGAAATAATAATTTTGACTTCAGGATCAAGAGCAAGCATGCAGACAGTCCAAGTTTGGACAGATATCCTTGCAGAAGTATTCCCTGTGAAAGGTTATGTTCTTTGTGACATATTTATCTGCTAAAGACTTAGGGGATAGATTTTGTTATCAAGCATAAATGCAAGAGATCTATTCCTGACTTTCTGGCTTTGTTGCTATTCCTTACTTGGTTGGGATTGTTATGGTATGTATGGTTTGTGTTCTCTAAAAAATACTTTAAAATTTAATTCTCACATTAAGAGGGAAGGGCTTCTGGTACTTTTGAGAATCAATTAGGTTTTCCTTCTCAAGAGTAGATTGGTTAATTTGAGCAATTAATGGATTAGTGGGTTTTATTCTAGGTAGATCTACAGACACTAATTTGTCTGCCTCATGCATCTGATGATGATGTCTGGATCATGAGTTGCAATAAACCTTTCTTTATGACTGAGTCAGTATCTGGTATTGGTATTAGTAACAGAGAACTTATTTAGAAGGGGCCTGACAAAACCAATTTGTTTGATTTTGTTCACAGTAGCACTCACACATGCTCTAACACACGCACAGAATAACAAAACAAAACCTCACTCAAACTTGAAGAAGGGTCCCAGGAAGGTAAGAACATATACAAAGTCAAGTTAGGAGTTTGGACACTATATGGGCAAATCAAGGATAATAGTGAATGCCCCTTGGCTGTTACACGATTACAGTTGAGGAGAAATCAGAAGATTACACTCAGTGTGTTGGTCTATGTGATGTGTTGATGTGCAGAGGCTGTGGAGGCACTGGGAGGAACACACAGGGGATTGAAAGCATGCACAGTCTGCCCTTCTGTGACCTCCCTGGTCTAACTAATACTTACCTACTGCTCTGGTGAGGATTACCCATAAGAGGGCTGATTCCATCAGCACTCTGATGGTGTCAGAGGTTTTGAATTTTCTAAATCCCACTGGTTTAAGGTCTGAATCCACTCATTTGAAATGCAGGACTAATGTGAGAAGAGTATACCATTGCAGATGGTATTGGTGCCTCCAGGAAGCTTTCACAACACAGTGCACACAGAGATAAGATTAGAGTTTGCTCACTGTGGAGAATGGCCTAAGTAGGCCATCTTGTCATGCAGTTCCAGCCAGCTGCCTTAAGGGCAGAGGACTGAGAGCATATTGCGAGCTGTTGGGTGAGAAATGCTCACACAATCTCCCTCCTAACTCATAAGTTCTCACTGGACAGAGTATAAAACCAACCGAAGATGTTACCGGACCACGTTTCTGGGGTGTGAACCTCCTGAGCCTCAGTTACTTCATCTGCAAAATGATATTAATATCTTCCTTCTCATGGCACCAAGCACTTTCTGAAACATCAGTTGTGGTAAAATCTTGCGTGACAGGGAGCACATAAGGGGCCTCAGGGCTGATCTTGAACTTGATGTCTGTGACTGTGAAGCATTTCTTACTAATTTTGCTGTCCCAGCTCAGGAAGTCTGTGACAACAGAGGACCCCTTAATGGCTCTGAGGCACAAATGCCCTGCTATCCATCCACACCCATCATCCACAATTTTCTGTCTCAGTACCATAGCTCTGAGTACCATCAACCAAGTTCATGGATGGCAGACACTAGGAGTAAAGGGAAAATGGGACTAGAACCACCCCTGGGATGATTTAAGCCATTAAAGTACTACTTAGAAGAGAGATTGAATGCTATTATTTTGTTACCAAATCCACCCCTGGTTTTATATTTTTCAGGCTTAAAGACATCTTCAGTTCCTTGCATTTATAGAATTATCTGAAATGGCATGTTAAAACTATACCATGATTATTAAGGTGTTCTATTTTTAATAGGCAAATAAATATCTGCCTGGGTACTTCAGATAGAAATGCTATCAATCTTACAAAATAATATGTCAGTGGAAAACTCTGAGAGGAGGGAGACAGTGGCTTGTTGATTTAAAATCACAGGGATGGTAATGGCGATGAACACAATACTAAACACAGAGATAGTTACAAAAGGTGACCATTACTGCGTGTGACTGTAATGGTGCAAGTGGGGCTCAATAGAAAGGAATGAAGTTTGGGGTCTCACGTCTATAAGGTTAAGGAGCTGACCAAGTTAGCTTTCAGTGGAGGCTGAAAAACGGGTTACTAGAGAAGCTAATTTGAGTTTCACTGTATGTTTTCTGTACCATGTTAAACAGCGTACATGGATTATTTTGTTTAATTCTGAAATCCTTGAAGGGTGTGGTACTATTGATCTCACCAAATAGCCAGTTAAATACAGTTAAGACTCAGTTGCTCAGCCAGGATGAGTGCGGGGAAGGGATAAAGGGACTGTCAGAAGACAGGCGCATTGGGGAAATAATTTTGCTAAACCCGAGTCTTCTTTTGGATTTATTTAGTTGACATCAATGACAATTTATTGCTTCAAGGTCTTTTCTATCTCTGATATGAACCAGAACATGATATCAACTGAGCTGATCTGAGGGAAACGTATAAATTAGGCAGAGACTTCTCCACATGCCATTATCACCCATTTACACACAGGTGCCCAGCTCCCATGCCTGACCTACACTTAGGATTCCAGGAGGGTCAGGATCAGAGAACTGCATTGGAAATGCACTCTAAGGGGATTCTGATAGGTGCATATGGAATCTTGAGCTACTGAAGTAGGCCAAGAAATTATCCCTTATTTTGCCTTTTCTTACAAAACTTAGAGTCATGAATCATCTGGCACATACAGTGAAACATGGAGCTGTACGAGCAGCATATAAACACTCAATTATTGATGTCTTTAGTTTTTAAAGGTAGATTCAATTTTTATTTATGTGTAGGTTATGAGCCTGAATTAATGTATATGTACCACATGCATGCAGATGCCTGAAGGTGTCAGAAGAGGGTGCTGAATCCTTGGTCACTAGTTACAGATAGTTGTGAGAATCCCAGTGTGGATTCTGGGAATTAAACATGGTTGTCTACAAAAGCAGCAAGTGCTCTTAATGCAGAGCCATCTCTCCAGTCCCACTGTCTTTAAATTTTAAACTTCACCCTTGTAAAGCAATTTACTAAGTCACAATATAATGTAGTTTTGCAAATGTATGTAATTGGGTGACAAATATTCTGCTTAGTTTTGCCAACTTGGCAGAAAGCTAGACATTCTTGGATGTAGATAATCTCCAATGGGGTGTTGTCTCCCTCAGGCCAGCCCATGGCCACATCTGTGGGGCATTTTCTTAGTGGATAATTGATGTAGCAGGGCCCAGCCTACTGTGGGTGGTGTTAGGCAGGCAGGGCTAAGCTGTTTCAGAGGGGTAGCTGAGCAAGCCAGAGAGCAGGGCTCCTCTGTGGCCTCTGTTTCAGTTCCTGTCCCCAGGTCCCTGCTTTGAGTTCTAGCACTGTGCTCCTGCCCTGGTTTTCCCCGATTATGGATTTTATCTCACAAATGAAATAAGCTCTCCCTTCCGCAGTGCTTCTGGTGTTTATCACAGCAACTGAGAAGCAAACTAGGACACCTGCATTAGATAGAGACTGTCTATCACCCTCCGAGTTACTTTGTTATTCCTTTGCAGGTAACCCCTACGCTGGTACCTGGAAATCACTAACCGGCTTTCTGTCAGTGTACTTTTGTCTTGCCCAAGCTTTCATATAAATAGAATGATGTTGTGTGTGGTTCTTAAATTCTGGCCTATATGACAGACTTTGAAGATTCCCCCATGGAAGGCCTCACCTGGGGAGCAGAAAAGGGATGGGATGGGGGTTGGGAGGGGACAGAGGAAAAAGGGAGGGAGAGGCAACAGGGATTGATATGTAAAACAAGCTTGTTTTGAATTTAAATAAAAATATTATCATATAAAAGAAAAAGAAAAAAATTCTGGTCTGTCACTTGTCATGATGCTTTTGAGATTTACCTGGATATTTCTGGGCATCAATAGATCTTTTCTCCTCCCTCCCTTGTTTCTACTGAGAAAAGGGCAGGCCTACCATGGACACTGACAAATCATGGCATACCAAGTCCCCTATATTCTGTTTTATAGCTGGATCTCAGATTGTTGATCCACACACCTAGGTTGCTCCTAGGTCCTGGTTGTTATGATAAGATCTGTATGAACTGGAACTTCATTGTTTTTATGTCAGTATTTAAAAGTCATGATGGTTTGTTAACTTTCTAAGAGATTGGGACACTGATTTCCAAAGTGGCCAATGGTTTGCCCTATCACTAGCACAGAATGAGAGTTCCAACCGTATTACCCTCACCAATGGGGAGAGGGGTTAAGTTCTTCATAAGGGTGGGAGACCCAGTATAGAAAAAGCACTTCTGACAACAGACTCACCTACTGTTGTAGGTGGATCTGAGTCACAGGCCACTTGCCCAAGTGTCCAGGTTCTTGTGTGCCATGGGAAAGAATTGGACCAAGAATGAGTGATTGTTAAGAGTAGAGGATGTTTGAGTCAGTCCCATGCTGGATTCCCAGCTATCAGTCTGGGGGCCCGTTAGCTCCTCCTTGTTCAGGTCAGCTGTCTCTGTGTGTTTCTGCAACCTGGTCTTGTCCTCTCCCTCTGCATCTGGATTCTAGTTAGACTCAGTGTTTAGGTATGGGTGTTTGCTTCTGTTTCCAACAGGTCCTAGATGAGGGCTCCATGATGGTGGATAAGTTAGTTGTTGATCACATTAACAGGGAAGGGCATTTAGGGTTGCCTTTCCACTGTTGCTCAAATTGTTAGTTGGAATCAGTCTTGTAGGTCTCTAGACATTTCTTTAGGTCCAGTTTTCTCTTCAAACCAATAATGGCTCCCCTTGTCTTACTCAGCGTTTCTGTTGCTGTCAAGAGACATCATGACCTTGGCAACTCTTACAAAGGAAACACTTAACTGAGGTGGCAGTTTACAGTTTCAGAGGTTTAGTTTGTTATCGTGGTGAGTAGCACGGCAGCATGAGGGCTGGCTACATCTTTATCAGAAGGCAACAGGGAATGAATAGACTGAGGCACTGGGCATGCTTGGACATATATGAGACCTCAAAACCCACCCCCACAGTGACACACTTCTCTCCAACAAGGCACATTGGCAACCCACACTCAGGATTTAATAGGACGGAATAGATAGTAGTTTGCTTCTTTTTAAAGTTTAATTTACTTTAGAAATTACCTTCAGTTAAAATATAATTTTCTAATTTCCTCCCTTCCCTATCCGCCATTCCATCGCTCTCATGTTTCCTCCCTTCTCTCTTCCTGGCTCCTTTTAAAAAAATATTATTATTATTACACACACACAAATATGTGTGGGTGATGACTCAGTGCAGTGTCACTTATATGTATGTGTTTTGAAGGCTGATCATTTGGTATTAGATAATTATGGTGCTCATCCCTGGGGAAGACTGTTTTTTACTCTCTTGGCAGTCATTAACTACCTGTAGCTCTTTGTCTAGGAACAGGACCCTGTGAAATCTTTCCCCATCTTCACTGGGATATCAACTGGTGTAATTATTCAGGTCCTGTTTAGGCAGCCATGTTGTGAAGTCTGTTAAGAGACGCTGCCTTCTGAATATAACAGGGAAGCTAACTTACTTTTGTATTACTAGTGATTTTTTTCACTCTTTATTTGTACTTTTATGATAATGTGATAGCTAAGAATTAACTAGTTTGTGTTGTGTTGAAGTCAGTTGAGGTTCTTTAGTGAGTTATGAGCATCCCCTTGTCTTCTTGATGATTGTGGCTTTTGTTGGAAGCTGGAAAGGCATTTCCTCAAGTTATCCCTCCAATTTCCAGAATATATACAAAGAGTTCAATCTTTTGGGTCTCTATACATTATCTGATCAAGAGGATAGGTGACTCACCAACTCTTTGAGAAATATCTTGTTATCCTTAAGGACATAGCTGACTTTTAAATAAAAATTAAAATATTGACTGTTCTATTATATTTTATATATTCATTGCCTTTGGCTTCCAAGTGTGGTTATTGAACACTCAAAAGTCTGTTGTAGCAATATTGAATGATGAATCATGTTTCAAACTTTAATCTGTGTATAACATTACCTGAAAAGACAAACAGACTTTTAGATAAACTCTCTTAAGACTCAGTTGCTTTTTTTCTTAGAAGCCTGATGCACAATAGAAACAATAAGCAATTGTATTAATAAAGCATGAGATATTTTGGCTTCAAGTATCTTAATTACTTAAGGAAAGCTAACCATACAAGCCTGAATCAGTCTCATTCTCTGGGTTTCAAGAGTAGCAGAGACTTAAGCATCATCCTCCAGACATGTTCAAAAGTTTTGGCACCCAGCTTGTAGAGTATGGTTATCAATGTTCTGGGCAGATTCTTATTTACTTCCCTATAGAAACACTTTTATAGAAACAACTAGAGGTGTGCTGTTTCAAATTTCCAGCTCTTCTTATTTTTTTTTTAATTTTTATTTTATATAACCAATTCCATTTAAATGAAAACAAACATTTATAGACAATATTTGGGAATTTGGGCGTTGTTCTTTCCAAACTACTTCCTGCTGGTAAGGGGAGCTGTCATGGGGGATTCGAAGAAGATTCAGAAATCCTGGCTGTAGTCTGTAAGGCTTCCAGCTCTTTTTAATCCAATATAATTAGCATCCAAGATCAACCGCCCAGCGGGGGTGACTCCCTTAATCACAGTGGCTCCTTTCTTGGTACTCAGAGCCTAGGGCCTCCAATCGTAAGATCTCTTACTTTGGCCAATGAGCCCTGAAATCTGCTGTGCCATCCATGCCTTACTGCATCTGAAACCCCATCCTAGTTTCTTGTTAGTGAAGAGGATTTGGGATTGTTGTTTTTTGGGATAGACACATGAAGTAGCTTATAAGAGAACAAAGCAACCTTCAAAAGAGGAGATAAAAGAGCCTTGCACATGGAACACAAATTGATCTCTGCTCCACAGAAAACCCTACCTCTTGGTTCTGAATGTTTTTCGGAATATTGATTATGTGAAATCTTCAGATCCTACTTGAAGGAGAGCAAGGGAGAAGGTAGTTCTCCTTGTTCCAAGTATGTCAGATAAACCAGGGACCATTATCAGTAAAATCAAAGAGGTTGGTAATGAAGACAACTAAACAGAAAACATGGTTCTTGCAGACCTTTGGAATAAGTACAGAACTAGTTATTAGTTAGTGGGCATGCTGTTATTATTGTATTCTACAAAGGTTGAGTAGGAAAGAGTGAAAATGGTGTCTTAAAGGGGTGCTACATGAGAGAGAGCAAATACAAGTGTTCTGGGAGACAAAACAGGAGGAGGAGGGGATGTGATGGATCAGAGCAGGTCAGTGGCCTGTGGACCACATGTGTGGCCTGCTATGTATCTGTAAATGCAGTTCAATGGTGCATAATCAGGCTCATTTTTTTTATACAGCATCTGTAGATGCTACATCTCTATATAAGTAGAGATAAGTGTTGTGGAATGATAATGTGCCCTCTAATATTTGAAATGTATTTTTTAAAATAAAAGATTGTTGATCCCTGAATAAAGATGAAAGGAACACGGAGTAGAAAAAATCAATTAGTTAATGAATTACTTACAGGTTGCCAGCTGCCAATGAAAATGCCAGTAGTGGATACTGTCAATTACCTGTACATCTCTCTCATAGCTTCATCTGCTGTGTGAACCTAAAAGTATCTGCCAGTCAGTCATGGACCACAGCTGTGAAATCATAGCTCTATGAAGTTTGCTTTACCCTCTTATCTCCCTCTGCCCCTCTGTGTCCCCTCATCCCCATTTTATGATAACTGGCATTTACTTACTCATAAAGCAAATAGGTTGAAACATGGAATGTTAACATAAACTACTATTAGCACTGTAGCTCTGGAATATGGGGGCAAAGTAGCAAGCACTAGAATTAGGAAACATTGTCTCCAAGGCTGCTCAGCTTGAAGTGCTTCCTCATTTTTAATCATCAACAGTTTTTAAAATGTCTATCAATACTTGAAGGATAATATCTTTCAATTATTTAAGAATTTTGTACAGTGCATTGTGATAGTATTCACTCCCATCTCTCTCTTTGACTCCTACAGGAAAGATTATATTTTTTCTGCTTTTAAAAAATAGCACATTGAATTCATAAATGCTGATAATATACTCCTGCTGCTGGTCTGCACACTGGAGTATGACTCATCTTCCAGGACCAACACACTTGAAGGCTACTGTTGCCCTTTCCCCTAGAAGTTCTCAACTCCTTGGTATGAGGTGAGGACTTGTGAGTCCCTTTCCATTCATATTAGAACATTTACTGATTTGATCTTGCACAGGTCTTGTGAAGGTAACTTCAGCTGTTGTGACTCCAAGGGCGTAATTTTTTTTATGTCAGTTCTTACAGTATTTCTATCCCTTTGTGATGTTGCCAGAGCCTTGGAGGTGGTAGTGAAGCTGTAAGGTAGAAGTTCTACTTGTTGTGGAGAACTCCACCGACACTTTTTCTATGCAATCAGACTGGCTGAAGTTTTGCCTTCACTACTGTAGACTGTATAAAGAAGTGTATATGATGATGCCTGAGAGCTGCACTAATCTAAAGGTATGAAGATATGAATTTGAAAGGCAGTTTTATTCTATGTCCTGTGGTGATATTTTGTCTATGATCTAACAAATAGAACTTTCCTGAAGATCAGAGTGCAAAGCTAGCCAGACTAGTTAGTCATAGAGGCCAGTCAGTGGTGGTACATATCTTTATTCCCAGTACTCTGGAGGCAGAGGGATCTCTGTAAGTTCCAGGTAGCCCTAGGCTACATAAAATTGATCTGATCTAAAAGAGAAACAGAAAGGTGACTCTGGCACCTAGAGTAACACACTTTTAATCCCAGCACTAAGTAGGTGAAGGCAGGGAGGGATATGACTGGACACAGAGAGGAATATAAGGCAGGAGGAGACAGGAACTTGATGTAGTCTAGGTAGTCTGAGCAGCGCAGTCTGAGGAAACAGACTGAGGTGGCAGTCTAAGGGACAGAATCGCCTCTTTGGTCTGAGCATTTGTAGAGGTAAGAACTCTCTAGTGGCTGGCTGCTTTGCTTCTCTCTGATCTTTCAGCCAGCCACCGCCCCCCCCCCAAGACCTGACTCTGGGTTTTTATTATTAAGACCAAAGAGAATTCATGCTACAACGTCCATTTAGCAGAGAAATGGTAATAGTTTCATTCCCAAGAGAAAACTGACTCTAGAGAAATGTTGGGGATAACCCCAACCAACTATCTGAGCAATAGTGGATAGGCTACCTTAAATGTCCTTCCCTGATAATGAGATTGATAACTAACTTATATGCTATCCTATAGCCCTCATCTAGTAGCTGATGGAAACAGAGGCAGACACCCACAGCTAAACACTGAGCCGAGCTCCTGGAATCCAGTTGCAGAGAGAGAAGTGATGAACAAAGGGATCAAGACCAGGCTACAGAAACTGACAGAGACAGTTGACCTGAACAACAGGGAGCTCATGGATCCCAGACTGATAGCTAGAAAATCAGCACTGGACCAACCCTGGCTCCCTGAATGTGTGTCTCACTTAGAAGGCCTGAGCAGTCTAAGGTACCTCTAACAGTAGAACCACGATGTATCCCTGATGCACAAAAGGACTTTGGGAGCACATTTCCCATGGAGGGATACTCCCTTAACCTAGAGGAAGGAGGGAGGGCCTAGGTGCTACTCCAAATGACTTGTTAGATTTTTATGATCCCTCCTAGAAGGCCTCACCCTCCCTGTGGAGTAGACGGGGAGTGGGATGGGAGGGGGAGTCGGGGAGATGATAGGATTGGAGGGAGAGGGAATTGGGATCGAGATCTAAATTAAGAAAAAAAAAACAATTAAAAAGTGGTTAATAACTCCTATAATATCATGCCACTATTTGACTCATAGGCATATCTTGCTGTGGTGCTCAGATTGTAGTTCACAGAGTTCACAGATAGGAAAGAATGTGGTTGACCCTTCCCAGTCATCTACATGGCCCCTTCTAATTCTATGAAAACTAACAAGCAGGGAGGAAGCTTTCTGGTCAGAGCTGACTTGATTTCTCACCTCTGATCAACAGATCTAGGGAAGGAATCCTATATTCCTATATCTGACACTGGGATTTTTATTTGGCAAGCCATGGCTTCTGGGAGGAAGATAATCACTTTCCTGAGCAGGGTAATCCATCTATCTCATCTATCTCTATTTATGTATGCATATATATGTATTATCTGTGTATCTATCATCTATGCCTGCATCATCTGTCTAGGAAGCTTATTAAATAGTAGACTTCAATGTAACTTTTGCAAATATCTTTAATTTTTGTTACAGCCCTCTCCCCCTTTCCTCTGCTCCACTTTCCCACTTCTTTCTCCAGTAAACTTCTCTTCCCATTATTCTACCTTATATCACCTGTGTTCTACAATCCACCCTCCATTAAGGTCTTCTTCTCCTCCACACCAGTGGTCTAATTCTAGCTTCCTGGATTCTATAGGTACTCCAAATTGAACACATGAATCTAAATATTCAATGCTAAGGTTCACATATGTGTGAGAACTTGTGACATTTGTTTCTCTGAGACTGCAGCACCTCATGATAATTATCATTTCCAGCTCCATTTATTTACCTGCAAATTTCATTTTTATTTATAGATGAATAAAATTTCATTGTATAGAGGTACACCATTTTTCATTTCCATCCATTAGTTGTTTCTATGTCCTGGATATTGTGACATAGAGCAGCAATGAACAGTGATGAGCATGTGTGTAGGAAGCAAAGTCCTTTGGGTATATACATAGAAAATACAATATCAAGTATTACTCTAGCTTAGTTACTTAGTTCTGGTCACTGGCATATTTGCCTTCATGACCACTGGGGACAGGCATTTAGGGAAGGGAATTCATACAGGTCGAATTTTCTTGTGGGTTACACAAGTTTTGATCTCTGAGTGGTAACTTTGACTAGCATTCCTGCAACAGACTCACTCTACATATTTTTTTATATTATATAAAATAAGTATATTCTATGAACATCTGGCAATCCAGCTCAATTATATATATCCTTTCAAAAATAGTTGTAAATAAATGCTAATTTATGTATTTATCTTGTGTCAAATATACTTAAATAAGTGAACCAGAATCATGCTTGCATATAAATCATTATTATGATTCAGTATGAGGCTTGTACATTGTCAAGATTCTTGTGCTTGTAAATCCCTGGGTAGATATCTATTTAATTCAATGTACTATTACTCTAGACAAGGTCAAAGAAAGTGCTGCTTATCAGTTGAAACCAACAATCTATTTAATCTATTCCAAATGATTTGCTGCTAGTTTTCTATCACTGAACAGATCAAGTTGCATTCTATACAATAAAAAAGTGATTTATAAAATTTTAGTGAAAGTCTCTCTCACTAGTTCTACAGAGGTTCATCAAGGGGACGAGACAGAGATTGCTGAGCCAGCAGCTGCAGTGGTGTTGGGATTGTGCCCAGAAAACTCATGAGTGATTTTCTATGCAAGCTCCATGTCCAGAAGCTGTCTCATTAGAACCATTAAGAGTTAAAATCTCTTGTAGCATAGAACTATACATCTTAGTAAATATTTTATAGTGGGTTTGCATTGAAGGATAAGCCAAAGTTTCCAGGAAGACTTAATGTAAATGGCAAATATCTAGTATATTGACTATTAAGCACCATGTTAGTTCTTGAACAGATAAAACAAAATATGGAAAGCTTTGATCTCTTTCAGCATGTACCCACTGTATGCTGAGCACTACAGACTGGAGTGAAACATAATGATTAAAAATATTTTTTTTCAGGACAAAAAAGTAGTCTCCCTTGATCAAATACACTTCATTCAACTTACCATATGATACACGTAGTATATAACAGGCACCACGTAAAATTAAAAAAAAATGTTTTGAAATTATTGATTCTTTGGTGCTATGAAGGAAAGAAAAATGTACTCTAACAAGTGAGAGCAGGGCATGGTCAGGACCACATACATTGGGAAAGTCTTCTGCTCCCATTTGAGGGAGGATGAGTGGAAGGTCATAGCTGAAAGATGAACATACCTCAGGTGGGATAAATAGATAATCCCAAGCCCAGTGACAAGAAGGGGTGCAACAAAGGCCATTATTGAGTGACACAGCCCAGGGAGAAAGGTGTGTGGCTGCCTGGTGGACAGGGCCTGCATCATACAACGCCATAGCAGACATACCTAATATTGCAATATTTGTTTGAAGAGCCACAGGAGATTACAAAGTATTTTCACAAGCCATTAGAATTGCATTTGGACAAAATGACTCAGATTTCTTGGTTGAAAGGATTCATAAAAGGAGTGACTGTGGATGTGGAGGAAAGAAAGTAGGGCCCAAAGTAGGATGCCAAGAAGTGACAGTGACTTACCTGGGGGTGCTGTCTGCAGATGTGGAAGGCAAACCTTGGCATATGGGAGTTAACAAAGGCTCCTCAAATATCTCACCTGGCTAAGCTAATCAGGTCTAATCAGAATACAGGAAAGATACAGTGCATCCTAGAAGGCTCCTTCACGATGCTCTTCATCTGCTCTGCCATTTTCCATGAATTTATGCTGATCTTATAAACGCTGAATGTAGGGCTTGAGGGGATGTCAAATATCTCCTACAATGGTGGTTCTCACAGCATAGTCTACAGACTTCTATTTTGGAAAGTTTTGGGGGCAGGTGTGTGTGTGTGTGTGTGTGTGTGTGTGTGTGTGTGTGTGTGTGTGTGTGTGTGTTTCCCCTGTTTTTATCCTGGTAAGTACATCTAAAGTCTCTGAAAGTTTTGTGAGTTTTACATTGTTTTGAAAGGCTTTTTTGTTTGTTTTAAATATTAAGCTTTGTATCTTTAATTGACAACTATTTATATTTAGGGGATAAATGGTACTCCAAAGGGAACAGATATATACATCTTAAGTACCACCATTGTTGGTTTCTTGATGCCATCTTCATGTTCACTGTGATGAAACACTCAGTACTGAAACACCCAGGTTTACAGTTGAGTTCTCAAGGTGCAGAGTCTTTGCTCACTTAGGGTGTCACTTTTTGGAGGTTCAAATTCCCAGATTCTACTGATGACCTACTGGTGAATAAATCCAGAAATCTGTATTTTAACAAATCCCTCAAGGTAATTCTAATGTGTACTAGTTTGAGAAGTACTACTGTGATTTGACAGAGACATCCCCCCAAAGGGCACAGAATCTGATTGCTGATTTGGGAAATTAGTTCAAAACCAGAGAAACAACGTGAAAAGCAAAATTGAAGTCTTTCAAGAACTATGTGTACAAAGCCAGTAATTCCCTTGCTGTGTAAGATGAATGATCAAGTTCAAGGGAATCAAGGAAGCCATTCTTCTGAAAGCCAGCAGGCAAACAGCCTCTGAGATACCACCCATCCCATATATTTGACTATCGTTTTCTGCTTTCAACTTTCTCTGGTTCTTTGCATTCAGCAAAATTCGCGAAGTTGACAGTAAAACTAAGTGACAGACACTTCCACCTCTTCTATCCTTTTTCTTTGGGAAACTGAAAAGTCATTTCACCAAAGCAGGTCTCAGATAACTTTGAAGATAAGCAACAGTACTTCTCTGTAACTGAGGAAAAACACAAGTCAGTTGGGAAAGATGTATCCTGTCTCTTCTGTGAGGAAGTATTTTGGAGGGGAGGCATTCTTCCTGAGTGCTGTTCAGTTACACATTGTTTGGTTCTTGGGGGTTGGGTGGGTGGTGGGTGGGAGTCCATGCAGACTACATGACCTGGCTGCGACCCCGTGTGCCATTCTTACAGAGGGCAATATGCAGAGGGTTTCATGGACCTTCACATTTCTCTGATCTTGATTACTTGCCAGTTGCAGTTCTTTATAGTTGATGGGCCTGAAGAGCCACAGGACAAATTCATTTGTATCTTTATTTCCCCTTTCTCACACTATAACCCTGGGTTTTAACTCCATGCATATAACAGGTGTTCAGCTAATCATGCTGATTGAGAGATCTGCTGAAAGCAAACATTTTAGAAATGATTTGCTGTTTAACAAGAATGTGGCACATGAATTATAAGTAAGCTGGATCTATTGACTAGGCCAAATATATCTAACCAACCATGTGCCCCATAATCAACATGCAGCTCTGGGACGATAAACAGAAAAAATATTTAAGAATTTTTAAAGATTGCCCAAACAGTGCCCCTGGTCCCTCAAATGATTGAACTTAGGAAAACAACTAGATATCTATTTGTTTTCTAAAAAGTGCTGCCTCAGTTTCTAATTTATTATTTCTGCTAATAAGTTTTGCTAAGATTCAGGCTTTGTCATGAACAGTAATGAGAGGCTGGGCCAGGTGGCATGGTTCTTTCCATGTATTCTATGGAACATCTTTCTTGGTCTGTCCACTGCTTCTTACATATCTCACCATTACCTCTAACCTTAATGCTTCTAATACCAAATGTAGGTCCTATATGTAGGTGGCTTTCTTAGAAACAGCTACTGCCATCTTGTGCCCTGATGTTGGGGTTTCCAGGCATCCTCTGCACTGGCAAGGACCTCTGGCTACCAACATCTGTCCAACTATCTGCTGTAAAGAGTTTAGTCTTTCTCCTAACTCCTTCTTCACTTACCTCCACCCCCTTCACCCCTGCGTCAATATGCTCAGGAGAGGCAGTTAGGAGAAAGAGAAGGCGAGGAGAGGAGAACATATGGGGCCAGGAAGATTGAGTAGAGGGATGAATAGATGAGAGTAAAAAAGGGATACCATAATAGAGGGAGCTATTATAGATTTGAAGAGAAAACTGACTCCAGAGAAATGTCCAGAGACCTACAAGGATGACCCCCAACTAACAATCTGAGCAATAGTGGAAAGGCTACCTTAGATGCCCTTCCCTGATAATGAGATTGATAACTAACTTTTATGCCATGATAGGGCCCTCAACTGGTAGCTGATGGAAACAGAAGCAGACACCCACAGCTAAACACACTGAGCTGAACTTCTGGAAACCATTTGCAGAGAGGGAGAAGTGATAAGGAAAGGGGTCAACACCAGGCTGCAGAAACCCACAGAGACAGCTGAACAAGGAGGAGCTAATGGGCCCCAGACTGATAACTGGGAAACCAGCATTGGACTGACCCAGACTCCCTCCCTGAACATGGGTCTCAGTTAGAAGGCCTGGGCAGTCTAAGGGATCTCAGACAGTGGAACCAGGATGTATCCCTGGTGCACGAAAGGACTTTGGGGGCACATTCCCCATGGAGGGATATTCCCTTAGCCTAGAGGCAGGAGGTAGGGCCCAGACCCTACTCCAAATGAGTTGACAGATTTTGATGATCCCTCCTGGAAGGCATCACCCTCCCTGTGGAGTGGGGGGGGGTGGAAGTGGGGTAGAAGGGGGAGTCTGGGGGCATGGGAGGGAGGGAAAGGGGAAGTGGGATCAATATGTAAAATAAGAAAAATAGTAAATATATACATATAAAAAAGAGTCTAGTCTTTTTCTGTCTCACCAGCCAGCTCTCAAATAATGACATGGAGACTTATTGTTAATTATAAAAGCTCAGCTTTAGCTTAGGCTTGTTCTTAACTACCTCTTATAACTTAAATTAACCCATTTCTGCTAAACTTCATGCTGCCATGTACCATCCACACTGCTTCTTTCATGTCTCCTGGCATCTTCTACATGCTTAGTTCCCTCTTCTTCCTTTATCTCCCCAGAAATTCTGCCTGTATCACCTGCCTAGCTATTGGCAGTTCAGCTTTTCATTACAACAATCACAGCAATAGATTTTCAGAAAGCATGCAAATATCCTGCAGCAATCTGCTATACTTGCCATGTCCTTAAACTATTTCTTAGATAAATCTGCTTAGTAAGATCTTGTTCCAAAAGCAGTCCCATTATGCCTCTGGGGAGTAAATTCTTGAGCATCTTTGGTATTCTACATTATGAAATTATATGTCCGTCAAAAGTGAGTGAGTGTGGAAGAGAGTGGATCTGGGAAGAGTTGGGGTGGATATGATCAAAATATATTCTTTAAATTTTTAAAAGAACTAATAAAAGATGAAAAAAATTAAAATTATAAAGGCTGTAGAATACAAGGCACACACTTATTGAATGTGTTAAATGGGGTAAGTTAGAACATAGGCCTGAAACTTTAAGTCCATATCCTCAATCAGGCTATACTTCCCTGCTGTGCTATGACATGATAGCTCCCAGTTTGTGTAACTGGCACCTCCATGTTTCCTGTTACATATGTTATGGCATGATGTGCAACTTTCTGTCATCCACATAAGGTTACAAAAAAGCAGAATAGTTCAAGACTCCTCAGGGAGATTGCTTGGGGGAATTTGTCTAGAGATAAAAGCTATTGTGTGAATCATTCCTTCTGGCCTCCTCTGATCATCTTCTTTATGGCTGATCATCATTTCTCTCTCTCTCTCCCTCTCTCTCTCTCTCTCTCTCTCTCTCTCTCTGTCATCTATTTCCATCTTTCTATGTCTCTTACTCATTTGTTCTCTTAATTCAGTCCCCATTCAGGCTTTAAAGGGAAGTCTCATTTTCCTTTTAATGCCAAGTCATACTTAGATCTCCATATATTATATCATTTCCATCTGATGCTCTCTCTTCCACTACAAGGTCTGTGCATAGCTTTGAGGCCCTTGCATTATAATCAACAGCACTGGAGGGAATTCTTCTTCTGCTTCCTCTGGGGACCAAGGGCTGTGCCGTTTTTACTTGTTTTGCATTGTATTGTCACTGTTTTGTAACCTGAATGTTAGCGGTTTCTAAGATAGGTTATTTCACCACATTCATCAGAACCATACTGGGGAGAAATTAATGCAGCAAACTCCTGGGCCACACTATAACTATTAACTTTTTTAAAAAAATTATGTAAGCATATGAAGTATGGCTTTTTGTTGTTGTTTATTTTTATATTTCAATCAAAATTTCCCATCCCTTCCCTTTTCTTAGTACCCCTCCCCCATCAGTTCCTTACTCCAAACTCCTCCATTCCTCCTCCACTGTTTTTCTTCAGATACAGGGTGGAACTCCCATGGTTATCAATCAGCCATGCCATATCAAGTTGCAGTGAGACTAGGCACCTCCTCCTCTAATAAGGCTGGATGAGGCAATCTGTAGGATAAATGGGTTCCAAAACAGGAAACACAGTTAGAGACAGCCCCTGCTCTCACTGTTAGGAGTCTCACACAAAGACCAAGTTTTCCAAATGTAAAACATATGCAGAAGGCCTAGGTCAGTCGAAAATTTACTGGCAAATGGTAGAACTAGAAAAGATCATCCCAAGTGAGGTAATACAGACCCAGAAAGACAAACATGGTATGTATTCACTTACAAGTGGATATTAGCTATAAAGTAAAAGGTAACAATGCTAGAACCCACAGACCCAATGAAGCTAAGTAACAGTGAGGGCTCAAAAGGGATGCATGAATCTCAGTGTTAAGGAGAAATATAATGGAAAGGGGAGGTGTATGGGGATGGAAACAGGAGATAAAAGGTGGGAGGAGGATGTGGGGAGAGGGTATTGGGAGAGACAAATGGCATCTGGGGTATCTCTGGAATGAGCTACACAATTAGAGCAATGGAAACTCCTGGGAATCTGATGGTGATCCTAGTTAAGACTTGTATCCATGGGAGATACAAATTCTAAACCAGCTATCTCTTGTAACCAGGCAAGACTTCCAGGGGAGGTACTGGGATACCAACCCAGTCAAAACCCTTCAGCCTATAATTTGTTCTGCCTACAAGATGTTCTGGGGTAAAGATGGCACAGAAATTGTGAGAGTGACCAACTAATAACTGGTACAGGTGGAGACCCATACCCTGAGTTGTTTTGTTTTAAATCACCTTGTTTTAGGTGTGTTATTAACTTTGACTGGAGATTCAGGATAGAGATGAGGAGTAACGAAGAAGAGGGTTCTTTTAAGAGGTATGTTACATATCAAA
Organism: Phodopus roborovskii; assembly: GCF_943737965.1. Lineage (NCBI taxonomy): Eukaryota > Metazoa > Chordata > Mammalia > Rodentia > Cricetidae > Phodopus > Phodopus roborovskii. The sequence continues at coordinate 30,355,852 of NW_026126416.1, read as the reverse complement.
ATTAAAACCTCTTAGTGGGAGGACTAGGTGTTGTCATTTTGCAAACGCTTCTAGAATTAATCCATAGAGTAGAGTGAGGTCATAATTGAGAAAAAAATGGTTTCTTAGATAAGTCCACATATGTGGAATCCAAGGTATGTAATGCAAAACTGTGTTGATAAGGTCATTTCTTTAATTGTGCTGTGTGAAACATCCCTGTCTCTGCCTAATGCTAGTAAAACAGATTCCTTGAAGCTTGTGGTATCATTTCCCACATAGTTTTTGCTTTTGCTTCTGATTGAGTGAAGAAATAAACAATGCAAAAAGATGTAAAGCTAGCTTTGTAAGTGTATGGTCCACAGCTGAAACTGGTCTGTTGGGTGGGCTTCATTGTATACATAGAACATTCTTAAAACCTTCAGTCCATAGTTTAAAATGGGCATGTTTCCACATAAAAATTTAGTTTTTACATGAAGGAAAGAGGCTATAACACTAAAGCCTTGGTACCAGTTGGATAGGGCTGAGTTGGGTAGAGGTTGCCAGGGTTCTGTGTACCCACTGCTATCAGGCCTCCTCTCTCCCATATATGCCTGCCTTCTCAGTCATTCACAATTATGATTTTTAGGATGAAACAGTGGAATTAATCAACCAGCATTTGAGTAGCTCCTAAGCATGATGTACTATATGCTAAACACCTTTAGCTCCTAAGCATGATGTACTATATGCTAAACACCTTTCTCATCACATATAAAACTACGAAACATGAATTACTCTTTATATGGAGCACATAGGGACTTAGCTGGGATGAGCAAAAATGACTAGGAACTAGGTCAGAACTCCAATCCATGACTGCATGCTGCCAAAGTGTCTCCAGATTCTAATGCCAGAAACAACTGTAGAACTTTGGCCTGGTTCCATATCTGAGATTAGACAGCTGGAACTTCGGGAGCCACCTGGGGAGCATTTTGCATTCTATTAAGGCTTCATCACCTGGAATGGGGAACATAGAAGTCCATCAGTGAATTCAGGGAGGGTTTTGGTCTAATTGGCTTTCAGAGTAGAGGTAGAAAGAAGCTTTTTGGGCAATTTAGGACAAGTTTGCAATCTATCAAGTGGATGCAATCATGTATGTAACCCAAACACTTCTAGGGGAGTTGGTAATGATTTCTCTGGCACCTGGGGGACCCAAACAGGAAGAACATTTGTTCAACACAGTTGGTTATCTGAGCATTTTTAAGCCAAAGTTTGAGAAAATAAAATGTTAGACTTCCAATGAACTCAACAGTGGTAGCTTTGGCTACTGGCTGTCTGGGGTACCACCTCTAAAACAGCTGTCAGTTCATGTGGTATACATGCCTTACCAGAATGTACTTTGTTAAATGCCACTTTATATCTTTAGTGTTATTTGTAATAGCAACTTAAAGGAAGAATCATTCCTTCAGAAACGAATCATCTTCTGACCTCTACATGTGTGCTGAGGAACATGCATACCTGCACCAGCTCTCATGCACTCGTTGCATATGCACAGCAATAGTAGATAAAATACATTAAATCACTTATACTTGTTATTCAAATGTGCACATTATCCTTTGCTATTTTGTTGGTTCTATATTATTTGAGGTTTTCTTAGTCATCATTTATTTAACCACTTGTTGTAGCATGGCTTATTCTTTGCTGCAACCTCATGACTATGTTTATCTTTCTGTTCAATCCAAGTGATTCATCCGAGTGTTTTCTTTAAATCTGGCCTTATGATCATGAATTCATTTAAGTTTTACTCATGTTTTCTTTCTGTCTAAATTGTGACAGATGTTTTTGCTGGGTATAGTAGTCTAGGTTGACAGTTACTCTTTCTCAGACATCATTAAATTATACCATTCTAAGGCTCTGGCTTTTTAAGTTTCTGTTGAGTAATTTGCTGATGTTCTAATGTGCTTGCCTTTATGCAAGTCATGACATTTCTTTTTTGTGGCTTTTCAATATACTTTGTTCTATATGCTGAGTGTTTTAACTATATCATGATGTGTTCAATTTTTTTCTCTGGTTTTGAGTGTCTGATGTTTTGAGTGCCTTTTGCTCTGGGATAGACAGTTCTTTTTTTGACTTGCGAATTTTTTTCTGATATGATTTCATTGAAATTTTTTTCTATCCTCTTATCAGGCAATCATTATCCTTCTATTCCCACAAATTGCAGATTTGGTATGTTCAGAAAACTTCAAAGATCTAGTATACAGTGTTTTATTCATTCACCATTATTATTTTATTATTGTCATTGTCTCAAATTTACAATCCATCTACCTTGTCTTCAAGCTCTGATAATCTGTCCTCTTTGTGATCTTGTCTGTTGGGAAGGCTACACCATAGGATTTTTTGTTTGATTTATTGACCTTTCATTTCCTGTGTTTGGAGATTTGGGGGTCTATCTATCTCATTATTGAATTTTATATTCATACCCTTATTGAATTCAACTTTGTTTTCTTGCAAATAATTTAGCAGTTTATATGGGACATTTTAAATTTCTTTGAATATGTGTCAAATCATTGTTTTGAATTCTTTGTCCGGAAGTTCCTCTAACTCACTTTTTTGTTGCTTCACTTTCCTTTCGTGCTTTCTCTGGTTTCTGTTGTTACTTATATACCTGGAGTTAGGTCTTTGGTTGGATTTTATAAAAAACCCTTAGTTTTTCCTGTGGAGATGTTTGCATTGTTCATCAGGAACTAGGTGACAACATGCTTAATTTTGAATCCAATGTCAGTGTATGATTTCTTCTTTAGCCCCTCTTTTTCTTTGAAGTTACATACAACCTTTTAACTCCCCACCCACATTCTCTCTCTCTCAGTAGCCAATTGTTAGCTTCAGTTTTGTCTTTAATAGGAGCTCCTTTACAATACTTAGTTATTTGATATCCTTTGTGTGTGTATGTGTGTGTGTGTGTGTGTGTGTGTAGCTTTCAAATTCTCTAGCTTCCCAGACTGATCCTTTAACATACTTGTCAGATGATGTCATCCATGTATACATATACATACACACATAAACCCACACACCACACACACACACCTTCTCCAGTGAATTGCTTTATGACATGAGACATGGCCTGGGAAGTCATAGAAGAGGTTCTGACTTGTGCTTTTGTTCTTTTCTATTGGTAACATATGCCTCCCTACTGTTCCATAAATACTGTTATCCTGCCTTCAATCCACCCACTTGCTATCTGTTCCTTCTGTGATTCAACTGTTCAAGAAATATACATGTTCAGGTTCTCTGATTCAATTCAAATCTTGAATCAGAAGGCACCCTTAGATTGAGTGTTTCCATAACCATCTTCCCTAAAATTTAAACACCCTGTTGAAATTTGTCACCTAAGTTCCTCCTTATTTTTCCTCTTTAGAATAATAATCACTCAGTGATATAACATTTAATTCATTTTCTTCTTTATTATGTGTTTTTCTCACTTTCCCATTAGAATGTAAGCTTTGTAAGGAAAGAATCTTTCTTGGTTTACATCTTTGGTGGCTAGGGAAGTTCCTGATTTACAAATAGTTAATAAATGCTGATAATCTCTTGTCACTGGCAATAGTTTTGCCTATAGTATCTAATATTATCCCATTCATTCAATATATAGTTGAATTTAAATATTAAAACCCCTCTATCTGGAATGGAGTGGTCCACCAATGATGAACAATCATGCATACACACTCATACCTCTGTCTTCTACTCATTTTCAAGGAGGACCAGAGCCAACTGATAGCTTACTCCAAACACAGTCATAAACCTAGTTTTATCATATTTAATCCTAGTCAATGACAATATATGCTGGCACAATGAAGTGATCAAATGCCCCTGCCTGTGCACATTTGTCAAGGCTGAGAAACATGATTTGGTTCTCGTGGCACTTCCTCGGTCAACATCATGTTGCTATGACAACCTCCTCATCTTCAGATGTTTTCCCTGAGGGATTTCTGGGAGACTTCTCTTGGCAGAGAACAGTGAATCCCCTTACTAACATTACAGATAAAATTTTATAACTTAAAGTTTGTTTGGAGGATGTCTTAGAAGCCAGTTTTGGGTAAAGAAATTTACTGTACATTTTAACACGTGGAATCATGAAAGCTGACTCATTGCCCAAGCAGAGATAAAATGCAAAGGGAAAAATCTGTGGCTTTAGAACTTTTAGAAATGAAGCCAAAGATGCTTTAAGGTGTCCCTGGCACCTTTCTAATCCTTTTTAAAGAAGGAAAGGATAAGCCTGCCTGGAATTGAACTTCTGAGCCTTATTTCAAAAAAGGCCTAACCCTTTTGCCTTAAATGGCAGGCAGGTGAATGACACAGGTATATTGTGCAGACAAGCCCAGAGAGACAAGTCTAAAATAATCACTAGCTCATTTTGGTTGGTGGACTTAATTTAATTTAATTTCTATAATGTCTATAAAATCTTTAAGAGATGCAGGCATTGTGTTAGGCTCTCTCTGAACTTGCCAAGGGCTTTCTATCTCCTTCAGACCTTTCTGATATTTTTGATAAGGACTCGAGGTGAAGTAGGAAGAAACGAGGTCTCAGGAGAGGAGATTGATGGCAAAAGGGGGGATGATTTAAAAGTTTTACTTTTAAGTCTGAGTTATTGATCTCTGTGGTTTGTATAGATAGAGACATGAAAGGACACACAACATCACAGAATGTTGTTTCGTACCACAAAATGCCATTCTAGTTAACTTTGTCAATTTTAAGTGATTATCCCTGGCTTATTTTAGTCAACCATCTTGTTCAAAGATACAGACAAAAAAAATCAGCCTATTTGCTCATTACATTTCTCATTGTTTGATATTTTTGTCCTGTGATTGATTTATAGACCTTTCCTTTTTAAGTGTTGTGAAGCAGAACTAACATAAGCTGTATCAATACCCACAAACTGTCTTCACTTTTAACTAAAACTTCCAGGACATGCATCCCTCAGAAGCTGCCCAACAAAGCTTTGAAAAGTTCCCTGATTTTATGAAGAATGAAAAACAGTTCTGTAATGAAAATGGTTTTTTTTTATCATTGACAAGTATATTTACATTATTTCAAATAAAACATGCTATATCATCTTTTCCTAGTTTTATAAAGCTAGATAAATGGATCTTTAAGGGACTTCCATTTTAATTTAATAAATGAAATATTTACATGATCCATGCTGTAAAATTTCTAAAGGGTACAGAATGAAAGCCACTGTCTGAGCTATCATGGGACTGTGTAGCCGGCAATACCCATCCCTACAAGCAGCTATTCACTTTTCTTAACCCCTCCATGGATATTTTTCTGTCCATTTCAGCCAACAAATACAATATTTCTGATATATTTCTTTCTTTAACGTTTGAATGGTTCTTTGTGGATTTCGAATCATGCATCCAGCCCCACTCATCTCCTTGTCCCCTTTTTCTGCCCATGCAACCTCCCATCAAAAGAAAATTTAAACCTCCCCCCCAAACCAAACTAAAAAAATAAAACAAAACAAACTTAAGAAATCTTGGCATGGAAGCTGTAGTGTGTCCCGTTGAGCCATACAGTTTACCCTTAGTCCATACATTTTTACTTGTAAATGTTCAGTGCAACGAGTCATTGATCTGGTTTGAGACCTCTGGCTTCTGCTACACTATTAATACTGGGCCCTCACTGGAACTCCTCTTGAATATCCAATTGTTGCCTTGTGTCATGGAGATTTAGAGCTATAGATCTAGATCCTTCACATGCTCCAGCAGTTTATAGGCGAGGTAGATATTGGAGCAGGCTCCCTTGTAGTCCTGGGTAGTAGCTAGGTTGGTTAGCCTGCCATCTTTCACCCATTGTCACCATCTAGGAAAGCTCTGCAGCACTGCCTCACCCACTGTAGTAGACAGCAAGGAGCTGGGCTAGTTCTACTGATCTCATGACCTCAAGCCTGGCTCACCCTCACTCATACCACCAGGACCAGCTCTAAAGTGCACAGCCCACACTCTGGATTGCTGCACTTGATGAGCAGCAAGCCAGCTCTGCTGTTCTCAAGCCCCGCCTCTAGGGCTAGCACTCCTGCCTGTTGCAGGTGGCAAGGGGTTGTAAGGAAGGCATATTTTCCTTACCCTTGACACCCAATGGCATATGGGGGACGGGGCAGGGGGCAGCCCTCCAGCTCTCATGCATCTCATCTTGATGAAGTTTTGCTGGTACTATACAAATACAGCATTGATGAAGAAATTGAGAAAATAACATCACAATTTACCTGTCAGGAACATTAATTCTCATTGGAAATCAATTTGGGTAAATACAATATGACATGTGAACATAGACTGTGTTCTGGACTTGCAAAATTATAGCAGTTATACCGTCACAATAGTTATTACTTTGGGATTGTACTACATATAATATGTCTAAAGGTGTTATTAGAGAGAAGTAAAATTAAATTTACCCACCAAAATGAGTATTTTCTAAATTATATATTCACATTCGAAATTGTCTTGATCTAGGCCAATTATACTTTAAATTACATTTAAAACTATGTGTGTGTGTGTGTGTGTGTGTGTGTGTGTATGTGTGTTTGTGTATTCCTGTGTGCATGCATATGCATACATGCAAGCAGGCATAGAGATCTGAGAAAATACACAGGCTATATTGGGAGATTGAAAAATTCAGTGTTACCTTTATAAAAAGTTAAAGTGCCCTATTTTGGTACTTTGTTTCATATACTAACTTTTCTACTTCTCAAACTTTGCCTTTAGAAGGTAACATAAAATGGTTCTGGTTAAGGTAGCTCCTTGGGAAAGTGAATTATGAGAGATTCAGTGAGTCAGAATTCTTCCCTGAGTTCCTGAAACAGTGAATGTACTCAGAAAACATCACAAGTCATCACAAAACAATCCCATAAATCTTAAGCACTTCACTGAAAGGTATGTCCATACTACAGTGCTCACCACTTTCTACTGTTTCCTTTTGAGGAGAAGGAACATCATTGAGTTCTCCAGGTGAACTGATTTTCCAACATGGCCAATGCCAACAACACTTTGACAAAAATAGAAATCAGAATCACATGTTGGCTTACAGGTGGGACTCTTCCTTCTGAAAGCATCCCATGTGGGGTTTAATGGCATGGGGAAGGGTAAAAGAATCTTTTTGATTGAATCAGACTGTCTAGCCTAAAACCCTATGCTCATGAATAGTCCTTTTTGTTTAGGATTTGTGTGGGGAATGGGTGAGGAGCAAAACTTCTATAGTTTTAATTCCTTAAAGCATCAAATAGTAACATGATCTCTAGAAGCAAGTGATTCTGATTACTGATACGTTAATGGTCTTTTTCTGGTATTTGTTTGCTAGGACTTTCATTGACTGATAAACTGATTGCAGTACAGGGGATTGAATGAAGCTCTCACACAAGAGGAAGTGAGTGTTGTACTATTGAGCTGCGTCACCAGTCCTCTTTTTAAAATGTTTACACAGGTTTTCACAAAGTTGCCTAGGTTACTGTTAATCTTGTCCTCCTTCTTCAGCCTTCTTCAGCCTTCTTCAGCCTTCTTCAGCCAGGTGTTTCTAGGCCTGGGTCCCACTCTTACTTCCTGTACAAGCTCATAGCACCATGCTTAAGCATGCATTTCCTATGTGTTTTTGGTATCGATGTGTCTTATTCATTTGATATGAACTGTATAATAATAGGGATCCCTCTGCTTTTGTCTCTTTATTTTGTGAGACTGTGCAAAAACATATTCAAGAAATTGACATTCACTGACTGGATAATAAGTCAAATTATGATGCATAAGCTTTAGGGTAGCTATGGTTTACATAGGAACATAAAATCTATAAATAAATTAATCCTCTACATAGAGTATACTAGAGAAACAATGTACTACTGGTTCCCAGAAGCATATTTCAAGGAATGATCAGTTGACAAAAGAATATATAATGGTTGTGTCTTTTTTACATGTAGGTGAATGGTCCATAGAGATGTCATTTTGAAGCAAGGATATTTTCATCTGAATTATTGAGTCTTTGTCATGTTTAAGTGACAGAAAACCCACTTTAGGAATTTTTTAACAAGAGAAATGCAAACCTTCCAATAATGTGCATGATTGTATACTGACCTAGTGTTCTCATTTAAAACAAAAACAAATTGGATTTAAAAATACCCTACAATGAAAATATGTCAGAATAAAGATTTAACAACTAATAATAACTCTCTTGAAGACCAAACTTGCTGATTAAAAGAAAATGCATGCAGATGTTGATTTGGGGGTGGACACAAACATTGTCTATAGTTACGAGAGACCTTCAGGCAAAGTTCAAACATTGGATAGCTGTTTCTTGTGCTGGCTTTGAAGAGAAAATTTGTATTGTGAAGCAAGCAACATGGCCAAGACCTACAAGAGCCTCCATTGGCTGAAGAAGTTCAACAGCTAGCAAAATAAAACACACAAGCAAGTCAACAAATTCAAGTGAAGTCCTAGCCAAACCATCAAAAGGTGAACTCATTCCATAGCCAAGGGAGATCAGAAGTGAATTTTCCTCCAGTCAATCATCCAGATACCTTTAGCTGACACCTTGATTTCTATCTTATCAGACCCTGAGCAGAAGAAGGACTCAGCTGGAATGTGCGTGAACCCTGATCCACACACCCCATGAGATGACCTAATGCTCTTTCAAGTAGCTGTGTTGGTTAGAGTTAGTTCTACTGCTCCAGAAAGTCAACATAAGAGACAGCATTCACTGCGTGGGATCTGACCTCCACAGTGACTGCTCTGTAGTCAACCTTAGAAGTTCAGAGGGGTTAAATGCTGATCAGTAAACTGACATGAGAGATGGGAGGTAGATGAACAAAAGCCCCAGGCACTTCTCTCTCACTAGACTATTATGACTATATTTGTAACCTTCCTAAAGTAGCTCCCCAGGCCAAGAGAGTACACTTCTAGTTTGGCTAGGTTTGGAAATGAATCATATCAGACTTCACTCATTTTTTCCTTCTCATCCTCACTGCTGTGGTGTTGAAGTGCCCAGATAGGATATTGGTTTTTTAATCCATCTTATAAATCCAGCTTTCTGAAGAAACTGGGCTAAGTCATTCATAAGACTATCTAGTAGCAGATACAGATTTTGTGCTCAAGTCTGATGCCAAAGCATGTATTGATTTCAGCATACCTTATTTCGTTAGAAGGTAATTGAATTTGAAATGTGTAAAGTATCTACACAATGGAGTCAGCAAGTAATTTCTACTCTAATGACCACTTAGGAGGACATGGACAAGGAGTTTCAGATTATCTTGTTTTCCAAAACAGGAGCTGATCTAACTGCTAGAAGGATCATTTGTTTTCCTCCCTTTGAATGTTTAATTAACCACATATGCACTTGGGAGTAAGGGATTCTAGGGTGTAAGGTACTCTCAATTCCAGTAATGTACCTTGCTTAAATACATCTTGAGGCAATGAAAAAAAAAAATGGAACCTGCTCTTTCTACAGGAAAGATAGAAATTCAGGCCCATCTTTTCTTTCTTTTTCTTTCTTTCTTTCTTTCTTTCTTTCTTTCTTTCTTTCTTTTTTTTTTTTTTAAAGAATTGTCAATCTATTTCCTAAATTTGGAATTTGGCCTTGCACTTCTTCTGCAACGCTCCTTTGTTGATCAGTGTTCAGTGAGCCTGAGGCAGAGTTTGAGGCAAATAAACAGAAACAATGCCCAAGTGCATTTTTAATGCTGAGTTCTGTTGCTGAATGAAAACATTCCTCTCATATCAGTTAACATGTTCAGTGCATGAGATCCTAATAGGGTGGGCATCACACAGAGCAGCATTAACTATGGGATCCTGAGAGTAGGTCAACCTTCACTGCCAATATATTGTCTACTTATGAACTTGTGGCTAGGAGACTTGATGATTATTACTATGTAATGAAGATGATGGTTAGGATATTTACTTTGAGGATTCTGTTGTAGATCCCTTGGTAAGGTCTGTTCTGTCAGGTTGTCTGAACTCTCCCCTGAGAACTCAATTGAGTCCTCTGGCAGTCATAGTCATACCCTTAGTGGCCCCTACTTCACAGGTGACTGAGAACTGTATTCCTGAAAGGAGCTGAAGCAACCATTCTTTCTCATGAATCTGTACTTGAGATCATCTCTAGACTATGTGATATATAGACGTGAAATCAGAGGGGGGGGGGTGGCATACTCCTCCTCATATGTAGAAAGAGAAGATGAGAAGCTAAGAAAGCCATCTGTGTGTGTGTGTGTGTGTGTGCTTCATTCTTCTTCTCAATTTATAGAAATATGTAATAAATGAAGAATGCCACCAAGGATTTTTTTCTTTCATTTTTACTTCAAATGTCACTATTTACCTTTACCCTTCATGCTTCATTTCCAAGGATGCCAATCTCCTTTATTTGATTCAGTTACTGTTCTCCAGTGGTGTCAGTCATTGGGAAGAATCATTAGAAAATTAAAAGTAAAAGTGATGCAAGAGTAGTTATTTCTTGCTGTATCCTTCTCTGGCTAAAGATCTTCAGAGGCTGCTTCTCTGTACCAATACCATGTCTTCCAGAAGAAGTTTCTCCTTTGGTTATGGCCAAAGGTTTCACTATGATTAGGGATAGGCAGGCACCATCATTACTCTTTGGGACAAGGAGATAAGAGAAAGGATCCTCACTTTGTACTGTTATCTTCCCTTAGCTCAGCTCTATGGCCTTCTTAAATAGTCCATCTGTATTTTTAGAGGGTGCCATTTGTTCCCTGCTGAGATGGTGACTGATCAATATGTGACCATGTTCCTGGGATCTTATTTTCTTTCTGGTTCTTTGACTGTGGAAGAAACCAATGATTCAAAAATAAATTAACCAATCATCATTAATGGTGTTCTATTGAATTACACATATGCATATCTGAACAACATCTCCCAGAAGCATTATACATTTCATAAATAAAAGCACAAGAATTCTTACTATGTACCGATTGCAGTAATACATCATAGGATTGGCTTTCAATTTGAATGAGCTGTAAGTTTTTCTCCTAAAATTAAGAGTTCAGTTGAAGATAGGTTGGTTATAAAGCAGTTGAACAGATGTATGTAATACTGGGAAAACTGTGCAAAATACCAACTAGGGAAAGAGAATATAAGGGTGGTTCACAGAAGGAAGGTAGATCCCTGGGGCTGGGATATGGAGGGACAGGTGTATTTTCACAGATGTAACTTTGGAACCAGGACAGCTAATTTGGTAAGAACAAAGAAATGAGCTGACATAACACTGTGGCCATATTGAGAGGTAGGCAACAACATCCTGGAAATACATTTAGCTTACAAAGCTAGATAAATATATTTCTTTTTTAGATAAGGGAAAGTAGGAGAATTTTGACTAGAGTATGAACATTAGTTAGATTTTATCCATGATTGCTTTCCTTTTGGATAGTCCTAATCCCCAAAATAGACTAGGAATGAATGTCCCAGTGAGAAGGTAATAAATATCTCTAGTTGATACTGGAGATGGCCCCACAGAATTTAAGGTGTGTAATATTTGGAGTGGATGCTTCCCTAATCTACAGGGTTATTTCCCCCTATTGAAGGAGCTGGAAGTCTACTTAGTTCCCTCATCCATGGATAGCTATTTGTTCCTCTTAGAGTTCAGCTAGGGAACACCTCTCTTATGAATCCCTCCTCCCAGGTCTCCTGCCCTTGGATAAGGTACTTGCCTCTGTGGGTGGTGGAATCAGGATCTCCAGGTGCATTCTCTTACTGTCTGATTGTCAGCACACATAAGCTACCTACTGCGCCTGTGCTGTCACATGTCTGTAATGTTAGAAGTGCTACTTTTGCCTCTTATCAGGCATGATGATTTTGTATCCTAGAGATATTAATGTGGCCTGCTCACTGCTACTTGTTAAGATGGGAAGCAAGTTAGGATCAATAGGCAATTCTGACTGACTAGGCAAGTCAGTTAGGCAAGACTGGCAAGGCAAATTTGGTTAGGCAAGGTCAGTTAGACAAAGCTGGCAAGGCTGGTTAAAGACTGGCTAAGCAATACTGGTTAGACAATTGGTATAGAAACTGGGGACCGTCATTCAGGTTGAAGCTATAGAATTTGTTAGCTGAATGTGGAAAGTAGGAATCCTTGAATTTACTGAACTCAGATTTTTAGAATAGCGTACTGCTACGAATATCACAATGGAAACTGGTTTAAGTCAAGATAGATGGAGACTAGTATGAATTTGGAAGATTAAGTTTTAAAATATGTTCAAATCTGATAAGGAAGTTGATGATAAAATGGAGAAAATGACTTGGATTCTGCTAGGAATCATCAAAGAGACCATTTTAACCACTAAAGAGGTTAGAGGTTTTCTCCAAATGCATGTGATTCTCATTAAGATGGGATGGGAGGGGGGTTGAGGGGTGTGGGAGGGAGGGTGGGAAGGAGAGGGAACTGGGATTGATATGTAAAATAAGAAAAATTATATATATATATATATATATATATATATATATATATCCAAAAAAGGTAGTAGTTTCTAAAATTTAACAATGGGTTGGAATTCTTGGACAGTTAGCTGATTGAAGGGAAAGATTGTTTTCAGTATTTTCAGTAGAAATATGAGCCTAGGATTTCTTGGAAGACTATCTGGCAAGATCCATCACACTTAAAAACAAACGTCCAATTTCACACAATTTTCTCCTAAAAGTTCATCCCAGCAAGGTAGACGTGCTGTGGTAGCAAGTCAAATGTGTGACTCATTTGCAAATACACAGTATGATCAGACATTAGGGATAAGAAAAATGTTGATGACCACAGCAAGGAGTGGCTTGAATCACATAACACTTCTTAGGAACCTTGTAATGTTCTCCATAACTGTACTGTCAAATTAGCTCCAGAAGTATACAAAGCTAGTGTTTCCTTCCCATCCTCTTCAATAAAGTACAAGCATTTTTAATAACAGCTATTCTAAGAGGTTTGTCTCATCATGATGCATATTACTCTGATGATTACTGGTGCTGACCATTTTTATATGCATTTTCCATGCCCAGGACCTTGCACATACTAAACACACAAGTAGCTTGCATTGTTTTTCATGGGCTGTTTGTATTCTTAAGTGTCAGCAGCTGGCTTTTTGAAGCCCATTCCATATGGTGGGATGCCTTGCTCAGGCTTGATACAGGGAGGAGGGGCTTGGTTCTGCCTCAACTGGTTCTGCCAGGCTTTGTTGACTTGCTATGGGAGGCTTTACCCTTCCTGAGGAGTGGATGTGGGTGGGTTAAGGGGAGGTGAAAGGAAAGGAGTGAGGGGAGGGGAGGGGAAATGTGGTTAGTATGTAAAAATAGAATAAAAATGAATAAAAGATGGAAAAAATTTTAAAAAGAACTTTTAGATATTTATGTGTGTCCAAGGTATTGCAATCATACTCACCACTGTTACCTTCTTGTATCACACCAAATTCTGACTTCCTCCTACCACTTTGTAAAGAGAAATCCTGTTTTAGGATGTTGAACAAAGATGTGGAAATGTGTCTAAGAGTAATAATTGATGGTAAATAAAAAAGCCTATGCAGGAAGTTAAACATGGAGTTGTGATATGTGGGGAGGGCATTTACATTTGTATTCCTTGCTCTTTATTTTGGCAAGGCGTAGGGAAAGTAGGCACCTGAATAGAAAACTCCTAGGGATTCTGTTTGATTCAGTGTGAACAAATTTCCTGCGATCTTTCTTATGACCTTCTCCTCTTTTTTCTTTCTCACCCTCTGGAGAGTGGGCCTCAGGAGAAATAAACTCATTAAAAAATGTAGGTTCATAATGATATAATAAATAATGCAGCAATCCCACTCTAGCTAAAGATACTCGTCTATCTCTGTTGATTTTGGCATTTATCTAAAACTCTTCAGAGACGAAGCTTCTGGGTATTGTTTTTGGCAAAATTTAGTAGACTTCTTTTTTTACCTGAGATGAATTTAAAGTAAAAATGACATTTATTCTAAGTTGATATCCTTGCATACATTTCAAGGATGTTTTGGCAAAGGGTATTCTAATGTTTGTCTGGAGGCTCTGGGCACATAAAAGGTGCTCCTCATAGCACAGGAGGCAGTGATACCAATAGTACCAGTATCAACAATGACACTCATCAAAAGCTCTCAGTGCTACACTCCTTTAAACTCATGTGAAATGTCATGGGGTTTTTTCACCTATAAAATATATGAACTGTACTATATGTGTGAGGTCTAGTCCTACTTTAGATTTCTAGTTTCTAATGGCAGGTCTAAAAGTCACACTGTAAGAGTTAGCAACAGGCTTTTCCTTACTCAGTGTGAGGAAGGGTAGAGCTAATCTAACAAAAACATGGCTGACTTGGGATCCAGAGAGACCCAGATTGAACATATTTCAAGCATAATTACTACTTGTACATAAATCATAGAAAGTTTTCATTGTTTTACAGGTGAGTCAATGAAGGTCTCAAACGAACGGATGACTATTACACAGCTAATTCAGAGACAAAATGACAGAGGATATTTAGGCCTTTCCTTCCCATACAAAGCTTATGTTAGCACAAATTTATGGCAATTGTTCTGTTGAGCAAAATTTTAAATTGCCAAACTTTAATGTTTAGTAGAGTTGGCCCTCAGTGGGCCTTTGGGTTTTATTTTGACTTTGCTTCTGAAAGAGTCTCACATAGCCAGGGGTGAATTCAACCTCTCCATGAAATCATGATTCTCCTGCTTCTGCTTCCAAGTGCTGGAATGACAGGCATTCTCTACCAATTTTGCTCAATGGTCTTTTTTTCCAGTTTTTAATTTTTTTAAATTTCATTTTACAATCCAACCACAGTTTTCCCTCCCACCTCCCCTTGCGTCCTCCTACCCACCATCACCCCCCTCTAGCCCACCCCCATCCCACTTTTCCTCATGGGTAAGGGCTCCCATGAGGAGTCAACATATTCTGGTAAGATATGTTGCAGCCCCTTTTCCATGCATTAAGACTGGAGCATGGCACACCAACCATAGGGAATAGGCTCCAACAAGTTAGCTCATGTACCTGGATTATATTGTGACCCCACTGACTCTAAGCATGATATCTCATCCTAAGGAATGTGCTCTGATAAGCTAGCTTATATACTGGGTTTGTATCATGGTCCTACTGCCAGGGGTCCTTCTGATAGTCCAAGCTCCACAACTGACTCCCACATATGGAGGGTCCTGTTCAGTCCCCTGGAATCTCCACAGCTGTAGGTCTAGAGTCCATGAGTTTCCTTGAGCTTGGTTCAGCTGTCTCTGTATATTTCTCCATTATAATCATGAATTTTCAGGCAAATGGATGAAAGTAGAAAACAAAAACAAAAAACATCCTGAATGAGGTAACACAGACTTACAAAGACAAACACAGTATTCACTCATAAATGGATATTAGAAGTAAAGCAAAGGATAGCCAAAGCCCATAGTTCCAGAAAAGCTAGGTAACAAAGAAGACTCTAAAAGAGACACATGAAGCAACTTGGGAAGAGAAATTAGATGATATCTACAGGGAAAATTGGGGAAGGGGGTGATAAGAGGGAGGGGCAATGAGAAGAGGAGGGAAGGAGATGACTTAGGCAGGGAGGGATGCAGTGGAAGAACAATGAAAAAGACATCTTAATAGAGAGAGACACTACGGGCTTAGGGGGAAACCTGGTGCTAGATTAATTCCAAAGAAGCCACAAGGAAGACCCCAACTAAGACTCCTAGCAATAGTATAGAGGACTATTCCTGTAATCAGATTGATGAATACCCCAACTTTCATCATAGAACCCTTATCCAGTAATTGATGGAACCAGACACAGAGATCCACAACCAATAACCAGGCTGAACTCAATTGTCTTTTGAAAGTCAGATGTCAGCAAATACTGAGATCAAGTTCCAGCTTTAGTTTCCCTCATATTGTTTGTAGTCTCTTGATCCACTCTGTGCTTTTCCATTTACACAATAGGAATAACATTTACTGTGATGACAATACAAACCTAAGTAAACAGAGCACATGGTTCTGGGAGTAGCTTTTATGTTCATCCCAACCATTAAATCCATGTGTTAAAAAAGCAATTAGAAAGTGCAATTACAAACCATAGCCTCTATATTACCCAACTCTCATATCTGTGGCAGCTAATTCCTTAGTCTTCGTTGTGTTGTCTAGATTTAGCAATGATTGGCACATAGCATAAGGACAGTAGATGTCAACTCAATCAATGTAACTCTAGTCTTTCCCCTTTTGGCTGTAAAGACAGGTTCATAATTTTTCACAGCATTTATATTTTAATTTATACTTTTGTTTTATATTTAATAGGGTATTTTATACATTTCTCATAAGTGAATCAATAAATCTCTGTCTCCCACCCTGCAGTATATGCCTGTGTATGCTCATAAGTATACAGGTGCATTCACCTACATGCTTATCTGTGGAGGCCTGTGTCAGCATCAGCTATCTGCCTAAGCTGCTCTCTTTCTTATTTTTTGATATCGATTGCACTAAAGCTGCAGATTGCCATTTCAGGTAGCTTGGTTTGCAGCCAAGCTCCTAGAATCTACCTGCCACTCCCCTTTCTCAGTGTTGGGATTACAAGAGTGTGGTGTTATGCCAAGCTTTTATGTAGTTTCCCATCTCCCTAGCCTCATCTTAATTTTTGTGCAATCCATGATAGGCGTGGTACATAGTGAAAAAATACTGTGGACTCTTGAGCAAGTAATGTTTTAACAGAGGGAAACTTCTGTTTTTGATATAAAGTGATATGAAGGTGAGGGCTACTGTTCCCCCTCCAGTATTATAACTAGAGATTGTTATTTAATTTCAGTATTCACACGTGGTTGGTCCTGGTCCTAGGATCCCTCCTCGATACCAACTCAATAAGTGTTCATGTCATTTATGTAAGATGGAATATTTGTATATAGCCTGTGTATGATCTCTCACATGCTTAAAAACATGTCTAGATCACTTACCCATATTCTACCATATATTTTAATTTATCTCTAGATTATTAATGATAATCAAGTATAATGTAAATTCCTTGAAAATATTCTTTAAGTTGTATTGTTTCATACAAGAAAAAAAAGTACATCTTGAATACATGCTATCTGTGGTTAATTGAATTTGTGTATGTACAATCCAAGATACAAAGAGAAGAATGTGTCTAAAATAGGTCTGTTGCATATGATTTCTTTATTAAAGAAAGGCTAAAGCACAGAACACATGGAGGAGGACTGAGAGGTCAGGCCACACAGGAGAGCTGGGGTGAGATGTCTTATTATAACTTGTGCTAAAGACACTGTGTGATGGGCAAAGGAAAACACTAGAGCATCAGAGACAGCAGAGAAAATGCAAGCTTCCTGAAGGACACATCCATTTCTTTCTTGATGCCTAGAAGAGCTGTGGAGATGTTATGAGCACTTTTTTGAAGCTTGGATAAATGGTGAACTCCCATATTTCAGAGAAAACACCTAATTGGCAACGATTTTAGTAGAATGCACAGCCAGGCAGTAAATGCTGGGAACTCTTTGTTTTGGGGGATAAACTTCTGAAGTATGACCTTGCATTTCATATAACTTTGTTCTTCAAAAATTGCTGCTGTATAATACTATTGTGAATTAGTTGAAATTGCATTTGGTTAATGGCATATGTAATTAGCCATCTTATCTTGCTCGGAAAGGTACCTAACAAGAGGTAAAATGAGCTCTTTTCAGTGATTGCAAAACTACTGAGCCACAGAGAAGGGGGTCGAGACCCTTTAAAGGCTCAGAGGAAATGGAGCTGAAATTAGGACAGCACACCACTGCACATTGAAAGTATCCCTCAGGCTGGTGCTAGGCCTGCATGCACGCTGTGGTTGTTTAGCTTGGGGTTTTTGTGTAACTCCTAACAATGGGGGTGTCTCTGACTTTTTTGCCTGCTCTTGGGACCCTTTTCTTCTTACTGGATTGCCTCCTTTATCTAGCTTTGATATGAGTTTGTGCTTAGTCTCATTGCTTCTTATGTGGTGTCTGGTTGATATCACTGGGAGGCCTGCTCTTTTCTGAAGGAAAATGGAGGAGCAGTGGATCTGGGGGAGAGATGATGCATCTGGGGGACTGGGAGGAGGGGAAGGGAGGTTATGGCCAGGATGCCTTGCATGAGAGAAGAATAAAGAAAAAGAAAATATCACATAAAGGGACAGTCCAAGCCTGTTTTTACGGGTCATACTCCCAAGACCAATTTCCCTATTAAGATAATCATTAATTCAAACCGGATGATAACTTAGTTTGCTAAATCTATTGTTTATCTTATTGCAACAAAAAGGTAATTATTAACTAAAATTTAGCCACTACTTTCCTATAAAAACATAACAGAAGAGCAAACATTTATTCTGTGTTTACAATGGACCAAGTCTTGCCTGATTTCCCCAATCTGTGTTTTCATTTAATTCATATAACAATAACAAAGCAAAACAGCCAGTTGATCTCACAGTAGTAAAGAAGCAATTATTTCCTCTATCCATTTGGTTAGTGTTTCAAAAGTATTGTTCAGGACAAGTAACTCTTAGTTACATGTGGTTATTACAGTTAAAATTAACCAAAATTTGGCCAAGGATAGCTCAGTGAGTAAAGATCTTTAACTGCCAAGCCTGATGAGCTGAGATCAATCCCCAGGACCCACAAGGTGGAAGGAGAGAATGGATTCTCACAACTCATAGTCTGACCTCTGCATGTGTGCCATGGCATAGGCAGACCCACATACATATACACATGTATACACATGTATTTACACAAATATACTCTTGAAAAACACAAGTAAATACATGTCAAGATTTAACAAAATTAGAAATTGAGTTCTTCAGTTATACTAGCTATGTTCCAACTGCCGAATAGCTAAGGATGGCTAGGAGCAATCATATTGTACAGGTCACATATAGAACATTGCCAAGACTAAAAAGATTTATGTTAAGCCCTGTTTTTCTAGCAAAATCTAGCAAATCCTTCATGGAAGTCAGTACAATTAGAACTAGATGACAAGTACAACACCATCATGTTAAATCTCTTCATTATTTATAATTGAAAAATTATAAATGCCAAAATGGGTGAACAACTTACAAACCTGTGTGGTGATATATTGTTTATGATCTAATAAAGCTTTCGGGGAGATCAGAATACAAAATTCACCACAGCTATAGACGCTGGGCAGTGGTGACATATACCTTTAATCCCAGGACTCAGGAGACAGAAGCAAAAGTATCTCTGTGAGTTCAAGGCCACTCAGGGCTACATGAGAGTGCATCAGTCTAAAAAAGAGAAACAGAGCTCATGCCTTTAATCTGAGCCCTAGAGAGGTATATAAGATAGGAAGCATAGTCTCAGATTCTGGCAGATGAGGACAGGGTCCCCCGAGCCCTGTAGAGGTAAGAGCAGTCTAGTGGCTTGGTTGCTTTGCTTTTCTGATCTTCAGCTTGAATCCTAGTATCTGCCTCTGGGCGTACATTATTCATGCTGTCTGTCAATGTGTTTCTGTCAGTTCTGTTGATTGGGGAAGTATATCTAAAAAGAATGGGGGAGTGAGCAGTACATGTGAAATCACTTCAAGGAGAGTTGTGACGATGAGTTTATCATTTTGGATACTGTCTTTGAGAAACTCTTAATACTTACTTTACCACTCTCATTACTGTAGACAGGAGTGTTTTTTAAAAGTTATTTTTATTCAGTAATCAATTTATCCCAGCCTGATCATAGTTTCCCTTCTCTTCTTCCTCTCCACCAAGTCTCTCCCCCAAATCTCCCTCTACTCCATTATGCACTGCTCTTCCTGTCTTTCAGAAAAGTGCAGGCCTTCCATGTATATCAGCCAGCCATGGGATATCCAATTGCACCAAGACTAGGCACTTCCTCTCCTATTAAGGCTTGAGGCAACCTAGTAGAAGGAAAGGGTCCCAAGAGCAGGCAACAGAGTCAGAGACAGCCCCTGTTCTCTCTAGCAAGAGTCCCATTGATAGACCAAGCCACACCACTACAACACATGTGCAGTCACATGCAAGTTCTCTGGCTGGCAGTTTAGCCTTTGTTCAGTTGACTCTGTGTGTGTTCTTGTGGTGTCCTTGGCTCCTCTGGATATCATAATCCCTCCTCCCCCTCTTCCACAGGATTTTCTAAGGTCTGCCTAATGTCTGGCTGTGGGTCTCTGCATTTGTTTTCATCAGTTTCTGGATGAAGTCCCTCTAATGATAAACGGACTCCTAGTAATAGATACAAAGCTGGAACCAGCCATCTCTAATAATCAGGAAAAACTTCTAGTGGAGGCATTGGGAACCTATGCCAGCCACATAACCTTGGACCTACGATTTGCCCTGCTTACAAGATATGCTGGAATAAAGGTGGTATAGAAATCATGGGAGTGGTCAATCTTGAGCTCATACTATGAGAGGGAGACTATCCCTACCCCTGACAATACCGGGAGGGCCAGAACCCAGAGGCTGGGCAGCCTGGGAACCTAGAATAGAACCAAACTTCTAGGTCCTAACATTCTAGGAAAGACACGGGGGGAGATAATAAAGGCAAATATGAGGCAAAACTACTTTCATACTTAGCTTGCTCGCTCTCTATCTATTTATGGAGAGTGTCTTTGGGGAATTGTTTGTATATGCTAGAATTTTATTTTTATCTTAAAAAGACTCATTCATTTGATGTATATGAGTGTTTTACCTGCATATATATATATATATATATATATATATTATTAGCATGTGTGTGACTGCTGCCTGCAAAGGTCTGAAGTTAGCACCAGATACCCTGGAACTGGACTGATACATGGTTGTGAGCCCAGAATCCTCTGAAAGAGCCCCTAGTGTTGTATTTTTAAGTTTTTGTATTTCTGTCAGGTGGAACATAACAGTTTTACTAAGAATGCTATCCTTGACATCAGTATTAAACACATTTTTTTCTAATCACATATTTATAAGCATAATCTAACATCAAAAGGAAGTTGACAGAAAATTTGAAAAATTGTTTTGCTATGATTCTCATATATATCATAGGAAAGCATAACCACTACATATGGGTTGACATTCTTCATAACATTTCTACTGGTTTATTATTCACCTTTGAACAAAACAATTCTGTTATACTTCTCTACATTTTATTGTTGACAGGTAAGTTACAGTCTGTTGTATATGGCATAATGACTTTATTTGCATCTTTCTAAGGAACATGAGTTACTATTATTTGCCACAGAACAATAAAATTTGGATGTTTTAGAATGAAGTATTTGTTCCATGCCATCTGCTCAAGTTGCTTATTGAATCTATGTTGAACTGAGAGTTCTCCACATATGCTGCTGTTAGCCTAGACATTTCTTCTGTGCATTAGACCTGTGAGTTAGCAACTTGATTGTGGAGATTGTAGTTCTACCTGTGGTGGATGCTGAGATGTATTGTTCAGAGCCCTGCTTACGAACAGAGTTCCTCTTAACCTCACTGTGTGTGTGTGTGGGTGTTCACAGATGTCAAGCTGCCAGCCTCTAGGACTGTCTTGGCTGAAGACAGACAGACATCTTATCTGATCTCATGTGCCTTTCGCAGGTACTTCTCTCCCCCAGTGAACTGGCAATCTGATCATCTTACACAACTGGTGACCATTCGGAGGCAATTTCATCCTCAGAGCTTGTCTGAGGCTGGGTGAGGTTTCCACCAAGCCTGTTTTGGCCGCTCATCTTCTCCTGCTTCTATTCTCTTTATGGTGAGTTGATTCCAAACAAATTCTCTATGCCTGTTGCACACTAGACCCTATTTCAGAGTCAACATTCTGGGAAGATCAATTTTGATACTGACATATACTTAACATATGCTATGCCTAAAATCTCAACATAATTCTTGGTGCATTTCCTAGCCAGACTGTGACTAGGAGTGTCCCTGGACTCTTTTACATTATTATTCACTATTATTTGGTTGGCAGTTATATTCATTCTTTCAAATTTATTCAAAATGTTTTCTCTTATATCTATTCCCTCTGATGTAGTGCCATTGTCACTTGATAGGGGCACTAGCCTTAATATTTACTAGTAGATTCTAACTATTATTATCTACTTACTGATGTTTTGCTACATACCTTTGACATTCACTGTTCCTGTTATTGTAAAAACTCCTCACAGTGAGCACCTTGAACTCCCTGCCCAGGGTTTTCCTGATAGTTTTCAACAAAGACAGAAATATGGTGCTGAAGAGTTAGTCATGTCAGGGTTTGCCTTCACCCTTGATAGAGAAATACTGAGATGGGTGTTTCCCACATGGTCTCCTGGAAGTCCCTTGGAATTTGAATGTTAATTTCCTACACTTACAAGTTTCTGAACAATACCCTTCATTAACATACATCCCATCCTCTTTACTACTTCCTCTCTGTATATGTAAACCTTGGGATAATTGCCCATGCAATCTGGATTCGTAGGTCATTGTCTAAATCCAGGCTTCTCTAGAAGCAGACCCTAAGACAGAGATTTAAGTGCAAGGAAAAGTTAGCTGATAAAATATAAATATGATGGTTTCATCATCCTATTTAAAAATTTAGGTGCTAAAGGATAAATCTTGGTGTCCTTCACAAGATATCCAAGGTTGCTCATGATTTATAGAGGATCTTTTCTGGTCTATTGAATTGGCATATCAGGGTTGAAACCTTAAATAATCCCAGTCCTCTCTCTTTCTGATAGAAGGTAAAGCTCCAAGCTCCCAAGGTCCACTGGACCTGACAAAAATGTAGGACACCCTTGAGAGCTTTGAGATTAGTTCAAACAGGATTTCACTGGGCAAGAAATAAAGTCACCTCTGTTCTAGACACAGGAAATCTGGGTTTCTCAGTTCAGTTCCATGATGAACACTCCCACTCTCACCTACTGGACTGAGGTGGGCACTAAAGTATCTCATTAGTTTTCTACCACTAAGCATTTCTAACATAATGAAGATTAATGAAATTCCAGAGCTTACAGAGGGAGAAACAAGCACTTCTTGTTTGTGCCTTTAACTTGGCTCCTGGGGTCCCAATAGAAATGAAAGCCAGATTATTAGATTTGGAAACAAGGGCAAATGAGGAAAGCTGGAAAGCTATCTGGGCCAGGAAAAGTAAGCTTAAATCTCACACAAATTTCTTACCCATATAGGTTGAGCCTGAATGTAATTGTGTACATACTTTTGTGCTCTCTCTCTCTCTCTCTCTCTCTCTCTCTCTCTCTCTCTCTCTCTCTCTCTCTCTCTCTCTCTCAGCTTCAGAATGATTATTTAACATTCAGGCCCAGGTTTAAATACGTTTCTTCCAGGGATTACTTCCTCATCCTACATTCTGTTTTTCAGTGTGCCCTGGAGAGCTGTTCACAACTGTCATAACAATGTGTAATGTTCCAAGTTTCCTTTCTTTCATTGCACTTCAAGAAGACCAAATCTATGTTGCTTACATCTGTATTGTTAGTGCCCTGTCTCTATGCTTGATACATAAGGAGAGACCTTTAAATATGGGTCAAATAAATGAATGCTCAAAGTGGCAATTTTTCATACCTGACTTATACCCCCTTTTTATTTACAATGCAGCATATGTTTACCATATTAGAACTAAGGAGAAAAGTTTCCTCAATGCTCTCTTTCAAGGAAGTCTGGCTGGACTGGTGTGTGCCTGTGCTTCAGTGAGCAAGTCTATGCCCACCTTCTGTACCCTTGATCTCTTAATGAGTTCTGATAGAGAATAGAGGAAGCTACACAACCAAACTTGTCTCCAATAGGAGCTGTGATAGAGGGAGTTGGATAAAGCCTGGATTTTTATTTAAATACATTCATTTTATAGTTGGTTTTGACAATAGGTAAAGGGAATTTTGGTAATATAACAAAACAAAATCTTGCTCCCAATGTCTATCTCTAATATGCCCCAAATCCATCTCTCATCTCCCAAAATTATGTTTCTCACTGATAGGAAAGTCTGAAAAACTAGCTAGGGGATAGACTGACAGTCATCCAACGAAGATGTGTGTATCCTTAAATTTCTGAAATGGTGATTCCTTGTCATCATATCCTACATTTTTCTTTCCATGATTCCAAGGATTTCACACTGTATTGTCTTGTTTTTCTTGCTGCTTTCATGCTCTGATACCCAGAGTACTACAAAGATTCTCTCTTACCTATATTTATCCCTTTGCAAGATTACTTAGAGGATTCTTATTAATTGGAGAAAGTACAACTTGCTAATTTCTTGAAACCAGATTGACTTCCAGCTTGCAGCCTTCCTCTGCCCAAATGAGAGACAATTTCTCAATGAGAGAATATGTTTTACTTTCTTTTTCATTTAATTAGGCTGGGCCTGTTTTTATAGTACTATATGGGGAACTGAATACCACTGAGATAATGCAGGGAAGAACTGAAGCCATCCTGGATGAGATGAAGGGTAGTCGACTCCCAGATTAGTAAGAGAGCCAAGTCAAGACTAACAGAACTTCTCACTCAAACTACAGCTAGCTTTCTAACATTCATAGATCCACCAGGAGTAGGAAAAATGTCCATAAATCTGTAAAGAGATGAACAGCATGAAATGGGTTACTTTAAGCTGCTGTGTCCAGGGTGGCTTATTTCGCAGTGGTAGCTTACTGATACCATGCTCAAAATGTTTCACATTAAAACCACCTTTTGTGAATGAGCAAGTCTTTCTATCTTGGCAGATGGTTTCCATGAGTAACTGTCTTAACGTCTTTGAGATAAAACTAGCACAGGCAGTGAATAATCCAGCTTAAAATAATGAAGTAATCAGTATAGAAAAATCTTTAAAAGTAAATGCAAATATTATCTTTGAAGTACATTAGTTAAGAAAACAAGTTGAAAAAAAGCAACACAAGAAAATCATTTAAAATTAAGTATTTTTTTTCATGAATAAAAAATTTTGATATGCCCAAAGAGAGGATAGTAAAAAATCCAAAGGCCAATTTTATTCAAAATGCCCTTCCAGTAGTCCTTTATTGTTATGCTAATTAAACTTGATTCATAAATAAACCATAAAGCTGAGAAGTAATTGGCAAATATGGCCTATTAAGGAACTCTTAGGTGTCATAACTTTGCCCAGTTGGCTAAGTTCTTAATTCTGTATGGTTCTCTGCCAGGCCACAGGGTTTACTCTCATGTTAAAGTGACGAGCATTTGCCAAAGAAGCCGGATTTAGCTGTCTCTCCATACACCTCTAGCAAATCATCATGAGATCTCCCTGCACATCAAGGATCTCAGAGCTCCTTAAAATAGAACTTCATATTTTATGTGAGTGGGTCACAATACTAATCTGGCTAGAAATGTAAAAAAAAAAAAACAAAACAGTCTACCCTCACATTTGAAACCAGTTAAAGAAGAAAGTGTTAGTTTGCTTTAATCAGAATCTGAGCAGAGGAGAACTAGGTACCCTTATTTGCTCTCTACGCCTGGATAAATCAGTTTTCTGCCATTGTAATTAAGATAAGTCATAGAGAAACTCACTAAACAGGCCTGTAGTTGATCTCATACCCAATTGTGCTGCCACTGGAGTAAGGTAATACAAGGATTAAGTGTGTGGAGGGCTTCCCTGTTCATGTTAGAATTTTAGGAGGAGGTCAAAACTAGAGTGGAACAAAAAGGTATTCTTACCAGCAGGAGGAACTAAACTGTGATTTTCCTGGTTTTATTCATCACTTATGACATTACCTTAGATGTCACATATGTGTGCTTTCTTCCATTCAAAGCTATGTATCAACAGATACCATGTTGCTGGTGAGTTTTATAAACCAGTCCTATCCAAGCCAATCTGATGATATTGAGTCCAGTCAAGTGCAATGTAGAATAATCTAGTTCACTTCAGGGCAGTCTAGGTGTAACACTGTTCTTGGAGAAAGTTCCAGTACTACAAAGATATCCCCAACTTCTAATGTCAACTAGCAGTGCACTGTCATACTTCTGGTCAATTAGCTGTGGAGTGGGCATTTCATTGTTCTCCCAGGTTTTATTACTTAAAAATAATGAATCACAGAACTCAGGGGAAAAAAACTACTTGTATTTCTAGTTAAGGAGGTAAAAAAGAACATAGATGGCAGACAGATTAACGATGAATAAGGGTAAGTCAAAGAACTCATAGCACAGGAGCATCTGCCTCACTGGAGTTGAGACATGCCATTCTCTCAATACATGATGATGTGTGGTGATGTATTCTCTAGTCAGGAAGCTTTGTGAATTCCATTCTTCTGGGGGTTTATGAAGACTTCACTTCACAGCTATAATTGATTACATCATTTACCACTGTTGATCACCTCAACCTCAGTCCCTCTTCTGTATCCAGCAGTTGAGCTATGGGAAAGTTCTAACTGTCTAGTCATGGCTTTCAGTGATCAGCCCCTTTCCTGAAGCTGTCTAGGGTCTTCTAGCCACCATTCTTTTAGCATGAAAAAGACACTAATTACTCCAAAGATTCTGAGAACAAGGACAAAGAAAAAATTGAATTCTACAATGCTGTCCATACAAGTCCCCAAGATGGATATGACTTTTTCCAGTCCCATTAATCTTGGTCCTTGCTCAAGTATGTTGCTGGCCAAAACTATAATAATGGAACATGTGCTTTCCAAGCAGAGGACACTGTTAGCTTTCTTAGGAGAGCATTCTCATGAAAGGCATTAAGAATAAATATTTTGCTTCATACAGGTTTTATCAGTTTAAATATACTTTTATATATGTTATCATTTTAAATATACTTTTTTATTGAGTTATAATTTGTGTCATAAAAATAATTCCTCTAGAGTGTGTAACTTATGATGTTTGTGTCTGTATATTCACAATTGTGAGATCATTACCACAAGCTAAGTTTAAAATATTTCAATATTCTAAAAATAAGCAGTATATCAGATTTCAAATTCTATTCTCAGTAGGTGAATATTTGAAATCTTGGTTTTTCTGTTGGGGACAGTATTTCTGTTAACATTTTTGTTTTTTTCATTTCTCTAAACTCTAGAGAAATAGGCACATATGGTATGTGCTTAGTAGAGAAATTGATGGATGATGTGGTAACTCTTTAAAATTCTTTAAAGCTACCTACAAAAACTCTTTCCAATTGTTGCAATGGGTGCAATGAATGAAGGCTCTCTGCTTTCTCCACGTGTTTATGACAAATGGCAACTTTTTGAGCCTTTTCTGCAATGTCTAATACTTATGGGGTGTTCTTTCATGTGCTTAGTGATACTTGTATACTATAGTTAGAGAGTTGTCTACCAACACCCCTTCCCATTTTTAAATTGTACTACTTATCTTTTTATTATTGAGTTGTAAAATGCTCTTTATGCATTTTATGCCTGCTTATTGGACAATTTTCAAATATCTCTTTTATTATATCATTATATGCATTGACATCTCACTCTTTTGACAAGATCATTTGCAGCATGTAAGCATTCTAGTTTGTCAAATTGCTCTGTTGTCTTTGTATGTTCTAATCTGTTGTTTGTGCCGTGCTATGTCTCATCTTCTGATATAATGTCTATAGTAGCCTACCTAAGGTCTTAGAGATTTTCTCCTAAGGTATTTTCTGTGAGGTGTCTTATAGTTTCATCTTTTACATTTAGGTCATGGATGCATTTGAGATCATTTTTATGATAGAATGTAATGATGTAACTTAGCCTTTTCTATTGGTGCAGCACTTGCCAAAATGATAACACCTTTTCCTCTATGTTGCCTTGACACTCTGGATAACCAAGTAACAGCAACTATAGTAGGTTAATTTTTAATTCTGGTCTCTATTTAGTTCTGTTTTTCTGTATGTCAAATTTTGAGCCTAGTGTTATCCTGACTTAATTTCTGTGGCTTAGTTCAATGTATGAATTTAGGAATTAAAAGTCTTCAAACTTCCCAATCTATCATGTTCTCCCCACCACCCATTTCCCCTCTCCATTCCTCTACCACACCCCCCACATCCCACAGGTGGAATTGGGGGAAGGACAGAGAGGGAGAACAAGGAAAGAGACACTTTGATAGATGGAGCCATTATGGGGTTAGTGAGAAACCTGACAACAAAAAAATTCTCACGAATCCATAAGGATGACCCCAGCTAAGAATCCAAACAATAGTGGAGAGGGTACATTAATTGCCCTTCCCCTGTAATCAGATTGATGACTACCTTAATTATCCCTATAGAACCTTCATCCAGTAACTGATGGAAGCAGATACAAAGATCTACAGCTAAGCACTGGGCTGCACTGCTGGAGTCCAGTCATAGAGAGGGAGGAACAATAATATGAGCAAAGGGGTTAAGACCATGATGGGGACACCCACAGAAACAGTTGACTTGAACAAATGGGAGCTCATGGACTCCAACTGACAGCTGAGGAACCTGCATAAGATCAAACTGGGCCCTCTGAATGTGGGCAACAGTTGGGTGGCTTGGGCAGTTTGTGGGGCCACTAGCAACTGGAATAATTTTCATCCTTAGTGTGAAGGCAAGGGTTTAAAAGAGTTCACCAGACCCAAGATAAATGAATGATAAATAGATGTTTATTAGGGAAGAACTTACACAGATAAGAGTAAATAACCGCCTCAGCCTTCCTGCTCCAGAAGATGCATTCTCTGCCCTTTCAAAGCTCTCAGGAACACAAGAGGGCACTGAACATGCCCCTCCTATACTGAATGGGTCATGTCTGCACCTGAAACCACTTCCAAAGGTCACTACTATAACTTCACTGGCAAGGCAAGATGCCACTAAGCTAGTGCATGAACTGGTTTTTTGGAGCCCATTCCCTATGGAGGGATACCTTGCTCCTTCTAGGTACAGCGGGGAGGGCCTTGGTTCTGCCCCAAATGATGTGATGGACTTTGATGATTCCCTGTGGGAGGACCTACCCTTTCTAAGGAATGGATGGAGAGTGGGTTGGTGAGAAGGTTCTGGGAGGAGCATGGGAGGGAGAGGGCACTGGTATTCACATGTAAAATAAGATTGTTTTAAAAATAAAAAAGTCTTTAAACTTGGTTCTTTCAGGATTTTACATTGTTTGAATCCCCTGCAATTGGTTAAGAATTTCAGAATCTGTTTTCCAGTTTTTGACAAAAAGAAAAGGCAAGTTAAAATTTTGATGAGGATTGTGTTGGACAAGATCAGTGTGAGCAATATTGCCGTTTTAGACAGTATGTTTTCAATCATGAACATTTCCCATCTGTGAACATAAAAAAGCTTCCTGTTTTACTCACATATTCCTTCATTTCTTTCCATACTTTACAATTTTCAGTGGAAATTGACAGGGCTTAATTTGAGTATCTACAATCTTTGGAAAAACTCTATTGATTTGGAGATAAAGGACAGGATTCCATGTATTTAACACTGGGCATCCCTCCAGGCTCTATGAAGCTCTGCTGGCATTCTTGGGCCTTTGAGGTTCCTCTCCTCCCCATCTGTTGTGAGGCCCCCACAGCTTGGGATTTCTCTGTTTCTTCCATAAAATTATGAAATTATAAGGGATGCAGACTCCTGTTTGTCAGGCATGCTCAGTGAGACAGATGTCAAATTTTAAACTAATCGCTCACACGTTTTAATTAAAATGCTTACACAGTGCAGTTTACATGAATAAATGCAAAGAATGGTTTAGAGTTGCCATGTAAGACCCTCAGAATGAGGAGTCTCCCAGTTTCAGTCGGTACCCCCAAGAACTCAATGTCCAGTCCAGTTGCTGCAACACGCAAGAGGCTTTAATGAACAGGAAACGTTTGTGCAAACGGGCTCCTCCAGCACGCAGGCTAGAGAGAAGTTCCCTCCCCCGGGCACAGGTGTTTTTAAAGGCAAAACCCACAAGCTTAGGGAGTGGGTGGGACTCTCTGTCCATTGAGTACATGACCCTTTGAGGCCAATGGTCTCACTATTAGGGTCAACAGACCTTAGGGCCTCAGGGTGTGCTAATTAATCTTGTCTGGGCAAACTGGAGGTACAGTTATCTCTTTGTTTCTTAAGGACCCTAGTCACCACCTGCTGACTCACAAGAAAGGAGGGGCAGTGTGAATTCTTGGTATCTTGTTATCTCAGGGCCTTGTGAGGGGCCTGTTAGCAAATCCTAACAGATATTGGTCTGGGTTAGCTTTCCAGGTTGTCTGTCCTTTACTTTTTGGTCTTTCAGCAATAGTTTGGTAAATCTTTAGTGAAAAGGACAATCTGCCTACACTGTTATAAGGAGTAAGGTTTTTCCTCCCTCTGCTGGCCTTGTCCTGCTGCCATGCCAGCCCCAAACAACACACCGAGACTCTATCTGATATAATGCTGTTGGCCAGGTACTTGTTTCTTATCGGCTAGCTCTGTCTTAAGTATTAACCCATTTCTGTTAAATATAAGTACTTCCATGTGCTCTAATCTTACCAGGGAATGGGGTAGGCATCTTGTCTCCCCAGTCTCTCCATCTTGACTCCTCCTTACCACTTCCTCTTTCTTCTTCATCTCCTAGTCCCGTCTATCTAGCTTTCCTATTGGCCAACAGTGCTTTATTCATTAACCAGTATGAGAAATATATTTACAGAATGACATCTCCCATCATCTCTTTTCTGTCTAAATAAAAAGAAGGGTTATAACCTTAACATAGCAAAATATATAGCACAACAGTTATCAAGTAAGAATCACAGTTAAAAATATTTAGTCCATTAACATTTGGCAAGATTTAAAGACAATATTCCATCATCTACCCTATCTTTGTGAGTCTGAAGTCCTATATGTAACTTATCTTTAATCCTAAGGAAAACTATAACAATAACTATTTGTCTTAAACTCCATCAAAGACCACAGAAGGATAATATATAAACTCTAGAAATGACAGAGACAACTCACTGCCTGGTAAGTCACCCGAAGTTCTGTAATCTTCCATCTTCAGCCCATAGGCCATAGTGTGTCTGGCAGATTCTTCAGCAAAGCAGGAAACTTTAAACTGTCTTCTTGTATTGGCAGTTTGTCAGTCACTTGTCTCTGTATCCTGCAGACTGTGTGGCAGACTCTTCCAAGAAGCAGGAACTCTGAGCAATGTCCATCTTGAATTAGCAGTCACTTTTCTGTGGGTCCTGCATGTCCGGTTTATACAGCATAAAGTCAAACATTCCATACAGGAGCATTATCTTGTCCAAATGGCTGGTCTTGCCATATTGGAAGTAAACTCCATAACGAGTTTCTTCAATATCCATCTTCCTTTCTGATGCAGGTGGTGTTACCAGGAGCAATTATGTCTCACTGTCAAGGAAAACCCTAAACCATTTTAAATGCCATATTCTGTAGATCTTTGAAAGGTTTGAAGAATTCCTATCCATCTCAAACACATCTCTATATATCTAAAAAACCTAACTAACAACTCTAAGCTTAGACTAGCATAGGTAATTAGCTATAATCTGTACTGCATTATACATTACATTTCTAAATGAGCTATAAAAACACAATACCTAAACAAAAGGAGAAATATACACATCACAAAATTGACCTTAAATTGTATCAATAAATGAAAATCCATTCCAAAACAAAGTATTCATATCTATACCATAATCCCCTTTTTAACTTTAAAAGGAGATTGGTTGTTGTCATTAACCATTTATAACCAACCACATTTAAATGAAAACAAACATTTATAAACAATATTTGGGAATTTGGGTGTCATTCTTTCTAAACTACTTACTGCTGGTAAAGGGCACTGTCATGGGGGATTCTAAGATGATGCAGAAATCCTGGCTGTAGTCTGCAAGGCTGCTTTGTTCAAGTAGTTTTGACCCGCTGTTTCAGGGGGTCTGGTTTGATCAAAACACATTGGAGTGGAAGGAATCCACAGCTTTTTGTTTTCTGTGGAAACAAAATAGAAATCCTTTCCCCCAGTAACTTGTCCTTGAACTTAAATTTTGGAGTCAAAGCATTTATAAAATATATATATTTGATTGATCCAGCAGTATTTCTTTTAACAGTTGTTATTTCTTCAGCAGTCAAACAATACAAAGACAATATAATACAGTATAGTGTCCAGAATTTTTCCATTTGTGGCTTTTTTATTATTATGTTTCTTTTCTATTTTTTGAGACAGGGTTTGTTTGCGTAACTCTTATCTGTCCTGGAATTTACTCTGCATACCAGGTTAACTTTGAAATCACAGAAATCTGCTTGCCTCTGTCTCCCGAGTGCTGGGATTAAAGGCATGTGTCACCACACCTAGCAGTTCTCTGTCTTTTTATTATTTTTTAAACCATTTTATCTTTTTCTTTTTCTTTCCCAAGCCTACATATATTTTAGAACACATTGTAAACCTTTAGAGGTTTTCTTAATGTGAATCTGTCTTTACTGTAAATATTTATCTTTTTGTGGCCATGAGTCTTTTATCTGGTAAACAACAACATTGCTAAAATGAAAATCATAGCTGTGTTAGCTGCGATTTACCAAAGATGGCGGCAGGTACCTTTACCGCCAGCAGTGAGAGCTGTGCTCACCGCTTTGGTCTATGCTGCATCCAGCAGCATGCTGCCAGCTTGGAGATGTGGTCACTGCCATTGCCAGCTCTCATACACACCAATAAATTGTTAGCAGTGCTTCTTAAAAGCCTTGCGGTGTTTTGCCACTTATGCTGAGTCAGGAATCCTCCCTTAAAGGAGCAGCACAAATATCTGCTTGTCTCTTGCAAAGCAGAGTCCAACCGAGAAAAATGCTGCTACCAAGAAACCTTGCTTGTCTCTGTTCTTTTTTTCTAAGACTCTTTTTTTAAGCTTTTGTTAAATTGTAAGTGGAAGTTCTTATTAGCCATGTGGGCGCCATATGTAAGGAGTAAGGTTTTTCCGCCTGTCAATGGTCTTGTCCTGACGCAGTATCAACTCCCATCAACACACCGAGACTGTATTAGATATAATGCTATCTAATACAGGTACTAGTTTCTTATTGGCTAGCTCTGTCTTAATTATAACCCAATTCTATTAATCTCCACGTGATTTTATCTTACCAGGGAGTGGGGCAGGAGTCTCATCTCCCCAGTCTCTCCATCTTGACTCCTTACTCCTTCCTCTTTCCTCCTTGTCTCCTAGTCCCTCCTATCTTCCTTTCCTATTGGCCAACAGTGCTTTATTCATTAACCAGTATGAGAAACATATTTATAGAATGACATCTCCCATCACACTGTATCAATCAATTTTGTAAAAACATGCACTTATCCAAGACCAAATTTATTGGAAGGTGGGCTTCTGGCAAGAGAACTCTGTGTGTTACTGAGGGATTTTGTCGCAGCAAGAGAGAGACAAAAGCATCTTGGAAATACTAGTATCCAGCAATAGCCCTGGGGTCCTCCATTCTTAAGGATCAATTTGTAATTCTGGCTCCTTCAATAAATATCAGAATGGGCTCTCTCTGTCCCCCCTCTCTAATATATATATATATATATATATATATATATATATATATATATATATATACATTCCTCTTTCTCTCTCCCTCCCTCCCTGTGTGGTGTGTGTGTGTGTGTGTGTGTGTGTGTGTGTGTGTGAACATATGTGTATTATGGTAAATATTATTATTTAATTTGTTTGAAATAAATAAAACATTTGGCATTTCACACTTGAAAATAAAAAAGTACTGCATATGGTAGGTACTTAATAAGTTAATGTAGTTAAGTTATACATTCTTAAAAAAAGAATAGTCTCAGGTTTTGTTTGGAAAATTGTATTTAATGAGTAGTAAAATTTAATCAAATTTAAAATAATCCAATATTCTTGCTTTTTTCTGATGAAGTTTCCAGTTAAATTGTTATTATGAGTGATTCTTAAGCCCTCCCAGGAGATTTATTCTTCTCTCTCTCTCTCTCTCTCTCTCTCTCTCTCTCTCTCTCTCTCTCTCTCTCATTTGTCTTGGAGCAATCAAAGGAAGAGAGGTCATATATATCCACAAATGTTAGATTTAGGTTTGAATTGGGAGAAATTAACAATGCACAAGGAATTCTGTTGATCATTTCCACACTGATCATTATCAAGCCATCAGTAGTGAGCTGCACAAGATGACTTCCCAGGGTCCATCTGGTTGTAATTCTGAGGGGCTTAGAGGGCCCTTCCGGACATAATAACATTTTCAGTATTTCTGGAAATTCTATTTTCTTTATAGATTAGAGCTTTTCATTGTGAAGTTTTTCATCTTATTAGTTACACATAAACAATGCTGACTCAACATGCTAAAGATCATGTTTAAAAGATTAAGAACATCTCCAGATCAAGTGAACATTCATTTTGAACAAAGAATTTGTTAGATTATTTACCATAATAAATGGTATTATTTTCACAAAAGACAGCCCAAAGTGGATAGTATGCCTTCAAATTCTACTGTATATCTGAACCAGATCATCATTACAATGAAATTGCTATATCATCAGGATTTAAAAAAAAATAATTAATTAATTTTATATCCCTGCTACAGTTTCCCTTCTCTCTTCTTCTCCTAGTCCATCCTTCCCATTATCCCCCTTCAGGATTTTTATTGGGACTGATAATCAGAAAATGTCAAAATAATAACAGTTATTTCAATGAAGTACTCTGGGACTTTTGGGATGTATATACTACAAAGATTCATTCATCGATTAGAATGGAAAAAAACAAAGCAAAAGCACTTAGATTTTGATCATTGTGTTACTTTTGGACTTACTATATCAATAAGATGTGTTGAGAAAAATCCTGGAATAATAAAGAAGTAAGGAAGTGACTTATTTGGAAGTGAGGAATTTTCAGACTATGATGCATGTCTGACACCTGTGAAAGGAGATAGGACATAGAGAGCCTAGATTGAAATGGAACTTTCAGTAGTTTGGCCAGGCTGCAGCAGGCCCAAAAATGCACTAGAAATCCTTTGGGTTAAAAATAAATGAACTTTGAGGCTACAATAGATAAGATTGAAATGTTCTGGGTAAATAGTCTTTCACTATATATTTCACATCTTAAATGTTCCCTGTGTAATAGACATTTAATAAGAACAGCTATATAACTGGGATCATTTAATATGTGAGTCATATGAAAGTAGGTGTTCAAGCAGCTGGTAGAGCTTCTCATGTCATTATGTGTGTGCTTCTATTAGGTAATGATTGTGTATTATTAAATTATTTCTTGACTTTTCTTGGTTGTATTAGGCCAGTTTTGTATAGGCACAGCTTCATTGAATCTAGTTTGTTTCTTAGTTTTGTATCTCTTGATACAATATGGTATATTCATAGGAACAGGCTGGCATTCTCTTGAGTATAGACTTGTAGCATGACCAGAAGATGAAGGAGAATCAATGTCAGGTGATACTTTAAGCAACACAAAAAAGGAATTGGTTAACATTGTCACTTGTTTTGACTATGTGGTAGACAGGTCCAAAAGTTGCATGTGTTAAATATTGTAGGATATTTGTACACTTTGTGAAGAAGTATTTCTCTGATTGGTATAATATGGCCAATATCTAGGCAGGAGCTGCAGCTGGGACTTCTGGGCAGAGAGAGAACTCTGGGAAGAAGAGAACTGGTCACCAGGCAAATGTGGAGGAAGCAGGATATGCAGTATGGAGATGAGGCAATGAATTATAAGTCAAAGTGTAGATTAAAACATATATGTTAATTTAAGTTACAAGAATTTTTAGAAACAAGCCTAAGCTAAGGATGAGCATTAGTAACTAATAGTAAGTCTCTGTTGTTATTTGTGATCTGGCGGCTCAAAGAAAAATCCAATTACAAAAAAAATCACTTGTCTGTAGCTCTAACTTCTCTCATGTTGTCTTTACCCACTTCTTTTATTCTTTTGTCTCTAGGCCCTTCTTCCTGGGATCATCTTCTGTCAGGACAATGTAGCCTAAGTCTTGAGGAAAACACAACCCTGTTAAATGATAGCAGTCTTTTGACTTCTATGGCTAGGACTATATTGTAATGGATGTTGTCTTAATGGAACATTGTACATCTGGGAAAATGAGGCATTGTCAACACACACACACACTGTACAATAGTACTTCTCTGTAACTTTTAAAATTGCATTTGTTCATAGATTTTTTTTTAGCCAGCAAAATGTGGGTAGAAAGCAAAGTGCCAGATACAGCTTTCATTAGGCCTTTAAAGAATGCTTTTCTGTATTTATTCCCTCTGGACATAGTAATTATGAAGTATTGAGAAGTAAATTTATCAACCTAGAGTCATGACAAAGTCCTTAGAGGTAGGAATTACAGCAGAGCCATACAGGATACTGCTTACTGATGTGCTGTCTGCAGCTTGCTCAGTCTGCTTTTTTTTTTCTTTTTCTTTTTAGAATTATCCTTTATTTCTTTTTTTTTTTTTTTTTTAATTGGAACTTCAACTCATTTTATTTTTATTTTTTTTTTGCATATAGAGTATTTTTTATTTAATTTTATATAACAAAGTCCAATTAAATGAAAACAAACATTTATACACAATATTTGGGAATTTGGGCGTCGTTCTTTCCAAACTACTTCCTGCTGGTAAGGGGCGCTGTCTTGGGGGATTCGAAGAAGATTCAGATATCCTAGCTGTAGTCTGTAGGGCTGTTTTGTCCAGCTGTTTGGAATGTAGGATCAGCTTGTACTCTGTTTCAGGCGGTCTGGTGTGATCAAACCACCTTAGTCTAATTATCCTTTATTTCTATGTATAATTTCTTTAAACAGTCTTATGTGGCCCTCACTGGTCTTGAACTCTCTACATAGTCTAGGATGGCTTTGAACTTCTGTTCTTCCTGCTTCCATCTCTCAAGTGCCAGTGTTACAGGTGTGCACAATGGTACTTGGCTTGCTCCTACATATATCACAGTGAACCTTTTTTTTTTTTCCTCATCAAATGCTTCTGCTTCCAGCACCTCAAAAATCCTAGGGTCTCTACTACAACTTGGGTGTCACTTTCAAAGCTTCACACTCCCTGGCTCATGCAGGGAATTTGACATTGCTTTCTACTTTGTCTGAACTCAGCAGATTGCTGTAACCTTGGCTCAATAAACCCACAACATGCTTGCAAACTAGCTCCATTTTACCAAAGTTACTTGAGTGACTTTCTTATACAACCAAGAACCACCCATCCAGGGATGTCACAGTGGGATGGGCCCTCCCACATCAATCACTAATCAAGACAATACTCTATAGACTTGCCTATAGGCCATCTCTACAGAAGCATGCTTGCATTAAGATTCCCACTTTTCAGATATACTGGAAGTTTTGTTCAATTGACAAAAAACAATCTGCACATCAGTGTTTTTGGTATAAAGGCACATAATTGGCAGTTCTTAGTATGTTATAGAGCAATTTGTGGGGACTTTCCTATTTTTGGAATACTTAGATAATATATTCTAGAGATGTGTTACTTAGACTAATTATAAGCCATTATATAAATGATTTAAAATGTATCCTGTTCACATTTAGCTGACAGTAGTAAATTTAATATAAAATGGATTACCTTTAAGAACACAATGATGAAGAATTTAATCTGCAAAAATAAATGGCAATTTGTCTTGATTATTATTCTACCCACAATTGGACATTTGCAATTCCACAGTAGTGCAAATGCAATTAGTGCTAGCTCCTGTGAATGTAGGAAGTAACTGATGCAATCAACTTATGAAAAGCAAGGTTGATTGTAGCTCATGGTTTTAGAGGTCTCCATGTATTTACATCTGTTGCTTTTGAGCCTAAGTTAAGACAGCCCTTTTTTAACCCTTTTCTTGAATATGGTATAAGATGCAATAAGACTATGCAGAAACCCTCAAATTAATGCTGGACAAGGTAACCCAGTAGGAAGAAAAGGGTCCCATGAGCAGGAAAAAAGAGACAAAACTTATTATTATTTATATTATTATTATTATTATTATTATTATTATTGTTTTGTTTTTTGAGACAGGGCCTTTCTGTATATCTTTGGATCCTGTCTTGGAACTCACTCTGTAGACCAGGCTGACCTTGAACTCACTGAGATCTGCCTGCCTCTGCCTCCCAACTGTTGGCATGCACCACCACCACTCAGCTCAGAACTTTTTGTGGAGGCACGTGGCAGAGCCAAGATGCTTTCTTTACAACTAGGAAGGGGAAGAGAATAGGAAAAGGATTGGATTTTCACTGTTTTTCTATGTGCATATACCAAATGACAGGCAGACCTCCCAACAGATCACTTTAATGGTCCCACAAACTTCTAATAGTGCCAGTCTGCGTATCCAGTGTTTAATTTATGCGTCTTCAGGACACATTCCAAATCTAAGCTATAAAATAATTTGCTAATAAATTGAAGCAAATTAAGAAACAATAAAATAAGAGCAAGTACTGTAACTCAGAATAATGTTGAATATTTAAATAGTCGATACTATTATACTTCAATGAATGTGGAAAATGAGTTTGTAGTTAAAAATGTGAGTTGGCCTGTATGGCGATTTTTGAAAAAGCAGCTGAGAACTATGGAGAAGAGTCTGAATATTGATTTTATTGGACAGAACTACAGAGAAAGCTTTTGGGATTGTTATGAATTTCTCTCAAAGCATCAGCATGGTTTTCTTGTCTTTAATTTTTTTTTTAAGTGATGTAGAATGGCCAACCTGACAAAACAAAATATGTTGCTTTTGCTTTTCAAGAATAATGGAAAACAAACTTTGAAGTACAAAATTTATTAACTTCTCCAAAGCAGAAGAGCCTGAAGAATTGGAAGTATCATCCAGAGTACATTACTTACAGGAAATATGAGATCAATGCATATTGCCAAGAAGCTGGTAAAAACATCCATGAAGTGGGCTCAAGCTCCTAGAGACAGACAAACTATGGGCACAATTTCTTTATTAAGAGACTTATAGACATTACAGAAAAGCATTTATATCACATACCTGTTGGCAAATAATTGGCTTTTATACTTGGACAAAACCAATTCAATGCACACACACACATACACACACACACACACACACACCAAACACACACATATATGTATGTATGTATACATACATACATACATACATACGCAGTACTGTGCAGAAGAAGCATCAAACTTATGGTTTTATTATTAACAATCTCATTCTTCAGTTGTAGTATCAAAGAAATCTTCCCAGTAGTAACCAAGTAGGAAAAAGTGCAGTGAGGTTAGTATTGACAGTTTGCCATTCATGGGAACAACAATGAACTTCCTGTCACAATGACATTGTGGCCCAAGTCTAAGATGATGATATGAACTCAAAAAAGGATAATTTGAGGTGGGCTTATCCACAAAGCAGCTATTTAAAATAAGTGATGGGAATGTGAAAAGAATTGGGTATGCATATCAATCCCAGTTCCTGCACCTTCCCATCCACCTCAGTTCCTCCCACCAACCCCCATCCCATCCCATCCCCTTTCTGCTCCCTAGGGAGTGTGAAGCCTTCCATGGGAAGTTTTCAAAATCTATCTTATCATTTGGAACAGGGCCCAGGCACTCCCCCATGTGTCTATGCTGAAGGAGTATGCCTCTATATGGGATGGGCTCCCAATGTCCATTCGTATACTAGGGATAAATATTAATCCACTACCAGAGGCCCAGTCTTTCTAACTAACACCCACATTGGTCCTATGCTGGTTTCCCAGCTATCAGACTGGAGTGTATGATCTCCCCCTTGTTCAGGTCAGCAGTTTCTGTGGGTTTCTCCAGCTTGGTCTGACCACTTTGTTCATCACTCCTCCCTCTCTGCAACTGGATTCCAGGAGTTCAGCTCAGTGATTAGCTGTGGGTGTCTGCCTCTGCTTGCATCAGCTACTGGATGAAGGCTCTAGGATAACATATAAGATAGTCATGAATCTCATTATAGAGAAGGGCATTTAAGGTGGCCTCTCCACTATTAGATTCTTGGTTGGGGTCATCCACATTTTTCTAGTGCTGGATTTTTCTTAAAACCTATAATGGCACAGGGGCCACGCTAATCTTCTCTGTGTAATTCTAATTTTAGTATATCCCACTGTTAGGCATATACCCAAATGACCCACATCCATGCAACAAAGACATCTGTTCAACTATGTTTATAGCAGCATTATTTGTAATAGCAAGAACCTGGAAGCAACCTAGAGGCCCCTCAGCTGAAGAATGGATAAAGAAGATGTGGCACATTTACACAATGGAATACTACTCTGCAGGGGAAAAAAAACCAATGGAATCTTGAAATTTGCAGGCAAATGGACGGAACTTGAAGAAACTATCCTGAGTGCGGTAACCCAGTCACAAAAAGAGGAACATGGTATATACTCACTCATATATGGATTTTGGACATAGAGCAAAGGATCACCAGCCTATAATTTGTACCACCAGAGAAACTGGTATACAAGGAGGAATCTAAGAGATTCATACAAGAGCTCTCATCTAGTAGCTGATGAAAACAGAAGCAGAAACCCATAGCTAAATACTGAGTTGAACTGGAATCCATATGCAGAGAGGGAGGACAAGACCAGGCTATAGAAACCCACAGAGATAGCTGATCTGAACAAGGAGGAGCTAATGGACCCCCCCCCCCCGATTGATAGCTGGGAATCCAGCATTGCACTGACTCAGACCCCTTGAACATGGGTCTCAGTTAGAAGGCCTGGGCGTCTAAGGGACCTCTGACAGTGGAATCAGGATATATCCCTTTTGCACAAAAGGACTTTGGGAGCACATTCCCCATGGAGGGATACCCCCCTAGCCTAGAGGCAGGAGGGAGGGCCTAGTCCCTACGCCAAATGACAGATTT
This sequence comes from Phodopus roborovskii, assembly GCF_943737965.1. Classification (NCBI taxonomy): domain Eukaryota; kingdom Metazoa; phylum Chordata; class Mammalia; order Rodentia; family Cricetidae; genus Phodopus; species Phodopus roborovskii. The sequence continues at coordinate 30,315,271 of NW_026126416.1, read as the reverse complement.
AGTTGACCCCTCCTGGAAGGCATCACCCTCTTTGTGGAGTGAGGGTGGGATGCGATGGGAGGGTGGTTGGAGGGCATGGGAGGGCTGGAGAGAGAGAGATGAAGGGAGGGAGAGAGAACTGGGATTTATATATAAAACAAGAAAAAACCCTATAATGGCCCCCTTTATTATGGTATCTCTTTTCTTGCCTTTGCTCATCTTTTTATGAAACTCTTGTTAACTTTAGAGTCGCTGCAGCCTTGTCCAATGATTTTGTCTAAGGTGTTGTAACTGTTACTTTTCTATTGCTACCTGAACAATTTAAGGTAATAGGGGCTTACTTTTAGCTTATAGTCCCAGGGTACAGACCAACGCAGCATGGAAATCACGATGGAAAGTGTGGAAGTTGGTCACATGAATCTGAATTGAAAAGTAGACAGTGCAAACAGTGGTGCTCAGCTCAATTCTCTTCCACTTTTTATTCAAGCTATGAATGCATATCCAGCCCATTGAATGGTGTTTGTATTTGTTGTGGGTCTTTCCAACTCCATTGACTTAATTTTGAAACTCCTTCACAGACTTGCTCTGAGGCCTATGTTCATACTGATACTAAATTCCATTAAGCTGACAATCAATGCATGATATCCACCATAGGTATATACATATTTGAACATTAAAAAACATTAAGCTTTAGAATATAATATGTTTAACCTACTTTTCTCTGGGGGGAAGAATTTGGGTTGAAAAAAAAAAAGAAACCTGTAAGGATTGGATTCTTTATTTGGAATATTGTAGGCATAGTTACTTTAAACATATGAATTGTTTTGTTTATTTACTTATGTTCATCTGATAGATACACTGAACATGCTAATCCTTACTTGTTTAATATTTTCTTTCTGGCTTTCTTTTGGTGAAATTCAATTTTTCCTCCATGATAATACAAAGACATTTAAAATAATGTTTTACAAGAATGTCTGTGAAATATATAATTGAATATATTGATATTTTCTTCTTGAGAGGAAACCAAAGATAATAAGATCATCTTTTCTGTATTCTTCATACTTCTAAACATTACTAATATTTTTCTAAGTGTTCTTCTTCACAATTTGTTTTGAATTTCATCTTTTTCTTTTTTTTTTCTTGCTGTGTATGGCAACTATTTGAGGTTATTTCACAGTGCTGCAGTGGAAGGATGTTTAGTTCTTTTGTGTCTGAAATGTCTGTCCTGTCTTTTCATATGAGTAGAACTTCAGCTGTGCTAAAATTTTATATATTTATTTTTATTTTCCTGAACATTATGATGGTTAGAGTGTATTTCCATGTTTTACCTATATTGATAAACTATCTTGTCACTACAAAATGCATGAAACAGTACACACACACACACACACACACACACACACACACACACACTCACACACACACTCACACACACACACATACACACACACACATACACACACACATAGAAAAGTTAATCTATAGACTATTGTAAGTACAGTGAAGTACAGCTTTGGTCATATTGATTCCTTTTTATTTGTTTTACTCCATTCTTAATTAAAATTACCTAGAAGTAAATAGAAATAGTAATCTCAATATTGAAAATTCATATGTAACCTTGTGTTTTAGAAGAAATTTCAATTTTTAGGAAAGCTTTATGTTCACATCCAGACTGTTCAGTGTGCACAGAGATTGCCCACATAACCCTCTACCTATACATGTGTAGTTGTTCATGTTATCAGCATTCTCCAACAGACTAATGCAGAATTAATATCGATGTGTCTACTTTGGCAGCTCATTTTTACCCAAAGTCCTGCATAGGTACTAGTGTTTGCTCTTGGTGTTGCTCAGTTTATATATTTGGGTAACTTTCAACAATATGAATTTCATCATTCCACCAACGTAAGAGTCATTGTCTTAATTCTTGTGCTCTATCTTTCCATCAGTCCCCATGCTTGACAATTAGTAACTTCACTTTCTGCATACTTTGGTCTTTCTAGAATGTTTTATAGTTATAATAAAATATTGTTTACAGACCAGTTGTTTTACTCAGTCATATGCATTAGGTTTTCTTCATGTTTTTCTTGAGATTGTAGTTTAGTTTGGGTACCAGTAACTTTCTGCTTCCTGTATGTGCATGGAGAACTTGTTCATTTGTGCTGGCTAGTCTTATGTCAACGTAACACAAACTAGAGGTTTGCTCTGTTTTTGTTGTTCTGTTTGAACCTCAATGGAGAAGATGCCATTATAAGTTCAGGCTATAGGTCATGTTCTTAGTTAGTTATTGATGGGGAGGACCCAGCCCATTCCTGGGCCAGTGGTCCTGGGTTAACAGGCTGAGCAAGCCATGCAGAATAAGCCTGCAAGCGGGACCCCTCATGGCATCTGCATCAGTTCCTACCTCCTGCCCTGTTTGAGTTCCTGTTTTGACTTCATTCAGTGACGAACAGCAGTATAGAAGTGCAAGCCAAATAAACTCTTTTCTCTCAAGCTTGCGTTTTGGTGATGGTGCTTCATTGCAGCAATAGAAAGCCTAAAACACTAACAATGTACTGAAGGATATCTTGGCCATTTCCAAGTTAGACAGTTGTGAGCATAGCTACTATAAGCTGCATATAGGTTTTTGTACAAAAATTCCTGTGCTTAAATATTAAGATGCACAATATCTGGGTTATAGAATAAGAGTCTACTTAGTATTTCAGTACAACATTCCTGCTTCAACATAATGCAACTGTCTGTTTCACCGGCAATGAATAGCATTTTTCTTGCTCCCCCCCATATGGAAGTGTTTGGTGTTGTCCTTGTTCCAGATTTTGCCATTTGAATACATCTCTAGTTGTACTTTATGGTTAATGTAATTTCTATTTCTCTAACAACTTACCTTGTGGAACATCTTTTCATCTGCTTATATTTATTTTGTTTAATGATGTTTAATGGTCTCCCTTTTATTTTTTAATTTAGTTTAAAGTTTTTTGATATCAAATATGTATTTACAAATATCTTCTTCCAGTTTTCTAATTTGTTCTTTAATTCTCATTGTATTGTAATTTACAGAGCAAAATTTTAGAATTTTTGGAAAAGTCTAGTTTATCAAGGTTCATGCCTTTGGTAATACAATTATGAAGCTGTTTTCAAATCCAGCTAGATTTCATTCTATATTATATTCTCAAAAGTTTTAAGATTTCACATTGGCATCTGGATTCCACCTTGACTTTTTAAGAACAGTGTAAGGATTTGTTCAGATTAACTTCGTTGTATGTGAATGCTTATTTGTTCTAACACCAGGAATTGAAACATCTGTCATTGCTCTGCTTCATTGCATTTGGTCCATTGTTGAAGGTAAGTTGACTATATTCACGTGGATCTATCTTACCATTCCCTACTCTGTTACACTGGTGGATTTGTCTTTTCTTTTGCTAATATCACATAGTATTGATTATAATAGTCTTATGATGAGTGTTGATATTGGATAGTGTCTTCCCCTATACTTCATTTCTTTCTTTTTATTCATATTATTAAACACTATTCTGTTCCCTAGAACTTTTTTTTACTCATATGTTGGGCTTTATTTGAATGTTCTTCACATATTTTCTGTATTTCTTTTCACAGTTCTTTGGATAAATTTATAAGATTCATTCATTATCAAATTGTTTTACATTGGAAATTTATGTCATTTATGAGTGTGACTCAGCTAGACTCAGAGAAGCTATGTTAGTCAGGGTTCTCTATAGTAACAGAACTTGTAGAATGAATTTCTATATAAGTATCTATATATCTATCTATGTATCTGTGATCATTATCTATCATCTTTCTTTCTATCTCTCTCTCTCTATCTATCTATCTATCTATCATGTATGAATTATAAAAAGTGGCTTATTTGAATGACTTACAGTCCAGCTAATCCAACAATGGCTAGCTATGAATTCAAGAATCCCATAGTTGCTCAATCCATGAGGCTGGATGTCTCAGCCAGTCTTCAGTATATACTGAATACAAAAAAAGGCAAAGAGCAAAAGCTTCTTTCTTCCATATCCTTAAACAGCAGTTGTTCTCAACCTCCTTAATGTTTTGGCCTTTTAATACAGCTCCTCATGTTGTGATAACTCCGAGCCATAAAAGTATTTTCATTGCTACCACATAAGTGTAATTTCTCTACCATTATGAGTCATAATATAAATGTCTGTGCATTCTGATGGTCTTAGGCAACCCTCTGAAAGGGTCATTCAACCTTTAAAGTCTTCTAGCAGAAGGCATGGGTCAGATTAAATCTGGATTAAAGATATGGATTAAGGGTGTGTCTTCCTGTCTCAATATCAGGATTGAAGATGTGTCTTCCTACCTCAAAGATCTGGATTAGAAGTAGATCTTCCCATTTCAACTTAACCAGAAATCCCTCACGGGTGTGTTCTCCATTTTTAGGTTTGACTTAATTCCATATGTAATTGACAACCAAGAATAGCCATCACAAAACCTATCAAGGTCATTTGCAAAACAAATCAACAATTAGTAAAGAAGCCTCAAAAGCTGTCATAAATGTTCTTGAAATTTAAGTTGAAGCATAAGGAAGGCATGAATAAAGCCAGTACTTGTTTTAAATTATAATTGTCCATAGTTTTGTAAGATTTTACATTGAATTCTTGCAATTACATTGAATTCTTAGAATATATCTAACTGTGGTCTTTTAATTTTATTTAGAATTTAAGGGATCACTTTAATTTCCATGGAGAGTTTCTAATCTCATGAAAGTTTGGTTCTGCTATTTTGTTATTCTTTTACTATTGTTCTTGATAATTTGTAATTGTTGAAAAGGGAAACAAAAATGGAAGCCTAATTTTCTCCCTCACATTGGCATTCACATTGGCTTTTTTCAAGGAGACCTGATCAGGGACGTCTTCTATGTCATCGGTTCTATTATCTGCAGGGTGAATGTTATTCTTTTCTCCCTTTGATGCAGATTCAAATTATTCTATTGCATTTTAAGTTTTTTTTTCTCATCTTACCTATTGTATTTCTAATGACTTTTTGTTCCCATTCTTTGGGAGCCACAGGTTCATGCCTTTTTGTGAAGATTACAAATATTTCCGCCCCCCTAAAATAACTTCCCAAGTGTTGTAGAAAGTATTTTTTTTTACAAAGTTTACTCTACTGGGGTTATAATGATATGTACATTTGCATTATGATTTTCAGTGGTTAGAGAGATGAAGGCCTAAAGATAACTTTTTCTAGCTAAGGAGACATTTAAATGTGCTGTGCAGACTGTATGCAGCCCTGCTCACACCTGCTTGTCAGATTCAGATGGAAGGGAAACAGTTTTGCATAACTTCCCAACCCAATTATGAGTGTTTTAGGATTGGTCTCTACCTTAGTTCTGCAGTCACAGAAGTGATTTAATTATGTCTTCACCACAGGATTCTGGGGATGGTTTCAAATTCTGACAAATTACAGGAGAGAGATTTCAATAAAAAAGTGAGGCTCAACACTTTGTGACTTGGTTCATTCGGTTCCATTTTATAATTTGTTCTTTTGTAGTGTTACTATCTTTACATAGTTATATAAAGCTGTTTTATGAAAATCCCTTTCTGCAATGCAGGGGTTGTAGGGAAACATTTTGAATTCTGTCAGACATAGACTTTTCATTGGTTCATTGACAGAAACTATCTCAGGGACCTCCAGAAACCAGCAGGACTTTTTTATCCTTGCTCCAAACATCTACGTACTTATTGTTCTCAATTAACATGTTACTATAATTAGTTCCTCTAAAATGTGATTTTGGCCATTTTTGTTTTAGTGAAGCCTGTAGAGAAGACTTTCTATAAATAGGGGTCAAGTTCTTATCCATAAGGTTAATGTCCTGAGACTATCAACATAATATTTTCATGCTACATATTTTTATTTTACAAATAATGTTTTATTTACTTTTCTGTTTTCATAATAATTTTTATTAGAGTATATGCTGAGGTCCATTTTGCTGGAAACCCATTTAACATTGTGTGTATTTTTAAGTACTAGTATCATTGTTCCGTATATAATTCCTCCTACTTCTCTACCTTATGAATTTTATATATTCAAACACTAGTCTTAGAGCTGGATGTTTGAGACCCTGTCACCCTTCTTATTTTTTTCAAGCTCTTTATGCTGTCAATCAACTTTTGGATGAGGATTGAATTTTTCAACTTTATCAGTATGTTTTTGTCATATTTGGTTAGTATTGTTATATCTTTAGGCATTTAAAAATTCTGCCAACCTCTGTCATCTGCAAACCCACCAGCCTAACTCCAGACTTGTGGCTGTGAACCCCCTCCATTCATAAGTCCCTTCTGCTTTGCTATAGACCCATGATTTGGGAGCTACCTTCTCAATTAAACAGTGCATCCGGTATCTTTTCCTGGTTTTATGAAGGTTGCACAGGCCTGATCTATGAATGGCCAAATTATTGCATCAGAAACAGAAAGAAGGTCATATGCTCAGGTCAAATCACATAAACAAAAGCAAAAGAAATATGAATGGCACAAACAGCATCTCTCCCATTGAACTCTTGAGTGTTACAGAACTGTTATTTAATAAGAGATACCTAGATGAACTCCAGAACACAGAATTTAAAATGACAGTTGTGGTTGGAAAGAAAATGGTCCCCAAAGAGAGTGGCACTAATGAAAGGTGTGACTTTTTTGGAGTAGGTTGTGTCCTTGTTGGAGAAATTGGGTTTTGAGGTCTCATATATGTTCAAGATACCATCCAGTTAGATAGACTACTTCCTGTTGCCTGCAAGATGTAGGGCTCTTAGTTACTTCTTCAGTACCATGTCTGCCTGCAAGCTACCGTGTTCCACCATGATGAAATTGTGGTCAGAGGTAGGACAAGGTAGATACTGGGCTGTTTATAACTGGTTGGAAATTGGATATTTCCACTCAAGGAAGCATACCCTTAAGCAAACAGCCCATTAAGTATTTTCAGATTTAGATGTTGCTATTTTCCATAAAATTCTAGGTCATATTATGTATATGGTCCAGACTCAAGTCTTAGAAAAGTTCCTACTGAAGTATATAGCCTTTAACCTGGAAATTACGATGTGTCCTCTGATAATTATACCTTGGTATTGTTAGCTCCCTTCCACATTATGATAGAACTTGTCTTTGTGATCATTTGAGTAGCAGAAGGCATAGTATATAGTACAGTAAACTGTGCATTCTATTAGATGGTTTTTTTGAGGGGAAGCCAGATGACATTTTGTGATAGTGTTGTGATGTGGTCTGTAGATGAAGTTTCTTTCTAATAATTAAGTCATTGGTAGTGAGCTTAGCTGTGATTTCTTCTTCTAAAAGTCCATAGCTCACTGGTAAGGCTCAAAAGCAACCTTCCAGAAGATTCTGTACCAGCCTGGTCACACCTCTAAGCTTTCTGGGTTTAATGAACCATACAAAGAATACAATTTTATTGGTTTAGCTCTTACACAGAAAATTGATATGTAGCAATAATCGATGCACTGCTTGATCTACCAGCAGATGGCTCTCTGTTTTCAATTTTACTTCCATCTTGCCAAAAGTCTTTCTGATGAGAGATGGGGAGATGGCTCCAGTTAAGAGTACTCAATCCTCTTGTAGAGCACAAGAGTTTGGTTCTCAGCACCTACAGTGGACAGCTTACAGCTACCTGTAACTACAAGTCCAAGGAATGTAACACCCTTTCCTGTCTACTATGAATATCCGCATACAGGGCACACAAATACATCATGGTGTGTATGCATGCACGTATGTGGGAGGGAACACACTCACACACACACACACACACACATACACACACACACACACACACACACACACACACACACACACAATCTTAAAAATATCTTTGTAAGGTGTAACCCGAACTGGTCATCTCCTATGACCAGGCAAGACTTCCAGTTGAGGGACTGGGATACCAACACAGACACAAACTCTGACCTACAGTCTGACCTGCCTATCAGATGTGACTGGACTAAGAGTGACACAGAGATTGTGGGAGAGGCCAAACATGACTGGTTCAGCCTGAGACCCATACAACAAGAGTGAATCAAACTCTGACACTGCATAGAGTGCCAGGATCCAGAGGCTGGATGGCCCAGTGACCTAGGACAGAACCAATCATGCTTGAAGGAAAAAATATGTCAATGTAATGATGCCTAACAATATTATGCTATACTCAAAGATTGGTGCCTAGCCCAATAGTCATCAGAGAAGCTTCATCCAGCAACTTGTAGAACTAGATGCAGAAATTCACAGCCAAAATTAGGCTGAGCTCTGGGAATACTACTGAAGAGAGGGAGGAAAGATTGTTGGAGCCAGAGGGTGCAAGGACACAACAAGAAAACTCACAGCATCAACTAATCTGGGCTCATAGGAGCTCACATGTTCACATCATCTGAACCGAAAACCAAGGAGCCTACATCTGACTGACTCAGGCCCTTTGCTCATACGTGGCAGTTGTGTAGCTTGGGTTTCTTTTTTCTAAACAGCTTTTTTTGGATCTTATTTATTATGTTGAGTTGCCTTGTCCAGTCTTAATACAAGGCAAGGTATTTAGTCCTATTAAAACTTAATATGCCTTGTTTTGGTGATGTCCATGGGAGGTCTGCCATTTCCTGAATAGAGACAGAGAAGGAGTTAAAGAAATCTTCCTACTAAAACCCATTCTGTAGCCATTCTTGAGACAACAGTTCTAGATAAATAAGCCAGGTGCAGGAAAAATTCCTCAGTGTTTGAGGAGCTTCCAAACACCATTGAGGAAATAACTTTTCAATCCATTTGCACTTTGCCTATCTTCCAACTAGTGAAAACCCATTCTTGAGTCTGTGGCCCATGGATACTAAATGAAGGCAACTATTCACCATGTTCTCTTCATTCACATGGCAATCTCTAACTGGCAAGAACCACGATCTCAGTGCAGTCACAATTGTTGATCATTACATTTTCTTGTTGATTTCTGGTTGCTTCGATCATTCTATAGAACGTGGGGCTTTATTAACGGAAGCAAATTTACCCTCTGCCATGTACAACCACAAATAAAGTCCAAGCACTTCAGGTGAGCATCACCCTGAAGTCATATGTGAGCTCAGCATGAATTATGATACTTGTCTTCTATTCCTGCATAACAAGTTAAGGTGCATAAAGTGAGACAAATTTATTATCATGCAGCTGTATGGCTCTGGCAAAGGTATGCTCAGTCTGAAATCAAAGTATTAGAGAGATCACTCCTCTCATCTGTGTCTTGGAGTTCTCTTCAAACGTGCCTTTTGTTTGTAGACCTCATATCTTTAGTTCCAAGAGGCTGCTTGTTCTCCCCTACCATGTGGCCTTCTCTATGCTGTGGGAGTTTGCTTCTTTATGGCTTCAAGGAAAGTATGTCCTCTCTTTTGCATTTCTCAGATTCTTCCCTTTCTGGGTTCTTTGTCTTGCACAGGCCTCATTGATTAGGCAAGTACACCAGAAATTTACCCTTTTGATGAATTTAAAAATGCCTTATGAGGAACTTTAACTATATCTCTGAAGTCCTGTCATCCATGCCAATAATGTAAGTTAATTAAGGGAGTAAAATCCCATTATTAAAAAATTCTTCCTATAACAAGGGATGCACATAAGAAATTTGGAATCATATACTTGCTTCTCAATTCTTCACCATCTTCAGTTATGAATAACCAGCAGTCTGATATTAACATATGTTCCCACTGTTAGCAATGTTTCATTCTTTAAGTGATGCAAACAAAGTCATTCTGAGGTAGCCACCGTATTCCACACTGCCAACATGGTGGGGATGAGATGGGTTTGGTAGTGCCCATTAACTATCTTTAGAGTGACTTGTAATTAACCCTTATTGAGATTCAGAGGGAGTACTGTTCAAGTCCTGAGCAGGAGAGACCTGTAGATATAGGTGATTTTACATACTGAAGTATGTGTGGTGTAGAAGAAGAGAAGAAACTATGTGCTTTCAGTAATAAGAGTAGCTTTATCTCCAACTCAAAAATTTCTAATTTAATTATGAACAATCAGTTATTGAAAGAAGTGTTTTTCCAACTGATGTGTTCTAGCTTAATTTCTGTTACTGTGATAAATATCATTATCAAAAGCAATGGGGGGGCTTATTCTATCTTACACCTTCAAGGATGTAATCTTTCACTGAAGGGACTTAGATTAAGAACTCAGGTAGTTCCAATACCTTTCGTATACAACTCAGGCCCTCTTGCTTAGGGATGGTGCTATCTACATCGAGCCAAATTCTCCTACATCACTTAACAATGAAACAATGCCCCACAGACATGTCTAGGTTGACTTGCATGAAGTTAAGTAGTAGAACTTACTTATTTCCAAATGGGACTCTGTATGATGAACTCAAACCATTTTTTATGGTATCTTAACATGGATGATGAATGTTTTTGTTAATGTTATAAAATTGATATTTGGGCGTATTATGATGCTGTATTATAAACATGGAGATGTAAGTAGATAACTGTTGAGTTTTTTCTTTTTTTTTTTTTTTTGGTGATAAAAGTACCATGGAAAAAACAAGTCAAGTGTTTATCTCACAGTTTTAAGGTACAGTCCATCATGATGAGAAATTAAGGCAACAGAAGCATGAAGCAGCTAGTCATATTAATTAGTGCACAACTGCATTTAGCTTGCTTTCTTCACTTTATACAGTGCAGACTTCACTACCTAGGGAATGAGGGTCACCCACAAAAGCTCTTCTCCCAGGTTACTCTACACTGTGTCAGGTTGATAATTAACACTAACAAAAGCACTAACTGTGTCAGTTAACACATTGCAGTTGCTACATTAAGAAATCAAAACAATTGGGCCCAAATTTGAATTCTCCACTTCTCTTCCTGTTTCTTCTGTCTGTCTACAGTATGGTTGCTGGCCTGTTTGTAGTATGTATATTGTATGTCTGACAAATTTGCCTTTGTCATCTGTGAGTTGTGTGTGTGTGTGTGTGTGTGTATGTCTGTTGAGCCTCAGAATCCATTGCTGTCCCTAACAAAGGGCTTTTCTCTGTAGTTATTGAACAGCAGAAAAAAATGGCACAAGAAAAGAATGTAGGTCACTTTTCCTTAATAGAATTGTACAAGGAAATAAATTTTACTGACCTCCAGCTGACTCAGAAGATCAAAAAAATATAAATATAGCAAACGGACATTATCAACCTATACTTATGTTGCCTGCAACATTTATGGCATATATTTGCTATATAAGGTTGCTTTCAACCTGTTGGCTGATTCAACAAATGATTGCTAGAGCCCACGCATATACACATGCATTAATCTGGGTCAGGGCATGTGAGTGTACATGACATATGATTAAAACTATGCATTAGCTTAGGTTGTAAAAGGTGATTGCATAGGAAATGCAAGGCATAATGAGGTTTGTTACATTGTTCTCCTAAAGCAGGTTGAACTTAAATAGGCAGACTACGCAGTAGGATAACAAGTTAAGTGTGTAGCCTTAAATGATCTCTAGTGGTTTTATTAAATTTCCTGTGAGCTCTGCCAAAATTTCAGTCTTTTGTAGGTCAAAGGTACTTTCATAAAAATGTATCTTCACAAGTGAAAAAGGTTCACAAAGTGACTGCTCATGCCACATGGGTAGCACATAGCTGCTCTGCTAGAAGCTCACTCCGGCCAATCAAAGGGTCAGTACTATTATTTTAAGAAAAGGAAGCCATACTTCACAAAACAGTGACGTTGTAGACAGACTTGAGAAAATCATTTTCAAATTACACATTTAATTCATTCAAATTATTTGGGAAAACATTTTCACATGGATGAACATCAGAACCCAACACACCTCCACTGTGTCATGACACTTGCTTTTTCTTGGCTGGAAGCCACATAAGTTGGTTACAGAGGTTAATACTCAAACTCAGAATTACTTTTAGACATTGGTGAAATATGACAGCAATGAAAATTTGCACTTGGTGATATAATGAAGAGTATGAATCTTATTTTAATGTGTGTTTAGTAACCTTATTCTTATATGCCCACAGAAAACCCCAGTGGAAGGAAGGCACTATCTCCTATTGCTTGCTGTGTTGCATATTTCATGTTTCTCCAGTAGAAGGTATATTTGTTACAGTCACTGACCCTACACTGAGACAGTATTATCACTCAAAGTCCATAGTTTTTCTCAGGATCTATTCATGGTGTTGGACTCTCACACATTTTCTGTGATATTTCTCCTCCCCCCTGACTGCTCTTCACATAGTGTTATTTCTCTTTGCTAACAAGACCGTGTGTTCTGCCTACTCATGACTGATATTTACCTATCTCCATTGTTCTCCTTTTCCACACCACCATATAGCTGGAGTCACATCATGTACTTTCTTAGGGTTGGATTCTTCTACTTCTACTTAGTCATTATGATGGTTAGTGTAGTCAACTTTATAAGCTTTGGTATTTCCTGAAGACAGTCTTCCCAGTCCTCCAGGGAAACGTACGAGGGATTATTTAGCTGCTGGATATGCTTGTGAAGACTTCTTATGGTTAGGTTTACAGTGGGAAGTCCCACACTAAAAATGGCAGTGCCATTTTCTGGGCTTGAGTTCTGGACTGTATAAGAAGACAAAAGTAGGGTGAGCACAACCACTCATTACTCTCTGCTTCCTCATTGTGGATGTGAGGTAAGCAGCTTCTTCAAGCTCATACATATTAACTTCTCTGCCATGTTGTATTGTACATGGGTAAAAATAAGTCCTTTCCACTTTAAGTTGATTTTATCACAATAACAGGAAAAGAAAATAAGTTTGTATTGTTCATTTTTATTTTTACTATATCTATTATGTCTTGATATCCTATTTCTTATAGCTATTAATTGCCTTCTAGTATCTACATGCTCAAGGTTTACATACCAAAGGGTACCTTGGCCCCTTTCCTAATTTATCTATTAGGGACAATGCTTGCAAATATTACTGTGAACATATTTTGCATGAAACACTATTTTTGTTTGATTCAATATTAAGAAGGGTGATTGCTGGGCATATAGTAAGATTACCTTTAAGTTTGAAGCCAATCACCAAACTGCCTTTCAAAGTGGCTGTATCATTATATATCCTCATTGATAATGGAGAAGATTTTGTTGGTCCACATCTTTGCTAGCATTTAAGGCTGTAAGTGTAGTGGTGGTGCTTTGCAGCTCTAATTTGTCTTTCCTGATAGCTTTTGATATAGCAAATCTTTCCTTGTGCATGTCTGCCATATTTCTTTCTGTTTCTGCTATATTATCAGATAAATCACATTTTAAAAATCAGTTTGTTGATTGTTGAATTTTAATACTTTTTACATATTTTAAGTGACAATATTGTGTTGGAAATGCCTTCTGAAAATATTGTCTTCTATTCAGAGGCTTTCCTTTTTAGTTTCTTGAAAGTGTCTTTCATGGAACAGCAATTTTACATTTAAATGAAGTCCATCTTATTAATTCTTCTTTTCACGGCTGTGCCTTTGGTGTTGTGTAGAAAAAGATGCTATTAAACCTAAGGTCATCTAGCTCTTCTCCATTGTTATCCTCTAGGAGTTTTATGTCTTTGAATTTTAAATTTATATTTTTCTTCTACTCTGAGGAAAGTTTTCTCAAATATACAAGGGATGTGGTGAAACTCATGGTTTTGCATATTTAGTTGTAACACCATTCACTGCAAAACTTTCTTTGCTCCATTGTGTTGCCTTTGTACCATCCTCAAAGATCAGTTGAAATATGTGTTGCCAATTCTGGTTTGTCTTTTCTATCATAAATATCATATTGTCACTATTACTGAAGATTTTTATTGAGTTAGAAGCTGAGTAGTATATACCTCACAACTTTGTTCTTCATTAATATTATATCATTTATTTGGGTCATATAATTTATATATTAACTTAATAGTCAGTTATCAATAACCACATAATAATGGCTGGTATTATGTTTGAGGTCTATCAAATTTGTAGAATTAGTTTGAAAGAGTTGGAGCATTGTGACAGCATTGAGTCAAAGACCATTAACCCAGAATATCCTTTTAATTCTTACATTTTTTGTTTTATTTTGTTTTGTTATTTTCCTTTTTAATTTAAAATTGAAACAAGCTTGTTTTACATGCCAATCCCAGTTCCCTCACCCTCCCATCCTCCCCATCACTCCCACCAAACTCCAGCCCATCCCCTGTCTGCTCCCCAGGGAGAATGAGGCCTGCCATGGGAGTCTTCAAAGTCTGTCATATCATTTGGGGCAGGGCCTAGGCCCTCCCCCATGTGTCTAGGCTGAGAAAGAATCTCTCTATGTGGGATGGGCTCCCAAAGTCCATTCCTATACTAGGAATAAATACTGATCCATTATTAGAGGCCACATGGACTGCCCAGTCCTCCTAACTAACACCCACATTCAGAGGATCTGGGTCAGTCCTATGCTGTTTTCCCTGCTATCAGACTGGGGTGCTTGATTAGGTCAGTTGATTCTGTGGGTTTCTCCAGTCTGGTCTTGACCTCTTTGCTCATCACTCCTCCCTCTCTGTAACTGGGTTTGAGGAGTTTGGCTAGTGTTTAGCTGTGGGTATCTGCTTCTGCTTCCATCAACTTTCAGATGAAGGCTTTAGGATGGCATATAAGATAGTTGTCAGTTTCATTATACGAGAAGGGCATTTAAGGTAGCCTCACCACTATTGCTTGGATTGTTAGTTGGGTTCATCCTTGTAGATCTCTGGGCTTTCCCCTAGTGCCAGATTTTTCCTTAAATATATAATGGCTCCCTCTATTATGGTATCTCTTTTCTTGTTCTCCTCTGTTCTTTCCCTGTCTCAATCTTCCTGTTCCCTCTCTGCCCACCTCTCCCCTCCTCTTCTACCCTTCCCTTTCTCCCAAGTCCCTCTCCCCCCTCTCCATGTTTTTTTTTTGACATCTTGTAATAGGGTTTTATTGTTTACCTCATATGTATTTGTACCTACTGACCCATGAGGTATACTAATGTAAATAGTATTACGTTTGAATTTTAGTTTTCAACTGTTCATTTTTAGTGCTAGAAAGAAGTTGGTTTATCTATTTGCTCAGTAGCTCACCCAGTTATCATGACTTACTTTAGAAGCTTTTCTACATAAATAATCATGCTATATATAAACAAAGACAATCTTATTTCTCCTTTTCCATTTGGTATGTTTTTTTATCTATTTATCTGTTTAATTGCATATAAATAGTATTTATAGTATGTTGTTGATAGGGAATATAGGAGAAGAAAAAGCCTAGAGGAGAAAATAAGTAGGAGACCATTTCCCTTGATATCAGTGGATGGACTTTGATATTGGAATGTAAAGTTATATGCACCCTGCCATTTGGGAAATAGTGGTATGTCTTACTTTATGTTTTAATACACATTCTGGAGCCATCAATTAAGTGCAGAGTTATCCCACAGAATGAGAAAGGAAATCTTGGTCAGATTTTGTAATATATATATATATATATATATATATATATATATATATATATATGTATGTATGTATATTCAGATATAATACTATATATATATATATATATATATATATATGATAGAAGTTTAGTGACTAGAATATACAAAGCACCCCCAAGTAATAGCATTCAACAAATTAGCTAAGTCTGTTACATCTCCTCATGTATTTTTGGTTAGGGAGAACCTAAAGTCCTAAAGCCCCTGCTACTCCACTTTTTTGCCCTTTAGAAGCAGATGAGAAGACACTACAGCTAAAGAAGACACCACACACCTTGGTTGCAAGGAATAGAATAATCAAGCTGGAGCTGAACTTGCAGCCCTCGTTCTGCTGGCAAGGTTACAAAATATAGAGTTGTGCTATTCAGGTTGCGTGGGGAGAAAGGCATAAATGATTTTATCTTGTGAACTATAATAACAACATGCTAGGTAGAATATCTTCACTACTAGAAGAGTAATAGGACTGTCATAGGTACAACTAACTGCTCTTTGCTTTGGTGTGAGGCCTGTTGTATAAGATAGAATTCATGCTTGGTCCTATAGACATATTCAAAAGCCCATCACTGGGCAGGTTATATATCCTAGTGAATAAAATGATTAGCTAAATTGAGATGGCATCAAACTGCCCTTTAAATATTTAAGTGTATTCTCACTAAGAAATGCTATTCTGAGAAGTAATTAGAGAGGAGTAATTCATTGCAACGAATGGTTGAGATTTCAGACTTTGGTTCTCAGGTGCTGCGAATAAGAGACCTCGAACACTCAGCTGTAAATGGGAAGTTACTAACACACTGTCTAAGGCTCCGGTAACAGTGCAGAAGTGGAGTGGAAATACAGGAAGAGCTGGAAGATAAGACTAAAATGCCATTTCCTGGGCCTGACACAGCTGCTATAATCAAAACCTCACTGTAGCTGCACTTGCCTGCATTGGGGCTATGAAGAGTCAGTCATGAATAGGGGAGAGTCTGACAGAGTTTAATCACTCCGAGATGAACAGTTGGCTGCTGATATATTCTGCAGAAGGTTGAGTCATTGTCTTAGGCTCTTTTACTGATGAGTCCACCAAGCTCCATTGGACAGTTCAAAACTCATGGTCACAGAGATAACCCTGGGCAAACTCACTGGGTGACAGTAATGAGAATTCCTGTTGTCTAGCAAGCAAACACACAGACACAAACACACACACACACACACACACATACACAGAGAGAGAGAGGGGGGGGCGGGGGAGGGAGGGAGGGAGGAAGGGAGAGAAAGAAGGGGAAGGAGAGAGGGAGAGAGAGAGAGAGAAGCAGACACAGATTTCACTTCCATTTTTAAGCTTCAGGAGAATTATCAGTTCCTATCCAAGTTATCAATCCAGTTATTTCTCCCAGGAGTTATATATCCTTTACATGGGAAACATCTTGTTGCTAAAGAGAGCAAAGAGGGCGTCGTCTATGGTGGAAACCAGCCGCACTCCATTCAGGTCCCTTTGGATACATTTTGCTGTTTTTGTGAGACTCTTATTTTAGAGTTGATGAGATGCTACACAAAGTCTGGGCTTGCAGCTCTTGTTCACGGAACTGTCATTTTTTAATGCTCAAATGCAGGCACATAAAGTCAGAAACACCTGGAAATTTACTCCCTGGCTTCTGTGTAGTACCTTGCTTAGTGATAGAATCTAAGTTACCCTTCAAGGTTTGGCCTGAGTGAAGCATGAGACCCAGACTTTCATTTTCTAGCAGCCGTCAGTGTTTCCTGAATTGGCTTCTTTTCTCTCCCGGATTTGTTTATCCCACTTCTTTACTCATTTCTCCTGGGAGCACTTCCTTAATAAATTGTGCGTGTATGAATTCCTATTTCAGGGTTTGCTTCTGGGAAACACAGCCTTTAGACATTGGGAAAAGTCTTATGTATTCCTGAAAGAAAGCACAGATATAAATTTAAATTTTTCTATAATTCAATAGGTCACCTGCCATAATGTTAAAATCAGGACCCATGACTGCAAATAAAAGGTAGAGGACATTTCAGTTGAAAGCATGATAAATACCTGTTTGAGTTTTGGTTCTTAAAAATTCATTAGAGTAAATTACATTTGTAAACATGAAAAGGGCTAATTTTGAGATATAAAATACTAACCCTCTGAGATCTAGCCAGTAAAATATGAAACTGGAATCCTTCTGAGGACATGTAATTTAGGGATTCTTTAAAAACACAAGGTTTATCTGGATATTTTCCAAGCATAAGGGGGATGTGGATGCTGTGCAATCTCTCTTTTTGTCAGCTTTACACTTCTGGGATTGGTAATGTATACAAGGGACTAAAGAACTGGCTCCCTCAGTGGCAACAAAGAAGGAAGAAGACAAAGATTTCAGTAGTGTAAGAAGGCTAGCTCCGAACAGGATAAATTTATCCCATAGAGGGCCTATGCAGTCATTGTTCAAATGTGCATGTTCCCTATACAAGCCTTCCTGAGAAATTTGTGTCAGTCTTGCCACCTGCTCCTTCTCCATGACTCTTATTGGTGGTGGCAGCACAGAGACCGGTGGTATTGGATCTTGACTTGTTTCTCTTTGTTTTGCCCCTCCCCCACTTTATTGCCATGGCCTTGTGCTTTCAATAGCATATATCTTATATGGATAAATTCTGCTTTCTAGAGATGCAAACTAAGATATTGATTGATTATTTCCTTGGAGGCAATCACAAGTACTCAAAAACAGTTCTTAGGAAAACACTGAAGGGAAAATGATTGAGTATATGACTTTATATCAAAATTACTTAAGTATGAAGGTAGCATAGATCATTTTGGATACAGGACTGGTTTATTGCATGCTTCTCAAATTCTGAAGGATGTGCATGAATATCATTATTTCTCAGACTCCAGGAATAATAACAAAGGAAAAAACCAACTTAATGCCTAAATCCTTGTGGATAATATGATAATAAAAGTTAACATAATTGAATTAAAGAATCACTGAAATAGTAGGTTCAAACATAAATAACAAGGCAATGAGAACCTTTCAATTAAATGACAAAGAAAAATACTGAAGCAAAAGAATATAGTAACACAAAAAGCACATCAGACAAATGAAGAGAAGATATTTTATTTTTGATATGAATACTACCACAGACATTCTGCATTACAGAGTTCTAAGAAGGAAAACCGTAAGGATTATGGGTATTTTCTCCCGCCACCTGGTCTTGTCCCGCGGCCACGCCAGCCCCAATTAACACACTGAGACTCTGTATTAGATATAATTCTGTTGGCCCGTTACTAGTTTCTTATCGGCTAGCTCTGTCTTAATTATTAACCCACTTCTATGTATTTCCATGTGGTCTCCTTACCGGGGAGTGGGGCAGGCGTCTGGTCTCCCCGGTCTCTCCATGCTGACTCCTCTTTACTACTTCCTTTTTCCTCCTTCTCTCCTAGTCCCTCCTATCTCCTTTCCTATTGGCCAACAGTTCTTTAGTCATTAACCAGTATGAGAAACATATATACATAATGGCATCTTCCATCAGGAAACTAACTTTGATAATAGAAATTTTTTACCAATAGATGTCAAGATCTTTATGAAAAGTATTGAAAACAAACCACACTGTAATTTTAGCATACTTTCTCTTGGAAATTGGATATACAGGTAAACCCAAAGAAGGTTAGACATGATTAGAGCAATTAACAAGCACTCCCCAATATAAAACTTGATTGCACTTTCAAATATAGAAATAACAATGTCACAGTCTAAATACATTGCAATGCATTAGTAGTTAACAGAGTAGTAAAACAACTTGGGGGCGGGGATAAATTACTTTTAAAACAGTTTAGGCTTCATGTTTGTTTAATTTTTTTAACTTCATTCAGAAATTAATAAAATGATATTTATATTTTAAGGACATGTTTAAAGTAGTTTGAAGAAGTGAAGAATATGGAACTTCATTTCTTGTTAGAAAAATATGTAATATTCAACCCTAGAAAAAGTGTCTTTGTATGGATTTGTGGAGGCACAAATTAACATGAAATAAGTTATTGGGAAAAAAGTGAACAAAATTCACACAGAAACCAGAAGTTCCAGAACTAGAAGATACAAATGAATTGTCATTAAAACAATAAAAGCAGACTGAGGAGATGGTTCCCTTGGAAAGGTGAGCTTCTGAGTTGGGATTTCTAGCAACCACTAAAAATGCCATGGGCAGCATCATGTGCCTATAACCCCAGTGCTGGGGATGTGGGAAGACACCTCCCTGGAGGTCTGGCCAGCCAGCCTACCTGAGCCAGAAAGCTTTAAGTTTAGAGAGACTCTTACTCACCAATCAAGCTATACAGTGATTGATGTCTGACACAAAGCTCTTTATCAGTTAATGTCAATATGTACCACTGAAGTTGAATACCCAGGCCTACCCTGAGCTGGTAAAGAGTCAAATAGGTGAGTAGGTATACAGGACTTAGACCCCATGTAACTAAAATGGCATACAACACTGTGTGACACAGAAGCTGTGGCTTCTATATCAAGGTGACCCATATTATGTTTACCTTTTTTTAGGAGCATCTCAGCTCACCTTGTATTTGGGAGATGAACAAACATCTCCACATCTGTGTAGCTATAGGTGCTCTGGATGAAGAGAATACATTGGATCTAGTGGTCTGCATATCCTATAAACAATATTATCTAGGATTTGTGTATCTCTGTGTAATTGCATATACTAAAAACCATTAACATCATTAGTAACTAAAGGAAGGAAAAGGCTGATGTACTGATAATTTCAAGGGCCAGTGTTAAGGGAACATATCTTTTCCAATTTATTTAAATAATTTCAGAACATAAAGATGTAAATCTCCCCTCTCATTGAATAAACTATCATATTTTTATCTGCATAGTTTGCCACAAAATACTACAGAGAAATGGCACAATAGAAACCCTAAGTAAAATTCATTAGTATGTTTTGTCAGTCTTTCAAAACAAACAAACAAAACAAAGCAAACAAGCTACATTTTCTTCACATTCTGTTCCACCTCTAAGAATTAATTCTACAGAAATACCTAAAGAGTCCCTACCCTGTCCTTTACACTGGGTTATGCATCTGGTTTTTTCACCAGTTTGTTTAACAAATCAAGGATCAGAAACATATACGGATTTGTTTCTGTTGTCATTATTTCTTAAATAAGAGAGTGAAATGACTACTTATATGGCAGTTTTGTAGTGCTACATATAGGTAACATAAGTTACCTAGAGATGATTAAAATTCTATGGGATAATGTGCTTAAGTTGTATGTGAATACAATGCTGTTTATTTGATAGATCTTGGTATGAGCAAGTGTTTTTTAGGCCAAATATCCATAGAAACCAAAGGAAAAATATGGATACATAGGTGAGTGAATCGCTGTAGATATGACAAAAAGTCAGCCTAAATGTTCTCCAATAGATCTCCAATAGTCTTGAAATAGATGTCCATTCTATAGAATTCCACATAATTAATAAAGAACTTTGCAGAGATGTATACACTAAATAGGAAATGTACACACATGTATAAATACATGTTCAATATTTATTCTAAGGCTTGGAAAATGAAGCTAGAAAAATTAACATTGTTGTCAAGGCTTTGCAACCTTGTACAAATCTTAACTGCTGAGCCACCTCTCCAGCCTCAAAGACTATACTTTCAGAGATGATATCAATAGTTTGTGCATGTCTTATTGTGTTTAATCCCTAAGCTTCTATCCTACAAATATTTCAAGAAAACTCATAGTGAGTTTTATAACCAAGTTTTTAGAGACTTGAAATATACTATCAGTATTTTAAGGTGATATTTTTTGGAGGCCATGCTCAATACTAGAAACTAAAATTGTTGCATGTATGAGATGCAGAGCAGAATATAGGTCAGTTATGGTTAGATAGGATAAAAGGAACTGAAGGGCAGCAAAGTAAAGGTAACAGAGCAAAAGTAGTTCTAATGTTCTATAGCACTACAGGGTAACAGTTGATTATAGATCTATATACAGATATATAGATTATAGATTTCAAAGTAAATGTAGAAGTGTTTGGTACCTTCTAACACACAGAAATGACTGAAGGCATAATAATACTGATAGCATGATCTGATCAATATGCATTATATAGAAGTTTGAAGACTAATATT
Organism: Phodopus roborovskii; assembly: GCF_943737965.1. NCBI lineage: Eukaryota > Metazoa > Chordata > Mammalia > Rodentia > Cricetidae > Phodopus > Phodopus roborovskii. Next base: position 30,293,729 of record NW_026126416.1, on the reverse strand, counting down.
CATTGAAAACTTGACTAGATCTGAAGTCAATTATGAGACAAGCCTTTGGGCAGAGCTGTGAGATTTTCCAGAACAGGCTAATTGAAATAGGAAAATATAACCAGTAAGGTTTTACCACCGGTCTGGTCCAGCCGGTTCCACCACCACGCCAGCCCCAATTGACAGGTTCCACTGCCATGCCAGCCCCAATTAATACACAGAGACTCTGTATTAGATATAATGCTGTTGTCCAGATATTAGTTTCTTATTGGCTAGCTCTGTCTTAATTATTAACCCATTTCTATTAATCTAAATATTTCCATGTGGTCTTATTTTACCCAAGAGTGGGCCAGGACCTCTGTTCTCCAGTCTCTACATGCTGACTCATCCCTACTACTTCCTCTTTCCTCCTTGTCTCCTAGTCCCGCCTATCTTGCTTTCCTATTGGCCAACTGTGCTTTATTCATTAACTAGTATGAGAAACATATTTACAGAGCGACATCTCCCTTCATCTCCTCTTTTCTGTCTAAATAAAAAGAAGGGTTTTAACCTTAACATAGCAAAATATATCACAAACAGTCATCAAGAATCCCAGTTAATATTTAGTTAATTAACATTTAGTAAGATTTAAGAAAATATTCCATCATCTATTCTATCTTTGTGAGTCTAAAGTCCTATATGTAACTTATCTTTAATCCTAACTAAGGAAAACTATAACCATAACTATCTGTCTTCAACTCCATCAAAGACCACAGAAGGATAGTATATAAACTCTAGAAATGACAGAGACAACTCACTGCCTGGTCAGCAACAGAGGTCCAGGCCCACTCTCAGGTAAGATGATACCACAAGAGAATATTTAAATTAATTCAGATAAAGAAAACCTCTAAAGGTTTACAATGTGTTTTAAAATATACGTAAGCTTGGGAGAGAAAAATAATAAAATGGTTTAAAAAATACAGAGAACAGCTGGGTGTGGTAGCACACACCTTTAATCCCAACACTCAGGAGACAGAGGCAAGCAGATCTCTGTGATTTCAAAGTAAACTTGGTATGCAGAGTGAATTCCAGGACAGATAAAAGTTACACACAGAAACCCTGTCTCAAAAAATGAAAAAAATAAAAGGTAAAAGAAACAGAATAATAAAAAAGCCATGTAAAGATGGAGAGAATCTGGATACTGTACTTATATTGTCTTTGTATCATTTGACTGCTGAGGAAACAACTGTTAAAGGAAATGCTGCTGGATTAATTCAATTTACATATTTTAAAAATGCTTTGACTTCAAAAGTTAAGTCTAAGTACAAGTTCCTGGGGAAAAGGATTTCTATTTTTGTTTCCACAGGAAATGAAAAGCTGTGGATTCCTTCCAGTCTAATGTGTTTTGATCAAGCAAGACCCCCTGAAACAGCGTCTCAGGTGATCCAACATTCAAAACAGTTTGGACAAGTCAGCCTTACACTCTACAGCCAGGATTTCTGCATCTTCTTAGGATTCCCATGACATCGACCCCTACCAGCAGGAAGCAGTTTGGAAAGACAACGCGCAAATTCCCAAATATTGTTTATAAATGTTTGTTTTCATTTAAATGGGGTTGGTTATAAATGGTTAATGACCACAACCAATCTTTTTAAAGATAAAAAGGGGATTATGATATAGATATGAATACTTTGTTTTGAATGGATTTTCATTTATTGATACAAATTTTGTGATTAAGTATATTTCTCCTCTTGTTTTGGTATTGTGTTTATATAGCTCAGTTAGAAATGTAATGTATAATTTAGTGAAGATTATAGATAGTTACCTATAATAGTCAAAACTTATAGTTAGGTGAGTTAGAATTTCTAGATATATAGAGATGTATTTGAGATGAATAGGCATTCTTCAAACCACTCAGAGACCTACAGAATATGGCATTTAAAATAGTTTAGGGTTTTTCTGGACAGTGAGTCATAGCTGCTCCTGGCAACACCACCTTCATCAGAAAGGAAGATGGACATCGAAGAAACGCATTATGATGTTTACTTCCAATATGGCAAGACTAGCCATTTGGACAAGATACTGCTCTTGTCTGAACTGTTTGACTTTATGCTGTATAACTGGACATGAAGGACCCTCAGAAAAGTGACTGCTGATTCAAGATGGACATTGCTACATAGTTCCTGCTTCATAGAAGATTCTCCCAGATAGTCGGCAGGACACAGAGAAAAGTGACTGACAAACTGCCAGTACAAGAAGACAGTTTAAAATTTCCGGCTTTGTTGAAGAGTCTGCCAGACACACTGTGGCCTATGGGCTGAGAGACTGAAACAAAAGAACTTCAGATGACTGACCAGGCAGTGAGTTTTCTCTGTCATTTCTAGAGTTTCTATATTATCCTTCTGTCGTCTTTGAAGGAGTTGAAGACAGATAGTTATGGTTATAGTTTTCCTTAGTTAGGATTAAAGATAAGTTACATATAAGACTTTAGACTCACAAAGATAGAATAGATGATGGAATATTTTCTTAAATCTCATTAAATGTTAATTGACTAAATATTGTTAACTGTGATTCTTATTTGATAACTGTTGTGAGAGAAATTTTGCTATGTTAAGGTAAAAACCCTTCTTTTATTTAGACAGAAAAGAGGAGATGAAGGGTCATTCTGTAAATATGTTTCTCATACTAGTTAATGAATAAAGCACAGTTGGCCAATAGGAAAGCAAGATAGGCGGGACTAGGAGACAAGGAGGAAAGAGGAAGTAGTAGGGATGAGTCAGCATGTAGAGACTGGAGAACAGAGTTCTGGGCCTACTCTCGGGTAAGTTGAGACCACGTGGAAATACTTAGATTAATAGAAATGGGTTAATAATTAAGACAGACCTAGCTGATAAGAAACTAGTAACTTACCAACACCATTATATCAAATACCGAGTCTCAGTGTGTTATTTGGGGCTGGTGCACGGCAGTGGGACCAGCCGGCAGGAAAAACATACTTGTAACAGGAAAACCCACCCTAAATGTTAGTTAGAACAAAGTCCAAGTGAAAATCAATTGCTTTTTACCTATTTGCACTGGAGTCTCACTGGCAAGTTTACCTACCCTGCTGTCGCTACTGCAGCTACCACCACTCCTGACATCCTTTTATGGCATCACCAGTTTCTTTAGACTTCCAACCTGGATTGAACAATAAGACGCTCCAGAAATCCTTTGGTAGTAGAGTGGATGTTTTGTGGTACTAAGCCCCTCCAGTGTGAAGACAGCCATGTTTGGACTTCTCAGACTGTATTGTGTTAACTAATTTAGTAAATCCTTTTTTTTTTTTTTTTTTTTTTTTTTTTTTTTTTTACTATATAGTCATTCTTTTGTGTTCATCTAGAGTTTCCCAACACCTGAGCTGAATGATAATTATATACTTCATAAATGGGTATGCAGTATATCCACTAAAATATTTAAAAATTATAACAATGACGAGCTACCCTAGCTTCACTCTAAGTGTTCTACTATTGGTTGAATTATATTCCAAGGCTATATGTTGCCTGGGAATGTGCTCTTCCTGGTGTAAGATTGTCATGGGAATGATTAATTTGGATGATTTCGTAGGAGAGTAGGATGATTCCTTAATTCTAATAGCATCACACAAAATATGCAGTGCCTATGTAGTTAATTTCATTGTTTTATTAAAATGTGAATTAGTTTGGTTGTGTGCAGATGTTGGCTCAGTGTTTAAAAGTCATGATTATTATATATCATAAAAATCAAGCACTATAATAATAGGCAAAATTCAAGTAGTTTTTTGATAATTATTTTTAATCTCACCAGAGTTAACAATACCAACTTGTACTTGAGGATAAACACAATAAAATTGTATTAAAGTGTAAGTGGGTCTGGCCAGGTGGATATCAGCACTGTGAAGCCAAGTGCCCAGAGCAAGCATCTCTATCCTTGAGACAGAGGGAACACAGGGCAGAAGCTGGCTTACTCTCCCTGTGTGATTTAGCTAGGGAGTTCACCACCAAGAGTTACCTGGGAGACAAAAGCCACTCATAAATGCCCAAGGCATTTATATGAATTCTTTTGAAAAGTGGAGGAACTACCACCACTTATCCATTCCATCATCAGTGAGTCCTTCAAATTCCACCCTCAGATGGATCCTGACCTGCAGAGCTGATATGCTTAAGGCTGCTGCAACTTGACCACCCTTGCTGTTTCCATTTCAGTGACATCCTAACTGATCTCTTGTTTCCACCTTGTCCCTGTAGTCCATTTTGATCATATCAAAAGTCATTCTTTAAAGTACGTTGCTTCTCAAAACACCGGAATGATAGTCCATTATTCAAGGAAATCCAGAGTCCATATAATAGCCAGCAAGGCACTTTTTGCTCTCACCTATTGTCTTCTTCTTCCTCTACCCCACTCGATGCAGTGCTGTGCTGTAGACCCGCCAAGAATCCTGACCTTTGCTGGCCCCATCTGCAGTGCTCTACTGACATGCACGATTTGCTCACTGTCAGCATTTCATGCCATCTCAGAGTAAATGACAGTGTTTCCCATTTTCTTGTTCTTTGGCTCTTTCACCCTGTTTCATGTTCTCTCTATAAAACTTCACCATCTGACAAGCTTTCATTTACTTTATTACTTTTAAGTGCCGCAAGGCTTAGGACCTCTGCTCAGTATAGTCCCCTAGAAAAGATTTATTAGGCTACTTCTACACTCAGATACTAATTGTTCTGTTAATGGAAAGGAGAAGGAGCAGACATTGGTAGGTTTCCTGTTTGATGATTGTACCCCATATGTACTAAATGGAATTCCTGGGTTATAATAACAAAAAGACATGGATTTGGGAGGGAGTCAGGAGATAATGTTGGGTGATGAGTATGTGGTGGGGAAACTGCGAGGAGAATGTGGTGAGAGAATTTTGGAAAGATAGATTGCATATATGTATGAGGTGTAAAAAAATCGCTCATGCAATGTCTCACAGCTCTTGGCTATGGGGTGTGTGAAGCTTACACCTCTAACTTTTAACAATGTCAATATTCAGCAAACAATTGGTAGGCACAGATTTTTAAGTAGAATACAGAATGTGTGTGTGTGTGTGTGTGTGTGTGTGTGTGTGTGTGTGTGTGACATCATCTGAAGTTGAATCCTTGAGACTTTTCGGTGTGTTCTGTGAGGAGATGAAACAGATTCCAATCATTATTACTCTGCTGCTCACAGGAGGAAGACGTTTTGCAATGAGTTTCCATCAGAGTTTCCATGAACCTTTATGAACAAACTCTCTGAGCCCTGAGTAGCTGCTCTCCCCACTTTTAAAGGACACAGAAACCAGTTGGGTCAGATCTGAAGTGACAATAGAGATCCTGTCAAGGACCTGCTGGATCAATGTTTTTAGACCCTGAAATCTTTCAGATTAACCTTTTTATCACTCTTTCTTTTTGAGCCATCATGCAACTGTGTGTTTAAAGGATGACTTTAATGCCTTTTATAGAATTTTAGATCCTTTGCTCCTCGTTGTGAACAACATTTTAGCCAAAATGTACTTGAGCCCTGATTGCTTGCTGAGAAATAGGTCAGTGCAAGTCATGTTTAACATTCTTCTTTCTTCCCCTTTGGGACAGAATCTGCCTTCAGACTATTTTTCACCGAGAATAAGGATTAGGGCCTCTTTATCAATGTTGTCCATATCCCCACTCCGTATATTTTATTATCACTGCTAGAGGTGCTTCTCATAGGCTGAGTTGTAGAGCTGTTTAAAAAAAAATCAAGTTCCCCAAAGCCAGGGAAAATTGAAATGTCACTCTTTACAAGGAGTTTTAGGAGGGAGACTAAGCATTTACCTCAGTACAGACCATCCATTCTATGGCCTAGTTTAGGAACTTTCAAAATCAATTTTAAATCTTTGCTTTATAGCTTTCATATCTCCTCAGCATCATCTGTTTTGATTATGAAATTTGTGTTGGCCAAGAAACCAGGCTGAGGTGGGGTGGGCTTGCACAGGTAGGGTGGAGGGGCTGGCATGTGTATATTGTGTGGGCGCTGTCCCTGGTGCTGCTGTCAGTACCTCACTTGGGCTGAAAGCTGGCCTCAGCCTAGCCCACAGCATTAAGCCTGCCTGCTGTTTGGCAGACATTTCCCTTTGTGCTCTCTGCTCTAATAACCGTCCTCAAGGCCAAATTAGATTTATATGGGAGGGGAAGTCAGCTAGAGGCTTCAGAATGACTATGCTAATTAGAAACCAAAATATAAACAGCAACTCCACACGGATGCATTAAACAAGCCTCTTCTCCATAGCAAATCAAATTAAGAGAAATCCCATTATCTTGCTCAAGGTTTTTGCAGTTTTACCCTCTGGCCACCTGTTTTAGTGTTGAAGTGAAATGAACAATCAGAAATATTTCCTTATAGGTGTGGTTCTAAACTGCAGCTCCCCCACCCACTCCAAATTAAGGTATTACCAAGATATTATTGACAGTTAAACAAACTCATTTTATAATCCAGGGTATATTTAAATGACTTTCTAAAGCTCATCATGCTGACTGTAGTATAAACCAGTTTCTACAAAGTGTTCTGAACACCTTTGGGAAAGTTTCATGTATTCTGTAAGTGTGCATGTTTGCAAATACCTGCTAAAAGAAGTGAGTAAAGTGTGTATCTCACCCATTTGGCAGTTAGAATGGAATTGGTCCCCATAAGCTCATGTGGGGTGGCACTAGTAGGAGGTGTGGCTTTATTGGAGCATGTGTGGCCTTGCTGGAGGGAGTGTGTCACTGTGGAGGCGAGCTTTGAGATTTCCTGTATTCAGGATATCATCAGTGTTTCAGTCAACTTCCTGTTGTCTGCAAGATGTAGGACTCTCAGCCACTACTCCAGTATCATATCTGCCTAGAGGCTGCCTTGCTCTCTGCCATGATGATAATGGGCTCAACTACTGAACCTGTAAGTGAGCCCCCTCAATTGAATGTTTTCCTTATAAGAGTTGTGATCATGGTATGTCTTCACAACAATAGAAACCCTAAGACAACTATCCATCTTTAACTTTGTGTCTTTAACTTTGTTCAGTTAGGCAGAGACATGTGCTTTTAAAAAAAAATGAACCTATATGAGTGTGATAAATTTCAGAAATTCAACACCGGAGCTGATGAAGCAGCTAGAATGAGAAGTATCTTTTGGAGCCCATGGGTAGCTGAGCAGATAACAGAGAAGGGGTGAGCAATACAGATTCACTTAGAGGCTTGGCAAGGAAGACAAGTCTCCCACAGTTATGCTAGAATACTCTCTAGTTGCTATACTCCTCTACTTCTGTGTAAAGCAAACGTAAGAGGCAGGTGTGTTAAGCCTGTATGGAGTGGAGATTGGCAGAGTACCACTCTCTTAAGTTCTTGTAAGAACAGTGATCTTTTTCACTCAAGGAGTTTTACATTAGCACTGTGTGCTTGATACACTGCTGACCATCACAAGATAACTGGCTGTCAGGAAAGGCTATGCTGCAGGAACCCAACCTCCAAGTGGAGAGGGATGTGCGGGCTTTAGGGCAGTGAGAACAGCTGTGGTGCTTGTTCTCTTCGTTGCACCCTTGTGGGAAGAAACACAAGTGCAATGCTTTTCTTCTTGATCCCATTAACTCCATACCTTTGGATAAGGATCCTTAATTCATTTTCTTTCCCCTAGAAACAAAGTTACATCATGCATTTGTAAGCTAAACGTCACCCAGAAAGGAAGACTTGGAAAGAACATAGAGGGTAAGCACTCTGGCAGCTAATAAGTACCCTGGACATCAGGGCCAAGTATGGATGGACATTGCTTACTTCCACATCATATGTATTCCATCCTTTTGTGTTTATTGCCATGACTCTTATTTGAGCTCTTCTTTCTCAAGTAAATGTTAAGTTTTCTCTGTTTAGAGAGGACCAAGAGGAAGAAGTGGGGGAAGGGTAAAGATTTTAGGTAACTGGTGAAAAATGAGGGTACTCAGGACTCATCTGTCTACTTTCTCATACACCAGGAAGGATCATAGCATGAGTCTTTATCCTTCTTATTTTCTACTTTTTAAAACTACACTCTCCTTGACAAATTTGATTTGTTCCTCTGAGGCCTCTGTTGGACTGAGACTTGATCTTGATGCCATCTTTTATTTTCCTTCCTTCCTTCCTTCCTTTGCTTCTTCCTTTCTTCCTTTGCTTCTTTCTTTCTTTCTTTCTTTTGGTGCTGAAACCAAGAAACCTGTCAACAACATAGGGAGAATTCCAGTACCTTTGATACCTGGTGACCTTAAGACATTTAATCAGACCAGTTATGTCTGCCATCTCCTCAGGTGGTAACTGATCACCCAGGCTTGTCTTCACTGAGACTCTTGCTTCCTTCCATGTCTCAGCTCAGTAATTTCCTCTCCATCTACCTTTCCTCCAACCTGCTCTTGCCTGGATATCCCTGTTACCTTTAACATATTTGAATCTGAGTCCCACTCCTCAATTGCAACTCAGCACATGTTGAGAGGGTCCTGAATAAAGTCTTATTTTTAGAATGAAGGAATGCTGTCTTCTGATAAAAAGTAGCAGACTGAATGAAATCTCTGATTAACATCTTAGACCAAAACCAAATGACTAATATAGCTATTATCTATTAGGTTGCTATTATCGACACAAAATTACAAAGCTTCTAAATGATTTTCAAAAAGAATAATACTATTTTTCTCTAAATATCATTGCTTCCAAAATTAAAATTAAAAACAATTAGCAAGTGTATAAAATCACATCTAGGAATTCCCCTTTATACCAAGATTCTTTACCCATGCAACCTCTATGTTACCTGTGGTTAAAGGTTAAGCACATATTCAGGCCCATATTTCATCCTATGCTGTCCAATATGTGACAGTCAGTAGTCATGGGAAACTCAAGGTGTATTTCTATTTAAAGAATGTAAGGATTTGTTGTAAGATGTGTATCCAAGTTGAATGAGAAGAATGATACTTGATAGAAAGATTTGTGTCAAAAAAGAAAGTCATATTTTAAAAATGTTCTTTAACTTTCTAGTAGTAGAGACAGCAAACTCCTTAACATGCTGGGCACAGAGCCATTGGATAAAGATACACAGTAGATGTTTCTTCTTTCAATTTTATCAGTTTGCAAAATTCATGAGGTTAATAAGTATTAAAATTCTCATTACTATACCATCTCCGATAAGGATGTAGCTTGAGGGTGTAATAAACTGCTCCTATTATTGAAACACCATCAAAAACCAAGACCACACTTAGCCTATACTGTAAAACTCTATATTGTTGCATATAAGTTAATGTAATAAAAAATATCATATATGAGACTTCTGAGAGCTCACAATTCAAATATTGGAGATCATTGACTTTACATATAAAGTTACAGCAGGTGCCTATTAGATTGTGAAAGAGATTCATTGTCAGCAAACTACAATTGATCTAGTGGTAGATATACCAGGCTATTACATCAAATAATTACATTTTTCTCTCTCATTTTAAAAGCTGGATGCCTTTCCAAGGCAATGCTAGTTCCCAGTCCTTGCATAGAGCCATCCCACCTGTCTCTATGGTCTACAAATCAATATTGATAGGTTATAATAACCCAGTTTTCATTCAGGGAGAAGGGAAGATGTGTCTCCTGCATTCACCTGCACTGTTTCAAATAATTCCTCTTCCCATGCTTTTCTGCTTCAGACCCTGTCAGCTCACCAGGAAACTATGTCAGTCTAGCTAGCTGTCAACCATGATTTTCCTTCTCAAATGTTATTCTGTGTTAGTAAATAAGTCAAGACAAATCATCATTAGAGATTTATTTGTGCATCCTTAACTGTGAAACAGGATGGACTAGAGGAAATCAGGCAACAGTGCTCAGAGCATTTACATATAATGAAGTACTTGCTCATCAGTCTTACATCGAAGGGTGAGGCCCAGAGGACACAATGCTTCCTAGTCACAGACTTTGTCTTCTAAAGATCTACTTCTTTGAATCGACAGGGCTCCATTAGTGAACTTAGAGTTAGGCTGAGTTAATGAGTGGTTGCTTGTCTCAACCAGCCATGGACTCATTTCCTCAGATTAATATAAGTGCACAGAGGAAGATGGAGACTATGAATCAGTTTCAGCAAATAAGCTGGGGAACCACAGTCATTTCCTACCCCATTTCTTCCTAGAATGCAAACAAGGTACCTGGAAGCCACCTACTTTCACAAATTGAGTCTATTAGCAAAATCCAACATATTAAAGAGACGTAAATAAAAAACCTGGGATCATCAATGGTGAGTGCATCTCTACCATTCTTATATGAGAAAAAGAACCTCCACTCAAAATATTCTTGACTTGGTTTTCTTGGATCAGGAAGCCCTCTTGGGTAATGAGGTAGTGGGCAAACAGCATTCTTAGGCTGTGATTTTTTATTCCTTACCAGAACAGTATTTTTATAATAAGAATCTAATGCTTCTCACCATAGTTGGGTGCCAGATCGTCCTGCATCTGTAACATTCACATTGACCAAACCTCAGAGGGCTTTTGCAATTACAAGCTGCTGTGATTGTATTATATGATCATACAACAACCACTAAAAGGAGAAAGTAATTTTCCACAGGAGCTTCACAGGTTTCTGTGATCAAAGGGAGGGTAAGTCCATGCTTTCCATGCTTGCAGTAGTCCATTGTAATGTTACACAGGGCTGTGCTGCTTCCCATCTGGCCCCTTGCATTATACTTCATGCTCCTTCCTTCATTTTCACCTACTTACATTGCATCTAATTACCTCTCCAATAGGCATGGAATACAGGGATCACAACAAATAGGTAAACATGCATTTTTAATAGAGTTCTTTTCAGTTCTCGTTAGGTATAAATATTGAAATACTCTGAACACTTCAGACTTAAAAACATGGCATTAAATGATTCAGCCACTCTGGGTTTAAGTAAGGAGAGGTCTAGGATTCTTTATTTGACTCCTAAGTTGAGGAGTCAAAAGTATTAGGAGAATTGGGAAAACTCCTAAGTGTTTGGAGACAAAGAACAGATTAAGTTGCCCATGCCCTGCTTTCAGAGATTCAGAGAAATGTCTCTTTTCCCTAGAGAAAGGGTACCAACACATGAAAGAGAAGATTCCAAGTTCTGCTTGGTGAATAACTATTTCTTGAAGTCATGTATAGGTGGATTGCCAATTCAAAGATAGCTAAACCACTGGGAAGTCACCTGAACAACTGTATCAGAGAAGAGTTCACCTACAGCATGGACAACAATTGGAAAGCTATGACATTGGAGTATCTTCTTGTCATATTTCTGGTAGTTACATTTTGGAAAAGTTCCATTATATAATAGATTGGTAAACTGCTACGTAACTCCAGGGAGGGGAGGAGCATGGTAAGGTTGTTCTAAAGCTTGCTGAGGCTGTCTTCTCTTTCCATCAACAGGAATGGCAGTATGCCTCATTTCAGATCTTCTGAGGGTCTTGTGGGTATTATCACAGTTGATCTAATTCAAGGTAGCAATGGCTACATCCCAACCCTGAAGAAAGGGTGCATCTATGGGCAGTGGTATCCTCATTTGTCTCCCTACAATAGCTTTTTTTTTTTTTACCATGTGGATAAATTGGTTGACTACCCAAATAATATACAAATATATGAACATATTAATTACAAATATTCCTGTTTCTAGCCCCACCACAAAGAGATAATAGTTTAACATTAGATTGTTTACTTTGTAACTTTACAGCTGATAAATCAAGAAATAAAAGATTGAGTATTTAGGTAGAATTTATTGTATCTGCTAGGAAAAGATGAAGAATTTACAAAATTTACCAAGGCTCTTTCATCTCCTATGAAATCTGTTAATTATAGTTACAGAAAAGATTGTAAATGTCAGAGCTTGATTTAAAAATAAATTATAACTAAGTCTTCCATGCTTTGGTTTATAGATCCAACACACAGATAATGAATGGCATTTATCATATTATGTAAATGTTCTCTTAAACCAATTAATATGAATGGATTCTTACTAAAGTAGACAATCCTAGATTATTGAAATATTGCTGCTTGGAGGAGAGTTTTCTGAGTGTTAAGGTAGAACACATCCCATTAATGACTTTTTAACATACCTTTTGTGGCTTCTCCTATCTCTTTTTTGATACTCTTGCTGAAAGTTGGAATTTCTCCTGTGGCTGCTTCCCTTTGTCTTGTCCATATTAGAATGCTCTTATTAATCTCATTTGGCTATTTAAGGTTTTTTAATCCTATGAACCCAGTTCTTGAATCTATCTCAGCCATTTTGACACTTACACAAAAAGGAATGTCTTAAATCTTCACTCATAACTAATATTGAGACATCTAATACACAGATAATCATAGAAAACATGATGGATAAACATTGTAATCAAAACATTTAAGGCCAACTAGGACTGTTACAAAGAATTTCTTTTGAAAGCAGTCATAACTTATAAATTCTAATACATTGTAGTTTTCAGTGAATTATATATTATTCACCCTTTTCAGTCCCTGGTGAATTCTTGCAATCAGAACATCATAAATTAAAATTAATTATAAAACATTAATCAAAGCAATGTTTTTATGGAATTAGGCCAACTTGTGCTCAAAGATTTCAGAAAAGGAAAATCATACTCTGACCCTCTCTGTCTCTCTAGACATTAACTCTGAAGTGATTTATCTGGAATTTACTTCTGCACAGGAATGTAATGTTACTTCTTCTTCTTCTTCTTGATTAATCAGACAGGATATGACCTACCTTAGTTTATTTACTCTATAGATTTTCAATATAATTTTCGTAACTTACCTTTTGTTGAATCAAGCTAGCATTTTCAATATGAATGCAGGATACTTCTTGTACAAGGGCTAGGTTTTTATTTTTAAGATTTTATCTTTAATTTTATTTGTGTGTGTGTGTACATGTGTCTGTCTGTTAGTCTGTCTGTCTGTGTGAATGCATTTCATATGTGGGCAAGTTCCCACTAAAATCAGAAGAGGGCATTGAGTCACCTGAAGCTAGAGTCACAGGCAGTTGAGAGCCATCAAATGTAAGTTCTCTGGTAGAGCAGGAAGTGCTCTAAGTCACTGAGTCATATGCCCAGCCTCATATGTATCTGTTTTATAAAATATTTAAAAATCCATGAAATACCAACTTGATTTTTTCTAAAAACTAAGAATTAAAATCTCTCAGTGTCCTCTGTTTCTAGGTAACATCCTCTGGCAGTTCCTTATTCTCCAGCACCAGGCAGCATAGATTAATTTCTGGGCATGACTTATCATTCATTTGGGACTTTTTATGCTCTCCAATATTCAGGTCCTCCTACCTGGGCCATATATCTTATTTTTGTTGTCATCATTGTTTATAACCCTAGATTGATAGAATGCATACTAGGAAGCTCCGAGGAAAGCTGTCTGTGATGTGTATTTTAGTGACAGGCTTGAAAATTTCTTTTTTCAACTTGGGCTTTTTGATATATATATATATATATATATATATATATATATATATATATATATCACAAATGTAGTATATGGATAAGGGAAGGAGAATATCTTTTTGCTAGAATCCTGAGGGTGTTACCCTGTTCCCTTCAGACGTCTAGTGTTGATGTTTCAAAGACATTCTGATTCTCATTCTGTTTTGGGGTAACTTTTTTGTCCCTTCTGGAAAATTCCAGGGTGTTAGTTGTTTCTAGGGTCTCTATTGTTTAGTGATACAGAGTTCAGCCTTCTCTATTTTATAGGCAAAGTTTCAAAGGAAAGGTAAGTTTATTTATTTTTCTGTTACTATAATAAGATATGACTACTTTCTGGATGGAATATATTAAAATGATGCACTGAGAGAAGTTGTATATGTGATCAACACTGCACTCATATTAAACAGGCATGTTGGCTCAATGGTATGCTTATTGTGTGCAATCTGGATATTCTAGAACACTGTGTTTATAAGTTGTTCCACATTAATATTATAATAAGTTTATCATTAGTTATACATTAAGATAAAAATCATGTCATGTTACACTCCATTTCAAAAACTAAGTTGGGAGATGGGGGATGTTCTTCTGTACACGTTTCTCTTATTGGTTGATGAATAAAACACTGTTTGGCCAATAGCCATTAGAGGCAGAAAGAGAGGTGGGTCAAGGAGATGGGGAGAAGGCTGAGGAGAGAAGAAGAGAGGCACCATGAGGATATGCCATGTAGCAGCCAAAGGAGTAACAAGTCCAGACATTCTCTGGTAAGCCAATACCACGTGGAAATACATAGATTTATAGAAATTGGTTAATAATTAAGACAGAGCTAGTTAATAAGAAGCCCTAGGCATTGGCCAACAGTTTTATACCTATTATAGTGTCCATGTGTTTATTTGGGCTGAAGGGCAGTGGGACATGATGGGACAAGAACTCCAGTTACAGCTGGGAATTAAATTTTGAATGTGATTAAACATATAATAATTTCAGTTCTAAATTTATATTAGATCAATATTGTTAAATAGTTTAATCTTATTGATTTTTAAAATCAGTGTATCAATGTGATTGTCTAATTGCATAGGAAATTTTTATTTTGGTGCCTGCCAAATGACATATAGTAATGGCATAGGAATGTTGTCACCAAACACTAACAGAGATAAAAATCTCCTGACATTTATATTCACATATTTTAAGGTATATGAGGAAGGAATTTGCATACAAATTCTCAGACCATTACATGCATCATGGTCAGCATCAACACATAGACATAAATATATTTATAAATTAGTTAATTTGGATTACTTCAAATATTGTTCCCACTAGTGTGGTCCACGGAAATTTGAGAAGCATGTGATTCTTAGTACTTCCAAAAACTTCTTCAAACTTCTTAGTTGATGTGGACTGACTCAAATTTGACAAAGTAGAGGTAGGCTAACTGTTCCCATCTTCTCCTGTTCTTCCACACAGCGTATAAGCAGAGAAAGAGAGCTGCGGTGTGGGGAGGAAAGCAGTCCCTTCTGTGCAGAGAAAGACATCTGCAGTGTGCAGAGGATTGCAGTTCCTTCTCTGCAGAGAAAGCACAGCAGCGTGGGGAGGATAGCAGTTCCTTCTGTGCTTCACTATCTAATTAGAAAGACACAGAATCTGTTCCCCACATGGCATGTACACTGCAGTTCCCTTTGTGTCCCGGCAGAGCAGCAAGTCTTTGTGTCCCCCAGAAACACCACCAGCAGGACACAGAGAATGCATGTCCACTCCAGGAAAGGTGGAGGCTGATGGGCAGGACTGTGTTCTTGATAAAAAAGTTATTGACATGTGCTTGTCTTCTACAAATATATCTGACCCAACTTCGGGGAAAATTTAGAGAAAAAGCTTAGCTATTCACCAGAGCAGCATCTAGGGAATACTCAGTTATTGGTGTAATGCTTTGTCAAAGGTGTCAAAGAGACACCGACAAGAATGGCAAAGGTAGGCACAGTCTGCATGAAATGTATGCCATTTGAAAAGGAAAGGACATCTGCCTGCTGCAAATCCCCCTTTTCACTTCAGTGTACAGAGTTGGGGCCTTCTGGTGCAGAAAGTTCCAGGTTGTAAGGATCCCTCCCTACTGGCTGTGCTGCAGAGAGTTAACAGCTAATGTGATGGAGCAGTGAGCAGCCTTCATTTCATCTTGCTACTGTTTGCCAGAGTGTGGTGTAATCTATTTCAGGCATCTGCAACTAGAGGCAAAACATGCCAATTATTTTTATTGATCTAAATCCTTCATAGGTAGGACACCTTGCCAGGGCAGCATATGGAAATTTAGATAAGGAAATGATTGCAGAGACACGGAAAGGGCTTTGCTATTTGGAAAGGGATGTGTAGGCTTTAAAAAAAAAAATAAATAAATAAAGAGAAGAAGAAGCACTTGGTATTCCAGAGCCTAAGAGCACCAAAGACAAATTATGCAGTCTCTGCAATGGAAATTGATTACTAAGCCTTCCATGAGTCACATGCCTTAGGAATTAAGCACTCCAATCTATTATTGTCAGTATCCCAATGGGTCAACCGGGCTGTGAATGGAAATTTGCATTAAATTGATTTGCGTGTTTTTTTCTTGAACTAACATCACTCAATCAGGAGACACATTCAGACAGAGTGAGATAAGTCTGAATTTGATTTGGAGAAGTGAAGGAGGAAGGGATTAGCAGGCAGACTTTAAAAGCACTAGAAAGCTAGCACTCTAGGCTGGTCTTCAAAAACTAGGTGAGCAGTTTCCATACACACATAGCATAGACAAACAAAGAAAATTTGTTTTCCAGCTCTGTAGCATGTCAAGATGATCATGATCATAAAGCCCATCCATTAATATTGATACATCCTAGATCAGATTTCGCCCAAAGACAGCTTTTGCAAATTATAAGATGGCATTCTTAAGGCACCCTAGCTGCACCCTGAAAGCTCTCATAACAAACACATAACCTATGGTTTAGGAAAGACATGAATGAGTTCCAAGGTCTTATAGTAGGTTTTAAAGTTGATAGGTGGATTTTGACAGGCATTGAGAATTGATAATATTAGATATTTGAGGCACCCATTGATGGTCAAAAAGATTCTGTTCTATTAGAAAATTATGAATAAAATAAGTATATATTTATAATTAAATACTCACACATATAAGTCAATAAGAATTCATATAACTTCCTTTGAAAGAGAATGGGAATTATTTATATAGTTCTTTACAGAACAAAAAAGATGGTAATTCTCATAGAACCTACAATAGCCTCAAATTTTAACCTGTTTTAGTTAAATAATTCAGTTCAAGCTTCATTCATTTATCTTTAACAAAACATCTTAACTTTGAAGTATTAATTCTATTGCTTGGAGCTGGTTCAAGGGTATGGATATGGCCAAGAGTGACAGGAAGAAAATTTGGAAAATGTATGAGTTAACTGGTTTACTGACCACACAGGACTTGTGAGAATAGTGATTGGCTTCTTATAAGTGTTAGTCTCCTTTTCCACCCTGTCTGCTCCTAGGGTTGCTATGGTAACTCTGAAGGTGTCCTCAGTCTTGATTACTGCCTGCCACAAGTCTTGAGGTATCTTAGAATTTAGGTGTCAGGACTGCCACACATCCCTTGCACAACTGTCACTGAGAGACACAGCAATAAGACTGTCTCGTTAACCATGCTGTGACTTAGTATTCACAGGGTATGCATGTTCAAACATTTTAAGCTGTGCCTTTCCTGGGTTTAAAAACACAGGAAGTGTTTCCTGAAAAGATCAATATTTTTATCTTAAAAGTTACTCAGTCCCTTGAACTTCTCTCTTAAGCAGAAGTTAGAGGAGTTTTGGAGACAAGCTGCTTGCACAAGGTGCACTCTCTGCTTGAAAAGGTTGCTATCTGAGGATGCTGCAGTCAATAATTTTCCACTGTGTGAATTAGAATTGTTCAATCAAACTCCATTCAACTTGAACCACAGGTTCTGTTGTTAAATTCTTGTTTGAACCATAAACATTGTTATTGAAACCTTAAAAATCCAATGTTCCACACATGAAAAATTACCGTATTATAATGATATTGTGAATTTACAGTATACACTGAAGTCAAGAGGGATAAAAAGAATTAGGTAGAATCTGACCGAAATAAACCAAGCATGTATTTTTTCAAAGATATAAAAGTTTGGTCAGGAGGTAACTGTGAGAGAGTATTAAATGTGTATATTGGCTTCACCTATGAAAGGTATAGCAAAAATTCAGGAAGCAAATCTGGAGAAATATATTGCAAATATCCAGGAAACAAGTGTGAAGGGAAAGTGGTATGTTTCCAAAATTAAGGAGAGGTGACCTTCAACTGTCAATGTTCAGTATGGCTGAGGTATGGTTTTTAGGATACCTGGAGTGTGCAGAATTGGGGTACAAGGTAGGAAATGGAATATTGTCAAGTGGTAAAAGTCTAGAGATTGAAGGATAGGTGTTGATAACCACACCTCCACAAAGCTTCTGTTAGAATTTCTGAAGATTTTAGCAGGGAAAAATTTATCTCACATTTCCTTGGCCATTAGGGGGCATCAGTTGAATATATGATGTTTATATAAATTCCGCACCCCATTTTCCCTCACTCACTTTCTGACCCAGGAGAGAAGATTAAACAGCTGGTCAGTGTTTATACAGATGTCATGGTTGAATTTCCAGTTGTATAGATATGACCTTCAAAGAGGAGAAACACAGAAAACACAAGCTCAGTTTTGTGTTTCTCTTTACATAACAGAGGCCATGTTTCTTTTTCTTTGTCTTTTTTAAATTTTAGATTAAAACTACTTCAATGTTTAATTTAATTTAGAAACAATTTTATTTTACATATCAATACCAGTTTCCTCCCCCTTCCCTTCTCCCCTCCTCCCCTGACCCCCACCAATCCCCATTCCATTCCTTTTTTTGTTCCCCAGGGAGAGTGAGGTCTTCCATGGGGGATCTTCAAAATCTGTCATCATTTGGGGGCAGGGTCTAAGCCCTCCCCCATGTATCTAGGCTGAGAGATTATCCCTATATGGGGAGTGGGCTCCCAAAGTCCATTCATACACTAGGGATAAGTACTGATCCACTACCAAAGGTCCCATAGACAGCACAGGACCCCTAATTGACACCCACATTCAGGGGACCTGGTTCAACCCTATTCTGGTTTCCTATCTGTCATTCTGGGGTCCATGAGCTCCCCCTTGTTCAGGTCAGTTGTTTCTGTGGGTTCCTCCAGTCTTTTCTTGACCCCTTAGCTCATCACTCCTCTATCTCTGCAACTGGATTCCAGGGGTTCAGCTCAGTGTTTAGCTGTGAGTATCTGCTTCTGCTTCCATCAGCTACTGCATGAAGGCTTTAGGATGGCATATAAGGTAGTCATCAATATCATTATAGGGGATGGGCATTTAAGGTAGCCTCTCCACTATTGCTTAGATTGTTAGTTGGGTTCATCCTTGTAGATCTCTGGACATTTCTTAGTGCCAGATTTCTCTTAAAACCTACCATGGCTCCCTCTATTATGGTATCTCTTTTCTTGCTCCCCAATATTCTTGCCGGACTCAATCTTCCTGTTCCCTCAGGTTCTCATCTTCCCTCCTCTTCTCCCCCTCTCTTTCTCCTAACTCCCTCTCCCCTCCCCACTCATTCCCAATTTGCTCAGATCTTGCCCCTTTCCCCTTCTCTGGGGGACCATGTATGTCTCTCTTAGGGTCCTCTTTGTTTCCTAGCTTCTCTGGCAGTATAGACTGTAGGCTGGTGATACTTTACTCTATGTCTAAAATTTCTATATAAGTGAGTGGCATGTCATGTTTTCTTTTTATAACTGGGTTACATCACTCAGGATGGTTTCTTCTAGTTCTATTCATTTGCCTGTACATTTCTATTCATTTGCCTGTACATTGCAGAGTAGGACTCCCTTGTGTACCACATTTTCGTTATCCATTCTTTAGTGGAGGAGCATTTAGATAGATAGCTTCCATTTTCTGGCTATTACAAATAATACTGCTATGAACATAGTTGAACAGATGTCCTTGTTGCATGAATGTGCATCTTTTGAATTTATGCCTAAGAGTGGAATTGCTGGATCTTGTGGTAGAATGATTCCCAATTTCCTGAGACACCGCCATGCTGATTTCCAAAGTGGCTGTACAAGTTTTCCCTCCCACCAGCGGTGGAGGAATGTTCCCCTTTCTCCACATCCTCTCCAGCATAGACTGTCATTGGTGTTTTTGATTTTAGCTATTCTGACAGGAGTAAGATGGTATCTCAGAGTTGCTTTGATTTGCATTTCCCGATGGTAATGATGTTAAGCACTCTCTCAATTGTCTTTCAGCCATTTTAGATTCCTCTATTGAGAATTCTCTATTTAGTTCTATACCCTACTCCCACTTTTTATTTGGGTTATTTGGTGTTTTGGTGACTAGCTTCTTGAGTTCTTTGTATATTTTGGAAATTAGCCTTCTGCCAGACATGGGGTTGGTAAAGATCTTTTCCTGTTCTGTGGGTGGCCGTTTTGCCTTGTTGACTGGGTCCTTTGTCTTACAGAAGCTTCTCAGTTTCAGGAGGTCCCATTTATTAATTGTTGATCTCAGTGTCTGTGAGACTGGTGTTATGTTCATGAAGCAGCTCCTGTACCTATTCATTCAAGGGAACCCCCCACTTTGTCTTCTAAGAGGTTCAGTGTGGCTTGATTTATGTTGAGGTCTTTGATTCATTTATACTTATGTTTTGTGCATAGAGATAGATATGGAACTATCTGCAATATTCTACATGTCAGTATCCACTTATGCCAGTACCATTTGTTGAAGATGCTTTCTTTTATCCATTGTATAAATTTAGCTTCTTTATGAAAAATCAGGTGTTTGTAGGTGTATGGGTTACTATCAGCGTTTTCAATTCAATTCCATTGGTCTACCTGTCTATATTTTTTTCAATAAACAAACTGAAAAACAAAAACCATATGATAATCTCACTAGATGCTGAAACAGACTTTGACAAAATTCAATACCCCTTCATGATAAATGTCCTGGAGAGATCAGGGATAATAGGAACATACCTAAACATACTAAAAGCAATATACAGCAAACCAACAGCTAATAGCAAATTCAACACAGAGACTCAACACAATTCTTCTAAAATCAGGACCAAGACAAGGCTGTCCACTCTCTCCATATTTTTCAATATGGTACTTGAAGTTCTAGCTAGAGCAATAGGACAACAAAAGGAGATCAAGGGGATACAAACGGCAAAGGAAGAAGTCAAATTTTCACTATTTGCAAATGATATAATAGTTTACATGAGTGACCCAAAAAATTCTACCAGAGAACTCCTACAGCTGATAAATACCAACAACAGAAAGACTTATGTGACACCACCAGAATCTAGGGATTCTATGCCAGCAAGACCTGAACATCCCAATGCAGATGAAGCAGAAGAGAATGACCTTAAAAACAACTTCATGAAAATGATAAAGTCCCTCAAAGAGGATATGAGAAAATCCCTTAAAGAAATAGAAGAAAAACAAACAAAAAATATTGCAAGGAATCAATAAATCTCTTAAAGAAAGCAAGGGGAAGCTAAGAGAAAATAATCAAACAGATGAAGAAAACAATTCAAGCAGTTGAAGACCTGAAAACTGAAATAGACACAATAAAGCAAACACAAACTGAGGGAATGCTGGAAATAGAAAAGGTAGGAAAATGATCAGGAACTACAATCGCAAGCATAACCAAGAGAATGCAAGAGATGGAAGAGAGAATCTCAGGCCCTAAAGATGAGCTAGACAAAATAGATTCATTGGACAAAGAAAATCTTTAATCCAATAAATCCTTAGCACAAAATATCCAGGAAATGAGGAACACCACGAAAATACCAAACATAAGAATAGTAGGTATAGAAGAAAGCAAAGAAGCACAGATCAAAGGTGCAGAAACATAGTCAACAAAATCATAGAAGAAAACTTTCCCAACCTGAAGAAGGACATGCCTATGAAAGTAC
The DNA here is from genome assembly GCF_943737965.1 of Phodopus roborovskii. Taxonomy (NCBI): domain Eukaryota; kingdom Metazoa; phylum Chordata; class Mammalia; order Rodentia; family Cricetidae; genus Phodopus; species Phodopus roborovskii. The sequence continues at coordinate 30,272,328 of NW_026126416.1, read as the reverse complement.
AAGAAGCTTACTGAACACCAAATGGAATGGACAAAAATTAAAAAAAAAAAAAAAAAGCTCACTGCCACATAATAATCAAAACACTAAACATACAGAGTGTTTTTTTATTTAATTTATTATTTTACATGTCGATCCCAGTTCCCTCTCCCTCCCTCCCTCCTTCCCTCCTTCCCTCCTTCCCTCCTTCCCTCCCTCTGCCCCTCCCTCCCTCCCTTCCTCCATGCCTCCCTCACTTTTACCCTCTCTGCCCTCTCACACGCACCCTAACCACCCTCCCCTCCCTTCTCCCCACCCCAATTCCATATGTAGGGGATTGCCATCCAGTTGGGGTCATGTAGATCTGACAGGTCATGTGAAGTAGGTACTAGGGCTTCTCTCCTGTCTCTAGGTTAAGGCAGTTATCCCTCCATGGGGGATGTGTTTGCAAGGACCTTTTGTGCACCAGGGATACATCCTGGCTCGACTGTCTGAGGTCCCTTAGACTGCTCAGTCCTTCTGGCTGAGACCCATATTCAGGGGGGCCTGAGTCAGTCCCATGTTGGCTTCCCAGCTATCAGTCTGGTGGCCCTTAGCTCCTCCTTGTTCAGATAAGCTGTCTGTATGTGTTTCTGCAGCCTGGTCTTGTCCTCTCCATCTGCATGTGTGCTCTAGTTTAACTCATTTTTTAGTTATGGGTTGTTTGCTCCTGTTTCCAACAGGCATTAGATGAGGGCTCCATGAATAAGTTAGCTGTTGATCTCACTATCCAGGAAGGGCATTTATGGTAGCCTTTCCACGGAAGCTCAAACTGTTAGTGGGCGTCAGTCTTGTAGTTCTTTAGACCTTTCTTTGGTTTCAGTTTTTTCTTCAAACCAACATTGTCTCCTCTTTTATGTTCTCTCTCTCTCTCTCTCTCTCTCTCTCTCTCTCTCTCTCTCTCTCTCTCTCCTGTCTTCTATTCCTACCGGGACTCAATCTTCCTAGTTCCTAGTCACACGTGTTTTCCTCTCCTCCCCCTCTCTTTCTCCTACTTCTCTCTCCATTCACTGCCCCCCCCCTTCTCCTGTGCTCTGGGGGAATTGTCCCTTCCTGCTTCTGTGAGGGACTTTATATGAGTCTCTTAGAATACACCTTGTACCGTAGTTCCTCTGGTGGTGTGAATTATAGGCTGGTGATCTTTTGATCTAGGTCTAAAATCCATATATGAGTGAGTACATACTATGTTCCTCTTTTTGTGACTGGGTTACCTCATTCAGGATGGTTTCTTCAAGTGCCATCAACTTGCCAGTGAATTTCAAGATACCATTATTTTTTTCTGCAGAGTAATATTCCATTGTGTAGATGTGCCACAGCTTCATTATCCATTCTTCAATTGAAGGGCATCTAGGTTGCTTCCAGGTCCTTGCTATTACAAATAGTGCTGCTATGAACATAGTTGACCAGATGTCTTTGTTTCATGGATGTGGATCATTTGGGTATATGCCTAAGAGGGGGATTGGTGGGTCCTGTGGTAAACTAATTCCCATTTTCCTGAGGAACCGCCATACTGATCTCCAAAATGGCTGTATGAGTTTGCACTCCCACCAGCAGTGGAGGAGTGTTCCCCTTTCTCCACATCCTCTCCAACATGAGTCATCATTGCTGTTTCTAATTTTAGCCATTCTGGCAGGAGTAAGATGGTATCTCAAAGTTGTTTTGATTTGCATTTCCCTGATAGCTAAGGATGTGGAGCATTTTCTTAAGTATCTTTCAGCCTTTTTGATTTCCTCTATTGAGAATTGTTTCTTCAATTCTGTACCCCATTTTTAAATAGGGTTATTTGGTGTTTTGTTGCCTAGTTGCTTGAGTTCTTTGTATATTTTGGAGATCAGCCCTTTGTCGGATATAGGGTTGGTGAAAATCTTTTCCCAGTCTGTGGGCTGCCATTTGGTCTTGTCCACTGTGTCCTTTGCCTTACAGAAGCTTCTAAGTTTGAAGAGTTTCCATTTATTAATTATTTCTCTCAGTGTCTGTGCCCCTGGAGTTGTGTTCAGGAATCAGTCTCCTATGCCAGTTTGTTCAAGGGCACCTCCTACTTTCTCTTCTAAGAAATTCAATGTGGCTGGATTGATGTTGAGGTCTTTGATCCATTTGGACTTGAGTTTTGTGCATGGCGACAGACATGGGTCTATCTGCAATCTTCTACACACCCTCATCCAATTGTGCCAGCACCATTTGTTGAAGATGCTGTCTTCGCCCCATTGTATAATTTTAGCTGTTTTGTCGAAAATCAGGTGTTCATAGGTGTGTGGGTTAATGTCAGGATTTTCAATTCGATTCCATTGGTCTACTTGTCTATTTTTGTGCCAATACCAGGCTGTTTTCAGAACTATAGCTCTGTAGTAGAGCTTAAAGTCAGGAATGGTGATGCCTCCTGAAGTTCTTTTATTGTATAGGATTGTTTTGGCTATCCTGGGTCTTTTGTTTTTCCATATAAAGTTGATTATTATCCTTTCAAGGTCAGTGAAGAATTGTGGTGGGATTTTAATGGGGATTGCAATGAATTTGTAGATTGCTTTTGGCAAGATTGCCATTTTTACTATGTTTATCCTACCTATCCAAGAGCATGGGAGATCTTTCCATTTTCTGGTATCTTCTTTAATTTCTTTCTTAGAGCCACAAAGTTCTTATTATATAGGTCTTTTACTTGTTTGGTAAGCGTTACACCAAGATACTTTATGTTGCTTGTGGCTATTGTAAAGGGTGATGTTTCTCTGATTTCTTTCTCTGTCTCTTTGTTGTCTGTAAAAAGTATCGCTACTGATTTTTTTTTGAGTTTATCTTGTATCCTGCTAGTTTGCTGAAGGTGTTTATCAGCTGTAGGCATTCCCTGGTAGAGTTTATTGGGTCGCTTATGTAAACTATCATATCATCTGCGAATAGAGACAGTTTGACTTCTTCCTTTCCAATTTGGATCCCCATGATCTCCTTTTGTTTTCTTATAGCATTAGCTAGAACTTCTAGTACGATATTGAAGAGATATGGAGAGAGATGGCAGCCTTGTCTTGTTCCTGATTTTAGAGGAATTGGCATAAGTTTCTCTCCATTCAGTTTGATGCTGGCAGTTGGTTTGCTGTATATTGCTCTTATTATGTTTAGGTATGTTCCTGTTATCCCTGACTTCTCCAAGACCTTTATCATGAAGGGTGTTGAATTTTGTCGAAGGCTTTTTCAGCATCTAGGGAGATGATCATAAGGTTTTTCTTTCTCAGTTTGTTTATATGGTGGAACACGTTGATAGATTATGGTATGTTAAACCATCCCTGTAATCCAGGGATGAAGCCTACTTGGTCATGGTGGATGATTTCTCTGATGTATTCTTGAATTTGGTTTGCCAGTATTTTATTGAGTATTTTTGCATCAATGTTCATCAGGGATATTGGTCTGTAGTTTTCTTTCTTAGTTTTGTCTTTGTGAGGCTTGGCAACCAAGGTTATTGTGGCCTCATAAAAAAGAGTATGGCAATGAACCTTCTGTTTCTATGTTGTGGAACAATTTGAGGAGTATTGGTATTAGTTCTTCCTTGAATGTCTAGTAGAATTCTGCACTCAATCCATCTGTCCCTGAACTTTTTTTGGTTGGAAGGCTTTAGATGACTGCTTCTATTTCATTGTGGGTTATAGGTCTATTTAAGTTGTTTGTCTGTTCTTGATTTAATTTTGGTAAGTGATATTTATCCAGGAATTTGTCCATTTCCTTTGAATTTTCAATATTTGTGCAATACAGGTTTTCATAGTATGACCTGAAAATTGTCTGGATTTCCTGTGTGTCCATTGTTATGTTTCCCTTTTTGTTTCTGATTTTGTTAATTTACATGTTCTCTTTCTGCTTTTTCATTAGTTTGGATAAAGGTTTGTCTATCTTGTTGATTTTCTCAAAATACCAACTCTTCGTTGCATTGATTTTTTGTATTGTTTTCCTGATTTCTATTTTGTTGATTTCAGCCCTCAAGTTGATTATTTCCTGGTGTCTACGCCTACGGGGTGAATTCGCTTCTCTCTGTTCTAAGGCTTTCAGTTGTGCTGTTAATTCTCTTATATGACTATCCTCTGTTTTCTTCTTATGGGCTCTTAGTGCAATGAACTTCCCTAGTAGCACTGCTTTCAAGGTGTCCCATAAATTCTGGTATGTTATGTCCTCATTCTCATTGAATATTAGAAAGTCCTTAATTTCTTTCTTTATTTTTTCTTTGACCCAGGAGTGGAGCAATTGCACATTGTTCAGTTTCCATAAGTTTGCAGGTTTTCTGCTATTTGTGTTGTTGTTGAATTCCAATTTTAAAGCATGGTGGTCTGATAAGATACAGAGGATTATTCCTATTCTCTTGTATCTGTTGAGACTTTGTGTTGATGGATTTCTCCTGCGATGAATACGAAATGACCGTCTTCATCTCTTTTGATTAATTTTGGTTTGAAGTCTAACTTGTTAGATATTAGGATAGCCACACCTGCTTGCTTCTTGGTTCCATTTGATTGGAAGATCTTTTCCCAACACTTTACCCTGAGGTAATGTCTATCTTTGAAGCTTAGATGTGTTTCTTGTATGCAGCAGAAGGATGGATTCTGTCTTCATATCCATTCTGTTAGCCTGTGTCTTTTTGTAGGTGAGTTAAGGCCATTAATGTTGAGGGTGTGTAAGGACAATTGATTGTTGATGCTTGTTTGTTTTGGGTTTGTTGTTGGCAGTGGTATTATGAATATATTTGTTCTGCTTTATCCTTGGTTTCTGGTATAGTTACATTATATGTTGCCAACATTTTTGCGGGTGTAGTTACCTTCCTTGGGTTGGAGTTTTCCTTGCAATACTTTCAGAGTGTTTTTTAATGCTTTTCTTTACTATCTTTAATGGAACTAGTAATGTTTCTACTTCTCCAGCAAACACTGTTGCTTTTTCCATATGACCAGGAATTTTGCCTATAAAAAATCATACCATTTCCTAGACTTGTTGTAAGATGCTAAATTATGTACCTTAGGAAATTATTCTTAAGCCAAAAGTGTTATTATCCAATGTATACTGTTGTATGAATCTGTATTGTTTTTGTTATTATATTTCCAGGATGTTTCAGATAAGGCTTCACTGTGTACCCTGGACTGGCCTTAGATTCAAAGCCCCCTTATTATTTTTCTGAGCACTGCGACTTATATGGTATGCTACAATAATTAATTTAACCTATGGTCCTGATACACATTTCATTATCTAATCATTTAAAATCTTTAAGATTAATTATACATTAAAATAAAAATTTTATCACTGTTGTGTATGAAGTTAGTGTGGGGCACATTGCATTACATGAATATGGTGGTCAGAAGACACCTTTGTGATACCAGTTCAGAATTTACATGTTGAACTCAGGGTTTCTAGGCATTCATGCCAAGTGTCTTCACCTGCCTAATCAACTGATCTCCTCTTGTTTATGTTTTACCTGACATATAGTATTTGTATATGTTTGTGAGACATAGACTGCTAATTAAATGTATGAATACATGGGTTTTGTTGGTTGGTTTTATATGTCAACTATATTAATAAGGAATTATCTAGATCATGTTGGTCTCTGGGCAGGTCTATGGGAGAATGCCTTGGTTGCTAATTAATTTAGAAAGAACTAGCACACTGTAAATGATATCACTTCAGGGACTAGGTCCTGAATTGTATATGAATGAAGAAAGCTAGATGATCATGAGCAAGCAAGGACCCATTGTTTATTTTCTCCCTTTTTTTGATGATGAATGTCATGCCTTAAGTTCCTTCATTGAGTTGTGGACTATAGCCTGGAATCATGAGCCAATATGATTTTTATCTGAATATTTTATCATTGCAATGTAAGAGAAACTAGGACAAAGGTTAATGACCAAATGAGAAAAATTAACATTTTTATTTCCTCAAATATTCTTAACTGCTATGCACTAAGACTCTAAGACCCTTCTGTTATTTTGAAATAGCCAATAAATTGTGTTAGGCTATAGATATTCTGCTTTACATCTTAAAAACTAGATGAAGAGTTCATTGGCTCAAGAGTTGTCTGGCCCCTTGACCAAGCAACATCACAAACCAGTCCTGTGTATACTTTTGTGACTCTTGCCCCTGCAACTTCTCATTGGGATAGTCTCTTTTTTTGCCTTTGAGTCAGACATCCTTGGCAAAACTATGTTGCCATCTTTACTAACTGGTATAAGATTCTATACTTCTACAAATTTTCCACAAAAGATTACTTTTCTGATCCAGCCCATAAGCCATACTAACAGATGCTGTCAAATTATCTCATTGGAGAGATCTATGAGTAATAAAAGAGATGTTAGCTTTTACTTCATTATCAGCTTATTATGGTTCTGAGTTCTTGTCTTAGTTCTTGGAAACAAGAAGGAGGTTGGTTTCTATCCCCTCCAAGTTTTTAGCACCCAGAACCCAGAGACCTGCTTTTGGCATTTATGGCTGTCAGGGCCTGGAAAAAAAGAAGTTTTCTTTGGTGATCATTATTTCTATGATAGTTTGTAGTTCTTGGGCTACATATTTACTGATAGAATGGATTAAGATGCCTTAGTGTTTCTACATGAAAATTTGTATGCTTTATGAAAGAAAATTTCTGCATAATATTGTTAAAGTAGTTTAAACATATTTACTTTAGTATCTCTAGATGATTTTCCTGGTCAGTGTTTTTCTCTCTTCTGCAAAGGGAAAACCTATATTTATTGTTATTTACACAGTAAGTCTGTAAACATGTGAATTAAGCATTCCCTCTTGTTTCTATAAAAGGTGCGTAAGCATTTTCAGGCATACAGTTCACATGAGGTATTAGTTACATATCTTCTCATTGTACCTTTTGTACCCATAGTTCCAACTCACTACTACATCCACAGTTAGCAAGTCTAGGAGAATGAATGCTAGCACTTATTTACTCTGCATATTCAGTTTAAGGCCCGGGCCATGGGACAGCACTGTGTATCATCAGGGCATGCCTTCCTAACTTAAGTGACTAAGTCTTGATAAACCTCAATGACATGTGTGGAAACATGTCTCATAGGTGATTCTATGTCCTGTCAAGTTGACAATCAATATAAATATAAATCGTACAAATAACTATATTTAACTTTTAATTAATTTTTAGTGTAAACCTCATTTTTATTGTTGAAAACCATTTGTAAAAAGTCTGAGAGAAGAGCTGGTAAGATGGCTCAGAGGCAAAGCATTTGCTACGGAGTCTGATAATCTTTGTTTAACCACTGCAACCCACACAGTTGAAGGAGAAGACTGAATCTTGTTCTCTGACCTCCACGAGTGCTTTGTGGCACTAATACCTGCCCCTAGCTAAATGAATCAATAAATAAGATTTTAATTAAAAATTGAGACCAACAAAAGTAAATTATAAGGAAAGGACATGTTTTTTTGGTTTTTGTTTATGTTTTAAAGCAGAAATCAGTGGAATAGAATTTTTCTGTATTGGCTAATACAGAAACAATCAAGAACAAAAACAGCAAAAGCAAGCTAGTTGAATACACAGGGTTTTAAGCATCCTATAGGGTATAATGTTTATTTTATTCATAAATATTTCAGTATGTACCTCCAAGGTTGATTTATTAGATTTGGTTAAAATAATAGGGCATTGGGGAAGTAGACAGAATGTAGGTGAAATAGAAGTGGCTTTGAGTTAATAAATGAAGCTGCATTTTAAGTACATGGGTTCATTAAGTGTGAAAGTTGGCAAATAGTATGGGCTATTTTACATTTATTATAGAAAGTGTCATTGATCTCTTATTTCATTTTAATTGTATTGCTGTCAGTTTGACATAGCGATTACTTGGGATTCTCTGTCTCATATATATGCTGTTGAGGGAAAACAGATCGGAAGGAGAGGACAAATATCAAATTATTCCTAGCTCTAAGTTCCTTCTACATATCTTTTTAAAATTTTAAAATTAAAAATTTAAATTTTTGTTTTTTTTTTGCATATAGAGTATTTTTTATTTAATTTTATATAACAAAGTCCAATTAAATGAAAACAAACATTTATACACAATATTTGGGAATTTGGGCGTCGTTCTTTCCAAACTACTTCCTGCTGGTAAGGGGCGCTGTCTTGGGGGATTCGAAGAAGATTCAGATATCCTAGCTGTAGTCTGTAGGGCTGTTTTGTCCAGCTGTTTGGAATGTAGGATCAGCTTGTACTCTGTTTCAGGCGGTCTGGTGTGATCAAACCACATTAGTCTGGAAGGAATCCACATCTTTTCATTTTCTGTGGAAACAAAAATAGAAATACTTTTCCCCAGTAACTTGTTCTTCAACTTAAATTTTGGAGTCAAGCGTTTTTTTTTTTTTTTTTTTTTTTTTTTATTATTATTATTTTACATGTCGATCCCAGTTCCCTCTCCCTCCCTCCCTCCCCCCAAGCCCTCCCTCCCTCCTTCCCTCCCTTTTGCCCTCTCTATCCTCTCCCATGCACTCTAAACACCCTCCCCTCCCAACCCCCCACCACAATACAATATGTAGGGGAATGCCATCCAGTTGGGGTCATGTAGATCTGACAGGTCCTGTGAAGTAGGGACTAGGGCTTCTCTCCTATCTCTAGAATAAGGCAGTTATCCCTCCATGGGGGATATGTTTGCAAAGTCCTTTTGTGCACCAGGGATACATCCTGGATCCACTGTCTGAGGTCTCTTAGACTGCTCAGACCTTCTGGCTGAGACCCATATTCAGGAGGGTCCGAGTCAGACCCCTGTTGGCTTCCCAGCTATCAGTCTAGTGGCCCTTAGCTCCTCCTTGTTCAGGTAAGCTGTCTCTATGTACTTCTACCGCATGGTCTTGTCCTCTCCATCTGCTTCTGGGTTCTAGTTTGACTCAGTGTTTATGTATGGGTGTTTGCTCCTGTTTTCAACAGGCATTAGTTGAGGACTCCATGGAGAAGTTAGTTGTTGATCTCACTCTCCGGGAAGGGCATTTATGGTAGCCTTTCCACGGAAGCTGAGATTGTTAGTTGGGAGCAGTCTTGTAGTTCCCTCGACCTTTCTTTGTGTTCAACTTTATCTTCAAACCAATATTGGCTCCCTCTTTTATGTTCTCTCTCTCTGTCTCTGTCTCTCTCTCTCTCTTTCCTATTTTCCATTCCTAACCAGGCTCAATCCTCCTGATCGCACATGCCTTCCTCTCCTCCCTCTCATTTTCTCCTACTTCTCTCTCCATTAGCTGTCCTCCCCCACTATACCTGAGGTCTGGGGGACTTGTCCCTTCCCAGTTCTGTGAGGGACTTTATATGAATCTCTTAGAATACAACTTGTATCCTAGTTCCTCTGGTGATGTGAATTATAGGCTGGTGATCATTTGATCTAGGTCTAAAATCCATATATGAGTGAGTACATACTGTGTTCCTCTTTTTGTGACTGGGTTACCTCATTCAGGATGGTTTCTTCAAGTGCCATCAACTTGCCTGCGAATTTCAAGATACCATTATTTTTTTCTGCAGAGTAGTATTCCATTGTGTAGATGTGCCACATCTTCATTAACCATTCTTCAATTGAAGGGCATCTAGGTTGCTTCCAGGTTCTTGCTATTACAAATAGTGCTGCTATGAACATAGTTGACCAGATGTCTTTGTTTCATGGATGTGGATCATTTGGGTATATGCCTAAGAGGGGGATTGGTGGGTCCTGTGGTAAACTAATTCCCATTTTCCTGAGGAACCGCCATACTGATCTCCAAAATGGCTGTATGAGTTTGCACTCCCACCAGCAGTGGAGGAGTGTTCCCCTTTCTCCACATCCTCTCCAACATGAGTCATCATTGGTGTTTCTAATTTTAGCCATTCTGGCAGGAGTAAGATGGTATCTCAAAGTTGTTTTGATTTGCATTTCCCTGATAGCTAAGGATGTGGAGCATTTTCTTAAGTATCTTTCAGCCTTTTTGATTTCCTCTATTGAGAATTGTTTCTTCAATTCTGTACCCCATTTTTAAATAGGGTTATTTGGTGTTTTGTTGCCTAGTTGCTTGAGTTCTTTGTATATTTTGGAGATCAGCCCTTTGTCGGATATAGGGTTGGTGAAAATCTTTTCCCAGTCTGTGGGCTGCCATTTGGTCTTGTCCACTGTGTCCTTTGCCTTACAGAAGCTTCTAAGTTTGAAGAGTTTCCATTTATTAATTGTTTCTCTCAGTGTCTGTGCCCCTGGAGTTGTGTTCAGGAATCAGTCTCCTATGCCAGTTTGTTCAAGGGCACCTCCTACTTTCTCTTCTAAGAAATTCAATGTGGCTGGATTGATGTTGAGGTCTTTGATCCATTTGGACTTGAGTTTTGTGCATGGCGACAGACATGGGTCTATCTGCAGTCTTCTACACACCCTCATCCAATTGTGCCAGCACCATTTGTTGAAGATGCTGTCTTTGCCCCATTGTATAATTTTAGCTGTTTTGTCGAAAATCAGGTGTTCATAGGTGCGTGGATTAATGTCAGGATTTTCAATTCGATTCCATTGGTCTACCTGTCTATTTTTATGCCAATACCAGGCTGTTTTCAGAACTATAGCTCTGTAGTAGAGCTTAAAGTCAGGAATGGTGATGCCTCCTGATGTTCTTTTATTGTATAGGGTTGTTTTGGCTATCCTGGGTCTTTTGTTTTTCCATATAAAGTTGATTATTATCCTTTCAAGGTCAGTGAAGAATTGTGGTGGGATTTTAATGGGGATTGCAATGAATTTGTAGATTGCTTTTGGCAAGATTGCCATTTTTACTATGTTTATCCTACCTATCCAAGAGCATGGGAGATCTTTCCATTTTCTGGTATCTTCTTTAATTTCTTTCTTAGAGCCACAAAGTTCTTATTATATAGGTCTTTTACTTGTTTGGTAAGCGTTACACCAAGATACTTTATGTTGCTTGTGGCTATTGTAAAGGGTGATGTTTCTCTGATTTCTTTCTCTGCCTCTTTGTCGTCTGAAAAAAATAGGGCTACTGATTTTTTTGAGTTTATCTTGTATCCTGCTAGTTTGCTGAAGGTGTTTATCAGCTGTAGGAGTTCCCTGGTAGAGTTTATTGGGTCGCTTATGTAAACTATCATATCATCTGCAAATAGAGACAGTTTGACTTCTTCCTTTCCAATTTGGATGCCCTTGACCTCCTTTTGTTGTCTTATAGCATTAGCTAGAACTTCTAGTACGATATTGAAGAGATATGGAGAGAGAGGACAGCCTTGTCTTGTTCCTGATTTTAGAGGAATTGGCTTAAGTTTCTCTCCATTCAGTTTGATGTTGGCAGTTGGTTTGCTGTATATTGCTCTTATTATGTTTAGGTATGTTCCTGTTATCCCTGACCTCTCTAATACCTTTATCATGAAAGGGTGTTGAATTTTATCGAAGGCTTTTTCTGCATCTAGGGAAATAATCATATGGTTTTTCTTTTTCAGTTTGTTTATATGGTGGATCACGTTGATAGATTTTCGTATGTTAAACCATCCCTGCAATCCAGGTATGAAGCCTACTTGATCATGGTGGATGATTTCTCTGATGTATTTTTGAATTCGGTTTGCCATTATTTTATTGAGTATTTTTGCATCGATGTTCATCAGGGATATTGGTCTGTAGTTTTCTTTCTTAGTTGTGTCTTTGTGAGGTTTGGGTACCAAAGTTATTGTGGCCTCATAAAAAGAGATTGGCAATAAACCTTCTGTTTCTATCTTGTGGAACAGTTTGAGGAGTAGTGGTATTAGTTCTTCCTTGAATGTCTGGTAGAATTCTGCACTGAATCCATCTGGCCCTGGACTTCTTTTCGTTGGAAGGCTTTCGATGACTGCTTCTATTTCATTTCGGGTTATAGGTCTATTTAAGTTGTTTGTCTGTTCTTGATTTAATTTTGGTAAGTGATAGTTATCCAGAAACTTGTCCATTTCCTTTGAATTTTCAATTTTTGTGGAATACAGATTTTCGAAGTATGACCTGAAAATTGTCTGGATTTCCTCTGTGTCTGTTGTTATGTTCCCCATTTCGTTTCTGATTTTGTTAATTTGCATGTTCTCTCTCTGCTTTTTCGTTAATTTGGATAAAGGTTTATCAATCTTGTTGATTTTCTCAAAAAACCAACTCTTCGTTGCATTGATTTTTTGTATTGTTTTCCTGGTTTCTATTTTGTTGATTTCAGCCCTTAAGTTGATTATTTCCTGGCGTCTGCTCCTGCGGGGTGAATTCGCTTCTCTCTGTTCTAAGGTTTTCAGTTGCACTGTTAATTCATTTATGTGACTATCCTCTGTTTTCTTCATATGGGCACTTAGTGCAATGAACTTCCCTCGTAGCACTGCTTTCAAGGTGTCCCATAAGTTCGGGTATGTTGTATCCTCATTCTCGTTGAATATTAGAAAGTCTTTAATTTCTTTCTTTATTTCTTCTTTGACCCAGGAGTGGTGCAATTGCACATTGTTAAGTTTCCATGAGTTTGCAGGTTTTCTGCTATTTGTATTGTTGTTGAATTCCAATTTTAAAGCATGGTGGTCCGATAAGATACAGGGGACTATTTCTATTCTCTTGTATCTGTTGAGGTTTGTTATGTCTCCTAGTATGTGGTTGATTTTAGAGAAGGTTCCATGTGGAGCAGAGAAGAAGGTATATGCTTTTGTCTTTGGATGGAATGTTCTATAGATGTCTGTTAGCCCCAGTTGAGACATAACTTCTGTTAATTCTTTTGTTTCTTTGTTGAGTTTCTGATTTGTGGTCCTGTCTAGTGTTAAGAGTGGTGTATTGAAGTCTCCCACTATAAGTGTGTGAGGTTTTATATGAGCTTTGAGTTTTAGTAGTGTTTCTTTTACGAATGTGGGTGGCTTTGTATTAGGGGCATAGATGTTCAGAATTGAGACTTTGTGTTGATGGATTTCTCCTGAGATGAATATGAAATGACCGTCTTCATCTCTTTTGACTAGTTTTGGTTTGAAGTCTAGCTTGTTAGATATTAGGATAGCTACGCCTGCTTGCTTCTTATTTCCATTTGATTGGAAAATCTTTTCCCAACCCTTTACCCTGAGGTAATGTCTATCTTTGGAGCTAAGATGTGTTTCTTGTATGCAGCAGAAGGATGGATTCTGTCTTCGTATCCATTCTGTTAATCTGTGTCTTTTTATAGGTGAGTTAAGACCATTAATGTTGAGGGTGAGTAAGGACCATTGATTGTTGATGGTTGTTTGATTTAGGTTTGTTGTTGGCAGTGGTATTGTGAATATATTTGTTCTGCTTCACCCTAGGTTTCTGGTGTAGTTGGATTATCTGTTGCCTACATTTTTGTGGGCGTAGTTACCTTCCTTGGGTTGGAATTTTCCTTCCAATACTTTGAAATATTAATTTTAAAATTAACAGTTCAGATTTTCTCTGTTTACTGATCATTTTGTCAATTTGAGAAAAAAAGTAACACACATGTAAGGAGAAACTGACTAATGTTACAGTCTAATAAGATCTGACAAGACTTTATTTTGAGGTTATATTGTATGCATACAAATTAAAACATATTTTCTATTAGTAAAGTTATGGTGAAGGATAAACAATACATATTGATATATGGATATTCAGCACTAAATGACCAATTTTAACATCATCTTTTATTTAGCACTTACTACACATATTTTTTCTATCAATTTTTTTTACCATAAGACCTTAGCCAGTATTTTTAGAAGATATTTAGATTCTTAGTATTTAAAGCTGTGTTTACTTATCACACTTAGTAATCCTACTGTCTCATGGATTTTATGAGACAGTAACCCTAATTATTTTCATGGCTTCTTAGATTGAAGGAATCTTCTAATCACTTTTCCTTCAACTAGTATGAGATTTATTGATCTTATTTCTAGTAATTTTGTACTCTCCTTTATTTGTTAACATGAATATTGACTTAGAGAGAGATTGATCTTAGACTTTGTATTGATTAGATGGAGGATAAAGACTGGCTAGATTCTAAGTATCTCTTCCTTTAACTCCCATGCTCTTCTGATAATTTAGTCTTATTGTTTAGACTCTTAGTTAGATGCCTCTCATTCTAAGCTACAGAATCTTTCAGTTATGCCTATATTTTTATCAGCTACAGGTGCCACAGCTACTCTTTGCATACTATGAATTGATACAGATGCCACTTGACAGCTCCTTGCTTGGTATTCTGTATTTCTTGTTTCCTACATGTAATTCTTTTTTTGTAGTCTTTACATCTATCCTGGAAGAAAATAGAGCTAACACAATGCAAATATTTTCTCATTCCCATTGATCAAATATGTCATGCTGGTCCTGATTTTCCCTACAAATCATTTGAAATTCTTAGATGTATTTTGTATGGATGTTGGGGAAATTGTTATAGGCTTTGGAATTCAGTCATATTCTTACTTCCTTGTTTGCTTTTTGATCATTGAAAGATCTTACCACCCAACTGGATCATAGAAGAAAACAGCTGTTTTCCTTCTTTTCTGTTTTGTCTCACCTAGCACTCACTCCTTCTCTCTAGAACTATCCCTTTTAATAAAACATTGACATTCAAGTGCTCTGTCTCAGGTTCTCTGAAAATTAAAGGTTAGATTCCAGAGATCTGAAATGGGCTTTGGGTTCCACTAGGCTGTCCAGACTCTACTGTAGCCCTGCCTACTAACCTTAAGCCAAGCCTTAGATACATCTAGACTATGAGGGGATGCTTCCAGGCTTACTGACAATGTCTGAGTTAAGTGCCTGCATCTATTTATATATCTAACTCACAGCTTCTTTTAGTGTCCTGGGTTCCTTAAACACACATGCACAGTACTCTGGATGTGCTCAGAAAATATTCTTAGAAAAACTTCAATCAACAAAGAATGAGAGTTGATAGACAAAGCGTTCACATTCATGGACAATACATTAATTTTCTACAAGGATTCCTAAAGCATGATGCATTTACAAAGGGGTGAAAGAGTAAAGATTCATGAGCAGAGTCCCACACTCCTGAGTTAGGAGTCCATGCTGAATGCATTGAGATGTTTTTTCTGAGCTTCCAACAGTGAGTCCCTTTGAGCAGCTCATTCTGTAAATGCCACAGAAACACAAGGCTCCCTTTAGGGAACCATAAAGTACAGAAAATTAAACCTGTGCAAAAAAGAATAGCAGCTTACACATCTGGCAGAAAGGCTGGCGTGAGAAGTGAATCTGGAGCTGTGTGTAAGTAGGACCTCCAGGCCAGAGAGTTTCTTGTCTGGATATTTAATAGTCTGACACCAGAGCTGGAGCTTTTCCACAAAGAACTATTGAACTTTTTCTTTAAGTAAATTAAGTTAGAAGAACTTGACTGTCAAGGAACAATTGTGAAAATATTGTAGAATGTTCTCATTTCTCTTAAATCCATTTTCCCTAATAGCATCCTACATTAATTCTGATCTGTTTGTTTCCATTAATGAACCAAATCTGATACATTAATATCAGTTAAAGTCTGTGCTTTGTTCAGAGTTCCTTAGTTTATACCTACTGTTCTTTTACTATTATTCTAGGATTCTGACAAAGTCACCACATTGTATTTTGTTGTCCCACCTCCCTCGGCATCTCTCATCTAGGACACTTTTTCAGAATTTTCTTATTTTCATCAAGTTTCTCAGGTACTCAGGAGTACCAATCAGACACTTTTAAGAATGTTCTTCAATTAGGATATGTGCAATGTTTTATGCATGCTTTTCATTGGATTGATGAGTTTGAGGAGGAAGATGGCAGAGGTAAAGGGCCGTCTCCATCCTGTCACTCACATGATGCACATTGTCAGCCTAACACACTGTTGTGAATGCTTACATTGAACGTGTGGCTGAGCTTCTGTTTATCCTGTTTCTCCAATGCACACCTGCTCATTTAGAGACCTAATCATAAAATCTGCTACTTCAAATCATGAGTGCTCTGATGAGAAATAATTCATAAACACAGATTGTTCCTATTAATACAGGTATTATCTTCACTCTTATAAGCAAGACAATAATGCCCATAAAGTCGAGTCTGTTTGCTTACAATCCTAACTAGGAAAGAGTAGAAGCAAAGAGCGTGCCCTCTGAAGGCAGTGCCTGTCCTTTTATACCACCAGAGAGCCAACTCAGAAGCTGAACACACAAGAAATAGATCTTATTAGTCAGCTGTAATTCAGAGTTCCTCTCACAGTCTTGCTTTGACTTTTAAAGTGACATCCTTGCTGACTGAGATTAGTACAAAAGCAATGTCTTGCCACATTCAATTTTTAAATTCTGAGATCAACTGTTTGTCTTCAGATAATGGAGGACCCTGGTAAGCCCCAGCACTCACTGGAGTGTTATTTCCAAGTCTGCGGAGATCAAGCTACCCAACAGCCAGTCATTTCTTATGTGCCCGTAATCTTTAGTAAATCTGTACAAGATAAACCCTATCTGACCTTTTACTTTTAGAAAATATTTCTGCCAATTCTTTGGCAAGAAGTATAGGGGCTATAGATGGGAAATTACACTTCATTTACATGCCTGTCTGCTATATTCTCTAAATCTAAAGTCCATAGGATCAAATAAACTAAGAGCATTTGAAAAGATTTGTTTTTATCAACTGTGCTAGCATGCTAGGTGTATCACAACAAAGAATATAATTCATTGGTTCTTGTGTCTCCAATTACAAAAGACTCAACAGGGATATAAAGAAGACAGATCATGTTATTTCTGCCCCCCTCTTCTTGCTGATATTAATGTGTCCATTTTCTCCTGCCCAGAAATCATGTACTCACTAATCTATCTCACTCACTAACTTATCCCCCTCTATATTGGGTTATTTTTCATAAAGCATTTCTCTTGGCAGGTGAGTGACCTTTTTAAGCCTTTGGTATTTTGTTTGGAGAATAAAAGAACTGACCATGTTGCCTCAGCTTCCTTCCATTTTTCCTGTACAAGTACCTACAGCTGGGCAACTCTATAGGCATTTCTCAGAATTCTCTGATCATTTTCAGCCTGGCCCCTACTGACGGTCACATCCCTCTTGTTTCCCAGTCAGTCTTGTATCTCTCCATGGGTTAAGAACCTTTCCTCTATAGTCTTTCTTCAAACAATCATTCTTTTTATTCTAAAACTACATAAAGTGGCTATACTGCTTATAATTCAACATCACTAACAAACACACCAGTGATCTTCCATCCCTACCTCTCTAGACTGATTACAAAGATATCCAAGTTTGCTAGTACAATAACACATCAGAAACTGTGTCTTTTGACAACTCCCCTCACGAAGAAATCATATAATTACAAAGGGTATATCTAAACTCAGTACATCGATGTATGCCTGTAATACTAACACTTGGGAAGCTAAGGCAGGGGGGCCTCAAGTTTAAGTCCATTCTAGGCTATTTAGTGAGACCTTGTGCCAAATTAAAAAAAAATACCTAAAGGCCAATATGTTTCTCAATAGTAATTGTTTAAAGAACTAACCAATCATTTTCTACTTTGAATAAATATAATAATGAATATTCTCTGCTTATTATAACACACATGGAAGCATAAACATTACAGAGCCAATCAGGATAATGAGATTATATCTTTAATGTTAATAAGATTCACTTATGCTTCAGTTACTTTAAGCTATGTATTCACATATGTTTATAGTGATGATTTTGTTTCAAGCCATAAGTTCAACCTTTTGGAAAACTGAAAATAAATTTCCCTGTAGCTCAGTGTTAGGCCTGAGTGGCAGAAACCATATTCTGCCATTCAGTTGTTCCCTACAGAATGTAAGGTTGAGTCCTAAGCTGCCAAGAACACTGTGGGCACAGAGCATTCAGTCATTGACCTTCTTTCTCCTTTAAAAATTATTTAATAAATTTTCTATGTACACTTTATTTTGATCTTTCTTTTCCTCCAACTCTTCTCAGATTCTCCCCACCCAGCTTCCCCCCAACCAAAATGTTCAAAATAAACAAACAAAAATAATTCCAATAAGACAAAATTTGCCAAAACAAAACAAAATACACTCAAAAGAAAAGAAAACAAAATGAAACATTGAGTCTGTTCTGTGTGGGACAACTAACTACTCCTGGGCTCAGGACCTGTCCTGGCATGTGGTTGATGTACCTAATGTCATCAGCCTTCTTGAAGGGTTCTTCTGAGGCAGAGAGCAGATGTTTCTATAACCATCCGGATGGAGTACACCCAATAAACAGTTGTTTCAGGAGTAACAAGATCCGGCCTGTTGACCTAGCTTAGGCAGGTCTGAACTGTATTAATGAGTGTATAGTTCTGTCTTCCCACAATCTTGACATAGGTATTCCTTTGGAAAGATTTGATTCCTACTCTGCTAGGTCCCATTTCCTTTCTTTCCCCTCTACATGTGAGTATCCCAAAGCCCTCTCCAATAACCTTCCTGCCTGTTAATTTCAATCTAAGTGTCTGCTTGCAGCAGATCGGTTCCTAGAAAGCAGGGCACAGGAGGAGTTAGTTATACAATGAGTACTGTGATGTTTCCCTTTGGATAAAATTATTACCTTCTCTAATAAAAATGAAAGCCTTTTATATGATGGAGTAGAATACAGGGAGAGAGAAAAAGAGAGGGAGACACAAGCTGAATATCAATTTTGACATTAGTATCATCTGGAGAATACTAAATCAAAGCCTACCAGGTCCATATGGGCATTAACACTTAGCATCTACCTCGTGTCAGGAAGCACAGGGGTTACACCCATGTTTCTTTTCCATCTTATGTTTAACCCACCCACTTATAAACAACCTGAATTCTTTTATTGAGACCTTAAATGCGAAGGATACGTCTGCTTCAAAGAAGTCTGTCTAGTAGAGAAAAATAGATCAATCATGCTCCCAGAATTTGATTGAAAGCAGGCTGCAAGCATGGGGAGCAAGGACAGTACAGCAAGGTTTGAAAGCATGCTAAAAGAGTGGGGCTAAGAGTGTAGATGGGGCTATATGTATTCTCTGCTTCCCTAACTGCACCATTGTGGGTGGTAAAGAGGAGAACTGATCTTTTGTACTTTTCTATGGATGAATGGTTGAATTTGCTTTAAGCTCCTTAAAAGGTCCCAGTAGGCAGCTGTGTACATAACAGAAGAAAAGGAGCACAGCAAAGGGAACTTAACTGGTATGTATGCCCCAAGCAGCCCTCAAAGGCCCCATTGGGGTGATGATTTAGTTCATGATTGAACTCTTGCTGCACCCATTGCAAAATCTCATTTACATGATCAGAGAGGAAGAAAGGAAAGCTGTGGATGTGCTAGAGAAAGTCAAGAATGATATTTAGTAAACTCCTTGAAGTGGTTGATGAGGAAGAGCCTGATGTCCAAAGCAGCCACCACTTTGCTATCACTGAATAGCAATGGCTACTTAAGAAAGAGAGAGTTTAGCCCTAATGTCTAAGCCAGTGATTAACCTTTCTGCTGTCTATGAACCCTTGGGAGGAGATGAATTGCAGGTGTCACCTGAAGGATCAGCAAATTGGATAAAGGAAGCTAGCCACCTCTGACACATCTTCAAGAGGTAAAAGCCATATAGACACAGGCAGCTTGCACACCCTCTCCCTCAGGCTGAAGCACTAATGGAAATGTCAACCTGTGTGAAAGAAAGCACAGAAGAATGTTAAATGTTTTTACAAGCTGGAATATGTCAGGGCTTCAATTTATTTCACCCAAGAAGATCCAGGCACTTATTATTATTTTTCGATAAATATTTATTTAAATTTGAAACAAGCTTGTTTTACATGTCAATCCCAGTAACCACACCCTCTTGTCCTCTCCTGTTCCCCCCACCAAACCCCATCCCATCCCTTTTTGCTCCCCAGGGAGGGCGAGGCCTTCCATGGGGGATCATCAAAGTCTGTTATGTCATTTGGAGCAGGGCCTAGGTCCTCCCCCATGTGTCTAGGCTGAGAGAGTATCCCTCTATGTGGAATGGGCTCCCAACGTCCATGCATATACTAGGGATAAATACTGATCCACTACCAGAGACCCCAAAGACTGACCAGTCCTCTTAACTAACACCCACGTTTAGGAAGTCTGGGTCAGTCCTATGCTGGTTTCTCAGCTATCAGACTGGAGTCCATGAGCTCCCCCTTGTTCAGGTCAGCTGTTTCTGTGGGTTTCTCCAGCCTGGTCTTGACCCCTTTGCTCATCACTCCTCCATCTCTGCAACTGGATTCTAGGAATTTGGCTCAGTGTTTAGCTGTGGGTATCTGCTTCTGCTCCCATCAGCTACTAGATGAAGGCTCTAGAATGCAACATAAGGTAGTCATCAATCTTATTATAGGGGGAGGGCATTTAAGGTAGCCTCTCCACTATTGCTTAGATTGTTAGTTGGGTTCATCCTTATAGATCTCTGGACATTCCCCTAGTGCCAAATTTCTCTTAAAGCTTATAATGGCTCCCTCTATTATGGTATCTCTTTTCTTGCTCTCCTCTATTCTTTGTTTAAAATGTAGAATTAAATAGGCTTTTCAAGATTCTTAATTTGTATTTCCTTTAACCTCCAAATTAATGTTTCTAGTGTATATTATTTTCCAGTACTGTGGATTGAAGCTATCTATGTATGACCTTGTATATACTAGAAAAGTACACTGCTTCTGAGATACATCCTCAGCTAAACTCTTTTAACTTTTTGAAATAAGAAATTTAGCTATGGATACATGATTTCATCAACTCATAAGATTTTTCCATCTGTATGAAGATGTACACTGTATATCCATATGTACTGGTTTCTGTATGTAAAGTGACCATATCCATCCATACAGCCTTACTCTTTTATTTTCAAGTTGTGTATAATCTTTTTATTGCTGAAATGAATTCACGTTTGTCATGATACATGTCAAGCATATATATGTGTATGTATACATATCTACATATCACTATTCATTACTTATTTTAAATGCAACTTAACAATTTCCTAAACAACAAAGCCCTTGATAACCATATTCTTACACTTACATTTATTTTTGTATTATTCACAATACTATAATCACATTGTGACAGTATTTGTAAAACTGAAAACATCTTCAGGAAAGGGACCCAAGTCTAGTCCTCATATGCTCTCTAAATTTGACAAGCTTACATGTAAAATAAATGCCTGTTGAATTTCGAAAAGTAATTTTAGCTAACAAATGACTTGCTATGTCTCATTAGTTCAGAACCTGGAAGGCCAAAATTACAGAGATTCAGTGAAGGCAGAGGAAGGGGTAGGAGTTCTCTAAGAATGTGCTCGATTGATAGCGTGACACAAGCTTAATCCAGAAGTCTCAACTTGATAGAAGCCTTCCCAGGAGAGGAGTGGCTCCATCAGCTATGTGATTCCTTCCATGCTTGCTCAGGGTGTCATAGATTCTTTACGCTAGCATCTCACATTTCTCATTCCTCTTAATTAGTTCTCCATTTTTCCTAATTGACACTAAACACCATTAAGTCAGGGATGATGGAGTGTCTCTCTAGTGTAGAACCTTGATGGCATACACCCTTTGTCACTCTGAACATATAAGGTTTCATTTCCTGTGATTTTTCACTAAGTAAGACACTTTTGGGGAAATGTGAAGGTACTGAAATAGTAAGGAAGGGGAGAGCAGTGTGGGAACATTGGGAAGGGAACAGATAGATGGATAAGTATAGGCTGAGCATCATGTGAGAGTTGAGGTGCTCTCACTTCTTATGGGCAACATAGTCCTTATCTTTCTATATTTGAGTATTTTTATGTTGAATGGTGTCCAGAAGGTCTACCCAGACTGCAGCAAGTGGTTACATGATCATCACCATCTCATAGTTGTAACTTTTTTTTTTTTATGTGTTAAGAGCAAACCAAGTAACTGGCAAATTGTTTAGGCATGTGCTCAGAATTGGACATGGCCATTGTCACCTTTGTCATAGCAGTTGTGATCACTCATAGGAGTTCCTCTCAAGAGGGAAGTTCATAGGATTGTCACAGGCCCTTCTTCCCTTCCCCAAGATTATGTAAGAGATAACTAATTGTCTGGGTTGGACTCTTCAGCCATACAGTTTTGCCTAAGTTGTTCTTGCTGGTGTCAAACTTCCAGGTGTTTCAGCTGCCGCAATCACTCAGGCCCTAGTAACTAATTGGTTCACATTGAACTTTCTTTCTTGGTCTTCAAAAGGCCTCTCTATCTGGGATGATTAAATGTTTCCATGTGTCTCGCCAGTAAAAGTAAAGTGACATAAAGGATCATTTCTGGGATATCTGAGAGTGTTTTTAGAAAGAATTAACATCTGAGTTGATAGGTGGAATAAAGATTTGTACTTTGAATGTGAGTTAGCACCACTCATCCCCCAGGTTCTAAAAGGAACAGAGGGACTAACGATGGGGAATTTCACTTTCTACAATTTCTTTCATACGTAAACAGCAGAACTCACTTTCTACTCATACTCTGGGGGCAGCTTCCCCACTGTACTGAGGGCCTTTGGTTGAGCTGTACTACCAGATCTCATCTTTCTAGGGCCTTCAGACACAGACTATGTCACTTTCCTATTCTTTCTCTGCCAGATGGTTTGTGAAGGGACTCCTTTGACTCCGGATTGGCATGACCCTTTCTCACAATAAAGCACATATCTGTATCTCTAGATATATAGATATCACATATTTATCTACATTATTCTGTCTCTCTGGAGAATTCTGGCTCATGCATACATTTTACATATTTACCTTTCTTCTAATAAACACTTAAACTATTCCCACATTTTTGGTTCTTGTGAATTTTGCAATTGTGATTATGGACCACAGATGTACTGATCTTAAGTCCTTTGGATAAATATCCCAATGTGGTGCTGCTGACACATCATGCTGATGTTTCGGTTATAATTTGTGAAGACTCTCTATACTGTTCAATAGTAATTATAAAAATTGACATTCCCTCCAAAATATCTCTACAAAATATCCCTCTTAGCCCTTTGCCTACATTTACTTTTTTTTCTGCCAGTATCATAGCATGTGTGCAGTAATGTTTTGAGTTTTTAATTTTCTGATGGTTAATGGTTCTTTAAGCATGCAATTTGCATGACATTCCTTATACTTTGAGAATGTTAGTCCCTTGTGAAGAATAAAAATATTTTCTATCGTTCTGTAGGTGATCAAGGGTGATGATTAATTCCTTGTACCCATTTTCTACCCTCAGCTTACTAATTTAAAAAAAAGAAACTGTTGATGAGTAGATATGGATTCCAAGACTTTAAAATAGAGCTGATTGTTTTTCATATATAAATGTTTAGATTTGTGATTCTACTTGGGCCTCTTATAATTACCTTTTGAAATAAATAATAATAAAATTAATGTTCTTTCTCTGTAAATGCAAAATGCAGCCTGCCAGGAAAAGAACTGGCTGAGAAAAATACCTTGGTTGTTCACACTGTATTAACCTGTAACAAGTTGCTTGGGTATGTATGTACATGGGTTTTTGGGACAACTTGATTTTTACCTGTAATACATGAAATGTTTAATCTTGCAAGAGATATGGAAATATGGTTTATTTTTTCTTGTATTCATTGTACTTATTCACTTGAAAAATAGAATGTAACCACATTATAATTTTTATATTGCTTGAAAGATTTTGCTGGAATATAAGCTGTAAGGGGAAAAAGTTATTTAGAAGGAGGACTTCAAGATAGACAGAAGGAAAACATATGTGTGGAGGTTAGAAAAGAAATAAAAGCATCAGAGAGAGAGAGAGAGAGAGAGAGAGAGAGAGAGAGAGAGAGAGAGAGAGAGAGAGAGAACAGGGAAGAGCCAGAAGTGTGTGTGTTTCTTCCATTTTTTGCTGCCTCCAGAGAGTTAAGTTTAGTTTCCCTCGCTGGCCCCAAAGAATTTAGTTTTATTCCCTCAGATAGAAAATTCGAGTTGAGTGATTTTTTTCACTGACTCTGTGGCTCACCCTTAGCCCATACACTGCTGGAGGCTGGTCCTCACAGCAGCAGGTCTCTTCCTTTTTCTAAACTCTCTCATGTACCCCTAAAGCTGTCCTATTCTTTCAAAGTCATGGTTTCTTTTTTTCTAACTGTTATATGTGTTCCTAAATAAATAAATACAATCTTCTCAGTCTGTGTAAAGTTGCTTGTATTTATATGCTTTTAGGGCTGACAATTTAATATTGAATTATCAGTTAGTATGCTCTTCCATGGGGAAGACCTTTTCTCTTGCTTTCAGCATTACTTAGATGACTGTAGGTCTTTGTCTAGGGTGAGTGAAGTCATGGATCTTGGAGGATAACTTACAACTGCCACTTTACCAAACCAGAATAGTATCTGTATTCTAAATATTTGTCCTTATACTCACAGAGAAGCATAGCTTTCATTCCTCATCAAGGCAACTTCTCTTTGTACCAAATGGAGATAATTACAGAAAATCACAACCACATCAAAATACAGAAATGTAGAACTCAGTCCCAATTGATGCATCTACCGTACAACTCTGTACCTAAAGCTCAGGGGTCATTGCAGAAGAGGTGGCAGAAAGAGTCTAAGGGCCAGAGGAACAGGGAATTTGAGATTGTTACTACTAGGAATATCAGACATTCTACCCATGAAGCCTTAAAAACATGACTGCCTAAACATGAACTGAACTAGATAAAGACAACAACAACAGGCATGCCAAAGTGGAGGAACAAAGTCCAGGAGGCTTCAACCCCACCCAAAGAAATACAGGCAACTAGGTATATGCAAGTTAGCTGGATTTTTGTTGCTTTGATAAAACACCATGACTAAGCCAACTTACAGAAGAAAGGGTTTGAGTTGGAGGCTCTACATTGTAGAGTCCCTGAAGATTGAACAAAGGCATAGTGGCTGTAGTACCAGGTCATTATGGGTGGTAACATCTCTACAGAGGTGGGCTTGGAGTATATAAGAATAATAGCTAGGTGTGAGTCTAAGAGAAAGAATATAAGTGACATTATTCATAGTTTCTGCTTCAGCTTTCCACACTGATTGATTTCCTGCCTGACTTTCCTAATGATGGACTGTAATCTATAAAATTAAGTAAACACTTTCTTCACCTAGTTGTTCTTAGGTTATGGCATTTATAATACCACCAGAAAGCTATCTAGAACAATAGTCAAGCTCATTTTTATAAGGTCAGCATTATTTGATACCAAAGCAAAGATATAATGAGAAAAGAAATGCATGGGCCATTATCTCTGATAAACAGATTTTTTTTTCATTTTTAAATATAATTATTTTTTTCTTATTTTACATATTGATCCCAGTTCCCTCTCTCTCTCCTTCCCATGCTTCCTGATCCCCTCCCACTTCATCCCCCCACTCCACAGGGAGGGTGATGCCTTCCAGAAGGGATCATCAAAATCTGTCAAGTCATTTGGAGTGGGGCCTAGGCCCTCCCTCCTGCCTCTAGGCTAAGGGAGTATCCCTCCATGGGGAATGTGCTCCCAAAGTCCTTTCATACACCATGGATACCTCCTTGTGTTTCACTATCAGAGGTCCCTCAGACTTCCCAAGCCTTCTAACGGAGACCCACATTCAGGAGGTCTGAATTGGTACAATGCTGGTTTCCCAGCTATCAGTCTGGGTGTCCATTAGCTCCCCCTTGTTCAGGTAAGCTGTCTCTGTGGGTTTCTGTAGCCTGGTCTTGACCCCTTTTCTTATTACTCCTCCCTCTCTGAAACTGGATTTCAGGAGTTTGGCTCAGTGTTTAGATGTGGTTGTCTGCTTCTGTTTCCATTAGCTACTAGATGAGGGCTCTATGATAGCATATACGTTAGTTATCAATCTCATTATCAGGGAAGGGCATTTAGGGTGGCCTTTCCACTGTTGTTCAGATTGTTACTTGGGATCATCCTTGTAACTCTCTGGACATTTCTCTAGAGTGAGTTTTCTCTTGACACCTATAATGGCATCCTCTATTATGGTATCTCTCTTTTTTTTCCTCTCTTCTATTTGTTCCCTGACTCGACTCAATCTTCCTAGTCACATGTGGTTCCTCTACTCCCCTTTCTTTCTCCTAACTCCTTCTCCACTTACTGCGCCCCACCCACTCCCAATATTCTCAAGAGATCTTGTTCCTGTTTCCTTCTGTGAGGGACCTTGTATGAATCTCTTAGGTTCCTCGTAGTATCCTAGTTTCTCTACTAGTGTGAATTATAGGCTGGTGATCATTTGTTCTATGTCTAAAATCCATATATACATGCGTACATACCATGTTCCTCTTTTTGTGGGTCACCTCACTCAGGATTGTTTCTTCAAGTTCCATGCATTTGCCTGCAAATTTCAAGATTCCATTGATTTTTTTCCCATTGTGTAAATAAATGTGCCACATCTTCTTTATCCACTCTTTAGTTGAGGGGCATCTATGTTGCTTCCAGGCCCTTGCTATTACAAATAATGCTGCTATGGACATAGTTGAACAAATGTCTTTGTTGCATGGATGTGGATCATTTGGGTATATGCTTAAGAGGGGGATTTCTGGGTCCTGTGGTAGACTAATTCCCATTTTCCTGAGGAACCACCATACTGATCTCCAAAATAGCTGCACATGTCTGCACTCCTACCATCAGTGGAGGACTGATCCCCTTTCTCCACATCCTCTCCAGCATAAGCTGTCATTGGTGTTTCTAATTTTAGCCATTCTGACATGAGCAAGATGGTATCTCAGAGCTGTTTTGATTTGCATATCCCTGATGGCTAATGATGTTGATTACTTTCCTAAGTGTCTTTCAGCCATTTTGGATTCCTCTATTGAGAATTCTCTATTCAGTTCTGTACCCCACTTTCTAATGGGGTTATTTGATGTTTGGTGACTAGTGTCTTGAGTTCTTTGTGTATTTTGGAGACCAGCCATCAAGATCAAGGGGATACAAATTGGAAACAAAGAAGTTAAACTGTCACTATTTGCAGATGATATGATAGATTATATAAATGACCCGAAAAATTCTATCAGGGAATTTCTACATCTGATAAACACCTTCAGCAAATTAGCAGGATACAAGATTAATTTAAAAAATCAGTAGCCCTACTATATACAGACAATAAAAGGGCTGATAGAGAAATCAGAGAAACATCACCCTTTACAATAGCCACAAACAACATAAAGTATCTTGGGGTAACACTTACCAGACAAGTGAAAGACCTATATGTCAAGAACTTTGTGTGTTTAAAGAAAGAAATTAAAGAAGATAACAGAAAAAGTAAAGATCTCCCATGCTCTTGGATAGGTAGGATAAACATAGTAAAAATGGCAATCTTGCCAAAAGCCATCTACAGATTCAATGCAATCCCCTTCAAAATCCTAGCATAATTCCTCACTGACCTTGAAAGGATAATACTCAACTTTATATGGAAAAACAAAAGACCCAGGAGAGCCAAAACAATCCTATACAATAAAGGAACTTCAGGAGTCATCTCTATCCCCAACTTCAAGCTCTACGATAGAGCAATAGTCCTGAAAATGGCTTGGTATTGGCACAAAAATAGACAGGTAGACGAATGGAATTGAATTGAAAATCCTGATATTAACCCACAAACCTATGGACACCTGATTTTTGACAAAACAGCTAAAAGTATACAATGGAAGAATTAAAGCATCTCCAACAAATGGTGTTGGCACAACTGGATGATGGTGTGTAGAAGACTGCAGATAGAACCATGTCTGTCACCATACACAAAACTTATGTCCATATGGATCAAAGACCTCAACATAAATCCAGCCACATTGAACCTCTTAGAAGAGGAAGTAGGAAGTACCATTGAACAAATTGGTATAGGAGATTGCTTCCTGAACATAACACCAGTAGCACAGACACTGAGATCGACAATTAATAAATGGGGCCTCCTCAAACTGAGAGGATTCTGTAAGGCAAAAGACACAGTTGACAAGACCAAATGGCAGCCTACAGACTGGGAAAAGATCTTCACCAATCCCACATCTGATAAAGAGATATTTTAAAATCCCCCCAAATACTAGAGAATTGAATTAAATAGTACATGAAAAGTAATATAAGCTGTGATTAGGTGAGATTTAGGATGCAAGGATAACTCAACACACATAAACAAATGTAATAAAACAGAATGCAGAAAAATAGGCAATATCATTACAATAGATGCAGGAAAGGCACTTGACAAAATTCAACATCCTTTTATCATAAGAACAGACACCTAGCTACAGAGGGAAAAAGTGTAGACAAACAGCTCTTGAGCATGATGACTGTCCATGACAAGAGCATCTCATGACTAATATTCAACAGTAAAGAAATGAGGGGTTTTCTCCTAAAATCAGGGTTAGTATTTATTTCAAATGTAGTGCTGGCTAGGAAGTTCATATAGATAAAAAAAAAGTATTAAATGTATGTGGTGACTTGAGTGGGATGTCCTCTATAGTCCAGGCACGTGACTACTCAGTCATCAGATGGTAGCTGTGTAGGGAGGCTTTATGACACTTGGTCTGGGAATTGAGATTTTTCCTTTGCCTTACATGTTGTACCAAATTGTTGTTTATTTCCATGTATTTGGAACTTTTTCCATTTCTGCTGCTATTACTGATAACTGATTTTGTACTAACATAGTTAACAATACCTGATACGCTTTTGACATTGTGAAATTTGATAAGAATTATTTTGTGAGTGAATATGATCTCTGCTTGTGAATGTGCTGCTTGCACTGTACATGATCTGTATTCTGCTACTGTTGTGTGAGATGTGCATATCTCTTGGGTCCCTTTGCATAGTCATATTAAGACTTAGCTTTATGTTGCCGTATTACAGATTATCATTTCTTATTGCTAAATAGTATTCATTTATGAATATGTTATACTCTATTAATTCATTTATTCACTGATAGACAATTGGGTTGTTTCCAGATTTGGATTAGTATGACAAAACTGATAGAAACATTCAGGTAGAAATCTTTTTACAGAAACATGTACTTACTTTGTTTGGATACTCAGGGACTGGGTGACAGCATTGGAGGGTGGATATTCAGCTTTTCAATTAAACTTCTCAGAGAAAAGTTTGTTCCTTGTCTTATTCAACAATGGAGCGCAACAGCATGTATATAATATATTTTGAGCTCAGCTCAAAATGTGTTATTTCCATTTTTGTAATGTTGGACAAGCTAAGAACTAATTATGACTTACTTGGTTAAAAATAACAATATAACCTAGTGATGAGATAAATAGGTTCTTCTGCTAGGTTTTATGTAGAGAAGGATGTGGTTTGAGTGAGGGATGGAATCAAATTGTCCCTCAAGGTAAATTGTTTATTAATGTCACCAACAGCACTGCAGGGTCTGAAGGAAAACTTCAGCCACACATCACAGAGACAGCAAGTGGTCTGTCTGTTTTAAGGGATTTTGGGAGGCGGTAGAGAAGGGAGGTGTTTTACTGCAAGGAAGTAGGTAAAGATACCTTGGCATTGCCAAATTAGGTTATGTACACAATAGTTTAGGTTGAGACAAGTGCCTGGAAAGTCATAGTTTATTTGGGGGTAAACAGTCAGATGGAGACTCCCACAGAATATTGTACTTGGTTGATATACTCAGTAGTCATCTGTCTCTGACCCCAAGCAGAAGAGGGGTGCATGTATGTTTATCACGTATATTTATTTTGATTGTATTCCTCTCATTTATGGTCTGGGTGCCTGGAAGGCCTGTTTTCAGAAAGGAAAGTTCCCATCATGACTTTTCCTTCTGTGATCAACATTCCATTCTCACCAATCTCCTGTTCTATGTCAGGAACTAACTTTTGAAGGCATCTAATTATCAGCTGAAGATAACATGAATTAGTTTTAGAACCCCAAACACTCTACATAATCTTTACAATGAAAAAGTTTCAACCATTGTCTTCTCTGACTTTCCCTAGATGACATTAATCTATTCACTCTCCATAAGACACCAAAGAAACAGTTTCATCCAAGTATAGCTTTAACAAAGCAATGGTTTTACTGTGGCAGCAATTTTGGAAAGGAGTTAGATACAACATGGATGACTCAAACTGCAGCTGCATCAATGAAAAGCCAAAGACAGCATGGGTCACAACTCAGGGAAGCTGCAATCCTGGAGTTCTCCACACAGCCTGCTGGCAACTATTGTGATCAGAATCTCTTCCCACAGCAAATGCTACTGATTATGTAACCTTAGAGATGGACATAATGATTCTTGCTTTAGGAACTTCCTGAGATTTGTGATGTTTGAATACTTCCTGCGTCATAATAAACTTCCTTTCAGGATGGAATGCTTCAATTTGGAGGAAACTGCTACAACACTGGCTGCCATTGGCTGCCCAATCATTGACTACAAGATCTAAAGCTGCTATCATCACAGTCCAGACTTGCAAAGAGCACATAACATTTCTGCACTTAAAACTGGTAGCCTTTCACATCAGTATATTGTTCAAATGAAATCAAGTTACAAATACCCCACCCGAAAATTCTGAAGAAGTTATTTTGCTTCCTTTTTGTAGAGATGCATGCAAAAGGTAGCAATTGGTTTTTCAGTTTGGTGGTAACTAGCACCACCTGGCCATTAAATCCTTAGCTGTTCCATTAATAGTACACACATATATCTTGAAAGCACTCATCTTTTGCTTTCTAAGTCCCCAGTGTGTCACCTTTTACACAACCTAGCTCTGTTGACATGAGTATAATGGATCAATAAGTTCTTCACATATCCATATGGCTCTGCTCTCTTTTGGTTATATTTTGGCAGTGAAAATGTGTTGTCATACCTTGTAAGTGCATGTTGCTGTCTCTTCTATGTGAATGACATTTCACCTAGGGCTGTGTTTTATATCCTTTTGTGGGCTTGATAGAACAAAAGCACAGCCATATAGACTGGCTGCATATAATTTACCAGTTAGTCTGCTCTAGCAAAGATATGCTCTTCACCACAGCAAGCACAATTATGGTTTCTGCTTGGGTAAGTTTTCAGCACTCTACAGTCATTTTTGAGATCCATTGCTTGCAAGATATAATAAGACAGCCCATAATCTACCATGGCAACTCAGGAAATCCAGCTTTGCTCAGCATGGGTCATCATCTTCCTGTGACTTCTGAGTGCCGTGTTAGCACTGAGATTGCCCTATACCCTGGGAACAGAGGAAACACTGTCAATTCCAGTGTACCTTAATGAATTAGCTACTGCTTATTAAGTCTTGCTGTCTTGTCTTCTTGACCAAGAATTCTCAGAACCCAATCCTACAGTAGTGTCCTTGGTCAGTGAATTTTTATAGCTCCCCATACTAATAATCAGCTATTCTGGGTGTTGAAGCAGTATATTAGTTAGGGCTCTCTAGAGGAAATTAAATAATATAGTAAGTTATAATCAAATGAGAATTCATTGGGTGACTATGTGGTCTGTGGTTGTTGAAGAATGCCTGCCATAACACTAGGGAGGATGGGAATCAATGCTTGTTTGGTCCACAAGCAGGATGCTCAGGACTCTTCTCTAGTGCTGATGGCTTGGGGGTTTTCTGAGCCATAGTGGTCAGTCCCATATGAAATTTATGAATTTATTATTAAGTAGCACAAGTCCTAATTATGAAGAAATGGGCGTATGCCATTGATATATAGGGAAAGTGAAACTTAAATATTAATAGAAGAAAATTTCCATGATATCAAGACTGGAACTGTATTTAAGGACTGAAAGAACTCATTCAGTTCAAGTGTGGATTGATAATAAAATACTTACTTACGCATATTTTAATCACATCTCTTAAAACCTATGAGCAGAGGTCTTTGACTAGAAAACTCAAGAAACACAAAAGAAAGACAGCATCATTTTAGAAGAAACAATATTTTCTTCTATCACAAGACATTCTTTGTTTATATAGGATTCTTGGCTTGCAATATTATATTTCATGACAAAACAGGACAATATTTTATTGGAATTCATATATGCCTACTAACCCCACATATATTGTATGTCTTAGAAAATATTTAATAATAATAATCTTCAAACCACTGAGCAAGATGGGAAAGATGCATACAGGAAGCAACTGTGAATACAGTATTATAACAAATTTAAATTTAAATAGCTCATAGGTCATCTAAAACAAAATGAATGGCCAATAAGGACAAACTAAAACTGTAATTTCAACTGACTTTATACTGAGTCAGGCAAATCTAGAAGCCACAGGTACATGAGAACAGGGAAGCCATGGGGAAAAAAAATTCAGTGGTAAAAAAAGAACAAAAGAAATAAAATCTCACTGAGTTTGAGAGCCATTCATTTGTTTTGTTATTTTTTTTCTGTAGAAGCAATTGTTTGACTATGGGAATAAAGGAATGTCAAATATTACTGAACTGAAAAAATAAATAATGGATAGCTAATTATAATGCCAGAAAGTATAGAGGAAAGTAACAAAAAGACTATAGATCAAAGCTGAAAGAGACCACTGAGTCATTCCACTAAATATGCTAGACTCAATGTTCCTTTTTAAAGGTGTATTACTGGATTAAGAAAGTAAAAAGCTTCTTCAGCCAAATGACTAAGGTCAATGTACAAATATGAAGAGAATTAATCCAAATGAACTAAAGCCTTTGTTCACTGCAGCTTTGTTTTTAGTAGCCAAGCTTTAGAATCAACCTAAGTGTCAACTGATGGGGAAACAAGCACAGAAAATTGCAATTATTTGCATTTGTATTTATATCTAACACATTAAATGTTGCTTATCCTTAGCAAAGAAGGGAATTCTGGTACTATTTTAACAAGGGTCAACTTGGAGAATATTCTGTTAAATGAAATAAACCAGGAACTGAAAAACAAATACTGCATTGTGTTGCTCACTCATGGACTCTATAATAAAGTCAAAACCATGGAAACAGGGTAGGATGATGGCTGCTAGGGATGTATGAGAGAAGGGGAGATGTGGATGGGAGAAGGAGAAATGTTTGTTACTTGGTAAATCTTTTAGTTATGTAGGATGAAAATATTCTGAATGCCTAATGCTCAAAATGAACTCATAGATTCTGATACTTCAGAACACTTAGAATTTGTTTGTAACATGAATAATAAAAATATGGAGACAGATCAAGCTGAGAGATCAGAGATGCAAAGGAGTTGGCCACTAGCATGACCTCAGCGTGACTAAATAAATTCCCTCATGAGTCCCTTTGCTTCTTCCTTTTATACCTCTCATATCCTGGGATTAATGTTGTGGGATTCCAAGTGCTGAGATCTCCTTTCTGTGAGCTGTATCTCTGTTAGAATGGAACACCTGTGTGTAGCTCAGTGTGGCCTTGAACTAACAGAGAATTATCTACCTTTGTCTCCTGAGTCCTAGCATTAAAGCTGTATACCACCATTGCCTAGCTTCTATAGGCTAGCTTTGCATTCTATTGCTTCAGGCAACCTTTATTAAATCACAAATAATATATTACCACATTTGTTGTGAGATTTGTTGTGAGATTAGGACAGGAATATCCTCACTGCACAGATATATAAGTATATGAGGTTATGGAGATTTGAATGAACTAGACTCCAGTAGTGATTTCATAATATATAATAAAATACCACATTGTATACTTTAAAACATGGAATTTGTCTACTCTATGTCTAAAGTTGGGATAAACAGTATTCAAAACATTATGGTTGGATTATATAAATCCATAAACCAACACTGTAGAATAAATACATTTAGAACAAAGAATTGTTATGACTGAAAGTGTTTTATGAAAATGTTTACAAATGAAGACTTCATTATATACCATAGATAAATAGATCTAGAATATAGTATGGACACAGAAATGAATTTGTATAGGATATTGCATAATGGCTAGAGATGTGACTCAGTTTTAGAACACATACTTAGAACTTTTGCAGACCTGGCTTTGAGTTTCCTATCATAAAAAAGATGTATCACCATCATCCAATTGGGTCAGTGCCAGTTATTGAAGATGCTTTCCTACCCCCATTGTATAATTTTAGCTGTTTTGTCAAAAATCAGGTGTTCATAATTGTGTGGGTTAATATCAGGATTTTCAATTCTATTCCATTGGTCTAACAATTTGAATAACAGTGGAAAAGCTACCATAAATGTCATTTCCTGATAATTAGATCAACAACTAACTTATCCACCATCATGGAGCCCTCATCTAGTACCTGTTGGAAACAGAAGCAAACACTGAGTTGAACTAGAATCCAGATGCAGAGAGAGAGGACAAGACCAGGTTGCAGAAACACACAGAGACAGCTGACCTGAACAAGGAGGAGCTAACGGGACCTCAGACTGATAGCTGGGAATCTAGCATGGGACTGACTCAGACCCCCTGAACTTGGGTCTCAGCTAGAAGGCCTGAGCAGTCTAAGGAACCTCAGACAGTGGAACCAGGATGTATTCCTGGTGCACAAAAGGACCTTGCGGGCACATCCCCCAAGGATGGATACTTCCTTAACCTAGAGACAGGAGAGAAGTCCTAGTCCCTACTTCAAATGACTTGACAGATATAGATGACCCCTCCTGGATGGCATCACCCTGCATGTGGAGTGTGGGGGGGTGGGAGGGGAGGGTGGTTGGGTTGCATGTAAGTGGGGAGAGAGGGAAAGAAGGAGGGAGGGAGAGAGGTAAGGAGGGAAAGGGAACTGGGATTAATATTTAAAATAAATAAATAAAAATAAATAATAAAAAAGATGTATCACAAGAATGAATTATCTATGCTATGGAGACAGAATGAATTATCTATGCTATGGAGACTATGTCTCATACTGAAATATTTCATTTTTGTGTATGTGCCAAGTTAAGGTATAATCCCATAATATTTACCCTATTACTTTCATTCAGAGATGTGAAAGAAATACTGTGCACTTGTGTACTTAGGAATGAATTATCCATCCTTCTTTGAATCTGTGCTTTAATATAATGCTTGGGAAGTTAATGAGAAGATGTTAATGAAAAAACGTGATGGCTTCATAATAACTGTTGAATACGTGCGACTGGAGAGGGGTAACGTCACTCTGTTAGTTGTTTTCCTCATTGTAATTGATGCCTGATATGAAGCAAGTTAAGGACAGAAGAGTTTCTTCTGGGATACAGTTCTTCAGGATGACTGAGGCATAATGGTGGCAGGAGCAACCAGGACTTCTCACATCTGCATGTGTGGTTCAGGTTTGGAACACTTGTTTCCGGGTCCTCTGTCCAATTAATAATCTCTAATGTGACTTCAGAAGTCCACAGTTAGGTTGGTCCCTATATGATCTGTGAAAGTTATACAACCAAAATAGCAGTTCTTAGAAAGGTTATTATGCTTCTTGATATAAACAAAACAAAAACGAGGATTCCATCTAACCTTGAGAACTGTGAGTCTAAAAGGAGAAATATATATAGAAAAGCTGGCTCAAAAATTCCTGTTTATTACCTAAAGTTTGGGAAGTAGAACTGAGCATTCAAAAACAAGAGGCAGAGAGACATTGCTCTTTTTTTACATGACCAAAGCTGTATCGTTGAACAGTTCAACCGTAGGTGCTGCAAGGATCAGTGAGGAGTGAATTGGAATATGAGAGGACTCCAGAAGATGAGAGGCTGCACATTGTTACTCTGTTAGTTGCATTTTGGATAATTCCTTTTGTTGAAAACCCCACCATATTTATTAGAATATAAAGGTATCTTTTTTTATGGAATGACTCAAAAATTCATCAAACAAACCCAAATCATAGATTTCTTGTAATTTTATTTCTTTTAAAGGCATACACCATATTGCATCACTCGCAATTCAAGAGAAAATGAGAAATGTAAAATTGCTAAAGTGGCATGGGTATAATTGTCGGTACATTGATCTGTATTCTGATTAAAGAAGAGTCTGGGAAGTATAACCTGGCTTATATTTCTTCTTTGTGATTACATTGTGTGTGACGATTATTGGCTAGTTGAGGATACTGTATCTACAGTTAGTTAGCCAAGGACTATGGGGATAGTAGTGAAGATGCTTGGTAGCTTGTAGCTCTTGTTTCTAGTGAGTAAGTAATTCTGTGACCTGTGCATACATCCAGATGAGCTTAGTGCAGCAGCTTTGGTGTTGAGAGCCTTACCTGACCATCTGTGAGAGGCCAAGATCACCTAGTCATGTGTTTTGGCCTTCAGTTCTATTTACATATTCCTGTCAGGCCATAACCTGTGACTAATGTAGTTAAGACACAATAAACTATAGATGAAGTACTAGTTGTAGACACTTATTTGATTGGCAGACCCTGGAGATTAAATTCAAATAAGTATGCAAGTGCATCTCTAGCTTTATACAAGAGAACTCAGCTGACCTTGCCATGTTCAATTAAGACAGTATAATATGCAACAAAGGTAATTGTTTCTGGTCTGAACCCACTTTGAGCTCATCTGCATCTGTCCTACCAAAGGAAAAGAGCCACATGGGTGATACACAACATTCTAGGTTAAGGCATATCGGTGGCCAAGAAGGAGTGATAACCTTATAACTTGATTTTTGTAGAAATGCAGAGTATCTGAGGCAGGTTGATCTTCATTCTTGTGACCTAAATGAAGGTTTCACTATACACTTGAAATATATCGACCTAGCTGATGGCTTTCTTTACCATAGGATCCTCAAACAAGTGAATAGCTATGGCCAGCCCATCTTATGCACCAAGGATTCTCTAGTCTTCCTTAGGGCAAAGCAATGCCATATATTATTATATGTACATTATTGAATTGTTATCTGCTCATCATTTGGTGCTGTAAACGTTCCCTTACTTTTTACAGGAAGTTACAGTGCCTGCTGGCTCCCCAGATACTCCTGTCTTATCCTTGGCCCCAGTAAATGGGAAGGGACATAGAGATGTTAACAAAGTAAAAAAGATGATCTTTGACTATCATAGGGAAAATATCCTCTTAAAAGACCTAAAGATGATAACTGTCCACATCTTTATGTAAATACACCTGAATGAATTTTTCCACATTGAAGTGATGAAATGTCTCCTTGTTATGGTTTTCCAGGGACCTGGAGAGCTATAAACTAGGTGTGAATGAAAAAATACAGAGATTGAATTGTCATCTGGAAGTTAGCACTGATTGGGGGCATTGGTTATCTTAAGATGAACACAGTAAAACCTTCAAAGCAGAGCTCAGAGAAAATATACTGTAGGTAGAAAATAGTGATTTGGGAAGGACAGAGGAAGCTTGTCAAGTATTTGAGGAATGAGTGGAGCTATGATAAAAAGTAGCAAGGGGCACAAGGTCAAATTCCATGATGCTCATTTTGTGTATGGGATTGGATATGGCCCTCCTGTAATTCTAAGGTATCTGTCTTGATAGCTCAGGGTGATAACAAAATACCTTGCTGTACTATTTTCATATTTACCACTTCAGGATCAATTTTTTTCCTGAGTAATGAAAATACAACCACAGGATGAATCGAAATCATTTGAATTTCAGTTAGTTCTAAGATGTTAGTGGAAAGTTATAAAGGAAATGAAGTCATCGGCAATCGTGAGATATCATAGAAAGGTGCATCTTCAGCAAAATAGGCTTCAAAGTCTGAGAGGGAGAAAATAGCTCAAATGGCAGAATTGTGAGACGTGTTCACCCAGTTTAAAAGAAAATAAGGTTACTCTGTAATATCTTCTTCTCTTGTTTTCTTTCTTTTTGCTGTCTCAATGTTCTGTGTTCCTATACAGGGCTAGGGCTGTCCCATGACAGTGGACTTGTTTTAAATAGTTTCTTATGTGAACATTAAGAAGTGAGTGATTTCATTCTCTTTGAAACAAAGTTTTGCCTTTCATGAACTTTTTGTCTTGCAGATACAGATGAGATGATATCTCATTCTAGGTGAGACTTGGATTATATCAACGCCATAACTTGGGATCTGCCCTTGACCTGTAGAATCACATATTCACACCCTATGGAAAAAAATGGATGATAGTGGCACTAAGATCAAGTAGAAATCATTAATACAAGATCTGAATTTATTTTGAATTCACAACTCATTCTTGGTAATTTCTGGATATATAACTTAACAATGAGTGATTTCATCAAAGCAAAATAGCATATATCTTAGAGAGGAATATCAGAGACAATGAAGTCAATTTACAACATCAGTGCTGAACTTTAAAAGGCCCACTAATTCTCCTAAGTAAAGAACCCTGGGTCATAGAGTTGATAGAGCATGTAGAACATGTGGACACAGGGCCAGCTTTGCAGTATTTTGAGAACCTGGTCACAGTTGAGAAGAGTCTGATGCTCCATGTCCTCTTCTTCCCCAAGTCAGAAGACCTCAGAGATGTTGCTGTTTTCTGTTAAGCATAATTCTCACACTGCTGCTCTGAGGAAGGTTCTGGTTGGCACTGGGTTGTGCTTAATGTGAGTTCAACTTCATTTTTTTGCAAGTACATATCCAGCTGGACAAGGAACATTTGTTGATAGCATTGCTCTTTTCCCATTAAATGACCTTGGCATTTAATGTTAAAAATGTTTTGCCTGGATATAAGGATGTGTTTCTGAGGTCTCTAGACCTATGCCCTTGTTTTCTGGACTTATTCCATCTATCTTCACACTGAAGTCAAGGTTTATTATCATAATCATCATCATCATAATTATTATTATTATTACTAAGATGTTGAGATAACATAAAAGAATTAGGTAATATCTGTCATCCAAACTTTTCTTTTCCAACATTTATTTGGCTGTTCAGGGCACTTTAAGAGTCCATGTGAATTTTAGGACTTACTTGACGGGAGATGTCATTCTGTATCTATTTCTCATACTGGTTAATGAATAAAGCACTGTTGGCCAATAGGAAAGGAAGATAGGAGGGACTAGGAGACAAGGAGGAAATAGGAAGTAGTAAGGAGGAGTCAGCATGGAGAGACTGGGGAGACCACACGCCTGCTCCACTGCCTGGTAAGAAGACCACATGGAAATACATAGAAATGGGTTAATAATTAAGATAGAGCTAGCCGATAAGAAAATAGTAACTGGCCAACAGGATTATATCAAATACAGAGTCTCTGTGTGTTAATTGGGGCTGGCACGGCAGCGGAACAAGACCAGGTGGCAGGCAGAAAAACCATACTTCTTACACTTACTCTCCTGCTTTTGT
This sequence comes from Phodopus roborovskii, assembly GCF_943737965.1. Taxonomy (NCBI): domain Eukaryota; kingdom Metazoa; phylum Chordata; class Mammalia; order Rodentia; family Cricetidae; genus Phodopus; species Phodopus roborovskii. The sequence continues at coordinate 30,233,399 of NW_026126416.1, read as the reverse complement.
AAATTATGTCTTTGAGATTATGACAAGTTTGACTTGCTTGTTTATCACTTTAGGTAGTTGTTAGATCTTGGTGAAGTGCTGAGTTGAATAACTCCATGCCAGAAGTTTACTAATGCTTACAGTGGCACTATGGTAGGGTTCTGAGGTAGTTTCAGCCCCTACACTCACCCCTCCTATGAGAAAATCCTTCTTTAAAGGATTTTAAGGGAAAGACAAGTCTTGCACCACAAAGAAGCAAGTTTACTGAATCTGGGGCTTCTTTTATGTGACCGTGTTCATGTTTTCTCTGGATAGCTAAGTTGGGTCCAGTAATGAATGACCTATGCTTCTTCATAGTGATACAGAACAATGGAGCTTGTTGTGTGACAGACTTTTCCTATGGAGACATACACACACACACACACACACACACAGGCACGCACGCACTCACATGCACACACACACACACCCCCAGACCAAAATTACAAATGTACCAATGTTTAACTTGGCAAACCAAGGAACTTTTATTTGAGATACTAACAGGAGTATTACAAGGAGCAGGCTGAGTCAAAAGGAAACTGCATCACTGAAAAGCCCACCCCTATAGAGTTGATGACTCACAAAGCTGCAACTCTGGATTTCTCTGCATAGCTTTTAGGCAGCTGACAATCTTGATATCCCTCTTTTCTGAACTTTTCACAAGCAGAGTCTCCCCACAGCACTTGTTTACTCATTTTTATATCCCTGTAGTGTGGAGGACTCAAGTATACAAACATTCTATGTTTTCTCTTATATTTGGATCTTAGATTTTAAGCTTTAGATGTGAGGTTCAATCCAAATACTCACAGAGGTTAGGTCCTTCATATAGCACCAGAGTAGAGGAGAGGATCTTCCAAAGAAAGGGAAATAGAATATGGTTTTATAAAGGAACAAAGAGGGAACTAGGATAGCATTAGATGGGGAAGGAGGGGTGGAAGGGTAAAGGAGGGCATATGAGGAGAGGCAACTAACATGAGAAGCCTTTTGAAAAGTCGCATGAAAAGCTGCTGCTTTAGAAGCTTTCTTATGTAAGAGGAATTTAAATGGAGATACAATATAATATCCCCAATAGGTAGCAAAGAAACACAGTGCCAGGAATGAACTATTGTTTTTTTTAGCAAAATCTCAATCATTTGATTTTACCAATAAAGACTACACTTTTGCATAAGCACATACATAACACATAATTTCTATAGATTTTCATCTTGATATTTTGGCAACTCAGTTACAACATGAGGCTCTGCTTCTCAGGTAAGGTTTCCTGCTACTTTTGCAGTGTTTACAATTATTTCCTCCACTGCAATCTTGAAGTCATCCTTGAGGTGTAGGAACCAACTGCTTCCAAATCACCTTAGTTTTTATTCTGTGAGCTCCAATACCATGCATCATGGGTGTTATTTTTGTGTGTGTCCATGTGTGTACAGGTAGTATGTGAGTACATGTGTATGTGTGTACACATGCACAAGGAGGCCAGAGATCAACATTAGGTGTCTTCCTGTATTGTTTTCCACTGTATTTTTTGAAATGTGCTTTCTTAGTGAATGTGGAGCTCCCCAATTAGGCTAGGCTGGCAGGCTGGCAAGCCTGAGGCATCCCTCCATAACTGTCAAGCACTTTACCAACAGAGCCATTTCCCCAGCCCAGGCACTGGTACCAATATCTGAAACAGTGAATAATGAATCATTTCCAGGGGCATTCAATGCTCACTTTTCCTGGATTCACTAGAAGAATCACTATCTAAATGGTGACTGCAGCCTTATGAAACTTATTTTTCAAATACAGATTTGAAATCAAAACTGCTTATAGATCTGTGGTTTGTAAAGTGAATTCTAGTAGACATTAAAATATCATTAATTAACATGTACAGCAGCACATATCCATTGTAATTCTTGGGTTACTGAAAGCATTTTCAGTAATATTTTGGGAAGTTTTTATTTCTCCTCTGAGCAATAGATCTCAACAGTAGGCTGGAAATAATCACTAATCCGTGCTATAAACACTTGTGCTGTCATCCATTTTTTAAATTTATAGGACAAAGGTAGAGTGGATTCTGTATAATTTAGAAGAGTATGTTTTTCATGGTGGCAAATGAGCCTTTGCATCAACCAACGGCCGAAGCCTTAGTAAGTGAGTTGTTATTTATTTATTTATTTATTTATTTATTTATTTATTTGTTTGTTTGTTTTGTAACCTAAACCCAGACTTCTTTCTAACTAAGGAAGCTGGAGATGGCATCTCCTTCTTATATAAGGCCTTTCCCCGCCCCCCTAGTCTGAACATGTGTTTTTTGTGTAGCAATCTTTATTAATTATACGAGATACTCTGGGTACCTTTCCTCAGATTCTATTTCAATACCTGCTGTTTCACATTGCACTTTTATATCCCACACAGCTTCTTCCCTTACATCTCATGAAGACATTCACGCTAGTGTCAAAGCTTTCTTCTGAAGCTTCCTCACCTCCAGACTCACTTCTTTGCTTCAGGCTGCTTTGATTTTTATGCAGGCTGTGGAAGGAAACTTTCTGCATGTCAGCAGTTGGGCTTCTGTGCTTTCTAAGCTTTTGTGTGTTCACTCAATTAATGTTTTTAATTCCTTTTGAGAACTGTTATAAAATGAATGTTTGCTGCTAGAGGTCTACCTCTTGGACAGTTTGGCTTTGAGTATGTCTCTCTCAGTAGCTTTAATCATTCCAAGCATCGATTTAATGTGAGAGGGATGGGACTTTCTTACTTGAACACTTCCCGGGCGTTGTAAGGTTATTAATTGAACTAATTTTAATATTGTGTTCTCAGGAAACAGGGATGCCAAAAGAGAATGAGAGTCGTAAAGGAAAGGCTCCCTGTAGGCAAAGTAAGAAGATATATTTAGCAGTCAAGTTTATTATCCCTTCATGAAACACCAAAGCACTTACATTGTTAACAACAAGGTTCACTGATTAGAAATCACAAACATCACAATTTTCCTCCTTAAAGTTTTTCCAGAATAACCAAAGTGTGACAGACACCTCACATTTAAGGCAAAAGGGATGGTGGTTGGTGTGCTTAGTCACAAGTTACAACAATAACTATTGATCTGTAAATAGTAAAGCATCACAAAGTCCATTAAAGTGACACAGGTTTCCACAAGTCTTTCTTATCACTTAGATTTGCCCCGAGGTATTTTATTGTTTGTGGCACCGCTGCTTCCTTTTCTAGAAATGGGATTTGCATTTGTTTTATTTTTGTTCTGTATTTTTACCAAGTAAATTTGTGTGCTCTATTTTTGCTGTTGTTGGTTGTTTTCGCTTGTCTTGTTGAGTCTTAAGGATGCAATACATGGATGTTCTGCCATTTGTAGCCATATTATCACATCCATAGAGATCCTGAGCCAGTGTTGACAACCGCAAACCCCTTACTGGCTTTCTTCATCCAGTACAAGCCCACTCACAAAGTGATAATTGACTTCTAACTCCTCTAAGGACATCTCCTGCCACCGCAGTAAGTGCACTCCTGGGAGACTCATTGATGTCTAGCTTTGTTGAATCTAGAATCACATGTGCCTCTGGGCAAACCTGTGGGAAGTGCTCTTGATTTTATTAGTTGAGGTAGGAAGGTCTCCCACACTGTATTCTACTATTCCCTTGCTGGGATCCTCAACTGTGTACATGGAGAAAGAGAGACAAGTAGGAACATGAAACCATTCCTTTGTGTATCCTAATTGTGGATATGATGTGGCCAATGCTTCAGGATCCTGCTGCCACGTTTTACTTCTCAGCCTATGACAGATTATACCTCAAACTCCAAGGTAAAATAAATCTTCCCTCTTTTAAGCTTTTTCTGTCAGAATATTTTATGACAGCAACATGAAGAGAGACTAAGACAGTGGAGAAGTTACCTTCCTTCTTTAGACCAGACACCAACTTTCAAGATTCTGTAACCACTATAAGAAAATATTCCATGAATTGAATCCAGTGAGTTTTGTTTTGTGCCTACAAAGTTTTCCCACTCTAGTTATTGTAAAATATTTTATTTATTTTTAATTTCATTCACATCAAGGAGAGGAGGGGTCCTCCCTTTCATCCCTCCAACCCCCCCATGGCTATCCACTACTTTTAAATTTTATTGCCTCTTTGTTTTTAATTATTATTACATATATGAGTAAATCTGGAAATATAAACTGCTGAGTCTACATAGTATCATATATATATATATATATGTGTGTGTGTGTGTGTGTGTGTGTGTGTTTGAGCCAACCATGTGCTATTGGATAACAAATTGGGGGTTGGATTCCTGAGGAGGACTAAATATCCCTTTATCAGAAGCTATTAATTGCCTGTAGGTATTCATCTAGGGATGTGGCCCCATGAACTTTCTGCTGTGCATGTTGGTATGTCAACTGATGCTTTCATTGTTCAGGTCCTTTTTTAGGCAGCTATATTATTAGGATTTTAAAGGTGTAGCTTCCAGATCTCCTGGCTCTTAACAACCTTCCCACTCCTTCCATGATGTTGTCTGAGCCTGTTAGGCACTAGGATCATGTTGTAGATTTATCGAACAGGGGTGTGCACTATGTTGTGAGTTGTTCTTTGCAATTTGACCAGTTGTGGCTTTTTGTAATGGTATCTGTTACAACAAGAAACTTCTTTGATCAGGGGTGAGAGTTGTGAGTATAAGTATTTAGAATGCAGTTAGGGATTATGTTGGTTTAGGAAAGGGGCAGTAGTACATTCTCCTCTAAGATCCATGACTTCACAGGGCAGGAATAGTTGGCTAGGTTTACACTACCAGGCATTATTTCCCTTCTGTTGAGCTGGCTCAGTTTCCCTTCTAATAGGCATTAAAGCTTCTATTAAACAGCTGCTAAGAGCCATAGACCATCTAATTAAAAAATCCCAGGGAAAGGGTTGAGAAATGTCCTTTTAAGGAATCCAAGCAACTCCCAAAACATCAGCTGCTATGTTGCCCTTGGTTGCTTCCAAGAGGTTCGAAATAAATCCATACATTTGACGCCACAACCTTCTCAGACACAGTACTGAGAGGTAGTGCGCTGAATCTGACCTCAAAACTTTCTCCCTAAGGATTAGCTTTTTAGTACTGATTTCCCTTCTGTTGAACTGGCATGATTTCCATTGTATAAAAAAAAATTACATGAATACTGTCAAATCTTTGGGGGTTTTGTCATTGCGAGTTTGTATTAATCAGGGAGACAGAAACAAATTTTAATTTTACACGGCATATGTTAGCCTGTTGTCATGATTTCTACCAGTCCAGAGCTCATTGTGTCCTTAGAGTAGAACATGAAAGACTATTTTTATTGAGTTCATTCCAAGGATCATTTCAGTTGTAATTAAACACTAGATGAAACTCTTCCTATTCCAAGAGATGTACTGAAATCCCACCCACTTCAGGCCAGCACGATCCAGTTCTGAGGATGTCCTTACTCTCCTTGTCACCGGCCACAGAAGTACAGAAGATGAGAACATAAAGTACCAGCTGGGACATCTTAGCTCTAGGCATAATCTCCAGCACTGTCAGGAGGATCAGTACTGGGATGTTCTGTGTACCTCTGACAAGTAACAAGGATCCATATAGAAGAAAAGTGGCTTGTGCTGCCTTGGGAGTGAGCAGGGCTGAAGGGAGAGAGGATGCATGCCTGGGTTGAGGAGTGAGTCTCTGAAGTTAGCCTTAATGTCTTACCTGCTTAATGCCTGGTGGGAGTAGGGGCACAGCATGAAGACCATAAGTTGCACTTGACAAAATACATCCATCTGGTTGGCTAGTGCTGAGGTTTGTGGTAGGAGAAGGTTTAAAGCAGTCTTAGAATAAACTTCCTCTTATATCTGTTATACTTGTACCCATTTATTTTATATTTTGAAATCTATAATACTGTTGATCACAGTTCCTTGAAATAGAGAACGACATGATGGGAAACATGCTTTCCACAGGCAAGATAACCAAGCATGAATGCAAACCTGCAGCCCCCTCCACTAATGAACTCTCAGCTCACCCACCGCCCCCTCCATTATTGAGCTCACAGGATTCTCACTCTCAGGTCCCAATCTCTTAATTCTTCTCTGGTCACCACATCCAGATATGCTAAGCAGCTAGAATTGATTCTACACTTCAGAGCCTGGAGAAATTATTAAAGCTCGCTGTATGTCTACACATCCTCTCTTGTTTCCCATGAAAACCAAAAACTTGAGATTTTCCTTTATTCCCTCTTGCTTCAAGGTGATGGGGTTAAAATATTTGCCACCTTGGGCCTCTACTTGGAATTCTTTGCTGTTGGTGACTTCCATCCTCAATTTTGTGTTTAAAGTTCTCTCCCCAACTAAACTGACAGGGCAGGTCCTAAGCCCATTGGAAGGGGCAGTAGTCTAGATGTTTTCTTCTAGCTTCTCCTGCAGCTACTGAGTGCTTTAGAGGTGTTGTCCTTCTTTCTCCCTCAACACTTTCTCAGATAAGCTCTGGTCTTTAATCTAACTCCTACCAAGGCCACCACAAGTGGTGGAGTCTGTGCCTTCTAGCTTTTAATGCCATAGTCTGTTCACATACCTAGCTATATCCCCTTCTATTTTCATGTGTGTATGTGGCTTTGTGTGTGTATTTCTGTGTATGTATCTTTGCATGGGTGTGAGGATAGGTGTGGATACCTATGCCCATAGATGTGTCATGTCCATGGATGACTGAGGTTGATTTCTGGAATCATCTTCATGTAAACACAGAAGTCACTTCAGGCTCAGCACTGTCTAAATGTTGAGAGAAACATGTCTGGTTTGGCCGATGACATCCTGCTGGGATCGTGGAAGCACTGTTTCCTTTACTTCCTGGGTAAAAACCAGAAAAGCTCTTCAGAAGACCAAACATCTGATTGCACAAGGCTTTGGGGCCAACCCATGGGTACAGTTTAGCTGCTGTAGCCCTGCCTTGAGAAAAACTAGAGTAGAGTAGTGGATAGAAATCCTCTTGTTATCAGCAATTGACTCAAATTTCATGCCTTTATTCTACTAAATTCATTTACTTCACTTTGCTTATTTATTTATTTATTTATTTATTTATTTATTTGTATTGGTTTTTTTTAAGACAGGGTTTCTTTGTGTAGCTATGGAGGCTGTCCTGGAACTAGCTCTTGTTGACCAGGGAACTCCTGCCTCTGCTTCTTGAGTGCTGGGATAAAAGTTGTGAGTCACTACAACCCAGATGCTTAATTCTTTCTTAGGTTTGTTTACCTGTTCATTACACAATTTATTGAAGTATTTTAAGTTAATTATTTCTTTGTATATATTATAGTGATTATCTTTCAAGTCACCTAAATTTTTTTCTATAGTTTACAGACTTCCCTGTGACAAAATTCATGGTAAAATCTTCAGTTCTTTTTAAACCTTTTTTGATTGTTTTCTGATCTCAAATCCTGCCTTTGTTTCCCATGTGCTGTTTAGAGACATATGCCATCACCCCTGGTTTATGTGGTGCTGGTTTGAATCCAGGACTTTGTAGGTATTAGGCCAGCACTCTGTCAACTGAGCTACAGCCCCAGCCCTAAATTCTTCTTAATGTTTTTGAAGAATTTGACAAAATACTTAGTTTTCATGTCATTTGTATTATTCACTGTCTTATTAATACTGGGGTTGGAATTGGTTTCTTTATCTTATTTCTCAGAACAGTATTCTTCTTCAATAGAAGATATGAAGTAGATTTTAGGTAGGGAAATTTAGGACTAATATGTGAAGAGAGATATTGCAGTGAGAGATATTCAAGAGCTTTAAAAGTGATGTAAACTGGAATCAGTTCTGTTCCATTTGAAAGCATCCCCCGACTATAGTTGGTAGAGCTATATAGGAAAACACTGGGTGACATAAAAACAACATACCTTTGACTAATTCTGTGGTTGTTAATATTGCATGTCTGATATTGTCACCCTTAAATGCCACCAGTTGTAGATTGGAATTTGAAGACAGATGGGCTGTGATGAAATTTAGCCAACAGAGATTAACACAGGAATCTGAAATATGGTGTATTAGCAGAGCCAAGACAATCCCATTTTATCTGGGAGGGGTTTTAAGTAAAATCCTTTCACTCACAAGGCTGTAAAGTTGAAGTGCTTTCAACCAAAAGATTAGTAGACAGTATAGAGAATGATCATGTCTACATTTCTTGAGGCATAGAAAGTAGGAGAAAATGACGAGGCAGGGAACTGTAACAGTTTTGTTTTTATGAGTTGAGCTGAACCACCGTCACAGATAAAATCTTCATACTGACTAATCAAAAGCTGCCTTAGGCATCAGCATCCTGGGTCTCAAACTACTAAGGCTTTTATTCAGATATGGCATATTTTTCCAGGTGTGGTCATACTTATACACTCAGGAAAAGTGACATGTTACAAAACAAAGGCCAATGGAAGACTCTCATACCTATTCAGCTTTACTGTGATATAATTTGCAAAAACATACATATTCATGATAAAATGTGTACTTTAGTATGTGTATATACTATCAAAATTAAGCTAATTAGCCTATATGTCACATAACATACAAACTAATATTTTGTGTGTGATGAGAACACTAAATGAAGATCTAGTCTTCATTCCAAGAATACATACTTATTAACCATATCACCATGTTGTGCAGTAGATCTCCAGGACTTACTCATGACTATAAGCCACTCCCCATTTTTAGTATCTCCTGGCTGTGGTGACCACTTGTGTACTGCCTGTTTTTGTGGGTTTGGCACTTAAAAATCTCTATATAAGGCAACCTCTGCAGTGGTCAATCTTGGCCAAAAATCTTAATATACATTGGAAAAGGGAACCTCAATTGAAGAATTGCTTCTATCAGACTGGTCTGTGAGGCATTTTCTCAGTTACTAATTGATGTAGGAGGACCAAGTCTGCTGTGGGAGGTACCATCCCTAGATAAGTGGGCTATATAAGAAAAGTATGATAGCAGTGTCCTAGCAGCATTCCTAATTTGATTTCTGCCTTGGATTTCCTGGATGGTGGACTGTAACCTTGAAAGTGAAACAAACCATTTTTCTTCCCTGTTGATTTTAGTCATGGTGTTTTATAGCAACTGAAAGAAAACTAGGGCATTCATGGAACACCGTGCCTTCTCTGCCTGGCTTATTTCATTCAACATAATGGTCTCTGGATTCAACCTTGTAAAAAGGTGTCAGGGGTTTCTTGTTTTTTAAAATACTAAATAATCATTCAATTTTCAACAATACTATCATCTATCTTCATATTGTGAACAAGAAACAAGGGGGTATAGACAAATATCTTTAAGATCTTGATTTGAATTATTTTTCTATTTTGGCCAGAAGAAGATTGATAGACAATATAACAGTTCTACATTTTATGAAGAACTCCCAGACTGATTTTCAGAGTGGCCTCACCCATTTTATTGTCTCAGTCATGGTGCACATGGGTTCCAATTTATTCACAGCTCCACAAAAAATCACTTGCAGTATTTTCTCTATTTTGATAACAGCTATTGAACTGATGTGATGTGGATTTCTCATTGTGTTTTTATTGTTATTTCCTTCCTAATTAGTAATGTCAAATACTTTTCCATACATGTTTTCCATCTGCATGTCTTCTTTTGATAGGCAACTTTAATTTCTTCTTATTTGTACCGATTGCTGTCAGTAGACCACATGGAATTGATCTTTTAAGAAAATTTGAAACACTCTATTAAATATTTCTAAATGTATGTTTTATATGTAGCCACATTTATGTGCAAAGGCTTTATGTGCAGAGCCTTTAGATTGAGTGGCATTACAAGCATAATATTGTCCTTATGAGTCCTCAGAAAAATCCCCAGTGTGAAAATCAGTGTGCTTGTTGGTTCTTTAACAGATACTACCGCCCCCATGACATTTATATTCATCATAGTACTGTCTTCTCATTTACACATTTGTGGAGATAATATATTTTCTGTCCACTTGATTTGATTTATTGCATATAGTTGTGTGTACTGGAAAACACCCCTTGTCAACTGCTCACACTACTCAAGAAAGAAGTCATGCACCTTTCCATTTTGTGTTCCCAGACATTTTGAAACCAAATAATCTTGCCATTTGCTTAAAACAAGAATTGCTCAGAAACACAGTTAAGAACCTGAAGGTGCTCCTGGATTACAATTAAAATGAGGGAGGAGCCATAATATGAACAAAGGAGTCAAGACCATGATGGGGAAACCCACAGAAATAGCTGACCTGAGCTAGTGAGAGATCACTGACTCAAGTCTGACAAATGGGGAACCTGCATAAGACCAAACAAGATTCCCTTAATGTAGGTGACAATGCTGTGACTGGGACAATATATGAAGCCACTGGCAATGGGAACAACATCTAACACTAATGCACAAACGGACTTAGTGGAGCCCATTCTATATGGAGAGATATATTGCCCAGCCTAGACACAGGGGCAGGGGTATGGGGATGGAGAGGTGCCTTACTCCTGCCTCAACTAGATGATGGGACAGTCCTAGTAGACTTCCTAGGGGAGGCCTTAACCTCTCCAAGGAGCAGATGGGAGGTGGGGGGAGAAGAGGGGGAGTGGAAGAAGAGGAGGGAGGGGTAACTGGATTCGAATGTAAAAAATAAAGAAAAAAATTTAAAAGGACAAAAAATAGAAATTCAAGGTGAAATTTTTGTTAACCACAAATATAAATTATTGGATTAATTCATTAGTCTCTAAAATCTCAAAAGATTATGTTCAGATTAAATACCTCATTGGTCATATCATTGACCACTTCTGAAATCTAATATATATATATATATATATATATTAGCCAAGTCAATTTAAATGAAAACAAACATTTATAGACAATATTTGGGAATTTGGGCGTCGTTCTTTCCAAACTTCTTCCTGCTGGTAAGGGGCGCTATCATGGGGGATTCAAAGAAGATGCAGAAATCCTGGCTGTAGTCTGTAAGGCTGCTTTGTCCATCTGTTTTGAATGTAGGATCACCTGGTACTCTGTTTCAGGTGGTCTGGCTTGATCAAATCACATTAGTATGGAAGGAATCCACATCTTTTCATTTTCTGTGGAAACAAAAATAGAAGTCCTTTTCCCCAGTAACTTGCAGTAACTTGTCCTTGAACTTAAATTTTGGAGTCAAAGCATTTTTTAATTTAATTTATTATTTTACATGTCGATCCCAATTCCCTCTCTCTCCCTCCCACCCTCCCTCCTTCCCTCCCTTTTACCCTCTCTACCTTCTCACATGCACTCTAACCACCCTCCTCTCCCATCCCCCTACCCCAATTCCATATGTAGAGGAATGCCATCCAGTTGGGGTCATATAGATTTGACAGGTCATTTGAAGTAGGGACTAGGGCTTCTCTCCTGTCTCTAGATTAAGGCAGTTATCCCTCCATGGGGGATGTGTTCGCAATGACCTTTTGTGTACCAGGGATACATCCTGGCTCCACTGTCTGAGGTCCCTTAGACTGCTCAGTCCTTCTGGCTGAGACCCATATTCAGGGGGGCCTGAGTCAGTCCCATGCTGGCTTCCCAGCTATCAGTCTGGTGGCCCATTAGCTCCTCCTTGTTCAGGTAAGCTGTCTCTATGTGTTTCTGCTGCATGGCCTTGTCCTCTCCATCTGTATCTGGGTTCTACTTCGACTCAGTGTTTATGTATGGGTGTTTGCTCCTGTTTCCAACAGAAATTAGTTGAGGGCTCCATGGATAAGTTAGTTGTTGATCTCACTCTCCGGGAAAGGCATTTATGGTAGCCTTTCCACAGAAGCTAAAACTGTTAGTTGGCAGCAGTCTTGTAGTTCTCTAGACCTTTCTTTGTGTTCAATTTTATCTTCAAACCAATATTGGCTCCCTCTTTTATGTTCTCTCTCTGTCTCTGTCTCTGTATATGTCTCTGTCTCTCTCTCTCTCTCTCTCTCTCAAGTCTTCCATTCCTAATCGGGCTCAATCTTCCTAGTCCCACGTGTTTTCCTTTCCTCCTCCACGTTTTCTCCTACTTCTCTCTCCATTCTCTGCCCCCCCCCCACTTCCTCTGAGCTCTGGGGGACTTGCCCCTTCCAGGTACTGTGAGGGACTTTATACGAGTCTCTTAGAACACATCTTGTATCCTAGTTCCTCTGGTGGTGTGAATTATAGGCTGGTGATCCTTTGCTCTATGTCTAAAATCCATATATGAGTGAGTACATACTATGTTCCTCTTTTTGTGACTGGGTTACCTCTTTCAGAATGGTTTCTTCAAGTGCCATCCACTTGCCTGCAAATTTCAAGATATCATTATTTTTTTTTTCTGTAGAGTAGTATTCCATTGTGTAGATGTGCCACATCTTCATTAACTATTCTTCAATTGAGGGGCATCTAGGTTGCTTTCATGTCCTTGCTATTAAAATAGTTCTGCTATGAACATAGTTGAACAGATGTCTTTGTTTCATGGATGTGGATCATTTGGGTATATGCCTAAGAGGAGGATTGCCGGGTCCTGTGGTAAACTAATTCCCATTTTCCTGAGGAACTGCCATACTGATCTCCAAAATGGCTGTATGAGGTTGCATTCCCACCAGCAGTGGAGGAGTGTTCCCCTTTCTCCACGTCCTCTCCAACATGAGTCTTCATTGGTGTTTCTAATTTTAGCCATTCTGGCAGGAGTAAGATGGTATCTCAAAGTTGTTTTGATTTTCATTTCCCTGATAGCTAAGGATGTGGAGAACTTTCTTAAGTGTCTTTCAGCCTTTTTGATATCCTCTATTGAGAATTCTTTCTTTATTTCTGTACCCCATTTTTTAATGGGGTTAGTTGGTGTTTTGTTGACTAGTTTCTTGAGTTCTTTATATATTTTGGATATCAGCCCTTTGTCGGGTATAGGATTAGAATACATCAGAAAAATCATCCACTGTGACCAAGTAGGCTTCATCACTGGAATGCAGGGATGGTTTAACATACGAAAATCTATCAACGTGATCCACCATATAAACAAGCTGAAAAATAAAAACCATATGATTATTTCCCTAGATGTTGAAAAATCCTTCGAGAAAATTGAACAACCTTTCATGATAAAGGTCTTGGAAAGGTCAAGGATAACAGGAAATACCTAAGAATAATAAGAGCAATATACAGCAAACCAACTGCCATCATCAAACTGAATGGAGAGAAACTTATGCCAATTCCTCTAAAATCAGGAACAAGACAAGGCTGCCATCTCTCTCCATGTCTCTTCAATATCGTACTAGAAGTTCTAGCTAATGCTATAAGACAACAAAAGGAGATCAAGGGGATTCAAATTGGAAAGGAAGAAGTCAAACTGTCTCTATTCGCAGATGATATTATAGTTTACATAAGCGATCCAATAAACTCTACCAGGGAACTCCTACAGCTGATAAACACCTTCAGCAAACTAGCAGGTTACAAGATAAACTCAAAAAAATCAGTAGCCCTACTTTTTTCAGACGACAAAGAACAGAGAAAGAAATCAGAGAAACATCACCCTTTACAATAGCCACAAGCAACATAAAGTATCTAGGTGTAACACTTACCAAACAAGTAAAAGACCTATATAATAAGAACTTTGTGGCTCTAAAGAAAGAAATTAAAGAAGATAGCAGAAAATGGAAAGATCTCTCATGCTCTTAGATAGGTAGGATAAACATAGTAAAAATGGCAATCTTGCCAAAAGCAATCTACAAATTCATTGCAATCCCCATTAAAATCCCACCACAATTCTTCACTGACCTTGAAAGGATAATAATCAACTTTATATGGAAAAACAAAAGACCCAGGATAGCCAAAACAATCCTGTACAATAAAAGAACATCTGGAGGCATCACCATTCCTGACTTTAAGCTCTACTACAGAGCTATTGTTCTGAAAACAGCTTGGTATTGGCACAAAAATAGACAAGCAGACCAAATGGAATCGAATTGAAAATCCTGATATTAACCCACACACCTATGAACACCTGATTTTCGACAAAACAGCTAAAATTATACAATGGGGCGAAGACAGCATCTTCAACAAATGGTGATGGCACAATTGGATGAGGGTGTGTAGAAGACTGCAGATAGAACCATGTCTGTCACCATGCACAAAACTCAAGTCCGAATGGATCAAAGACCTCAACATCAATCCAGCCACATTGAACCTCTTAGAAGAGAAAGTAGGAGGTACCCTTGAACAAATTGGCATAGGAGATCGCTTCCTGAACATAATTCCAGGGGCACAGACACTGAGAGAAATAATTAATAAATGGAAACTCTTCAAACTTAGAAGCTTCTCTAAGGCAAAGGACACAGTGAACAAAACCAAATGGCAGCCCACAGAGTACGAAAATATTTTCTGAAATCCATTCTTATATTGGCTTTTTCTCATCACTTCTCAATATTCTATTATAGTATCAAGTCCAAGAGGAAACACTGTTTTCAAATACCTATCTTTTCCTACACTTTGAAGTTACCTAAAAGAGACAAGTTTACGTAGAATTACCACTAGAACACAGAAACTTTGAACTACTTGATGATTAAATATTACAACATTTAGGTTAACTCCTTTGTGATCTAGGATGAAATGGTTAAGAAAACAGCAAGCCCATCATTTGAATGGATGATGACAGTATGCTTCCTCTTTTAGTTACTGATATTTTCAGTCTTTAAAATGCGACAAGCAAAACTTTGTTACTAAACTTTAAATACAAGAAATTCTTGACTTCCCCTATTACTATGTGTCCTTAAAAATGGATATGTATTGAATCACAGAGAATTATCTTCAAGGATGCTGCATATAGAATAGGTATAAGTAAGTCAAGTGTTCAAAATCCTCATCCCCAGAGCTCTGGATATGGAGAAAACATCACCAGTCAGGCTATATATTAAGAATTCATCATGGTCCCTGAAAAAGATGAATGGACCATCTTCTTCTTAACCCTGTTCTGAAAGAAGTTTCCATTTGTCCCATCTGTGATCTTATGGCAATGATCAATCAATAAATATTAATTCAGTTTTATCATGATGAAATATATATAGTTATGTATAATCATTCAGTTTGAGGGCACAGAGAAAACATAGGTCTTGAATGTCAGAAATTCTAAAATCTGTTGATGTTAGACAAAAATCATGCTGAGAAATCATTAAGAGTCTAGTGTTGGCATCTGAAGATCTAATACTACCGTGACAAAAATCTAACTTAAAAGTTGCAGGGTTTTAGTCTTACTCAATATAAGATATAAATATGCACAATTTTAGAGGTTTAATAGTACAATTTATTCATCTATGATAAATCCTGCTTATCTCTTTTTTCAAAGAACTGTTCCTAGTTGTATGAAGCTGCATTCAAGTACAAATGATCCACTTGAATGCTTCTAATGATTCAGGACTTTGTAGGTATTTTGCTTTTAATAGAACTGGATTCCCATCACAGTATCTGCAGAGCTGTGGAAATGAAATCATCCTTGAACCAGCTGAAAGTGGTTTCTGTGACATCAAGAAACATGAAGAGTAGAATAAGACAATTTCTGGAACAAGGGTCTAATATATCATTGGGTTCTACAAAGAATAAAACTGACCTCGTAGTGTCTTAGTAGCTGAGAGTAAGGATGCTACAATATCTATGCCGTCATCGATGTATGTAGCCACATAGCTGGTACATAGCTAAAATTGAAGCGTGCTTTGTTACTGTTATTTCCAATTAAATGAATGAATATTTTACAACACTTTCATGATAATAAAAATGAAATCCTACAAGCTAGAATACAATTAAGAAGAATTTAACAAGCCTTTCACACAAACAGAGGATTTCAGATTTTATGTGCTGAGGCAAGAACATGTGTAATTCTTTTGTTCAAGCAGCCAAAACAGCAGCAAGAAATAAAAATATGAATTGAATTCTGCTGGATTGGCAGTTGTCCATGATTTCTTATTTGTGAAGAAGTTTGTATAAACCGTCAGATGCTTTTGAACCATTTTCAATCAGGGAACAACATTCTGGCAAGATATTGCATTTTTTCTATAGCAGTATATTCTTAAGTGAAATGACTCAGTTTTGTTCTGGGAAGTAGAAAATGTGATTCCAGAAGCTCTTCTGTTCACCCCACAGACAAAGAACAGATGGAGATCTCTGCTTCAGAAGATAGTGAGACTAGAAGTGAGTTAATGCAGGAAGCTATGCTCAGAGATGGCATGGGTATGGCTAGCACATCATCAGTAATGAAGGGAGTGCATACCACTTGGACTTTCAGATATATCTTCATGAAGTTGCAGAATCCTCTGTGTTCAGAGGACACAGTGGCTATCCGTGAGCTTTCCAAAGGGAAAGATAACTGATGGCTTTTTTTAAAGTGAAAATCTCAGGTACACAAAAAGAGTTAGAGTTGAGATTTCTCTTCTTATAACGTTTAGAGCCACTGGAAGACACAAAATAGACCAGAGAAAAATGGGTTCAGATTAGTATGAAGCTTCATCTTGGTGAGTGGCATGTAGCAGTGTGGCCAGAAGCACAAGAGGTGGCCCCTGCCTGCCAGTTGCTCATGACTTTGCCCATCTTTCCTCAGAAACATGATTAGTGTTGAATGGGAGGAAAGGAAGCACCTTGCTTGCTGTGCCTAGAATGTGGTTCACAGTGACGTGCACAGTGTAAGACAGACTATCTACACCGAATATCCACGGTATCCAAAAGAAGAGCTCAGAATGTTGTTTTATGAAGAGTCAGAAATGTTCATTTAATGTATGGAATTTAAAAAATTTGTTTGTTTTCAAACCACTTCTCACTGATTATCAGAATCTGAGAATGCCCAAGTTCAGTCCTTCACAGTCAAGATACATAGGGTGGGGGGAAGCTTAGTGGATAAAAACTTACAATGAATGCATGAGGACATGAATTTTGATCCCTAGAGCTCACTTAAAATCCAGGTGTGTTCCTGAAATCACAGTAGATTTTAAGAACTTTCTGGCTAACCAGTCTAGCTGAAATGATGAGTGATAGCTACCAGCACCCTTTCTCCATCCTGGAGCAGGGTAAATGATTTTATGTTCTTCTCTATAACAAGGAAGATCCTCATAGATACATCTCCTTATTCTAATGCCTGTGTGTCATAACAAGAGAATCTGGTGACTGAAGACCTGTAAACAGAAACTAAACTGCACTATTAATCTGGAGCTTGGCTCACATGGGTCAGGGTAGTGCCTGATCCAGGAACTAAAATGAGGATACCTGTATTTCCTATTCTTTATGAGAGAGAAAGAGAGAGAGAGAGAGAGAGAGAGAGAGAGAGAGAGAGAGAGAGAGAGAGAGAGAGAAATCCACTCTTGCTTTGAGCTAAAATTAGATGATAAATTTCTTCTCTAGAAGCAAAGAGCAAGACTTCACACTGATTAGAACTATTCCAGCAGCACTGTATAGACTTTGCCTATTTGAGCTGAGACCATGATATTCCTTCCTATGATTCTCTAGTTTGTTTTTTTGGTCTCCTTGCCTAGGCCATGGATACCATACCCTCATATACAAACCTAACTTAAAGTGTTTTCCTTTTAAAATAAAAAGGTGTAACAGTACATATTTAATATGTGAGATGTATAGATCCTATATGGATCTGTGTCCTGGTTATAGATGGGCTTACTTTCCTATGGAGCTTAACTTACCATAAGCAGAAATCAACCTTGTTTTCTGTCATACTGGCTAGTGACCTTACCAAAAGGGAGGGAATAATGTGACTTGGCTGCTATCTTTGCTAGTAATATAAGAGGGTAAATGCCTTGTGATTTCATCTCTATTTTGGCTACTGTAACCTGTTCTATGAATGTTTTATTGTACTATGACAAGTAAAACTTGTTTGCAATCAGAGGGCAGAGCCATAGAAGTTTGGAGGACTGTAGACAGACAGGAGACAGGAAGTAGTAAGGCTGGTCTTTGGGAGGGGATCTCAGCCTTTTTGGATGGAGGAACTTGATTGTTATGGGGGACTATCAGATACCTATACCCTTATGTATAGAGATACCAGAGGGTGAAAAATCAAATGTTCTGTACGTTACAGGCCTTTAAAAGAAAAAAAAAAACCTTTCTGTCGATCAGTCCCTGTTCCCAAAGCAAGATTAAGAAGATACTTCTTTGGAGAACTATGGAGATGAAAAGGACAGATGCCTTGGATGCCAGACAGTTGCCACAGGACTCAACAGAAAGTTTCCTGTCAGTTATAAGACTCTGAATTCAATCTTACAGAAAGTAGAAGCCTCTTAGGTATATGCTATCTTGGCAAATTATCCTGTGCATTTTAATCAAGGAGAAGCTGGCTCTAGAGATGGGATTTGGACCTCCCATCCCAGACTCAAGCATTTTTTTGTCTAAAAATATCTTTCAAAATCCCTCTCCTAGGTAATATTGGCCCCTTAACTCAGTGACAATGTAAAAATGAACAAAAAGCCTTCAAATCATTGTACTCTTGAGGACAGCCAATGGGTAAACTATTTCCAACATAGTTTACTATTAGTTATCGCATGATACATTAGAAGAGTCAGGAATTCTTTTTATTGGTCCCCCCCCAAGAAACCCTTGATACATTTCAAGGTAGGTTTAGAGGGAAAGAAGATGATCCAATGGCCAGAAAGATCATCTTCTTCACTTCTCTTAGCCAATGCAAGGGAAATAAGCAATTTCCACCATCTATAACTATATTTACAGAGTTAACAAATAAGTATATGTGGTTCTTTGCTTTCTTTTCTACCTTTTCTTGTTTGCAGAGGGTATTTCTTTATGTCAAGGTGATTTTTATAATGCACAAAAATGCTCGCTACAACTAAATTTTTTCTATCTGCACAGATAATTCTAATTTGTTGCATTATTCTATATATGTACTTTGGACTTGACTTTGCTGTATTCAGGAGATTTTACAAAATACTGTCTTCCAAGCCAAGAAACTGCTATCTTTTGTCTACCTGTTCAGAACACGTGAGCTTGCTGACTATAATGTTTCCTTCAGAGAAAGAAGTGATAGATGGAGTCATTGTACTGTCACCAGGAGGATCCAGACATTCCTCCCACATAGCATGTGATTCTGCCTTAATTGCACATGGCTTGGTGATCTTGGGGAGGAATTATAATATATAGGCTACAAATGCTAAGGAAAGGAGGCTCCGCTTATGTAGCTGCGAGAGAGCCACCATCAGTGCTAGGTAAAGACTTTCCAGTGTGGCTGCTCTCAGGATGCTCCTGTCAGTAACTCCTCACCCATGCCCTATAATAAATAAGTCTTACAAATCCATTAGTGCCTTATGGAGAACTTTACTAAAAACAAAACTTTGGTTTATCATTGGGATCTTATGAGGAGGAGATAGACATTGTTTATACCTCCCACTACCCAAACTGTTCTCACAAGAGATGGTAAATTTATTAGTGTGACTATGCCTCATATTATTTAAAGAAATAGTAAGATGTTAGAATGTCAAAAACCCCTTTATTATAAAAGTCTTAGAGATGTCAGAGATACAAGGAATATACCTAAACATAATAAAAGAAATATACAGCAAGCTAATAGCCAACATCAAATTAAATGAAGAGAAACTGCAGGCAATTCCACTTAAAGGAGACCAAGAGGATGCAAATTGAGGAGAAAGTCAAAGTATTTGCTTTTTGAAGATGGTATGATAATATACATAAACAACCCCAAGAATTTGACCAGGGAACTCCTACAGTAGAAAATCACCTACAGCCAAGTGTCAGATATAAAACAAACTCAAAAAATCAGTAGCTCTTCTATCCTCCTATATATAAATGATAAATGGGCTGAGAAAGAAAGAAATTAGGGAAACAATATCATTCACAATAGCTGCAAATAATATAAAATATCTTGATATAACTCTAACCAAGCAATGAAAGACCTGTATGCCAAGAACTTTGAGTCCTTGATGAAAGAAACTGAAGAAGAGAAGACAGAGAGATCTCCCATGCTCATGGATTGTGGGGGATTAACAGTAAACATGACCATTTTACCAGAAACCATCTACAGATTCAGTGAAGTTCCCACAAAAATTCCAACACAATTATTTACAGAACTTATATAGAAAACAAGAAACCCAGGATAGCTAAAACAATCCTATATAATAAATGAACTTCAGGAGGTATCACCAACCTTGATTTCAAGCTCTGATACAGAGCTACAGTATGAAAAGCACATGGTACTGGCATAAAAACAGACAGATTGGTGAATGGATCTTCAGCTGGCCTTGACAATAAAAAAAAGTGATTAATTTCGGTCATGTCTATGGTCTTAAACATCCATTAGTGAAGAATAACAAGAATTAAAATAATTAGTATGTTTAATAGTCTAATGGAGTACAGTCCTCAATCATATGAAGAAAAAAAAACAACAACAAAACAATGCATCACTGTATGAGATGTTGTTTGAACAACTGTTCTTCACTAAGAATTCTCTTCTTGGTAAAAATGTATATATTGTCGGGACATAGGTCAGAACCTTGGCTCACTTCAGCACTGAAGAGCCTGGAAACAAAAACAAAACAAAAACAAACAAACAAACAAACAAAAAACAGATGAACCAAACAAACAAACAAAAAAACCCAGAAGAAATCAAAATGGCAACAGCAAAACCAGGCTTAGCTTCTGAAACATCAAGGAAAATCTAAACAAGCAAACCAACACAGTATATTTTCCAAATGTAGAACACTATCTATTTCTGGAAGAGTAATTTTTTTCATTTATGTATTTATTTATTTTATATAACCAAGTCCATTTAAATGAAAACAAACATTTATAAACAATATTTGGGAATTTGGGAGTTCTTTCCAAACTACTTCCTGCTGATAGGGGGCACTGTCATGGGGATCCTAAGAGGATGCAGAAATCCTGGCTACAGTCTGCAAGGCTGCCTTGTTCAAGCTGTTTTGAATGTTGGATCACCAGGAACACTGTTTCAGGGGGTCTGGCTTGATCAAACGACATTAGTCTGGAAGGAATCCACATCTTTTCATTTTCTGTGGAAACAAAAATAGAAATCCTTTTCCCCAATAACTTGTCCTTGAACTTAAATTTTGGAGTCAAAGCATTTTTTTTAATTTAATTTATAATTTTACATGTCGATCCCAGTTCCCTTTCTCTCCCTCTCTCCCTCCCTTCCTCCCTCCCTCCCTCCCTCTCTTTTACCCTCTCTGCCCTCTCACATGCACCATAACCACCCTTCCCTCCCATCCCCCACCCCAATTCCATATGTAGGGGAATGCCATCCAGTTGGGGTCATGTAGATCTGACAGGTCATGTGAAGTAGGTACTAGGGCTTCTCTCCTGTCTCTAGGTTAAGGCAGTTATCCCTCCATGTGGGATGTGTTTGCAAGGACCTTTTGTGCACCAGGGATACATCCTGGCTCGACTGTCTGAGGTCCCTTAGACTGCTCAGTCCTTCTGGCTGAGACCCATATTCAGGGGGGCCTGAGTCAGTCCCATGCTGGCTTCCCAGCTATCAGTCTGGTGGCCCATTAGCTCCTCCTTGTTCAGGTCAGCTGTCTCTATGTGTTTCTGCCGCCTGGTATTGTCCTCTCCATCTGCATCTGGGTTCTACTTCGACTCAGTGTTTATGTATGGGTATTTGCTCCTGTTTCCAACAGGCATTAGTTGAGGGCTCCATGGATAAGTTAGTTGTTGATCTCAATCTCCGGGAAGGGCATTTATGGTAGCCTTTCCACGGAAGCTCAATTTGTTAGTTGAAGATAAAATTGAACACAAAGAAAGGTCTATGGAAGAGTAATTTTTGCTTGAGTTTTCTACCTAGCCTGGTTCCGCTGCCACTTCAGCCCCAAATAAACACACAGAAACCCATATTAATTATTAAACTATTAGATGATGACTAGGGCTTCTTATTGGCTAGCTCTGTCTTAATTATTAACCCATTTCTATTAATCTAAGTATTTCCATGTGTTGTCTTACCAGAGAATGGTCTGGACCTATTACTCCTTCTTCAGCTACATTATTTCTCTTTGCTCTTCCCGTCCCTCTCTGCCTACCTTTCCCAGAATTCTCCTCATCTCTAAGTCCTGCCTATCTTCTTGTCTCTATTAGCCAAACAGTATTTTATTTGTCCACCAATAAGAGAAACAAAAGGACATCTCCCATCAATTATCATAGGTTTGTGTTCTTCTGCACCATAAGCACCTGATTAAAGAAGGCTACCCTTGTCAAACTTAGAGATCTGAAGAAATTATTCAGGGCACCTGAGCAGTGTGTCTGGGACATGTTGGACAATCTTACAAAATTCTCAATGGAATTATAATTGTTTTTTAGATTGTCAATTATGTGCTTATGTCTGGCTGTCACTTCAACAAATTGTACCTGGATTTATTAATATAATGAAACATTAATACAAATTCTAATAAATTACTCACAATGGGATGCACCAACAGAAACAATTTGATAGAGTGAACATAAATGTCTTGAGGATGCTATACCTCAACTTAGAGGATCAAGAAGACAATGTGAATCTTTCTACTCTGTGCACAGTGTGTCTCAGATTCTGGTCCAAGAACTCTGATTCTGTACTGTTTTATAACAGGCAACAGGAAACATGCCATGAACATTCATAGACTTTACAGAAATATGATTAGCTGATTAAATTCCTTGCTTATTTTCTCTCTTAGTAGAACATACTAAGAATAGTAATGATAAAATGGATGGCATATAGGAAGTCTATAAATTATGAATATAGTTGTATTGAATACTTATGAGAATGTCTGAGTATAATATTTCACTTTTTACAGTAAATAGCTTATTTTGGTTAATATTGGTACAAATACAGCAGAAAATATAATCATAAGAGTCATTTTTAAATACCACACATTGATGGCTTTGTAGAATGGGAGTTTAGTTCTCATAGGAGCCTCGGCTGAATGTGTATAAGGCAGGGCTGGAGAGATGGCTCCATCAATAAGAGCATGCATCACTCTATAGAGAATTCCCAGCTGCCACATGGGAGCTCTTCAGCTCCATGGCATTCAGTGCTTTTGTATTTTATGGGTACCTGTACTCTTATACATATATATCCCACATAGACATACAGTCATAAACAAAGCTAAAGATAAACTTTTAAAAAGTATACAAGGCAAAGATTAAAAAAAAATGCATGTGAACTAAAATGGGAGATTCTCACCCCCATTGGTCCTGTTCTTAAGCTTCCCTTAGTCCTCTAATGACTCAATTTCAAGTCTAAGTATACATTATGAATCATAACTACAGGATAAAACAGACAGGAGGAATAGTGTTTCTGAGAAGGTGTGGGAGCTGTTTACATCATGAAGAACAGCAGACTCTGGAACGAGTCATTCACCTATCTGATGCTTCTTGTGGAGACTTAATTACTACCCTGCCTGTCCCTGCTTTCTACCTCCCCCTCATCTTTGGAAGGATTATATATCATGTCAGACTGTATAGAAAAATGTGACTATGAAAGAGTACCCTTGAGTGCCAGAGACATCTTGAGTGTGTCACCCATTCCATAATTCTCAGGGTAAGATACGTCAGTGAATGCATAGCCTCTGTATTAAGAATCAGGCCTGAGTATGAACTTTTCATCTTTTGTAAGAAGCAGAATTCAAGTTATAATTTGGAGGACTGTGTGTTCAAAACTAGATTATACGTTGAACAAAAATAACACTAACACATTTGTCCTAAAAGTTGGATGAAATTTCCAAAGCCATAATTAATAGAAATGGTGTTGAAGTATCAGATGACCAATTTGAATAGCTGTCAGCCTTGTAAACTGATTCCTGAAGTATATATTGTAGCACTCAAGAAGTGACATGGGCTAGAGGTTACTTTTGATTGGGGTGGACAGATCCTAGAAGAGCCTGAGGACTAATTAGGACATGCAGAAGCACTGGAGGGAAGTTGCATTTCTGGAGACAGGGAAGATGTTCGTGTGAGACACTCATAGTTTTAGAGAAAAGCCTTGATTGTTTATTCCCCAAGGGAAATGTCTTCCAGAGGTTCATGTGTTTGAACATGTGGTCCCAAGCTGGTGACACTGTTTGGGGGAAGTTGTGAACCTTTCAGGAGGTGAAGATTTGCTGGGGTTAAGTCTTGAGATTTTATAATCTGGCTCTACTTCCTGTTTTTGTCTTTTCTTCCTGACATCTTGTCGAGGCCAGGCTCTGCTCTGTTCAAGTTACTCCAAATATATAGGACAGAGGAGTCTCAAGCTCTCTCTTGCATGGAGAAGCTCTATTTTGAGGATGGAAGATGATCCCATGCTTTGGTGGACAGGTGAATCACACCATCTGTCCAACCCCAGTGCTGCAGCACAGACTGATAAATGACTTCATACTGGAAGTGAATGGGTGTCATCGATGTCTTTATCGGGAAAAATGGGTGGTCCATGGACACATGGGTTTATTAAAGTCACATTGGGGAAACAGACCCAAGAACTTATCACAAACAGCAGACCGAGGAAAGGGTGGAATTCCTCACAGGCACATCATTAAGAGCCACATGCACAGCACTGAGTGGTGGAAGGCCCACCAACCTGTCATCTTTCACCCAGTATGTGCCCCTGCCAACCTATCATGTCAACCCTGTGAACCACAGAAGCATGACTCCAGAGACTTCTCCTTTCCTCCAGCTCCTTTGGGTTTCTTATCTTATCAAAACAGACTTCATTTACATTTCTATGAGCTCACCTCAGAAACTCCTTAAAACTGCAGAGGCCTTTTATACCATCTGTACCATCACACACACACACCACACACCAATTTCTTGATTAGTGTCACCTTACACAGATGAAGCCCCAAATGTTAATCTGTTTATTTCTGTGGCATCAGATTTTGGTTCATGAGGAGACATGGAGAGAATATTTACTATGTGTTGTGGGGTATGAGTGAATGTTAGTAATTAAGATAGAAATAAAAGAACTCATGTTTACCTCAGTCAGGTAACTGGCAAAATCTTGTGACCTGTAGAGTGAGAAAATAATATTTTCTGTAAGTGAAAAACTCAAGAGGCCCAAAATGTGAGGACCGTGAAGCTGCTACCATTCTACAGGGATCCTGTTCCTTGGTCACACGAAGCTAATTGTTTTGCTTGTCTTGTCTTCCAGTAACCCTTCGTTCTATATGTAACAGGGGCTTCTTACTCTCATAAAGTGTTATGTAGAATGGTATTCAGAACAAACAAGTGAAACAATGGCCAAAAAGACTACTGGACTCTCAGGACCTATGGACTCTCTTCCCAAGCAAAGTGCACACACACACACACACACACACACACACACACACACACACACACGTGCTAGCACACATTTTGTGTAACATTTAGGATGTTATGCTGTTCACCTTTCAGAGATAAGGACAAAACTACTTAACTTAAAGACCTCAGTATTTAGGAGTGTGGTAAGAGGTTGATATATTAGCATGGAGAACCATTGGCTGGATGGTAGGAGTTATTTAACTGAGTCAATGTTAAGGAGAAGGCTAAGCCAGGAAGGAAATAGGAGTCTTATCTTACTCTGCTTTCATTTTGGGGTGGCTGAAAACTCAGATGATTAAAAAAAAAAAAAGGCCATTCATAACTACAAATAATTCTTTACATACAAATGTCCAGTTCGGGTAAAATTAATTCTAGGAGTGATGAAAATTCCTTCTTGAGATGGAATCTCAGCTGCCCAGGGAAAACATCTTTTCCAGCAAACAACCAATGGATCCTTAGTCCACCCCATACATTTTCTTATCCATTACGACTGGTGTAGGAGAAGGCAGAACTCCTCCATGAACTACTGACTCTGTGCTTATCTCTGAACTAAATTAGACAGTCTGGGCTTGGACACAGATCTGTCAAGCCTCTGGCTGTGCATAATCGCTGCAATGACCCAGCTTCCTCTCCCTGTGAGCCTGGAGGGACTGGCATCTGCAGACTGTCTACTGATCAATATCCATGTAGGTACTTCTGATCCCTGCCTACGTACACAGGCGCTTCCAGGGACTTAATCTGTGCTCCTTTCTGCCGCATCAGGTTTGTGGTTCGACACAAGATGTTTTCTCCTCTCTTCCTCCCTGGTGACTCTCTTGGCCTGCTCTCAAGGCACCCCACCACTCCCTTCTCATGAGGCTATTGTGTCACCCTGGAGAGCACTGTTTTCAACAGCCTTTACCCCTTTCCCTCTCTTCTCATGCGGACCTTAGTAAAGCTGTTTTCCCATCCCTCTCTTCTGTTCTACGTGTGTCCTTATTTTTCTTCCATGCTAGTCTAACAAAATAGGTTAATCACAGCAGGCTTATTATCCCACCAAGGACTCTTTTGTGTTTAATCTTTACTGGGGCCTTTTCCTATAAATTCTTACTACTCCTTCAACCACTGACTAAGTCGGCACTTGTTACATATTATTACTCCAGCACATCAGTTCAACCTCCCACAGCTTCCAGGATAATTCCCTCATACTTCTCAGCTCACTTCTGTGCCAGCCCACTGTCTTTCCTTGATTCTGAGAGTGTATCTTCACATGGCTGAGGGCTGTGTGGTCATCTGTCCACATACAAAATATCCCCTGTACAAAGACGCTCCTTTAAGTGGTGTGGGGTAGGAAATTTGCAATGGTGATTTTAATTCCCTGGCTGATTTTGATATATAGCTGAGATCAAAAGCTTCCTCCCACTCCTGTTGTAGATAGGGAGTAAGTGTGCTTCAGATCATCACATTTAGGCAACTTCTTCTAATGCACTCCATCAAATATTGGTGACCCTTGCCTCAAACCTGCTGCTGCTTAAAAGTTATTGATCACTCTCATCATATGGCCAGGATGTATTTCTTAAGTTAATTGAATCTACAACTGGAAAAAGTCTCCGAATTCCCCCCAGGCTGATAATATTTACTGTAAGAGCAGCCTTGAGCTCTCAGAAATTCTGGAGGGAGGTCAGCTATTTCAGCATGTGGCAGAGTGGGAATTAGGACTGTGAATTTCAAAGGCCCCTATGATATTGTCATGTGTGGCTGAAATGTAATAGAAATCACATATAGCACTTATATTCTTTATGTGATTTGAAAATCTCCCAAGACTGGAAACTGTATTGCTAGTGACATGATTTAATCTTCACACAAATAAATGACTACTTTGAATCTTTGGGATGCAACACTATGTGACAAATTTTATTAGTCTTTTTGCAAGCTTGAGTATCACACTGACCACTTATTAACTTTCTGGGTTAATATACATAGAAATTACTTTTTATGATTTCTGACGGTGTACAATTTTACTTGACAATTTTCTTAATAAGAAACTACAAGATTCTGATTTGGTTGATTTAAATACATTCATTGTGTTCTGGAAGTTTTTCAGTGTGTATGCACACACACACACACACACACACACACACACGAGAGAAAGAGAGAGGGGGATGGGGGATGGGAACGTATTTCATTTGGCTGGTATGTTTTTCTCCCATGTGAACTTAGAAGAGAAAATCCAATAGCATATCAGTGAAGTGACCCAAAAAGTAATCGGCAAAATAACTTGAATAGAAATTTCTTCAAAGATAAATACAAATGCTGCACAAATACACGGAAATATCCTCAACACTACTGTCCATAGAGATGGAAGAAAAAGCTGCAATGGGACATCACTTCAAATATTAGTGTGATTATTATTTTAAATCTATAATAAGTGTTGGGGTCTGGAAAAAGAGAACCCTTAGACATTGCTGGCAGAAACTCCAATTAGCATTTTGGCACAACTTGACAAACTTGTGAAATTTATGTGTAAATCTGAATATTTACTTATTATTTGCAGTTACAAAAAAAGGTGAGAAGATTAGCCTTGTATGTAGAAGGCATATCATTAATGTTGGGGAAGACAAGTAGATATCTCAAAATGAGACTTAATTATAAGCTGACAATCTGTAACTAAAGTGGTACTCATGGTCAGAAGACAAATAATGGGTTTTCAGTGCATCACATGGAAAGACAGTTATAGACCATAAAGAGCAAACCAGAAAACAACAAAATGAAACTGGACAGTTTCTGTAAAAGTGACATTATGCTAAGATATGGGTATATGTTGCTTAGATAAGAAATGAAATCTGAGAGGCTGGATAAGTTTGATGGGTAATTTTGCCTAGGAAATAGTGGGTTCTGACTATTTCTGAAAAGACTTTTATAAGAAGGAAAAATACAAACTTATTTGGAAGCACCATTACACATCCAAGGGATCTGGGTAGAATAAAGTTGGGAAAGGGAGGCACACCACAAATAAATGTAATTACAAAAATGAAATGAAACTTACTTATTATCAGGTAGTCCATGGGCAGAAAGAAGTTCAAATGAATATTTACTGTGAGCCTGGCAGTAATAATAAATAAATAAAATGAAACAAACCTTAAAATAAAGAGAAAGAAAAGGAAAGTACAGCTGAGTGTAAAGTTGGAATAGAAATATTGAATTCTCCAAGAAAATATATTTCTTGACAGTAAAGGGAATAATCACCCATGTATTCCTACATTACCTAGACATTTGGAAGACTATAAAATGTCTTTTGATCATGTGCAATATAGTGTAAAGGACTAAACTCTGACCTTGTAGAATGTATTCCTAAGTTAGATAGTTTTCTGTTATTAACACTCATTTCTGCATTCTCACTGTGACATAATCATGCACACATCCACAGAGCACTGGGCAAACCCAACTTCTCTTTCTATGCACCATCCCATGTCCAGCAGGCACTACCCCTCCCTCCACACTCTTCCCCTAGTGTCCAGTAGACACTGTGACTCTCTCTTGCCATCTTACTTTAACTTCTAGATATGGAAAAGAACCTGCAACATTTGTATTCCTGTGTATAGCTCACCTCTCTTGACATAATACCCTCCAACTCCATCACAGTTCACTATAGAAGACAGGGTCTTGGCCCCCTTTATGGACAAGCAATTCTCTATTGTTTGTCTGACACACATTTCTTTATGCATTTGTTTGTTTATAGACACCAAGGCTGATTATATATCTTTCTGTTCCTGTCTTCCTCACCCTTGATTCCATATCTTAGATATGACAATAGGCCACAACAAACTGGTCTTGCTAGCACCCAAACTCATACTTCAAGTGAGTCATTAAGGGCAACTTTAAAGCTTTACCAGCCGTGCAGATATGATATATGAAAGACATGTCCTATAACCCCTTTCTGCAAACATTATTGTATGAGATTCCATTTTTAATAAACAAGTTGTGAGCCCTCAGATAGTTGTGATACAAGGTGCTAAATCCTTGCCCATAACACATGCCATGTCCAGGAAGTATAAATCACTGCACCTGACACTATCAAGTGACTTAGTATTCTTTTCCAGATAGATTGATTTCCACAAAAATGTTATTGTTGAGACTGGACAATGTTCATGTTAGTTTTGCTGTGATGGGATACACACTGAGGAATCTATGAATAATCCTTATTTTTACTACCTTCATTGCTCCATCCATGGATCCAGTGTGTAAGCCCTGGAGTAAGTGAACAGAGCTACATAGCATGACCTCTAACTGTTGTTTGTACATTTTCTGCATTGATTGGTGACTATTAATCACAAATGTGGACTCATGCCCTATGCTTCCTCATATTAACCTGCCCATCTTCAGAAATTCTTGACTTTGCTCTCCCTGGCATTCTCCCTTTAGATCCTCACACTTGGATACCCTCCCAAATGGAACTGAACTTTGATTTTGACTAACACAAGTTGATAGAGCCATATCATTGATGAACCTGCAGTATGTTCTTTCTTTGTATATCTGCTTGCCATAAGTAAAACCCCATGGCACTGTGTCAGATAAGTAAATGCTCCAGTAATTGAAGTAAGGACATCTGTATCTGGATGTTGTGTTAATTTCTTTTTTGAGATACACAAATAGATAACTGTTCACTATTAATAAGTCACCAGTGTAAGACCAAATAAAATATTCTACCCAGGTTCATCATGGAATAGCACTGGTTTAATTTGGGTTACAGGAACATGAATGAGGAACTGATTCAAGCAATATGGGAAGCTAAGATCTCCTCATCTCTATGATTATTATCTTCTCACATATTTTTGGACAAGGGAGATCATGAGAAACTTTTCCTATAGTCTCATACTGGGCCTGATGAGTCACCACTCCTCTTCCCCAGGTGCCATTTGAACTGTTTGTAGAGCATCTTGTATGCCCCATATGTCCAATGATGACTCTATGTTATTAATGGGTCAATCTTGTAAGGATCTTTATTTGGGTAATCAGTAACCAGTTGTTCTAATTTCAAGAGAAATCACTTTGTCTTGAAGATGCTATTCAACAACATCAGAGCACCTCTTTGAATGTTTGTTTTCCTTGGACTGGAAATATCCTGTTGTGAATATGTGATGGGCTGTTGTTCAATATTAGTACATTCTAGACATAAAAATACCTAGATTATGACAAATATTTGGCAGATGGTCACTCAGTGTTTGCGTGGGACTACACTGAAAATTGGCAGCCTTCTACTGTATTTGACAAGAGTTAAAAGAACATCCCATGTGTGTAAATACTGTCAAAAAAGAGAGAAGTCTTCAACATGTAGAATTCTATTATAGTAGGTACAAGTTGCAATAATTTACGTTGATGCAATGTCTGGGTATGTCTCAAGCCTCTGGATACCATGCTATCTCAGTTTCTATGAGAGGTAGACAGGTAAGGTGCTGTTAAATATGAAAGATATCTGTTAGGGTGATGCCAGTGTAGGTATGGCTCACAGGCTGTGTGATACATCTGTGATACTTGGGACATCAGAAGAGAAACCAATGAGGACTAGAGAGGAGTCTAAGACTGAGGCACACATCTAGAAAGCTTTGTCTTGAGTTAATGGAGGTTATAGCTCAAATTAATCTATGGAAGCTGTCAGAGAATATTGTGTAGGAATGTTGTGGTATTTGTGCTTCCCTAGTGCTCAGTTGCTATCTAGGACTAATGTGGGGAAACATGGCCATAGCTCAGAGGTGATAGTAGAACACTAAGGTAGTAGCTGAGATATTAGTTCATTGTGCTACCTAAAGTCAGATCTCTTAAAGGAGATCTGAATGGCATATTCAAATTACTTTTTAAAAAACTTTAAATATTCATAAGTCTCCTTGAATCTCTTGGAAATTACTTTCCATGTTCTTGTTTGCTTGGACCTTAGCAGATCCTGTAATGTATATGTAATTACAATGCTACTGGAGCTAATTTTGTGTGCCATCGATATGCAGGGTTTTCGTAATGACCTGAAAGGTACTGAGATGATCTAATTTCCTTTGTTTTACATTGCAGTAGAAAAGAAGAGAGACAAGATAGTGAACATGTGTTGTTATCTACCCAGGTACATAGAACATACTTTTGAGTCTTCATTCAGGTGAGTATCAAAATGAATACATCAAGGAAACCATAGCTACTAAAAATGAAAGGCTCTATTTATCTGCTGTAGCAAAGATGCTTTTTTTCATTACATCATCTATAATTAGGGTGATCATTTGTTAGGTTTATTACTGTCTATCACCATCTGCTGTACTAGTCGTTTGGTGCACGGCCATTCTAATGAAATAAGCAAGAATATGATACAGACCACCATCATGATATCCTTTAATTCTTCAAGGATTGCACCATTCTCTGCAACTTCAGCTGGATTATGATATAGAGTACAATGTATTATGTTTACAAGAGAAATGTAATTTCAATTACTTCACTCCAGTGCATTTGGTTATACAAGTTCTTCATCTATACATTTTAAAACAAACTAGAGGGTGTTCTTTGTTCCTAAGTTAAATTTACCTCATTCAGGAACAGGGGACATGAACATAGGTGATGAACCAATAGGATCACTGTGATATAGACATATAGATATAGATATAGTACACTGAGCCCAGAAATTCATTTAATCATGTGTTTTCTAATCTACATCTATCTAACTGAATAAGTCTTAGTATTGTGGGACTCCTGGTGTCCTTATATTTTGTGTGCTGCATTCACTGGCACTCAGAAGAAAGAGACATTTTTGTTTCTCCATTGTTTCACTAGTAAGTGGATCTAGATCCTTTTGAGTGTGGTAGGATTTTTTTTGCATGTGTATTCCCTTTTAATTGGTGAGCTCTGCTGGTGAAAATATGGAAAATGGGTTTGTTATTTTAGATTGTATCAACCTTTTGTATCCCATTTCAAAATTTTTAAGTGCATGAATTATTCAATACTATGGTAATATTTCTCACAGCTTTCCCTCTGTATATTTTCTAATCTCTTAGCCACAAAGAAGATCCTTGTAAGTCAGGACCCCCAGTGTCACTGCCATTCTTATAGCTCATCACTATAATGATCATTTTTCCCCTGGTTATTAAGGTCATAATACAGACCATGCAGTTCTAGCTACAAGTGATCAATTACCTCCCTGTGTTGGGCCCTCCCTAGTGCTTTAGTGAGCATGTTGTCCTCTGGGCCTTTCTTGTACCATTGTCAATTGGTGACTCTTTGGTTTTCTGTGGTGACTTCATTTTACCTGATATTTTTACTCCTTTTATCTACTAGTGCAATCTATATATTTTGCTTCATTTAAAAACTTCTCTTAAAGAAATCTATAAAATACACAAACAAACAGTGGAAGGAAATGAATAAAATAGTTCCAGACCTGAAAGTGGAAATATAATAAATAGAAAAGAGGGAAATCTGGAAATTAAGGATTTAGGGACTCCAACAGTAACCTCATAATCTAGCCTCACCTACAGAATACAAGAGATGAAAGAGAGAATCTCTGGCACTGGAGATCTGGTAGAAGAATTGAATATCTCAGTAAAAAAATATTAAACCTAAAAAAGTCACAGTACAAAATATCCAGGAAATCTGGAACGCTATAAAAAGACAAAATATACTACTATTACTACTACTACTACTACTAATAATAATAATCACATGTAAAAAACACAGAAAATATTCTCATATTCTCACAGATGAAAATTTCCATAACCTAAAGGAAGAGAAGCCTATCAATGTACAAGGAGCATATAGAACACCAAATAGAATGGACCAAAAAAGAAATTCTCCTTGTCACATAATAATCAAAACACTAAAAGTATAGAACAAAGAAAGAATATTAAAAAGTGAATGGGAAAATAAGTAGTAACATATAAAATCAGACCTATTAATAAGACACTTCTCAGTGGTGACTCCAAAAGCCAGAAGGGCTTAGTCAGCTTTTACACAAACTCTAAGAGACCACAGATGCTAGCCCAGAATATCCAGCAAAACAAAACTCTCAATTACAATTACAGTAGAAGAATATATATATCCATCCATCCATCCCAGGAAATAAATAATTCCAAATCAGGAAATCAAAATGGAAATATGTACAACCCACCACCACAACAACAACAATAATGAAGCAGTAGGAATAAACAAAAACTGCTCATCAACACCTTTCAACATCAATGGTCTCAATAAAAAGAAACATACTAATAGAATTGTTCAGAAAACAGGAGCCACTCTTCTGCAGTTTCCAAAAAAATATTCCCTCACATCGAAAATAGATATCAACTCAGGGTAAATGGATAAAAAATGCATTTTAAGAAAAATAATTAAGAAATAACAGGTATACCCTGTTAATATTTGATGAAATAGACTTTAAAGCAAAAACAATCATATGATATATGGAAGGATGCTGAATACTCATCAAAGGAAATAACCACCAAGTGGATGGACATTTCAGGTCTTAACACCAATGCACCAAAAACAAGGGAACAGAAGTTCATAAAAGAAATACTACTACAGCTTAAATCACATATTGACCCTCACACACTGATAGTGGGTGACTTCAGTCTCTCACTTTCTCTAATAGACAGATTATCCAGACATAAACTAAAAAGAAAAATTTTTAAGTAATTCATATTATACACCAAATGGTCCTAACAAATATTTACAGAACATTTTGCCCAAACACAAAAAGAATATATTTTCTCAACACCTCATGGGACTTTCTTCAAAATTGATCACATACTTAAACACAAAGCAAGTATCAACATATACAAGAAAATAAAATAACACCCCTGCATCCTGTCTAGTCACTATGTATTAAAGCTGGATATCAATAACAGAAACAACAGAAATGTTACAAACTCATAAAACTGAAGAACACACTACTGGATGAAAAGAAATGGGTCAAGAAAGAAAATAGACTTTCTAGAACTGAATGAAAATTAATACATTAATACATACCATGTCTAAACTTATAGGATACAATGAAGAGGACCAAAAGAGACAAGTTCATAGCAAAAAGTATCTACATTAAAAAAATTGGAGCAATCTCATACTAGTAGCGAAACAGTACACTGAATACTCTGGAACAAAAAGAAGTCACACACTAAAGAACTAGATTGGAAGAAATAAATTCAGGGCTAAAATCAATAAAATAGAAACAAACAAACAAGCAAAATAGAATACAAAAATATCAAGAAACAAAGAGTTGGTTCTTGGAGAAAACCAATTCTTTGACAAACCCTTTTCCAAATTAACTAAAAGGCAGAGAGAGGATATCCAAATTAACAAAATTAGAGAAGAAAATGTGTGTAACAATAGATACTGAGGAATTACAGAGATTCATAAAATCTGTTTTCCACCAAATTGTCAAACCAAAAGAAATAGATAATTTTATTTATACATACCACTTCCCAAAGTTAAATCAACAACACACAAGCAATTTAAACAGACTTATAATCCAAGGTGAAATAGAAACAGCAATTTAAGTCTGCCAACAACAACAACAAAAAACAAACAAACAAACAAACAAAACACATCAAGGCCAGATAGATGGCTTTAGTGCAGAATTTTACCAGAATTTCAAGGAAGAGTTAATGCCAATATTCAAATTATTTCACAAACTAGAAACAGATAGAACACTGCCTAACTTGTTTTACAACTGAGTTACTCTACAGAAAGACCCAGCAAAGAAAGAAAATTACAGACCAATTTCCCTTATGAACATAGATGCAAAAAAAAAAAAAAATGCTCAATAAAATACTTGTAAATTGAATCCAAGAACACATCAAAATGATCATAAACCATGATAAAGTAAGCTTTATCCCAAAGATTTAGGGATTGTAAAACATAAGAAAATTGACATATATAATCAACTCTAAAAACAGGGAGACAAAAGACATATGGTCATCTCATTAGATACAGTAAATGCTGACAACAGACCAAACCTCCAGTAGTGAAAGCATTGATGAGAATCCAAAGGAGTTGGTGAACTCAGAATTTTTCATCTGATGGAATAAGGGAAACGACACACACTCTTGATGATTTCCTTCTTTTTTTTTTCTTTTTATTCTTCCTTCTCTTTACTTTGCTCTACATCTTTCCTTGTGTTTTTCTTCTCTAATTCTTAATGGTTTCTTTCAAACCAAATTCATTTTCCCCTTACAGCTTATATACCCCAGCAAAACATTTCAGGCAATATAAAATTTGCAATGTGGTTATATTCTAATTTTCAAGAGAATGAGTACAAGTAAAAAACATCAAGTTTTCAATATCCCCTACATAATTGAATATTTTATGTATTACAGATTAAAAACAAGTGGTCCTAAGAATCTGCATATATTCATGCCCAAACAACATGTTATATATTAACAGAGTGTGGGCAAGCAAGGTATTTTTCTCAGCCAGTTCTTTTGTTGAAAGGCTGCATTTTTTGGTTATAAAGAAAGGACCAATCATTTTATTATCTATCTCAAAGGGTAATATTATAAGAAATCTTTGAAGAATTACAAATCTAAATTTTTATATATGGAAAAGAAGCAGTCAACTCTACTTTAAATCTTTAGGGTACCCACCCACTCATCAACCTTATATCATGATGTTGATGGTGGAAATGGGTACAAGGAAATAATCATCATCTTTGAATACCAACCAATCCTAGCAAGAAAGACATGTCAGCTAATAATTATTGGGCCTTTTTTTTTGTTCCCCTGACCTTAATGAGTCCCTCAGTCCCTCACTCAGTTTTGTGCATTTCTAAAACTTTAGATTGCCATTTTGGATTTTTTTTTTTTTTTACTTCAAAGCTACTTGATTGAAAACAATCAAAGCTACTTAATTGAAAACTTAGTCTAGCCTTAAGTTATTTTCAAAGTTTTGTTTCAGTTGTGATGCACTCCAAAACCTGTGAACACATCTTCCAATATTGAGATTAAAACAATTTAAGTTAGCTGGGCTACTGGGACTCAATTGTTTCCCTTAATCATTAACCTAAGCCATAGTCTATACAGATCTTCAATAGAAACTCTTGTGTTCTAGTTGTTTGACACTACCTTGTGTTCAAACAAGATTATTGTTATCAATGAAATAGTACAGCTTAAGAAAAAATATTGTCATAATAACCCACAGGTAAAAATGCTCAGTAAGGTGGGTTATTTCCATGAGGTGTTCATAATGCATTAAGGGCAGTGGGGATCGCCCCATGCCGATCCATACCATGCCAGATACTTCAGAAAGATGGCAGGGGCAAACATGAAAAGGCATAACGGTAGCAAAAAGGATTTCGGGGTCTGGGATTCTTAGGGCCTTGCCTATCTGCAATCATCTATCAGGGTCTTATTTGCTAGTGGTCAAATTCCCTGAAGTCATTTGCCATCTTGTCATCTGCTGTTCCTCTGACATGGCCACGGGCAAGGACTTTAATAACATCCAACACCCCTTCAAGACAAAAGTCCTAGAGAGATTAGGAACACAATGGATATAACTCAACATAATAAAGGCAGTTGACATCAAGCTTATAGTCAACAACAACTTAAATGGAGAGAAACTCTAAGCAATTCCACTAAAATAAAAAAACAAGGCAAAGTTGCAGAGAGGGAGGAATGATAAGAAAAGGGGTCAAGACTATAGAAGCCCACAGAGATAGCTGACCTGAACAAAGGGGAGCTAATGGGCCTCCCAGACTGATAGCTGGGAAACCAACATTATACCAACTCAGAGCCTCCTGAACGTGGGTCTCAGTTAGAAGGCCTGGGCAAACTAAGGGGCTTCTGTCAGTGGAACCAGAAAGGACTTTGGGAGCACATTTCCCATGGAGGGATACTCCCTCATTCTAGAGGCAGTAGGGAGGGCCTAGACCCTATTCCAAATGACTTGATAGATTTAATTGATTTCTCCTGGAAGGCATCACTCTCCTTATGCAATGGGGGAGAGGGGATGGGGTGGAGCATGGGAGAGAGGGAGGGAACTGTGATCGTTATTTAAAATAAATAAAAACAAAACAAACAAACAAACAAAAAACAAGACAAAGTTGTCCATTCTCCATTCTCTCCATAGCTCTTTAATATATAGTACTTGGAGCCTGAGATAACTGAAGGCAATTAATAGGAAAGGAAGAGATAAACATATTTGCATTTGCTGGTAATATGATAGCATACATAAATGGCCATAAAATTCCACTGGGAAATTCCTGCAACTGATAAACACTTTCAGAAAAGTAGCTAGATACAAACTCAGCTCAAAAATTAGTAGTCTTCCTATATACCAGTATAGAAACCTTAAAACCTAATATAGTAGGAACGTCTGAACATATATACATATATAAAGGTGATCTAAATGAAATTACCAAGAATGAGGGAGTCAGAACTCAACTGGCCATCTCTTACCACCAAAATGAAGCTCCCATTACAGGGACTGGATAATATTTAATTGAGTTATTAGACAAAGGGATCACCTAAGGAGTCTCATGGGGACCCTGAAACAACCCAAGCTTTTGCCAAGACTATAGGTTGCTCTCCCCAAACTTACTAAAAGGTTCCATTCCTGAAGACAGCACTTATGCAACTCATTGAATACATAAAAGTTGAACTGGGTGCCTATATGGAGCCTTCAACCTTGCTCACTTGCTCAACCATTATCACAAAATTTTCCTTCTGCAGCAGATGGGAACAAATACAGAGACCCACAGCCAGACATACAGAGAGTGAGTGACTTTGGGCTCTTGGCCCTAAGGAGAATGTCTCTATAAAATCTCTACTCTTAAGACTCGTGGAACTTGCAGAAGAGGAAGCATAACGAGTCTAAAAGCCAGAAGGGGCAGAGGACACCAGGAAAACAACACCCTCTAAATCAACAGGATCCATGCCCATATAGACTCACAGAGACTGAGGCAGCATGCATAGGGCCTCAATGGGTCTGCACCAATTGGGATCTTAGAGCTAAAAGAAGTGAACACATGCTGCCATCCCTAATCTAGGGGCAATCTCCAATGTCCAATAGATATCCACTTGCAAATGAAAATTTAGTCTTCTTCAAGAGAGCCTCACTGGGGAAACTAAGTACTCTTAAGGGTAGGTTGAAGGACCAGCTGCAGGTGGTTAATGGAAAAGGAAATCAACAGCATGTTTCAATTGTCTTATAATGTCACATCAGGGCTTTTCTTTCTCCTCTTCCTCCTCCTTCTTCAATAATTTCTCTCTTATTTATCACCATGGGTCAGGCTTTGTGGTTTCCTGTGCTTAGTATACTGCTTAGTGTCTCAGTCAACTTCCTTTTGCCTGCAAAATTCAGCACTCTCAGCTCCAGAATCACATCTGTCTTCACACCACCATGCTCCATGTCTTGATAATAATAGACTGAATCTCTGAAACTGTAAACAAGCCACCCCAATTAAATGTTTTCTTTGTAGAATTGCTGTGATCATGATGTCTCTTCCCAGCAATAAATCCTAACTAAGATACTGGGAAACACCACAATATATTTGTTCAAATTAATATTAAAATAATAAAAACCAATCCTACTACAGATCAATGTATAATATATGTTAATCAAGTGTAGCATATGCTAAATAATAGGGAGAACAAGCATGCTGCTATGTGTTGTGTAAGTCTTCTTCAAACCTGACTCAACGAAAGATTGCTATCCTTTCTGGTTAGGAATTCAAGTGAAATATATGTTATTTTGATTGAAATAAATGCAGAAAACCCAGTTTCACAAAACAGGTAGTTGAAAGAGGTACTGTTTCAGATAGTTGTGGGCATTCTTTACCACTGTACTAAAACTTAGTAAGTGGAATTCCTGTAATAGAGCTGTGGTAGGAGATCTGAAGTAAATACTACAAATCTACATTATATAAAAACCCAATGATCTATCAAGTGCTATTATCAGTCAATTCTGTAGTCACCTATAGTCTTAAACCACTGGTGATGGCCACTTACAGCATTTTAGCACACTGAGTTAAACAGAAGTTTCAAATGTTGATGCAGTTAACCTGACAATATTTACTCATCCATATTATTTGGCCTAAGATATGTAATCTCATTGTAGAAGGTATTTCAGTGTTGGAAGATGATCAAACTCAAAGATTAAAAGACAAACCCATTACAATTTGTTTTAATTAAAACTTCAAGTTGTTACTAGAAAAAAAAGATTGTCATTTTTTTTTCTTTTCTTGAAACAGGGAGCTTACTTTGTTGACTTTTGAGAAGCCAATTGCCACACAGCTAAGTCCATAAAGCTCCCATCTATCTTTGGGTTGTTACTTCAAGGAAAATTTTGTTTTACTGAAAGGGCATGTTCAGCTTTAAAGGAAATGATTTCAGGAGAAATTTCCCTTGTATTAACTTCTTCTCTATATTGTAAAAGCTTTATGAACATTTTCTAATTTCACATAAAATGTTAAAAAGTAATGTACCAAAGATCAGTTTTAGTAATTAATAATTTTGACTGTTCTGCTAACAATACCTATATGATAAATTTCAAAAAAAATTAGCCTGGAAAGATATTAGCACAACTTGGTACCACTGCCCTAAACTTTTGGTAAAGTAAAATATAGACAATTGCCTTGGTGCTGTTAGCAAACAGAATTAGGTAAAGTAAACAAATCAAACCCCAAAGGCAAAATGAATTTTGGGAGCAGCTGTCCTTGGTAGATTCTCTGTGAGGCTCTTTGGGATCTGTAAGGATCTGGAGAGTCTGACTGAAGAAGATGCTGGGAAAACATTTCTAACAGCTAAGGTTCCACATAGTGTGGTGTCTGAACTGTCACTAGAAAGCTAGACACAATCAATGACAATGGCGTGAAACTCTGAAGCCGTCTAATCACATGGAGTTTTATTTATTTCCTGTTGGAGAAAACAAAGTCATCTGGTGACTTTAAGCATTAGGCTTTTTAATACCTTTTCAGCAGGAAAGTCTGTTTGCGCTTCTTAAGCAAAGAGCATGGGGTCTTCTGACCCAGATGGCTTGGAACATTCCAGACGCTCCCTTGTAAACACCTATTGCCTGTAGTTCATGTTCCCTATTTTCTTTATCGAAACTCTGATTCTTCTTAACTTCTGCCATCCTTGTGGTTGAATACTTATCCTGATTTCAAGCAGTTTCTGGTCCCTGCTGAAGATTAGTTTTTAGAGTGTGATAAGGGCCTTCCATCTTCCACATCATTCTCTAAAATAATGTTTTAATGGAAGGTGCTGCCCTGCCCTGTCCTGTATCCCAAATAAACATGGAGGGGCTTATATTAATTATAAACTGTTTAACTTATTGCTCAGGCTATTATTAACAAACTCTTACAACTTAAATAACCCATAATTCTTATCTGTGCTTCGCTATGTGGCTTGGTGCCTTTTCTTAGTAGAGCATTCTCATCTTGTTCCTCTCTGCCTGGCTGGCAAATGCATTTCTGTTTTTCCTCTCTCCAGAATTCTCCTTATCTGGTAACCTGGCTAATCAGCATTTTATTAAAGAATAACAAATCTTTACAGTGAACAAGAATATTATCCCACATTAGATATGGATGTTTTTAAGAATTAAAAGAAGCTGAAAAAATTAGGCTGATTATTTTCTTTCTCATAAGCTTGTGTTGGAACTGTGTGAAGCTGTTGTTTCTTCTCAGTTCACCGTAGGGGACCTCTCAACATGGTATTGTGCTGTACATATTTATCATCGTCCCTCTTTAGCAATGGAAAACTTTGCTACCTGGCAGGAAATACTACAATTCTATAGATTTCTTCAATGCTTTTCTTTCTAAGAAATTCAGGTTACTCCAGAAACTCAACCTGAATCACAAATTTGAGTGAAAAATATTAATGTATGAGCTGAACTATTAAAGCAGATCCATGAATAGAGAAATGAAGTAAGAAAAGAACTAAAGCCAAAAAATTGCATGTAGCAAATAGACTATGAACATTGGCAATGCACTCATGACCACTGAGAATCTACAAGAGTCTCTGAAACACACATAAAAATTGTAATGATGGGAATGAAGAAATTGACACCTTTCCTTCATTGTCTGAATGTTTCACCTCAGTGAAGATGTCAATAATATAAAGTTATGACAATATTAAAATCAATAAGGAAAAAAATGCCAATTCACATACAACAGCAAGAACATCTTCAACCCATTCAAAATATCTTCAGATATCAGACAAAATAACTTCATATATTTTATCAGAATTCCTAAATGCCAGAAAAATATTAAAGGATATATTTCCATATCTGAAAGTAGCTTATTGCATACCAAGACTGCTATACCCAGAAAAGTTATCATTGAGAATTGATGAAGAAATTAACACAAATGAAGGCAATTCATAGTAAGCAAACAAGTACTGTGGAATATTCATAAAGACATATTACTTAGTGAGAAAAAAGAAAGCTCTTCTCTTGAGAACCCATGGGAACAC
The DNA here is from genome assembly GCF_943737965.1 of Phodopus roborovskii. NCBI lineage: Eukaryota > Metazoa > Chordata > Mammalia > Rodentia > Cricetidae > Phodopus > Phodopus roborovskii. The sequence continues at coordinate 30,191,803 of NW_026126416.1, read as the reverse complement.
AAGAAAGACTTTATCCCAGGTATAAAATTCAGATGAATGATGAAGATGTCTGCTATATAGGATTATCTTCCATAGGAAACACCAGCATTTTCAGAAATTCTGTCATATCTACTTACAAAAGGCCATCACAGTGGGGCTTATTGACCTTTGATGTTTCCCACCAGAAGAGGGATGGGGAGAGTCATGAGACCCTCACATAATTATCCAACCATTCTTCCTTGTCACACAAAAGGATTCCTGTGAACTAGAAGTATTAATATTAGGTGAGAGTTTACTAGATTCAGAGTCTTGGAAATTGCTGCAACACTGCTAAATTGGAACTACTCTTTTATGGGATCCTCAACTTGTGTTTATGTGGTAGTTGTCGGTGAGGCTCAGAGCTAGGCTCAGACCCAGAGTTTGAGAAAGATAACTTCCTCTTCTAGAATTCTAACTGGATAAGGGGCTAGCTCCCATAAACCACAATGCAGGTAAGGCAATGAAATATCATAGATGATAATTATCACTGAATATGAAATACACCTTGGATAGCACACCTGTTGATTTTTCGCTTGTTGATTGCTAGTGACATTTTTTCCTACTAAGATTTCCTTTGTGTTATTTATTTACATTTCCTCACTTGACTACTTGGAAAAATATTGTTAAAATAACAAAATAGATTTTCATTTTCTCACTCATTTGCTAAACATGCAATGAGCAGCTGAGATGAGGGATACAAAGGGGAACCTGTGTTTAAGAAACACTTAATTGGAGAATGAACACACCATCATATGCTTTAATGTCAGGGAGTCAAGTTCCCTCATTGAAAGCATCAGGAAGAGACAGTCATCAAGACTGGAGTAAATAAAGGATGGTGGAGGGAGATGGAAAGCAGTGCTGTCAGAATTTAACTGGTGGATGAATACAGAAGTTGGTAGAGGAAGAGAAGGGAAAAGAGCATGAATTGGGGAAGATAGGGGGTACTTAGAAAGAATGATTTCATTAGACTTAGGGGCATCTATGCATCATGAGGAAGACAAAGAGTGGGGAGGAGATGGAGAAGGAGCCAGGGAGCCAGGTAGGGAAGTTCAATCCTATGGTAAAAATCTTGTAGAGTGACACCAAAGATTTTTAAACAGGGAAGAACCCTGATCATTTTACCACTACTGTGGAACACTAGCTGTAGTGTAGAGGAAGGGAGAGAGGTGTGGAAACAAAAGGCCTGATATCCGAGAGACCAGTGAAGGGTCTTTAAAATGTTTATCTAAAGTTATATGTCATTAGGTGATACTGACTTTATAGCCAGATTACAGGAAAAAGTAGAGCGCATCCCACCTCAAGCCACCTCTCCACTGTCTCTACGGTTTTCATGTCACTCTACACTTTTCAGAACAATATTGCAATAATTCAGTATTTTAACTTTTATAATCCGTTCTTTACATGGTACTAAATGAAATAATCAAACCCTGAATTATATAAGCAATCTGAGTGGATGTCATGTCATTCATCCCACACATTGGTACCACTGATGTTTCAGCCTCTCATACAACCTTGGAAGAGTGTTGGTGTCTTACTCAAGAAGAAAAACAAATCACTCTTCATTTCTTCATATTAAATTTATGCCATAGACACAGCAGCCTGAAATTTTAAGCTTCACATTTTCTTGGAACCTAAATGTACACCTGCAAAAAACTGCCTGTGGGCAAGATGAAAATTATATGCTGAAGAAACCTTTCCAGCAGGTTTTCCATTCCTTGACTGAATCCAAATTCATGTCTTAAGCATCATTCCTTTCACATCACTGACTCACTCTTCTCTCTGATCTTAGCCCAGTGGGAATTGGGAGGTTGGGGGAAAATGTATATATTTCCCTAGCTTTACAGTATATCAGGAAGGAAAAGCTATAGATGACAGTTAACTGAGGGAAGGGCAAGTTGTCAGTAAGCAGAGTTAATTCGCCAAGTCTTGGCATGCTGAAAGACTGGGCTGGCTCCTGGTCTGCCTTTATGTCAGTACTAACCCATTCATGTTCATGCCTAGAACTGGCAGTGGGGCAAAATCAGATGGAGAGATTCCCATTAGGCAACTCATCCTGCTGCCAAGCAACCAAGTGCTTTGCTTTTTTTTTTTTTTTTTTTTTTTTTTTTTTCTTTTGCAAGTCAGTACATTACCTTTCATGCAGAACATCTGAGCCACATGCAGGGAATTCATCATTTTTATTTTTAACAAACACTTGTTGGTTCCTACTCTGTGCAAGATACTGTTGTGTAAATGAGGGTGATTGCATTGACTTTCTGTATTTTGCCCAGCTCTATAGTGGGAAGATCCCTGTCTTAAGAAACTGATTGAATCCATAGAAAGCTCTGAAAGATCAGTGCAGAAAGAAAGCTTAATGGTTACCCAGTGCAAGCAGCCTCCAGGCTGGAGTTCCCTCTGTAACAGCTGGGTTGAACTCAAGTTGTTTGTACTCTTGAATGCTGATGGGTGGGGATGTGCCTATTTGATAAGGTGTCCTTTCAGATATCCTATATTTTCCTATATTTTTGTTACTCTTATGATATCACTCCCTATTACAACTTTTTGTTTAGCATAACGAATAGATTCCTTTCATATACTTTGAGATAGGTTTTGTTTTGTCTTGTTTTTTTTTTGTGATGACATCTCTCTTCCAGTTTGAAAGTCCCCAAATTTTTTATCAGTTATAATATGACTTTAAAGTCTCTCACTCACCTGGTCAGTTCTACTGGATTCAAAGTTGTGTTTTTCCTTCATAAGGAGTGGGCCTTAGCATTGAAGATTACTCTCATTTATGGCTAACCTATAGGGGCACAGCAGACTGAGCTTTGGAAAACTATGTATTATCTCTATGCTTTAGTTTTGTTATTCTTGAAGCAAGAAAAAATGTTATGATCATATGATGTCATGAAAGCTTTCAACATGTGTCCTGGCTAGGTTTTTGGTCAACTTAATGTGATCTAGAACCATCTGAGAAGTAACCGCATGTGAAAAAATGTTTTCATTAGATTTGACTGTAGGCAAGCCTGTAGGGTATATTCTTGATCAGTAATGCAGGTAGGAGAGCCCAGTGTATTGTGGGTTGGGTTAACCATAGGCTAGTGGTGCTAGGTTATATGAGAAAGTAGGCTATGCAAGCAATGAGAAACAAGCTGGTAAGCACTTTGTATTATGATATGGCTATAAACCTATTAGGACCAGGGAGTGGCAAGTGGTGTTTTTAATGAGAATGGCCCCCATAGGCTCACATATTTGAATTCTTTGTCCCCCAGAACTATTTGGAAAGGATTAGGAGGTGCATCACTAGGGGTGGGATTTAAGGTTTTAAAAGCACATATTATTCCCAATGATCTCTCTCTCTCCTTCCTGTTTGTGGATCATTACGAATGTAACTTCTCAGCTACTGCTCCAGAACTATGCCTGCCTGCCTGGTGCCATGTTCCTCACCATGGTGGGCATGGATGCTAATTCTCAAAGTAAGCCCCCAATTAAATGCTTTTTTAAATAGATTGCTTTGGTCACGGTGCCTCTTAACAACAATATAAAAGTGACTAACATCATTGTCAACAATCTAGTTATAGTTTAAATTTATAGAACACCGTGTCAAAAGTAACCAAATACTTTTTTCAATTCCTTAACTAGAGTACTGGGAAATTACACCTAAATGAATCTCGTTCTGGTTCATAAAACAAGTTTCAATAAATTAAAAAATATTCAAATTATGTCAACTCTATTCTCTGACTATAAAGGAACTTAAATTAATAGTAAATATAAAAGATGTTAACATAAAATGATTTGAAAAGTTTTAGTAGAACTCTTCTAAATATTTTGATTTAGATAAAAATTAATTTGGACAATTAAAATATATTTTGAATGAAAAGTGAGGACATGGACAGTCTGTGGTGGTGCACACCTTTAATCCCAGCACCCATGAGGCAGAGGCAGGTGGATCTCTATGAGTTAGAGACCAGTTTGGTCTACAGAGTGAGTTCCAGGACAGGCTCCAAAGCTACACAGAGAAAACCTGTCTTGAAAAAAGCAGCTCCCCCCCCTAAAAAAAAAAAGAAAGAAAGAACAGAAAAGTTAGGACATGCCAAAGTATAAGATGCTTAAGAAGGACAAACATTTATAGAGCTAAATGCTTTATAAAAAAGGGAAAAGTGATCAAGTCAACAACCTCAGTGTGTACGTAAAGAAAACAAAGGGGGAAATAAGTTGTCATGAAAAAGAAAGGGAACAGTAGTATGAAGAGTAGAGATCCATGAAATAACAAACAAAAACAGAACAGTCCATAAAAGACAAATGAAAAGAATCAATACAATACTAACTTCATGGCAACACACAGAAGAAAGGATGGAGAAGAAGAGTGGGATGGGGAGAGGGAGAGGACACCAGTATTAGGACTGATAGTAAAGGTCTGACAGGTCTGAAAGAAATAGCAAGGGGAAACTGTGAGCACACAGGTACCAAAACATTCATTTTAATGAAGTTAATCTCATGCAAGGTATGGTGGTTTGGATAGGAATGGTCCCCATAAACACATGTGTTTGAATGCTTGGCCCACAGGGAGTGGCACTATTAATAGGTATGGCCTTGTTGGAGTAGGTGTGGCCTTGTTGGAAGAAGTGTCACTGTGGAGGCAGGCTTTGAGGTATCACAGGCTCAAGTCATGCCCAGTGTGGTACACAGTTTCCTTCTGTGGCCTTTGTATCAAGATGTAGAACTCTCAGCTCCTTCTTCTTTGTCTGCAGGATGCTATGGTTATCATCAAAATGATAATGGACTGAACCTCTGAAACTGTAAGCTATCTCCAATTAAGTGTTCCTTTATAAGAGTTGCTGTGGTCATGACATGTCTTCACAAAAATAAAAACCCTACTAAACGCTGAAGTACAAACCATTAAAGCAGTTTTGTAATAAAATACATTTCTGGAGGGCTGGCGATATAGATCAGTAGTAGAGTACTTTCTTACTCTGGCCCCGAGTTTGATATCTAATACTACTGAAATAAAAAGAAAAGAGAGAGGAGTGCATATTATTTGTATAGGCTGATATATGTATGTGTGTGTGTGTGTGTGTGTGTGTGTGTGTGTGTGTGTGTGTGTATATATATATATATATATATATATATATATATATATATATTGCTAAACACTACTGGATTCAGATCCTTTACTAGTGAATTTAACAGACATTTCAGAAAGAATTGCTATAAAATATATACCAACTATTTCACAAAACTAAAGAGGACAGCAAGCTATTAATTCTTGAGAGTCAACACCCATAGCTCCAAAAGAAGCAGATGATATAGCACAAAGAGGAAACCATGAGTCATATCTTTTGTAAAGATAAATGCAAATTTTATTAAGTATTATTTAGCAAATCCAATTCTGTAATACACAAAATAATAATATATCATAATTAAAAAGGCTTTACCTCTGAAATGTGAGATTGTTTATCATTCAGAAATAAATCATGAGAACTTTTATTTCCAACTTTGACATTTTCATTTCGGTCCTTTTGACTAGGAAAAGCTGAACAAACTGAAAAATCAATGGCTTTTCTTGGACTCTTCATAAAACTGAGATCTCAGAGCAAACTGCTTCCTTGGTATCTGGAGAGACAGGTGAATACACAAGATGATGGCTGAGACCAGCTTAAGTGGAACAGAGGCAGCTGGTGCTAGAGACTAATAGAAACACTGAAAATAGTAACACTGAAGGGTCCTGGAAGCTGAAAGTCATCTTGCTTCGGAGTAGGGTGCTTCAGAGGAGCAAGAACCAGTGATTTTGGGTGGAGGTGCTATTGAAAAAAAAAGTTTCTGCTAGGGTAGGGATAAGGGTAGAACTTTTGAAATGTGACAAGATCATTCTGCATAAAGGTCATATCAGCAAAGGAAAGGACATTACCAGAGTCTTACTGGTGACAAGGGCATGGACATTTCTCAGCTCCAGTTTCCTTAGCCTTTAATATATATTTGAAGTGGTGTGTGTGTGTGTGTGTGTGTGTGTGTGTGCCTGCATACATGCCTGGACACATGTTTTCAGGTACTTATGAAGGATTTCCAGTACCCTGGAGACAGAGTTTTAGGCAATTGTGACAGGTGAATCACTGTGGTAGTCTCCTCTTTACCTGCTTTATTTTACCTAAGGCAAAAGAGAGAAATGATGATAAATACTTGTGAAGGTATTGCACAAGCTATCTTAATCCTGGTGGCTACACACTTCTCCTTTGTTCATTTGATCTCCAGTGTATTAACACTAGATTCATTATAGAGAACAAGCACCAGGCTCAACTTCTACTTAAGAAGAGTTTTCAGGAAAATCTAAATGGGGGTGGGGTGGGGTGGGTCAAGAATCTTAGCACCAAAGTTACAGCAAAATCTAGACAAGTTCTGGGTCAGGATAACCTAACACCTAATGCTAAAGGCCCATTCACCTTTCCACACACAATTACAAAGTGTGCTGACAGGCAGCATAAATACAGTGTGAAGAATCATCTGACAGAATCATAAAAATAATTATAACTAATATGACAAAAACTCAAATTAATAACATAACATTTAATAATAGATGGGCAATGTAAACAGAGGTAAAATTACTAAGAAAGAATCAAAGGCCCTTCTAAAAATGAAAGTTTTTGATTGGTTCTCAGCTAACTGGGCATGGTGACAGAAAAAAGTCAGGTGACAGCCAAGGAAACTCAACTTCAGAAAATACCAAGAAGCCAAGAAGCCAAGAACTATGAGACTCAAGCATCCTACCCATAGACATGAAATCTGAGGAAGCTGAAGATAAAGAAAGCCCTCTAAATACAGAGGGACACAAGAAAGCAGGCAACTTATCAGAAACCAGGCCAGCAGAAGGCACATCCAGCAGCGGCATGTCTTACAAGCAAAGTAGCAAACATGGGGTCATCAAAACCAGGAAATTCACTGTAGACGGAGCCCATTTGCAGGAGGAAAACAGAAACATCAGAAGTTGGATGTGCATAAGGAAAGAAGAACATGTGAGAAGGAATCAGGAAATTAAATAATTTTTTTTCTGTAACCAATCTAAGGACATAGTTATTCAAATTAGTAATGATGCATTGGGTAATAATAGCATGTAGGTAAGTGGAATGCATGACAGTGTTCAGAGGAGATTCACTTGGTTTGGGGGATGGCCTAGGAAAGGTGCTGTGATTCCCATGGCAGGACCACACATAAGCTCTAACTTGTGAGAGCTTGACAATGTTTCTGTAGGAGAAGCTTCAGTCCAAAGACTAAGGGAGTCTCTACCTTAGGAGAGAAGGTAAGGGCAGAATCTGGGAGCAGGGAAACTGTTAGCAAGCTTATTTGTCTAGGCTTTGTCGAAGCCAGCTATGAGTCTCTGGGTCAGAGTTCTCAAAAGAGTTGTATAGCTTGAGTTCTTTCAACCACAATGCTCTATTTTGTCAACAGTTGGCAAACATGGGGTGAAGTGTCATGTAATATGCAAAGCAAGTTTCTTTAAATAGCTAAAGATCAACTTGTTTGCAGTATTTATTAAGTAATTCGATGTGTGTTTTTGACCTGGTGGGCTTTTGAGCAGATGGATCTCAGCAGGTAGCAAACAATCTGAAGACCAATATGCAAATGCTGCCTTTGACTCATTTATATCACAGTGAGGGATGGAAAGGAGAACTGAGAAGATCTTTGTTATGATGTACTCTTACCACCTTTGAAGTTGTATTATTGACTGGACTTAAATCATTTATGGATGTATATAGCAAATGGCAGGCAAAAATGAAACAGGCGTTATAGCAGCATCCCTAATAAAAACACATAATAGACATACTGAGGTATTTTAGAAAAAAAAATATGGGTCCTTAAAATACATTCAATTAAAACCAGGAAAGGTAGGAGATGTTGAAAGGCAGGGAGATGAAAGGGTGTGTCTGCTACTATTGCATTGCTAAGAGCAAAGAGTCATTCTGGGGTCATAACTCAGTGAATCAAATCCTCCATGTCCAGGAGTGCTTGCTGAAGGGACAGCTCAAATCTGCAAATACACACACACACACACACACACACACACACACACACACACAGAGAGAGAGAGAGAGAGAGAGAGAGAGAGAGAGAGAGAAGAGAGAGAGAGAGAGAGGTCTTTAGATACAGTCTTCCAAAGCTCTCTTATAAACTACATTTTTCAACTAAGTCCCTCTTCCCAAAGTTCTCAAACACCCTGCAAACACCAACATGAGCTGGGAACCTAACTTTCAAATATCTAAACCCATGGAGGGCATTTCATGTTCACTCTACAACATGGCACAACAAATAGAAAATAGTTACAGATACTGTTCCAACCATACTAATAAGCACTGCACATAAAGCGATCCCTAGTGCTCGGGTTAGGCTATAATTTTGAATAACGAAGTCCTGAATGTCAAAACACTGAAAGAGCCAAAGCCTTAATATCTATAACCTCTAAATAATCAAATCCTGAAAATGTAATTCTGATAAAGTTAATAAAGTAGTCCTGATATTTATTTACATGTTAGTATGATATTTATTCTGGAAGTATAAAAACATGACAGAGTACTGCATAGACTATTTTAGACAATAAAAAGTGATCCTAACCTTCATATATTTTGCAAGAATAAACAAAAATTTGAGTGTTCTAAGAAGTAAAATGGATGTAAGTGCTTCCAGAGGGATGAAATATATTCACAGAGAAATGATATGGGAGGTCCTTCTATATGCTGTGAATATGTGTTGCTTTTATTGGTTAATAAATAAAGTTGATTTGGCCAATGATTAGGCAGAATAGAGCCAGGTGGGAAATCCCAACAAAAATATGAATAGAAAGAAGGCAGAGTCAGGGAGGACATGTAGCTGCTGAGGGGTAAGATGCCAGAACATTACTGGTAAGCCCATGAGTCTTATGGTAAAATATAAACTAATAGAAATGGGTTAATCTAATTGTGAGAGCTAGTCAGTAAAATGCCTTACCCGTTGGTAAGACAATTATAATTAGTATTAAGCCTTAGAGTGGCTATTTGGTAACTGGTGAGTGGTATGGGAAACCTTCATTTACAGAGAAACATGTCAAAGTGCAGAAGATAACCAGCTGTTCTCATGGTTAATGACTGTGGTACCCAATTTAGAACTGTAGTCCACTGAACAGCCCACCTTATAAACAAACTGTTCAATACTAATTGATCATGTCTGATTAAGCTGACTCCCAATAACTGAGATCTTAAGAAATTTTATCTTTTAGCCAGGCTGTGGTGGTGCATGCCTTTAATCTCAGCACATGGGAGGCAGAGGCAGGCAGATTTCTGTGGCCAGCCTGGTCTACAAAGCTATACAGAGAAAGCCTTTCTCAAAAATCCAAAAGAAAAAAAAAGAAAGAAAAAAAAATTTATTTTTCACAGATATGGACATTCAAACAGGACTTTCTCTTCACTTCCTGATGGAATTTAACATTTTTTACACACACAATGTGTGCAACTATAAACATCTTGATAATGTACTCTTACAGAGTCTTTAAAAAATATCATAAAAAGGCTTACAATATTTTAAAAGTTCGTACGTGGTTTGTAACTGAGCATTGGGCATGAAAGATGAACAAAAACGAGAAAATATTTTTTTAAGTGTCAAGAAAACTAAAAACATAAATAACGAGTAGAAGTCATTAAAGAGCTAGATTATGGATAATTTCATGGAGACAATCTATAAGAGCTACCTGTCTTTCATGACCATTGTCTATATTTTGAAGTCTTGCATCATGATGAGGAGCTATTTTCTCTTTTAGGCATAACTCTTTGCAGAGAACATGTTCACACTCATTTTATGCCTGGCATGGCCCTTCCTAGAACTCGTCTACAATTTGCTACACAGCAACATTAGCATTTCTTATTAGTTTTCCATATTATGTGCTGTGATTCCATGTTGGTTTTGGGCTTGGAAATCCATTTGCCATGCACTAATATCCAGGCTACAAACTTGATGGAAACAGCATCTGTGATTGAAATATAGCACTGTTGAGTGTCTTCTTGTTTCAGTGTGCATATAAGTAGTTTTGAAGCAGGCAGTGCCTTGACCACATTTCTCAGAAACTTTAGGTTTTTAAATATTTAGCTACTCTTCTAAAGTTACTGGTTTCTGTTTCACATTTCAAACTGATATTTAAAAAATAAAAATTATACTAATGGGTGGGTTTCCATGATGTTTTGATACATAGAAGCCCTGTATTTTAAATGGATGTTCTGTTTCAATAATGTTAGACATACTGCTATCTTTTCAAACAACTACCTTGCATTTATGGTGAAGATATTGGATGTACCTTCTTCCATCTTCATTACAATCACATTACATGATTGTCATCTATAGTTAACAATTGCCCAGTGCCATACCAAATATTCATACTCCTACTTAAAGTCCACAAACTAGATTCTCATAATATTTTTAGTCATGGCTCCCTTCTCCCTATGCCTCCCACATCTGAATCTGGAAGTCATCTATTCTCTCTCTGTCTCTGTCTCTGTCTCTCTCTCATTTTCTTTGAGACAGGATTTCTATGTTTAGCAGCCCTGGCTGTCCTGGAACTTGCTTTGAAGACCAGGCTGACCTTGAACTCACAGAGATCCATTTGATTGAAAGCATGAGCCATCACTTCCTGGCTCATCATTATATTCTCAACTTCTAGATATATCAATACAATGATTTTCCACATATGACTGAAATCATGCAGGACTTATCTTTTCATGCTATATTCTGCCCATGTCCCCAAAACTAGAGTGAGGCTGAACAGAGAGATGATTGACTTATTTAAATTTCCAGAAAGGATAGCATTCAGTCTGTGGCATATCTACTAAAAATTTCATCTCACTGTTTTTAAATTGAGAAAGAAAAAAAGTAGAAGATGTGAAAACTATATCATTTGATAATAAAATGATTGTGAACACAATTAGCTTTGTAGATAAGGTAGATTTGAGAACAAGTATGACTGTTATTAAGATATTTGTACACTGTGTGAAAATGTATTGCTGGGATTGATGTAATGAAAAGCTGAATGGTCAATAACTAGGCAGGAGGTATAGGTGGGACTTCAGGGCAGAGGGAAGACTTTGAGAAGGCAGAGTTCCTAGTCAGATGCATATGAAGCAGCATGAGCAGTATGGAGAGATGAGGTAATGAGCCATGCAACAAAATGTAGATTAAAATAAATGGGTTAATTTAAGTTATAAGAGCTAATATGACAAGTCTAAGCTAAGGTTGTTCTTTCATAATTAATAATAAATCTCTATGTTTTTATTTGGGAGCTGGTAGTACAGATAAAGACTCCCTACATATGACTGTTAAAGAGATTAGCATCATTGAGGAGAAACTTGGTGTTCTGCATTGGGACAATAGGAAAGATGTTCTATGGGCAAGAACTCAACCATCAAGACAATTTATTTGAGAGTAGAGAGCATCATTTTGAAATACGGTTGAAGGCATTTTCTGTTCCTGAAAGCAGCTGCCTAGGGAAGTGTTGGTCCAGGATCTGTACACAGAGCATGCTCCCAATGTGACTCAAAAGGTACAGACATCAAGCTTGAAGTAGACACTGGCAGCTTCATCCACATATAGCATGCATGAAAGATGCAAGATTGAAAGTACTTGAGTTTGTTTTCTGTGTTGCTGTGATAAAAACACAGACCAAAAGCAACTAGGGGAAGAATGGATTTATTTTAACTTACATGTGTTAGCCTACTATCAAAGGAAAGCAAGACTCAAATTCAAGGTATGAGTTTGGAGCTAGAAATCAAAGCATAAATGACAGAGGAATGCTGTTTATTGGCTCAATTCTAGAGAATTCATCAGCTGTCTTTCCTGTGTGGGGACATTGGAATAATTAACATGAACATTAGGAATGTCCTGTTTGGGGTTTTGACCTTGTCCTTTATTCACAGGCATCACCAATAAGCCTTTTTCATTAAAACATGATCTTGGAGTTAGATATCTGATAGGACTTATTGATGTGATAATGTTAAGGAAACTTAATTCAGCATCAGTATCATCATCTTCCCCCTTATCTTGTTCTTTTTCCCTTACCTTTGAGGTATAGTCTGTCATGGAAAGGAAGGTGTGAAGATAGGAACTGGAGCACTCAATCACATTACATCTACAGTCAGGAAGTATGTGGCTGGAGAGCAGCTCATTTTCTCCTTTTCACTCAGCTGGGAACCCATGACCATAGCATAGTGATACCCACATTTTGGATGGATCTTTCCACCTCAGTTCACTTAATGTAGAATCTCCCTCACAGAAATGTGAGAGTTTTGTTTCCTACATGATTCTATATTCTGTCAATGTTAACCATCAAAACACAAATTTTAGATTTAACAAATATATATATATATATATGAACATTAATCAGATTAAGTAATTGATATTTTTCTGTGGCATGCTGGAATAATGTGTGATAATCTAACTCAATGTAGAGCTCTGTAATGAGCATAAAATGCATCTGAAAATATAACCCACTAGGAAGGTCCAAATCAGTACATGGGAAACTATCCCTGTGTCTAGTTAAATATGTAGTTTATCAACAAAGGCACAAGTCAGAAGACCTTTGTTGGCTGGAGAAAGAGGACAGTGTAAGACAACTTGACCCTCTAGGAAGAACAGATTTCTCTGTGAGACTTGATATGGTATGTATTTCATGCTCTGGAGTTACCTTCCTGTAGCCATTAGTCCTTGAAACAAAATGATGGCATCTTAATAATAAGAGAAAGTTGGGGGCAGGTGGATGTATTCTGTCACTAAGGTAACCTTAAATTAGGACCAACCCAGACTCCCCAAATGTGTGTGTTAATTAGAAGGACTAGGCAGTCTATGGGGTCTCTGGTAATGGATCCCTAGTATATGAATGGGCTTTGGGAGCCCATTCCACATAGATGGATACTCGCTCAGCCTAGACACATGGGGAAAAACAAACCACTTAATTTTTATTCTAACACAAAGAATATTCAGAGCCTTTTCCCAGTAGCTGATGGAAACAGAAGCACATTCACAGCTAAGTACTGAGCCAAACACCTGGAATCCAGTTGTAGAGAGGGAGGAGTGATGAGCAAAGGGGGTTGGAGACCATGCTGGGGAAACCAAAATAAACAGCTGTCAGGAGCAAGTTGGAGCTCATGGACCCCAGTCTGACAGCTGGGGAACCAGCATAAAATCAAACCAGGTCCCTCGAATGTGGGTATCAGTTGGAGGGCCTGGACAGGCTATGGGACCTCTGGCAGTGGAACCAGTATTTATTCCTAGTGCACAAATAGGCTTTGAGAACCCATTCCCCATGAGGGTATACTCTCTCAGCCTAGATAATGGGGGCAAGCATAGGTCCTGGCTAAAATAATGTGACAGAATTTGATGATGCCCCATGGGGGCCTCAGCCTCCCTGTGTAATGGATGGGGGATGGAATGGAGGATGGTGGGAGGAATGGGAGGTAGGAGAAATGGGATTGGTATGCAAAATAAGATTGTTTTTAATTTAAATAAAAATTAATTAAAATATATAAATTATAACTTGAATCGAATGGGGTAAGGAAGACAAGGTCACTTTAAAGTACTTTGGTATTTAAACAGTTTGTATTAAAACCAAACCATAACAAATTTGTCTAATAATTTTTTTCTATCAAACTTTTATTCAAAGATAGTATTTAAGGATGTATTTTAGAGTGTCATTCATCCTACATTCTACTAGATACTAGAAGATGAGAAAAGATGTGATTTAAGAGATCAGGTAGTTCAGCTCCCCTGTTTCACATATGAGGAGACAGGGCTAGAGGTCAAGCTGTGATTGACATTTAAGATGGATCATTTCGGCAGTATGTGCGGTGTGGACATGTCACTGAGGTTACAGTTTTAGGGCTGTCCCAGGGCTTTCTCATAGGATTAGTAGGGAACATCATCAGGATTACTGAATCCACCCTTGAGTTAAGACAAAAGGGGCAGAGTCTGGTAAAGGAGCAGCAGAAAAGGAAGCAAAAGCAACTAACATAAGCAATATTTTTGGAAACAGACTCCAAAAATGCAGGATATCACAAGGTAAGTGCCATTACCCACAAATGATGTTACTAAGACATGGGAGTTTTGCCCATGACATGGAAAAGGGTTTGGTGTTGAGAGAGCTCATTTGGACTGTAAAAGATTATTGAGATATGATTGAGTTATTCTAAAGGCCTATTCAACTGTCATTGGACCACTCAGTTCTTCCTTTTCTTAATTTTAGAAAGCAACATGTTGTGGCTGTCACTTTCCTTTAGGAGAATTTTTGATGTCAGAATCCCCTGAGGCCTTGAGATAACCAGAGGTGGAAGGTGTGTTGGCATAGTAATCTACAATATGAGACTTGATTCCTGGCTATGATAGCCACCAGACAAATTACCTTGGTCAAATTAGAAAAATTCATAGAGTTTTTGTTTATTTGTTTGTTTCTATGGTAGAGATGGCAGCATTCTCTAATTAAAGAAATTGTCATGTGAATAATTCATGAAAGAATTCAAACACAGAATGTGTCTTCAACAAGTAGTGTCTATATTTTAATGCTAGGTTTGCCTCACAAAAAATACCCTTTTTGAGACTACATCTAGTTTTGTTCTCTTAGGGGGTATTCTGACTCAATTACTAAATATTAAACTTAACACTTTTACTCTGATAGGGACCCACTCTCTATAATCCTAGAGGCTTTTACTACATCCTTTTCCACAGAGAAATATAAACTGTAGAAAGGCTAGTCTAAACCTAGGCTTTGGAATATATATTATCTGCTCATCAGCATAGGTACTAGTTTTTCTCCACCAACAACTGATATAAGAAGCTCAGAAAATGTAAACAATAAATTAAGACCCTAAACACAACAACAACAAAACCATGTCCGAAGCTGCTTCTCTCAGTAACACACACTAGAGACAGCTAAATTCTCACAGAACAAAGTCCTAGAATAAGAAAAACATCCCTAGAACATCAACCATTAGGAAGAGGATTGCTACTGTATTTGTACACCAGCACATTAGAGAACAGGAAACCTAATTATAATGTTATTTGCTGGTTATCCTAAAACACACCCCACATTTCAGGTTTCTTGTCCCTTTTTCCTTCATCTTAAGGATGCAGTCTGAATAGATACTGAAAATTCAGACACTAACAGCATCTGTGAATACCACAGAAGAAAATTATTGGGTTACGAAAGGCTGGAGATATCTTTTAAATGATAATTTACAGGCTTGGTGAAGTATTCAATTAAAACTGAAATGCATTTGACTATTTAATCTAGCTTTTCCATTTTTGAAGAGGAAATCAGAGCCATAAACTCTCTCACTGTTATGATTTAGTGATCCTTGATGTAGAGATTATATTTATTATATTACTTTGATCAGTACATTTTAAATTTGTGAACTAGGTGCATGATTGTTTTGTTGTTTTAGTTAATACTTGGGTTAAACACTTGGTATCTTCATTTGAGGTGACCAATGACTATTGATTTGTTGTTTTGAAACCATGCATATAATCATGCAATAAACTGAATTAAGCTTCAGTAACAAGGGGTAGCATCCTTCAAGTTGTTGGAGTGCTTGGTGACAACTTTACATCTCATCTCAAACAAGGTTAAACTGAGATGGGTCACTCACAATATGCTTCCCCAACCAAAAGGAGAGCAATCTCTGCTAAAAGGAGTCATAAGATCTTCATGACTGTGTTTGGTTGTGTGGCTGTGGTTAGAGAATTAAAGCTCTCTCCATGACCTCAGATGAATCATACAACCTCTTTGAACCTTGTATCTAATGTGTATACTACCACATAAGAACAAAGACTCTTCTTACAGATAAAAGTTGTCAACTGTGAAAACTATGATTCTGGAGAATGAAAAAAGGAGACAGGTCCTGAAGTGGCATTGACACTTGATAAAGAAAAAGGCATGATGTGAATTTCTAATCTTTTGCTGTTAGTGTGGTATGTAATGAACATGTATCAGGAAACTAAAATGGCTATGGAAGCTTGGTCTCTCTAGCATCAATAACTAAAAGACAGAATTGGAGCAAACATAGTCATTAGAAAGATATTCTGATAAAAAAAGAGCCAGGTAAGGAGGATGTTCAGTGCATGCAGCATAGAATGCAATCAGCTTGCAAGGTGCAAGGTACTAATAGAACTGCTGTGCTATTTTATTAATCAGCAGAGATTTTTAGTGTGAGTCAGGCCAAAGTTCCTATTAAAGTAACAACAAAAACAAAAATCCAGATAATCTTTTCAGGAACACACCACAATCTAGACTCTCCACAATAGCAATCCTGATGTCTATATACAAGACAAAGTTTTAAAATAAGAAAAATGTCACATATTTTTTTTATATCTGATAGCTGGGATTATAGAATCTCTTGACAAAAATTTTAAAGAAGCTGAGGCTGTGCTCATGTATATATAGATTAGAAATACATACATACTAGAATTATGTAACGTGAATGTGTGACCCCCAGATAGTCAAAAACTAATTTTTTCAATATTTTCTTTTTAGAGACAGTTTTGTTCTCCTTGGGGTTTTCAATTGGATAGTAGAATAATTGATGAGCTATAATGGCACTTAAGCT
The DNA here is from genome assembly GCF_943737965.1 of Phodopus roborovskii. NCBI lineage: Eukaryota > Metazoa > Chordata > Mammalia > Rodentia > Cricetidae > Phodopus > Phodopus roborovskii. The sequence goes on along the minus strand of NW_026126416.1, from coordinate 30,175,211 downwards.
ATAATTTATGTTAAATAAATATATGATTCCAAGAGTGAGCAGTAAAGCTGAATGCATACACACATATCAAATCTTCCCTGATTTGTATAGTAGGAATACAACCAAATTCAATAAAATAATGCAGATCTAAACAGAATGTTTACAGACATTGTCCAGAGGCAACTAGTTCATAAAGCCAGGTCCTGACACAAATTAGGTTCTCCTCTCCTCTTCCTCCTCCAGCTCTTTCTTACAACAATCACTGATAATAATTGTGTTACAAAGTTTGGGACAAGTATTCACACACTGGGGGATCATTCAGAAGGGGCACACATAGAGATTTTCTTTTTGAAGGCAGACATGTATTAAATTGTGCACACTCACCACCATCTCTTTCTAGTAATCTCTCAGTAGCAAGCAATTTTGCAGAAGGAAAACAAGCTTTAGGTTACAGGAAAGCAACAGTGAGCATCAGGGACTATCAGAGCATTCTGGAGGCTGTCATTTCCTGAAGCCTTTCTCAAGAACCAATTTCTTAGTGGCAATTAGCAACTGGAGTGCACCCAGCTTCACATTTCAGTATTCTTCCCTAGTTATAATGACAGTCGTGTGAACACATAGCTATGCAACTGTGAGAAGAATAGATCTAATTTCCCCAATGTCACTTTAATATCACCCTTCAGGACTAACAGCACTGAATGATTACACATATAATTTGGTAATCATGTTTTTATCCATTCCCTATTTTTAAAAGTGGACATGCAATTAGATTACAAATGAACACATACCAGAAAACAGCAATAGGTCAGCATTAACCCAGCTACATTTTTAACTACTTCTAGTGACTTATCAACATTCATCTGTGATGAACATAGTCAGGGACACAGAACTTAGCCTCTGATAATAAAAAAGAGAGAAAAATGACTGAAATTTTTCTGAACTCTAAGAGAATGACCTTCCCAGACCAAGAGATTTGCTAACTATTGGATGTGACTTAAACATCCAACAATGATGAAGGATAGAGGAAATGCCAAGCATTACTATGAGACACTACTCTGGGAAAGGCAGAGGGAACTGTATTGCCAGAGGAGAGCCTGTCATTCTGGGAAAAATGGTCTCTCCATAGTGTGAATTAGTCTTGTCCTATATTGCTAGAAATAGTTCAGGTTAGGAGTGGAAATTTATAAAGCCATCTGCATTTAAACAGTAATTTCTAAAAGTAAAATATATAGAGTTGGTGAGGTTGGAATGAGAAGTTATGGGTAGAAGAACTCTTGTATACTACTGAACTCTATAGTGTAATGATAAATTTTAATAAATGCAATTTATTTGGTGTCCAGTTGAAGTACTATCATAGTAACTAAAGGCAAATTTTGTAGAGCAGTTCTCTTCCTTGGACCTGGGTGAGAGCAATCTCAGGACATTTAAATCAGAGTACGTTTTTACATGGGAATGTGATTAAATATAATCCTGATTTTCCTAGCCAATGAGACAACTACACTACTCCTCATTATAATGGGGTGTGTCATCCATAGTATAGAAATGTCTGGCAATAGCTCCCTTCTCATTTCCAACATTGTTAATGAAGGATGATCAAATGTTCTATCAGATAAGACTTTTCCAAACAACAAAGTCTACATCATGTCTTACAGGTTTTTATGACTTTTGTTTGAAAGGTTTAAGCACCGGTCTGTGATTGCATCCCACATGCAAAGTGGATGCTCTTAGTTATTAAATAAGAATGCTGAACTGACGAGTTTTTATGTCATCTTGACATAAGCTAGAGCTATTTGGGAAGAAGAAACCTCAACTGAGAAATTGTTCCCAACACAGCAGTCTGTGAGCAAGCCTGAAGTGCTGAAGTGCACTTTTTTTTTTTTTTTTTGAGACAGAGCTTCTCTGTTTAACAGACCTAGTGATCCTAGAACTCACTTTGTAGACCAGGCTGGCATCGAACTCACAGAGATCTGCCTGCCTCTGCTTCCCAAGTGCTGGGATTAAAGGCATGAGTTACTACTACCAAGCTTGTAGTGCATTTTCTTGATTGATGTGGGTGGGCCTGGCTCCCCGTGGGCTTTGCTGTGCCAGGGCTAGTGGTTCCAGGTGTGGTAGGAAAGCACACTGAGTAAGTTGTGGTGAGAAAGCAAGTAACAGTGTTCCTCCATGGCTTTTGCTCCAAGTTTTGCTTTTAGGTTCCTTCCCTGCATTCCTACTCTGGCTTTCCTCAAGTGATGGACTTAAAATCTGAAAGGTGAAATGAACCCTTTCCTCCTCAAATTACTTTTGGTTATGGTGTTTTATCACAGCAGTAGTAAGACAAATGCCTTCCTTTTCCCATAGGTACATGTTCTGTGGTCACGGAGTATGTAAGAAGCAGACTTTTTGTTGCTTTAGGTGTAGTGAGTGTCTTGTCAATCAAAAGGTTATATCCAGGAAGAATAGAGAATAAAACCTGGAAAGAACAAACAAGCAGACCCATGGGCAGAGATCCCAGAAGAATACAAAAAGAAAGCGCAGCATGATATATTACAGAAGTAGTAAAATGAAATGACTGTTGCAGAATTTAAAAGAAAAACTTGAAGACTTAGACACCCCCAAAGTAGGTAGGATGATTTATAAGGAACCTATTTCACTTTTGAATGCTCTTTCCTCTATATTAACCTGCTTTGCAAGTCAATGTCTGCATTACAGTTGATTGTATCACAAACAATGGAAAGGTAATAAGAGCCAGAGGACCAAGATATTTGCTTTGAGATGGTGTTTTCTTTGTAGGCAAGCTGCACCCACAAAATCTCAACAATATGGCTGCCCAAACAAGACCCAAACAATGAAATAAATTCACATATCAACATGAACAAGAGAAACATCACAATGTCCCATCTGTAGATAAAGAACGACAGGTGGTTGATGACTACTGAGAGAGGATCAGTCCCATAAGTAGTTATCCAATACCAAGTGGTTAGCCCCATATCTATATCTATATCTATATCTATATCTATATCTATATCTATATCTATATCTATATCTATATTTACATCTACCTGTACATCTACATCTACACCTACATCTACATCTATATCTATATCTATCTATCATAGAGAGAGAGAGTAGAAGGAAGTCTAAGGAGAAAGGGAGGGAAACTGTTGGAAGGGGAGGAGGAAAAGATAATAGTATATTGAAGATGATAAAAATATGTTATAAACATAGATTAAATGTCATAATTAAACATTAGTTTATGAATTATTAAATACTAAGAAAAATTAAAAAATGGCATTACACATTAGATTGCCTATCTTTAAATAAAAAATTACATTAATGTTTTTATGTATATGTTAGACACAAAAAAGAGCATTAATAAATACTTACAAAGACTTCTTAAAAACAGATTATGCTTTGTAAGTTAAATGGTTATGACCCAATCTCTCTTTCTCTCTTCTCTCTCTCTCTCTCTTTTAATAATAAATTATGATGTGAGTCCTTTCTACCTCCTAATTGGCATATCAAGCTGACATATACTTTAGCCAATTAGGACCAATTAAAAAAGTTTGTGAAATATATATATATATATATATATATATATCCACAACAGCCATTTTCTTTTTCTCTTCATATGGATAAGATTGTTTTTGTTAGTTTGTTCTTAACTTCGGTTCTTCGGTTTGTAGTTTAAATAATACCTCTTCAGAAAGGCTTCTAGACGATGCAATGTAAGTCCTCCTTCTATATCATTCTCTTTTGTAGAATTCTTGTATTGTACTTCTTTAGAGTGACCAAACGTCCTCATTTGCCTGAGAACAAGAACTTTTCTGGAATGGAAGTCTTTCAATGTGAAAACTTGAAATGTAATGTATATATACTGGTTTGGTTGGTGGCTCCACTGATAGAACTTACCAACTTTGAATTGTATTTAACTAATTCTTTTGCTTGCAAACTTCTGGAAAATCTACCTTCCCTATTAAGCCACTTATAGGATGAGGTTGTTGTATCCTTTTTGCTCATATTGCATACCCTCAGCCATATTCAGACATTGTACCTTCTGGGCATACAGTAACTATTAAAAGAATGAATACAGCAAACTAGGAGCTGGGAATCAAAACATGAAATTTATATTTGGACCTAGCAATACAAACATACAAAGTTGAAATTGTAGGATATAGAGAGCTTTTTGGAATTTAAGGAAATGTGCCACCAGGCATTGTTCCAGTCTATGGGTGCTAGAAAGAGGACACCATCAGGAAAGAGCCTAATGATCAGAGAGCTCAGAATGAGGCTGCTTCTGAGTTTATATTACTTTTACTTAAAGAATGAGGGAGCATTTAAAGGTCATTCTTTGGGACATGAATGGATGACTTGTGAAGTCACAATGGTCATATCTAATTAGAGATAACCTTCAGAAATATATGCTTATTAATCCAATTAGATGAAGAGTAATTTATACAAGAAGCTAGAGACTAATGTTTAATACTTAGAATACACACAAATTGCCAGTGATTTAGTTAAAATATTACATATGAAAAAATATTAAAAGGACAGAGCAGAGATGCCATAACAGGATGCCCAGTCTTCTCACAAAGATCAAGCCTCAATTTCAATTTCCTGAGCAGAAAAGCAGTTTCTGAGGAAAAGCCATGAACAAAGGACAATAAATCTCTAACACCCCCAACACCAAGGAGGAGGACTGGTAATGTACTATTGGCCAGGTCAGGCCTGAGCCAGCCTCCACAGCAGCCTAGGAATTGTTCAGCCTGCCCCAAAATGGAGAACTGTATCCTTGACCAGTCTCTGAGTAGTTTCAGCCAATTAGAATGTACTAATATGATTACCATTTATTTAAGTCAATAATATCTAACTTTCTTATTCACTCTCCTTAGTAAGACTTAAAAGAAGCCCCCACTTCCATTTCAGGGTCATAGCCATCTTGCCTCTATGTAGGATGGTGGGTCCCAGAATACTGGAATAATAATAAAAGACTCTTGGCTTTTGCATTGGATCTGTTCTCTTGGTGGTCTTTAGGGGTTCTGACTCTGGGCACAATGGACCTAGAGGAATAACAACTGTGAATATCTTATTTTTTTCCAGCAAGTTTACTCCTAAATATGTAAACGTTATTTAATTATTCAGAAGAAAATGTTGAATGGAAGAAACAAAATGAGAGGTGGTGAGTGAAATGCAGCCTCTATGCTTACAAACGTACTTATTTGATTTTGGTTCTTTTTGCAGAATGCTAGATTTTAATGATATTTAGTAAGGCTATAAGAAACATCAAGCACCTATGGATTACTGATATGCATAGTGTATTCCATGGAAAAAAAAGATGTTCCTGAAAATGGTCCTTAGGCCAAGATCATTGGGACAACGGGGTGTTATAGTTGGGAACTCAAAATGCATGTGCAAAAGATAACTGCTGAGGAATTTATTTACCACTTTCCTATCCTGTGGATTCCTATATCCCCCATTAAATAGAGGCTATGTTCAGCAGCTCAGGGTTGTATGAGCTTTAAAAGAGAAATAAACTAGAGAGGGAAGTTGGGAGTTATTGACCAGATGTGTGAACCCCTGGAGGTTAAAGATGATAAAACTCAGCTTTATTAAACACTGTAGAGTCTAGAGGTCTCAGAAGAAAGCAAACCAGTGCCCTGCTTCCCAAGTAAAGATGAACACATCCACCCACCACCTTGTAAGTTTTCTTGTGCAAGTGTTTATGAAGTACTTATACTTTATAAAAGAGTATTTATGAAGACCAGAGGTCGGACAAATCCAGCCAGTAAGACAATCTAGCTTTCTCTCTCTCTCTCTCTCTCTCTCTCTCTCTCTCTCTCTCTCTCTCTGTGTGTGTGTGTGTGTGTGTGTGTGTTTGTGTGTGTGTGTACATGCGCGTGCACTTGTGCAAGTGTGCATTATAAACGCCAAGTTCCATTTTACATTTCAAATGGTCTTTCAAAAGAAAATGTTAATATATTAGCCATTACACATGCATACCTTTGCAGTGCAATGATAGCTCTCAGTAGTGGCACAGAAGTATAGTTTCAATAGAATCAAAATGGCCTACAAAGTCTAATTGTTTTCCATTTCCTCTTTATAGACAAATAAAACTTACTATTTTGAATGTAGACAGTTTTAGCAATAAACATTATGGGCTGATGATTAAGGATGAACTGGTTCAACCTCTACCTTAAGCTTGTAAAGAATCTAGAACTACAGCCTTAGTATGACTGAATAGAACACTGAGAAATTCTATGGGATGAAGTCTGGAAAGAATAATTTATCTTTTTTTTAAAGAAATTATTTTATGACTTCATATATATGTCTGGGTGTTCTGCTTCCATGTACATCTTTGCACTGGCTGTTGCCTCATGCCCGTGGAGGCCAGAAGGTGACATCGGATCCCTCAGAACTGTAGGTACAGAGGGTTGTGAACTGACTTGAGGGGCCTGGGAATTGAAGCCAGGTCTCAAACAGCTCTTAACCACTGAGCCATCTCTCCAGTCCCATTAATTTTATCTTACACCAGCAGTTTTTTTTTATTTATTTAATTTATTATTTTACATGTCGATCCCACTTCCCCCTCCCTCCCTCCCTTTTACCCTCTCTGCCCTCTCACATGCACTCTAACCACCCTCCCCTCCCATCCCCCTACCCAATTCCATATGTAGGGCAATGCCATCCAGTTGGGGTCATGTAGATTTGACAGGTCATTTGAAGTAGGGACTAGGGCTTCTCTCCTATCTCTAGGTTAAGGCAATTATCGCTCTATGGGAGATTAAACAGCATTTTTGATAAATATTTGTATCACTTTGCCATATGAAGATGACCAAAGCTATGGTAAGTACCGCTGCAAATAACCATACTCTATGTTTTTCAAAGTTATTTAACCGTAAGACATTTGTTAGAGATACTTATATCCTGTGAAAGTACTTTTATAAATAAATATAGTTTTAAAAAATTGTTATGGGCCAACTTCCTCATTTCACAGGCTGGAAGTCTAGGAATTAGGTGAGGTCTTATAATTAGTTCAGAGTAGACCTTAGAATTTCTAACTCCATTGCTTCCTATGAAATTTTTTTAAGCCTCTACAAACCATTTTGATTTAATCAATCAAAAGCCTGTCAAAGTCCGGTCTTTGAAAGATGCAGTAGGGAATTCTGAAATAATTTGCCTAAGCTTATGACTGACTGATCAGAATTAAGTGGATTTTCTGTGAAATATACCAAAATTCTACAGCAGTGGGATTTAAAGTGATTCCATATTTCTTGTCTGTTTTAGAACAACAACAAGAAAACCTATATAAGTAAATTGATCAGTCAGTCTAATGTGGAGCAAAGTTCTGCTGAACAATACATTGGATTGAATTTTGACAGTACTGACCATCTGTTTCCATGTTGGGCCAATTCATGTTGTGTCTAGAGAGGAGTCCAAAATAATTTCTGAAAGTGAACACAAAACTTTTTTAAAGTGAGGGGAAAATTAAATTTTCTGATCAGACAGAAAAGTCTACACTGCCGAAGCTCCACCTGCAAAGCTGTCCTCTACTGAAATTGAAAAATTGGTTACTTCCATCCCTTTCAGAATGTCAATTTCAACAGATGGGAACAGTCACACGAGCACATCAATTTCAACCCCAGAAGCTTGTCTCCTTTGAAACTGACAGAAGCTAAAATGACAGAAAGCCAGAATGCCAGCTTCTGTGGTGGTTTAAGAGGTGGCTGATGTTGACTGGATTCTTCAGCAGGCTTGGTGCCCTGGGACTGGTCAGCTGCAAGATGGATGCTCTGGTGCCACACTAAGTTTCTGTCCCTTGGATCCCCAAACAAAGGATATTTTATAGGAGCCACACACCCTCAAGCTCATGTCTCAGAGTCAAACTGCAGCCTGGAGGAAATTTGGCAAGCACTAACTGTGATGGTGTCAGAATTAGACATGAGAGCTCTGCGGTTACTATCAAGCAGGCTGTGAATCACTGAACTTTCTTGGGCTTTTGATAGGTTATAAAGTGTTTCTAACAGTGCTAACAGTGTCTGTCTCTGCTACTTAATACCCATAGCACAGTGACTGTGCCCCGTGCAGCTAGCATTCTTCATGGGGTATCATACTGAAGTTCTTTTAAAATCGAATATATATTCCAAAGCAAAAAGGGAAGGGCAGAGAGTTTAATTAATATTTCTGGTATAACAGGATTAGGAAGATCTTACAGATTCCTCAAGACTGAATAAGGTTACATTCTGAAAACCATGGTGTCTTAGTTGTTTCATGTTGACAATATATCTCAACAAAAACAACTTGGGTTTGTTTTGATTTACAGTTCCTGAAGGATGAAGTCCTTGGTAGAAAAGACATGGCAGTGAGCAGGAAGGTGTGAAGGCAGGAACAGGAAGCTGAATAATAGTAACATTGTATCTGACTCCAATAAGAAGAGCATGGAAGGAACTATTTCTGTGCTATAAGACTTCAAGGCCCACCCCCAGTGACTCGCTTCCTCAATCAAGGTTCTACCTTTAAATAGTCTACAACCTTCACAAATCATGTCACCATTTGGGGACCAAGTATTCTAGCATAGGAGTCTATGGGGGAGCAATTCACATTCAAGCCACATCATAAGGTGCCTGAGCTTTATGTATCACTGTTGTTGACCATGGTAACTCTAGCACAAACTGTAGTATTTGCTATTTCACTTTCATTTTAAACTGTGCTACGATTGTCTTATGCAATCCTGCATAGTCAAATTATTCATTTGATTCAAGTAGGACTTTGAATAAAATTGGTCCAAGGGAAAGGTCTCTTACACTAAACTATGGATCTTTAGTGTAAACATTAGGATTAGAGACAAAAGTCAGTCAGTGATAGGTTTAAATTTTCTGGGTAATAGGCTAAAACATATGCTACTTTAATGAAGTACTCCCTCTAATTGTGAACACCGATGCCTCTTCTTACCCCACTTGCTCCTTTATTTTTATTTAGGGTAGATGACATAAGCATGTGGTATCTTCAGCAATAAGGTCTTACTGTTAGGTTGGTGAAGGTAATCATTAGGGTTAACAATAGCCTATAATGTTTGGGTAAGGTCTATGGGAATCCTTTAGACAATGACTCAAAAAATGTAACTCATTTCTTCCACTGGAGGTTTTATTTGATAGCTATATGGTAATATATGGTAACTCCACTTAAATTTTATATATGCATATATATATAATTATATACATAGAATTTAAATGAATCTATCTATATCTATTTATGCATCATCACACACATGCATGTGGTATTATACATATGTACACACACACATACATACATACATACATATATATAAAACTTTCCTGTTATGCATTACAGTGTGTGTGTGTGTGTGTGTGTGTATGTGTATGTATGTGTGTGTGTTAGGATGCTTATGGAGTAGCAGGTTTCCACTTGTTTTTCAAAAAAAAAAACTTTAGTTTTAGTTTTTTTTCTTCCTTCATTCCCTCCTTTACTTAGCCATCCCACTACCCTCTCCTTTTAATCCTCCTATTCTGCTTTCCCCTTTATCTCTTTATAACACAGTGTTCTATTTCCCCGTTCTTAGAATATCTCATCTCACCTTGTCCCTTACTAGCTACCGAAACTCTATGGAAATTCTGAATGAAACACACATATCTAAAGCTTAAAAGCTAACATCCTCATGTGAAAGAATAGATGCAGTTTGTCTTTCTGGATCAGGGGTTCCCTATTCAGAAAGATTGTATCTAGGGCCATTCATTTACCTATGGATTTCATAATTTCATTTTTCTTAACAACTGTGAATATGCTATAATTTCATTATCCATCAGTTAATGGACATCTAAGTTCTTTCCAATTTGTGACTATATCTGACAACAGCAATGAACATAGCAAGTATCTCTATATTAAGATGTAGAGTGTTTTGGGTATATTCCAAGGAATGATACAGGTAGATCTTATGTTAGATCTATTTTGATGAATCTCTGTATTTATTTTCATAGTGTTTGTAACAGTGGGTACTCCTACCACCAATTAATAAGAGTTACTTTTCTCCTGCATTCTCACCAGCATCTGCTGCCTTCTGCGTCATTAATTTTTGCCATTCTGACTGAACAGAGATAAAATAGTTTTAATTTGAATTTTCCTGGAAGCTAAGGATGTTGAATATTTAAGGAGTTTTTCTTGGTCATTTGTGTTTTATTTTTTGAGAACTCTGTTTAGTTTTGTACTCTAGTTATTCATTATAGTGTCTATTTTCTTAATTTTCAGATTTTATATATTCTAGTTACTAATGCTGCAACATGGAAGTGGTCCCATGGATTTTTATACACACACACATGCATGCACACATGCACGCATGCACACACACACACACACACACACACACACACACACGAAGTCCTAAGCCAAGGCATTTTATAATATATTGGTTGAGACATTAGGTAGGTGCATTATAGCAAAAAATGAACCATACTTCTATGTTTCCAATATCATTTGATGGCATGCTTCCATTTAGTGTTGCAGAAACTATGACCTGTCAATGCTTTCCAAAGGTTTTACCTGATAGTTGAAAGAATATTAGGTCAGACACAGAGGTAGATGGGGCATAGCTATTAAGAGTACTAAGGACAGCCCAAGATAATCTCCAGCTTTCCAGTAGTCCACACTAACAGGTTTATCAAACAACCAGCCTTGAATAATTTTTAACATAGGATATTTTGTTGTTGTTTGTTTTCTTTAGAAACTTCAATCCACAATTCTAAAGAAGACAAAAATGAACAGAGATGCTGAAGGCTAATTTACACACATTGGATCTTTCTCTTGGTCTTCTTGCCTCCTTTATTTACATTTCCCTTTCTTCCTACCTTTATCTGCCCCACATATTTGTTTTGCATCTGTAGATATGTGTATATGTATGTATGTGTACGTGTGTATGTCTTTGTATGTATATGCACGTGTGTGCATATATGTGCGTGTGTGTGTGTAGGCTAGAGGTCAATGTCAGACAGTTTCCTTGATTACTCTCTATTTACAGAAGTAGGGTCTCTTTCTCTTGATGAACCAGAGCTCTACAGTTCTCTTACTCTTAAACAACCTGTTTGATGGTGGGAACCCTTGTTTATGCATCCTTAGTGATTATATTACTGGTGGCTGCCATGCCTGCTTGACTCTTATATGGATGCTAGATATCTGAACTCTGGTTTGCACCCCTCCATAGCAAGTGCTTTATCTACTGACCCATCCCTCCATCCAGTCTTGCTCCAAAGATGAACTGAACTTCTACCCTGTGATTAGTATTTTGCTAAATGCTGAGGATTCAAAAGTAACCAAGATATGCCTACCTCTTTTTTTAATATATCACATCTCATCATAATTTATTATTCATAAATGCAATTGAGAAAACTATGCAGAGAAATATGAATACATTTTGAGATAGAACAACATGTTCTTTGCTTAGATCAGGGGATGAAGACAGGTAGAATTGACTCTTGAACCTGTTAACATGTGTGAACATGTGCTTGATTTCCAAGACTTTAACAGAAATGTCAACTTATTAACCTTCAAACTTTTAGTGATTGCATATATAGTGAGACAGCTAACATGATTTTTTTTTTTTAGTTTAGGTTTTAAAAAAGAAGGAAGAATCAAACCAGCCATTTCTTCATTCATTGCTGTGGTTGTCTTCACAGCTACAGTTAGTGAATAGAATGGCATCTGATTAATTAGACAAAGGTCTGGAAAGAGCAAACTTCTGCAACTTTGAAAAGTTTTTAAAATGATCTAATTCTTTAGTTATGTGCATGTGTGTGTATGTGTTGTTGTGTGTATTTGAGTGCAAGTGCCACAGAGGTCAGAAGGCAGTCCCAGATCTTCTGAAACTGGAACAATCATGAGCTCCTCTATTTTGGTGCTGGGAACTCAACTCACATTGTCTTCAGGAACAGCCAGTGCTTTTAACTGCTGAGCCATCTCTCCAGCCCCACAAACATAACTTTAAACTCTGCTTTTATTTTAAAATAATTTGATATTTCACCCTGTTCTAGCTTTTTTCTTTGTTTCTGTGGTAAAGACAATGGCCAACAAGAAACTTGGAGAGGAAGAGTTTATTTCATCTCATAGCTTATAGCTGTTTATGAATGGAAGTCTGAGTGAAAACTAAAGCAGAGACCACAAGGAAACTTTGTTAATGGTTTGTTTTCCATGCCTTCCTCTGCCTGATTTCTTGTATAACAAAGGACTACCTGGCCAGAGGTGGCACTACCCACAGTGCACCTGACCCTCCCACATCAATCAGTAATCAAGAAAATGCCTCCAAAGACTTGACTACCCAACAATCTGATGGGGGTATTTTTCTTAAATGAAGTTCCTTATTCCCAGACAACCTTAGCTTGCATGAAGTTGACAAAAATTACCAACCAACTACCACAGGCTGATGAAAATTAGAGAAGTGGCATGCACACAACTCAACCAGAGGAAAGGGAAGGAAGAGGAGGAAGAGACGAGAAAGATGAAGAAGGATGAAGAAGAGGGGAAGGTAAGGGGAGGAGAGAAGTAAAGGAGAAGAAGAGGAGAAGAAGGATGAAATAAAATAAAAGCAAAGAGGAAATGGAAGACTGTGAACTGATCCAGGAAGGGAAGCAGCTGACAGGTGACAGGTGACAAAGTCCTGGAGTACAGTGCTTGCTATCCTGGAAGCTTTACTGTCTAAGCTGGCCCATTGATTCATACTTTGGCATGTTTCCTTCTAGAGCAGAGAGAGGACTGTATTCCCATAGTCTTTCTGAGAGTCATTAGTTTGAGAGCTAATTTGCTACCTTGAGAATTATCTTCATCAGTGTCATCCTCTTCCATCCCCCACACTGAGACCCTTGGCCCTTGGTCATCTTAATGTATTCACAGCATCTGTAGGCAAATAATTTATTCATACACTGAAATCACATAACCCAGTTTGGGGTAAAGAAATATTTACTTGGTCAATCACATTCTGTTAAGCTGAGGTATTGTGCGCAGTGCCAGTAACAGCTGTGTTTGACCGCACAACTTTTGGAGTTGTATACTGTAAGCCATTTTATCAAAAAGCCACGGGTAGCAGTCTGTGAAGATGTGCAGGGAATCATCTAATGGACAGAAAGTACCTGCTCCGACACATTAATTCCCTTTGCTGTCAGCCTGCATCATTGTAGAGCATGCATGATGGGAAGCAAGGTCCCGTCACACCAAAGCACCTGCTGCTCTCCAGCTGCCGAATGCAATGGCTCCTTTGATTGTCCATTTTTCAGCCTAATGCCTTATTCCTTTTCTCTTTGTAAAGTTTTTTTACACTTTTTGTTGTGATTTTAATAGTAATTTAAAGATGTTCTCATCTCTGTCAGGCAAACCGAGTATATTGATAAAAGAATAGCATTATAAATAATATTCTAATCCCTGTCCAAATTGAGATCACTCCAAAAGCTGCATTTCAGCATTTAGTCTGATAAAGTTGTCATGGTGATAATGTCTTCTGAGAGTAAAAGAGCCATGTGCATGTCTGATGAAAGGAAATAGCTCATATGGTACACAAACTGGTAAATATTGAACTTGGAGACTATTATACTGGCTATATTTTTGTTCTGCTTTTGTTTTTTGTTTGGTGTTGTTGCTGTTTGGTGCTGTGCTTGCTTGGTTATTGGAAATAGCCTGATGATTCACATCCCCCCTTATTTTTAATCTCATTGGAGGATTTATATTGTTAAAATCCTTTAGAATGGATATTGGCAGTGTTCCCAAACTGGCCTTTGGATTCTGTCTGGAGCTGTGTTGATTTGGCTGGACTATTCAGAGCAGCAGATCATTATCACATATTGAACATCTGTCAAGATGGCACTAACAATTATCAGATACATCCCTTTCATGAAGATTTAGGTTTTGAGCACTTGAGAAGAATTTTTTATGAATCTAAGTCAATAGTACCATTTTTACTCAAGTTGAGAAACAAAATGAGAGCCTTTAATTAATGTGAGGGAAATGACAGGCAGGATGTATTCAAGTTATTTAAATGAGGAACCCAACTCCATAAGTCTCAGGCCAAAGGGAAAGCCAGAACGCTTTCTGAAGGAAAAGTGACTCTTAGTACTAACTGAAGTCTGGACATGCTGTTGTTTAGCAGTGTGATGGTTATTTCTAGGAAGGAATGAATATGACCTTTATCTTCAAATATGACATTGAATTACTTGGGGAAGTATAACTGCAGGATCCTGGGCTACATGTTAAGAGGAGCTTGTAATTCCATAAGAATAAGTAAAAATATATACTAAAAAGAATATTATGAGCTATGAGAATGGAAACAAAAATAACATGAGGAATCCTGGGAGAAAGTTTGAGGATATACTTAATGATGTATATTAAGATACACAGGATGAGGATAAAATATGGGTTATATATTTTATTCTGGGAGAAGTCATTTACACGAGAGAAACCAATGGCCTGCAAGTTCCCACTCCAAGGATCCACACCAGGCTTCTCTCTGTGACCCAACTGGAACCAAGAGAGAGCAAGCCTGCTCCAGACTCCAGACCAAATACCACATGCTCACCTACTCACCTGAGACCATGCCCAAATGGGTGTGGTCAGTGCCACAGGTGTGGTTGGGTGGATCTCTCACATATATACTAGTAACTACATTCAGGGAGGTGACCTGCAACAGTGAGCCTATCTAAGCCAGGGGTCATTAGTGTCAACACAGTGCCAGACACATGCTGCGACCCTTCAGTACAAACTCTTGTCCTTGTAACACATAGCCTTAAAATTATTGTTGTTGCTATTTCATAACTGTAATTATGCTATTGCCAAAAACTGCAATGTAAGTAACTGTTATGCAGATATCTGATGTGTGACTTCTATGAAAGTATCATTTGACTATCAATGGGGTTGAGACACCACATCTATGAACACATCAGTGGCGATTGTAGTTGAGATTTCCTTGAAGCCAACATTCTCTGAAACCAGTGTGTCAGACAGAGGAATGTTTTAAAAAAGCCCCAACCAAAGAAGTCTCCATACAAACAAATGACCTTATTCTCCTCTTCACAAACACCTTACACACACACACACACACACACACACACACGATTCAAGGAACTAAGTAAAGGAGAAAGAAACTTGATGTCCTGTGTATTCAACCTGGCCTGGGTGCTTCTAATATTATTAGAGGGCCCAAAATTAATGACTTGTCCCATAGGTTGTGATAATCTAAGTAGCATCTGGCCCAGACTAGAGTCAAGAAGACATGATTAAGTGAAAATCTAATGGAAAGTCAAAGAATGAAAAAAAAAAGATGTGATTAAAATATAACCATTTTTAAGTGAAATGTGTGAGTGCAAACTATTTTCTCAAATAACAGAGAAATGGTGGTTACTGGAAGCACACCTTGAACAACTCATCACCACCCCCCCCTAAATAAAAATGAAGGGTGGGGGAATAGAAAATAGGGAAGGTTCTATTTGGAACTACTTTTACAGACTTGTTTACTTAGTTGGCATGGATTGATTATATCATAGGTCTGTCTCCTTGCTATAAAAGGATTTGCATTTTAAATTCACCAATGCCAAATTCGTATTGCTACTAAGAGAATCCAAATTGTAAAGAGCCAGAAGGTACTGATTGGCCCATACAACCTGAGTTCAATCCATGAAACCATGGAATGCTCCTGAATGTGGGAGGAGAGAACTGATTCTCTAAGGCTGTCCTCTGACCACCACATGTGAACTGTAGTATCTGCACCCACAAACACATATCATGCAATACAATGATAATAAGATTCATAAATTACCAATTGACAATATTGTTTAGCTGCCTTGGAGAGGTTTTTTTTTACAGAAACTCATCTGTTACTTTTGTTTCAGAAGGTAGACAGTCACCTGAGGTTGTTTTAACTGTCTACCACTATGACCTAAGCCTTTGTGAGGATTTCTTTATAATGTTTGGATTATTTGACTCCTCAAATCTTAGAACCTATTTGTTTAAACGTTCTGCAAATTTTTAATCACTTCTAAAACTGTTTCTCTTTTAAGTTTCTCTTATCTCCATCTGAAGTTTCAATTGACATATGTCAGCAATTTTTACTCTGACTTCAGTATTTCTTGATCTTTTCTCAAATTTTGTACTTTGAGTCTTGTCTTCTGTCATTTTAAATAACTCCAGATCTAAACTCCATTTCTTTGACATTTTTCACCATCAGTACCTGATCAATGAATCTTCTCTTCTCATTGCTTTTTTCAGAGATTATATTTTATTATAATATTGTTGCTTTATTTTTACACTTTTAAAAATTAACCCTTTCTTTCTTGTGTGTGTGTGTGTGTGTGTGTGTGTGTTTGTGTGTGTGTATGGTAGGTTCTGGTGATCATCAAACTTGGTTAGTCAGCATTGTTAGCATACTCTTTCATTCTCTGAGCCAATTTACCAGGTCCTTCACAATTGTTTGATTTTTTGCCTTTTTTTAAATTTTAATTTAAATTAAAAGCAGTACATACCAAGTCCAGTTCCCTCTCCCTCCCATCCTCCCTCATCCACCCATCCCATCCCCAATACACTTCTCAGGGAGAGTGAGGCCTCCCATGGGGGATCATCAAAGTCTGTTACATCATTTGGGGCAGGACCTAGGCCTTCCCTTACATATCTATTCTGAGAGAGTATCCCACCATGGGGAATCAAAGGGAATGGGCTCCAAAAACCCAATCATGCACTAGGGACAAATACTTGTTCCACTACCAGAGGCCCAAGACTGTCCAGGCCCCCAAACTGACACCCACTATCAGTGGGCCTGGTTAGGTCTTACACTGGCTCCCCAGCTGTCCGTCTGGGGTCCATGAGCTCTCACTTGCTCAGGTCAGCTGTTTCTGTTTGTTTCCCCAGAATGGTCTTGACCCCTTTGTTCATCACTCCTCCCTCTCTGGATTCCAGGAGTTTGGCTCAGTGCCAAGTTGTGAATCTCTGCTTTTGCTTTCATCAGCTACTGGATAAAGGCTCTCTGATGGCATTTAAGGTAGTATTCAATTTCATTATAGGGGGAGGGCATTTAAATTATCCTCTCCCATTTTCCTGAGAAACTGCCATACTGATTTCCAAAATGGCTGTACAAGTTTGTATTCCCAATAGCAATGGAGGAGTATTCCCCTTTCTCCACATCCTCTCCAGCATAAACTGTCATTGGTGCTTTTGATTTTAGGCATTCTGACAGGAGTAAGATGGTATCTCAGAGTTGTTTTTATTTGCATTTCCCTGATGTTGAGAAATTATTTAAATGACTTTTGGCTATTTGAGATTCCTCCATTGAAAATTCTCTATTTAGTACTGTGCCCCATTTTAAAAATCAGATTATTTGGTGTTTTGGTGATTAGCTTTTTGAGTTCTTTGTATGTTTTGGAAATAAGCCCTCTGTCAGATGTGGGGTTGGTGAAGATTTTTCCCATTCTGTAAGCTGCCGTTTTGTCCTGTTGACTGTGTCCTTTGCCATACAGAGGCTTCTCAGTTTCAGAAGGTCCCATTTATTGTCAATCACATTGGCTTTGCTACTGGTGTTATGTTCAGAAAGTGGGCTCCTATACCAATTAGTTCAAGGATACTTCAACCACTTTCTTCTAAGAGGTTCAGTTTGGCTGGATTTAAGTTGAGGTCTTTGATCCATTTGGACTTAAGTTTTGTGCATGGCCATAGATATGGATCTATCTGCAGTCTTCTACACAGCAGTATCAAGTTATGGCAGGGCCATTTATTAAAGATGCTTTCTTTTTTCCATTGTATAATTTTAGCTTCTTTGTCAAAATTCAGGTGTTCATGGTATGTGGGTTAATATCAGAGTTTTCAATTGTAATCCACTAGCCTACTGTTTGTTTTTGTGCCAATACCAAGCTGTTTTTGTTACTATAGCTTTATAGTAGAACTTGAAGTCAATGTTGGTGATGCTTTTGGAAGTTCCTTTTTTTTTTTTTTTTTTTTTGTACAGGATTGTTTTCACTATCTAAGGTTTTTTTTTCATATAATATAGAGTATTTTTCTTTCAAGTTGTGTGAAGAATTGTGCTTGGATTTTGATGGGAGATTGCCTTTAATCTGTACTTTTGGTAAGATTGCCAGTTTTGCTATGTTGAACCTACCTATCCAAGATCATGGGAGAGTTTTCCATTTTCTAATATTATCATAATTTCTTTCTTTAAAGACTTAACGTTCTTTTCATACAGGTCTTTCACTTGTTTGGTTAGAATTACCTCAAGACATTTTAGGTTGTTGCTGTTGTGAAGGGTAATGTTTCTCTGATTTCTTTCCCAGCCAATTTGTCATCTATATATAAAAGGGCTACTGATTTTCTTGGATTAATCTTGTATCCTGCCATTTTACTGAAGGTGTTTATCATCTGTAGAAGTTCCCTGGTAGAATTTTTGTATCACTTATGTAAACTATCGTATCATCTGCAAATAGTGAGAGTTTGACTTCTTCCTTCCAATTTGTATCCCCTTGATCTCCTTTTGTTGCTCTAGCTAGAACTTCATGTACAATATTGAAGAGATGTGGAGAGAGTGAACAACCTTTTCTTTTTCCTGATTTTAGAGAAATCACATTTAGTATCTCACCATTTATTTTGATGTTGGTTGTTGGCTTGCTGTATATTGCCTTTATCATATTTAGGTATGTTCATGTTATCCCTGATCTCTCCAAGACCCTTATCATGAAGGGTTGTTAGATTTTGCCAAAGGCTTTTTCAGCATCTCATGAAAGGATCATGTAATTTTTCTTTTTCAGTTTGTTTATATGGTGGATTACATTGATGTATTTTTGTATGTTGAACCATCCCTGCATCTATCTCTGGGATAAAGACTACTTGATCATGGTGGATGATCTTTTTTTTTTTTTAAATTTTATTTAATTTTATATAACAAAGTCCAATTAAATGAAAACAAACATTTATACACAATATTTGGTAATTTGGGCGTCGTTCTTTCCAAACTACTTCCTGCTGGTAAGGGGTGCTGTCTTGGGGGATTCGAAGAAGATTCAGATATCCTGGTTGTAGTCTGTAGGGCTGTTTTGTCCAGCTGTTTTGAATGTAGGATTAGCTTGTACTCTGTTTCAGGCGGTCTGGCGTGATCAAACCACATTAGTCTGAAAGGAATCCACATCTTTTCATTTTCTGTGGAAACAAAAATAGAAATCCTTTTCCCCAGTAACTTGTCCTTCAACTTAAATTTTGGAGTCAAAGCATTTATTTTTAAATTTAATTTATTATTTTACATGTCGATCCCAGTTCCCTCTCCCTCCTGCTCTCCCTCCCTCCTCCCAGCCCTCCCTCCCTCCTTCCCTCCCTTTTACCCTCTCTGCCTTCTCACATGCACTCTAAACACCCTCCCCTCCCATCCCCCCACCCCAATTCCATATGTAGGGGAATGCCATCCAGTTGGGGTCATGTAGATCTGACAGGTCCTGTGAAGTAGGGGCTAGGGCTTCTCTCCTATCTCTAGATTAAGGCAGTTATCCCTCCATGGGGGATATGTTCGCAAAGTCCTTTTGTGCACCAGGGGTACATCCTGGCTCCATATAAACAAATAGAAAAAGAAAAACCATATGATTATCTCCCTAGATGGTGGATGATCTTTCTGATGTGTTCTTGGATTGGATTTGCCAGTATCTTATTGATTATTTTGCATCAATATTAATGAGGGACATTGGTCTGTAGTTCTCTTTCTTAATTGTGTCTCTATGTGGTTTGAGAAGAGAGCAAGAAAAGAGATACCTTAATATAGAGAGGCAGTGTGGGTTTAAAGAGAAATCTGACACTAGGGAAATGTTCAGGGATCCATAGAGATGACCCAAACTAAGAATCTAGGTAGTAATAGAAAGGTCACCTTTGATGCCCTTCCCCTATAATGAGATTGATGACTACCTTAATTGCTATCCTAGAGCCTTCATTTAGTAGCTGATGGAAGCAGAAGCAGACACCCACAGCTAAACACTGAGCCATACTCCTGGAATCCAGTTGTAGGAGGAATGAGTAAAGTCAAGACTGTTAGAGAAACCTACATAAACAGCTGACCTGACCTAATGAGATCACAGGGACCCTAGCCTTAAAGCTGGGGAACCAGCATTGGACTGGAGTCTTCTGAATGTGGGTGCCAGTTAGGAGGCTTGGGAAGTCTATGGGACCTCTATCAGTGGAAGCAGTCTTAATCCCTAGTGCACAAATGGACTTTGGGAGCCCATTCCATATGGAGGGATACTATTGCAGCCCAGATACACAGAGGAGTACCTATGCCCTCCCCCAAACGATGTGACAGATTTTGATAATCCTCCATGAAAGACTTGACTATCCTTGGGGAGTATGGGTGGGGTGGGTTGGATGGGTTGGTGGGGAGGCATGGAAGGATGGGAGAGGGAATGGGAGAATTGATATGTGATTTTTTTTTATATTAAATTAAGGAAAAAAGTGTTTGACAATGATGCTTCTGTTTCTGTTGTGTAGAACAATTCAAGAAGTATTGCTGTTAGCTCTTATTTGAATTTCTGGTATAATTCTGCACTGAAATCATCTGGCCCTGGCCCTTTTTTTTTTTTTTTTTTTTTTTTTTTTTTTTTTTTGGTTGGGAGACTTTTGATGACTGCTTCTATATCAGTATCAGTAGGGGTGTAGGGGTTATAAATCTATTTACATTGCTTATCTGTCTTTGATTTAATTTTTGTAAGTGATACCTGCCCAGAAAATTTTTCATTTCCTTTAACTTTTTGAAGTTTGTGGAGAACAGGTTTTCAAAGTATGACCTGATGATTCTCTGGATTTCCTCAGTGCCTATCATTATGTCCCTCTTTTCTGATTTTGTTAATTTGCATATTCTTTCTCTGCCTTTTGGTTAGTTTGGATAAAGGTTGTCTATCTTATTTTTCTTTGTTTTGTTGATTATTTGCATTGTTTTCTTTGTTTCTACCTCATTGATTTCAGCCTTCAATTTGATTATTTTCTGGCATTTACTCCTCCTGGGTGAGTTTGCTTCTTTTTGTTATAGAGCTTTCACGTGTGCTATTAAATCTCTAGTGTGACTATTCTGTAGTTTCTTTATGTGAGCACTTAGTGCTATGAAATATCCTCTTAGCACTACTTTCAAAGTGTTCCATAAGTTTGGGTATGTTTTGCCTTCATTTTCATTGAATTGTAGGAGTCTTTAATTTCTTTATTTCTTCCTAGACTCAGGAGTGATGCAATTGAGGACTTTTCAATTCCATTAGTTTGAAGGGTTTCTTCAATTTGTGTTATTGTTGAATTCTAACTTTAAACGATGGTGATTCGATAAGATACAAGGGATTATTCCTTCCTTTTTTCTTTCTTTTTTGTATCTGTTGAAGTTTGCTTTGAAGCCAAGTATGTGGTCAATTTTATAGAAGGTTCCATGTGGTGCTGAGAAGAAGGTATATTCTTTTGTATTTGGATGGAATGTTCTATAGGTGTACTTAAACCCAATTGAATCATAATCTCTGCTAGTTCTTTTACTTCTCTGTTAAGTTTCTGTCTGGTAGTCCTGCCCAGTGGTGAAACTTGGGTGTTGAAGTCTCCCACTGTAAGTGTATGTGGTTTAATGTGTGATTTATGTTTTAGTAATGTTTCTTTTACGAATGTGGGTGCCTTTGCATTGGGCATAAATATTCAGAATTGAGACTTAATCTTGATGGATTTCTCTTGTGATGAATAAGAATTGATCTTTTTCATCTCTTTTGATTGATTTGACCTTAAAGTCTAATTTTTTAGATAATAGGATGGCTATATACCCTTGTTCCTTGGGTCCATTTGATTGGAAAATCATTCCCCAACCCTTAACTATGAGGTAACATTTTTATTTGAACTTGAGGTGTTTTTCTTGTATGCAGCAGAAAGATAGATTCTGTCTTCACATCTGTTCTGTTAGCCTGTGTCTTTTTATAGGTGAGTTAAAACCATTAATATTGAGGGGTATTAATGACTATTGATTGTTAACTCTTGTTTGTGTTGGATTTGTTGGTGCTGGTGTTATTGTGTGGGGATTTTCTCCCATTTTTCTTTTGGATGTTGGTAAAATGGGATTATCAATTGCCTATGTTTTTGATGGTGTGGTTAACTTCCTTGGTTTGGAGTTTTCCTTCCAGAACTTTCTGCAGCTCTGGATTAGTTGATATGTATTGTTTAATTCTGGTTTTGTCTTGGAATATCTTGGTTTCTCCATCTTTAGTGATTGAAAGATTTGCTGGGTACAATAGTCTGGGCTGGCATCCATGGTGTTCTAGTGTTAGTAGAATATCTATCCAGAACCTTCTGGCCTTGAGAGTTTCCATGGAGAAGTCGGGTGTAATTTGGTTAAGTTTGCCTTTATGCGTTACTTGGCCTTTTTCCTTTGCTGCTCTTAATATTCTTTCTTTATTCTGTATATTTGGTTTTGATTATTATGTGGTAAGGGGACTTTTTTGTGATCTGCTCTATTTGGTGTTTTGTATGCTTCTTGTACATTCATTGGCATGTCTTTCTTTAGGATGGGAAATTTTTCTTCTTTTATTTTGTTGAATATATTTTCTGTACCTTTGAGGTGGGTTTCTCACCTTCTTCTATACCTATTATTCTTAGATTTGGCCTTTCTATGGTGTCACTTATTTCCAAGATATTTTGTGTCAGGGATTTGTTGGACTTAAGATTTTCTTTGGTCAATTAATCTATTTCTCCTTGTGAATCTTCGATGCCTGAGATTCTCTCTTCCATCTCTTGTGTTCAGTTGCATTTGTAGTTAGAGATCATTTGCCTAGTGATCTATTTCCAGCATTCCTGCAGACTGTGTGTTTTTAATTGTTTCTATTTTGGCCTTCAAGCCTTGTACTGTTGGAATTGGTTCTTGCAATTTTTGATTTTTCTTTTCCCCCCATTTCTTGAATTTTTCCCCATTTCCTTAAGGGATTTTCTCATTATTTCTTTGAGGGTCACAATCATCATCATAAAGTTGTTTTTAGAGTCATGCTCTTCTGCTTCATCTGTGTATGGAAGTTCAGTTCTTGCGGGTGTGGAGTCTCTAGACTCTGGTGGCATCTATTGATTTTTCTGTTGTTGACTGTGTTCTTGTACTTTTGTCTACCCATCTCTTCTTCCAGTGTGTACTGCTGGGGTCTCTTCCTTTCCTGGTGGATTGGGGACTAAGATTCTCTTCTGATGGGTACAAGCAGGTTCAATATTCCAATGGCTCTCCTTTTCCAGTGGGTGGAGGTGGGACTAGGGTGCTTGCAAACTCCAGATGGGCTTGTCCACTGTTCCAGGTACTCTGCAAGCAGTCCCCAGTCCTCAAGTGGCTCTGAGCAGGGCACAGAAGGCAGGCTTCTTCTGTGCGCGGAGGCGGAACCAGGATGCTGGCAGACTCTGTATAGGCCAGTTCACTGTGATGGGCTCCCCTGCACACAGTCCCCAGTCATTAGGAGACTCTGAGCAAGGCACTAGAAGAAGACTTGTTTGATTCTTATAACTCTTTGTTTCTCATTTTTATTCCAAACTTCCTTCACTTTTATATATGTTGTTTATTCTCTCTCTCTTTCTCCCTCTCTCTCTCTCTCTCTCTCTCTCTCTCTCTCTCTCTCTCTCTTTCTCAGAAAAGGGGATTCTGATGCTTGATGCTGCTTCTAGTTTCTGGTTGGCAGTTTTTCATGATTTGTTGTGGTATTTGCCTTCTTGGGATATGTATTTCCTGGAACTTTATTTGTGGGAATTTTGTAAGGATCATTTTGATGCTGAGTGTCCCCAGAGAGGATTTATCTTTGCTTCTGATCTTGCCTACCACAGTTCTAACCTACAGCTTAAATAACTTAGGTTTCTCAGCCTGAGGATTTTCTAACTAGAAATATTTGTGAAAATTGTGGTTCCATATTCTCAAGGGAAATTTACTTACTGTCTTGTTACTCTCTACCCAGCACAGCAAGACAATGATCTCTTTACTTGCATCCTGTGATGAAAGAGTATGTACCTTTGGGCCTCCAGTTTAATGTTGGGTTTCCATTTTACTTTTCTCCAGGGGAATTGGGCTTTATTTTTCTCTCTCTCTGGTGGAATGGCCCTAGGCAGCTGTCAAATAGGAATCTCAAGGTCTCCAGGATTTGACAGATGTTGATAGAAAGCAAGGCTGGCCTGCTGGCTGGCTGACTTGGTTTTGGTATCTGAATGATTAAAAATGAATTACAATGTTTAGCCATGTCATTCCTCTCAGTCCGGTGATCATGAGAAGAGCTAAAGCACCCTACACACTACCAGAATTGCAGTCAAATTAGTAGTCAGCTTTTTAAAGTCACTTCACATTATATCAAAATAGCTGTATTTAATATCTGCAACATTATTGCAGTATCAAAAAAAAAAAAGCCACCCCCTTCCCACTCCTTCGGGGTCAAGCACTGAAAGTTACCACCCTGATTTGTCTATTATCTTATTTAAAACATCTTTTGCAGGGCTGGCAAGATGACTGCACAGATAAAGGTGACTTATCCAGATTAGCCACCTGATATGGATCTCTGGGACCTTAGAAGGAGAGAAAAAGCCTCCCTAAGTTCTCTACCTCCACTCATATTTTCCATGGCATGTTTGTACCCTACAGCTCCCACCCCACCACACACATCGATACACCATAAATAAATAAAAATACAATAAAGGTCAAAAATAATATTTATTCCCTGTAAACTTTCTTGGGGCTTTTTAAATGTCTTAAGTTATAAGGAGCATATTAATTTGAATTATTATCATTAAGAATGACAGTGCTTTGCTTACTGGTGGTACTATTAATTGTTTTGTTTTGTTTTTGTTTTTTGGAGACAGGGTTTCTCTCTGTATTGCTTTGGAGCCTGTCCTGGAACTAGCCTTGTAGACCTTTAACTCACAGAAATCTGTCTGTCTCTGCCTCGAGTATGGTGGGATAAAAGGCATGTGCCACCCAAGCCCGTCAGTACCATTAATTTTTATATTTTTCAATTTTTGAATGGAGTTATCTATAAAAGAAAAATACTCTGTATGCATTAAAAGTCATTTGTTGTAAGTTCTTAAAGTTTAAAAGTTCTGTTTTCTAACTTTGCCTGCATATATATATATATATATATATATATATATATATATATATAATTATGACTGGAAGCTTTGCTGGTTGTGTTTACTTAATATGACAGAGCATATAATAATGTGGTCATGGTCCTTTTGGCATGCCTATATGGGGTATCTTTTTGTGTTATTTGATGTGGGGAGAACCATATTTTAAAAATATGGTTTGTCAGTGCTTTGAGAATTTGATGTATGCATACAATGCATTGTTTTGTTATACTCACTCCCTACCATCCCCCCAACTCCCCAATGTCTACCTCTCTTTCCTCTAACCCTTTTCTACAAATGCCTGTTTATCTTTAGTAGCTCACTCAGTCCAATTTGCGTTGCCTGTACATACACGGGTGTTCAGCACATGGTTGACATACCAGGGGTCATCCTTAAGGAAAACTGAAGAGAAGGCCCATCCCAGTTATGAGCAGACCATTCCTGGATGGGAGAACCTGGACTGTGTAAAAATGGAGGAAGAGGGGAAGCTGAGCAGAAGCTTGAGTCCATGGGTTTTTAATTCTTGGTCTGTGCAAATGGTGTGACCAAGTACAGCCAAATGCTGAGTGCCTGCTGCACTCATCTCCGTGCTGTGCTGGACCACAACTCTTACTTGTGAGCTAAAATAAGCCCTATTTATCTTAAGTTGTTTGTGTTCAGGGTGTTTTTAAAGTAGTTTTATCTATTAATGCATATGGGTGTTTTGTCTACATGCCTGTCTGTGTACCACATGTGTGTGTGGTGTTCATGGACACCAGAAAAAGATGTTGGGTCCTCTAGAACTGAAAATACAGATTAGTGAGAGCTGCTATGTAGGTGGTAGAGATTGAAACTGGATCTTTTAGAAGAGCATGCAGTACTCTGAACCACTGAACCATCTCTCCAGCCTTTATTAGGATCTTTGATAACAGCAACAGAACTGAAGCTAACACAGAAGCAAACACAGGGAGCTTTATCTACTGAGTTGATCAAAGGTGTCAACTTAAAAATTATGGAATATTTGGTTCTTGATTCTTATCTTGTCCCTCTTTTCTCTCTGTCTAACTCCCCTCTGGACACCATCATTTTAGTAAATCTTTCTATTTTTGGAATACACCTCACATTGTCATCGTCTTCTGGAATATGGTGATGCTTTCCAGGATCCCTACATAAATCCTGCTTAATTTCCTTTAGTTTATTCATCCTTGAAGTAAATAAATGAATTAATAGTTTTATTTCTTTGTTATTCACTTTAACAGAAAAGGAAAACTGTCATTTGGAAAACTCTTTTGTACCATGGGGTGGGAAGAGGGATAACATATTTGTTAATATCTATAAAACCAAAACAATTTGTGTGCATAGATGCAAGTATCAGCGAATAAATACTGAGACTGAGCTCTGAGCTATTAACCAGTACCCTGATTTTTTTTTTCATGGAACAGCTACACTTCTTTGTGTAAGCTTTCTTTCTTGGTGGCAGGTCTGTGTGGCATCAGGACATGGTTGTTGTTGTCAGTCTGCTCCATCAGCATTTACAGGCTCGGCTTTCCAACAGCTTGGTCCATCTAACATCACCTCAAAACTTGTCTGCTTGAGACTCAAAGTTAGTTTTCTGGTCAGGTGCTTATCTTTGCCTCTTCTCCAACATGACTGACAGCTTTAAAATCAAAACTCCCCAGTCTTGATGGGAGGAGTCCTGGTGGAGACCTCTGAGAGCCTTCTATCTTGTGTCTGCCTTTTCAAGGCTGCTCTGAATTGACTTGTTTGAAATTAGCAGCTGCCTGCCTGGGTTTGCCTTCTTTGTGTCCTCCTGAAGTGGGGGAGTCAGTCCGAAGGATGACACATGAGCTTACAGCAGATAACAAGAGGGCTGTCATGATGTCTAGCACCATTCTTTGCATTCTTTGAAAGAACTGCTGTTTTCTATTTAAATTATATTTATTTTTCAGAATACCCCAAATGGCTTCCTATTGACATTCTGACAAATTATCTTAAAATTTCTGATGAGGTATATAGAAAGTGGAAGGCTGAGTGAAGGTGGGCCTTCATGATGCAGCTTGCAGGAGGCCTTCTTTCATGAGGTGTGACATTAACAAATATGTCCAGATGTTCTGGAGACAGACAAAAAATTCCTTCAGGAACAATTAATTTCCTTAAGGGAAAAGCTAAAATGCTTCCCAGAACTGTATTTATTTATTTCACATTCATTTAGGAGGGCAAAAATTCGATAAAACACAGAAACAGGGGCTGGAGAGATGGTTCAGTTGGTAAGATGCTTATACGTAAATATAAATATCTGAGTTAGGAACCCCATGACCCATGTTTAAAATCCTGGTATAGCAATGTGTGGCAGTAGCCTGGATATGGAAGGAAGGCAATCCCTGAAGTGACTGGCTAACTAGCCTAATTAAACCCATGAGTGGAAGATTCATAGACAACTAGTTTACCTCAATGACAATCTATCAGAGAAGAATGATGCTTTAACTACACTAAACCTGGTCTGTTTCCAATACTGTAAACATTTCCCCTGAAAGAATAAGGATGATTGAAAAAATATGATCAATGACCTCAACATAATTGCACAAGTATTGGCATAAAAATACAAAGAACAGGGAAATATAGAGCAATGTGACTCCCCCTTATGGCACTAGTGCAACAAAAACATTCTCCAGTGACACAAGGAAATCCAAAAAACAATTAATTTAAAAAAATGATCATGTCTTTAAAAAGTCAAAGGAGGCACAAATTTAAAAAAACAAATAAGCAAGCAAGCAAACAAACAAACAAAATCACAAACAATCCAAATTCTAAATCAGTAGATAGAAGAAGTCAAAAAGAAGCATCTTCAAATGGTGATAGCATAACTGGATGCTGACAAGTAGAAGACTACATAGAGATCCATATCTATCGCCATGCACAAACTATAAGTCCAAATGGATCAAAGATTTCAGCATAAATCCAGCCATACTGAATCTCTTAGAAGAGAAAGTGGGAGGTACTTTTGAACTCCTTCCTGAACATAACACCAGTAGCACAGACATTGAGATTAACAACTAAGAAATGGGACCTCCTGAAACTGAGAAGCTGCTATAAAGCAAAGGACACAGTCAACAAGACAAAGCGGCAGCCCACAGAACAGGAGAAGATCTTCACCAACCCCACATCTGATGGAGGGCTAATCTCCAAAATATACAAAGAACTCAAGAAGCTAGTCACAAAATCACCAAATAATCCCATTAAAAGTGGAATACAGAAGTGAATAGAGAATTCTCAATAGAGGAATCCAAAATGGCTGAAAGACACTTAAGAAAGTGTTCAACATCTTTAGCCATCAGGGAAATGCAAATCAAAACAACTCTGAGATACCATCTTACTTCTTCAGAATGGCTAAAATTAGAAACACCAATAACAACTTATGATGGAGAGGATATGGAGAAAGGTGAACAGTCCTCCTCTGCTGGTGGGAGTGTAAACTTGTATAGCCATTTTTGGAGGTCAGTATGGCAGTTCCTCGGGAAAAAGGGAATCAGTCTACCACTGGACCCAGCAATCCCCCTCTTAGGCATATACCCAAATGATCCACATCCATGCAACAAAGACATCTGTTCAACTATGTTAATAGCAGCATTATTTGTAATAGCAAGAACCTGGAAGCAACCTAGATGCCCCTCAATGAAGACTGAATAAAGAAGATGTGGCACATTTACACAATGGAATACTATTCAGAGATTAAAAAAAAAATGGAATCTTGAAATTTGCAGGCATATGGTTGGAACTTGAAGAAACCATCCTGAGTGAGGTAACTCTGTCACAAAAAGAGGAACATGGTATGTACTCACTCATGTATGGATTTTAGACATGAGGGATCAGGAAGATTGAGTCTTTGGAAGAATAGAGGAGAGCAAGAAAAGAGATACCATAATAGAGGCAGTCATTATAGTTTTCAAGATAAATCTGGCACTAGGGACATGTTCAGAGATCTACAAGGATGATCACAACTAACAGTCTAAGCAATAGGCTACCTTAAATGTCCTTTCCTGATAATGAGATTGATGACTACCTTATATGCCATCCTAGAGCCTCCATCAAGTAACAAATGGAAGCAGATGCAGACACCCACACTCCTGGAATCCTGCTGCAGAGAGGGAGAAGTGATGAGCAAGGGGTCAAGAACAGGCTGGAGATACCCACAAAACAGCTGACTTGAACATGTGGAAGCTCATGGCCCCCAGACTGATAGCTGTGAAACCAGCATAGGACTGACCCAGACACCCTGAATGTTGGTCTCAGTTAAGAAGCCTGGACATTCTATGGGACCTCTGACAGTGGAACCAAGATGTATCCCTAGTGCACCAACAGACTTCAGGAGCCCATTCCTTGTGGAAGGATACTCCCTTAGACACACAGAGGCCTAGGTCCTACCCCAAATTCCTTGACAGATTTTGATGATCCCTCATGGAAGGCCTCACATTCCCTGGGGAGTGGATGGGGGATGAGGTGGGGAGGTCATGGGAAGATGGGAGGGGGAGGGAACTGGAATTGGTATGTAAAATAAAAAAATATTAAATAATAAAAAGAGTTTTCACAAATGTCAATATGTAGTTGTGGTAGATTTTTGTAATTCTTTCTTCTAACAATAGAACATGTGATTACAATTTACTTGGTGTTACAAAGTAAAGATATTTTTGCCACATTAAAAAAAGAAAGAAGTCATAAAATAAGAGCAGTAATTAATGAAATGGTGGTAACAATGAAAAGAATTCAAAGAATCAATTAAACAAATCCTGGTAAATTAAACTTCACTAAACTTATCAAAAGAAAGAGAATACTTAAGCTCACAAAATTCATGAGGACAAAAAGATACCATTGAAACTCTATAAATCATAAGGACATATCTATTCCACTAAATTTAAAACTAAAAAAATGAATGCATTCTAGGAGTGTATGAATGATTAAGTTAAAGCAAGATGAGATCAATAATTTAAACAGATCTATAACAAACCACAAGATTGAAGTTGTAATGAAAATTCTCCCTTTTATAAGAAGTTCAGTTGGATACACAGCTGAATTACATCAGAGTCTTAAAGGTAAACTAACATTAATCCTTTTCAAACTATCCATAAAATAGAAATGAAAGCTATCAAACTATTTTCATGAAGATTTACCCTGGCATCCAAACAAGATAAAAACAAGTCAATAAAAAAAATTTATAGACTAAACTTCCAAATGAACATAGGCACAAAAATTTGTCATATAATGTTTATTAGATAAATTCAAATAAGAGAGCAGCCACCATCTTCAGAGTGGTCTTTCACATAGCTCCCAGGAAATGGAGAGAACTCCCGAGTCATAAATCATTACCTCTGAGTCTCAGTCTTGGGTTGCTGTGAAACAACCTTGATTACCCTGGACAAACATTTAATCTTTCATGGGTGCAGAAGGAATGGAGGAGAACAGGGCTGTTAGAGGAGAGGGAAAAGGAAAGGATGGGAAGAAGAATGTAGATAGAATACAGATAAGATGGATGGGTGGTGAATCCACTATTTGTTATAGCACAATCACTTTGAGCAAGATATTCAATGTTTTAAATTTGGTTTTCACCATGAATTATTATATTTTTTCAGCTGGGACATCCTTCTCTTGACAGAGAAAAGGTGTAGGATGGTTGTGCACACACTCAACTTTTCCAACTGTGTCAATGACACAGTTCTCATCTCAAAAAATAATTTAGAGTAATGCTAATGCCCACTCAAAACAAAAACAACTAAGCAACAAAGAACACATCACAACATTCATTAACCATGATCAAACTGACTCAAGAGTTACAGGGATGTTTCAATATATTCAAATCAATAAACACATTGTATCACAAATGTGGACTCTGAGAAATCAAGCGATCATCACAATCATCACGGTGAGCACAGGAAAATGTCAAACAAGCCTTCATGATAAATCACTGAGAAGATTATGAATAAAAAGAAGACAGCCCTCACAGAACCACTGAGAACTAAGTATTTAAATACTTGAAACTATGTGGGGAGCATTTCGTTTTTAAAGTGTCACAGTAAAAAAAATGTCACACACACACACACACACACACAGAGTGGTAATTTTTTTTTCAGTCATAAAGAAGAACCAAGTTGATCAACTTTCAGGAAAATTAATGCAACTGTTGATAATCATATTAGATGAATTAATCCAGTCTCAAAAAGATGAAAAGCAGATGTTTTTATTTTTGTTTTTGTTTCTTTGTTTGTTTTTGTTTTTTCAAGACAGGGTTTCTCTGTGGCTTTGGAGGCTGTCCTGGAACTAGCTCGTATAGACAAGGCTAGTTTCGAAGTCACAGAGACTAACCTGCCTGTCTCCCAAGTGCTGGGATCAAAGGCATGTGCCACAAACACCCAGCTGAATAGCAGATGCATTCTCATATGCCATTCCCAAATTTTTATATCAATATACAACATCCATAATGTATGTGTATATGACCTGGAAGTAGAGTTGAAAATATATGGGGGAACAGAGGGCCTAATCAAAAAGAGGAGGGAAAAGAAAAGAGGGTAGTATAAAGGTTTGGAGTGAAAAAATGCTTAATGTGTGACTTGTAAATATGTTAAATGCCCTCATTTACATGATATTATTAATACATAAAATTAAATTCTAAATATTATAATAAAATTCAATGTATACAAGGAAGTGTGATCAATATACATTATATGTATACACAAAATGCCACAACTAACCCATTGTTCTGTACAATGGGTGCTCAAAACCAAGGAAAGGAACAACCAGGTTGTAACTGAACAATAACTGATACTAATTAGCCGGTTATCCTCCTTTTAAAGATGTGTTTGAAAAATGTTACCCAGAGGGGCATCTACATCTGAAGATTGGAACATTAGTAGAAGCTTGTTTTTGGTAGCTCCTAAAGCTTAGGCATGTGATGTCTCTTGATTCTTATGATCTATCACAGTTCAGGATGAAGTTTATTGTTTTACATCACTCCTTGGGAACATGGCAAGTCCCAGAAACAAATTCCAGCATTAGTAAGCACAAAGACAGAGGCTTCTCAGGTACCAGTTCACCCCTGGGATTTGGTCTGTGCCTCCTACAGTTGTGCTATAACTGGAGGACTAAGAAGGACCACTGGATTTCCAATTTTATTTGTGTTGGCAAATTATTTTCTCCTTTCCCTAGTATTACAGAAAATTATCAATTTTTCATCATGTTTATTTAATTTTTGAAGAGGGTGAAATATTTCTTATGGAACTGTACAGCATGGAAGAAGGGAACTCAGATTCTAATATGTTTACAGTAGGAAAGCTCACAGTGAAAGAAAAGTTTATCTGTTAAATTTCAAACCCTGAATAATCAGCTGACATGCCTATTTAACATATCAAAGCAGACCTGGTCGCCAAGTTTTCACAGCATCCCTCAGTCCCTACCTGTTTTAGTGTATGAATCACATCATACCCTGCCCTCTACCCAGAACAGTCCAGCCCAGAGACTAGGCTACCCTTTCTGCAGAGGTTGTTCCTTATACAATCTGGACAATTTGGTTACCCATCCGTTTTGTATCTTTGACCTTTTGGCTGCTGCACCTGGTTCCCCTCTCTTCACCTCCCCTTCCCTACATGGCTCAGCTCAATCTGGTCATGTCTACTTTGGACTTGCCCAGCTATCTCTGCGTTTGACTCTGCTCTCTCCTGTATACACAATACACTTTCTCTTCCAACATACTTAGGAATAGCAGTGCCCTTTCCTTTCCTTTGTATTTCGGTTTTTCATTCAGTATTAAATCAAGACACCACACGATCAATTTTTCAACACAAAGGAGATTTATTTGCTCCAGATGGACAAAGGGTGAGTGTTGCAGGATATTTGATTTCACTGTGAAACTCTTGAGACTGTGTTAATTAAAGTAAGCTTGGATCGGGGCAGAGCTAGTAACTAGTTGACAAAAATTAGCCATAGCGAGTACAGAGGACCTGGGTACAGAGAGGCACAGGGAGGAGTAAGGAGGGACTTAAAGATTTGTGGGTTTGTTTGTTTGTTTTGGTTCGGGACTCATGGAGAGAAACAAGCTTGCTGGGTATCTGGGGAAAGGTATGGGGGGTCAGCTGGCTGCTCCTCCTCCACTTCCTTGCTCTGTCAGATTTTAACCACAATATCTGACTTCTGAGTTTTTATTGGTAATAGAACAACTTACATAAAAACAACGTTTGGCATCCAGTGTGTGGCATGAAATCATGTGGCAACTTCTGAAATTACCAATTCTCTTTCTGGCCGCCACTCCTAATGCAGCTTCTCCCACTACCACCCTCCCATACCCTTCCCAGGGATTCTAGGCTTCTCCTGTCATGATTCTCCTGCATCTGTTCCTGCAGCATGCAATGCTGCATGCACTCCTGCCTCATACCTACTCATGCTACATAAAGTACATGCTCAGACTTTTGAGGCCACTGCTCCTCTACATGTTAAAATGTTAAAATGTTTAAGTCTTCTGCAGTGAACTAGGACTATTCTTGACAGTGAACTTTGAAGTCTTTAAAAAGATGATGGGATCCTGCAATGACAAATCTACCCAGACTGTAATAACATAAATAAGCTTACAAACACTTCCCAAAAATCATCTTCAGACTATAAAGTTCTGAGAACAACTTCAAAGTGGTAGTTAAGATGGTCCAGCCTCATAGACTACTCCAGCCAGGACCTCAGATAAGCCCTGTACTTGCCCGTCACATGGAGACTAGATAACAAATGATACAACTAGCCCTCTCAGGTCTTGACCATTATCCCAATTTTCTCAGGGTTCCCTAAAGATGCCAATATTTCAGAAAACAGGAAGTAATTTTAAGAACAGGATGCCCACATTCCTGAGGTAGGGTCCATGGTTTTTAGTCATTTGGTGGGTTATGGTGTTTGTCATTGTTTAGGTTTAGTTGCAAGTTGTTATTGGTCATGTTCATGGAAGAAACTAAGCAAAGAAGGCTATATTAGGATTTCTTTCTTCTTTTTCATTCCTCTATCTTTTCTCATCTAAATAATGATGAAAAAAATGGGGATAGTGATGAAGAGAAAGAAAAGGGGAGACATAGGAATGATAGGATAAAAGAATAGGTTATTGAATCTACATTTAGACTATAAATCAATTACTAGTCTCAAATATTTTATATTGGTATTGATACAAATTTAGGGTATTTTTGTTACAACCCACTGTAAGGTATTGTACTTGTGCAACTCATTAAAGATTGTAATGAAAAGTTCTAGTCCTTGCAAGGTACTATTACAAATTGTTTAGGATAATTAAGATAACAATAAAACTTTTACTGAGTGTTTAGATGTAGGTAGAAATAAGCTTGATTTAGCCTCATGTATTTTGGATAGGTGGTCTTTAAACATTTCAGAGATCTACAGAATATGGCATTTGAGATGTTTTAATAGCACAAGGCTTTTTGTGACAGTGAGGCACATTTGCTCTTGGTGGTACCAATTTACTTCATAAAAGGATGATGGACATTGAAGAACCTCTATATGTAGTTTTCTTTTATTTTGCAGTATTAAGGAACTGGGCAACTGTCTGCCATTGCCTTGACTGCTAACAGTGTGCTGTTCAAATTGGACAAGCAGGATACAAAAGGTTATTGCTGGACCTTGGCAAGAAAAGGTAGGGCATTTCTTCAAAATTTCTGCTTCACAGAAAAGTCTTTCAGATATTTGGTGCCTGTAGGTCAAGGTTGGATGCCCTTGGCATTCTTGGGTAACTGTTCAGTCAGCTAGCTATCTCTGTCATATCTATGGTTTTGGAAGTTGTTTGTTCTGCACTTCCTGTTTACTAAAGTAATATTTTGTCTATCCTTCTTGGGTCTCTAATGGGAATGAAGACTTTATAGTTATAGTTACAGTTTTTCTTGTTACCAAATCCAGAAAAGAAACTCACAAAAGACAAGTAAGGAGTATAAAGTTGAGAGACATAAAAGCTTAAAATGTTTAGTTAAGATGTTTTATGATGTAAGAAGTTAGATTTAGGTTGGTAATACAAGTTAAGATAGAAAGTGGTTTAGGTGCAAAACTTTGGATTCACCATGATAGGATAGATTTTCTCTGATTTTGCCAAATACAAATGGACTGGACATAGTAATTATAATTCTTACTGATAATTGATCTTATTGTATATATTTTCACTGCGTTAGAGTTAAAACATTACCTTATTATTTAGACAATATCTGATAATTGTTTTTATTGACTATAGCTTTACTGATTTAAAACCTTTCATTTTCATTCAGACAAAAGGAGAAAAATATTGCAGGTTATTTGATTGCACTTTGAAGCTCTGAGACTGTGTTAGAAAATTAACCTTGGATCACAGGACAGATTCATCAACTAGTTGACAAGAATTAGTCATAGAGAGTATAGAGGACCTAGGAACACAGATAAGAGGCACAGAAAGGAGTAGGGAGGGACTTAGTTGTCTTTTTGATCTGGGATATACAGCAAGAGACAAGCTTGCTGGGTGTCTGGTAAAATGGGGAAAGTTCACTGGTCATTCCTTCTCTGTTTTCACCTCAGTATCTGACTTCTGAGTCTTTACTGGTAATATAACAACTTAGATTAGAAAAAACAGGCAGGTAATAAGAGACAAAGACAGAAGATAGAGGATGAGGGTAAAGGGGAAGGGAAAATTGAGAGGGGAAAAGGATATTTGGAGAGACACAGGTTTGGCTCTGGATAGAGAGAAGACCTATGTGGCCTATAGGAAAATGGCAGTATAAAGGTAAAAGGGGAAACCTTGTGTTAGGATGAAGTTTTTATTGTGGTTGGGTATGTTAATGAACCAAAGAAGGCTTTTGGTTGCTGGGCTTTAATACTATGCTAACTGAACCCTGATAGTCAACCTCAGGAGGACAAATCAGCCAAACAATGGAATAGAC
The DNA here is from genome assembly GCF_943737965.1 of Phodopus roborovskii. NCBI lineage: Eukaryota > Metazoa > Chordata > Mammalia > Rodentia > Cricetidae > Phodopus > Phodopus roborovskii. Next base: position 30,139,266 of record NW_026126416.1, on the reverse strand, counting down.
CTTGGTGGCTAGCTTTATGTAGTCTAATAGTTTTTAGCAAGGTAGAGGGAATGGGGAAGAAGAACAGGACCTTCCAGAGCCATGTTTGCCATGTTCTACATGGCTAGAGTCCCATCCTGTAGAACACTCAACTTATAGACATGAAAGGAGGCTTTAGCTCAGACCAACACAGTGCACCTCTGGTCCTTTGTAGCCATGTGAGCTAGACATGTTTCTTTCTTTGCAAATGAGAGAAGTTTCTCAAATGTCCTGTCATTTTTCTGTATATAGAAGCATGGTTGCTGCCAAACTAACCAGAAGATCCTGTTCATAGGCTACTCTATGTTGGGAGCAATTTAAGATACTTTCTTTCACAAAGGTCATTCTGATATTAATTAGTATACTCAAAATTATTATCTTTTTAGGCATTTGGAAAAACTTGTATTTAAAACTTATGAAAAAAATGCCTTGAGGTTTATAGGTTCTTTTTATTTATTTTTAATTTCAAAAGCAATGAACACCACACCTAGAATATTCTGCTGAAAATTGATCCAGTTTCAAAGACTAGCAAGCTTATGGGGTGACTAAGTAAGAAGGTCTGCTTCTAGGAAGGCAATGGTAAGCATTTGAAGACAGAATATATAGTTCTCCAGTGATGATTTATTTTATGAAACAGGTACATTAGCCAACTAAGCAATGGAGTCACCTGATAATTTATTTTATAAATATTTTTTATCGTAATTGTCAGAAAAATACAAGATTCCAGTTTTACCTCTGTCCTCCAGAGTTTAGTCTCAATATTGGAGTCAGAAAAGTCTTCAAAAATATTGAATTAGGTCTTGTTACTCCCACTTCAAAGTTCTCTGAGGATTTTCTTGTTCATTGTGTAAAAACTCAAGGTCTTAATGACAACCCAATGTGACCAGCATGCGTGGTAATTCTCTTACACATCCTCCTCATCCCCACTCTGTGCATTGTGTTATGGACAAGGTTCTATGAAGGATTCTACTACTGGGATCATCCTGGTTGGAGATAGCTGCAGTGGTGCCTTCTTCTGCATATGAGATCATTGTAGACCACTACTGATCATACCATGAAGTCAAACCTTTCTCCTGCCCCATCTCATCACTTTACTTTCCGGACTTATTTCCCTTGTGATGTTTATCACCTGCTAAAGAACTATACATATTAATAATGTATTTTAAATTTGCCCTTGCCTGTAAGCTCTGTGAAGACAGAAGTCTCCTTAAATTTGTTAAAGAATAGTAACCCAACTCTGGAGAACCATGTCTAAAGTGCAGAAGGCACTGGGCATTTTTTTCTGAATTAATAAAACACATTTGTCAATGGAAAAAGCCTTAGCAACATGCAATGCTTATGTTCATGAACAAAGGGCTTATGTAGTGACTGAGGCCTACAACCAGGGGCCCAAGCTGTATCTGTCATACTTAGCAAGCACTGCTTAGCAAACCACTCTTTTCAAATTATGGGCATTGACAATGTTGGGTTTTAGCCTTTCTTGTAGTAGGGAGAAATTGCCAACAGAAATGCTAGTCTTCTGTGTTCTTCTGTGGCACACAATTGGATTGGTAGCAAATATCATGGAGAAGATGGAGATGAAGAGTTGAGAATTCCAGATTTGGCCAACACTGCTTCTGTGCTTTTTAAGGGGGTCTGCTTGTGTTCTGTCAGTGATTGCTGCCACAGTTACCCACTCACAGTATCCAAGTTTCATAAGAAAATTACTCCATCAGCTGAGGCTACTTCTGGAACTGTGAAAGGGGTTCCTGCTCTAGATTTTGCACCTTGTTTTCCTTCCTGAAGAAATCATCCCACATCATATACTAATTAGGCATTTACGGGAACTATTTCAGGTTCTAAGAAATAAGGCACAAATTAGGTCTTTATTACAAAGTGCCCTTACCTGCTGGGTATAAGGAGACACAGCTATATCCTTACAACCCTTATAGACATAAAAACAATGACACTTTCAGTGTTACTTCCTTCATTCTCAAACCTTTATGAGCCCCACAATCCCTTCTTATTCCCGCTTCCAGGATGCTTTATAATATAGGCTGCTTCTTTATGTCTTTTTAAATTAAAATGCCTTGGGTTTGGTTCCCAGGTGCCACAATATTAAAAGAGGAACCAAGAAAGCAGAAGTGAAGATGGGAGAGGACAAATGGATGTCAGTGACATCCCATGATGACTCTTGCATTTAGCGATCAGGCACAGGCACATTTTTTTTTCTTTTCTTGGTGAAAGCTTTCTTTCTTCCTTTTTTTTTTAACTCTTCTAAAAATGCTAATGAGACAAGTTTCAAGAAACTGACAGTAATGGAAAACGTGAACATTTCAATGATAACTAAAAAGAGAGAAATTATTTCACTCATCTTAATCTTACTGGGGAGAAGAGAAAAAAAATGTGAGCAAAAAATGTAAGACAGGCATTTGAAGCCTTGGGATTTTCAAACCCTATTCTTTGTTCTCACAAATGAACAAATTTTTTATGCTTCTTCCACCAGAAAGTAGTCCAAAGTCCAGAATGGCTTTTCAAACCAAAAACTTAGGGGCTCTTAAAGCTAAAGCTTCTACCCAAGAAAGTCACCTCCTTCAGGGTAATGATGTGATCATGGGGCCAAACAGGAAGTAGGGGGAGTCACATGGCTAGATTAAGTTCTCAGCTGTGTCACTTCAGTGTCAGCTGCAGAGAAACACTGGACTGTTCCTCTACAAGCCATGAGGCATCCTCTGTATATCACCTTGTTATGGGATAGCATATACATACCTTCACAGGTAGATAGGTGGCTGTTCCCTGCACCTTGGAAACAGAATTCTGGCCACTGGGGGTTGCATTGCATTGGGAACTTGTCAACTAGTGGAAGGCTCAGCTGTCATCACACTCTTAGAAAATGGCTTGAGTGACATTGGGTGCCTTTGAATTCCCTTTCCCTGTATTCAGTTTTAACACATAGAGTGTATTTTCAGGCTGTTTTGATATTGTTATCTGTAAGTTATCGAATGTCTGTTCTGAATCCCTGAATACCCTATATTTCCAGATGTAATGTTTTCTACCCTGGCTCATAAATAAGAGGCAGGAGCAGTGGTTGGCTCTGACTGGAGCAGTGATTGGCAGCTTGTAAATGGATATCTGTGAGATTTGGGTGTCTCTATTTATTCATAGGAATATATCACTTAAATTATGAGTTATAGAGTCAAACTGGGTGGGTTGAATTCCTAGTGCTAATCTTTGCTAGACATGTTGCCTGAGTCCTCTGTCCTTTCCATCAATTGGGTAGGGATAGCAGTGGTTCACACCCTATTGAGTTAGGGTAATAAAGATTTGGTTCACAGGAACCCTTTTAATAGTGCTGGTCAAGCAGGTAGCTTTGCCATTAAAACTCTAGTCAGATACAGTTCAGGGTTAGTTCTCTCGTGTTTGATGATGAAGAATTTTAATGGTGAATTTCTGTAATATCATCAATTAATAATTTAACAAATTAAATTGAAAATGATATAAATGGCTCAGTCCTTAGAGTTTACATTTTTTTCTATATATTTTCCCAAATTAATTCCCAGTCATTTGAGAAGAATCCCGTCCTTTTTGTCTTCTTGTGGACAAGGCAGTTTGGCTTAGGGAGAGGAGGTGACTATTCAAGATTGCACAGGGAGTTAACAGCATCACAGAGGCCTATTCCAATTCCTACATCAAGGCACACACCTTCCACATACAAGAGATAAACATTCTTATAATTAGACTATTGGCATATTATAAATATTGTAACTAATTTATCAGGGAAAAGCTGAGGGATCTCAAAACAAAACTGTGGGTCCCTGAAGCATGATCAAGTGAGCCTGTACGTGACTACTATTAAATCACTGTTCACATTTGCTCTCCAGCCACTCATTAACTGCAGATTCCAAGACATGTTTTGCACAGAGCAAAGCTGAGCTATGCAGCTGCCTGGAGGGTTTCTGGAAATACTTGCTTAGAGACTGCGTTTTAAAAAAAAATTAAATGGTGGACAAGACAAACTACAGAGTTAAAGGACTTAATTGTGTTGTTAGAACATGAATGTGCAGTAACACCAAGTCTTGTGCAGGTTGCTTTGATCCAGCTCAGAACTTGACATAGAGGGTGGTTTGAAAATCCTGTTACCATCTGAAGAAGGACTTACTAAGTGCTCCCAACGTGATCCATATTTCCTCTTTCCTATTTTGCTTTATTAGCTAATTCAAGAGACATTTTCCCAGCCATCTATGGTTTGAATGCTAACCATCACTTTTCAGATTAGCCTCAAGTTTTTACTCTTCTAGCTAGGAAACATATTTACAATACCCGTTTCTGCCTCTCTCTGCTCAGAAAACTGCTTTTCTTATGACTTGAATTGCATTTGGCTTTAACTGCTATACATTTTCTTTTCATAGAAACACTTAGTTCTTACTGCAGAACCATCTTTTTCCCCCTGTGAGCTAGTAACATGTCCTCTCTTCTTTTTATTTCTCACAGAACCTCAAATTGCACCCTACAAAGACTAAAAACATCACATACATGATTAATTCATTATATATTAAAAGATTAATTGCAGATACATAGAAACTATGCACCTGGTTTAAATTAGAAAACCAAACACCTCATTCAGCAAAAACAAAGTTTCAAAAAAAATTAAAAGGCACCTGCACTGTGGAGCAATGTTTGCCTCTTAACTTTTTATTGCTTCTTTAAGTATTCTAGATCTGAATCCCATTTCTTGTTTGAAGACCTCTAGGTAGCCAGGATACAAGGTGGATATGTAAGATATTGTTGGGTGGCACTGCTACCTAATAAATAATAACATAAGTGATAAATTACCTTGTAATATATACTTTCCACGATGCTCATTTAAAAGGTAAACTATAGGAGAGGACAAAAGGGAAATGCTATTGTTAACCTTCTTTAACATCCCTTTTGGAGAAGTTTCTGATGGGTGTGTTATGATGAGGAAGAATGGGGCCAAGCTGAATGGGAGGAGGATAAGAGCCCTACCAGAATTCCAATTGGCAGGGAACAGAACTCATGCAATGGAAATCCTGGTTTTCATAAAAAATCCATGAAAGATGAGTTTTATTGTAATCAGAATAGGCACACAGGAGAGTGGGGGCACAAGTTGGACTCTTAACAGTGAAAAGAACCTGGGTTGGAGAATCACTGGTCATTGTACTGGGCAGAGGGAAGCTTTGTTTCTCTAAGTCACTGGAACACTGACAGAAAGCCTCTGAAAGAACCACAAGCCACACTCTGAGAATGGAGTATGGCATTTGAGTCCGTTGGGACTGATTTATTTGTGGTCTTTCCTTAGAGTTTACCTGCTATCTGAATAGGGACTTTTTTTCTATGTCTCAGTTTCTGCCTGGTGTGGGTCATTTTGTGTGTGTGTGTGTGTGTGTGTGTGTGTGTGTGTGTGTGTGTGTGTGTTTATGCTTGCATGTTTATATCCATGCACAATATAATGCCACAGTTTAACTTTCTGTAAGTATAAAATCCTCCAAAAATTTATTACTGAAGATTATTTTTGAGAATCAGAATGTATTTGGCTGGCTCATTGGATGAAGTGCTTCCTGAGTAATCATGAAGACAGGAGTTTGGGCAACTGGAACTCATGTAAAAGCCAAGCATATTGGCCTGCCTGTAATCTCAGCCCTGGGAGCCCGAGAAAAGGGTCTCTGAGGTTTAGTTAGAGGAGGTGAATTGGCAAACTCTGTCTTCAGCAAGAGACCCTGATTCAACAAAGTTTGTGGTGGTTGCTTAGTGGTAATGATGACAGAGACATTAGGGATTAAAATATCAAAGCTTCAGAGATGCAAACTGTCACTGCTTCTTCATTAGTCTGACACACATAACACATGAAATAGTTGTTGGCTATGGGAAAAGGTGGATGGCATGAAAAGTCACAGGAGGGCAGTAGACAGAAATTTGGGGAAACACAGAATTTTGAACTTCAAAAGTGGACTCTAAGATTGGAACTTAGATAAAATGTCAGGAGAGGAGATAACACAGTGGTGTCATAAGCAAAAAGGAATAGTAAAACCCCAGTGACACCCATGGGTGTGTAGTCTGGCACTTTGTAAACATGTGGATTGAGATGAATATCTACCATCTGCACAGACAGTCATTCTATAGAAGAAACCCTGAGCTTTCCAAAGCGTTCACTGTGCTATGGTAGGGAGCCATCTTGAAAGAGGTCTTATAGTCAAACCTTTTAGTCATAGGAAGAAGAATCCCGTGAATCTTTATGCCACCAAGTCTTCTCCCATCTCTGATAACTTAGAAAACAATCATCCTGGGGATCACTACAGGCTTAGGAATCTTTTGGCGTGGACAGTTACTATGGACACTGGAATGAATGGTGGAAAGTTCAGGCAGTGCTGAAGGTAGAAACTGAGAATATACAAATGGGAACTGCCACAAAAACTCTATGAAGAGGGGAGAAGCATTTGTAGGTGAAGAGGTATGTGGCCAAGTTACTTACAAAGGCAGACTCACTATCATTAATCACTCGCCCATAGAAGCTAGGGAAAAAAAAGTCTATCTAAAAGCTGGAAAAGAACAAACATATTGCACATCCAAAGGGTTAGTAACTGCCAAACAAAATTATTATATACAGAAAAATAGCCTTTAAAATGGATGTACAAAGACCTTCTAGGAAAAGCACAAAATTAAAATCAGGCATGGCATGAGAATGTTTACTCTCTTATTCAATATAGTCACAAGTATGTCCACTCTGCAGCTTGCAGCCATGTTGCTGAACATAGATATGAATATAACCTAATCCCAGATGTTAAAAATGCTTGTAATAGCTCAAATCCTCAAATGTAAGCTTTGTCAATGCAAGGTTGTATTATACTATCAAAATATTAGGTACCCCTGGATAGTGCTTGAAGTCTTAGGTAAAACAACAAGACAAGAAAAAGAAATACAGGGTATGCAAATGTGAAAAGTAGTAAACTTACTGCTGCTGTAAAATGACACAGTTCTATATGCAAATGACAAAACTCTATAGAGGACTCTCCATCTAATAAGCACTTTCAGCATAGTAAAACACAACATACAACACAAAACCAGCATACAAGCACCAGTGGTTTTTCTACACACTCACTACAACAGGTGTTAGAAAAACAATCCTGCTCACCACAGCCGCAAAAGAAAATCATAGAGGGAAACAAAATAAACAAAAATAAAACTCACAAGTAGGAAAGTTGCTATGAATCTGAGGATAGCTTGTGTACTTAAATTGACCATGTAGCTAAAAACAAATAAGCAAACAAAGATAGCACTGTAACAGTGGCTATAGAAACCTGTACCGATGCTCCTCACAAAACTAAAAATAGAACTATTGCATGAACCAACTCTTGTATGTATAGATGAAAGAGTTTGCTGTAGTTGCACTCCCTTGTTTATCCTGGCATAACTTTAAATTTCCAAGTTATTGAATCAGCCTAGCTGCTGAAGGAATAAAAATATCTTATTCTAAACAACTGAATATTTAATAATTCTTATTTGTAAAATTCTGGCATTGTATCATTTAGAAATTAAAATGGTTGACTTTAAATGAACTTGGCATATAAAATGTGTGTTTGAAAATGCCTGAGAGGACATTTCACTTGCTCCTTCCAACCCATCTATCTGCCTCAGGGTAGCTCTACAAATTGATTTTGGGTCTATAATCCATCATGTCAGGTTAACCCAAGAGGCTCCCAATCCTGTATGCTAGGCTTATTGATAATTCTATCTCTAGCATGGCATTGTTGTCTGAGTGTGTAGGACTTCCAAATATCTTTAAAGCATTGTCCCCGAAACCATGGTGTCTATGGCTAGGACTTTTCAGAAATGATCGAACACAAGAATGGAGTCCCTGCACAGACAATGGATATCCTTTTGAATGGAACCTCAGGGAGCTAGTTAGTTTCTTTTGGCATATGAAGGCACAGCTTTCCTTTAAAATTAGTTAAGTGGCCTTTATCAGATGCTACTCTGCCAATGCCTTGAGCTGAGATATACTGGTCTGCATGACTCTGAGAAATGAGCTGCCCTTCCTCATAAGCCCTTTAGTCTGTGGAAATTTAAAGGGCCCAAAGGTCTCCAGCACCTAACCTGGCTCATAGACAGGTCTCAGTCACAGTTCTTCTTGGGAATTGGGGTTTCTGGGATTCAGGGAAGAGAGGTGTTTTGCTGGAAGTTGTCCTTTTACTCTGCAGTAGGAACTTGTTCTTAATATTTAATACATTCTACTTCCTGAGGTACAAGTTTAGTCCAGTGCAGTCATAAAACTACAAAACCTTGGAGCTTGAGGAATGGCTAGACCATTTGCTGTTCTTCCAGTGTTCAATTCCCAGCAACCATATCAGCAAACCTTCTGTATTCTTCATGCATCTCATCCAATGTGCAACCTGCCCCCATATGCACATATATAACAAAAAATAAAAACAGCGAAATAAATCTTTAAACACCATACACCAGTCAAAACACATATAAATGAAAATAAATAGAGCAAGGGAGAAATTATTTTACTTATAGTACCCTGAAAAACAAACCATTTAAAAAGTGTGAGTCTGGGAGAGGATCCCCATCCGAGGTCTCATCTAATACATACACACACACACACACACACACACACACACACACACACACACGAGAGAGAGAGAGAGAGAGAGAGACAGACAGACAGACAGACAGACAGACAGACAGATAGCCAATATGTAGGTAGTCATTGTAAATATTTTGTGAAGAAGTATCCACAGAATTGTGAGAGATGCACACTCTAATCTTTCTGGTCCAGCATATGTTCCACAGGCACCTAGAATAAGAAACAGCTTACTCAAGACTCTGGTGCCTGTGTGTGGTGGTTTGAATGAATATAGCCACCATGGGCTCATAAGCAGTGACACTATTAGGAGATGTGGCCTTGTTGGAGGAAGTGTGTCAGTGGGGGTGGGCTTTGAGGTTTCAAGTGCTAAAGTTAGGCCCATATGTAGCATGCATGTGCATGTGCTTTGGTATAATAAGGGCAGAACAAGGGAACTTTCCTTTCTTCTCCCTGGATTTTGGTCTAGTCGGGTTGCCTTTGGGGCCACACAGCATTGTCTTCTTACTATGCCCCTTGTATTGTATGTTCTAAGAACTTCAGGCTGTATTTCTATCCAACTGCCATTTTCCTTGTGCCCTTAAAATATCACTCAGTTTCATTTTCAAGTTAAGTGACATGTGGGGGATGTGACTTTGGATCATCTCTCATCTAAGACTGGGAGAAAATATGTGGATTCTTAAATGATGGTGTCAATATTAATACCCAGCACTTATTGTCTATTGGGCATTCTACTAAGCATTTTATCTGTGAAGTAGGCTTTATTTTTATCTTCATTTCACAAAGATCAGAAAGGGTAAATGTCTGTGAGTAACTAGTAATTGCAAAATATAATTTCAGCATAGGATGCTGATGTCCAACAGTGATTCTTACCATACTTACCTGAACACCAATGTCTTCTTGGAAGTTGTTGCATCAGGCAGTCTTTGCAGCATCCTTGAAACTCCCTGTCTATACATCCAGTAACTAGCTACTCAACTTCATTTTGTCAACACAACACAAAGATTTTTTTTAAGTTTTTCAGTCGTTAAATTTTTACCTGTAGAATGGGATTACATTTTCTCTCCTGTGAATCTTAGAAGAATTAAGAAATAAAATATGTGTAAATGCCTTGCAGAGTCTCTAGTAGAACTGTTAACAAAAATAACATGGAAATAACATTAGACACATTTAGTGAATATGATCAGTGGAACATAAATAGCTAACTAACTTGGCATGTGGAATACCACTAGTAACTTGTAGGCTTGCTGATAGAACTGGTGATCAAGAATATTTAGAACACAGTTTCCTCTCTCAGTTTTCTCTATCTCCTACTCACATAGTTGTGTCTACTCCACCTTCCTGTTGCTGGTTGGCGGTCATTTTGCATTCTCAGTTCATTTGAACAATAGAGATAATCATATTCCACACCACATCATTCTCTGGCTCATGTGTAATCACCAAGCACTATTAGACTTGAAGTAATAGAGTACAGCTTAGAGAAGGAAGATGAGAAGGCTTTTAACAGTTCCCATATTGCTAACTCCGTCAAAGGTCAGCAGGAGAGGGTAGGAGAACATCCTACTGCAGGGAAGGGAGCTGGGAAAGATGCTTAGCTGGATGGCAAAGGAACTCAAACACCTAGTTCTCAAGTTGGTATCCTGCTAATGTTGTATCTACCACACCTAGATTCCATGAAAGCTCATGTCTCTCTCCTCAACTCTGATCTTTCTCATTCTATTGAACAGTAGCAGCAGCAGCAGCAGCAGCAGCAGCACCACCACCACCACCACCACCACTCTGCTTGGTCCCTTCTTTTGTGTATCAGTAGGTTGAACTCAGCTTACTGTCATTTCTTTTAAAGTTTGCCATCTCAATGGCCTAGGTTGTCTCTCATCATTCTTCTATTTCTGTGTAGTCCAGGAAAGGTTGTGAATAACACTTTGCACAGATGTGCACGGTAAATGTTCAATAACAATCACCAGAATGAGATGTATTCCCACCCAGAAAAATGATCCCATGTGGGAGTGGGAGGGCCACGGAAGGCAAGATTTGGGGTAAAGTATTGTGGAGCAGGACTGAGCAAGACAGAGAGCTGTGTTCACTTGCTCTAAAAGGGCATCCTGGGCAATGATCCACCTCACTTAATAATGTGTGTTGCTAGAAGGGGTCTAAATTAAGGCAGGTTTTGATGGAGGAGAACTTTGTTTTCACCTTAAAAATAATAGGCAACCTTTTCATGTGAAGAAGAAAAAATGGCATTGCTTCGTATAAGATGTTAAAACTTAAGAGGATTTTTTTCAAATAGACTTTCTTATTCATATGCATACAGCTGTTCATACAGTCCTAGGTAGCTTAAATGCAAGAAGAACTTAGAATAAGAGAGTAAAAATCCGATGCAATGCCCAATTAAAAATGCAAATTTGAATTTGCTAGAGATCTTCCAGCTGAGGAGAGTAAACACAAGAGGGAAGAAAAGGTAGTGTGAAGTCACTTAGAGAATTGAAAGGATTCTGTGTTGCAAGAAACAAGAAGCACAGAGGAGTCTGGCTTCAGGGGAGGAAGGGATACAAGACAAGTGTTTGTGATTGGGGAGAAGCAGAATCAATAGTGATCCAGGGATATCTAACAGAACTTGGATTTTACTTTCAAGGATTGGACTAGCTACTTAGAAGAAATACACCTGGCAAATATTTACTGGACACCCACTGTACACAAGGGTGTAAAATGTTAGCCACAACATTTTCTAGTATATACAGAAATAGAAGAAAGATGAGAGAAAACTTAGATCCGAAAAGTGCAGAGCTCAACCTACTGTGTTGATGCAAAGAAAATGATGGTATGCTGAGTGCGACCTACTGGTACCAAGGAGAGAGAGAGAGAGAGATGCTGAACAGCATGTGAAATATCAAAGTTGAGGAGAGAGACATGGCTTTTCATGGAATCTGGATATGGCAGATCCAGCATTAGCAGGACAAGCCAACTGGAGAACAAGGATGTATCAAGAAATCAACTGGAAAATGCAGCTACACAGCTGTGTGACTTGTCCTTTTGGCTCTGCCTGTCTTTCTCACCCAAACTTCCAATATCTGGGGCTGCTCCATAGAATCAGCTGACTGAGGAAAGCAATGTAGGACTTGCAGAGCATGAAGTCGAGAGAGACTTCTTCCTTGAGCGGATAGGGTAGAGGTGCAGCACCTGGTTAGGGCCATTTGTTCTCTGAGTGTCAGCATGAAGATTTAATGCTAAACATAGGGGTCTGAACTGTTAATATCCTGGCATTATACAGACATTGTCCCCTGTCAACCAGCAGGACACACACATGGTATTCAGGCAGATACTTAACCAGCTTAAGGGCCCTGCATTGCATGGCTATCTCATGCATTGGGTGACTGTGTAAGTACTCTGTAAGCATGTGCAAGCTTTGTCTTTTAAGGAAGCACTGCTGTCTGCCCCTTCACTTCCTCTACTGGTTGATCTACACCAACTTCCCTCACTCTCTTGCTCCCCTTCCTAATAAACTCAGTGTGGATTTGGTTGAATTCTGTGGTGCATACCTCACCCCTGTGGCAGCAGCAAAACAACATGAACAGGGAAGAGGGTCAGCCTGAGGTTGAAGAACTGATCCACTAGACACCAAGCAAGATCTCCTTTTGTTCAGGGCTCTCCTGGGGATGGTTCCTGAAAACTGGTTATAGTTCTTCACAAACCACAAGGTGTCACTGAATATTGCCTATAGTATGATCAGCTTGTAGTTTACAGCTTCCTTGCTCTTTAGAGTTCTACAAAGCCACTCTTCACATTCATTGGAATCACCAAGGATGGTGCTGAAATACAAGCAATTAGGATCACCCTCAGACATTTTTATTCAGCTCAACTAGAGTGGGGCCCAGGGAACAAGATCTCTTGAAATCCTTTTGGCTAGGCTGCAGGCGCTGGTTAGCCAAATGGGCTTCTATTTCATCTTTAAAACATGCCCCAGTTTCCCTCCTTTGCGCTTTTGTAAATTTCAAGATTAGAAACAAAACTCTGTTAGGGCTGCTCACTTTCTGTATTTGAAGGAAAACACTTAAAAGGGTGGTAGATGTCCAGTTGACTGTGCTAGTTTGAACTACTGACTCCCAAAAGGTGTTCCATCCCAGGGGTCCATCAGAATCAGCCAAGGGTGGATGAGAGCATTGTGCTGGCAGATGCCATGAGAGGGCAGCAGAGAGCTAGCAAGCTTTTCTCTTCAGGGAAGAGAAATCAGGCTGGGCTGGTGAATCCCTGACAGATGCAGAAGGAGGAAATGCTTGAACCTTTATGGGAAGCAAAGGATGTAGTTGTCTTTGTGCCATAAACATCCGAAATCGAAGTCATTATTCATATTAGAAACTGAGATCAGTAGGGAATTGGACAGAGAGGGTTTTAAACAGGAACAATAGACATATGCTCTGACATACTAGCAGAAATCTACAACAAATGCAAGCCGGTTTGTGGGGTGAAGATGGGTGTTATAACTGCTCATGAGACCAACACCCCAATACCCACAGAGTCTTTGGCCTCAATTCAAACCTAAATAAACAGGAAAACACTTTATCCAAAAACTGAGCAAGTCTTTGCAACCTAGGATTTGCAACAGGGTATAGGCAGAAACAGGTGAGAGCCCGGAGAATTCTGGGAGCCCCTGACATCCTGAACAAGATTTCCCTCTAAAGCTGGTGCCCTCACCATCAGGCAATGGTCTTAGAAGGCCAAGGCAGACACAAGGGTGGTATGTGGGTTGAGGCATACAGGAAGTCCTTAGCAGATAGGCCAGGGGACTGAAATGTAAGCTCAGGGAGTAGTACCACACCCAGAGACAGTATTTCAAGGTAAGCTGGCAGAAGTTTGAGAATTCCACAGTGCTTTGTTGTTGGCAGTGCTGGTTTGATGCTACTTTACACGGGCATTTCCAGAATGTTCTCTGGCATCTTCCTACTTCAGGTGTGGGTGCCGATTTGGCCTCTACCTCACTTGGGAGCTTATTACAGTGCTGAATCTTGGGTCCTGCCTTAGACCTACAGAATCAGAATTTGCATTTTAACAAGATCCCCCAGGTGATTCATATGCATAGTATGCATATTGAAAAATTCTAGGCTAACATCCAGTCCAGGCAGGATCTGATACCACTGATGTTACAGTAGATTAATAAGGGCACTTTGGAACAAGGAAATGAAGGGAGAGAGATGTGTTTGAGCGGCATTAAATTGATATGTTCTTAATATGTATATTTGATGTGAGGGGTTGGTTATTGTTATATTCTATTTCATTTCTCAAAGTTTCATAGAAAAAAAAATAACTGAAGTCTTTTTTTCAGAGAGGGAAAGCTGTGTCCTACTCCAGTTTGAAGAAGCATGTGGATCAAAATTGAAGTTAACCAAAAACAAACAAACCCAAGACTCTTAGAAGCTTGTCACTGTTGTGTGTTGACTTGTTTCTCCAAAAAATAGTTCTTTTTGTTTCTATTTTTAATTGATCTTTTTCATACAATGTGTTCTGACCAGTTTTTCTCCTCCCTCAACTCTCCTAGATCCTCACCATGTCCCCACCCATGCAATTACACATCCCCCCTCTCTCTTCCCCTCTCTCTCTCTCGCCCTCTCTCTCACCGCCCCCTCTCTCTCTCTCAAGAAAGAAATGTTCCTCATAGATACACTTCTTTGGTATTTGCATATATTTGGTCTCAGTTAATGGTGCGGTTGGAAAGTTTGTATAATGTTTAGGAGATGGAACTTTAATGTAAGAGGTAAGTCACTGGATGTGGGCTTTGAGGTTTTATAGCTGGGTACCATTTCTGTTCACTCTTTGCTTCCTGACTATAGAAGCAATGCGACTGACCAGCTGGCTTCCTGATCCTGCTGTGAGACCTTTCCTGCCATAATTCCTGTGTCCTGTTGACTTGTAGGATGTAGTAAACTGTACCATCTTGTGAAGTATTTTTGTTACAACAATGGGAAACACAACTAATACACTAGCTGAATGCAATAGACTCTTAGTACCTATATCACAAGACAGTGTGTGCTTGTATTAGCTTCTTGTTAACTTTTTTTTAAGATCACCAATTCAATAGCTTACAGCAGCATAATTTTATTTTCCTGCATAATTCTATTTTCCTAGAATTCTAGTGGTCCAAAATCAATGTCACTGTTCTACCATGATGGTGTCAACAGAGCTTCTTCTTTGTGGAATCTTGGGGAGTTGGGGTAGGAGGTGGGTATGAACCTGCTTCTTGTCTCTTTCAGTTGGTAGATGGTGCTAACCTCATTGTCTTTTATAGTTCCTGGACTATATTCCTCTATCCTTGAGGTCAGTGGTTTGGGACCTTGCTTCAGACATGAAATGTCAAAAAAAAAAAAAAAAACCTTTTTCTACAAGAATATCAGTGTTCATACGTAAAGCAAGCCCACATGCTGAATACTGTCCCTATTTCAAAAGTTCAGTTCAGTCACATTTGGCAAAACCACTTTTCCCATATAAGACTACATTCACAAGTTCCAAAGATAAGGGCATTATTTAGCTTACCATAAGTTTTAAAGTATAATGTTCATTAGCAGATTATAAAATATGCTTTCCCACTGACTAAACGAGTGTAATTTTTGAGCTGGAGCAATGGCTCAGTGGTTAAGAACCAGTAACATTCTTCCAGAGAACCTGAGTTCAGTTTCAGTTCAGTTCCCATCCCCTACTCCATGGAAGTTCACACCCACCTGTAACTCCAGCTCCAGAGCATCCAGCTCCCTCTTCTGGGCTTTGTGGGCACTACTCTTACTTGTACACCTCATAATGTAGGTGAGTCGCTACTAATGGCAAACTATAGGGTATTTTGGATCTTGGAAGACAACTTAGAAATGATCTAGTTGACCCTTGTTTATATGAGGGATTGAATCTCAAAAGACAGTAGCACGACCCTAGACTCACTTTGGTTTATTATTTAGTCAGTGAAAATTCATAAAACACTTAACTATCTACCAGGGTTAAAAAATAGAATAACATGAGAAAGAAGGATATCAAGGATGGTGACCCTGGATTTAAGGGATAGTTACTCCAGTATTTATACTGGAAACAATGTATCTGGACCTCAGTCACTAATGCTCTGTAAGTTATACAGGAGGTTTATAAGCCTAGTGCTATTAATCCATTGTTCATAGAGCAGAAATAACATTGTGTACATGTGCATATTTTAAAATAGAAATCCAGACTCTCTGGTTTCCAAGCCAGAAACAAGTTTGCTTGTTTCCCTAGAGGGAAGCTCTCCCATGGTTACATGGCAACCCATGGCCAGCCAAACCCTTTGGGAAACAGCATGGAGGCAACAAGCCAGCTCAGTGTACTCCTTTAGGTATCCTCTGGGCACATGTATTGGAGCTGATGAATGGGATTGCAGGCAGGGTGAAGGGAGTGCTTCTCTCATATGGAGCACCAATTTTCCTGAGCTGGAGAAACTGAATTGTTTTTCCCCAAAGGGTTTGAGGCTGAACAAATGATGCCATTAACTGTCTCCATTTGCATCCACATGTAACTCTGACCATATGTTTGACAACCTGATGTTTGTTGCTGTATGTCAAACACAGTCAAAATCATTCTTTGCAGCTCTCGTAATAATATGCTTGGGTACAATACGATCCTGGTGACAAAACACTGTAAAGCTCTGAGTCATCTTTCTTATGTTAATTAAAGTCATAATCCTGTTGTCTCCAGCTTAAATGAGGAATATGCATATGTTTCAAAATACTTCAGATATAAAGCAATTCTTTAGGGCTTGTTTTTCTAAGCTGAATGGAAATTTTAAATGTCTTTTCACAGTCACAAAAAGACATCCAGTTAGCTTCTCAAAATCATTAGTAGGAAAAGAAAATGCAAGTTATTTACCTTTATCTGGGGCTGGACAATACAGACTCTCTTGTTTTTATATTAGGGGTAATGTCCCTTTAACCTGCTTACTACCATTATTGGAAGGCCATTTCCAAGGACCAAAACTGGCTGACCTCTTCTAAGCAGAGATGACAGTCTTGATGGCTTGCTGGTGCTGGGTTCTGCAGACCTTGGTTAAACACGGTAGGACTGTAGCATGAGGAGGAAGATGAGGAGCTGGGCTCCATCCCAATGCAAATGCTCTAAATATGTCCTTTTTAGTGTGGCCATCCTCTAGCTACTTCATCCCATCCATAACATGTCCCAACTACCAGGTGACCTTTAATCAGCACCATAAGGGATGAGCATACCCAGTTTCTTACTCTCACCCTAGTCTGTTACTTTGTCACAAACTATCCTCACATCTTAGGGCCCATTTGCTTTCAACTTAATTGTTTGCTTTGCAGGTCAAGTCAATCCCAGTAGGGTTTGCTAGTTACAATCTCTTCTGGTTATAGAAATCAGCACTCTCTAGGAGGCCATGTATATTTTCCTAAGTAAGAGAAGGCTCAAAGTTAAAACAACATGGAAAAGCTATAGAAACTCAAAGAAAAATCAACCAGAACCAAATTTCAGAATATTAATGTAGCTAGGTGATTATTGAGTGTTATTCTCTCTAGTTTTCCCATGTATTGTTTGTAGAAATACGGAACTCGGAAGAAAAGGATCCATGTTGTTAATGAGAGTATTGTATCTTTCCTCTGTATAAACTACAAGGCAGAATATGGAAAGACAAACCCCAGGGTCCTCTTACTCATTGCAATGGGTTAAGACCAGATTGGTAGGGACAAGAAATTTCATGGATTAAAGTGAACCTGATTTGGTAAATAAGGTGTTCCAATTAAGGATACCATGTATTAATGCAAACAAATATCTAGATGGACCCTCCATCACCCTTTAGACTAATTATCTTTGATTAAGGGCTTCCTTAAAAGCTACTCTTTCACAGTGAATTTTAAATGCCCGCTGGCTTCCATTGACTGATGCTGAAGGGTCATCCTAAGAATTAATTAGGTAATGCTACATTGTGCCTTTGGGATTCCAGTAGTGCAGGACTCCTGGAGCCATAAATCAGTAGGCAGGGGTGGTGATTGCAGCATTCTGTTGCTATTTTTGTGCTCTAGGCTCTCTGTGTGAGGTAGTCACCATTTATTCCACACCAATTGGTGTAAGGAGTATGGTTTTAAATTGGTGCTTGTCTGTTTTTTGTTTGTTTGTTTTTCCTTACATTTCTCAAAGGTGTCTTTCTCAGTCATTTCCTCCATTGTGTTTGTTTCAAAGGATATAATTTTATGTTTTTATGCCTGTAATGAGATGGCAGGAGAGGGTGGAGATGACCAAAATGCAAATGGGTTGAATTATTAGGTTATTTAAGATGTCTTCAGGGTGTCGTGGTTGTAGATAGGATGAATTATTAGAAATGACAACAAAAATGAGAGTTCGCTGTCAGGTGAAGTCTGTAGCTAATTAGCCAGAATTTTTCTTTTGAAATATTTTTCAAAATATTCAGAATAGCCTCTTAATGTAAAATGTTTCATATATGTCTGTATGCATGTATATGTGTACATATTTGTTTTAAATTATTTCAAAAGTGAATATGAGCTTCAGTCTAATAAAGATGAAATAAAGACAGTATAAAGACAGCCCCCTTGTGGGGAGGGAGGGTGGTAGGAAGAGAGAGGCGAAAGAGAGAGAGAGAGAGAGAGAGAGAGAGAGAGAGAGAGAGAGAGAGAGACTGTGGTGTGTAGATTCTCATTATGTACCCAGGCTTCCCTCAAGTTCTCCACCTTTTTTCCTTAACATCCCAAGTGCTAGGTTACAGATGTGTCCTGCCCTGTCCACCTGGTGTGTTAGATCTTAATCCGGGTTTAGTCTTTGTCTCTCTAGACTTTTGGTTCTTGCTGTTCTCGTTTGTACAGTTCAGGAAGAGCAAAGCAGAGACATCAGGTGTCACACACTCAAGCTCATGGAAATAGGAGCATGTCTAATGAATCTCGAAGGAAGATGGGTTGAAGGAAAGAATGTGCGCCCCCCTGAGTGTGTTCTTTAGGGAAGAAGGAGACAACTCAAGGTCTCCTCATCAGGAGAAGAGACTTGTCTTAGATTTAGAAAGACAATGAGTTCCTTGCTTGTGTTTGAATGTTGGCTTCTCCACAAAGTCACAACGTGACCTTTGAAGCACGCTCTGCATTTTCCAGGGGCATACTGACTTGCAGCAGTCTGTTCCCCAAACACTGTTACTAGAATCAATAAGCTAATAAATGTAAAAAGCTTAGGACCATGGCTGACTCGTCGCATGCAATAAATGTTGGCTCTTATTACTTTTGTGCCCTTTATCTTTAACTGACATTTTGTCAAAACTTTCTTTACAAAGGTCAGCTGTGGTATTAGGAATTTTCTCTCAAAGCGGCACTGTGCCACTCCCCTCCCATCTGCCCTGCCTTTCTTGCTGCTATCCAGGCCTTGCTTCCCATTTTGAGATTTCCTTTATGTTTTTCAAATATTTCAAGCATATCACTTTTCCCAACTTCAGACAAGCCCTTGCTATTAGAATAATAATGATGGCAAATATGTACTACATTTGATGCACCAAGATTTCTGTGGATTGATTGACATGGATTCTTGCATCTACTTTTCACCACATATAACAAACAAATACGTGCACTTTGCATTAATGATGGAGTCCTGGTAAACATGACAAGACAAAAGTTAAAGATAATGACAAAATAAGACAATGAAAAGGATAAGAATAAAGCCTAGTAAAAGATTAAGGAATCTGAAGTGATTGGGCAGTGTTGACAGAGAGGACATTGAGAAGATAACGGTATAAAGAGCACTTGACACATGAAGAACACTAAGATGCATATTGGTATTTTGGCAGAGATTGTCCTCTCAGAAAATGGCTGAGTCAGGACAAGGTCAGTGAACTGACATTCAAGCTGGGCTTTAACATCTCCCACTATGCCCACAACTGGCCACCAAATTTTCCACTACTTTTGTTTGCCTTCAGCCAAATAGGAGCTCCCACCTGGTTTATCAATGATGTGATGAGATTTGTCATAAAAAGTACGATTTTTTTGTTCTGATATTCAAATTAGGTATGGTCACAATGGCTTTGCGAGCACAGGTTCTTGCTGACTTATCTCCCTGTGGTTTACCTGCAAGCTGTGTCTTTTCAATACCAATAGTTTCACATATAGGATGGGAGTGACTCTCCCATGTTTAAGTCTCTATTGGCACCTATTGTAGGATGATGACCACCATGGGAGTGCCTTTTTTGGCTGCTCTGCCACCCCCACCCCCGTGTTTAAGAACTATTCTGCTTATTTCCAACTGAAGTCTCCTTATTTGTGTTGGAAAGGATTTGTGAACTTGCAGTTAGAATTACTGGCTGGAATTGTGCTGTTCAAACTTTGACAAGTATCTGAAGAAGCCCAGGTACTAGAAAAGACAACATTCTTCCCAAGGATACATGCTTCAGGGTTTGACACCCTTGTGTGTTTTCCAGCGTCCTTTCACTTTTGATGGTGAATGATAAAGTGGAGCTTAGGATCTGGAGGAGGAAGCCTGACAGAGTGAATTCTCCAAGCTGACAGGCCATACTGTCCCAGGGGCTAACTCCAAGGGCTGTATTTCTATGTCCTTCTGTGAAGGGTGTCCTTTTACTGAATCCATCAGCCTTGATCTACTTTCTTAGCATCCTCTTTCAGTTGGCGCATGCACTTCAAACTTCTTTAATCTTTTCTGTTTTATTATCTTTTATACTGTATCTTATCTAGTCTGAATTTTTAGTTTGCTCTTTCATCTTGTTGATTTTGTAGCATGTTATCACCTTTTATCTAAATTGTATGGATTTGCTTTGTATGTGGGTTTCAGGTTTATTTGTACTTTGTCTTTGCTGGCAAGAGAAAGAGGGCACAGATGAGGGCACATTTGTTTGTCCTTTTGAACATATCATTAAATATCCTTCAAGTTTTCCACAGTATGCTTGTTCTTCCTTTTCCTTCCCAACAATGAAGTTTTAACTTAAAATATATCAATTTTGTTGTATGACTTCATCTGTGAACCACATTTTATCCTCTTTCCAGTATAATATTTATTTCCAATATAAGTCTGGGTTTTGAGTCAAATAGTGCTATCATGATACAGCTCAATCCAGTATCTGTGTGTTTTTTTTTTTTCTTCCTGCTACATATTAGCTTGGATTTTCACACAAAGCACAGGTTATTGGGAGAAACCCAGGTAAAATAACCTCCTAGGCCATGTTTGATGGTCCTCTGACTTCTTGGGCGTTCTTTATCACTCTCCAAGGGTCTCTGCCTCAAGACAACATGCACTGTGCACTGCAATTCTCAGTGCAGTGTGGTATGGTCTTCCCTCCAGCTTGAGTGTCTGTGCTTGAGTTTCTCTTCCTACTCATTCACAGGCTCTGACCTCTTCTTTATTATAATTACAAAAGTGTGTACATCTGAGTGTTTGGGTCTGTGTCTCTGTGCATGCTGTTATTTATGAGAACACATCAAATGCAGCGTTTCTTGTTGCTTATATATACATGTCAAATGTTAGGACTGACCATGTGGTATTGGCTAACCTAGCAGGGTCTTGTCTCTGGGAAAAAATGATACTTCCTCTATCAGAAGTAATTGATTGTCTGGATCACTTCTTCATTCAGCTTTTCTTAATTACATTCCTCTTCCGAAACATCTGAAATGTTCCTCACCATCCAGGGAATAAAATCACAACTTTTCAGCTCAAGACTCAAGGACCCAAGCTA
Organism: Phodopus roborovskii; assembly: GCF_943737965.1. NCBI lineage: Eukaryota > Metazoa > Chordata > Mammalia > Rodentia > Cricetidae > Phodopus > Phodopus roborovskii. The sequence continues at coordinate 30,117,982 of NW_026126416.1, read as the reverse complement.
TCCTCAGTGCCTTCCCACAAATATGTCTCTTTCATTAAATGAGGTGGCCAAATGGAAGGATTGGCCTCCTCCACTAATGGTTCAGTTTTCTCATGACTATTTCTGTGTCCATACTCCTTGTGGGTCTCTTTGAATGCAGTCTTTCTCCATTTGTAAGTGTCTATAACACATAATCTTGAAATTAATCTTGAAAACTTGGACTTCCTGTATGAAAATAACTAGCATTTCATGATCTTTCCTGGAGATAGCCTATGTGTAGAATGAAGTTGGGCTTTGTTTTAAATGGGCCAGGGTTCAAGTGCAAGTGCTTCTACTTCATATTTGACCTAAGGTAAGATCTTTACCTTTTCCTTTCTCTGTAGCACTGGTAATGAGACCCAGGTCTTCTCACATGCAGACAAGTGCTCTATCACTTAGCTATGCTACCAACCCTAACTTTTGAAACTCTGTTTTGATTTTGAATCTCTAACATAAAGTTAATGCACTCTGTTTCAAGGTTAGTATCAAGGACATACCAGGGAGTCTGTAGTTCTGACATTTCTTTAAAATTTCAGGGAAAAAGAAAAAAACATCTATGAGGCTGTGGTTTAGAATTTAAAGAGATACAAGAATGGGAGGGACTTTGGTCATGACAGTTAAGGATACACACACAGAGACAGATAAACAGACAGAGACACAGAGACAGAGATATACACATGAGAGAGATACAGAGACAGAAAGACAGAGAAACACAGGGCTTCAACTTCCAACTCTCACACTTGATATCTATGGATTTTCTTGTGTTTCTGTCTGTAATTCAGGGCATTTTAATATGAGGAACTAGACTGCTTTCTATTGTGCCTGAGAAATGCTGAAGTTATCTTAGTCACACTGTCAGAAATGGGAAGGATAAAGGAGGAGGTATGTTCCTTAGCAGCCTGGGGACCTCAATCCAGGCCAAACCAGGATTGAACTAGAAGACAAGACTTTCAGGATTAGCCAGCATAATTCAGAAATGGAGTTTAAATTTATGTATGTATGAAAATATGCATGTTTGTATCATCTATCATCTAACTATCTGTCATGGTTTTGTATTTGTATGGGGGGAGTGGTCAGAGGACAGCACATGGGTCTTGGTTTTCTACCAATACCTTGTGGGGCATAGGGTTGGACCCAGGTTTTCAGGTCCATGCCTACATATTCAACTCAGTGAATCATCTCATAGCTTCACATTTTAATACAGGCTTAAGTATAAGGGTTAAGAGAAAAGACAGAATCTCAGAAAAAAGCAAGACATGGCTAAAAGCACGGGTGCAGGCTTTTCTTTACAGTACTCTTATCTAGGATTTCAATGGTTTTGAAGCTATTATCTTTGAAGTTTGGCTAAGGATCCCAGTGAGACCATCAGGCAGCTCAGAGAGGTACCTAACAGGTTGGTAAATCTCAAGATTGCAGAGACTCAGAGGCTAGTTCCCCACTGCAAACAAAGTTAACAGTTTTGTTTGAGAATCTCAGAAATGATCTGAAGGAATGAAGAATGCCCTACTCAAGGTCATGTACATTCAGATAGTAAGCCTGGTTCACTACAACTTTAAAACAAAATAGATGTACATAAAAGGAATATTATTTTTTGTATCTGCAGCTTTTACAGCAAATGTTTCTTGTGCTGGAGTTCTTGCTTCTTTCCTGATGATAGGCTATATACAGCCTCCAGGTAAGGAAGGGGTTTTTTTTTCCCTTCCCACGTTCTCACAAATTTCCTTGCCTTTCAATCCTGCCACAGGACCATCTTGAAAACAAATCAGTGTTCATCATTATCATTTTGTAATAGTAAGTTATTTGCCTCTGGACTACTTTCAAACTATAAATGTATCAATAATATTAAGATAAACTGGATGTGGTGGTATATCTTCCCATTACTTGGAAGGCTGAGGCATGAGGATGTCAACTTTGAGGTCAGCTAAGGCTACATAGGGAATCCTTATCTCAATGCTGACAACAACATTCCAATGAAATATTGTGTTGAAATAACCTTGGAAGTGTGTTAAGTGAGTAAGCAATTTTAACAACTGCAAGGAATTGAGAAAAGAATGCCTCCTAGGGCTGATGAAGAGGACACCAGTTAACAGCAGGCTGTGAAAGAGACACATTTACTTTCACAAGGAAATAAGGATAATTTTTACCTGATTATGCCAGTTTTAGCTTGGGAGCTGTGTCATCAAAGAGATCCAGCAGCAAGGTGCAAATTGAGGAACAGAGCCCTCCCAGCTAGCACAGCTGCCTGGAGCTGGAAAGGCACAGGGAAGACTTGAGCTGCATTTCAAGTAAAGACTATTTTTACCATAAAAATCACACCTCTCTCTGCTCTGTCCATGTTACTGCCACCTGAGTAAACAGATTGGAAAGGACAACAGCAGACTTTGAAAAGCATTTATTCCTTGCCGGACATGTTAAAGAACGTGCAGGTTTCCTTAGTTTTCTCTTGTAGGAAGTGGAGAACCAGACAGACTCTCAACTTCCTTAGCAGAAAAGAGCAGAGGGAGTGGGGAGCTGAGGGAAGAGAATAAAGGACAAAAGGGCACAACGTTGTAGGCAGTGGCTGTGTAAGGAAAGTCTGCACATAAAGTATTGCTTCCATGTAATATGTATGGTCTATGTATATGTACATATACTGCATTTATGCTATATAAGTAGTGATAGTGAAAAGTAATTTAATGAAAGATATTTATTCACATATGCATATGATAATATAAATTTCATTTTATGGTAATCATAAATACAACACTTTGCAAAGTAGATATTTTTTTTATTTCAGTGATACAGAAACTGTAGCTCAGGGTGGTTTGGTGTTGTAATCAGCCCAGTTTTCAGTGGCACAAACCTGAAAAAATTTACTGTTCTGAGGTAACTTAGGTAGCACTTTGTAGGACATGAAAGAATTCAGAAGACTTAAACTCTGAATTTTACTGCTAAAATATTTTCAGGACTGTTTTTCTTACTTCAACATTTAAGTTTAATTACCATGATGTGGGTTGGGTTATTGAACTCATTGTTTCTAAATTGTATATGTTGACTGAAACTGTACTATTTTTAATGTTTTTTTTTTTTCTTCATAGAAGTCTAGTTCATATAAAAGGTAAAGTCACCAGACTGCCCTTAGCACTGGGATCAGCTACTGCTTTCAGTTAGGCTTCTGAGACTTTAGGATTTTCAATGGGCTCAAATGTGGTCCAAACAATGACAAGCAATACACCAGTTGACCCTGTGGTAAGTTGAGCAGAATTTTAAGGACTGAGATGGGAAGTCTTGGGAGTGTTGCCTCTGGTTATGCACTGTGCTAGCTCAGCAGTCCCTTGCTGGTATTAGATGAAAACACCCATAAATCTATAGCCTGACAAGTGGTAAAAAGGGACAAAATGGGGAGGGCAGGTGCAGGCAAGGGGGATTCATGAAGAATAAGGAGAGCAGCCAAGACTCCTGGGAAGAGACAAGCTGGCCTTTAGGACCCAAAAGGGGCATGCTATTGTTGAGTGTGCAGTGTCTGTATCTCTGCATCCTCTGATTGACAGAATGGACAGGCACCTCTGGACTGGACGCCTGCTGTTTTATCTCTGTGCCCCTAGCTCTACGCAAATTGTTTTTGAGTGAGTCACACCCTTCATACACATACCAATGAGGTAACATATGATATATGCTTCAAAAATTGAATAATTCATTCTTTTTAAGATCAGTGTCATTAATTTTAATGTTTGTCTCTGATAGAGCAAGCATCCTTCATCTTCATTATACTGAAAGGCAGTTCTTCCAATCGCTCTCAAAAACACGTATCCATTTATGTTTTCAATTTACTTTGTGCTATTTTTCAAAAAGTCAGGTCAAGACCTAATTTCTAAAGCAATCTTAACAGTGTTTTATTGTTCACCAGTGACTTATATGATTAAGGAATCCATCAGGATTTTCTTTGTTGTTCTTTCTATAGCCTTGGTACCAATATCTCATTCTCTGTGGTTTGCAGTTCAGCAACTTGAATAAAATTTCCTGACAAGAAATGGGTGTTATACTTTAGCAAATGGCAGCTCCATTCCAACAACAACGTAATTTCTTTGAATTTGAGCTTTCTTATTGTGAACTTTAATCATTTAAATATCAAAGGCACTCAAACCCTTGCCATATACCATCTCCCTGAGATATAAGGTACTATAGTTTCTTCCACGCAAAGCAGTGGGACCCACATATTCAGTCCTTAAAAACATCCCAAACAGTTTATCAAAACATAAATGGAACTGAGAAGTTGATATCTGAGTTATTAGATTACCAAGCAGGTGCTTGGTTAGGACCATCACAGAAGTCACTAGATGAAAGAAAGGAAGACATAACATGGCAGAGCCATAGATCCCTGTGCTTTAGATACCAAGAAAGAGCAACTCAGTTCAAGACATGTGAAATAAAACCCATTTTAAATCCCCAGTTTTTTGGCTCCCACTGGCTTGGCTGCAGGTTTAAGAAGGAAGGACCTTGAAAGTATAGGAAATGGGAAAGGAAAATGGAATTCTCCTTAAAATGCATGGCATCGTCTAGTAGAGGTGCTGGTGACACCAGGACTGGAAGAATCAGAAAATGATTGTAGCACTTTGCTTGGTAGAGTTCACTTCCTAAAGCAACACTGATTTAGAAAAGCTGAGAATGTTTTCCCAGAAAGCAGACCGCTGTGTCAGGTAGATTAACAGAACATTAGACCTAACAAATACATTCAGAGACTTTCCCAGCTGTATTTTGGGTCTTATAATGGAATAACCAAGATACTTATGAAATATGAAAACTAAGATATTCAAAATTTTCTGTAAATGCAAAATAGATTATATAATTTTTAAAATACATTTTTATTTAAATTAAAAACAATCTTATTTCACATACCAATCACAGTTTCCTCACCCTCTTGTCCTCTCATTTCCCCCACCAACCCTCCATCACACCCCTGTCCACTCTCCAGGGAGGGTGAGGCCTCCCATGAGAGATCATCAAGTCTGTCACATCATTTTGGGGGAGGGTCTATGCCCTCCCCCACTCATGAACTAGGGATAAATACTGGTTCTGCTGCCAGAAGCCCCAAGACTGCTCAGGCCAACTGACACCCACATTCAGGGGGCCTGATTCAGTCTTATGCTGCTTCCCAGCTGTCACAGCAGGGTCCATGGACTTCCATTTGCTCAGGTCAGCTGTTTCTGTGGGTTTACTCAGCATGGTCTTCACTCCTTTGTTCACCATTCCTACCTTTCTACAATTGGATCCCAGGAGTTCAGCCGAGTGTTTGGCTGTGAATCTCTGCTTGTATCAGCTACTGGATGAAGGCTCTAGGTGGCATATAAGGTAGTCATCAATCTCATTACAGGAGATGGGCATTTATGGTAGCCTCTCTATTATTGCTTAGATTCTTAGTTGGGCTCATCTTTGTGAATCCCTGGACATTTCCCTAGTGACAGATTTCTCTTTAAACCTATAATGGCTCCTTCTATAAAGGTATCTCTTTACTTGCTCTCTTTCTCTATTCTTCCCCAAACTCAACCTTCCTTATCCCTCATGTTCTCCTCCCTGCCTTCTCCCCTACCCCCCTCTTTCCTCTAACTCCCTCCCCAGTCCCCCATGCTCTGAATTTGCTCAGGAGATCTTGTTCTTTTCCCCTTCTCTGGTGGATGATGTGTGTCTCTCTTAGGGTCCTCCTTGTTTCCCAGCTTCTCTGGGGTTGTGGATTGTAGGCTAGTTATCCTTTGCTCTGTGGCTAATATCCACTTATGAGTGAGTACATACCATGCTCATCTTTATGTGTCTGGGTTATGTCACTCAGGATGTTCTTTTAGTTCCATCTGTTTGCCTGAGAATTTCAAGATGACATTTTTTTTCCTGCTAAGTAGTACTCCATTGTGTAAATGTACCACATTTTCTTTATCCATTCTTCGGTTGAGGTGCATTTAGATTGCTTCTAGGTTCTACTATTATAAATAATGCTGCTATGAACATAGTTGAACAGATGTCGTTGTGCTGTAAATGTGCATCTTTGAGTATATACATAAGAGTGGAATTGCTGGTTCTTGAGGTAGACTGATTCTCATTTTCCTGAGAAACCACCATAGTGATTTTCAAAGTGACTGTACAAGTTTATACTCTCACCAGCAATGGAGGTGTGTTCCCCTTTTATTAACATCCTCTCCAGAATAAACTGTCATTGGTGTTTTTTTATTTTAGCCATTCTGACAAGTGTAAGATGGTATCACAGAGTTGTTTTGATTTGCATTTCCCTGATGGCTAAAGATGTTGAGCAATTCCTTAAGTGTCTTTCAGCCATTTTAGAGTCCTCTATTGAGAATTCTTTATTTAGTTTTGTAGCCAACTTTTTAACTGGATCATTTGGTGTTTTGGTAAGTAGCTTCTTGAGTTCTTTGTATAAATCAGTTCTCTGTCAGATGTGGGGTTGGGGAAGATCTTTTGCCATTCTGTGGGCTGTTGTTTTGTGTTGTTGACTACATCCTTTGCATTACAGAAACGTCTCAGTTTCAGAAGGTCCCATTTATTGTCAATCTCACAGTCTGTGCTACTGGTTCAGGAAGTGGCCTCCTATACCAATTAGTTCAAGAGTACTTCCCACTTTCTCTTCTAAGAGGTTTAGTATGGCTGAATTTATGTTGATGTCTTTGATTGATTTGGACTTAAATTTTGTGCATGGGGGTAAATAAATATTGATCTTTCTGCACTCTTCTACACATCAGCATCCAGTTATGCCATTATCATTTGTTGAAGATGCTTTCTTTTTTTCCATTCTATAATTTCAGCTTCTTTGTCAAAAATAGGTGTTCATAGGTGTGTGGATTAATATCAGGGTTTTCGATTACATTACATTGGTCTACCTATTTGTTTTTGTGCCAATACCGAGGTGTTTTCATTACTATAGCTCTATAGTAGAACTTGAAGTCAGGGATGTGGTGCTTCTGGAAGTTCCTTTATTGCATAGGGTTGTTTTGGCTATCCTGGGTTTTTGAGTATTGTTCTTTTAAGGTCTGATTTTTTTGGAATTAATCTTGTATCCTTCTACTGTTCAGAAGGTTTAAGATTCCCCTGGCAGAGATTTTCTGGTCACTTATGTAAACTATCAATCATGTGCAGTAGTGACAGTTTGACTTCTTCCCTTCTAATTTGTATCCCATTGATCTCCTTTTGTTGTCATGTTGCTCTATGTAGAGCTTTATGAACAATATTGAAGATCTATGGATAAAGTATACAACCTTGTCTTGTTTTAGCGTTATCACAATGAGTTTCTCTCCATTTAGTTTGATGTTGGCTGTTGGTTTGCTGTATATTGCCTTTATTATCTTTAGGTATGTTCCTGTTATCCCTGATTTTCCAAGACTTTTATCATGAAGGGGCTTTGGATTGTGTCAAAGGCTTTTTCGGCATCTATTGAGATGATCATGTGGTTTTTCATTTTCAGTTTTTTTATATAGTGGATTACATTGATGGATTTACATGTGTTGAACCATCCCTGCATCTCTAATATGAAGCTTTCTAGATCATGGTGGAATATTTTTTCTGATGTGTTCTTAAATTAGAATTGCCACTGAGGAAATCCAGAGAATCATTAGGTCATACTTTGAAAACCTGTACTCCACAAAATTAAAAATTTTAAAGGAAATGAACAATTTTCTGAATAGATGTCACTTACCAAATTTAAATCAAGAACACATAAGCAATTTAAATAAACCTATAATTCCTGATGATATAGAAGCAGTCATCAAAATTTTCCCAACTAAAAAAGCCCAGGGCCAGATGGTTTCAATTCAGAATTCTACCAGAAATTCAAAGAAGAAGAAGTAATACCAATACTCCTAATTTTTCCACACAATAGAAGCAGAAAGGTCATGGCCAAACTCTTTTTACAAGAATACAATTACCTTAGTACCAAAAACAATACAAAGACACAACTAAGAAAGAACTACAGACCGATGTCTTCCAGGTTGTATAATTTTAAGTCAACAGTTAAGTACCAAAATTGACATTCCTGTGCATAGTTGCTGGCTTGAAAAAATTATGTGCTTACAATAGACAGACTCAAGGAGAAAGGTTGTATTATAACATATCTATCAGCAATTATGATTTTGTTATACTTTTATAATATATTTTAGATGAAATATATTAGGTGAGATGACCTAAGGATATTCATTAGAAAATATAGCTGTTGAACATGTTTGCTTTTTATTCATATATTTACTTTCTACCCATTAATTTATTTTTAACTTATGTTTTTTTGGGAGGGGGTGAGAAAGTATTTCTCTGTGTAGCTTTGGAGCCTTGTGGTGATAAAGCTTGTCTGAAAATCAGAGGATGGAGCTTGCCAATAGCTAACCATAGATGACTGGAGGTCTGTACAAACAGACAGGAAGTGAGATGGCTGGGTGGAAAGAGGATATAAGTGGGAAGAAATAGGAATTCTTTTACGCTGGGAAGCTAGTGAGGTAAAGGTAGCTTTGGCTTGCTCCTTTTCTCTGATCTCTCAGCATTTTCTTGTATATCTGTCTCAGGGTTTTATTGTTTAGACCAATTAAGAACACCTTTACATTTTTGGCACTCAATGTGGGGCTAAAGGAACCTGTCCTGGCACTCCTTTTGTAGCCCAGGCTGGCATTGAACTTACAGAGATGTACCTGCCTCTGCCTCCTTAGTGCTGGGATTTAAGGCATGTGCCACAACTGCACATTTTACAACTTCTTTAAAGAATGTTCAGGTATCTGATGTGAGTATATAATTCATAACATTCTAAATTAGTGGAAAAATGCAACCAGTGAAATATGGAGAACTGGGAATGCTTCTGATGTTTAATTTTTTAGAAAGAGATTTGGGTGCCAGTGTGATGGCTCAATGGATGATGTTATTTACTGTGCCTACTGTGAAGTCTGTTGATCTAAGTTCAAGTTACAGGAATCTTATGGTAGCAGGAGAAAACTAAGCCCCACATGGTGTACTCTGCCATCTATATGCACATACAGTGTGCCTCCTTGCCATGAACAATTTATTTATTAAATAAATAAATGTAGCAAAGCTTTGTGAGTGATTTAGGGTAACCAAATGTCTAGAGCAGAAAGATGGCCATATGATTATGTCACCTTTATTGAGAGTACAGAAAACATCTTATTATTTTCTGAGAAGAAACACTTTTTGTTTTCTTATTGGACATTGGTCTGAGTTACATTTCTTGACTGCATCTTTTCCAACAGCAACACAAGTGTAGGCAAATACCATTGACCACATGAATACGGTAAATGCAATGCTAATTTATACAAAGGAAAAAGGGTCCAGCATCCCCCTCTCATCACTCTCAACCTCAGTACTGCCCATGACCTGTGGGGGAAGCAAGTTTCTTCTAATAAAGCACTACATATGTGTCTGAAGTCAGTCTCAGTGAGCACAAATACCCAGGAAACCTGAGCACTTGTGTGCTGTTTAATCAAAGGAATCCACTGTTCAAGGGAAGTGTGTATGTACAGCATTGTGCCCACTGCTTCATTTGCTGTCAAAGCCAGGAAACATCACTTCACTTCTATGCCCACAGATTGTGCAGAGGGCAAGTGAACAACTGAGAAGACATGTAGCTGCCTCAGCACAATCCTCCCACTGCCATTGTGGCATCTGTACATACCAATACTGCTATTTATACTTGACTAGGCATCTACCTAGACAACGTACAGTCTTTGTAATGTGTTTGGAGATGTTACATGCTCTATTAACTATCTGGTAATTAATTGCTGAGATCTTAACTTGGCTGCAATTTAAATATCATATAGAAAATATAAAAGAAGGAAGAAGTGGTTATCACATACACAGCATTGTTGATGTAAAAACGAAGAGGGAGTTGTTAAATAGCATTTGCTATTTCTGTCACTGATAACATGATCATAGCTTTATTTAAAAATCTTCCAGCATTCCTTCCATGTTCCTTTTATTCTCAGCAAGTACTGCTGTGCACAGTGGTTGCTTTTCTGGCTGGGTGGCTTGAGATTTCATTCCAGTAAAGTATAAATTGTTAACAGTCTAATCATGGATGGAGTGTTGTAATTTCATATTACCTTTTATCATAAGAAATGTGTTATTACAATACTGTATGGTTCATTGCCAAAGGAAACAGTCAAACAGTCTAATTTTCCTCTTCAAAGTCAACATCAATCAGGTTGGCTGACACGGTTACCCCTATCTTTGCTTATTGATTTATTGGTGAGAGAATCCCAAAGTAGCCTTTGGGTAGTATCAGATTCTAGTTTTAATGAAAATGTGTGTGTTTCTGTGGAAGCAATCGCTGCTCAAGAGCTACAGTCTCTAGGGTTCACAGACCTGGTGGATTTAGGTGAAGTTGCTTTGCTTACTTGCTCCAAGGATGAGAGGAGCCACTGTATTGTTGCCCTCAATTTCTAGGGAAATAATTAAATGAGTGTCTACATAGCACTTTTAATATGTACATTTTAACTTTATGAAGTTATTATATGTATGTGTATATTTATGTGTGTGTGTGTGTCAATTGACTTTACTGAACATTTTGATGGGGTTTTCCAGATGCATACAGATGCAAACACCTCCTTACATTCAAGCAGCACTTATTTTGCACCACTTTCATTTCCTAAGATATCCTCTAATCTCTTTCCTGCCAACTTCTTTGACCCTTGACCCAGAGCACCAATCAAGTTTATGTCAACATAGATTACAGCTGCATTTTCTATAATTTGTTAGAAATAGATCATAGATTATTTATTGTTTTGTATCTGGCCTTTCCCACTGAGGATCATTTATCAAAGCTAATCATCCATGGCTTTGTGCTACATCCAAATTCCATTTTCATTTCAGTATTTCTCTGTGGTCACACACACAGTACATTTGTCTTTTCCCACTTCATTGTCATCTTTGAATGTGCTTATCCATGTCTCATTGTAAGAAAAGTTTTCATTTCTTGTCAGTAAATATCTAGGGTTGGGAATTCTGAGTTATGAGTTCATTTAATTTTATAGGAGACTGCCATTTTCTTTCTAACATAGTGTGTTATTTTACATTTTGCAACAGTCAAGAGTTTATCTGTTGTTCCCTATCTTTACCTGACATGTTATTGAGTCTTCCTCATTTTATCCATCTTAATGGGTAAACAGTACATAGTCATTGTGGTTCGATTATGCATTTTCTAGTCATTGATCATATTGACTGTATCTCCTTGTGCTTGTCATTTGAATATTTTCCTTTTTAAGTACCTGTTTAACTATTTCACCCATTTAAAATTTGATCTATTGAGCATATTGCCGGGGGTGGGTGGGTGGTGCAGTGAGTAGAAAGGGAACTGGGAGAAAGAGAAGGGGAGGAAAAGGAAAGAGGAACATGTGGGACCAGGAAGATTGAGTCGGGGGACAAATAGGCAAGAACAAAGAAAGAGATACTTTAATAGAAGGAGCCATTATAGGTATGAAGAGAAAACTGACTCTAGAGAAATGTCCAGAGACCTACAAGGATGACCCCAGCTAACAATCTGGGCAATAGTGGAGAGGCAACCTTAAATGCCCTTCCCTGATAATGAGATTGTTAGCTAACTTAGATGACATCATAGAGCCCTCATCTAGTAGCTGATGGAAACAGAAGCAGACACCCACAGCTAAACTCTGAGCCGAACTCCCAGAATCCAGTTGCAGAGAGGGAGAAGTGATAAGAAAAGGAGTCAAGACCAGGCTATAGAAACCCACAGAGACAGCTGATCAGAACAAGGGGGAGCTCATGGAACCCCAGACTGATAGCTGATAGCATTAGACTGACAGACCCAGTGAACATGGGTTTCAGTTAGAAACTCGTGCAGTCTAAGGGTCCTCAGACAGTAGAACAGGATGTGTCCCTGGTGTGTGAAAGGACTTTGGGGGCACATTCCCCATGGAGGGATACTCCCTTAGCCTAGAGGCAGGAGGGAGGGCCTAGTCTCTACTCGAAATAACTTGACAGATTTAGTTGATCTTCCTGGAAGGCATCACCCTCCCTGTAGAGTCAGGGGTGGAATGGGAGGTGGGTCAGGGGGCATGGGAGGGAGGGATGGAGAGGGAACTATGATTGAGATGTAAAATAAGAAGAAATTATATATATATATATATATATATATAATTTTGTTTGCTTTCTTGTTAAAATTTTAAAACATTTTTATTTATTCCTTTCTCATACAATACACCTCAACCAGAGAACCACAATTTCACTTTTCCCAATTAAACCCCAACCTACCCTAGCCCTAGATTCACTCCTCTATTTCCATTCAGAAAAGAGCCAGTCTCCTAGGGATATCAACTAAATACAGCATCACAAGTTATAAGACTAGGGACAAGACATCATATCAAGGCTGGGTGAGTTTTCTTTCTTACTAAGATAAAAAAGTTCATCCATTTTATAAACCAGTGCATTGAATATATATAGTTATTATTTATCCATTACTTTTTAATTTTAAAAACTAAGATGTGAAGATTTTTTCTTTTTGATAAAATTTATCAAATTTATCATTTATGACTTCAATCCTTCTTTATTTTGCCTATTTTGATATTGTGAGGAATTTCCTCCTCCCCTTCCCCAAAGTGTTAGAACTTCTGTTTTGTACTGTTTCTCTCTTAGAAAATGTTTGTGCTCACTGTGAATCAGAGATTTGCATCTGTTTATTTTCCCTGAAATGGCTAATTATTTGTCTGTCTCATTGCTGGGAGATATACCCCACAGAAGGGACTTGAGACAGCAACGGTTTATCTTGGCTCTCAGTCTGAGGAGAGACAGTCTGTCATTGCCAATGAGACAAGGCAGCAGGAGTGTGAAGTGGCTCCTCACATAGCTTCTAGAGTCATAAAGCAGGGACAACGGTGCTGTTCTGCTCGCTTTCTCCTGTGTATTAGTCTGAGATGTGCCATTCATGTTCACATTTACATTCATTTACACCCAGTTACAGTCAGAGGTGTTTAGTTAAGCATCACATCCAGTTGTGTTCTAGTACCATATGTTGAAAAGATTTTCCCTTCATTGTTTTGTCTGTTCTAACAGCTGGCCTCCACATTCTTACCTTTACTGTAAATATTTTTGGTTTTAGTTTTGAACTTACTGCATCTTTGAACTTAAAGTACATTCTTTTTTAAAGGCAAAATTGCAATAAGACCAGTTCTATAATACTTGCCTTTTAATTTGAATATTTTATGTGACAATTAAAATAAAAATAATATGTAACAAAATTTTTAAAAACCAAAAATTAAAGAACTTGGGTATATATTGTAAAGTAAGGTCTGTAAGAGAAGATCTATAAGCTATTGTTGAGAAAAATACAATTATGGAAATAAATATAAAAATATAGTTTATTCATGTAATAAAATTGAGCAGAAGTGTGTGTGTGTGTGTCTGTCTGTGTGTGTGTGTGTGTGTGTGTGTGTGAATGTATATGTGAGCAACAATTTCAAAATTGACATTTTTAACCTCATTGTTTTAGTTAGGGTTACTATTGTGTTGAAACACCATGACCAAAAACAACTTGGGAAAGACAGGATTTATTTGGCTCATATTTCCATATCATTGTTTACCATTAAAGGAAGTCAGGAAAGGAACTGAGACAGAGCAGGAACCTGAAGGCAGGAGCTGTTGTGGAAGTGAGCTACTTACTGGCTTGCTGCACATGGCTTGCTCTGCTTCTTTTCCTATAGAACCCAAAATCACCAACACAGGGATGGCCCCGCACAGTCGTTAAACTTACTTCTGAAATTTCACAAACCGGCCTCCATTGTATAGATTTACCTCAATATTCTTACCTTCCAAGCTAAAAAACAGCTCACCCAACTCTCAGCACTCAATGGGGTTTTCAAGCCCAAAGTGCCAAAGCCCAACCAACATGGTCATATCTGTCACAGCAATACCCAACTACCCTGATATCAAATTCTGACATAATTAAGGTTACTATTGCCATAAAAGAAATGTCATAACCAAATACAACTCGAGCATGAAAGGGTTTATTTGGCTTACACCCTCTTAGAAACAACATCCCACTATCATATGGCAGGTATGTAGTGGCTTTGGAATTTGGACACTGGTTTTTCAGATTTGTAGGGCCATGATATTCCCAGTGCATAGCATTACATTTCAGCATCTCACCCTCATTCCTCATATGGCCTACTTATATCTTCTTGAGTGAAATATGGAGTCAAATCAGTTGGTTTGGGTCAAATAAGTGCTTTGGCCAAATTCCTTTCCAAGGCCCTATGCTTTCAGATAAATGGAATAACAACATTCTCAAGTCTCCATTATACTCTAAGCTTTTTTATATTAGCATTTGGCAGGATCCCAGCCCCCACAGAGTCATTGATGAGGAGATTAAGAATCACACCAACAGACATGAGAAAGGTAAGTAATGTGTGTAACTTGAGCACATTGTGTTGTCTGCCTCCACACAGAACAGTATGCAGCCTTCCTAGCAGGTTTGACTAATATATTAAGATGGCTGGATGAGCTGAAGAAATGGCCTCTGACTGTGAAACTAATATGGAGGGATGTAAGCGAAACAGTAGCAAAAAAAATGACAGCTCTAAAAATGAGAGGGAAAACAGAAGAAAATTAAATTTCACAGCAAAACATGAGGAGTAGATGAGCAGAGCCATATGAGATAGAGGAGACATTTCAGGTTAGACTAAGAACTCTTTACAGAGGGATAATTAGTGGTTTAAGAAAAACCCAGACTGACAAAAGTGTGGTAAGGGTTCATATCTCTGAGACCAAATCAATTCTGAACTGTAGAGTGAAGGATTTAGTTGCACAGGGAGAAGCTTGTGCTTCCTATGGAAATAAGCTGACAGTCCTTTATTTTCTACCCCCAAAGTAGTATCTGACTCATTCATAACAACCTCTGCAAGATTTGAGGACAAGGAAATGCTTCTGAATGTATGGTTTGTGGAGAACAATCCATCATAAGATGTTTATAAAATGAGGACTGCACTGAGCTACTCTGATAAGAAGTTCCAGAATTGTTGCAGCAGACAGAGGTGAATGCCCAAGATCTGACCCTATAATGAGTCATCTTAAAGATGCCTTGAGGATGAGGAACCAGATGGTTTTTAGCCTTCATTCTATACCTCTCTCCTTTCACTATTCCAGGGAACCTATCCATTGCAATGCTGGCTGTTATCCACATTCCTATGACTCCCATACAGTATCAGAATAAGTATATCAATTCATGATGAAGACTGCACTACTGAACTCTTTCTGGTTGTTTTTTTTAATTATTATTATTATTATTATTTTGAGACAGGATTTCTCTGTGTAGCACTGTAGACCAGGCTAGCCTCAAACTCACAGAGATTTGCATGGTCCTGCCTCCAGAGTGCTGGGATTAAAGGCATGTGTCACCACTGCCTGACAAAGACTGCACTTTTAAGATTGTCTAACTTTGAATGCCAGTGTGAGACTTCAAGCAAATGTGACTTTAGCTGCCAAATCTGAAAATTGAAAGAACCATATAAGCTAAACTAATGGTGACATTATGCAGATTAAATAACTAGACATTTAAGAACTTTATAATACTATTCAACATATACCATGCACTCAATAAATGATTCTTGCACTCAATAAATGATTCTTGCTGCATGTCTACCAAGAGGTTGTTCTTTTTTTTCCTGAGAGGAATATATGTGAATCTGTTTGTACTTTGCACATCTCATTTAATACCAAAGAGAGCCCTCAAATTCACATGGCTGAGGACATAGCCTGACTTACTCTTAAGATATGTTCTCACTTAGTTCTCCTGTTGACTGTATCTCCAGT
This sequence comes from Phodopus roborovskii, assembly GCF_943737965.1. Taxonomy (NCBI): domain Eukaryota; kingdom Metazoa; phylum Chordata; class Mammalia; order Rodentia; family Cricetidae; genus Phodopus; species Phodopus roborovskii. The sequence continues at coordinate 30,102,175 of NW_026126416.1, read as the reverse complement.
ATGCTTATCAGTGTATGTATCCACACATATAATGACAATGTAAGAATTTAATTGTGAGTTGTGCATTAATATCTTAAGCTCCAGCAGAATGCAATTGTGAATTGGAGAGGAAAATGTAGCATGAAAGTCAGGTTCAATTGTTGACATTTCTTGAGCGTTGCTTTCCTTTATTTACAAAGCATAAAGTTTAGAGGAGGCAGATTGTCCTACCCTGATCCTTTATTGCTTTTGAACATCTTCTAACCTTACCTTTTTTTGCCCTCCCCTCTTTACACCAAAACAGAACAACAGTGTGTCACAGAGAGAAAACAGCTCTTTCTCTTTCATGAAGCAATCTGAACATCCCTTGGCTTTTATACCATTGAAAAGGAGAGATGACATACATTGGAAAGATGCCTGAAAGAGTCAGTCACTTTTTTTTTTATGGGAGAAGAAGAGGGGTAGGCATTGAAAGATGTGACAGAAAACATCTGAAAGAAGAGAATATCCAGGTAACAGACGTGACAGGTAATGAAGGTTCAAGGCAGCAGAAGTCATGGAAAGGGATCAACATTGCTTGCATAGTCACTCAACAAAAATGTCAACAAGCCAAAGCTAGCAGAGATATAATCAAAGTATGTAATTGACGTCATTGAGGCAGTCTAGCCCACCCTATCATGGCTATTAGCACTTATTTACAGGGGAGGTAGAATAAAACATGAAAGATAAGAATTACAAGGGAATGAGACTGTAGAGATTGTATATGAAAATATAACAGGATTTTAGACAAAAATAATTCCTAAATTAAGCTTCTTTTTAAAATGTCAGTTGTCTAACCAGCTGGCTTTTTATTTAATGGTTTATTTTTTTTAAATCTACTCTCTTATTCAACATTTAGAAATGCAGGATTTTCCTTTTAAATGACTAATTTGCTCTTTTTTATAAAGTGAATGATAGCTGGAGCTGGTGCCCCACACAAATGGAAACACACTATAACTGACATAGAGAAGCAGGAAGTATAACCCCTGCTTTCAGACATGGCACTGTCTGCAGAAGAGACACAGGTGTGTGACACTGTTCCTAAGCAGATGTGAGCAAGGGTCTCCTGAGCCCAGACAGAAACTGATGAGACAGAACAAAGTACAGATAGCATCAAAGCCCAACACTTTGAACTACTGTGTTTTATTTTGGTTACTTACAGGAGCATGAGTGCTGGCTTACCTACAGGAACATGGATGAACAGAAATGATGCAGAGATAGCAGCATCACCAAAGGCCTACTCCTGTGCAGGTGAGGGCTCACAGAAGCTAGACCTAGCATACCCTATGTAGTCTGCAGACAGTTCAGCCAGGAAGTGTCCTTTCCAGGTGACTCTCTTCCGGGCAGGTTGGCCTATCTGAGTCTTCTAGGAAGTTTGGTTGGTCTTTCTCTGCCTCCTCTGGGATGCTGGACATCTGTTCCAATACTCTTGGGAAAGAAGAAGCCTGGTGAATCTGGGCACTTTCAGGGACTTCCTGAAGCTATTTTGATTTGTTTAATTCCTGTCCTAAAGGAGGTTTGTGTGTTATTTTCTCAGTAGAACCTCCTGTTGTTTTACCTCCCTGTATACAACCCATCTTAAGATGTTTTCCCTTCTTCTGAGATGGAAGAATTTTATGAAAGAGTATAATCACTGAGGGAACAGTACAAAACCAGGACTATTGGGACTTAAAAGCAGAAGGTTGGAGCAAGTTCACTGGACTCCTACGTCCCAGTTCAAGAGTGCTTGTTTCCCTTCCTTCTAGTCTGTTATATTACAGATAGCAACTGAGGTCTTAATCTTTTCTAATTATATCACTTCTACCTTCATTTTCCTTCCCTCTCCTATATCACATCTTTGCTCCCTCTAAAATTCAAGGTTTCTTTTTTCTTTAATTATTGTTGCTACAGGTACGTATAAACACATAAGTATGTACATAGGATCTACTGAATCCGTTTGTTATTATTTATTCTTAATGTAGCATGACTTTAATAGGTTTCTCAGTGAAAAGGAAGCTTGAGGCAAAATATCCCAAAACAAGTAAGTAATATAGTTGGTGAAATTTGGGAAAATATTCATTCCTAAATGTCTGAAAATAATTTAAAATTCTCGAAATTTAAACAAGTTTTTATTACCTAGAAATCTTTTCTCCCTCAAAGCCCTCTGAAATATGTTAATGTATAAGAACACACGTGTTATTCTTTTCATGTTCAGGATTAAAATCAGAGCCCATATTGCAGATAACTACAGGTCTGTGCATGTGTGCAATGCTCCTGTCAAGAATGCTCACAGGGAAGGGGAAGCCAGGCAGGTGAGGGTTTTGATTTTTCCAATGTAATCAAATGAAATGCTTTATGTGTGCAACTAAAGTTCAGATTGCTAGTCTAATCTATCAGTAAATGTCTGTGTGCCTACCGCTAACACATCTAGATACCATGCACACCAGTGGGTAGACTGCACTTTCCACTTATTCCAACTGACTTATAAAGGAACCATTACAATAGCTCTAAAAAGGGACATTATAAACTTAAGAGATAAGTAAGGCACAGTAGAGTAAGTAGGGAAGCAAAGTAGAAAGGAAGCAATCTTAACTGGAAAAGCCAGTGGTGGCCCACAGAGAAGTTTCTACTTAAGACGAGTTCCAGGGAAAACTGAGCCCAGGAAAAGAAACAACAGGATAGAAATAAATCTAGCAGATTGGGGGATAATAGTGGAAAATTAAACACTTGATAAAAGGCTTATATCTAAAACCTAATGAGTAACTAAACTCTGTACCAAGAAAACAAATAACCCAGTTAAAAATGGGCAAATAATCAGAACAGACATTTCTCATTTGAAGAGATAGGAAAGGCTACTACACATAGGAACACTCAATGCCCCTAATTATCAGGGCAATGCAAATGAAAACCATAAGGAGATATCATCTCACAAGTGTTAGAGTGGTCAGTCTCCAAAGCATGTGTTGTCCTAGGAAAGAGTTCCTGGGGCACTGTTTGTAGAGGTGTAAATGAGTGACAGTGTTGAAAGCAGCGTGGAGATCTTCAAATACCTCAACATGGAACTACCATTGTTATCCAGCAATCCCACTTCTAAGAATATAGCCAAAGACTATGAGACCAGCCTGGGCAAGCAGTCACAAACCTGCCTGCAATCCCAGCACTTGAAGGCAGGAGGAGCATTAGTCAGCCTGGTCTTCCTGGAGATGTCTTAGGGAGAAAGAGCTACATAGTCAGACTCTTTTTCACAGAAACAAAACAAAACAAATATTTTGGAGAAATGTCTTCACTTTTATAATTGATGCAAACTTCACAATAGCTAAATGAATGTGTATGTGTGATACACACACACACACACACACACACACACACACACACACACACACACACACACATATATATATATATATATATATATATATATATATATATCTTTTGTAACAGCAGTGGTAGGACTGCAGAGCATTATGCTGAATAAAATAAGCCAGGCACTAAGAACAAATACTATTGTCTCATTTACACCTGCAACCTAAAATGTTCCTTTTATAAAAACAGAAAGTGACAACTAGAGCTTGTTCTGAGTGGAGGCAGGATGATCATTGTTGCTTCCCTGTCTGGGGTGAGTAGTTCCTTTTTGACATTTCCACTGGGAGACTGTCACAGTATTCAAGCAGACAAGTCCCTGGGCATAAATGACCTTATTGCTGTAGGAAGACCACATTAACTGGAGTTGGCATCATTCCATGGCTTTTGGTCTTGGGCTGAGCAGAAAGGAGAAAGTGAGCCGCCGATCACTAACATTTGTAACTCTTGGCCTCCTGACTGTGAATACAAATTTGACCAGCTATCTCAGGCCCTCCTGTTATAAATTCTCCTCTGTGGTGAAATGTGCCTTCAAACCTTGAGCCAAAATACGCCTTTCCTTCTTTCAGTTGCTTTATTTTTCCAGGACATTTTATTACAGCAACAGGAAAATAATAGCTAATCCTGAGCATTCGGTTACTTCTTCCTGAATCCTATTTATTTTAGTTTTAATTTCTTTTAATGATAATTTTTTATTTAAATTTGAAACAAGTCTGTTTTACATATCAATCCCAGTTCCCTCACCCTCCCCTCCTCCCCCATCCCTGAACTCCTGAAATCCAGTTGCAGAGAGGGAGGAATGATGGGCAAGTCAAGACCAGGCTGGAGAAATCCACAGAAACAGCTGACCTGAACAAGGGGAGCTCATGAACCCCAGTGTGATAGCTGGAAACCAGCATAGGACCCACCCAGACCCCCTGAACATGGGTGTTAGTTGGGAGGACTGAGCAGTGTTCGGGGCCTCTGGTAGTGGATCAGTATTTATCCCTAGTGTACGAATGGATTTTGGGAGCCCATTCCACATACAGCGATATTCCCTCAGTGGAGACACATGGGAGAGGGCCTAGGCCCTGCTCCAAATGATATGACAGACTTTGAAGATCCCCATGGAAGGCCTCACCCTCCCTGGGGAGCAGAAAGGGAATGGGATGGGGGTTTGGAGGGGGACAGGGGACAACAGGAGGGTTAGGGAACTGGGACTGACATGTAAAACAAGCTTGCTTCAAATTTAAATAAAAAGTACCAAAATCAATCAATCAATCAATCAATAAATAAATAAATAAATGAAATTAAAAAAAATAAAAATAAAAATTCCTGAGTTCTTTTATAAAGGTTGGAATTAGGCCCAGAGCAATGACTCTGAAGTTCCCCACACTTGCTACTTATTTAGAGAGACCAGCTTTGCTTCTCAGTGCCCACATGCCCAGATGGTGGCTCAGCAACACCTGGAATTCCTCTTCCAGGGTGTCTGACACTTTTCTCTGGACCCCAAACCAGGCACATAGCTAGTGTAGGTACTCACGCAGACACATACAATAATTCAATTATTTACTGAAAGACTGAAATTAAATGTCTGTTTCCAAGTGAGTGTTTATGGAAACCCATGAAAGACTGTATTACGTGTAACTTTTATGATGTTAGAAATCAACATACGAAATTTGCCCTGTGTCCAAATCAGGAAGAGAGATTCCTATTAAAATCCCTACTTGAGAATCAGCTCGAAATACCTACAGTAAGTGGGCAGGGTTTCTCAGGACAGACTTAACTATGATGAGGAGCTTTTGTGAGCAGTCCTACTCAGAAGGAGAGGAGAAGAAAAGGCCCGCATATCTCCCTGTTTCTTCTTCAAGATTCAGTGATGAGACTGAAGTGAATGAGGTGTGGAGGGAGATGGCATTCAGGCTGCCATCTTGAAGGTGTCTACAGAAAGAGGGGTCTTAGAGAGGAAGAAAGCTGCTGTCAAACTACAAACAAAATTCCTCAGGAGTAGGTCTACATCCTGCCTGCCTGCTTTTCCAACTCATGCACCACATGTATTCAGCAAGAACCTGGTACTCACACCATTTACCTACAGCTCCAGGTAAGGGCTTACTGCCCTCATGTTGCCAACATGTCCTCTTAGTGACTTCCACAAGAACAGCCAGTCATTTGAGGCCAGAGTTCCTCATTCCTTTGCTGCAAGGCCAGTCCTTTCAGGCTGTGTTCCTTGGAGCAAAGACAGCTTTGTTGCAATTTTTTTTTTAAAGCACTGTAAGGAAATGAACATTATTGCTGACTTTTTGGATCCAAATATACTCTACATTTTGAATGGAAATTGATGACAATTCTATTTTGAGCTGAGAATTCATTTCCGAGCCCTACAAAAGTGACACTTTTGGATTCACTTTACATGGAACCAAAGGAATTGTCCTTAGTATTTGCAAGCTGTTTCTTTGTATCCACGGAGATGAAAACTACTTGGAAGCCAGGAATGTCATTTTACATTTCCAGAGCTTGCTTTCTCCACCTGTGAGGTAGGAAAAGTGAGTGTGTTGATTTACTGCTAACACATTACAACAGTCTCTTCCCAGGGAGAAGATTCCAACAGAAGTGGCTAGTATATAGACAATTTGGTAAACGTTTTATGTGAAGTCAAGTTTCAAAGGCATTAACCACTTTAAGGAACCTCTACAGATGTTTGTTAAAAAAAAGAAAAAAAAAAAAAAAGGCTATCCATAGGGTCCTTAGATAATTCCAAATGACCAAAAGTGACACCTGATATGTAAGAGCAGAAAGCAGCTTTATTCTTGAGAAAAATTAGATTTCTGGGGCCCTCCAAAAATGGCTTTGACCTCCCTCCTCCCACCCGCCCTGGTGCCCTGGGAGGGTAAAGCAGCCCCTTTTAAGCCTGTTTCCTGTTTAGGGGAATTCCAGCTGTGGTTCAGTGTAGAGAGCCACCAGTGCCATTCCTGATGGCAACGGTTTCCTGTCCATAAGCCAGCAAGGCGGTTGTTTTTGACAATGCTCATGCGCAATCCATGTCATGGGGTGACCACCATGATCGTTACGAGCGTTGAGGGCTGCACCTGTCAGTTTAGGACACGACTCCCTAAAGCATATATAAGCAGTGCCTTTTTCCTCCTTTGGGGTCTTCCCTCAACTTGCTGTAATGAGCCAGGCAATAAACATAGCTGCAGAAGAATCCTGTTGTTGAGCATCGTTCTTGCAGGCAAGGCGATAGTGCTCGACAGTTAAAGTGTACTTTGAAGTGATTGGGTATAGACTCTTACTGATATAGGAATCATTTTATGATTGGCTCATGACATCTGGTCAGGAATTGTGGTTGGGGGTTGTCATGGGTCTGTCTGCTGTGTCAGGAGTCTCTGTCTGACTGAAAATAGCAAGAACAGTTCCTGCTTGTGGCTGGATAGCACCCTGATTGGCTACCACACTGGATACACTACCAGAGGGTCTGGTTGAAGCCAGACATGAGTAAACATAGGATGGTAGGGTAATCATATGGGGTAGAGGTCTTAACAAACTGGCCCCTGGAAGAAACAGCTGGCCTTGGTCCCTTCACTATCCTTTTACATTTTTAAAATCAGTCCTTGTTAAAAACAATTGGCTTTCCCGGCCTTGGTGGCACTCACCTTTAATCCCAGCACTAGGGAAGCAAAGGCAGGAGAATCTCTGTGAGTTCGAGGCCAGGCTGATGAACAGAGCTAGTTCCAGGACAGGCTCCAAAACAACACAGAGAAACCTGTCTCAAAATGGAAAAAAAAAAAAAAAAAAAAAAAAGATACCAACTTTGAAGTTACTTTAACAGGAAGTAATTAATCTGTAATGTGGCTTCTTCAAAAAGATGTATCTGTATTTATGAAATATTTCTGATACCTATGTAAATTTCCTGGTTAGTTTCAGGTGAGGGTTCATCCCAGTGGGATTGTTCAATGGGCAAATATGTTTTCAACCAGGTGGGTACTCAGAACCCACATAAAGAAGGAAAATACTGACTCTTGAAAGTTGTTCTCTGATCTCTAACTATGGTATATGCACACATAGAAGAACCTGATAAAATATGTACGTTCAAAGGTAGTTTAGGATCTCCATATTTTTTTTTTATTTCAGAAATGAGCTATTCTGCATGTTCTTTCAATAGAAAGCTAATCATTTCAGTCGTCTAAAATCGTTTGTACAATTGTAAAGAACACATCTGTCAAAAAGGCAAAACATGCTCTGCTTTCCAGGCATGAAGTGAAAGCATTTCATGTTGCTGGCCAGATCCTCAGAAACAGGAGGGGCCCTTTACATGCAGCATGTGGCTTTGCCTCTTCCAAGTAACCCTTTATTATAAAGATGCCCAGTGTGGGAAAGAAAAGCCTGTGGTTATTTCTGCAATTGTACAGTAGCAATTACCTACTGAATCCAAAGAGGTTTATTTCTGTACACTCTCATTTCATGATAATCAGATTTGGACACGTGATTGATTCCACTATTCTGCAAATCCTTTAGCTGTGTTACTAGGTGGGAGTTATGACTAACCTTGACTTTACCCAAACCATGGTAGCTAACTGCTTCAAGAGAATTCACCCCTCCCAAAGCAACTTAGGAAGTAGATGACAGCTATTTTAAATACAAAGACAGCTCAGTGGGTACACTCTTGGAGGTGCTCTTGGAGTTTGGGTTTAATAGAAAGACTTTGCAGCTGTTATGATGTCCTACTGTGTATCACAATTACTGTTTTAGTTTCTTGAATGCCTTACTGAATTAGGATGAATGTCACTGGGCCTGAGTGTAACTCAGTCTTTGTGAGAGGTCCTGGGTCCAATCCTTAGCACTGAAAACAAACAAACACCAGAGTTAATGTCTCCATATGATTGTACTTTATACTGTATTTCCAGTACCTATATTTTAAATTTGAACTTTAGGCTCCCTGTGGACATATTTCCTATTTATGACATGTGAAGCTGGTGCATTTATTGCCTGTTGACTTCTATTTGTTCCATGATACTAACACTGTGCTTGTGTGCTTAGTTTTCTCTTTGTAGCCATATCTGGAAAAAGTTGTCATTAAGGCCAGCAACCAAGTGTTCAGACCATTATTTAGTTCATGTTGTTGTGTATAGAACATTTTTCAGCAGGAGTATTTAGAACACACATATACACACAGATGAAGGGACCCCAGCCACAGAAACTCTTTTATGAGAAGAGAGCATGGTATAAACACAGAAATGGATAGGGTAGAAAGGGGAAAAATACGCCCCCAAGTCAATTAGCAAAATCAAAATGGAAAGTGAAGGATAAAAGTCAGTCACAGTGAAGAAAATTGAAGTACCCAGACTGTAGATTCAAGGTCAGACTGGATTGCACAGCAAGATCCTGAAGAAAACAAAAACTGATGAGGGCTCAGCGATGCCTGGTTAGAAGTGCTTTCTGTGAAAGCATAAGGGCCTGAGTTTGATCCCAGCACACACTTGAAAGGCCAAAGGTAGTGGTGGCTAGTGTCTGTAGTCCCAGAGCTGGGAGTCAGAGACAGGAGGACTTTGGGTCTCATGGGCCAGTCTAGTCAATTCAGCAAAAGCAGCTTTTTCAAAAATAAGTAAAACATAGTTGAGGAAGACATTTGAAGTTGACTATTGGCCTCCAAATGTGTGCACATATGGAAAACACACATGTGCATGTACAGGCACACTTGCACTTTCATCACATGTGCCAGACACAAGTATGTATACCACATACACAAATAAATTTTTAAAAAGGCAGAGAATATTGGAAGAACACACCCAAAACTATCCTCTAGCTTTTTCATGAACATGTACACAAGACATATGCATGTGTGCATGGGCACACACATGCATGCACATACACAAGCATGCATGTGCGCACGTGTGTGCACACACACACACAGAGAGATAGAGATAGAGATAGAGAGAGAGAGAAGAAAATAAGTTAGTTTTAATAAATTTTATTCCTGTAATGTCTTACATGTGTTGGATCACTACAGTTTGAAGAATAATTTACCAATTAAAAATTAGTTTCTTATGACAAACAGCTGTCACCTTCGGTAGAAGGGGTTGCTTCAGAATTCCAATTCAGAGTACACAGGAAATGATAAACCAGAATTTCAAAAGGCATCTCTTAAAACCCTGTGAGGTTGAATAGTTCTTACTCTCTTGCATTCTGAACAAGATAGAGATATCACTCTAGGCAGCAACTGAAGTCTGTTTCCATGTGGCCCATCCTCATGCCTTCAAAGCAGTATTCTGTGTAATAACCTTACCCTGTTATGATTTGGCCATCACCAGTCACTCTTCATTTTAGTCCTGTTGCAGAAAATGGTATCAATAACAGATTGAAGCCTAAACAGAAAGGAGATTCTTGGTAGGTTAAATCAAGTAGCATTTGGCCAAAACTCTCAGTAATGGAGTTTCTGGAGCTTTCCAAGGTCAACAGGAAGTCCTAGGGAAATTCTTTTCTTTCCTTTACAAAGATGTTGCTCCTTTAGCCTGTGCCTAATAGAAAGCACTTATAACATCAAATTATTGAAAACAAAAATTTTCATTGGCCAACTGAAATTATGATTAAAATTGCAAAATGCTTCTGTGTAAATAGGGCCAGCCTTTCAAGGGACTGATCTGGAGAGGACAGACACATCATGATTTGGATTTGATGAGTAATTTTCCTGGGTCATGTGACACCAAACATATCATCCAACACAGACCTTCCTCTGATTTCCACTTAAGTCTAATGGTTGAATAATCATGGCTCATAAGTTTATCTCTGATACCAGTCCCAGCAGACAGTTTATTAGCAGATTCTGCAGGCTGCAGGGCTGTCATCTGTGGTTATAGCGATTGTCTGTTTTAAATACCACAGCTGTTGGTGTTTTTATTTATTTATTCATGATTTCATTCCTGCCTCTCCCACATTTCTGATGCTCAAAGGCAGGCTATTTTCCTGTTCCTTTTGAATTGTGAAAGGACGCTGTGACAGCCTCTAGCCTGGCCTGTGGAGTGTCACACTGGGTCCCATGGTATTGAACAAAAAGCCATGTCTTCCTTAGTCAGGCAGAGCTCTTTATGAGAGCAGAGCCTGCTGTCGGGCCCATTCTCCAGCAGTGAGTGGCAGGCATGAATGAGATCCTATCAGGGCTCAGCGCCAATAAGACCTCTCTTCATGTGTTTCTTGGCCATGAGAGTAGAAGCCCTATGAGAAATGCAAATGCCCAGGCCTCCACTCTGCTCCACAGCAAGGCAGCACTGTGAATAGACATAGGAAGCACTGTCATGGGCAGTTTCTAAATTCAGCTGAGGAGAGAGTTACTCACAATGCATAGCATCTTCATTGAGTTGGAGGGGGATAAGATTTTATTGAGCAGATGGCATTATTTCATTTGTCTTCAGAAAGGCATGGTGACTCAGGGTAGATATGGGACATAAAAATAAAATCCAGGATGGAAGCAAACATTCTTAGTCTCCTGACTTCTGATTCAGCTCCATCATGCATCTTGTGGTCTTGTAATTTCAGCATAATCTGGAATTAGGTAGGAGCTGTTGCTTTAGCTGTTGCTACAGCCAGACAGCTGACTTGGGAAACCTGGACATGTCCTGACTACCAAAATCCTCTCTTCTCACCCATGGAAATATACCCTGCTCCCAATATTCCCTTCCGGAAATGATGAGAGAGGGATGATGTCTTAAACTTCATAATTTAAGATCATGCCCTAGACTTAAGGTAACACGGTGAAAATGAAAGAAAAAAAATCAGTTAGAAAAGCAAATAGCTAATCTCAGTTATTTCCTATGGGAGGACTTGGACCCATGGCAAGAAAGGAGAAGTATAAGAATTATGGCTATGGAAATAAAGGTGCTTGCCATGCAAGCCTGGTCACCTGAGCTAAATCACTAGAACCTATGTGAAGGTAGAAAGACAGAAGTTACTGCACAAGTTGTCCTCTGACCTCTGTAGTTGTACCATTGAATACATCCCCACTCCTGTCAACAAAGAAGAGAAACTAGTGTTACCTCACTCTTTTCTTAGTTTCTCCAGATGATCTACCAGTTGCTTTCTCCGGTCAGAGGAAGGCATACTCTGTGGAGAACCAGTCCTCATCACTGCTATCAGACCTTTTGCCTCCTCTATTCTTTAGTGAGTGCATTGGTCAAGTAGCAGTGAGAGCAACATGCTAGATACTGGGGGCAGCTGTGACTCTGGAGGATTGTAGTTTTACTGATGCTTTGTTAATATCTTTCTCAAAGCAACAGAATGATAGCATTATAAGCAGAGACAAATCCACATGCCTACCCTAGACACCCTGAAGTTTGGTTGAAATCAGATGACAGTATGCTTTATGAGCAAGTGAAGTGCCCTTCACAGCATCTGGGATAAACCAGTTCAACATCAGCAATACTTTTTTTCTTCATTTATACTGGTTATTGCCTTGCAGATTCTGCCCTCTTCCAAAGCTCTAAGGGATTATAGGCTGTGTGTTGATGTGGTAACCTAAAGCCAGAACAGTCTTATTGTTACCATCATATAAATGTCACATACATACAAACACATGCACACACACATACATACACAAAGACACATATACATACATAAAAACCACACCACTCACATAGATGCACATATACACACACAGACATACATACAAAAGACACACATACACTCCATTCACATAAGTACTCACACCTACATCTGCAAAGACATATATGCACATATACATACTCACACAGACATACATAAAGACACATATATAGACACTCATACACACAAAAATACTAGTAATATGTATGTACATATATACTCACACAGACAAACATGTATATACATATACACAGAGACATGCACATACATTCACACATACATATGTAAATATACAGATAAATACACATACATATACATACCATACATACATACACCAAACACAGTGGTACATACACACATAGACACTCACGCACACACTGATCCATACATGTAAATATGGAAAAACATACAATAATAGGCACATCACATTCATTTACTCAGGTACACACATACACACTCCAATGCACATTACACTCAGAGATGCACATCTTCATACACAGAGGCACACACACATTTAAGCACATAAACAGGGAAACACACATATACAAACATTGTTAATGCAACAAATATGGGTGTTGCTGTACTCACAAATGCTTGTATTTGAAACTCAATGCTGCTTGCTTGCTAATGAATCATGACAACATTTATACATTCAAACTATTTGTTGAATCAAATATCTAATTATGCTTTCACTTTATTATATTCTGTCTCTAACTAATTTTCATCAAGGAAACATCGAGGCAGCCACCCCTTAAAGACCTCTGCATTTGCTGCAACCACCAGGAAACTTGGTGTGTACATGGCAGCCAAAGTGAGCTCTGAAAATTGAAGCCAAACAAACAACTCTGGATCAAGGGTATGCTGGGACTCTGCATGTCCTAGAGGAAAGCTCTCTGTAAAGACTCACCAGGAACCATGCAGCACAGCTGCCCCACACTGTGTCTACTGCTTTTTCTTTCTTCAGATTGCTATAGTGACCTTGATCTCTGCACTGACCTTAGGACATATCAAACAATCTTGCACTTTAGGGTGGGCACCCCATTTCTCTGTTTACAGTCCTTTATGGTCAGATTCTACATGGCCTAAATCATTAGTTCTTTGAAGTCTCTGGGGAAATCACTCCTCACATAACTACCATGCTTAATACTGAGGCCCCTTCCCCCTTCCAATCCCTCTTCTTCTGACTCTGCCTTTCTTTTCAGACTTATTTCATGCCATTGTAGTCTGCTATAATTAGGATGTAAATTCTAAGAGAACAAAATAATCAGTCTCTTATTGATTTCACAACTTACAGGTAATGCTCAGAAATCCTTGGTAAATAAGCAAGCATCTATTATGTACCAAAACCTATTATGTTCCTTAAATTGCCAAGATATGCATACTTTCTTATAGTTTAGTCAGAGAAATATGCAAACAACAGGAAAATAAAGCCAGCATATAAACAAACATGGAAAATCTCACAAAAAGACAATTGAGTATAATTTAGTAATTATTTCGTACGTGGCATTTTGTGACCTGCTTTTTACCCTTATATTTTTGCCATTAAACAGGCTCCATAATGCAACTCACTGTGTCATATGCATTGTCCTTTCTTAGGGACATTTGAATTTCCTCTGTCCCAAACCCCATGGACTGCTGTTTGATAGTGTGATGTTTTTCAGTGGACATCCCTATATATTTTTTCTCTTCTATGTCTCATCATAACACTCAAATTTCAGGGATATGTTTTGACTCTGAGCAATAAAGTCTAAGGTAAATTTTGCAAATTCAGGAAGAGATACTGAGAGACTGGTAGATATGGCCACAGTCAATGCCAGATCACATCCTCAAGTTCACTTTTCTTTCCTTCAATTTCAGTGCATCACTTTGGGCCATTCCCTCAGAGTAAAGTCAAATCCTACAATAGTTTCTAAGAGTGGAGAAAGCTGGCTTTGTCTCAGACTTACAGTGCCCTACCACGCTGCCCCATGCCCACCCCAAAGTAATCTTTAGCAGAGCTTTTGTTTCCTTACTGTTCAGTGTGCTGCCCTGTGGACACTGCATCACTCCTTTCAATTCCATGGAGATTCTTCCTTTAGGAATTATGTAGCAGGCCAGGCCCACACATCTGACAGAAACCAAGGATGGACTTAGTAGCCTAGAAGGGGTGCCAATGTCAATCTTTAGCCATAGTGAAACGTTTTCTGAGATGTCTGTGCATTTTAATAGATGTGTTTCATTTCAAATAAATGTTTATTTTAGAAGAGAATTAGATTAGATTTAATTGGAAGAATGATTCATAGGTTTACACGTTTTCCTAAACTATATCCCCCATTATTAATCTTGCCTTTTAATGCTTTTCCCATCTGGTAAGCATATATTCCCTCAGGAAGCTACATCCCAAGCCTAACATTTTAAATTATTAGGGTGCATATTACTATTAACTAAGGTTCATATAATCAGTATTCAATTCTGTCTCTGTTTGCCATGTCTCTCTTCTCTTTCTTCTGTTCCAGGATCCCACGACTAACTTAGTTGCCCTGTCTCCACTGGCTCAGCTTAGCTACACTTCCTTGTTTTGAATAACTATGACAGTTTTGAGAATACTGCTCAGAACATTTAGTGAATGCCTTGCAATTGGATTTTGTATGTTTAAGTGGTTATTAGACTGAGGTTATGGGTTTGGGACAAGAAGACCCAGGAGGTAACATGCTATTGGCATAATATGTCAAATGCGTGGCTGTTATCCTGACTTTCTGCTGGTGTTTACCTTAACTGCATCAGTGGGGTTTTGTTTGTAGTTTTTGGCCACTCTAATCAACTGATATTTTCTTAGCCCATTCCTCACCAAATAGACTGCAGAGCCCTTTTCTGGTTTGAGATAGGGTTAGTCATGAAATAAGCAGAGCCTAATGTTTTGTGTATCTGTATTCAGCTAATGAGAAACAGAGACTGTCCTGGTATGCCAGGGAACACATTGCTTATTGTAACAGTTCCGTGTATGCCTGCTTATCAGAATGCCATTAAAAGTTCCACTTCTGCTGCATTCTGTGTCTCCAAGTCCACTCTTCAGCTTTGGGCTTTGTTTTTTTTACACTTAAGAGTGAACCACTTAGTGTTACTCATATGATGTGATTTTAGCACTGATTCCTTGGCATTAGATAGACAATTGGAGGGCTCATCCCTGGGGAAGTCTGATGCTCCCTTTCGAGAAGTTATTAATGCTTCCACATAGTTCTTCCTGTAGTGGTGGGGGTCTTCTGAGCTTTCCACTATCCACATTTGCATGCCAACTGTTGTCATTGTTCATATCTTGTTTAGATGACCACACTGTTTTAGATTTCAAGGGTGAAGCTTCCCTGTCATATATAGAAGACACATTCTTGCAGAAGATTGGCTCTCACAGTTTTTCTTCCCCTTTCCATGCTGTTCCCTGAACCTTAGGACCTTAGGTGTAGGGTTTGTGTTGTGAATGTGTCACTTGGGGCTGAGAACCCTAGGGTGAATTATTCTCTACATTTTGACCAGTTGTTGCTTTCTATGATAGTTTGCTGCTACAAAAGGATGTTTCTTTCATGAAGGCTGAAAACTATACCTATCAGTGGGCATAAGGATAAGTGTTTAGAATGCAATTATAGATTATTCTGGTTTAGGGAAGTGGCAGTAGTAGGTTCTCCTTTAGGTTCCATGGCCTCTCCAGCTAGCAGTGGGCTAGGTTTACATTACCAGGCATGAATCCCCTCCTACTGGATGGACCCTAGGTCTAATTAGAAAGCTGCTGGTTTACCAACAAAACTGATTTTGAAACATGCAGAAAGAACTTGAATATGAGCTGGTGTGATTATTTTTTCAGATACAGGTTTCTGTATCATCTGATCGAATGCCATAGAATACAAGGTGATGTAATTAATAACACACCCCCTCTTTCAAATAAACCTCTGAGAGGAATGTTGTGGAAATCCTAAGGACTTTTTCAATATAGTTTGTGTTGCTCTGATCTTAACTTCCATTCTAGGGTGATTCATTTTAATTACATTATTGAAATAAGAAATAGAAAATTTGGGTGCTATCCAGAGAGAATGAGAGAATAACAACAATGTGATCAGAAGGCTGAGTAGAACTGTCCTCATTGGGGGAGGCTGAAGAAAGACCTAGTGAAAATTCCTATCTGTGTACATATAACTATGGGGCAGCTAACTACATGTGGCTGGCTTCAGCTTTCACCAAGGAAAAGGCACAGTTAAGTGAGTGCATCAAGGTTCAGTCATTAAGAGGTTGTAATAATCAATGGGATACTTACAATTTGCTATGAACTCCAGGATGGACCACAGCCAAGAGAGAAAAGCCACATAGATTGCCAGCAAAGGACCTTAAAATTGATGAACCACAGAATTGCCAGTGTTTGGTCAGGATGCAATTTCTACTGTTTAGTCACTCATTTTTAGTTGACACCACCGACAGCAGTGAGGATGCCATCTTCCCATGCTAAGCAAATTTCTTGACATGGAGCCTCATATCACCTTACTTAATTCTTTATAATTGCATTGGGAGCTTTAACCATTGTCCTTCCCATTGTTCTGTGCTTGTGACCGAGTCATTTGCTCCTCATTATTATATGCTAACAGGAGCGATGGGAGACCCTTTACTGAGCTTCTGAAGATGGCATCCATGAACTGAGCACGTTGTCTTCAGCTTTGGGATATACACACAAACAATCTGGGTCTGTAATCATACTATAATTCAGATGCAAAGGTTCTTCCTCTGCCATAATATGTTGCTTCTGTGATGTGTGGTGAGTACTTTGGGTTCCTTTTAGTCACTGGATCAAAGATATATTATTTGAAAAATTAATTTCTTGAAGGGTATTTTGTTTTCAAGTTGATAGGCTATAAAGAAATGAAAATTGTAATAATAGTGTTTATTACTTATTCTTCCCTTCAAATCTAGAATGTTCTACTATATGGATGACGAAAATACATGCTTTCTTCCCACCCCCCACCCCCAGAGAATTACCTATGTATTTCAGTCAGGGCAGGCACTCCAACCAAAATGTCTCCATTCCTACACCATTCTTGAATCTTGCTTCCATTTCTTCCTTTTTTCAATATTTTATTTAATTTGTTTTCTGGTTTCTTTTCTTGAAGCAGCAGAGTGCAATGTTTTGTGCTTTTGCTCACCAAAAGGCACTTGCCTGCCTGCCTCCTTCCATCCTATGTTTGAATGCCCTCTCTCGCTCACTCTCTCTCCCACCCCCTCTCTGAGACTCTATTTTATCAGCTGTGAAATCAACATAAATAAAGTACTGATACTGAGATGAAGTAACACAAAGATGTACCATGATTAGCATATATTGAAACTAAACATTTCTAGGAAAAACAGTTGCATTTTAAAATGATATCACTCCTCTTAAACTATGTCACATTGCTCATTCTTTTACTAAACAATTG
The DNA here is from genome assembly GCF_943737965.1 of Phodopus roborovskii. Taxonomy (NCBI): domain Eukaryota; kingdom Metazoa; phylum Chordata; class Mammalia; order Rodentia; family Cricetidae; genus Phodopus; species Phodopus roborovskii. The sequence goes on along the minus strand of NW_026126416.1, from coordinate 30,084,824 downwards.
CTGAGAGCTGAGAGCAAATTGTTGCAAATTTTGTGGATGACAGAATAGAACAGATTATCTGGAATAAAGAAAGATAATAATAAATGGAAAAGTGTGGCTCTCTGCATTCATAGAGCTTACAGTGAATTAAGATTTACCATTGATTTAATAACAGCTTCTCCAAGAAAAGATACCTTCTAGTTTTAGTGATGTGAAAATATGTAACTCACAAAATTGCTTTGTAGGCCCTGCCCAAAATGATGTGATAGACTTTGATGATCCCACAGAGAAGGCCTGACCCTTTCTATGGAACAGAAGAGAGATGGGATGGGGGTTAGTGGAGGCCATGGAAGAATGGGAGGGAGCAGGAATTGGGATTGATATATAGAATAAGATTGTTTCTAATTTAAATAAAAAAGGGAGAAAAAACCTGTTTTATAATGATTGTCCCCCTCTAAGTTGTAAGAATGGTCAATTTCTGAAAAAAATCATGTTGGATTTTTCTTTGGTGTTCATTGTTCTTATCTCTAGAAACAGTTTCTCATCAGTAGTGAAGTTCCTTTGCTTCATCTAGCGTTACTTATGTGGTAGGCTTTGTCTCTAATTGAAATGAAAAGAGGTAAGGTCTAGTGATCAAGTCAGTTTCATATCGTTGCATACTCACCAAGCCAGATCTTCCATTAGATCCTAGGAGTTATCAGGACAGTCCTGGCAACCATTTTTATCAGAACTTGGCAAACATGGACAGACATGGAGGAACTGACCATTCCTCTGCCTTCTGCTCCCTTTTTTTTCTTCTCTCTCTCTCTCTCTCTCTCTCTCTCTCTCTCTCTCTCTCTCTCTCTCTCTCCCTCTCTATGTTAAACATCTCCAAAGTTTTGATTCTTATCTCATTGTTTAACAAAATGATTCCTTCATTTCTTCTAAATGTTTTCCTACCATGGTGAATAAATTCAGAGTTGAAGGAATGACTAATGGAGAACATTAGGATTGTCCTAAGGGAAGGTGAGAAATAACAAGACTGTGAATTTGTGTTCATACATTGTGGATTTCATTCATGATTCCACAATTTTCATGCTCTCAGTTACTGCTGGGCCTCTCATTGGTTAAGCAGACTGGGGCAACTACATGTTCTCCTTGAGCATACCTCCAAAAGGTTGACAATTGGATGTGCTTGACTCCGCCATTACAGACCTTGAGGCTAATTCTGAGCTCCAGCAGAGCCAATAGCAAGCCTATAAAAAGCTTTTCTACTTTTTCTTCTGATTCCCTAGATGTTTGCACCATACTCCCTGCAAACACTTGCATAGTAACTCCAGGACCACTGGTTGAGTTCTGGGAAGTCAGTTCCCTGAGAATTTGCATGACATTTATGATTAACATCTTAGCCGCATATTCAAGTAGTAAGTATGCATTTTGCATACTAAGTGTTGATATTGTAATTAACCCATAGCATGGAAGCTGGAGAGATGCCTCAGAGGTTAAGAATATTGGTTGCTCTTTCAGACGACTTGGGGTTCAATTCCTAACACCCACATGGCTGCACACAACCACTTGTAACTCCAGTTTCAAAGGATCCAATACCCTTTTCTGGCATCCTTGGACATTGCATACACATGATGCACAGATATAAACAGGCAAAACACCCATACCCATAAAATAAAAATAAGTCAATCCTTGAAAGAAGAGAGTGAGAAAATAGTCTTTGCTTGCTCTGATTATTTGGACTTGGAATTTTAGTATGGACGGTATCTTGAAACTTCTGTGTTTATTACTATTTACTGCCAATATTTAAACATTGGAAAGCCAGAATACTGATTTTATTTATTTTCTTAGAATATTGCATGTTTGGGAACCAAGATGACAAGTCTGGCACAGAGAAAATTTCTTATTTCTTCATGTTCATGTCATTCACCTTTGTAAGTCTATGGAAATGGAAAAGTTAAAAACATAGGGTAATTTAGGACAATGATTTTCTGGAGCAGTTACCTGAGGCTACATAATCATTGATCTATATCTTTTGATAAGGTCATTTAGAGCTACTGCGATCATCTAAGTTTAGAATGGTATACTGTCTTGACGATTTTCAGAAATATGGTTAGTGCTATATTTCATGATTGGCTGGCTATGCTTTTGAGATCATTATCTCTGTAAATTTCAATAACTTTTATTTCAAACCTGAAGTCCTTTTAAAAGTCCATGGGACCTTCTAAGTTTGAAGAGTTCCCATTTATTAATTATTTATCTCAGTGTCTGTGCTCCTGGAGTTATGTTCAGGAAGCAGTCTCCTATACCAATGTTCAAGGGTACCTCCTACTTTCTCTTCTAAGAGGTTCTGTGTGGTTGGATTGATGTTGAGGTCTTTGATCCATTTGGACTTGAGTTTTGTGCATGGCGACAGACATGGGTCTATGTGCAGTCTTCTACACACCATCATCCAATTGTGCCAGCACCATTTGTTGAAGATGCTGTCTTCGCCCCACTGTATAATTTTAGCTGTTTTGTCGGCAATCAAGTGTTCATAGGTGTGTGGGTTTATATCAGGATTTTCAATTCGATTCCCTTGGTCTACCTCTCTATTTTTGCACCAATACCAGGCTGTTTTCAGAACTACAGCTCTGTAGTAGCTCTGTTGTAAAGTCAGGTATGGTGATGCCTCCTGAAGTTATTTTATTGTACAGGGTTGTTTCAGCTATCCTGTTTCCTTTGTTATATATATATATATATATATATATATATATATATATATATATATATTTGATTATTATCCTTTCAAGGTCAGTAAAGAATTGTGGTGGGATTTTAATGGGGATTGCATTGAATCTGTAGATTGCTTTAGTGGACAAGACCAAACAGCAGCCTATAGACTAGGAAAAGATTTTCACCAATTCTGCATCTGACAAAGGGCTGATCTCCAAAATATACAAAGAACTCAAGAAACTAGTCAACAAAACACCAAATAACCCTATTAAAAATGGGGTACAGAACAGAAGAAAGAATTCTGAATAGAGGAAATAAAAAAGGTTGAAAGACACTTAAGAAAGTGCTCAACATCCTTACCTATCAGGGAAATGCAAATCAAAACAACTTTGAGATACCATCTTACTCCTGCCAGAATGGCTAAAATTAGAAACACCAATGACAACGTATGCTGAAGAGGATGTGGAGAAAGGGGAACACTCCTCTACTGCTGGTGGGAGTGCAAACTCGTACAGCCATTTTGGAGATCAGTATGGCGGTTCCTCAGGAAAATGGGAATTAGTTTACCACAGGACCCGGCAATCCCCCTCTTAGGCCCATACCCAAATGATCCACACATATGCAACAAAAACATATGCTCAACTATGTTCATAGCAGCATTATTTGTAATAGCAAGAACCTGGAAGCCGCCTAGATGCCTCTCAACTGAAGAATGGATAAAGAAGATGTGGCACATCTACACAATGGAATACTACTCTGTAGAAAAAAATAATGGGAAGTGGGGAGCAGTGAATGGAGAGGGAAGTAGGAGAAAGAGAAGGGGAGGAGAGGAAAGCAAGTGCAACTAGGAAGATTGAGACAGGAGAGAGAGAGAGAAAGAGAGAGAGAGAGAGAAGAGAGAGAGAGAGAGAGAGAGAGAACATAGAGAGGGATCCATTAGTGGTTTGAAGAGAAAACTGAACCTAAAGAAAGATTTAGAGACCTACAAGACTGCTGCCAACTAACAATTTGAACAACCGTGGAAAGGCTACCATAAATGCCCTTCAGGGATAGTGAGATCAACAACTAACTTATCCACCATCATGGAGCCCTCATCTAGTACCTGTTGGAAACAGAAACAAACACCCATACCTAAACACTGAGTCGAATTAGAATCCAGATGCAGAGGGAGAGGACAAGACCAGGTTGCAGAAACACATAGAGACAGCTGACTTGAACGAGGATATCCAGCATGGGACTGACTCAGGCCCCTCTGAACATGGGTCTCAGTCAGAAGGACTGAACAGCTAAGGGACCTCAAACAGTGGAACCAGGATCTTGGAAACACATCCCCCATGGAGGGAGACTCCTTTAACCTAGAGACAGGAGGGAAGTCCTAGTCCCTACTACAAATGATTTGAGAGATCTACATGACCCCACCTGGGTGGCATTGCCCTACATGTGGAATTGGGATGGGATGGGAGGGGTGCATGAAAGGGGCAGAGAGGGTAAAAGGGAGGGAGGGAGAGGGAACTGGGATTGACATGTAAAATTGTAGTGAGATAGTCCTTCTGTGGCACTGACCACGCCCATTGAAGGTGGAGCCATGGGTGGAAGTGACCTGTGGAAGGAGTTCGGAGAGAGAGCCTGGAAAAGCTCTCTTGCTGGCGTGACTCGGACAGGAGAGCATCGTGTTGAATTTCCTGGTGTTCATCTGTCTAGGCTGTAAGTTATTTCTCCCTGAATAAACATCTATTCGGCCTATTTGTTTATCCTGATCCTTATTTAACCACGATATAAAATAAAATTAAATAAATAAATAAAGTCCATGGGACCTTCCATGTGGAATCTTCAAAGTCTATCATATCATTTTTAGCAGGGCCCAGGCCCTCCCCCATGTGTCTAGGCTGAGGGAATATCGCTGTATGTGGAATGAGCTCCCAAAGTCCATTTGTATGCTAGGGACAAATACTGATGTACTACCAGAGGCCCTATAGACTGCCCAGTCCTCCTATCTAACACCACATGCAGGGAATCCTATGCTGGTTTCCCAAATATCAGACTGGAGTCCATGAGCTCCCCCTTATTCAGGTCAGCAGTTTCTGTGCCTCACCCTCCCTGGGGAGGAGAAAGGAGATGGGATGGGGTTGTTGGTGGTGGTGGGAAACAGGGGAGCACAGGAGAGTGTGGGAACTGTGATTGACATGTAAAACTAACTTATTTCAAATTTAAATTAAAAAATTATTTAAAAAAAGCTCATGGGACACTTGAAAAAGGATGTGTAACTAAGATTTAGATTCAGGATTTAGTCAGAAACAAAACCTTTTATGTGGGTTTATGAACTACATCTGAAGCTTATGATTACTTTAAAACTAGCAAAATTTTGTAAAGTAGCTTTGTTTAAAGTGTTAAATTTTGGAGACATTTGGTGACGAGTATCAAAGAAAGGTAGCTTTGAGGCTAATCAAGTGCTGATTGTGGAGCAAGTACTAGCTACTCTGCTATGACTTCCCTGACTTGCTACACAGTGTACCGGTGCTTAGTCAGTGTTCACAAGATACTCAATGCAGCTGTGTCCATCTCATTTCTAGATATTTCCCACATTCCTCTTGGCCACAGGAATCGCTGTGAACCAACCCTCTGCTTGTGTCACTATATTCTGTGCAACACACTTAGACAGAGAACAATTGCTGTTTCCTCCAAGTTTTGGGTTTGCCAAGCAGATAAACACAATTTCTTTCTTCCCAAATGCTATGTCTGCAATTGAGATAATTTTTAACAGTAATTTTTAATAGTAATACTCACACAGTGATCTAATGGTCCAAATGAATGGGTATGATTATAGCCGTAGTTAACTGAGACTATTATAAGAATCTAAAGTTTTCGCCATTTATGATTTTTATAAGTAGAACAATAAAAATTGCAAGCTTAAATGAAAAATTGTAATCAGGAACCTATCAGTGATGAACAACAATACTGATTGTTAGACAGGGCTAGAAAAAAAAATCCACTAAGTATAATTGAACATCCTTTTTTACTGTCAATGTTAATAATCACTGCTTAAGATAATTCTGGTTTTACTTCTGATATTTGGTGACATAATTAATCTTCAAAAATTCTTAGAGTTAAAAGCCACTTTGTGAAGACAAAGCTTTAATACTTCAAGGCTTTGTCATGATTTTCTTATTCTTAATCTGTCAATATGCAAGTTAATATTCAGTTCTTGTGCTTGCTATGGGGGAAAGGGTTCATGCAGATGCCCTAGCTCATATCCACTAGTTGTGGTAAAGTATAAATGAAAAACCCCAGTAATCCACAGTGACAGTCTTTGTACTTTGATCGGTTGTGCCTACTGCAAAAAGAAGCTTCTATGGTGGGGACTGAGAGCTGAACTAATCTACTTATACAAAAATTAATGTGAAGAGAATTGAACACTATATCCATTTGGCAAAAGCAATAGTGGTAGGTCCTCCACGAGGACTTCTGACTTCCCCTACCATGAGTTCCTTGATGGGTTTTAGAGAATGCAGAAGGAGAGATGACAGAAAGTTTGTTACAGCTGGAACTTAGGAGTGATTGTGAGTCAGGGTCTTCTGGACATGAAGATGTGGTATTGTACAGTTTAGAAGAAAAACATTTATGTCAAATTGCCATGTCTTAAGTCCCAAGTCCATCCCTTTTGAGTTCTATAACCTGAGAAAAGTTGCTTCTCTTCTTTTTGTCTGTTTCTTTACTGGTAAAATAAAGTAGTGATCATCAGAGCTTATCTGATTGTGTCATGGCAATACATTAAGTAGCACAGACAAAATGCTTGTAATATGCACCTGCTGGTTAGTCAACACCAGAGAATATTATCTTTTTGTATTATTACTCAGTGTTCTACAGTGAATACAGAACCATTGTTTCTGTTGGGGAGATGATTAGATAAAAAATATGGAGATCAGAGATGTAGTTTAAAATCTGAAGGTCAGGAGGATTGAGAAATAGGAAGTACAGGTTTCAGTCAAAGACCAAAGCATGAAAAACTCAACACCTCAATTAAGAAAGGTCCCAAGAGGAAGAATTCTCTCCTTATTTTAGGGCAGTCTGTATTGTTGTATTTTGCCCTTTAAATGATTGAAGACTTCCTATACTTAGGAAGAAATAGTCTGTGTTTAGTATAATAATCTCCACATTAATCTCATCCAAAACACCTTGTACAAACACTTAAGACCAAATTAAGTCGAATATTTTAGCACTCTATGGCTCAGTCAAATGACAGATGAGATTAGCCACATTCTTTCTAAATTTATAATAATATATATTACTTGATATATCTTAATATATATATAGTGTGTACTGGATACAAATTGTTTATATGTACATTTTAATATAACATTAACTACTTGGTATCCAAAATCATCTAATACATACATACATGATCAATCCATAATTTTTGTTTTTAACAAATGTCAAATTCAAGCTTCAACTCAACACTAATACTTTGAAGCTATTCTTCCTGCACTTTGATCTTCATCACTAATGACTGTGAACTACTGGAAATTAATTGATTTATCTATACAATGAAGAAAATAACAACTATCAGATTGTCTTGTTTTGAAGATTAGAGATGATAACACCTAACTGGTGTTTGTCGTCTAGTAAGCATTTTATAATATTTTCAAACACAATAATAATCATATTAAAATACTTCTGTTATGATTTTTTTGAATTCAGGGTTCTCTTCTAATGAAATTTGTCTGCTACTTCCATACTTTCTTTTTTAAAGATTTATTTTTATTTTAAATAATGTGTTACTAATAAAAGAGAGAAGGTTGCTTAATATTTAATGACATATTAGTGCAAATGAAAGCCAAATGCTCTCTTGGCATATTGCAGGAAGGCTCAATTTTCCAATAATTTGAATAAAAACTAACAATGTATGTATAAGTGAATCACCCCTATTCTTGCACTAGATAATATATTTAATAGACTGTACATCTGTGTGTGGGATTGTGCACATGAGTGGGTATAGGTGCCTGCAGAGGCTATAAGAGGGCATCGTTTTCCCTAGAACTGGACTTACAGGTTGGGAGCTACTTGATATGGGTGCAAAGAACTAAACTCTGGTTTTCTGCAAGAGCATTATGCACTTTAACTGTTGAGGAGTCTCTCCAATTCTAACTTTATAGCTTTATTAATTGAATTCATATACTTCTATATGGTATTTAATACCGTACTTAAGATTGAAATTCTGAGAGTAAATTATTCTGTTTTAAAGGTTTTAAATGTTCCTCACTATGTATCTGTGTCACCACTATCATCTTTGTCATCATAACTACTGCCACCATCACCACAGCCACCACCAATGTGAGCATGGTCACTACCGCTGTCACATTGCCATCATTCTAGGCAATGTATTATAAATTCTATCTATTAAATGGATGCATGAATCAGAACTGAAATCATACTTTCTACATATTCAAAAAGAGAGAAATAGCACATCAACCAATATACTAAACATGTGAGTTCAGTTTCATTTAATTCATATCAATATCATTGCATATTAATTACCTAAGACCAACAAGAGAAAGAAGACTGCTTAATACTTAGTGATAAATTAACTCAAATTGAAGCCGTGTTTTCATAGAATGTAGTGGGAAAATCCAATTTTTTCATAAGCTCAAATAAAGAAGAGTAATGTATAAGTGCATTACTAAGGCTCACACTAGATAATAAGGCACTCAGCAGGCTAATACAGTAACCAATATCATCTTTTGTTTTGAATGGAGATGCATTTTCAATAAATAGATTCAATCACATTCACATTCATTTTTGCTCATTTGAATTATATAAGCTTATTATTTGAATTTATTTTATGAATAACTTTTAGAAATTGTACACAAGATAATAAGCATAAATACATTTAAGGCAGAATTTGTGTATATAAATATTTAAGAACTATACTAATAACTTTGGATTAGGATTTCACAAGACTCATTTTCTTTTCTAAAAAGAATGTTTTACTTGAAGGTGTATGAGTATCATATGACACACATACTCATTCAGTAGAACCTCTTCTGAGAACAGCTTGTTAGTGTGTAGATTTGGGTGTATGAGCCATTAGAAACATCACAGCAACACACCAAAGCCCAATACATCAAAGTTAATCTGTAATGCAGGCTGCAGTCCAGCTGGTACACTCTGCTGCTGTGAGTGGTGAGCTCTATTTTTAGTACTAATTTATTTGGCATGCAGATGGAGATCTTTCATGGGAACAACAAAATGACTCATGTCCCGAGCTGCCCAATTCTTCTAAGAGCTACCATGTGAGGGTGCACATTTGCTGGCCCAAGACACTTGGTAATTGCCTGTTCCCTTTCTCCCATCTACAATTGCGAGAACCCTCTTGAATAAATAATGAGTAGTCTCTTTTTTTCTTGCCCACACAACTAAGTCTCATAATTAGAATTTGCTACTTCTTTTTAATACATTCAATTATCTGCTGATTCAAGCATCTTTAGGTCAGATGCATTAGAAAACAGCTAATTATGCCCTTTCCCATGGGTAAGAAAATCTTTAAATTTAATTAAAAGACCTTAACTCAACTCCTTCATATTAGGGTCTACTTCCCAGTGGATTTTTTACAGGGTGACTTAAAGAGCCAAATTCAATATTGAAATTAGCAACAGTTATTATGTGTTGTTTCTCATTTAAAATAGAAACAATATGGTTAATGAATACTTCTGCTACCCCTTTGTTTTCTCTCAACCATACCCTTCTATTCATTTTCCTTTTAAAAGTATTTTCTGAGATTATAATATGATCACATTATTTCCCCTTCCCTTCTCTCCCTCTAAGCTCTCCCATGCAACCATCCTTTCTCCCTTTCGAATTCATGAATTCATGGCCTCCTATTTTTTTTTTCATTCTTAAAAGCACATTTAAATGAGAAAGCTTGCTTTCCAGTTTTATGTTTGTTTACTTTTTATATTTTATTACAATACATATCCTAATAAAGTATCTGAGCTACTACCCTTTTAGACTTTGTGTTCTCTTTGATACACTAACTAATATGGACAATGTAGCAGAAAGAAAGGAGAACAAAAGAAAGAAACGGATGTTAAAATATATCTCTGAACTATAAGTTCACACATACAGGGTGTTCTGGCTCTCATGAGAGAAAGTCACAAAAATAATTTTCTATTTCCCCTTTCTCAATTGGATTATTGGAATAAAGCTAGCTTTCATGATTTAATATTTTCCTGGTAAATCACATGTATTTTCTTCAGTTTCATGAGTTTCACACTATTTAATCTTTAGAGGAATTATGTTTATTAAGAATTAGACTTACATAAATAAAGAAATTTAGACTTTGAAGGGAAGGGAGTTATGTGGAAAGGAGCAACTTTGTTACTCTTTGGTGAGTTCCCACTTTCTACTGCCTCTTTACCCTATACCCCACCTCTCTTCCTCTCTTCTCTAAATCTTTTATGATTCTCATACTTATTTTTCTTGTTTGGTTAAGTACATTTAGAAAATGACCAATTATATACCAATCCTAACCAACTGTCCTCTTGGTAACTTGAATCAATGGGGAATAATTAACAATACAAATTGTTCTTACTGCTTCCACAAGTAGGACAATGGGAACCATTTTGGACAAAAGAATGACATCAGGATCATTTAGGATAATGTGTATGTTAATATTGGGCAGGAAGAATGAGAAGGTATCAACACAATAGCCTGTACAGCAACTATGGAGACAATTATAACTCTGGTAACATGTCAGCACATGAATTAACCAAAGATGGACTGGGTATCTAAAATTATGGAAGATAATTGTTTCAGGTTTTTATCATAGATTAGTGAAGAGAATGGAAGTCATGAGTGGCTGTTGATGAGTGAAATGGGTAGAAGATAATTTCAACTTTGGGTCCATTGCCATTCATGTTATGAAGCTATTTCTAGGTGGAAATGAAAACATAGGGGGAATTTTGGGAAAGCTAATTAAATTGAGCAAGAAAAAGAATAAATACAAAAAACCTTTAAGGACTCCCTAAAGTCTTTCCATTCATTTCTCTAAAGCGGGTTATAACTTGGTTTGCCTGCTTTTTGTGATCAGAAAATAATAACCTAAAATATCCCAGCCTTTAAATCCTTATCCATTTTCTTGGATATGTGAATAAACATTGACATACAGAAGATTTACAAAAATGTAAAGATTTTATTAGAAAAAGTTTGGGAATGCATTGTGGAGGGGAAACACAAAGACAAGAGAGGAGGGAAGTGTATCAGAGTGTGCTTCAATAATAGATAGGTTATTGTGACTACACAGAGCAACTGATGGTGGCAGTTGAGGGACCTTTGAGATAAACAAAGAAATGTCTACTGAGTCATTGTTTCATTTTTACTTTTTAGTGATCACCTTTTCAAATAAATAATGGTGTGTCATAATATAGTTATTCCATGTATGCCTCTGTAGAGTTCAAATAGAATGCATAGTCTTCCTCATTCCAACCATGGACAAGTGATGGGAGATGCCATTATGTATATATGTTTCTCATACTGGGTAATAATAAAGCACTGTTGGCCAATAGGAAAGGAAGATAGGAGGGACTAGGAGACAAGGAGGAAATAGGAAGTAGTAAGGAGGAGCCAAGATGGAGAGTCTGAAGAAAGCAGTATGTCGCCGGCTCCCCGGTAAGAGAAATACATAGATCAACAGAAATGGGTTAATAATTAAGGCAGAGCTAGCCGATAAAAAACAAGTAACAGGGCCAACAACATTGTATCAAATGCAGAGTCTCTGTGTGTTATTTGGGGCTGGCGCAGCAGCGGGACAAGACCGGCAGCGGCAGGCGGAAAAACCGTACTCGTTACAGACAAGGATATTTTTAGTCAATGAACATGTGAATCTTGTTTTAATGATATCATATAAATGGTAGAAATTATGCTAAGAAGTTAGTTACATTTCCTTGCGTTCTGTGTGTGTGCTCTGGGGTGTGGAACAAAGACAGGACAGACAGACAGATATACATGAGAGAGACACAGAGAAAGACAGAAAGAGAAGAAGGAGAAGAGGAGAAACAAGAAGAGGAAGAAGGAGAGGAAGAGGAAGAAGAGGAGGAGGAGGAGAAGAAGAAACTGAATGTGTGTCACAAAAGGGTTGGTTTCCTGAATAGGATTGGACATCATCATATTGTTCAATAGAAACTTGGAAATCCCAGGAGTGCAACCGTAAAGGTGAAGGCTCTGTTATAGCTGGAAAGAGAGGAAGAGAGGAACCCTAGTGATTTAGATGGGCTTGCTGAGATCCAGCAATGGAAGAAATAATCTCTAGTATTGCAGGTGAATTCCATAATCAGAAAGATGTAGGAGATGACACCTGGGATTTAGTAAAGACAACTTTTTTTTTTAAATGGAAAGAATGAACCTCAGAACCAGAAAAAGGGCTGGGGTATTTTCTCAACAGTTAAGAGTTTTAGACTTTGAGTCTAAGATTAATGGGGGAGTATAGAAATGAAGAAAAAGATGACCTAACAATATTGGTTATGCAGGCTTTCCTTTCTAATGTGAATAATGATCTTAGGAACATAAATGTACAAGGCAATCTGGTGGTCTGCTTACTTATTTCTCCAAGAGTATGGTATGAATCTGTGATTTGCTCACATTCTACACAATTATTTTGCTCATCAAATTTAAAAAGAGAAGAGACAGGACCCATACCTAAAGAGTGCAGTCATTTGAGAGAAAGAATATTTACTCCTAAGGTGTCCTCAAAGGCTTGGATGTAACCTCCATTAAGAAGGGAAGGTGGGCAGTGACCCATAAGACCCAGAGCCTGGTTCATGCACTACAGAGCACAATGGAGTTGACACTATTCTGAAAACTAAACCAGGTTCAGAAACCTCATATTGCAAGGGAAATGTGAGATTAAGAATTCAGAAATATATGAGTTAACTGCTTCTGTCTCTTAGAGGATGTGAGGGCAGGAACCAGGAAGGAGCCACCTTTCTTATTGTGTTTTTCTGACTCCTTGAGGCTTGATCCAACATCTGAAACTCTCTCTCTCTCTTTCTCTCTCTCTTTCTCTCTCTCTCCTTCCCTCCCTCTTTCACTCTCTTCCCCCTCTCTCCCTTTATCTCTCTTCCTCCCTCTCTCCTCTGTCTCTCCTCTCTCTCTCCCCTCATCTCTCTTAAATTAATCACTGTATACTGTGGAATAGTTTAATACTATATGTTTTAAGTGAAACATGTTGGGAGAAATCCCTGATAAGATGAGGAATGGTTATGGAAGTAACCCTCAATGACACTGTATAACTCTCAGTGTCTGAAGCCAATCACTATTCTTCACACATCTGTTTTAAAGGTCAGTGTCCTTAGCTTAATACAAACTCCAAGCCTTTCAACATCAGCATCAGTATTCTGACCTGATTCTTAAACATCATGTCTTCAGAAAGCCACTGTCCTTCTCAAACAGTTGGTGAATGTAAGGAGATGAAATGAGAAGTCTAAGCTGGTCAGATTGTATCAGGTACTTTGTGCATCCTTCTTACTAGCTGCTGATAGTGCTGATCTGCTGGGTCCTCTGCCAGGTAGGACTGTGAAAGGGCCAGTCCAGCCAGAGCAGGATAGAGAGTGTCAATGACCCAGATCCCCCTCCTAGTCACTGGAGAGAACCATACTGAGTCAGGAGCCTTGTCAAAGCAGAAGCTCATTTTATTACAACAGGTAATTGCTTATATAACTTTTGTGGCTGTGAAGTCTAGGATGGGGTGAGGTATTGGGGCCAATTATGATTCACCATGTCAGCAGAGGCAGTTTTAGATTAGGCCTTGCTGAGTCACTTCTATATGGAACTGATAGGCCTAAGACAGGTTGCCAAACTCTAGTTGGGCTCAGGAAGTTACACTGTGCTTTCTAGGCCTTGTGCTTAAGGCCCCACAGTGATCTGCATGTTCATTCATTCTTCATTATCTAGTGGGAGTTAGGTGAGGCCAGAGCAGGAAGTAGATGGTGTCAACTTTATTATTTTCCCCAGCTATTTGTCATGTTTTCTCATTCTTTGTAATAAAATTTAAGATTTTGTTATACTTCCAGTTAGTTTATGATTCAAAAGCCTTTGTAATTGGTTCTACTTTATTGAGTTAAATTTATTCATTTCCAAATTCATAGAAATTTATAGCAATCTCGTAGTATCCCAGCCTATACAACATGGAAGAGAAACCAAGATCAAATAAACACATTCCCCCACTAGAATTCCAAGGACTTCTTTGCACTTAAATGTTATATAGCAATTGACATATTGAATGTATTTGTGTAAGTTAAATATGAAGACAGCCATAGTTTTATCATCATTATACAGCAACATACTATGTTCTCATTTTTGACCTGGTCATTTTCTCATGTTATTTTTTTCCCAACTTTGTGGAGATAGGCTTCCCCCAACCCTGCATTTTCAAATCCAGTATTTTCCTCTTCAGGCTCTACAGAAAATTCTGTCTCATCAATATCATGTGTCTGATAGGGATTCCAGACAAAAGGATTAAGAAAAATAATTGAGTTTGCAGCAAAACCCAGTCAGAAAAGTATTAAAAAAAAAAAAAAAAAAAAAAAAAAAAAAAAAAAAAAAGTCCCAGTACCATCTTGGTCCTTTGTAGCACTCTGAAATGTAAATTGCTTCTCTAATTTATCTTACCACTGTGCCACAAAGCTAAGCTTTCAGACTGTCTCATGGCTTCACCATTGGCTCTAGTGTTCTCCCAGGAAGGAGATTTTGGCACTGCCAACTGCTGGATGTGCCAGTTTCTCTGTGTCTGCAGTTGCTCAAGTACCACATGGTCCAATCCCAGTACTGCTGAGATGGTTGCATATGGGATCTAGAAAAATTAGAATACAGACAAGCTGTCAATATACAAAGATATTATATATTCAAGGGGACCTGGATGCTTCAAATATTTTGTCTAACAGAATACAGTGTTCTTCTTCTGCTTCCGCCACAGGGATGCACTCTCTGAAATTCCCTGGTGGACTGGTATCACAGCTTAACAAGTATAGGCACTTGCCCCAAAGTCTGACTACCTGAGTGTGGTTGTCATATACCCACATGTTGGAAGAAGAGAACCTACTCTTCTAAAGTGTCCTCTGACCACACATGCTCTATGGAACACACACATACACACACACACACACACACAAACACACACACACACACACAATGTGAGAAGCTTAAAATTCTCTGTGAATTATTCATTGTGACAGTCATGGTGGGAGTCCTATTTTTTTTATTTTTTAGGAATCTGCTAGTATTCAGATGTTATCCTGTAAGTACAGATTAAAGCATTTACCTCCAGTGTTCTTGGGTCTCCTGGAACAGTTTCAAACCTGTTAACTTTCTTAGATTCCTCCCCAAGTGGAAAATAGATGGAACTGGAAGGAGAACCCTTATAAGCATCGAGTGGCCCCTTGTGTTTATTTTGTTCCTAAGAGGAAGATATGCTACTTCTCAGTCTAATGACTTGTAGTGTTTGTGAGTGTGAGAAAATACTTCCATCACTCCAGTTGAAAATCTGTAGGGTTGGAACTAGCTCACTTCACTGATGGTAAAGAATCATGGGGCACTTGGTGACTCTTAAATGCAGTTTTCTGTTAGGGTCCTAGAGAAGCCCCCCCAAAAAGAACAAACAGCCATGTATGTAATAAAAAAAAGAGCACTTTATCTATCCAACAAATGGAGTGACAAATAATGACCCCCAAAGAAGGTCACAGCTCTTTTTAAGCAGAGTTAGGGGAATTCTAGGGTGGAGGGATTATTCTGGGGCTAATTGGTGGAGGAAACATTATTTTAGGGACTGATTGGTGGGATGTCTAGTGGTTAGGGGCTTTTCAGTAAAAGGGTAGGGAAAGCTATTTTTAGCTAGCAAAAGGTTTGGGGGGGCACCTCCTCAGCAAGCAAAGGGGCTTTGGGGGACCTGCTGAGCCAGCAGAAGGCTTTGGGGTATCTTCTGATTGGTTGCATCTAAGTCATGGTTTTCCTGAGAGTTGCTTGCTCAGCTCTAACCCTTTCCAGAGAACCTAAACTGAGGCCACTCTCTGTCAGGGCTACTAGGAGAGCTTGCTTGGCTCTGGTCTGCCACCCCCTTCTCCCCACCCCTGCCCCTGGTCCTCTCATTTACTAGCATGGAGTCTACTTGAATGTAATTGTTCTCCCCTGTAATGTGCTGGAAACTTGCCCAAGGAACACACTTGAGAATGTGTAGGAGAAAATAGACAGCTATCCATGAGGCAACTATGGACGTTTTCCTTCTTTTATTTCGCTGTGAACAGACAGTAACTGAAGTAAGAGAATTTCCTACAGAATGTTGCTGGGAAACTGGTTGTCTAAAGCTCTCTCAGCACACCATCAGCTCCAAAATGATACTATTGATTGCTTTGGAAAACTCAAATCTAAAATTAATACATCTACACATGGCTTTCCTCCATTTTATTATTTCTGAAGGAAAATGAAAATTTAGAAAAATATCATGCTGTTTATGTATATAATTTTCACTCTTTTCTTAAAAAAAAGATTAAAACAAAGGCAATGGTTTTGTTCTTGTGGTCTGAGAAGCAGATGGCTGCCAGGAGCACCCAAGCATTTGGTGTCGGCTGACTTTGGTATTGTCTGCTAACTAATTTTCTCATCTTGGTGTTGTATGCTGTGGAGATCTTTAGTCCTGTCTTCTTAGCCCTTGTTGGAACAGTTGTTGTTGGGTTACAGGAGGGGAGGTCCTGGAACCATCTGATGTCCTGTGCATATCAGTCATCAAGTTTAAAAGAAGACCAAGTGTTGCATGCAACACCAATGCTTTTGTAACTTTCAATCTCTGTGCTTCCTTCTCTCTGTCATAAGCATGTGTTATCTCATAAGTTGATGTGTCTAATTTGAGGAACTAGAAATCACAAATAAGTTGCAGTATTAAAAATACTGACCTGGGCAGCATACTTGAACCAACCCTGTCGGCAAAGGTATGGGTGTGGGTAAGCCAGCTCCGAAGTTGTGAACAGGGGAGAGCTGTCCCATTACATGTATGCCATGCTGCTGTGGTGTAGATGGGGGAGGGATTCCCATCTTAGTCCTTTACCCTTATTGCCAATGATGGATAAGGGGGATGATCCTCCCCTTTATCAGCTGTAGTACTCAGACCCTGCTCTCAGCCTAGGCAGCACAGTAGAGCTGATCCTGTTGATAGCAGTGTGGATGAGATAGCCCTTAGGGTGTGAGAGTGAGATAAGTGGCCACACCCCCTTGTCTGCCTTGTGGTGATGAGGGTGAGGGAAAGATACCCACCCTCCTTTGCCCTTGGCACCTGTGGTAGGCGAGGGAGTTGATCTTCACCCTTAACCAGCTGCAGTACTTAGGAAAGTAGATCCTGCACCACTCCTAGACAGCACAGTATACCTGACCTTCATGTGGATATGTGGGTGAGCCAGCCCTGATGATGCAAACAGTAAACATGAGAGAACTGTCCCTGTTACTATTCAGTATGTGTCAGCATGATTGAGGGTGAGGTACTTCCCACCTGTGCACATCAATGCCTGAGGCAGAGCTGGCCCTGAGGCCATAAGAGCAGGACAGCTGTCCCTATCCCTCATTGACTGTAGCAGTTGCAACAGTGCCCCTTCACCTCACCTGGGTTGCATAGTAGGGTGTTAGTGTGGTAGAACCAGCTCTGTTCCTTGCTCATCACTGAAAGGTGTGAACTACCCAGAACAATGCTGCAGAGCCCATCCTGATGGCAAAGAACCAACCCTGCAATTACCTAGGCCCAGAACCATGGTTATCTGTTGGTTCACCCCATTTGTCATCTACTGGGGTATGGGCTGCAGTCTGAGTGATGGGAGGAAGGTCAGTCCTGTGGACCCAGGGCTGCAGGGTCCCCATGACACAGGGCAAAAATGTTCCAGTGAGGGTTCAGCATTGATGAAGTAGCAGAGACCAGGAGCTTAGAAACAGATTAATGATTCTTTGTGTTGAACATCTGTATATAAGACTGTATGTATATATTTGGTTGTGAGCCTAGTCTTTAATGTCTAAACCATCTCTACAGACCAAATTACTTGACAGACTTTGATGAATTCTCATGGAAGGCCTCACCCTTCTTGGGGAGTGGGGGATAGGGGATGGGATAGGGGATGGTGGAGGGGACATGGAAGGATGGGAGTGAGAAGGAACTGGGATGCATATGTAAAATATGAAACATTAAATAAATTTAAATTATAAAATGTATTGATAAAGGGGTTACTGCATGACTCACTATGCCACACTATAAGTTCCAGGATGAGATTTCACCCTTCTTCCTTTCCCTTAAATTTTATTTTGTTTTATTGGGGGGATGGCTGAGTGGGATCAGGAGGTATGATGTGAAAGACAGAAAGAATAAATAAAAGGAAAGTAAAAAAAATGGGATTTCAATTAAATTTCCCACAGAATTCTCAGCAGCTTAGAGAAAATTGTTGCTTCCTTATCAAACAGATCATAGGGCTTACATTGTAAGCAGAATTCCTGGGACTTAGAAGATGACACAGGTTGTAAAATGCCTACTGTAGAAGCATGAAGATCTGAGTTTGTGTCCCCAGAACCCATTGTTAACTTGGTAGAGGAGTGTAAGTAACCTCAGCACTTGGGGAATACAGACAGGCAGATTTCTGAAGACCATTGGTCAATTGATCTAGCCAACTGACAAGCTCAAGGTTGAATGAGAGACCCCATTTCAAGGAGTGGTAATCAAGGAAGACATCTGATATTGACCCACATTGACAACATGTATGTTGCACAAGTGTACATTTATACACACACACACACACACACACACACACACACACACACACAACTAAAGTTACCAGCAAAAGGGCTCCTTAGAACCTGAGACCATATTTGAAATATACAATACAACAATAATCACAACAATCCTTTTTGGCACCAAACAAGGAAAAACCATAGGCAAACAAATTGTTAATTTTATCTTTGCAGTCTAAGTCTAACATCAGATGTTAGAAAGAAAACAGCAATCCTCTGTGACTCTTCAGATTGAGAGCATTATATGAGTACAATGAACAAAGCAATCCCAGTGATTTCCAGATAAATCTCTCTGTTTGCCCTCCTTCCTATAATGTTAATGACCCAATGTAATTGAACCTTCCCATATTGGAGGAAAGGAAAGGAAGGCCACTCTGGATTGGTGTCTGCCACCAATTACCTGATCACTTAGCATGGAAATATGTAGCTGGCACTTTCCAGGTGAAGTCCATCATGTTGAGCTACACACATTTCATCCTTGATATCAGTGCCACTTTGCTCTGAGCCTTGTCTGCAGTATCAAAAGACAATGGAACACAAATAAGCAACAGTCACAAAGGGAGTCATCCTGTCCACCTGAATGTTGGCTCTTCTCTACTAAGAAGACTTTTGGCTGATTGTTCATTCATATTGGAACCATAGTTCTCTGATGCTAGCCTACACTGAGATATCCATTTATTTTCTGAGAAACCTTCCTGACACCAGTTTGTTTGGCTTTGTTTTCCCTGGTTATAAAGCATCCAGAGAGCCCAAATGTCCTTCAAGGGAAAGTAAACAATCAGATATCATTCAATATTCAGCCTCAAAAGGGGAAATATTTATTTATCCTTTAAGGACAGGGTAGTAGCTTCAATTATCATGAAACAGGCTCTTATTATCAATTCCTGCAGTGCTATCTTCTGCTATAAGTGCCATTGTGTCCAGGGCCACAACTATTGCTGCAGAACCCATGTTCCATGGATGTATAGAAAATATAAAATCTTGGTCACTTTGGCTCAAAACTTGACAATACTGATGAATATATTCACAAGTTTTCTATAGCGTTAATCAAGTTTGTCATCTTCTGTTGTCACTTGACTGCCTTCTCCGTTCAGTACTACTTTCCCCTTCCTTTCTTATGAATAGTTTTCTAATAAATGTTCTTTACAAACTCTATCTTAGTACATACTTGTAGACAACAGAACCTGAGATACAATGTGTAAATCAGGCTGGGATACTTTTCTCAATTAACTTCTCTGGAAATTCATCCAAAGCTTAAAAGAACCCTGACTACAGGCAAGACTACTTGTACTGGAACAAAAGCCTTCATCTTATGTAAAGTAATTTTGACTTCAGACTTCCCTAGGACTGGTCTTATTTGTATCAGTTTTATATGATGTTGATGACTTTAGACTTGTGTATTGTTTATACTATTTACAAATGCTTACAACCATACCAATCAATTTATGAGAAAATGGTGTTTAGATATAAGAGTAAGAGTTGGCTCTAAAACAAATCTAGTAATTTTCTCACATTGACTCTTAAGCTCAAAAGATCTCTGAAGCTCTTGTGAATATTATCCCTTTTTTCAGATCTAGTCCAGTCTTCCAAGGATGTGAATAAAAGCAGTCTGCTCTATCAGAGAAGATCAAAGTTCTGCTTGCACAAAATCTTGTAAAGCAAAGCATTCTTTAAATATCAAAGAAGCCTAGGTGAAGGTGATGATTATTTATGACTAGACCTTTTTTTCTGTAGCATTTTGACCTAGAATGAATGTTAGGTGTTGTCACAGGGAAAAACATAACTGGACAATGATGACCAATAGCAGATAACTCCTCTGAGGCAGACAGCTTGTGATGGAGGATGGTTCAGGAAAGATCTCTATAGCTGTAACACTTGCATTTGAATGTGAGGCTTGAATTTGAGTGATGGGCTTAAAGAAGAAAGGGCATCCCAGCTGAGGAGTAACATTGTCCACACAATCTTGTAGAAAATTGATCAGTGTGGAAAAGCAATGATCAGGGTGGACAATTCAAGGCTTATTTGTGACACTGAATACTTTGAAATTAGCCTTGGATCTCAGTTGATGTCCGGTCATTCTGTGTTGCCTGTGGAAAAATACAACCTTCTAAGGTTTGGATACTTTAGTAATGATGGAAGAGTCTCTGGGAAGAAACTACACTGGGTATAAATGAATACTTTTATTCTGGTCTAATCAATTGTATTTGGACATATTTGTGCCAATATCACAGATTCTTCAAAGCAGAAAAAGAAATTGAAAGGAACCTTACTCCATCACACCTGTATCACCCCACTGCAATACTAGAGCAGCATTTGAAAGGAAGTTGCGTGTGGTTCCACTACCTGACAGTGAGTTATAGGGTTAGGAATGCAGGATTTATACTTAGTGCTCCAGAATTTACTCTGATGATGAAGTTACTTAACCTTCCTGAACTCTAGTTTCTTCGTCAGTACTATGAAGAAAAGACATCTTCAGCTAGTGAAGTTATTGTAAGTACAAAGGCTGAGCCAATAAAGCGATCAACAAAGTGCATTGGTATGAAAATCACCCAATGATCCTTTTTTATTTTATTTTATTATTATTATTTGTTGCTATTATGCTATTATGCTGCTCTCTAAATATGAGAGGATCATAGCCCAAGTGGTCTCCTTTTGATTCTGTCCTTAGTGCTCTTCCTCATGATCTTGACATTCTTATTTCTTTCCATGACTCAGGATAATAGCAAGCCATGTTTAAGTGCACATTATGATTATGGAGCTAATAGAAAGTCCATTCTCTATGCCATCAAATGATTACATTTATGTATGGATTTAACACTGCTAAATCCTGAATGATGGTTAATGTCTACAGCAAAGAGGAACCATTAGTAAATTTGTGAGTTAGAATATCACTTAGCTTTATTGGCAGAAATAATCAGTGAGCATGTAAGGAATTGATTCAAATTAATGTAATGGATGTCAAATGTATTGGGGCTATATGGGCCAGACATCCAGGCATGTGCCCTACCAAACTCTGCTACTTACTGGGAACCAGGAAGCATGGTGGGCAGAAAAAAGAGGGTAGTGATTTCTTTTTCATCATTTCTGTTTTCCAGAGTCAATTTTGTAAAGAACTAGCTTTGGGATATTATTAATGGCTCTCATGTGAAAATGGGATCTATAGTTAATGAGATTTATGAAACACAGTTATATATTATTTTTTACAAATTTTCAGAATTACCTGCTGAAAGACTTATTAGATACTATTTAATAATTTATAGTTGAAATCCAAAAGGGCTAGAGCAGTGCTGCCCAATAGGAATGTTGCCTGAGTCATATGTCTATTAACATTTTCCCAGAAGTCACACTAATAGGCACATTTATTTTAATAATAATTTTCCTTAACATATCAAAATGTTATAATTTTAATATGTAATCAGAATGAAAATTGAGACATTTTACATTTTCTTGCACAATGTATTCAAAGTCCAGTGTGTATTATTGTAAGCTTGCTGCATCTTAATTTCAAATATGGTTATTTTATGTGGTTGGTGGGCAGGAAGGAAGAGTGGCTGTTAAATGACAGGGCAAAGGTAGACTGCAGTATTTTCTAACTTTTATTGCTTTTCTTGGGAATGTATGGATAGATTACATTCTGTGTAGTTTATGAAGTGATGATCTTTGAGGAGAGGAATGAAAATGGAAGGTGTAGAAAATGCTATGAGGGTGTGACTTGAACAAACATGATGCTTGAATGTTCATTGCTGTAAATATTAATTGAGTATCACACATGTATCTCATGTCTACCAATGTGCAGGTACAGAGTGACACTCCGCTGTACTGAAGATGGGAGGGCAATAGGAAGCTACATATGCAAGAATAGCAGGAAATAGGGAAGAGTGCATGCTACTTGGAGCAAAAGTGTGATGAGCTGATGAACTGTCCCCAGGCAAGTTCTTGCTGCTCTGACACAAGGGGTCCTAAACAGTTCTCTCTAAATTTAGTCATTATCACTAATGAAAGGAAAACAAGAAACAAAAGGATTCAGTTCCAAGAGTTCTCTGTCTTGAGTAATTTTCAGTATTTCTGTGAAGTGCAGTAGATGAGGGATGCTGGAAAGGAATTCTGTGCTGTGCATCTTTAACTCAGATTTCACTCCTAGGGATTTCTTTGCTTTCATCAAAAAGGTGTACAGTCTCAAGATGTTTTTCCAACACCCTACAACACCTTTATGACTGTCTTGATCCTAAATTGTTCCTTCATGGGGAAAGTGAGTTCAGTGTTTACCTCTCCAAGCAAATGAAGCACTCATAGCATTTGAAGACCATAGAGGATTCGTTGGCAAAGACTGAAGCAGGCTTACACACTGTATAGGTTTCTAATGCAAACATTCCTCTGTGGCAAACTTTGAGATTCAGCAAGGCAAAATCCTTTTCACAACATTTGCTCAAGTACCTTGGACTTAAAGTTGAGGAGAGGAGAAGGAGAGACAGGGTAAGCAGAAGTGTAACATGTATAATTGTACTGCTATGGATTGGAACACTGTTAGCATTAGATTTAATTATTTTTTCATCTAGCCTTATTTCACTCTTGAAGATCAATGTGTTGTTCTCATCTTAAGCAGCAATGATTGCTACAATCTAAACATAAATTTGATAATGTGCTGCCATCCCAGTGTTTATAGACTCTGTCAAAGACGTAGCCTATTATAATTATTTTCTCAATCATTCACCATGAAAGAAACACTCCAGGCAACAATAAGACCCAACTTAATCACTAGAAACAATATCAGTTCAACAAATGGATCTTATTAGATGGCCATTTAGAAAAAAAAGTAAAGCACATTTCCCAATATTTTAATTTTCTGCTAAATTTCAAATTATCTTTACATACAGAAAATTGAGCTATTGGCATATTTTATATGAATATTTAACTGGAAAACTGACATAAAGATCATTATTAAAACGGATTCCCAATGCAGCATATGCAAATTTCTGTCAAAAATCAAGATTTGTTTATTAATTTAATTTCTAAAAGCACATCTGTGTATTACTGCTACAAATGAGTGCAGAACATAAATATAAATAAAAGTATATATATTAAAATGTTAGGAAATAAATAATTCTTAGAAAATTGACATTTTAGATATTTGCCAAAAGTACTTTTAATCTAAGATTTTGGAGATGAAACTAAAGTAAACTACTAACAAAGAAATTGTTGGAGGAAATCTCCCACCTACAAGTGCACTCCTCAACTTGTCTTACAGCATGATTTTGCAGTTCAAGTAGTGGAAAACTTGGATGTGTTTGTATCAGTTGCAAAATATGGGCTTGAGTGATGACTCTGGGTTTAACAGGACTTGCTACCCTTAGAGAAGATACAGGTTTAGTTTCCAGCATACACAGTGGCTTGCAACCATTCCTAACTCCAGTTCTAGTGTATACAGTGCTCGCTTCTAGACCTCTAAGGGCAGTAGGCGTGCACATAAACCTCTACATAAATTCAGGATAAATTCTCAGACACATAAAACAAAACAAATAAATCATTAAAAGGAAAACACAGTAGTTATTCAATCTTACATAAAAATCACATGCAGTTAGGTTATGTCACTGATGGGAATTGGTAGTGTTCACAAACATGTTTCTTTGTGTGTGTACATATGTGTTTGTATGTGTCTACCTATTTGCTTTTTTATGTAGAGGTGATATTATGTTTATGTGAGGGGGAGTCCAAGTACTTTTTTAAAAATCTATAAATAAAATGAATAAATGTCTCTGGAGGAAAGGCAAACATGCTTGGTAAGATTAGAAGCTTCTAATATAATATCAATTATCCTGTTTCAAATGATCTTAAAATTCATATAAACTCATGGTAAAGTTAGGTATAATTGAGTTCCTTTTCAAAGAAGTGATGGAAAGATTTCAGATTACAATGACATCAGAAGGAGCTTTGAAAAATGCAGGATACTGACCCTCTGTCATGTTCATTCGGCAAAGATGCTCTCCCCTCCTGAGGCCGCCTCTGCAATGAATTAATAGGCTCCCATGTGCTAAAAAGATTTTTAATTAATGAGGCTTCACTTGCCAATTGTAGGCCTTATTTTCTGTGCTTCTGGGCTGTTATTCAGAACATTACCTAGGATATATCCCAAGTGTACTTACTCCTTACTCTTTCCTCTAGAAATTTCAGTTTTAAGTCTGACACTGGGGTCTTTGACCCACTTGGATTTAATTTTTGTGCAGAGTTGAAGATACTGTCTTTTCAAAATCTGTGTCTCTGACATCTTCATTAAAGAGAGAGAGAGAGCTGTAGGCACATGGCTTATACCTGGGTCCTCAGTTCTGCTCAGTTGATGAGTCTGTTTCTGTCCAGCAACACATAGTTTTAATTATTATGGTTCTGCATTATAGCTTGAAATCAGGAGCAATGATATTCCCATAATTACATTCATCTATGTCTGTTTGTCTGTCTGTCTAGCTATCTATTGTTCTTAGGGGTATTTTGTGCTTCCACAAGAATTTTCAGTTTTTTTTTCTTTTTAAAATTTTTTTTCTTATTTTACATACTGATCCCAGTTCCCTCTCCCTCCCATCCTCCCATATACCCCGACTCCCCTCCCATCCCATTCCCCACCCACTCCACAGGGAGGGTGAGGCCTTTCAAGAAGGATCTTTAAAGTCTATCAAGTCATTTGGAGTAGGGTCTGATAGCTGGGAAACCTGCATTGGATCGACTCAGACTCCTTGAACATGGGTCTCAGTTGGAAGGCCTGGGCAGTCTAAGGTACCTCTGACAGTGGAACCAGGACATAGCCCTGGTGCAGGAAAGGATTTTGGGAGCACATTCCCCTTATCCTAGAATTTTCAGGTTTTGATTTCAGTTTCTGTGAAGATTTTCTTGAGAATTTTGATTGGAATTGCATTGAATCTCTAGACTGATTTTGGTACAGAGGTCATTTTTCACTATATTGATCATATCAATTTACAAGCAAGGGAAGTTTTTCCAGCTTCCCTTTATAAAATAGTTTTCTTATTTAAATTTGAAACAAGCTTGTTTTACATGTCAATCCCAGTTCCTACAACCTCCAATTCCTCCCCTGTTCTCACCACTAACCCCACCTCATCCCTTTTCTGTTCCTTAGGGAGGGTGAGGCCTTCCATGGGGATCTTCAAAGTCTGTCATATCATTTGGATCAGGGTCCAGGCCCTCTCCTATGTGTCTTGGCTCCCAAAGTCCATTTGTATACTAGGGAGGAATACTGATCCACTACCAGAGGCCCCACAGCACAGACAGCCCTCCTCAGTTTCTTTCCTCAGTGTTGGAAAGTTGTAATTATAGCAATCTTTCATTTTTACTTCATTTTTATTTGTTTTGGAGGATATGAGGAATTAAGCCACTGGCTACTGTGGATCCTAAAGCATTCAGTACTGCAAATATAAACGTATTAAGCAACATGCTGTTTTCAGCATTTATGACTGATACTTGTTATAAGGGTCACTTTTGATCTGTTTTCTGTTTTTAGCAAATTATCACCATAATACATATACACACACAGGTGCTGCTCTCTGGATTGGGAAATGGAAGAGTACATATCTTCAGATTAAAGCTGTGCAGAATCTTAACTTGTAATAGTTGATAACATGGGAAATCCAAGACAAGTAAGGTTTGATGTTACATTGTTCTCTTAAAGGCAGGTAAAACAAACCAGCAGTGGTGCCTCATGCCTTTAATCCCTGCACTCAGGAGGCAGATTTAGGCAGATCTCTGAGAGTTCAAAGCCAGCCTGGTCTATAGAGAAAGTTCCAGAACAGCCAGAGCTACATGGAGAAACATTAACGGGGGGGGGGGGGTGTAAAACAAACAGCTGAGTATAGAGTAGGACCTATAAGTTGTAAGTGACTTAAAATTGTATTATTTTGAATGTAAGAGATAATTTCATAAAATTATATAATGCATACACATATAAACACAAACATAATATTAAAGAAAGATTTTGAATTTAGGAATAGGAGTATAGGAGGGATTGGAGGAGTGAGGGAGGAACAGAGATGTGATGTCTGTTGGTGCTCATGTATGATACTCCCAAAAAATATTAAATCAAAATAATTAACACCTGGGAAATTCCAGAATATACCTTCTTCTCAAAAAATGAAGAAGAAGAAGAAAAAAAAAAAAAAGCATTCTGTTTAACAAAGCCAATCATGCGCCTAAGAACAGTTCAACTATGAACTTTATGAACTTATCCTTAGATCCTATCTGCTAGCTCCTATGTCCTTAAACTGTGACTCTCTGAGAGTCTCTCTCTCTCTCTCTCTCTCTCACACACACACACACACACACACACACACACACACACACCACACCACACCACACACACACATTCACATACATGTTCACTCACTGACACATTCACACACGGGGCACACACACACTCACTCACTGATACACATACATATGTACATTCACACGTGCTTCCTCACTCACACACACACACACACACACACACACACACGTACGCACGCACGCACGCACGCACACACACACCACAATTAAAAACATGCAGAGGACTGATGCAAGTGGAACCTATAGCGATTGAATTAAATCTTTCTATTGACCAAAATGAGATATTGTTTTCTGAGTGTTTGTGAAATGAAATTCATCACTAAGATCAATTAGTTAATGTCCTTCACTGATTTTTCCAACCATTTGTGTCTTTGAAAGGTATTTTAGGATTCATTCCTTTACCCTGAACAGCACTCTGAATCCTCTGCACAGGTGTGATAGTCATATATTACTGCATCTCCAGAGAGTTGTCTTCTAGACTCATTCATTATGTGCTTGTGCCACTTCGTGAATTTTGAAACATTTTAATCTTCAGAAGTGCATCTATTTTGTTCTAGAAAATAAGAAAAAAAGTTTGCTTCTAAGGTGAGTAAACAACTATTTCTTCAGTTTTGTAAGTCTACAAATGTATAACATAAAAGATAGATCCACCTCTAAAATTCTGTTCATGGATGATACACATGGGCTTTTTAAAAAGAGATTGTGACTCTAGTCCAATACTACATAAGGCAGAAAGATCTTGTCTCTATTTTCTCCACTTTTCATTCTTTTAAAAATACCCAGATATATTTGTTAAGGGATAACTCCAAATAGAGTTTTTAGAATCACAGGAACTACTAGCCAATGTTCCATAAAAGATATTCTGATGGTCATATTTTATTGTAAATACTCTCACTATTTAGGTATAAGTTAGAAAAAAAATAGGTCCTGGCAGTAGGGATCAGTGAGTAATGTTGTTTGTGCCAATGCTGATGATCAATGTTCAGTTCCCAGGATCCATATGGTAGAACGGGTGAATTGACCATACACACACACACACACACACACACACACACACACACACACACACCACCACCACCACCACCACCACCATCACCACCACCACCAACAACAACAACATTTTAATACAATGCTGTTAATGGGGGTTAAATCTGGAAATATGCTTTATATTTTTTAACACTTGGATTTTGATGAGGGAAAGGCCTGAAATTTAGCATTTGCTGGTTTTGTGGGGTGAGTACTATCTCCATGCATGATTTCCAGCTCCCAGTGAGATAGTGCAGCAGATTCATGACTAAACAACTTTATCTAACTTTCCACAATAACTGATTACACAAAAATAACCTCAAAAGCATAGCTAGAAGATAATGCAGGTCACTGGACAATTTGTGGGAGTTGATTCTCTGCTTCTACCATATGGGTCCTGGTTGTTAAACCCAGGTCATCAGGTTTTGCAACAAATGATTTTATCCATTGAGTTATCTCTTTTGCCCTTTTAACATCACTGGCTGTATGAGAAAATTTTGAGAGAGCTAATCAGTCTCTCTCTGTGTCTCTGTGTCTCTGTCTCTCTCTCTCAAACTCCAATTATTTTTCTCCCATTATTTGTTTTTCAAAAAGTGACATAAGCACAAAAATAATAATATAAAATAAAAATATTTTCCTCCTGGCCCAGGACCCAGGACCTCTTTCCAGAGGAATTTTTTCTCATTAAGTTCTTCCAGCTTCATTAAAGAAATGGTTGGTTCATACTCATACACATCTATACATGCAAGAATAGTCTGTACCTTGTTTTCATCAAATAGTGTGTCTTAGAAACTGCACCCACTAAAGTGCATGCAGAAATACCACATTCTTTTGTCTATGTGCATCAAATTCTACTTTAGGCATACACCAGCATTTATTTCAATAGTCTCATGTTGACAATTCAGATTCTCAATACTGCTTTCTGTGAGACTTACCAAACAGTTTTGCAAACAGTTGGAGTACATATGTGAAGTGATGTCAGTACAACAGGTTCATGAAAGGAAAGTCACCAAATCATTACTTCCGTCATTCATACTAGGAAGAACTGTGCTGAGAATTTAGTGCAAGAAAGTAGTTAGTACACAGTCCAACATAGCAGACATTAGGCATCATTAGGAAGGCTTTGGCTCTCAACACCTTCAAGCAAAACAAGACCCAGCAACTTCAGGGTGACACTGAAATGAAGATGAATGTGCTGAATGTTGGGAGAACATATACCCTGTGGCAGGATTTTAGGACAATAACAATGGAGTTAGAGGGGGTGTGCCACTACATCATCCTTCCTCCCCAAACAGTAAACACAGTTATAATAGGGAATGGTCTTCCTAAATCTAGTTATCAAGGTCTAATTATTGGTATTAGTCATGTAATTGTATTACTACTCATCAGGTCAATTATTAGTTTCATTCCTTACAGAAAAACCAGTGTGACTGGTATCATCTTCACTTGATTACTTTGGTGTGTTTTGTGTAAGTATTTAAAGCAAAAGGAGATGATTCTTTAGTGTTGTGTATTACTGAATTCAGAACATTAAATGACCTCCTTTGATGGGCAAAAACCAGTAGGCTGGAAACTAGCTTTTGCTTTTCCATATCCGCAGTCTAAGCCTTTGGCATTGGAGCTGAGGAATAGACTCTGTTGTGTTGTTCACTCCAGAACAGGGCTTCATGAATCCCACTTTTTAATTGTTTGTTTTCTTTTAAGCTTTCTCCTTTTTGAAACAAATGGCTTCCCATCTCTGTAATACGAGAGATGCTTCTTCCCTGTTGAGTGCTTACGGTTTCCATGGGGAAGGAATGCTCCAGATTTATTCTGTTTTTCTGTTTTCACATATTGAATTGCTTTCTTAGTACCTCCTTAGCATTCAAAAGACTGATAGGTTCTGAAAATCAGGGCACTCTGTGTCCTACCTTTGGAGTAATCATGAAAGGGAAAGAAACAATTGGAATTAATTACTTATGTTTCTCCCCTCTCTCATTTCAGGAAAATAAAATCAAATGATACTTCCAAGGTCTTCCATATTGAAGTTCTCCACTTACAGAAGCCCAGGTAGAGGCTAAGCAACTTGGCTGCCTCACCATGTTGTGCAAGCAATATGTCTACTTACCTCTGTACTTGCAGGCATTCAACAGAGCATCACAGTCCAGGTCTAGTTTATGGGCCTGTTAGCAAGTTGCTCCTGCTATGATACTGTTAAAGAGATTTCGTGAAAGTGATTGTGTTAGCTGATTGGGTACTTCACAATAAAAATCAATGAAAGTACAAGATGGAGCAGAACCTGGAGGAGCAGGTCGGGGGCCAGTGTGCTGCTGCCTGGGAGGCAATCTGAGCTGCAGGGATCACCTTCCTTCTTTCCACCTGATCTGAATTTCTCTCAAATCCTCCATCACATTTCTTTGTTTCCCATTCCTACTACCATATCCATGACCAAACCAAAGCCTTTCACCTAAGCTGGTGTTATTCACTTAAAGAGTAAGTGATTCAGAATTCTAAATCTTAGGCCTTCTCAGAAGAGTGCTTCTTGATGTCTTTCCAGCTTGAACAGTATATGTGGGATTTCTAGGCTGGACTCTAATGCATCTTGTCTATTGCATGGCATAGTCCTGGGGAAATACTATGGCCTTGACCCTCACTTTTGCTTTGTTTTGTTTTTCTTTGGTGAGGTGATGGACCAGGAGACAGGAACATTATTCTCTTCAGAACCTGAGCTCCCACCATCTCTACTCAACACAACTTCCTAGTGACTCTTCCTCTAGATTTCTCCTCTGTGTTTTCAATTTTTCTAGCTTTTCAACAACTTTGTTTGCACATGTCCAGCAGATCTATCTATACTTTTCATAACCCTGTTTAACCCAACAATTTTGTGGAATGAGTGGTCTCTAAACCTCTCCTCCACATTGTCCTCTGCCCTCTATTTGCTCATTCATCAGCTATTTCTACCTAACCTATTTCTATCTCTCTATTTCCCTACAGGACCTACAGGATTGCTCTATTATCTTGTTCTTCCACACTTGATATTTTAGAATCTAACTTAACAGCTCACTCAACTTTGATTGTGTCCATACCTTCAGCAAAAGCTGCTTTCACCCAAGACACTAATGACATTTTGCGTTATGGACAATAGAAACTCCCTGTTGACCCCTAGCAGTGTTCACTCTAACTAGCTGCTGGATATCTGACATTCTGGCTGGTTTCCTAGAATACAGACCTCTGCTTGGTTTTCTTTCTACTTCTGTGGTGAGTTCCTCATTGTTGTCTCTCTTTCCTGTCATTAAAATACTGATATTCTTCAGGATATATCCTGGCTCTTTATTTTCTGAAGGTTCAGTTACCATTTCTATAATAAGCACTCTAAGATTTATATCCCCAGATTTGAATTTTCTCACACAGAACCAATACATATTTAACTGCCTACTGAATACCATTCTCAGTATAATCCCAAATTCAGCATCACAAACAGCCTTCTTGCTATCAGTCATCAAATGTGGGTAAGCTACATGTGTGCATGAGGACACAACACACACACACACACACACACACACACACACACACACACACTGTTCCTAGTGAGTGGCCATGATCTGATGACAAAGGTTATTCTGGGTGACCTTCTTGACTCTTTGCCTTAGTTAAAGTAGTTATAAATGCCCCTGCTCTACTTCCTGGTTCCTTTTACATTTCTCAGTACACACTGACGCCACTGATGACCTGGTTGTGCAGACCTCTTTGCCTGTGTTATTCTGTTTCCACATTGCTGCTAGAGAAATTTCTATAAAATTCACATCTTAAAGTTCTCTTAAAACCTATCAGCTGCCTCTGTGGTTCTCTGACTGCAACCCAAACTTAGAAAGTCCCAAAGGAGGCTCCGAGAACTTGGCCTTATCACCCAGTCCCCTTTCTTTCTGAGAACCCCTCCGCTGTTTCCAGCTCACTTGTGTCTTTCTGCTTTCACACTGCATGGAAACTCTTCTCATTCCCAATCTCATCTCCCAACACTTATAGGTCATTTTTTGCTTGGACCTTTTCCTGACCATGCAATGAGTGATGAATATCTATGTTTTCCAATGTCATACACTGTCTGCCATCCTTTTTCCAAGCTATCAGCTTTTAGGGTCTGGTAAATTCACCTGCTGAATTTTCCTAGTGCTGTCAGCCTCTAAAGAAGAAGCCACATGCCTTGTCTTATGTTTGTTTCCCTTGTACCTGATGCAATGCCTGGCATAGAATAGGTTTTCCATAACAACCTGCTGAATAAATGACTCCCACTCTATGCCTTAGCCCTGTCCTATTTCTTGTAATTCAGCTGCACGCTGAGAGCTTTTTCCTAATTGTTTCCAGCTAGTACCTTCATTTCAATACACTGCAAACTAAGCTCAACTTCCTCTGAGTCTCCAGACTTTCTTGTCTCTCCATGGCAACACTATTGTTCCAGTCCCTGGGGCTCCAAACCCTGGCATCCTCTCTGACTCTTCTCCATCCTCTGCCAGGCATATCCAATGAACTGTCAAATCTGTGGATTCTACATTCACCAAGTCCCCGATCATTTTCTTCTTTTATTACTCTTTATGTTATAAGCCCAAAGTAGATTTGTTGTATTTTAACTAGATGATGAAAATACCAACTCTCATGAGCTGGTTGCCAATATCATTCTGATATAGCCAGTTATTAATCTCTGAAATGTACTGTTTTAAATATATCATTTCTTTCTTAAGAACCTTCAGAAACTCACTGTTCACTATTTGGTTAAAAACCATATAATCTATGAGTTAAGAACATTTACATATAGAACTAATCCAGCTGTGTGTTTGACTCTTACTGTGTTTTTGAGAATGTGACACTTCAGCCCAACAGCATTATATTCAAGCTTTCGCTATGTCCACAGTGTTGGTCAGCTAATGGGCTGGCCTTTCCCCATGCATGTCTTAGGTGGAAATCCTTCTCAAGTGTCTAGCCTGGCACAGACCATCAAGTTTTCTCACCTTTTCCAAAAGAAATATGGTCTCCCCTACTTTGTTTCTCTCACAGTTCTCAGCAGTAGCACGTCACTGGCCAGTTTCTGTTCTTTGTTTGGATCATGTGACTCTGACTAAGAATATTGCTTTCCTTTTGATAAATTTATTGGTGTTATATTGATATGACTTCTTTGTTACCATCTTGTTACTAACTATTAACTCCTCTTAAGATTAGGAGAAAACTGTCCAAGTGTCAAGAGATGGAGACAGGGAACAAGCCAAACTAGCTAGAAGCACAAATGCCCAGCATGAGCTGAGTGACAGGAAACAGCAGGAAACAGAGTTAAGTTGCTGAGTGCACACACACACACACACACACACACACACACACACACACACACACACACAGAGAGAGAGAGAGAGAGAGAGAGAGAGATAGGCACACAGAGATGCAGACACATACACACACACACAAACACACAGAGACAGACAGACAGACAGACAGACAGACAGACAGACAGACAAGACACCTCATAGTATATACCAATTCAGATACTCTGTTTCTCCTTGCAGACACACAGAGGCATTTGGCTCTACTTTCCTACTTTTTTTTTTTTGTTGTTGTTGTTTTGTTTTTTGTTTTGTACACATTTATCAAGAAATAGACAATAACATCAATCATGGAGTCTGCTTTACATTCCCATACCATATATATTTATGCCACTTCACATTCATATCCCTGGGAACAAAATCAGAGGCACTGCAGGGTTGCAGGGTTAGTAGTTTGTTCTCTTTCCTGTGTAAGACTCTCTCTGAGAACTATACACTCAATGAAGAGGCCACTCCCAGCTATCAGCTGAGCCTTTGTTTCCATAGGGTTGCAGTTAACCACTGAGTAGCTTTGGAAAGTTCTTCCCTTTCCAGGTGGAGTTCATATTAACATTTCCAGATTAAACTACCAGCCACTCTGGGTCTTCAGAATGATAGGGCTTGGTCTTGGTCAGAACAAAAGAACTTCATGCTTGACTTGTTCCCCTTGGAGAACAAACACAGCCATGTTTACCCTCACCAGGGCACATTGGAAAGCTAAAAAAGGCCCAGGCAGATTCATCCCTTTCCTGTTTAGAGTAATGGGCAGCCCAGCTCGGGTGGTTACTGGACTCACAAAGAAACAGGCAAAATTTTGGCAAGTCACTGGGAGGCTTAGCAACAAAATTCACTTTCCCAACTTCTTTCTCATCCATTCAGACTGAAGCTTGCCTCCAAATAGCATGAAACCCCTGGGAACTTCTTGCACCCTTTCAACAAATCCGCTGGATGAAGGGCAATGACTCAGTCTTCTTTGCCCTCCAAAGTCAGTGCCAGCTCTGGCTAGGCAGCAGTCCTATTGTCATAAAAGGGACTATTTACCTCAGGTTCCCTCCCAGACTCCAGTAAGTCTCCATCATGCTTCAAGTGGCATCAAAGAGAGTGTGTGTGCTGTGTTTCATTGCTCTTCAGCAAATATTTTTTCAATGTCCTGTGTGTGGAAATATGCACATTTACAAATGGGTATCTCTTGCCAAGAAGAAAAGCTCAATGCAAATTAAAGTACTTCCCCTCTTCCTTCCCTTTTATAATTTTTGCTTTAGTGGTGGTTCAGGAAGTAAATGAAGATTAACTCTGCCTAGTTGGAAAATGCTACTTTACATGTGGTTCAGAAGAAACAAATAAATGCATACACAGCACACATACACAATACTCATGCTACACATAACACATACAACTCACAATATACACACAACAAACATAATATATGTACATCAAACACACAATATACACACATCAATACAACACACACAAAACACACAATACACACAACATACACAATACACATACAGAACATACAGCATGCACACAACACACACACTACATAAACTATATACATTAAACACACAAACACAATGCACATAACATACACACACACACACACACACACACACACACACACACCACTAGTTTGTCAGTTTGAGAATCTGTCTGTTGACTCTATATTGGTCTGTAATTTCTCCTGACTTGGATTGGCACCACAAGGCTGCAGGCAAATTGAGACCCAGAGACACATCATTGCCTGATGGGTGAGAGAAGCCAACCAACCATGTTGCCTTTTTTTTTTTTTTTTTTTTTTCCTTAAAAGGAAAGGGCTGGTGACTCTGCTCCAAGAAAATGAATCATTAGGTGAAAGGTCAGAGGTTATTAATCTATAAAGTTTTATGAAATATATCTGATAATTACTCCTTTAGGAGAGAGAAGCTGGAGAGAGAAGCTGGTCTTGTTCATTTCTTCTCTCTCCAGAGTTTAGTTTCCTTGCTGCTATGTTCAGTCCGCAACCATTGCTTCCTCGGCATTTCCGTTATTTATTCTTCACTATCTCACTCATTTTTATCACCATTTTCCCTGCTTCTTGTTTACCCTAGTCATGCTATTACTGTTTTATTTGTTTTAGCCAGCTCTTGTTCCTCTGCAGCAACTGTTAGTGAAGACTGGCTTATCGAGAAAAGCTTTCTTCCTTGAAGAAATGCTGAATTAAGTTGTAGAGATGAAACCTTTGTGTTCTTGTAAGTTTTTATATTAAGGTTATAGTTTAATTCCATTTATTTTTGTTTCTGCATTTTAATTTGGCTCCCAGAGGAACACACCACAAAGAGGAATAGTATCTTTTCCTCATTTATTTCCAATGCCTTGCTTTCTATTTTATTTAAAGCTTAAAATTTTATATGGATTTTTGTTTAAACTATCTTCTTAATTTCTCAACAAATTTAAGAATAAAATAAACATGAATATATGTATCTGAGTTGTTTAAAGACATATTTCTCAATATTGGGAAAGATGCCCTTCTTGGTTTTTAAGTTCCACAAGGATGAAATATTAACAGACTTCCAACATATTCTGAAAAGCAAGACTGAGTCTGAAATAACAAGTACAGGATTAGATGAAGACATTGTAGAATGTATTTGGGGTGAGTCATCACTCCTCAAAATCCATCAAGCAGTCCTCTCATTGCTCTGTCATATCAGGAATATGGAGCACTGGATGTAGCTCTGTAACATGAAACTCCAAGACCCAGAGACAGATATTGGGATTCAAGCTTCAAGCTGAAAATCATAAAAGCAAAGTAGCCAAGCAAGCAGCTCTTATTCTATCTCAGACTGAAAGGTGGTTCTGGAGAACAAGAAAAGAGATACCATAATAGCGGGAGCCATTATCGGTTAGAACGCATTTCTTATTTTAATGTTTTAAAATGAAATGTCAGTATATTATTTTGCTCTGTCCCTTTGACACCCTCCCATCTGCCCTCACTCAAACACCTCTCATACACCACTCTCTTTTTTGATAGCACTCTTTTCTTTGTTTTTTATGGTGAATCACAATCTCACCAAAAAGTTGCACTGATTCTAGTCTCCTCCTGTATGAAACATCTGGTTGGATGTCTGTTATTCTAGAGAATGAAGGCAAAGAATTACGTTGTCCGGAGAAGACTGCTCAGTTTGTATACCAGTAACTAGAAAGCATGTATGCATTGTCTTGGCTATAAAGGGAGCTGGGGGCTGGTTTAGTAAACTGTCCCTCCCCTCCTGGAGTATGCTCTCTACTCCTCCCCCGCCCAGTACCACCCTTCTTCTATAATCATGTTTATGTTTTTAATGACTCTCTGAAAACAACTGAAATACTATTTCATTTTTTAACCAGTTTCTCCCCCTCACTTCTTTTATTATTTATCCAATATAATCTGAACAGTAAAGAATCAATTCAATTTCTTTTCTTCATGTATATTAATATAAGCTTTTAATGTAACCTAAGCCTATCACCTCCTCAACATCTGAGATATGGTTGCCTCTATCTATTCCCCAGCCAGCATGAGATTGACTATTCAAATGACCATTTCATTGTCTCCTCGGATATTTTTACAGCAGAGGAAAATTGCCTGCATAAACTTGTTTTGCCTTACGTTTCTCACAAGCACACTTCTCTGCTGTGGCTACTGTCACAAATATTATTTCTAATTTTCACTTTTTTGGCCAAATTATTTTAGCCCTTCAGCTATTTCAATGCCTTTAACAGATGCTCTGTAGTATTATTAGGTGACTGGATATATTTTTCAGAAATTATTTATGGGAATGGATGGAAATACAGTACTATATATTATAAAACTTTCTTTCATATGTGACATACTTGATAGAGTGAGCATTTAGATGGATGGGCAGATGAATGCAGCCAATATTCTTATTTCCTTCTCAGCTCAAAAGACAGGAACAGAATGACAGCTAAAATGCACAGGAAGCTGATAACTCAGACCCTCTTTATGCCAGATGATGCCAGAAGAAAGCTAGGAATTTCTCAATGATAGCTATTACCTTTGACTTTAAAAATACTTCATTTATTAGCGTGTGTATGTGTGTGTGTATGTATGCGTGCATGCGTGCATGTGTGCACGAGTGTGTGCACAAGTGCACACACATGCATTTTTATGTACATGCTACAGTGTATGTGTGCTCAGAGGACAATTTTGTGGAGTCAGTTCTCTCCTTCCACCTTTGTGTGGGCCCTAGGGATAGAACAAGCTTGAGCAACACACGACTTTATCTGCTGAACTATCTTCCCCATAGTTCCTTTGACTTTTGCCAGGCAATCATGACTCCCCTTTCTTTCCCTCTCTCTTTAGTATCCACAGACACAGTAGGTTTTTCTCATTCACTTCATGATTACAATAGGTTTTATATGTTCTTCTTATTGGTCTCTTAGAGAGGAAACTCTAATTTTGATCAGCTAATATTTTCAAGACTACTGGTAGCTATACATGATACCATAAATTCCTGTAATAGTGCTTACTGCACTAAAATGTCTTTTATTTATTGTTTGTTTGTCCAAATACATAGCAGTCATGCCCAGTTGCTAGGGAGTCTTATTATATATCTTATTATATATGTTGTGTACTGAGCATATGCTCACTAGACATTTCTAGAGTACATGCACAGTTGAAGACCACCATGTTCAAATCTACTTAGGTATTTAAAATAAGTCTCTGTATTTCCTAAAGTTGCATAGGGTAAAAGCTACACATTTTATGAGTGGAAATATCTGCTACATCTGGAACACATGAAATATTTTCTCATTTAATTGTTTCAAGAAAATAATGAGTTATTGTTTTATTTGCTACCTGTGTTGATCATTTATCTTTCTGACACACACTATGCCCTTTCTCTTTTTATTAACATATATTAATTATACAGAACAATGGGTTTCATTATGCTAGTTTCATACTTGAACATAATGTACGTTAATCATACCCCTTGTGGTTTGAAAGTGAGGCTCATGTGTTTGACCACTTAGAATAACCAATTTGGGGAAATGGGAAACACTGAGACTTGGGTTCTAGAAGATATAGGAGGTCACAGGCCTGAAGGCAGGTATTAAATGAAAGGGTTAAAGGTTATACACACTTTCAGTTCCTGCCTGCAATTCTTTCTTCCTGATTAGCAAAAATACAAGGGGTAGCAGCTTCTGGCTCCCACTAACACTACCTCAACCACTCTTGGCCCTATGGCTGCCTATCATGGCAGACTGAAGTCTTTCCAAAACTGTGAGACAACACCTACCTTTTTGCCCTTGAGTTGCTTCTGTCGGATATTTTGTCATAACAGTCAGATAACTAACTGGCCCCTCCCTCCCTCATCTTCTTTCCATCTTCTCTGCCTGTTGTTTCCCTTCCTGTTCCCTATTCTTTGTTAGTTCCCCCCTTGTCCTGTCATCTGATATTTTGCTAGGCTGCTGGATCTGCATGAAATAAAGGATATTCCTTTGACTATGAATTTTCAATCAACTAACTGTGATTAGTTCAATAAATTGCTTAAGTCAGTCAGTTTCTTAAAGGTGTATTTCAGAGAGCTTGACTATCTTCACCTTAGAACCTACCCTAAAAACTGTTCCTAAAAAGTACCTGGATCGGATTGTTACTCTGAAGTCCAAGATTATTTCAGTTACACGTGGAAGCTTCTCCCAGAGAAAAAGCATAAAGAGTCTTGTCTGCAGCATCATTTGGGGCAGCACCAAATTCTATTTAGACTTAAGCTATCTATGCTACACTAACTCTGCTGTACATGCAATGAACATGCCATACCCCTTCAATGTGTGTGTGGGGGGGTATGGCATGAATGGGCCACTATGAGGATGACATGGAAGAAAGCAGTAGACTGAAACTGAAAATACTTTTTAAAACTCTTCTTCACATTATAATGAAATTATCTTGAGTCTATCCCTCAAAAAACAAAACAAAACAAAACAAAGACAAAAAAGTCATAAGAGTACTAAGGAAGATAGAAACTAAATTAGAAGAAGAGAGAATTTAAAAGTTGTCTTGCTAATAAAACCAGATCCTAAAATGATAGGAAATCTGTATATCAATCTGTATATCAATATATGAATATACACTCACCAGAGAGTATAATAGTCTTAGTTATTTTGTATTGCTGTGGTGAGACACAATTACTAAGGCTGCTTATAAAAAGAAATCATTTAATTTGGGGGTTATGGTTGCAAAGAGTTAGAGTCCATGGCAATTATGGCAAAGAGCATGGCACTGGAACAGTAGCTGAGGGTCTATATGCTTATCTGTGTATAAGACACACACACACACACACACACACACACACACACACACACACACAGAGGGTGGGGGACTGGAAATGGCATTTTGAAACATTAAATCCCATTCCTAGTGGTATACCTCTTTAAAAACACTGTAACTTCTAATCCTTCAAAAACAGTTCTACAAAATAGTGACTGAGAATTTGACTATATATGGACTCATGGGGTCCAGTCTTATTTAAATCACCACAATCTGACATCTTTGAAATGATAGATTACAAAATCATTATTACCCTCACAATGATGAACACATACAGAGGAATAATGAGCACTCTTAATGTGGGAGGGGCACAGGTAGGGTAAACACAGATGGGTCAGCTGGTAGCAGACTACCAGACAAAATACAACAAAATGATGTTTGGATGCAACATACAACATGCAAACAAGAGATGTATGGATGTATGCAACATTGAGGTTGGCAGGCTGCAATGTGAATTGACCTCATGAGTGTTGGCATCTAAGCTGGGCTTCATTGTTTTCTAGCTTTTCAGCAATGGCCTATATGCATATATCAATTGTAAGGTGGCTAGAGAGGAGTAAATTATCCATACTTCTTTCCAGGAACAAATTGCATTATCCTAAAGATAATATAATGATCAGCTGTGGAATTTAGTGGTCCTAAATACTAATGGTGAAAATGGAAGACAGAAACTGCTTGAGCAATTAAGACAGGGACCCCCATTCTCACCCCAAAGCTAGAAATGCCCTTGGTTTTGCCATAGTTGGAGGCCAAAGATACCAGAACAGGTCTCTGTTTTTGCTTGGGTTTCTTGTTATCTTTTTCTTCTTTTACATGATCTTGATTACCTTCCCTGTCTTGAAGCTAAACCTGAGGAAGTAAACCTGAAGGTACCTGGGCACATTGTGGGTTGGCTAACTAAACTGGTCTATTCACTTTCCTAGGCAACATGTCAGTTTCTACCTTAAGTCCTATGAATAGCCTAGAGACATTCATCTCCACAGCAGCACATTGCCTGGGACCCATCCTTACTGTACACAAACTTTGCCTGCCTTCTTTCTAACTAACTACTACCTATAATCCTGTAATAAATTCTGTCTAAAATCCATCCTTTGTTATCTATTAATTTAAATCTTTGAATTAATTAGGCAAGGACCCAGAAAGACTCTGTCTCAGGATGGCAGTAATGGTCATTGATTTGTCAAGCACTTTAGCTGGTTGAGATATGCACATCTGAGAGGAGAAAACCTCCATAGTTCTCAGGGATTCTCACTCTTTCCCATTTTACTGACGTGGATCTGAATTCGTTATCACATTGTCTTCTGCTAAAGATTATGTCTTTGTCTGCTTCACAGTTCTACCTTGCAGTTCTATGTCTGCATCATAGTTTTCTTTAAAAGATCACCGTGTTGATTCCATATACCTTCTACACTTTTATTGTTGGTTTTTGGAAGTGTTAACATCTACAAGAAAAATTCCTCAGCTATTATGGATATATGACAGGTCTGCACTGCATTTGGGTTTCCAAGTGAAAGAATGGGTAGAAGTTGTAGGTTGTTTGCCTTGGTGCAGGTACATCCACTTGAATGAAAAAGTGCATTCTTTTTTATTCACTCCCTGGTATAATATAGGAGTATTGTCTTCTGCTCTGAAATAATATGACCTATATTAATTGTATTAATAATGATTCCCAAGCCAAAGATGTGTCATGTAATCAAGTATCAAAGACTCTTCTATTTGGATAGAAAGGGATGTTGTATTTTAGTTTCTCTTAAGAAGCAGAACATTCCAAAATGTTCAGATTAATATTTTGCATCCACCTGCTTTATACATGATAAGAGTACATTATCATGGGAGGACACACTCTATTGAACAAAACATCCTTAGGGTTGACTTGTACTGAGTCCACACAGAACCACCTCCAAAGAATAAAAGAATTGCATGCACTGCATTTGTCCTTAGTATACACAGTACAGCTGGAGGATGGCTCAAAGAGATTCTGTGGAAGCCATGCCTGTCAGGCAAGGGGCATCATGTTGTCTCACTTGTTGATATCCCTTGTTGCAAGCAGTTTTTCCAGCCAGCCTGGTCTCAGAACCCTGTCAGCCCCAAACAGAGATGTTGTATTAGATGTTTGCCTGTTACTAGCATTTTTTATTGGCTATCTATGTCTTAAATATTAACCCATTTCTATTAATCTAAGTGTTTCCTCATGGTCTTATCTTACCGGAGAGAGGATCTGAACCTCTTCTCTCAATGTCCTACATCTTGACTCTCCTCTACCACATCTCCCAGAATCCTCCTTGTCTCCTAGTCCTGCCTATGTTGCCTTTCTACTGGCCAACAGTACTTTGTTCATTAACCAAAAAGAGAAACATATTTACAGAATGACATCTCCCATCAAACCCTTCTCTCGTGAAGAATTCTGTAGACTCAGTGATCTATTTGTGGCTTGTTGTGCAGGTGTGATTTGCTAGCCTGCCCTAAAGTCCTATGGACAATGCATTAGTTTGATTTGCTTTCTAAATCAAGTCAGAACAAAATCAGTCTAACCAATACAAGAGTCTGTGCCTCCAACCCTCCTGTCTCTGTTGAAATGTTCAAGAGAAGGTGGGTCCTCGAAACAGAAACAGAGGCTGCAATTACTTTGGCATGTGTTGTTCTTCTACTACATCCCTGACAACTTCCAAATTTGAGACTATTTTACCAGTCTCATTACTATCGTAACTCCAAATATCATATCTGCTCCATTAGTTTCTCAGCCTGCTCTGCAAGAGAGGCCAGCATTACACATTATGTATACACATGTTCAATTTTGCATGAGTATTTTATTGTTATGATTCCAGATACCATAGTTATTTATTAAATTCTAAGAACCATGCTAACGTTTTCCCTTCTATTTAGTTACCGTCATCTTCTTCAGCCTAAACTAGGGCACCAACAAGAAGAGATTGGAGGATGAGTACAGCCACATTCTCCCTATTTAGCATTAGTAAGAAAAAGCAGAGGAAATGTACCCCCCAGGTCTAAGGATCCAAGCTACAAATCTCTCCAAAATGCAAGAAGAATTCTCAGTATAGAAGAGGAAAACCCTTAAGGGCCCAAAATCTTTCTTCCCCATGAACTTGGCAATCACTTTTCTCCATATTTCTCCCTCTCCTTCTCCTAAGCCCTGTTTTGTTTACACTATTCTAAATTGTTAAGTGAAATAATTAGGTTTATACTTTAAGCTTTAATTTACTTCAAGTAAGAATTGGGCTGAAATATAATAGTGTAATCCTTCCAAACTCTGAAGGAGAAATTGTTATAGTGCTGGGAGAGTCAATTGTTTTAATCAATATCCTGGCTGAGCCATTAGCTAGGACATGGGCTTGGAGAAGTGGCAAATCCTCTGTAGTCCTCAGTTTGCTCATCTGTAAAATGAAAGGCTTTTTATCAGACTTTCTATCTGGGCCATTATTCCAGTAAGAGCCTAGGATTCTGTACATTACCTGCAAATGACTCTTACCTGGGTGGGAAAGTCAGTGGTACAAAACAGGGTTGATTTAAGGGCTGTTTTCTGCTCCTTTCTCTCCTCAGTGAAGATGGAAATAGCAATCATTGTTGTGGGCCTTGGAGGCTACTTCCTAGAACTCAACTCTCTGGAAAGTTAAGATGCATTACTTGTCTACCTTCTGTGTCTAAATGTGATTCAACATTGATTGGGAGATTTTATACTGTTCTAGGAGACTGAATAGTGATGGGAGATATCATTCTGTAAATGTTTCTCATGCTGGTTAATGAATAAAACACTGTTGGCCAATAGAAAAGTTAGATAGGCCAGACTAGGAGACAAGGAGAAAAGAGGAAGTAGGTAGGAGG
The DNA here is from genome assembly GCF_943737965.1 of Phodopus roborovskii. Classification (NCBI taxonomy): domain Eukaryota; kingdom Metazoa; phylum Chordata; class Mammalia; order Rodentia; family Cricetidae; genus Phodopus; species Phodopus roborovskii. The sequence continues at coordinate 30,041,543 of NW_026126416.1, read as the reverse complement.
AGTCAGCATGGAGAGACTGGGGAGATGAGACACTGGCCCCTTTCCCCAGTAAGAAAACCATGTGGAAATACATAGATCAACAAAAATGGGTTAATACTTAAGACAGAGCTAGCCGATAAGAAACAAGTAACGGGCCAACAAAATTATATCAAATACAATGTCTCAATGTGTTAATTGGGGCTGGCGCGGAGGCGGGACAAGACCAGGTGACAGACAAAAAATCCCTACTCCTTACAGAATAGTGTGTATGAGTGCAAAATATCTTGTTTAGCAATGACACATAGTAAACTAAGCCAAGGTTGGCTTACACATCTTACTCAATAAGACGATTCCTGGTAAAAAAAAAAAAAGTACTATCTGTGCTTATCAATACCCCACACAGCTGCAGTTACCCACTATGTTCTTTTATGCTTTGTGCTTGCTATTCTTTTTTTAAAATATTAACCCTGGATGAATTCAGTGATATAATATTGTAAGGATGGAAAAACACAGCCTAACTCTCCACTGACCCCAGGAAGCTAGAAGTTTAAAAATACTAAATACCTTAAATTCCAGACCCTGCCCTCAGCCAGTAAATAGGCAAAAGGTCACACTCCTTTCCGATTACCTGACTTTGTAAACTGCTTGTGAAACACCCGCCTTAGTGGCCTAACCTAACTGCTAATTGTCACCCCACTTAGGAGCCCACACAAATGCAGACCTACAGGGCTATAGAAAACTGATTGGTCTATAAAGTGCTGGCTTGGATGGTTTAAATTGATTGGTCTGCACCGCGCGGGCTCTGGATGCTATGCAATGATTGGTTTATGATGCTTGGGCTTTGTTGTTACCCTATAAAAGCTGTCTCAATTCTGTACTCAGGGTTCTCAGTCCTCTACCCCTGTGTGGTGTATGACTGTGGACCCCAGTGCACTTGGAATATAAAAGACCTCATGCTTTTACATCAAGACCGCTTCTTGTGAGTGATTTGGGGTGTCACTTTTCCTGAGTGGGAGTGTGAATGTCCACACTCTGAGGGTCTTTCAATACTACATATTTTTCATAACTCTATGCTATCAGATGAAGCAAAATTAGCAGCACCAGTGTTCTGTTTTTAAAGCCAAATTAAAGTTCATGGACAGAAGTAACAGAGGCCTAGCCAAATCCTTACAAACATCCCTTGTAAAGGGTGACAAAACTTTGGCTTTATGCCCTCAATGGCCATATCAGTGGGATAAGTATTATAATTTCATTTCTTGTACACATTATTCAGATAATGCTTCACACAGAATTGTAGCTTCTATTAAAAATGTGTATTCTTTCCAAAAGCCTTTTTCCTCTCTTGTTTTGAAATGAAACAAATAAGAGTTCTATTAGCACATTGAGAAAGAATTATTATCCTTGTCAACATCCTTAGGGAACCTGATTAATATAAAAACTGCTTCTTCATGGCTAATGATAGTACAGGCTGCAAGAGCCTTCCCTGAACAGTTGTGTAATTCAAGCCCTTTGTATCTGGTGTGCATCTGACAGACTGGTCAATAGTTTCTTTTGTAGAAAAGAATTCTCTAGACTTGAATCACAAAGCACCCTCTAAGGAAATTCTCAAAGCTGATAAGTAGACTAGACTCAAAACAGTACATTCACCAGTGACACTTCTGTTTCAAAAGAGAGCATGAATTCCAAAACATTGGAACTCCTAAGTGTAGCCTTATCAAGGGAATCAAGAGTCTGAATGATAGGAAGGGCCATGCAGTGCAGTGCAGAGAAGTACCACAGATAAACAACAAACATCTTCAATAGCACAAGTGTTGCCTGGGAAACAAAGTTCCTCTCTCTGGTTTCTAAGTATTGTTAGTAAAACAATTTGTAAATGGAAAGTTGAAGACGATTTTATTAAAGCCTGATTGACAAACAACAGGGAAAACAAGCTGTGTATCTTGGCAGCTTCTCAGAAGGGGAAGATAGAGAAGAAGGAGGGTGAGAGAGCCATAGTCTTTGACTAAACTAGGCTGGTGCTCAGCAATGGAGAGCAACAAGCAGTCACAATTAGCAGGGTTCCAGTTACATTCTTTGTTATGGATCCCAGCAGGGACACTGATTTAGGAAAGGAGAGATAAGATGAAGCAGCTCCTTCCTAGCATTTCTGGATTCTGGTCAAGGACAAGAGGATTATTCACTTTCAGGTCTCTATTCCCAAATGGCCAATTTCTATCTCCCACCCTCATCATAATCAATCAACAAAGAAGGTTATCATATGCAGAACATTCATCTTATGTCAATTAATTTTCTAGGTTCCTCATATGAATTAACTAATTTAGCTTTTCTTTATATTTGGTGGGAAAGATCAGAGAACTAAAATGTGTTTGGTAGTCTTACCTAATTTTATTTTACTTCTTGTTTTTTAACTCCTTACTTCATTTAGTTGCTGTTGGCAATCCCTCTTTTGACTAATCTGTCCAATATTTCCAGGATTAAAAAGATGGCTTTACATTTCCTTTTTGCTCAGCAAATGAAAAATATTTAAAAGGTTTCCTCAAGGGCAGTGAGTGAACCTCATTTTATCACTAAACTTTCCTTTCTTTATTTAAATTTTTTATTTTATATTGTTTTCTTATTTTACATATCAATACCAGTTTCCTGTCCCTCCCATCCTCCCATGACTTCCACCTCCAACCCTCCCTCCCATTCACCATCCACTCCCCAGGGAGGGTGATGGCTTCCAGGAGGGATTATCAAAATCTATCAAGTCATTTGGGGTGGGGCCTAGGCCCTCCCTCATGTCTCTAGGCTAAGGGAGTATTCCTCCATGGGTAATGTGCTCCTGAAGACCTTTTGTGCTCCAGGGATACATCCTGGTTCTACTGTCAGAGGTCCCTCAGCCTGCCCAAGCCTTGTAACTGAGACCCACTTTCAGGGAGTCTGGGTCATCGGTCCTATGCTGTTTTCCTAGCTCTCAGTCTGGGGTCCATGAGCTCCACCTTGTTGAGGTCAGCTGTCTCTGTGGGTTTCCACAGCCTGGTCTTGACCCATTGGCTCATTACTTCTCCCTCTCTGCAACTAGATTCCAGGAGTTTGGCTCAGTGTTTAGGTGTGGGTGTTTGCTTCTGTTTCCATCAGCTACTGGATGAGGGTTCTAGGATGGCATATAAGGTAGTTATCAATCTCATTATCAGGTAGGATAATTAAGGTAGCCTCTCTACTGTTGCTCAGATTGTTATTTGGTATCATTCTTGTAGGTCTCTGGACATTTCTCTAGTGCTAGATTTCTCTTCAAACCTATAATAGCAGTGAGAAAGGCAGTACCAGTGCCTTTTCTTTAACCGATTTCCATTGTGGTTGCTTTGCTTCAGAATGTCTCTTATTGATATGCTATCTACTGTGGTATAATTAGATGCTTGTCCCTTGGAAATCACTTGTTCCAGTCTAACTCCCATAGGCAAATATGATCTGGGATCTTTGAAGAGGTAATTAAACTAAATGAACTAATAATACTCTGTCTTACCCATATCAAAATATTTAGAGACAAGGCCTTTGAAGAAGTAATTAAGGTTAAATGAGATTCCAGTGGTGGGCTCTACTCTTATCAGCGAATTTGGAGATATGGCAGTAGATTAAGTTTAAATGAAGCCATTGAATGTGCCTTAGTCAAATCTTGGTGGTGCTTTTTGAAGAAGAAATTTGGATACAAAGATAGGCACTATGTAAATCAGACAACAATTATCCAAGCTGTACAAAAAACAGAATACAATAAATATCGAACTAACAGGGGAATGAAAGACCTACCCTTAAAGTGGATAACTGATGAACCTGTCTGGGTGGGGCAATGGCCTATGACTTCTTTTTTTATTATTATTTAAAATTGTTTTGCTCTTATTTAGTTCCCTCTCCCACTCTCCCTTTCTCCCTCCCTCCTCCCCTTCTTCCCTCTTTCCTTCCCTCCCATTCTCCTGATCACTCTCCCATCCCATCCTCCCATACACTACATGGGAAGGTGATACATTCCAGGAGGGGTCAACAAAATCTGTCAAGTCATTTGGAGTAGGGACTAGACTTCTAAGAAGCTAGGGGCTCTAGAATATCTGGTTCAGGAACAATTAACTGCTGGACATATTGAAGCATCTACCAACCCTTTGAATTCTCCTGTATTTGTTATTTAATAGAAATCTAGAAAATGGAGAATGCTTACATACCTGAGAGCCATCAATACAGTAATTCAGCCAATGGAATCTCTACAGCCTGGAATGGTCGTGCCTTCTCTGATACTTAAAGAATGGCTTATTATAGTTATTTATTTAAAAGACTCTTTTGTTCACTATACCTTTACAAGAAAAAAGATAGGAAAAAATTTGTCTTTGTGCTGCCTACGTACAATAATTCTCAGCCGGTCAGGAGGTATCAATGGAAGGTCCTCCCACAAGGACTGTTAAATATCCCCTTCCTGTGCCAATATTTTGTGCAAAACCACTGGAAATTATTAGTATACAGTTTCCACAATCTATAATTTAGCATTATATGGATGGTATTTTATTGGCTGATTCTAAGGCAGAGATATTAGAAAAAAGTGTTCAAGGAAGTAAACAAAGTTTTACCTCACTGGGGATTACAAATTTCTCCTGAAAAAAAAAAATACAGAGATGAAATTCTACTAATTACGTAGGATATAAAATATGTCTACAGAAAATTAGATGACAAAAAAGACAGATCGGATGTGATCAATATCAGACTCTTAGTAATCTTCAAACCTTGCAAGAACAGATTTCCCAGGTACAGACTATTATTGGAGTAGAAGGACATGATCTAAAAAATTTGAAAAAGACTCTAAAAGGGGAAAAGGACATAAATATTATCAGCTGAAGGTGAAAAGGGATTGGAATGGGTAAAAAGAGAATACAAGAAGCAAACGTAGACCGTGTGGATCCAAACCTCAACTGCATTCTGGCTATATTACTGTCTAGGGAATACCTTTTAGTGATTTCGATGCAGAAGGAAGATAACATATTGAAATGGATATTTTTACCACATACACAGAATAAAAATTTAAAAACACATATAGAAAAGATTTCTGATTTGATTTTAAAAGGAAAATTAAGACTTTGTCAATGGACAGGAATGGGTCCAGCAGAAATTATAGTACCTTTAACTAAGGAGGAAATTTACTCCCTTTGGAAAGATAATGAATACTGGCAAAGAGCTTGAAATAATTTGTTGGGAAAGATTAGCAACAGTTATCCCAAAAATGAAAAAAAATATTAATAAATAAATCCATTTGGATCCTTCCATACATTGTAAGGATGTCATCAATCTCAGAAGTCCCTCTATTCTACACTAATGCAAACAAATCAGGTAAAACAGGATACCAATCAAAAATGACAAGTAAAGTGGATAAAAACCCTTAAAACTCTGTGCAAAAGACAGAATTATAAGCCATTCTCATGGTACTAATGGATTCTACAAAACCTCTTAGTATAGTTTCTATAGGTTCCTGGTCTATGGACCTGTAATGGTGGCCACACCCCTTTCTGTGTGGCTTTAGGCAGATGGAAGTTGAGAGGAGCTAGAGGCGTGGCCTTCCTTTGCACACTCTTTCTGGTGGGTCAGCAGATCTAGTAGGAAGCACAGGGAAATGCTCCCATGGTTCTTTGCATTTTCTGTGTAACTGTTACCCAATAAACACCCATTTATCATTTATCTTGGTCTAGTGATATAATTACATCCTCAGCTTCAAGTTACCAACTCTCAATATTCAAAGAAAGCTAACTGCTGAATTTATTTCTTATGATACAGAATTAACTTCCTTATTTATATGGTTATAAAAAATAATTAAGAATAGGAATCATCCCATATATATATATAACACACACCAGAACCCATATGAGTCATTCAGGTCCTCTAGCACAAGCAATGATGAAATTAATCAATTATTAATAGGAAATGTGCTGGAGGTCTCAGAATTTCTTTAAAACAAAAACATCATGTAAATAGCAAAGGATAAAACAAAAAAGATTTTTTTCTGTCACTGTCACTTTGCAACAAGCTAATGAAATGGGGGTGGGGGAAGTCCTACAACCAAACTCCTTTACCAGCAAGAATTAACCCTAACGGTATACATAGAAATGAAATTTGGCAAATGGATGTGTTTCACTTTGCAGAATTAAAATAGACATATTTTTAGGATTTCAATGGGCAAATGCTCTGAGCTCTGAAAGGGCTGATTCTGTTATTATAGACCTATTAGAAGTAATGGTTATTATAGGTATACTTGCACAAAATAAAAACTGTCAATGTTCCAGCATATTTCTCAGGTACATTGAAACAGTGTTTTAAACATTATATTATAAAGCTTATTACAGGTATACCACAAAATCCTACAGGACAAGCAGTTGTTGAGAGATCCAAACGAACTTTAAAAGAAATGCTCTATAAACTGGCAGGAGTAACCAAGACCCCCCCCCAAAAAAATAAGATTGCATAATGCTTTACTAACCTTGAATTTTTTTAATGATAAAGAGAAAGGAATAACAGCTTCAGAAAGACATTAGAAAACAGAAAAAAAAAAATCTTAGCTAAATCAGCCTGTGTACTTCAAGGATGTGCTGACCTCAGAATGAAAACCAGGATTTGTGCGACATTGGGGAAGGGGTTTCACTTTTGTATCTACAGGAGAAAAAAAGCTATGGATACCCACAAAGCTAATCAAGATCCTATTTGAACAGGAGAAATCTCTTGAGGAGGAGAAATGATAGGTCATCCACCAAGGTAAATCCCACAAGTTTTAAGGAAACTTCACAAGATCAGGGCAGGCTTCTGTTCTTGTCTTTGCCAGAAAATACCAATCTTCAAGAAGTCAAAAGACATTGGACATGTAGATGCCTAAAGAAGAAATTATAGCCATCCAGAAAGAATCATCAAACAAAGAAGAATCTGAGCTATGGTACCAATATCTATACAGAGTTAAAAAAAAAATCACTACCTAAACAACTATATCTCCTTACTTCTTATTACAGTAGTAGTTCCAATTCATGTAAAAGTCAAAGCTGGCTTTGGAGTTGGACTATGGCTCTTCTTGTCTAAGTCCAAGAATATTGTTCAAAGAAAAATTCAGAATTTCTGTCTCATATCAGAAGAGCCAATTGGTGTGAGACAGAAGAAAACAAAAATCTAGGCAATATTGTCAAAACTCTTGTTATCTCTCAAAAAAAATCCTAATTTACCTCATACTTATTTTCATTCTAGACAAATTTTCCAGTATGTATACTTATAAAATTTAAACTTTCCATGTTGATTTAAATGTTTAAGTTTTCCACAGTGAACAATAAAACTTCTTAACAACATTGATTCCACTTGATTCAAAAGGATGTCTTTGAACTATTAAACACCACTCAAGGATCAGTTTTAGAATAAAACTTCTCTAGACTGTTCCAGATTAGCAAGCTGTGATGGTCTACCTTCTTGTAACACTCTGGTTAGAGATTCAGATAAGAACTTCACACAAGCATCTTCTAATATTCAGACATCAACTACAAATGTTACAGCTAGTCCTCTTAAGACTTAATTATTGCTTTATCTTTTTTCCTACAGAGTCCCATAGAATGATCTTCATCCCTCATGACAGCTGGAAGTAACTCTAAAAATACAATGCCCCCTTTCCCTTCAGTTGGCTTAGATGGTTTTTGGGTTTTACCTATAATATGGGTAATTTTTACCTTTCTAGCATTGGTTTTAAGTTGTGTAGGGTTGGAAATAGAAAGTGACATTCAAACTCAGAAATCTCTTTTAGAAATGTATAAAGGGAATGGATGGGATGGGATATAGGGAGATTAGTATATTTTCTTGTGAACTATTTTAGTAACTATTACCTATAGACAACTTACGTTGTTATAGAGTCTTGTATATTGAAACTTATGTAAAATTAATTTTGTATTCCTGTCTTGGATAATTTGTATAATGTTTAAAACTTGAAATTATATTTGTCATACTGTGTAGGTTCTTGTTTCTGGTTACAATATTTTTGCATATTATATGTATATATATTTCTACATATGCCTAAGATATTTTATATATTTATACAATTTAGGGTTTTCTTTTATCATGTTGAACTATACAGTTCTAACTCTGGTCAAAATACTTGAGTCCTACTTCTGATATAGAGATTTACATATGAGTGTATATAGTTACACATTTGAGGTCATTGTTCTTATGCTGCATATCTGCTTAAAGATTATTTAAATTATATTTGGGAAGCTTTAGTCAGTGAGCAGTCTATGGTCCTGAGAATTACAGATTATAGTTACCCATGCTTCTTATACCTAATGATGTTAGTCATGTTCTTTATGTGCTCAGAGATGTACCCAACATAGATATTTGTTCTTCAAAAATCCAAAGAACTACAGAATATGGTATTTAAATGTTTTAATAATTTAGAACTCTGTCGACATGAGACACATTGCTACTGACAGCACCTAGCTATTCCCAAGAGTATGATGGGCAAAGATAACACTCCATTTGGAGTTTGTTTGCTTCTTTCTTATATTGGCTTTTTGGGCAAAGAACTGCCCCTATTTTGATCACTCATTTTGGACATGCTGTCATTACTGGGCTAGAAGGATATAAACTTAAAGAGACTACTGAAACTTGCCATGTCAATGTAGGAGGGTCTTTCAAATTTTCCTGCTTCTGAGATGGTCTGTCAGATACTCTAGGCCTTAGTCAAAGATGAGACCTATCCAGACAGCCTTCCAATTCAGTCATTTTTTGCACCTTTAGGGAGTTACCCCATTGTACTTCCTACTTACCCTAGTAACATTATTTTCCTTTTCAGGTCTTTGATGAGGTTGAAGACTAGATGGTCACAGCTAATATACTCTATATCTTAGCTAGACTATATTAGGTTCAAGAGTTAGACTTTTCAGAATAGGACAGCTATCCCAGTAATCTCTGTTATATGTCATCACCCTGGAACTGAACATATAGTGTGAGTTTATTGCTTAATTTTGCTCTTGCTTGTTATAGGTCTAAATTTGTGTATGTTTTAACCTTTTCTTCTCCTGGACTATATTTGATATTTGTTCTCATTTTATATTGATTCTGTATCAGGCTTAATACACTCTTATTTAGACAAAAAAAAAAAAAAAAAAAAAAAAAAAAAAAAAGGAAATGTAGTGGCATCTTGCTTTGCCAGGGAACATGTGGTGGTAGCCACACCTTATGGGCATGGTTTCAGGTGTTCAGAATGACCCTTATAAGATAGATAAGGGGCTGGCTCTTGCTCCTGGGTTTCAGTGAGATCATTGGACAGGCAGAGACTGCTTCTTCTGGAGTAGGAAGACCCATGTGGTTATTTACTATTATTTGTGTAAGTCCTTCCCTAATAAATATCTAATTATCACTTATCTTTGGTCTGGTAGATGATGGGAGATGTCATTCTGTAAATATGTTTCTCATACTGGTTAATGAATAAAGCACTGTTGGCCAATAGGAAAGCAAGATAGGAGGGACTAGGAGACAAGGAGGAAAGAGGAAGTAGGAAGGAGGAGTCAAGATGGAGAGTCTGCAGAGAGCAGGACGCTGGCTCTCTGTAAGACAAGACCACATGAAAATACATAGATTAATAGAAATGGGTTAATACTTAAGACAGAGCTAGCCGATAAGAAACTAGTACCTGGCCAACAGCAATATATCAAATACAGAGTCTCTGTGCATTATTTGGGGCTGGCGCAGTGGTGGGACAAAACCAGGCGGTGGGCAGAAATACCTTACTCCTTACAGGTAGACTCATTTAAACCCTGACTTCACTATGGTGTCTATCATGGTAGCTATGATAAGCCAAACAAACAAGAAAAGGAGGGTAAAGAAAAGAGGTTTTTAAAAATTTGTGAGACAATTAAATCTTCCATTTCTCTATCTGGCTGTCTGTCATCTATCTATCATCTAGTGTTTGTGGTGTGTGTATGTGTGTGTTAATGGGTGCATTGCACAAACATCAGAGGACAGCTCAGTTTTCTCCTTTCTTCAAGTGACACATGAGGATTTGATCCCCAGGATTGGCAGAAGGCATCTTTAGCTGCTGAGGTATCTTGCTGGTCCTTTGACAAGTTTTTGATAAGCCTTAAAGATATGTATTGAAATTATCAAATACAGATTCATACTTTACTTCTGCAAGTAATTTAATGCTTGTTATTTGAAATGGGGATAGAATCCTAAGGGGTGTTCTCAGAATGGATGGGGAATTTTGCAGACCATATGGAGAGCATGTAGTATTATTCCCTAATCCTGAATTATAATGTGCATTGTAGTATTCCGTGGCCAGGCAGACCATGTGATACAGCCACAGTGTACAAGATTTTTAATAGTACTTCTTCCCCCAGCAGAGATACCTATTCTTTATAGTATACAAACTTCAACAACTTAAGAATACCCTGGCAGTAAATATCTATTAAATAGCAAGTATACATTACACATCTATATTGGGCTTGAGTACTAGTTAAAGGCCCTGGAAGGCTTAACACCTTCTTTAAGGATTTCAAAGCCCCAAACAACAGAGATGTGTCTGGCTACACTATTATGCTAGGTGCTTCTCATGCTTAGTGGAGGAAAATGTAATTTGTAAATGTTATTTAAAAAAAAAAAACTTGCAATAAGTTTTTATGACAGTGCCTTGATTAAAACCTCCAGAAAGATAAAGGTTTATGCTATCATTTTAAACACAGATGTCTCCTGTAGAAGAGATACAGTCAATCACATGTTCATACACAGATACAAGTTCAAGTAAATATCACTTGGACACAGCCCATAGTTACACTTTGTGGCCTTTAATTACTTTCAGCGTTGAGAAATCTTTTCTTACACAGCCAAATTTAAACTGCAATGTAGTAGCTTACCTATTTCTTTTCTTCACATTCTCAGGAGGGGAGAGAACAGCTGGCTCCAATCCATTTTATGCAAATCTTCCACATAGTAGAGGATTTAAAATGGAGATAGGTCATAGCTGTCAATTAAAGCAGACATTAATTCGTATAACCTTGATTCTTCTCACTCTTAGCCCAGGGAAGATAGCATTTGGCAAGATTTCACACATTGACAGAATCTATTGTTTTTCTAACAACAACAACAAAAAAAGGTGTTTCCATTAGCTTTATCCTAATTTTTTTTACAGAAAAACAAAATATAAAGAACCAATGCAATTTCTTTTGTTTATGGTTGAAGAAAGCTAATGAAAATAGAGAAAACAAAGTCCTTCTTATTTTCCCATGTGGCTTACACTGTGTTAAATACTCTCTAAACAAATTTTGTTTAAAAAATGCTACTGTTGATCTCAGAATTGCTAGCCTTTGAATAAAAAAATGAGCAGAGTTGTTGTTTTTAATGGATTGACAGAGTTATATTCCACAGATAATAATTACTAAACTCAAATAAAATTTAAACCAAGAATTCTATTTAAAAGCCTTCCACAGCAACTTGAAACAAATAGAAGCTAGAGACTGCATTTTCCTGATGATCAATGTTGGATAAAACTTGACATTATGCCTCCATTTGCTTTTAAAAATTCAAATATAGAAGAAAGGTGGGTTTGTCTATGTTTGAGTAGTAGTTTGAGTCTATAAGAGTAGTAAGGGCTGGAAAGATAGTTCAATGGGTAAATTATTTGTCATGCAAACATATGAACATGAGTTTGATTCCCAGAACCCACATGCAGAGCTAGGTATGGTGGTTTGTGTGGGCCTACAATCCCAGCACTAAAGAGGTAGAGACAGGTAGACTCATTACCAAGCCTAGTCGACTTGGTAAAGTCCAGACCATTGAGAGACTCTGTCTCAAGAACCCAAGGAACAATACTGGAGGCTACCCTCTGCCTCTTTTCCCATCTCTATATCCCCGTCAGACTGCAGCCCGTTCCTGTCTCTACAATGTACACAGATATACATCAGTACAGGTGCATACTCCCTACTGGCAACATACTCCATACATAAAGGGAGGTCAGAATGCTTGGAATGGGCAATCTTAGAAACAAGACAAGGACAGCAAGCCCCTCCCCCCTTAAGTGTACAAGATTTACTCTGACTCTTGGATAACCACAAATTGTTTTTTATTTTTTCCAGTGGAGACTTTATAGGAGTAAATAAAGGCAACAGAAAGATGTAGTTCCCGGGTGGGTGTCCAGCAGCCAGAGCAGAGAGCTTGTCAAGTTTACAAGTTAACTACTTAATAATTAAAATTGTAACATTTTTTACAAATAAGCATCACAAAATCCAAAATCTTTACCTTAATAATGCCTTTGTGTTCAATCATAATATTATGTTTACAAGTGACAGAAAATGTGACCCATATTTGTGGAACTCTTTTGGGAAGGGCAGGAGGGAAAGGTTTATTTCTCTATCCCTAGTCACAGTCCATTGAGGGAAGCCAAGGCAGGAATTCAAACTGGGAAGGAGAGAGGAAGTGATGTAGAAACTTTGAAGAGGTGATGCTTATTGATTTATTCCACTTTGCTTGTTTAGCCTGCGTTCATTATTTTATTTTATTTGAAACATTTTATTCATTTTGCATACCAACCACAGTTCCTTCCTCCTCCCCCTTCAAACTCTCACTCACCTCCCCCTACCACACTTCTATCCACTCTTTAGAAAGGGTAAGGCATCCCATGGGGAGTCAACAAAGCCTGTCACATTAAACTGAGGTAGGACCTAGCCCCTCCTCACTGCATGCAGGCTGAGAAAGACATTCCTGTAATAGGAAATGATCTCCAAAAAGCCATGTATCAGCGATAGACCCTGGCCCCACAAACATACCAGGTTATACAATTGTCACCTACATACAGAGGGTCTTGCTTGGTCCCATGCAGGCTTCCCAATTGTTGATCTAGAATCCATGAGCCCCCACAAGCTCCTGACAACTATGGGTTTCCCCTACATGATCTTGACCCCTTCTTCCTTATATAATTCCTCATCCTTCTCTTTGGCTGGACTCCAGGAGCTCTTCTTGGTGCTTGGCTATGGATCTCTGCATCTGTTTTAATCAGTTGCTAGATGAAGGCTCTCTGTGGACAATTAGGGTAGTTACCATTTTGATTACAGGGGAAGGCCAGTTCAGGCACCCTCTCCACTATTACTAAGTGTCTTCACTGGGTTTATTCATGTGGATTTCAAGGAATTTCTGTAGCACCAGGTTTCTCCCTAACCTCATAATTGCTCCCTTTATCAAGCTTTTTTAATGCTCTTCCAGTCCTTCCCTCCCCCAACTTGACCATACCATTCCCTCATGATCTCATGTCCCATCCCTTTCCATCTACCCCCCTGCCACCAGTTTATCCTTGAGATCTAATCTCATCTATTTCTCCTTTCCAGGATGATCCATGTGCCCCTCTTAGGGTCCTCCTCGTTACCTAGCTTCTCTGGAACTATGATTGCAGTCTGGTTATCCTGTGATACATTTACACAAGGGCATATTACTCAGCTGTAAAAAACAATGACATGATGCATTTTGAATACAAATGGATAGAACTAGGAAAAATATCACCTTGAGTGAGGTAACACCGACACAGAAAGACAAACATGGTATGTCCTCACTCATAAGTAATACTAGTTGTTGACATCTTAATCATTGTAAAATAACCTCAAGATTACTATCAAATGATGCGATGAGTAGACAAATATATCAAATTAGTTTTTAAAACTATGTTTACAGTTTGAAATGGAAATACATGTGTAGTAGATGGACAGGTGGAGTGTCACAGCACAGAGATGTCATAATACAAAAGAACAAAATGAGAATTTAAAATCTCCAGACTATTATAACCACACTTAAAAAGTCACTGTAGATTCTTAAAAACACATTCTTTGGATAGTTGAAGAAGCAGATGAGGCTGAAGACATATCAGTGGAAATTATGTAACAAATGAAGCAAGAAGGGATCTGGATGGATGCAAGAACACCTATTCATCTTGCAGAGGAACGAGGTTCACTTTCCAATAGCCATACCAGCTTGTTCACAACCACATGTAACTCCAGTTCCAGGGGATCTGACACCTTTCTCAGGCCTCCATGGACACTGCCCTCATCTATGGACTTACCCACATGCAGAAAAACCACAAATAGCATTATTTTAAAAATGAATAAAATCATTATTATTTTAAAAAGAACAACGATATTAAAGATTAAAAAACCAAAAAAAAAAAAAAATTGAATGGCAGTTGAGAGATCTGTTACAAGTCCAGCAAGCATTGGAAGACATGGAAGAGGGAAATGAACAGAGCAAGAACAAAATGAACTGAGAAGATGGTAGCTGAAAACACTTCAAGATTTCCCGGGAAACCAATTTAGGATCAGAGATGATTGTGAACAGCTGGGAAATATAAATACAATGAAAATCATATACAGTCTTATGCATATTAGTCAAATCATAAAATCCAAAGACAAGAAAGTGTCGTTCTCTCAAATTAGAAGAAACTACAAAGTGTAGACAATGCCTCATTAGCAAAACTGAGATCCAGAGAAAATTGGAGGTATTTTTAAAGTGCTAAGAGAAACGAAGGAAGGTAGGGAGGTAGCACATGCCTGAAGAGTGTTTTAAATTTATTGTGTGTTACATAGTGAGGTCCTGTCTCAATAAGTGTTGGTGAGTGGCTCAAATGAAGATGTTCAGGGTAAAAGGAAATGCATTGCACATGAAGAAGCATTGCCCACGTGAGAAAATGATTTGTTTAAAGCACACATGTGTGGATAAGTGTGAAAAACACTGTGCATTCTATATTTGCAGAAATCTGAATATGTTTCTTAAAAGACAAGAGAATTTAAAGTGAAATATAGTATGCCATATAATTTACTTTATAACATTTTTATGAAATAGATAATTTTACTTATTGACTAGAAGAACACACAATCTTGAAGCAGGGAGATAAATGGAACTAAACATTTGTAAGATTCTCTCTCCCCCCCCCTCTCTCTCTCTCTGTGTGTGTGTGTGTGTGTGTGTGTGTATCTGTGTGTGTGTATGTAACAGATTGTATAAAAGGTACTCATTACAGCCTACTAAATAGTCCTCCTAAGTTTGGGATTCAAGCATAGATAGTTATTATTTTTTTGAAGCTTAATCAATGAAGTAGCTGAGGGAAAACTAATGTAACTAACACAGATTGGGATGGGAGACAGAGAGCATCACTGCAGGAGGAAAGACCACAAAGAACCAAGGACAACAGTAGTATTTCTCAGTATTCTGTGAAGCTCCATGCTCTAGGCAAACATCAGCACACAGTGAACACCTGCTTCCTGAATAACAGAACAAGTTGTTACAAAGTAAATCTTAGGTACATTTTTTAAAAATGGGATTAAAATACCCTAAAATATTTAGGAATGAGTTTTAGAAAGCCACTGTAAAAGCTCCATTTTATTATTATTATTTTTTGTTATTTTACATATATAGATCCCAGTCCCCTCTCCCTGCTATCTCCCATGGCTTCCCAACACCCCCTCCCATCCCATTGCCCAGCCACTTCCTAGGGAGGGTGAGGCCTTCCAGAAGGGATCATCAAATTTTGTCCAGTCATTTGGGATAGGGCCTAGGACTGCCCTCC
Organism: Phodopus roborovskii; assembly: GCF_943737965.1. Taxonomy (NCBI): domain Eukaryota; kingdom Metazoa; phylum Chordata; class Mammalia; order Rodentia; family Cricetidae; genus Phodopus; species Phodopus roborovskii. Next base: position 30,025,996 of record NW_026126416.1, on the reverse strand, counting down.
TCTCTCTAGGTTAAGGGAGTATGCCTCCATGGGGAATGTGCTCCCAAAGCCCTTTCCTGCACCAGGGATACATCCTGTTCCACTGTCAGAGGTCTATTAGACTGCCCAGGCCTTCCAACTGAGACCCATGTTCAGGGGGTCTGGGTTGGTCCTATGCTGGTTTCCCAGCTATCAATCTGGGGTCCATGAGCTCCACCTTGTTCAGGTCAGCTGTCTCTGTGGGTTGTTCAGACTGGTATTGACCCCCCCTCTCTGCATCTGGATTCCAGGAGCTCAGTGAGTGTCTGTTTCTGTTTCCATCAGGTACTAGATGAGTGCTCTAGAATGGCATATAAGGTAGTTAGCAATCTCATTGTCAGGGAGGAACTTTTAAGGTAGCCTGTCCACTATTTCTCAGATGATTAGTTGGGGGCATCCTTGTAGGTCTCTGGACATTTCTCTAGTGTCAGTTTTCTCTTCAAACCTATACTGGCTCCCTCTATTATGGTATCTCTTTTTTTGCCCTAGTCTCTTTATCCCCTGACTCAATCTTCCTGGTCCCTCACATTCTCCTCTCCCTTTGTCTTCTTCCCTTCTCTTTCTCCAAACTCTTTCTCCACTCACTGGCCCCTTGCACTCCCAATATGCTCAGATTTTGTCCCCTTTCTCTTCTGTGGGGGACCTTGTATGTCTCTCTTAGGGTCCTTGTATCCTAGCTTCTATGGTAGTGTGAAAGAATCTGGTGATTCTTTGCTCTATGTCTAAAATCCACATGTAAGTGAGTACATACCATATTCTTCTTTTTGTGACTCAGGATGGTTTCTTCTAGTTCTATCTGTTTGCTTGCAAATTTCAAGATTCCATTGATTTTATCTACTGAGTAGGACTCCATTGTGTAAATATACCACCTTTTCTTAATCCATTCTTCAGTTGTGGGGCATCTAGGTTGTTTCCAGTTTCTAGCTATTACAAATAACGCTGCTATGAACACAGTTGAACAGATGTCTTTTTTGAATGAATGTGTATCTTTTGTGTATATGCCTAAGAGTGGAATTGCCAGATTCTGTGGTAGATTGATTCCCATTTTCCTGAGGAACTTCCATACTGATCTCCAAAATGGCTGTACGAGTTGGCACTCCCAGCAGCAGTGGAGGAGTGTTCTCCTCTCTATCCATCATCTCCAGCATAAACTGACATTGGTGTTTCTGATTTTAGCCATTCTGATAGGAGTAAGATGATATCTCAGAGTGTCGTGATTTGCATTTCTCTGATGGGTAAGAATGCTGATCAATTTCTTTTTCTTCCTTCCTTCCTTCCTTCCTTTCTTTTTTATATTTATTTCTTTATTATGTAACATTGTTCCTTTTGCATGTATTAATGAAGGTCAGAAGAGGGCACCAGATCTCATTACAGATGGTTGTGAGCCACCATGTGGGTGTTGGGAATTGAACTCAGAACCTCTGGAAGTGCAGCCAGTGTTCTTAACCGCTGAGCCATCTCTCCTTCAGCCATTTTGGATTCCTCTATTGGGAATTCTATATTTAGTTCTGTACCCCACTTTTTAATTGGATTATTTGGTGTTTGGTGACTAGCTTCTTGAGTTCTTTGTATATTTTGGAGATCAGCCCTCTGTCAGATGTATTCCAATGTTTTAAAATGTTATTAAGTGTGTCCTATCAATGAATAAAAACGGTTCCTCCCCTTTTTTTGCTTCTTCTTTTTCTGCTTTAGTTTTTGAGGGAGGGCCACCCTTTGTAGTGCAGCCTATACTTGAATTCACAATTCTCTTGCCTCACTGCTCCCAAGTGCTGGGATAATAAGTACTAGCGGCCACCCAAGGATAGAAGGAATACTTCTGTAGAAATTATAAGATTACAATAAAACTTTTCCATGTGAAATAATTATGTGTAAATGTTTACTATTATTAAACAACCAAACAATCTATGGCTGCCCAGTTCTCACTTGGTTCTTAGTTACTGTTACTATTTCTACTACCATTATCAAGTCCATCACAATAGCCCTACATTCTCATGCAGTTAGATGCATAAACCAGGGGAGGGGAAAAGTCAACCTGCAAGTTAATTTTAAATCACTGTATCAAGTAATTCCAAAGAGGAAACTATAGTCCTCTCAGTAAATGGTAATATGATCACTGAAAACCCATGTGGAAATAAGAACTCTGAGCTCACATTATACATTAAAACTAATTTGTAATGATCATATACTTTAAAAATTCTAAAAACCTTTAGGACAAAGATACAAATATACTATTATTCATAGGAAAAGTTAACACAACGAAGAGAAGTCAAAGTGTTAAAGTAAAATATTAAAAGATCTCATTAGCCCAATTTGAGCATTACTCACTTAATATATATATATATATATATATATATATATATATATATATATATGTTTTAAAATATTGCATGGTTATATTTATTCAGCATTTAAAATTAAATACCCATGTGTAATGATAAATCACATTAGATGTAGAACTTACATCATAATGTAGTCAGAATTTCCATAAATATAGGCAGGTAGAAGGCATGAACATCATTCATAAAATTATTCATCATGGTTAATTATTAGGGAAATGCAAGTTAAGATCATTTATCCCAGCCAAACAGTAAGAATATAAATAACTAAGGGTGCTGACAATGGAAAAGAGAGGGTCCGGAGTACTCATACATTCCTGGAAAGAATACAAAATTGTGCAAGATCTGACAAAATGGTGGCAATTTCTATTAAGTTGAAAATCTTTGACATTGTTTTATAGTTCTATGAGTAGGTCAAAGAAAATTAAAGAATATATAGACTTAGGTCTAAATATGCTTAGAAGTTCAAATCAAAATTGACTTCAAATGGAAACAGTGCAAATATTCATTTGCAGGAGAATGGATGAGCTAGCGATCATATAGCCAAAGTGTATTGTTACTCAGCATTAATAAGGGATGACCTGGGATTTCCACAAGCAACAATGATGACTCTTACAGAGAGTGTGCAGACACAGAGGGTGCTGGACACAGAGAGTAATGCTCCATTTATGTATTGCATTTCAAAGGGCCCTATTTGTGACACACCTGCTCTGTTTATCCAAAAAGCTGTCCTTGCCTCTTGACTTTTCTCTCAGGAAAATCTAACCTAATGCAGTAAGTCAGGAGATTGGTTGTAATGATTGGGATGGAAGCAAGGTAAGAAGTTGCAAAGACATCCATGAGATACAGATATGCTCTGTATTAGGATGGAGGTATGATTTGCAGGTTTTTCAGGTTTAGCCATACTTTAGCATTTTTTTGTATTTATTATATCTGTATGCTAATTTGTTAAATTCTGGATTCTTGACAGATCCATAAGTTTTAAGTGTACCATTTTTCTAATGTTTCATAACTTTCAAATTGTCTGTTTTAGGATATATAAATTAACTCAATGTGTGATGTAGACTACAGATTTGTGCAGTAATCATTAATAGATTAAATCCACATAATATTTCATAAAAAAGTTAAATTGATCAAATGAATAAAAAATTCAAGTGATCAATTTGAATACCTCAATAAGAATAAAAAATACAATTGGACCTTTTTAAAATTTTGGATATTATCACCAAAATATACAGATGGGAAAGTAAGCATATGGAAAAGTATTCACTGTTATTTATCATTACCAAAATATAAATTAAAGTACAAAGTAATGTCATTAACATTTAAATATCAGTGCTAATAGTTAAAATTGAAAAGAGTGATGATGGTATGTGCTTAAAAATGGGGCCAGCAGTCTAAGGGACCTCTGACAGTGGAATCAGGATGTTGGACAAAAGGACTTTGGGGGCACATTCCACATGGAGGGATACTCCCTTAATCTAGAGGCAGGAGGGAGGGCCTAGTCCCTACTCCAAATGACAGATTTTGTTGACCCCTCCTGTAAGGCATCACCATCCCTGTGGAGTTGGGGGGGAATGGGACAGGAGGGTGGTCTGGGGGGGGAATGGAAGGGAACGAGAGAGGGAGGGAGGAAGAGAGGGAAAGAAACTGGGGTTGATATATAAAATAATAATAGTAGTAATAATAATAATAATAATAATAATGAAAAAGAAAGAAACCTAAACCAAAAAAAGGGGGGCCCACTGGTTGGTAATAAAACATTAAACATACACTCACCAAAGTACCCAGAAATCCACTGCTAAATATTTACAAAAGGAAATAAAACCAAATGTGGATATAAAAACATGTTAAGAAATTTTTACAACCATTATGTTCATAATAACAAAGCATGGATAATACTCTCCAAACCTGAGAATATGCACATAGTGGAATATAGTTTAGCAACAATAAGCTGACAACTGATACATCATAGATGAATCTCAAAGGCATTGTTTTAGGTAAAATCTGGAAAAAATACACAATGTTATCTTTCTTTATGAAACACGGGTCTGGAAACCAGATTGGTGGCTATGAGGCTTTACTGAGTCAAAGGAGCAACTGACAGCGAAGGGCATTTGAGAATTGTTGGGATGACAAAAATTTGATTCATGATTGTGGTGGAGGTGACAGTTTTATACATAGGAAAAGTCTTTGTTCATTTGAAGTCAGACACATTTAAAAGACAGTTGGCGAATGTGATTAAAATGGGATTTGGGAGTGTGCTTTCACATACTCAGAGTCTGTCTTCTGTGAGAAATTTAATTTTATTTCTGGGACTGTTTCTGATAAGATGGAAGGTGTCTCCACAGAAAATGAAATAGTTCACAAGCATCAAGCACAAAGATATAGCACGGAGCCAGCTGTGTTCTTTGGACAGGCAAATGCCACAAGAGATGTGCTTTGACTCCAGCCTGAGATTTAGTCTTCATTGGAAGCGCTCCCACTGCAATGGTTAGAGGACTCAGTATAGACAGCTTCCTATACAATATACTTCCTGTAGACTCTTCCTTAAGAACACAAAGTTCTTCTCCAAGAAGTTGCATCAATACCATTTCCTTCTGTTCATGTGAGGCAGTTGTTAATATGTGAGCTGAAACTAACCAAGCACAGAAACCCTTTGACTATGTTGAGAGACAGTGAAGCTATAATGTTACTTGATTATCTAGCAGTTGAATTGACCTATTCTCAAGGCTTTCATTTCATTTCATTTCATTGAATTCAATTGTTCTCAAAGATGAAAACTCAAAATAACATCTTAGTAGTATCCATAGAAATTCAAGACATGATTTATCATCCTTGTTCTTTAATCTTAATCTTCCTTATTCCTAATTCTTACTCCTTATTCTTTCCTTTTAAAGTTTATTTTGGTTGACAAAATTGCATGTGTTTATGGCAAAAAGCATGATGTTTTGGTGTATGTATCCATTTTGAAAACCAAAGTCAAGCAGATTAGCATGTACTATCTTACACACTTGTCATTTGTTTGGTGGTGAGGTTTAGTCTTAGTAATACCCAAGTCTATAATATATCATTGACAGCCATCACCATACTATACAATGTATCTCATTCGTTAATTCTGTCAAACTGGAATTTTTGCATCCTTTCCCAACATTTCCCTTCTTTAAGACCCTATACAAGTTTTAAGAGCAAATAAAATAATGGGCATGTGTTGGCTTTTAGTCTTGAGTTGTTTGCAAGGATTCTTCTAGTCTCCAGAACATTAATAATTGCCTAGCCCCTTCTAGATTTAGATCCAATTAAGATCTCCTGGCATCAGATCAGAAAGGACGGACACAGTGTCTAAGGTTGTGCTTCTCAACCTTCCTAATGCCGCAAACCTTCAATATAATTCCTCAGGTTGTGACGACTTCAACTATAAAATCACTTTTGTTGCTACTTCATAAGTGTAATTTTGCTACTAGCATGAATTGTAATGTAAATATGTATGTTTTCTGATGGTATTAGGTGACCCATGTGAAAGGGTCATTTGGACCCTCAAAGGGATCTTGACCCACAGGTTAAGATCCACTGGTCTAGGATAAACCTCTCTTAAGCTCAATACTAAAGGTCACTATCCTGGTCTCTTGCAACAAATATCTATAGAATTCAGCAGGTATACAGATGTGTTTGTGTGGGGCTGGGTATTGTTGAAGAGAAGTAAGGTGACATGACACTGGGGAGGAATTGTCTTCATATATTTCAGATGGTACTCTGTCAGGTTCATCAACCATGTTTCTGAAATCTGACTCTGAGTGACACATCAGAGTTTAAGAGGGAAGTCTCTGATCCTGTCATGTTTCTATGATTGGCATGAATCTGTAAGAAGAAAGATACAACAAAGATAAGGCGCACCAGTATCAATGGGCCAGTATAAACCAATTAATTGCTGGTTACGCAGATATGAGGATCATCAGAAATCAAGAAAAATTTAAAGTCAACATTTAAAGGTTTTAGAGCCTTACATGGTGTGGAAATTAAACCAGTGAGAAATTGGTTAGAGAAAGCTGCTGGCTGGATTGGGGACAGTTAAAGAAGTACAGTGTTACAGGAACACACATAGAACTTCAACAGGAAGCTTAAACTGTTCTAGGAATTTTGTGTTCCTACTGATTGCATTTAATCATCTATCTGTGTGGCTACATTTTAAGTTCTGATATTCACCTACCTGCCTTGCTTCCTTAAATACTGATTCTGCTTATACCTAACGTCACTTCATTCTGTCCTCTGAATGTCACTTCTCTGTCTGATCTGAGTGATTCTGCATATGGTACCTCTGTAAATGAAGGGTTTTCTTTTTTCTTTATTTTTTCTGCCTGTCAGTTCCCAAATAAACAGTCTGAAGCTTAATGTTAATTATAATTGTTTGACCAATGGCTCAGGCATATTATTAACTAGCTCTCACAATTAAATTAATTAATTTCTATTGTTCTGTATTTTACCACGAATCTTGTGGCTCCTTACCTCACATTTTGCTTCCCCCCCCCGCAGTAGAAGCTACATGGTGTCTCCCTGACTCTGCCTTCTTTCTCTCTCTATCTTTGTTTGGATATCCCACCTGGCTCTGTTCTGCTAGGCCATTGGCCAAATCAGCTTTATTTATCAACCAATAAATATTGCAACATTCAGAAGGATATCCCACATTATTTCCCTTTTTCTGTCTAATTAACTTTAACATAGTAAAATTACATAAAATAAAAAAGTTATCAAGCAAGAATGATAGTTACAATATTCAGTCCATTTGCATTTGGCAACATTAAAGAAGATACTTTATCATCTATCCTATCTTTGTTAGTCTAAAGTTTTACACCTAATTTATCTTTTATCGTAAGGAAAACTATAACATTTTATCTTCAACACCATCAAAGACCCCAGAAGTATATAAAATACCTAAGTAAATTAGAAGTACATTGTAAACAACTTCTAAAACTCTGGAAATGATGGAGATAACTGTCTGTCTGACAGATACCCAAATTTCTGCTGTAATGTTGGGGCATTCTTCTTCACCATATAGCCCCATAGTATCTGGCAGACTTCTCAAGAAGCAAAGCATTTGAAGATGTGTTGTGACTTGTACTGGAAACATTTGTCAGTTGCTTTCTTCTGTGTCCTGCATAATGTCTGGCAGTTTCTTCTGTGAAGCAGAAACCCTGAAGGGCCATCATGTCTTGTTTAAGCAAGTTCAGCAGTCACTTTCATATGAGTCCTGCATGTCTGGTTTATACAACATATAGACAAGCAGTCCAGGCAAGAGCAGTTCCTTACCTGAATGACTAGTCTTGCCACATTGAAGGCAAATTCCATATGGAGCTTCTTCAATGCCCATCACCTTCCTGAAGTACTTGATGATGCCAGAAGCAGATGAGTCTCAATGCCAAGAAAAATCTAAGTACTTAAAATATTTTAAATGCAGTTCCCTCTGCCTCCCTCCCTCCTTCTTTCCCTCATCCCCTCCCTCCCATGCCCCTCCCCTGGATCTATATGCAAAATAAGAAAAAATATTTTAAACGCCACATTCTGTAAGTCTTTAAAGTGTCTGAAGATTACCTATCCATCTGAAATATATCTCTGCATGTTTAGAAAACCTAACTAACATGACTACAAGCTTGATTATCATAGATAACTATTAATTTGCATTTCTTAACTATATTACATTTAAATTGAGCTGTAGTAACACAATGCCTTAAACATGAGTAGAAATATACATACAGTCTAAGAAAATTGACCTTAAATTTATATCAATAAAACAAAATCCATACCGATGTAAATTATTCATGTGCATATTGTATCCTCCCTTTTTATTTTTCCTTTAGAAAGAGATTTACTGTGAACATTAACCATCTATAATCAATCCCCTTTAAACGAAAACATTAATAAACAATCATTTTGGGAATTTGGGTGTGTTTTTCTATACTACTTGCTGCTGTTTGTGGACATTTATATTCTTATGGGGGTCCAGAGAAAATTTGAAATTATAGTTAATTCCTGACTGGGGTATTTTGTGAAGTTGGTTCATCTTGGCCAGAAGTCCTGAAGCTGTTTTAGATGTTGGATCACTTGGACCATCGTTTCCGGTGGTCTTGTTTGATCAATTCATATTAGCCTGGAAGGAATCCACGGCTTCTCATCTTCTGTGGACGCAAAAGCAGAACCTCTTTTCCAAACCAACATATCCTTAGACCCAAATGTTGAAGTCAAGATACCTTTATAAAGGCTCAGCTTAGAAGCTCTCACAATCAATTGTCTCTCTGCAGTTAGCTCATTAGCAGTAAAAAAATTAAAAAGGAAACACAATAATATACATAATCCAGATATTGTGTTTTTTCACTCTATTTCTCCTTTAAGAACCCCAGTTTATTATCCTTAAGTATTGTTTTAAATTATATCCTTTCTCTCTCAAACCTATACACATTTATCAAATGCACTGTGACCTGTTTAGAGCCTTCCCCTTTTTTTTGCCACTTGAATCTGTTTTTGCTGTGTATCTGTAATTCTTTTTTGTGCAAGGAAAGCTTTTTAAATGTTAAGCGGGAATGACTAGGACCATCAGCAGCAGCTTTGGTGGCTGGCTCCACCCTGCTCAGCTTTCCAAAATGGCAGAGGCAGTAATGAGCACCATGCTTAGCTCCCCAGTGCTGCCATTAGGTGGCATGCAGCCAGCCTACAAACTATGCCATCTGAAGCACCCATGAGTTAGTTTTAAGATTGCCACTCTCATTAGGCAAAAACAAGCACTCTTCCCTGGGTGGCTTTGAGTTACTATTGAAAATCTAGAATGAAATTCCACTACTTATTTTTATGAAACATAAAATATAAGATGACAATCAAAACCTTTTGAACTAGATATGAATAGAAGTTTAATTTCCTTTTATTCATCAAATTACAGGAAATTACAATTTATTTTACCCAGACATATGCTGTTTTGAAACTACAGTTACCCTCTTTTAAAAGTATCAAATTATTTCTTGCCTCTTGAGTTTGACACTGGTCATCACAATCTATCTTCTTTTGTTCTCACATCTTGAAATATGAGAAGTGGGTGGTCACTTTGGCAATATCTGATATCCAATGTTTGTTGCATTGTTTTTCAAAGACATAGTGACAGATTTCACTGTGGTAGGCTGCCGTTTCAGGCTAGTGTTAGAGAAAAGTAGCATCCATAAGAAGAGTGGATTTAAGCATAAATCCTTAAGAACAGTTTTAAGCAGTTAGAGCTTTCTTTGAGCTTTGGATGATCTATTTTACCTCTTGCTCTCTCCCACAAAGTCTCTGTTCAGGACACATTGGAACCCCACATGTGGCCACCTGAATTTTCCTACTTGTGGGTGATTAAAATGTCAGAGTTTCTCAGCAATATTGATGCCTTCAGTTAAAAGCTGAGTTATTTCATCCTTGTTCCTTGGGACCATGAAGGTGCTGAAGAGGGGTTGAATACTTCCAAGGCTCAGGTTAATATGTGTTGCTTCTAAATGTGATGGTGGGTTTTGCATAAGATGGGCCTTCCACTATTGCCTAGAGAACCAAGAGAAAAGAAAAGCCCAAGATACTGATCAGATGCTAAAATGTTTTCTGTGTTTGGGTAAACAACAACAACAAAACTCCTGATCAAGTTATTTGAACACCCATGTGGTAGACAGGGAATGTAGCTCAGTTGGCTGAGTGCTGACCTAGTACAATCTGGGTATCTGGATATACATATATATATTCTCTGAACTGTGAATATAGAGCCAGGAGGATCAGGAGTTTAAGGTCATCTTCTGCTGCATAGTAAGTTTGAGAACAGCCTAGGCTACATAAACACCACGTCAAAATATAAAAACAAAAATAAAAAGGAATAATAAGAAAAACAGAAATATACATATTTTCAATGATACATTCATTAATGTATTTATCCAAGCTTATAAGACACCTTGAATCTAAGTTGTATGTGACAGGATAAGTGAAGAAATAACACTATAATGTAGCAAGTATAGTACAGGCTACAAATAAATTACAGGAGAGACTAAACAGAGAATGCCTGCTCATTGGCTTTAGATTAGAAAACTTTCAAGAAGATACAACAAATGAAAAGAGAAAATTCAGATGGGAAGAGTGTGTGTGTGTGAAATTCTCAGGTTTGGGATAACGTAACTTATTATAAAACTGTCCATAGGTAGCTATTTCAGAAGCTTAGCATGAAGCAACATTGTTAAAATAGTTTATTAGATAGTGTGCTGTGGAGAATAAGAACAAATTCTTAGAATTTTCTAACTGTGTTACCTATTGAGAATATAAGCAAGGATTCATGCCTCTAGGCTAACACTCTTGAATTCTTTTGCATATAAAATGATGGGTTGCTTCTCTGAAAGAGTATAACATAAAATACATTTGGGAATAAGGTTTTGTCAAGAGTAGAGTGCAGATTTTCAGATACACTAGTGATGATGCTGTAGCTTTTCTGACATGACGAGGAGTTTTTAAGTAAAATAGGAGGTCACAATTTTATAAAAATCCATCCTTGGAAGGATATTTGTGAAGACATTGAACCTAAACTTGAAAGGGCCACAGAATTCATCTGGTAACATTAAAGGCAATTTTATTTTGCAAGGACCATATATGCCTTTTTATAATAGAAAGTTAGGTGAGGAAATTTTCAGTCTAGAATGTTACTACATTCTTCATTGAATGAGTTGATTTCATTTAGCCTTAGGGTCTTCAACTATAACATGAGAATCATATTGAGTTGGTAGGCCTGATGACATTTACATGAAGAACTTACATTTGTGTACTGTCTATGTTTTGCTAAGTTAATGAATAATTTTAAGCATGATAAAGTTTTCATTTCATAACTATTACCTGATCACATTGCAGAAGATAAATTTCAGGGTGTGAGGCAGGAGGCAGATAAATTAGTTAGGAAGTTGTAATATTTCTGGTGAGAGATAATGAGCGATTAAAATGAGAAGAACCATTGGGAATAAAAGGAGATGATGAGGTTGTCTAATAAAAACCCTTGTAACAGCAAGCATAATGTAGAAAATGTAGCTGCACTCTGTCTAATGTTGAAATATGCCATGCATAGCTGCTGCCACTGCAACTTTTTAATATAGCACAAAGTTCTGGCTAATTTAGTAATGGAAAATCAATAGACTGTGTAGAGATTGGGAGGGATAAGATTATGTTTTTACATGCATTGTAAGGAGATACATGAGCAACACACACACACACACACACACACACACACACACACACACACACACACGAAAACCACAAACAAGCAAAGCTAAAAATACAATCTACCAATATGTTCAGTGCAAGCCTACCTTAAAAATCAACATGCAATATATGGACACATTCTGTCAATTAGGTGTGCCAAACATTACATTTCCACTCAAAGAACATCCACACAAAACCCCCTTTCCTACTGTACATGATTAATTTTAATTGTCAACTTTGTTAAAGTATAAGTGAGAAAGTTACAGACCTCAATGCATGTAAGAACAAACTAGAGTCCTTTGTTTTTGGCCAGTAACAAAGGATGAGCTAGTGCCTCAGAAAGATTCTTGGTGTCAAAGCTTGTGGGTACAGCATTTATAAAGGCAAAAGATCACCCAGGCCACAATTACATCTACCTTAGATGAAGGTCAAAGTGACATCAGCTTTGACAGAACATAACAATAGTCATATTAGACACAACAGGATAATTCATTGTGATTTATACCTTTATCAGTTATTTTAGTTTATGTTTAGTTTGTGCAAACATTGCTTATTTTGGTTAATACACCTGGACCATGTGTGGGTCATAGACAATACCAAATGTGTTGCTAAGGCAAATGTGGCTGTTGTTTGAGTGCAGGACTGAGAAGTACTGAGCAAACAAAAATTGGAGTCAGGACAAATGGCCTCACTTAATCACTTGACTGGACTGAATAATTCTGCAGAGGTCTTTGGAGATTGGCAAATTCACCTCTATGTGTGTCTGGGAGTTATTTTCAGAGAAGTCTAGATTATGACTGTCATGGCTCTTTCTCTAATAACCAATGGTTTAATCTATTTAATATATTTATGGACTCAAAATTTTAATAGACTGTTGGGATGTAAAACCTGGAAATAAATCTGTTAGGAAGAGGGAGATCACCAGTTTGTGTTTCTTAGCGGCACACCATACCTTAGAAACTTTGTGTCTTTACTTTGCTTTCCTGTCTTCCCTTTTATGAGCTGAATGTCAATCTCATACATGTCCTCCATAAAACTACTGAAATCAAGAGCAAAATTAATTCTTCCTTCCTCACATTTTCAGATTAGGATAAGTCACAATGATAAAGACATAGGTAACTGAACATCAGAAGATGGCAAGTTTTGATGCCCACTTCATGGACATCCTATAACCAGCCCTGGAGAAATAGACCACTGGCTGTTTTTTTTTTCCTTGAATCTTGTCCATACTTAAGTAGCACATTCTTCCTTAAACTCCTCTTCTAGTACTCCACTTTGTGTGTGTGTGTGTGTGTGTGTGTGTGTGTGTGTGTGTGTGTGAGTAGATGTATATGAGTATATAAGAAACATGGTGCTCTCATGTTTCTAATCTGTCATTGTGTTACATAGTGGTTTCCTCCAAGATTAAAACCTTTCATCTTGTGGAAAGCTTTTTAAGGAACAGGTATTAAAGGGTAGATGAAACAACAGTATAATCTGTGGGGAAAAGTTCATTAACACCCAGGATGTTTGCAGCAAAGTGAGACAAGAGGTTCTAAGGGGCAAAACACCATGCAGCAGAAGATCTCATTAAACTTAGGAAGTAAACAACTCAGTAGCTCCAGGAAGTCACTGAAACTGATCATATCATTATGACTTCCCTTCTCAAGCTTATATAAGCTATACGGACTGATGAGAGACTCTCTCAGACTAGTTTTGCTGCCCAAAAACAAGACTCAGAACAACTGAGTGACCTGGAAAGAATTCTCTACAATACGTTGAGTAGGCTATGCATTGTGTTCCCAAGTGTTTAGTGTTCCTGAAATGTAATACATGCTGGGGTGAGCTTTGAGTCATTTCTGATCCTATAAGTAAGTCCTCACTCATATTCCTGTAAGTAACCCAAATAAAACTCATTGATTCACCAAGTTGGACTTAATGAAATCAATAATTTTGTTGTTGTTCCCTTTCTGTGGTAAATAGACATTTATTCAAGTCTCCCCAGAAATAGTGTAACACAGAACATTGTTTTAATAAATGAAGTATTGTCATGTGATTCCTATCTGCACTTTAAATTGGACTCATGTCTGCTTCCTAGCTTCTGGGAAAGATTTATTCTCTCATAAGGAAGAATTAGGAAAGGTGAATTTTTCTTCCTACTGAACAATGTCATATCTGAACCTAGCATTTCTAAATCATTTTCATATCCACATATGGATGAAATACTTCCTGAGAAACAAAGGTTCAAAGTAGAAGACTGTGGCACTTCCTAGAAGATTTTGCAAGGAAACTTAAAAGAGATATATCAGTTACAGTGGTGGGAAATTAACCTGAAGAATGAACAGTGCCTATATGAAAGGCTTGGGCAGAATTAGCTGTAAGAGGGGCTTAATTAGGGCTGACTTTAGACTAATACTCAGAAACTACAGTGAAAAAGGGGTGGGGAAACCCATTAAATGAGTATCAGAGGATTAATGGAGTTTGCTCTGTATGTAAACTCTAATGAGATTGAGTACATTTCCACAGAATTTCCAGTTCAGGAGTGATGGAAAAAAATCAAAGCATGTGAATGCATGTATGTGATTATATACACACATATGATCATTCTGGGAGAGAGAAAATTCTGTGTGTTAAAGGTGAAACCTTTAAACTGAGAAGAAAGAGAGTGCTTACCATAGAGAATTCACCGTTAGAATACTCAGGCTCTTTTATGATTTATTAATTTTCATCAAGTCATCCTCACAAGTCTGAACATTATAGAGAGTGTATACACTATCTGAAATGCTCAGGTGCAGAATTACTGAAATTGAGACTGTTTAGGATTTTGTAATGCAATGATACATCAAGGGTAGGACCTAAGTCTAAACAAAAATTTCCTCATATTTTACATAAATTTCATATTGATAGTTTGAAAGTATGTATGGTGGTTTGAACAGGAATAGCCCTCATAGACTTTTGTGTTTGAATGCTTGGCCCACAGAGAGTGCCACTATTAGTTGTGGCCTTGTTGGAGGAAGTGTGTCAGTTTGGGGGCAGACTTTGAGGTCTCATATGCTCAAGCTATGCCCACTGTATCACACAGTTTTATGCTGCCTGTGGATTGGATCAAGATGAAGAAATCTCACTTTCTTCTGCAGCACCATATTTGTCTGCATACTGCTATATCCCACCATGATGATAATGGACTATACCTCTGAAACTGAAAGCCAGCCCCAATTAAATTATTTCCTTCATCAAGTTGCTATGGTCATGGTGTCTCTTCTCAGTAATAGAAACCTTAACTAAGACAGTAAGCTTATACCATGCTTTTAGAGACCCTGTAACTTGTAGTCACATATGGAATTTGCCACTTGTAGTGTCTCATTTGGAAGTCTTGTATTAGGAATGTTCACCTTGCATCTATGACCTGACGTGATAAAGGACATGGGTTCTTATTCCCCCCCTCTCAATTTAAATGCTTATGTGGCCCATGCCTATAGGTCTGCCTGTTGCCTAAGCTTCATATTGGAGACTGAAAAAGCAAGTTCCATGGAAGAAAGCAGCAGTGCCCAGGAGAATCAGAGCCCTGATGGAAAATGTATTTACTTCTGGTGGCATTCCAGCTGGGAGTCATTATAGCCAACAATCTCCATAGTGCAGCAGGGCAGAAGAATGTGTCCTGGAGGCATAGGGCTCTTTACAGTAGCTACTTTTCCTCTTGTACCTTTCTTCCTCCTCTTTCCCTTCCCCTCCTCGTTTTTATTCCCTTCTCATTTCTCTTGCTTGCTCTTATTTTTATTTAGCTTCCTAAAACTTTTTATAAGTTTCACATATTAAAAAAAAAACACTCCAAATATTCCCGATTTTCTCTGCATGTCTAAGTGTTCATACTTCCTTTCAATCTGCCCTTTGTCCCTCCCTAGTGATTAACTTGCATATGACTTCTATCTTGTTTCTCCTTTACTAACTGCTTTCTTCCAGCTTCTGTGATGAGTCCCTAGCACACAGGTTATTTTCCAGTTTCTCTAACCATCAGTGTTTTCTCATCTTGAGCTTTCTTAGTTCTAATTGACATTCCCAGACTGCTATAAGAAAATTAATCCACTTCCATGTATTTAAGTGGACCAATGTGGGTACTGTTTATATATGTATGCATACACACACATACACACACACAAACACACACACACACACACACACACACACACACACAATTTTTTATTACATTTGAAACAAGCTTGTTTTACACATCAATCTCAGTACTGACACGCTTCTGTCCTCCACTGTTCCCCTTACCAACATCCATCCCATCCCGTTGCTGCTCCCCAGGGAGTGTGAGGCCTTCCATCTGTCATATCATTTGGAGCAGGGCCAAAGGCCCTCTCCCATGGGCCTAGGCTGAGAGAGTATCCCTCTATGGGAAATTGGCTCCCAAAGTCCATTCATATACTAGGGATAAATAATGATCCACTACCAGAGGCACCATAGACTACCCAGTCCTCCTAACTAACATCCATGTTCTGAGAGTCTGGGTCAGTCCTATGCTTTTCAGCTATCATTCTGGGGTCCATGAGCTCCCCCTTGTTCAAATCAGCTGTTTCTGTGGGTTCTCCAGCCTAGCCTTGACCCACTTTGCTTATCATTCCTCCCTGTCGGCAACTGGATTCCAAGAGTTCGGCTAGGGTTTAGTTGTGGGTGTCTGCTTCTGCTTCCATCAGCCACTGGACAAAGGGTCTAGGATGGCATGGCATATAAGGTAATAATCAATATCATTATTGGGGAAAGGTATTTAAGGTAGCCTTTTCACTATTGCTTAGATTGTCAGTTGGTATCACCCTTGTAAATCTCTGGATATTTTGCTAGTGCCAGATTGCTTTTTAAACCTATAATGGGTCCCTCTATTATGGGATCTCTTTTTTTGTTTTCCTCTATCCTTTCCCTGACTCAGTCTTCCTACTCAGTCATGCCCACCTCTTCCTCCCAACTTCTTCTCCCGCCTCCCACCCATGCTCCCAATTTTCTTGGGAGATCTTGTCCCTTTCCCCTTCTCCAGAGGACCATGTTTGTCTCTCTGAGGGACCTCCTTGTTTCCTAGCTTTTCTGGTGGTGTGTATTATAGGCTGGTAATTATTTGCTCTATGTCCAACCATAGATTCACTCTTATTATTTTTCATAACAGAGGCCAATAGAGATTGCTCAAAAGATGATGAAATGGATAACTTATTGGTTGATAGTTTTTAACATGCAGTAGTACCACATTGAACTAATTTTCTTAGGAATAAAGTGTTTCATAGCAGGGCATGTATTTTAAATGAGTTTTTGTTTCTCTGGTTTCAATACTTAACTGACATAAACATTTTTTGTTCTTTTGCATAATAGTCTTTATGAAGATAACTCACTGTGAGAGATACTATCCTTATATGAACCATGGTGTGTAGAATAGAATGGAGAGGCAGTGTGGAGAAATCTCTGAAATCTTATTATCACCTTAGCTCTACCACATTTTCCATGGAAAACTGGGTAAATCACTTCTGTTGTTTCATGTAAAAAAATTAGATATTTGACTTGATGAATTTCTAAGATTTCATGCATCTCTGTTATGCTGTGATTTTATCTTAACTATTTTTATAAGTTGCTCATAGCTGTTATTAACACATATTATTATAGTAATGCTTTTAATTTATAGTCTAAAACATCTTGATAGAAGAAATTAACACATGCTTTTCATAATAGAACACATATATTCTTTGTAAATTTTTTTAATTTATCTTGATAATTTCTTCATGCACTGATTTAGAAATCAATATTTTTTTTCCATGTATCTTTACTGCCCTTTTCTTTTCTTTTTCTAATTGGGGTTTTGGAACTTCCTATGAATCAGAACAAATCACTATGGTAATTAAAAGTATTTATAAAGTGTCAATGAATTCTAAACAACAAATTGACTATATTGTAAATAGTGAGATTTAAACCATTCATTTGCTATTATTTCTTTTTCAAATTTATTTGATGTAAAATAGTTAAGATAAAAATTAAATATTTTGTTACATTAAAATATATACTATTCTGACACATGAGACAACCTGATTTTAGATACATACATACACACACACACACACACACACACACACACACATGCACATATACAAATATATATATATATATATATACACATATATATATATATATATATATAGTTTTATTTATATAGAAACAAACACTATCTTTGTGCAGCCCTGCACTTAAGAGGGGGCGGGGCAGCAACTACAGAATCAATACTTGAACCAGAGCTGGTGTGACTGAGTACATGAGATATTGAGCAAGTTTTTAGCAGCCTAGACTTATATTTCCTAGGTGAAGATGGTGCTCTTTGTCTATCTCACCAGGCATGTGCGAGTCTTAAATGTTGCTGTCATCATAAAGCTTTTAATGATATATTGTTATGCATTTAACAGTGATAGCTGTTCATAACTGTTCAACCTCTGAGAGAGTGGCTCTCCCATTTCTAACCACAGTGATACAAATCTAAAGCTGATGAGTGGAAGTTTGATTTGTCACAAAGAAAAGAAGACATCAAACAGGTCAACTGAATTAACTGCTCCTCTAAGTCTTTGGCTGCACTGAACAACTCTGCTAAACATAATTTCTTCTTTGCTTAGAGTCTGCACTTTTGGATTATACCTCAAATAGCATGTTTCTTGTTGTTTTTTCTTTTAACTTGGTTGTATTTTCATTAAGCTAGAAGTATTTAATTTTGCCTCTGGAGGTAAATATTTTATTCTACATTTCCTCTGCATTAATTCTGAGGCATGATCTGCATTGATGGGTGTGTGAACCATATTTAGCATCACTAGTTCAGAGTTCTACTCTAATTTCATTGCTCTTGCCGGTTGGGGACTTGTTGTATTGACTGATTATTTTTCTTGCTTTTGGTGCATACCTTATGCTTTTGTGCTTGCCTTGTAGCATTTTATGGATTAGAGCGCAGTTTGAGATTGCCACTGTGGGGTAGAGGATTTTGCTGTGTTCTTTCAGGTAGTTTTGATGTGTTCTGAAATGGTTACTTGGACTCTTCTGAGCCAACCTTGCTTGAAGCACCATGCAGGAAGCGGCAGAACATACCCTCTTTACAGCTTAATTAGCCTCACTGCTGGGGTGAGTTTTTCCTGAAGGCTACATGAAGCCTCTTATACTAGGAATTCTTCCTTGCTGTGTTGCTTGAATGTGTCATGCTCCCATGTGGTTGAAAATTCTGAAACTTTTTTCAGTTAGATGAGTTTTCATGGTTCTTCTAAGAACTCAGGTTTTTACTCCACAATGTGCATGTGTCCTATGTATTCAAAGACTGAGTACAGAGTCATTTCTCAGCTTCTGCCTATCTTCCATAGAACCACTTTCTCTGCCCATCACACTATAAGCCTCCCTGGTCTCCACACCTCAAATCTTCTGTTCATGAGTGGGAATATTGCAAAGTTCTCTATGATGCCTCTAAGGAGTACAGAAATCCACCCGCCACCTAGTCTTGTCCTGCTGTCGCGCCAGCCCCAAATAACACACAGAGACTCTGTATTTGATATAATGCTGTTGGCCCATTATTTGTTTCTTATAGGCTAGCTCTGTCTTAAGTATTAACCCATTTCTATGTATTTCCACGTGGTCTCCTTACCGGGGAGTGAGGCAGGTGTCTGGTCTCCCCATCTCTCCATCCTGACTACTCCTTCCTACTTCCTATTTCCTCCTTGTCTCCTAGTCCCTCCTATCTTCCTTTCCTATTGGTCAACCGTGCTTTATTATTAACCAGTATAAGAAACATATATACATAATGGCATCTCCCATCATCTCCTTTTTTCTGTTTAAATAAAAAGAAGGGTTTTAACCTTAACATAGCAAAATATATAACACAACAGTTATCAAATAAGAATCACAGTTAATAATATTTAGTCCATTAACATTTAGCAAGATTAAAAGAAACTATTCTATTATCTATCTTATATTTGTATGTCTAACGTCTATGTAACTTATCTTTAATCCTAACTAAGGAAAACTATAAACATAACTATCTGTTCAACTCCATCAAAGACCACAGAAGGATAATATATAAACTCTAGAAATGACAGAGACAACTCACTGCCTGGTCACCCGAAGTTCTTTTGTAATATTCCATCTTCAGCCCATAGGCCATAGTGTGTCTGGCAGACTCTTCAGCAAAGCAGGAAAGTTTAAACTGTCTTCTTGTATTGGCAGTTTGTCAGTCACTTTTCTCTGTGTCCTGCAGACTGTCTGGCAGACTCTTCCATGAAGCAGAAACTCTGTAGCAATGTCCATCTTGAATCACCAGTCACTTTTCTGTGGGTCCTGTATGTCCATTTTATACAGCATAAAGTCAAACAGTCCAGACAAGAGTAGTATCTTGTCCAAATGGCTAGTCTTGCCACATTGGAGGCAAACTCCATAATGAGTTTCTTTACTGTCCATCTTCCTTTCTGACACAGGTGGTGTTGCCAGTAGCAGTTATGTCTCACTCTCAAGAAAAACTCTATAAACCATTTTAAATGCCATATTCTGTAGGTCTTTGAAAGGTTTGAAGAATGCCTATTCATCTCAAATACATCTCTGTATATCTAGAAAACCTAACTAATTTAACTCTAAGTTTTGACTATCATAGGTAACTATCTAAAATCTGTACTAAATTATACACTACATTTCTAACTGAGCTATATAAACACAATACCTAAACAGGAGGAGAAATATACATATCACCAAATTGACTTTAAATTGTATCAATAAGTGAAAATCCATTCCAAAACAAAGTATTCATATCTATACCATAATCCCCTTTTTACCTTTAAAAAGAATTGGCTGTGATCATTAACCATTTATAACCAATCCCATAATAATGAAACCAAACATTTATAAACAATATTTGGGAATTTGGGTGTCGTTCTTTCCAAACTGCTTCCTGCTGGTAAAGGGCGCTGTCATGGGGGAATCCTAAGAAGATGCAGAAATCCTGGTTGTAGTCTGCAAGGCTGCTTTGTCCAAGCTGTTTTGAATGTCAGAACACCAGCGATTCTGTTTCAGGGGGCCTGGCTTGATCAAACCATGGTTGGGAAAGGTATTGTTTAGATGGGATATAGGTAGATTAGCCTATTTTCTTGTGAATTTGAGTAAGAATGAGATAGTATTTTACAGCTTACATTGTTATGTATTCTTATATGTGGTAAGCTATGTAAAATTAAGTTTATATTTTGTTATATTGTGTTAAATCTTTCCACTTACGATGTTTATGCACATTATTTTTTACCATATTCTATGTATGTATAATTTTCTTGTATTCAAGACATTTTGTATATTGATACAATTTGGGATATTTATCTTGCTGCCCTTTATAGTTCTATACCTCTTGTGTTAACACTTATACTCTACCTCTATTTTAGGGATTTACATGTATGTATATGTAAATAATTATATTGTTTAAGTATTTGTTCCTGCTTTACTCAGGGAAGTTTTAATCAGTCTTTTAGCTAAGTTCCTGAGTATTACAGATTATCTTCACTCATGTTTCCTGTACCTATGAGATTAGTCAGATATAGATGCTTAATCTTCAATCACTTCATAGACATGCAGAACATGGCATTTAAATGTTTTAATATTAGTACTCCATTGACATGAGACACTGTTGCTCCTACAGCACCGTGCACTTTCCTGAAAATATGTTGGACACTGTTGTTGCTTCTGCTGGAGTTCATTCTCGCCTCAGCCAATGGCCTGTTGGGCAAAGAATTGCCCCCACCTTGACCACTGATTTGGACATGTGGTCCTATGTGCTTGCAGGAGACAAATATAGAAGACTGCTTGACCTTGCCAAACCAGGGTAAGACAGCCATTCTACCTCCCTGCTGTTGTTGTGGTCTGTCAAGTTCTCTTGGCCTTAGCCAAAACCGGGTGTACCAACGTTGCTGTGAGACCTTGGGTGACTGTCCAAGTGGCTTGCTGTTTCTATCCTTGTTGCACCTTTTGGAAGTTGTCCATCCGCACTTCCTGTCTACTCTAGTATTGTTATTTTCCTTCTCAGGTCTTGATGAGGTTGAAGATTAAACTATTACAACTATTATTCTCTCTTCCTAGTTAGATATATTAGGTACTAGACTTACGTTTTCCAGCTTAGGACAACTCTATTGTAAACTCCATTATGCCTTCACCCTAGGACTAGATATGTAGGTCATTTTGTTCTAGATTTTCCTTTTTTTTAGAGCACACTTGTTATTCACTGTTTTGTATATAGTTTTGTATTAAGCCTAAATCTTTTCTTTAGACTAAAAGGGGAATTGTAGTAAGATAGTCCTTCTGTGGCACTGACCACGCCCATTGGGGGGTGGAGCCATGGGCGGAAGTGACCTGTGGAAGGAGTTCGGAGAGAGAGCTGGGAAAAGCTCTCTTGCTGGTGTGACTCGGACAGGAGAGGATCGGGTTGAATTTCCTGGTGTTCATCTGTCTAGGTTGTAAGTTATTTCTCCCTGAATAAACATCTATTCGGCCTATTTGTTTATCCTGATCCTTATTTAACCACGATAGATGCCCTTTCTGCTTGAGCTGTACTCTTGAAACTGTTCTAGGTAGAAATCTGGGAGACCGAGGGTCCTCTTCATGTTGCCTCTTGTTCAGTTTCTGGGAACAATTGTGTGTTTTGTCTAGGGTCTTAGACACATTTTACACAATTTTTATGAGGGTTTGTTTCCAAAGCAGCCGATTCAAACATGTACTTGGACCCACATTATGGATTCAGGAATGCTTCTCATCACTATCTATAGAAGGCAAAAGTCAAAATAATGTCCAAGCACAAAAGTGAACTGAACAGAGGCTCCAAGTGAGGATTCAGTCAATTCCCAAGGTCACAAAAATGTGCAGTGGCATTTCATATTAGTTCTGTATTGGGCCAGCAGACCAGGCCTCAGTTGTCTGCCTGGTCAGTATAGTGTTTTGGAAAGTGAGATAAACTACGTTGGAGCAGTTGCATCCATCTGAGGCAACCTCCAATGTACCTTCTGGGGGTTATTGCTATGGGTTAAGCTAACTTAGAGAATTTTCTACCTCGTACTACATCATTAGGATATATCTGTTTTGAGTTTCAGGCCCAAGGATCAAATTCCCGAGAAAGATTGTGATGTTGTTATTATTGTTGAAGTTAGAGTCAAAGTAGAGAAAGCCACAATATTTATTTTCTCTTTGTGCTGAATGTTTCTAATTTCTTGCTCTTTTTTGGAGTACGTGAGCTTTATATATGAGTTAGTTCACTACAACAGTATCTCATTAATGTTGATGGCAACAAAATTGTGAATTACATTTTCTCTTAATAACTAATACATCCTCAAATTTATAACAAAATGTAACTTTGTTGCCTATGTATAATCCCACAAAGATTGAGGACCTATATTTGCTATTATCTTTAAGAATTTCTATAGATTGCTACCCCCCATTTTCATTTGCTTCCAGGTACATGGGTAATATGGAACTTGTACTAAAAAGCGTAGTGTCTATTTGGGGGGGATACCACCTCTGTTCTCATTCACATGTTTATTGAACTGCAAGGGAAGCTGGGAATTCCAGATGACACATATATGGTCTCTGTTATAGCTTGAAATAATAACACTTGAGGACTTTCCTAATGTTGTTCAAAGAATGAACATTGTATGTTCCTACTCTCTTTTTCATCATTTTGAGCTCTATTAATCATTACAGTAGTAGTTGTTCACCTGAATTATGGTATTGCTTGCTTCAGGGTAATTTGGTTTTCTGGTTTACTATATCATACAGAATAAAAGTTCAAATTTTCTAACCTACATGCTGCTATATACAAAGAATATCTTCTGAGAAATATTAAAAATTTTAAGAGTCTAGCACAGTACTCTACACATGGGAAGGATTAGTAAATGATGGCTAAGTTGAGAAATAATGAGCATTAGAGTTCTGCCCAAATCCCTATGCAATATCTCACAGTCACTGAATTGCAAAGCCTGGTGAGAGAGTGCCTCTGTAGGTGACTAGAGTTGTTTTCCTACCAAATGGGTACATCCATCTCTATATGAAAATGAGGTGCTCAGTGCTATTGGGATTTCTGTCTTTCAAGTTTGAATCTCTATGACATCATTATTTTGAATCAGAAGGCTTTGTGTTACTCATTTTGCGGTATCCCATAATTTCACGTGGAGTTAATGCCTGTGAGTTTTCAGTTTTCCATCTCACTTTGCCCTTTACTTGAAGGTCAAAACACATGAAGCTTGGTGCTCTATGCCCTCTGGCTGCAAATACCTAGGATCCATTCTCATATCTACCAGTATCTTTTTCTAGAAGTAATATGTCAAATTTCCACCCAAGTTTTATTTCAATACTCTGTGTATTGAGAGGCTTATGAAAGGCACACATTAGAAGTATGAAATCTAGAATGATTGGCTTACTCTATGTGCTTTGTATTCATGAAATTATGTAGTCAGTATTTACAGGCCCCAAAGAACACCTGTAGAATACCTTTCTTTTTCATTGTAACTTCATTTCCTAGTGTCAGGGCAGATGAGCACATGTTACCTCTGCTGTTGGCAGGTGTCACTACCCAGGTTCAACTGTGTTTCCCTGTAATTTACTTCTTCAGTTCTTCTTGACGTAAATGTCATTCATAGTTTCATGTAGCTCTCATAGGTCTGAGGTGCATAAAATATAAGCCTGAGTCTTCAACTACAGACTGATCTATGGATATTGCAGACAGCCGATTCATATAGCCATGCCATGGAACTCGGGGAAAACCTTGAGAATAACATTGGATAAGTATATTAACCTATTTTGACCTTTGCTTCTTTATCTGTACTATGCACATGTTAACCTATGTCAAACTTCCACCATGGCAATCTAGGATTCTTGTTTATCTATGGCTCCACTAATATTATGCTACTGAATTTATTTGTGAATTAGAGCTTTTCCTTATACGTATACTTATGCTGTTTTGATACATTAATTATTACTTTATGTGTATATAAGGAATTTAGATATGTATACATAGTTGTGAGCCCGAGCAGTAATTTGGGACTATGGTCCCATTAAGGAGAATACAACCTAGAAATAACTATAGAATTCACACTAAGATGCCCATAGCAATATTTCCTAACACCTGCATTCTCTTCATTTCTGTCTTAATAATCTCTGGAAATGTGCTCTCCCTCAGTATATAATACTTCCAGCCTGCATACTTTACTATTACTATTTCTACTCCATTCCTTCTACCCTTTAATTTTATTTCACATGTTTTTTTTTTTTTATTTTTAGAAATTCTTATTATCCTTCTCAGCTCCCTAGGAAGTATAGCTTTTTTCCTATTCCAAGACTTTTATTTTCTTTCATACCACTGAACACTCCAGAGGAAACGGTTAAAGAGCAGTGAGGGGACAGTGACTGCTTCTCTGTCTGCCACCATGTACCTTTAGACGATGATGCTTTGACAGTGGTTATATCAGGGTAGAGACAAAAGTTCAATCATGATGAGGAACACAAACATATCCTTATGTGTGTTTCTGAGAAACAGGAAACCAATGGATAAACTTTCCCCCTACAATGCATTCTCTTCTCTCTGGGTTCATCAAGATCCAGATGATGATGGATTCTTAGAATGGCATGGTGGCCACTCTGCCCTTATTACTAGAGAGCTGTAAGTAATTTATGTACGGATTATAGAATAATTTTAAGATAATTAAATATTTATTTGTCTACGTTGAGAAACAATTGTCTTAAAGATTAAAACTATGACAAAATATTTATGAATTGGAAAATTCTAGAGGGAACCCAGTCTTTCTTGAGAGATTATTTAGTTGCTTATTAATTTTTGATCAACGTTGTTTCTATCTAGCTTCAGTGTCTGCAAGTAGGATTACGTTATTGAATCATGTGAATTAAACACTCAGAATTTTAAGTTTTTAATAGGTTGTAGTCTGTAGCATTTGGGAATCAAGTAGCTATTAATATACATACTGAAATTTGTTATTGTGGGTGAAGTATCTCAAGGGTTAAAGCTGATTGTACTGCTCTAGAAGATTGGGAGAGCAACAATCTGATTGTTGCTTAATGCTTTCACATCATGACCACAAGATGGCTGTTGCAGCCTGAGATTTAATTCTGCATTAAATCAAAAATATTGGGGAGGATAAAGTGTGATGGTAGAAAATGTTCTTTTTGTGTGCATGGTCTATGGGCATGACTACTAACAAAAACTACCTCCAAACAAGCTTACCTTGCCTAGCACTTACTGATGCCCAAAAATGTAGGTTGTTGGATAGGAACAAATCCTATAGCTGTCTGTAATGGAAGCTAGAGTGAAAAGAGGTTTGATTTTTGAGGCATTGCCCCCTTCTGTAAAGACCATGAGTATAAAGTGACTGAGGACTTCTGTCAAAGAAATCAGGCAATAGCTCTGGCTGAGTCAATGCCTAATTTACTGCTTTAGTCCTCAGGGAAGTGTTCAGTAATCTAGAATGATTATTCTGCATTTATAAAGGTTTCCTAGCACTGGTGGCTGGCTCCAGTCCCCTCAGTTCTGTGAGAGTTTAGTCTATGTTGGTAGACACCTGGCTCCTAGGATGAATTTATCTGCTCCAGCTCTGTGAATTTGTATTCAGTAGGTATTTGCATCCAGTGTTGGCTGTTCAAGTTTTCAGCAGCTCACCAGGGCCTCTTAACAGAGCCCTATACACTAAACCTACCTGAGAGATTGCTTTCTCAGGTGGCATGTGGATATTATAACCTCATGTGTGGTGCTATATGTAGTTGGAATTTCCTTTAGGCTGCCAGCTCACAAATAACAGAACAGAGACTTCTTATTAATTACAAAAGCTAAGCCTTTAGCTTAGGCTTGTTTCAACTAGCTCTTATAACTCAAATTATCCCATTCATATTAATCTATATTCTGTCACAAGGCTCATAGGCTCATTACCACATCTACTGCTTTCCATCTTCTTTCCTCTGTGTCTGGATGATAACTCTGTCTTTCTTTTTCCCAGAGTCTCCCCAACTCCTCCCTCTCTCTGTGAAAGTTCTGCCTATATGTCCTGCTTATATATTTCTTGTTCAGCTTTTTACTACACCAATCACAGCAATACATCTTTGCACAGTGTACAAATGTCCCACAACATGAACAACTACATTCACTATGTAGGAGCAGGAAGGAGACAGAAGAAAAAGATAATTGGCCAAAACAACCACTGGAATAGGAATCAATCACTTTTCCTGATGGTCCCAAATTTCACATTTATCCATCTACTTAGAATGCATCATTCACCAGTTCAACCTTAAGGCTTCTAAATATTCTATGCTATTAGTCAGAGTTCCTTAGCTGACCAGTGCCACTTGGAGTGATTACTAGTATATCACTTTCCTTTGGTTTGCATAGATAAATGAAGTACTGAATATATTATTACCAGAGAGCATGTCAGATACAATGGTATGCACAACAAAACCTTTTGGTCTGTATCCACATATAAGAACATTTTTCTCTCTTTGAGGAAATACATTTTCTAGAAAGCGAGAAAACTGGATGCACTGGTGTACTTAGAAAGGCATGCACATTGAGTTTGCATGATCCTGTCCCATATTGTAGATGTGGCCTTGTCACCTTAATGTTTGTCTAAAACTATACAAGTCTCATGATAGAAAGATTCCTTTAAATGTATTAAGTTTACTATATTTTTAGACAGGATGCACATTTCAAGTGTATACAGAGCATTGGTGGGCAAAAAACAGGGTTTTCAGATTGCTGTGGAACAGGCTAGATTCCTTTGTGCACACTATTTTTTTGTGTGCCTTGTACCACTGCTGCTTGGTGACACCAGAAAGAACTCTGAGATTAGAGAACACTTTGGTAAATACATTGCAGAAATCCAGCCTTTGTGTATCTCCTGTCCATTAAAGTATTTTACTGTGAAGAGCTAAACACCGAGGCTGTCTCGCTGTATGGCAGATGCTTGTATATACCTCTTTCCCCCTTTAGCTTCCAGGCATGCAGACTTCATACATGAGATTGATGAGACAGAAGCCTGTAGATGCGTTTTTCCCCCAGGAGTGAGTCTTCTAGTCGTACACCTACAGAGTTGTGCAGGCAAGGACCCCACTAATGTATAACAAATCATTCTCTTGGCCAGATTATAGAAAATATCTTATGAACTAAAAGAACCTATTGTGCCAGTCTCAACTAGTATACAAAATGATCTATAAAAAGACAAAAATGTGGATATTACAGGAGGTAGCTGATAGTGTCCTGACATCATGTTTATTTGTAATCATCCGGCAGAATCCTGGTAGGCTCTGGTGTCCCTGTACACCTTATTGGAACATTAGGAGAAGTCTATTTGGAAAACATTGAGCTGAGAATGTGTCTGTGGAGATATAGTTCTAAACCCAAACAACCAATCCATCATAAGAAAGTAATTTCTGAGATCTAAGGCTACAAAATAATATTTACTGAATCCCAGCAAAATGACCATGCCCTTCCTGTGCAGTTTCTTCTGCTAATAAAGGAATAGCCTATCTCTGCAGGATTGACTTCAACACATACAAAGTTGTGAATTTGGAGTAGAAACAACTACAAAGAATGCATGAACATGGGCTTTAGCCAAGGGAAGCTTAACGCCTGTGGGAATAGCACAAGATCAGGAGCCTAACCAAGCAGAAAGTAACAATCTTTATTATAAAGCATAGAGCAATCCCAAATTGGAAGGCATGAGCTGTATCAACCAGCTTTAGATACAGAAGAAAAAGGAGCTACACAGGAGGATGTCATGTGGAAAATGTTCTGGGAGCTTCTTAAGGAAACACGGAGCAGAAAGCATGGCACAGAACTGACATCCTGTGGGTTAATTCTTGTTGTCAGGTTACAGAGTTTTGATTTGCAGCAATTGTCAAAACACTGTAGTTCTGGAATTCATGCCCACCCTTGCACTTTGAACATGGTGGCTATGCAGGAAACATCACTGACAGAAGACAGAAGAGCTGCTGGTTGCTGCCATGTCCTGAATTTTTATCATTGTGGGAAGTTTCTGACATTGTGCAGCTGTTTCCTCCTAATTGAAACATTCCCTCCTGGGTGTAAAAAGTAGGCTCATAAGATTTATGAAGTAAACAAAACTGAAATTATACCTAGTTCCCCCTACCCAAGGTTATAAAGGTGATAAACAATTGTCTGGCAACATGAAAGACTCTTCTACAAGCTAAGAGAGATTCAAAAGTGAAACCAGTGATTTCTTGTCCAAAGGCTTTTTTGATGACCGGCTGCTTTAAATTCATGATGGTTCAAATGGTTTTGGATGATACAGCTGTCTCAGAGTCATTATGATCCTGTATGTAACTCCAATAACCTTGTTGATTCACTACACTAGACTTGGTAGAATTAATTTTTGTTTGCTGTTGGTGCCCCATCTGCAGTCCATGTTTTTCATGTCTCTACATAAAATGTCATACAACAGTTATCCAGCCACTGAAGTCTGAGCCTTTGCCATTAATTACATGCCTGGCCAATCATCTGTTTATTGTACTATTGCAATAGAAAATGCTCAAGGACAGGAACATAGAGTGCCTAGAAAGGGGGCCACAAGGAATATGTTTGTTTAGCTCACTTTTCTGCCCGAGACCAGTGTTATCACTATGGAAAAAATGGAAAAGGCTATTGGACTGAAAATTTAGTATCAGTGACAAAAACATATGAAAAGTTTAAATATTGGACTTCTAAATAACTGTATTCTAAAATGCAGTCCCTGAAAATAAGCAGATTGATCAGTTTATGTGTTATTCTGGATGTTAATTTGAACAGCACAGCTTAACTGTAGTTAATCAGCCACTCAGTAACATGTGGGTCCCATAGTGCAGTCTTGCAGACATATAAAGATACTCCTCTGTGGGCACTGTTCTGTAATCTGTTGTTGGAAATTTGAATTGCTTATACAAAACCAAGGGGATAGCCAGATATATATATATATATATATATATATATATATATATATATATATGAATGTACACAGTAGGTTGTATTCGTGTATTTATTCACATGTGTGTGTGAGAGCACTCATGTGCATGCATGTGCAACAATGATATTTAAACAAAAGGGGACCATGAATTTGAGAGAGTATATGGATGAATGGGAGAGTTGGGGTGTTGGAAGGTGTAGAGAGACCCAGTAAATGGTGTAATTATATTTTAAGTTGAAATAAAATAAATCAGAAAAACAATATCCAAATATATAAAAAGAAGTATTGATTTTTTTTTAAAACTTCTTAGTTTAAAACAATTATAGATGCATGGGGATTTGTAAAAACTAGTACAGTATGTCTTATGTGCCTACCTATCCTCAAACGCAATTTTGTACATAAAATTCTTGTGCAGCACCAAATTTCAACAACAGGAAATTGGCATCAGTAGAATCTAGATGTGTTATTCTTTTATAAATATGCTTTTAATTGAAATGGGATTGCATTACTTTCTCCATCCTCTACCTCCATACAGCCCCTTCCAGTTACTCTCTCTCTTTCTCTCTCTCTCTCTCTCTCTCTCTCTCTCTATATATATATATATATATATATATATATATATATATTTGTGCATAAAATGTTTCATGGCTAACCATGCTGCAATGCACAATCAACAAGGGGATTCATCCCTGGGAAAAGCTGATTCTCCTTTCCCCCAGCAGTAATTATTACCCTGTAATTATTTGTCTAAGAAGAGGATCCTGCAAAAGTTCTTTCATTGCATGATACATGTTGGTTGATGTATTCATTATTCTAGTTTTGTTTATAGAGCCATTTCTAGAAGAGTCATTTTTACAGCAGATTTCCTGGTACCCTGACTCTTAATCTTCCTGTCCTCTTTCTCACAAATTTTTTGAGTTATAGATGCATGACTGTAGTGTAGATGTATATGTTGATGCTAGGCTCTCCATGATTCATTATTTCTGCATGACTCCAGCTTTTTTTTTTTTTTTTTTTTTTTTTTTGGCGTATTCCAAACCCTGATTTCATTTCATTTCTTTTTCTTTATTTATTTTCCCAGACAGAGTATCTCTGTGTAGGCTTGGCTGTCCTAGAACTTGTTCTGTAGATCAGGTTGGTCCTGAACTCATAGATATCTGCCTGCCTCTGCTCCTCCAGTGTTGGGATAAAATGCATATGCCACCACTGTCTGGCAGAGATTAATTTCTAAGGATTTTATTAGCTCTGGGAAGCTGGCTAATTTTTGAATATCAGGTAGGATTGAGTCTTAAGTCCATTTAGACTGCTGGTGGTTTGCTACCAATGTGTGAGTGTGACTTGTTGCGCCTTTTGCATATTTTATCATGCTGGTTATTGTAATGTTTATATGTGCTGCAGCTGGATAGAGATGTTTCATTGATTCCTTCCCTTAGTAGATTGCATAGAATTTTCTGGAACCAAGGACACAAGACCACAGGAATGATGCTGTCAGGTCAGATCCAACTCAAGTCATCTGATAGCTGTGTTCTAAATATGTGATGTTTTTTAGCAATAGAGGCCTACTCTCTATACCTGAGAGGCAACCATGGAGTACATAGATAATCTAAATTGTTTCAGAAGTCAGTTGGACTACCCTGAACATCTTGAGATATATTTTGTCTTGTTCTGGCGTTTCTATTAATTTACAGTTATTGTAGGGAACACTGTCAGCCCATGTGGATCAATTTTCTTTAAGATATTTAAATGCATATATACTTCTGTGTAGTGTATAATTTTGGGTAAGTGTAAACTAATATGGTTCTTTGAGGCTTTATCAAATGACTTAGGTGTTATCTGTCTTTGTCCCTCATTATCCTGTATTGACCTTCCTCCCTTTTCACTGTAATGTATTTTTTAAAAAAAATATTTTCCATTTCACATACAAATCCCAGGTCCCCCTCCCTTCTCTTTTCCAAACCCCTCACACCTTCTACCCTTCTTACCTCCTCCCATTCACACTTCAGAGTAGTTAAGGCTTTCCTTGAGGAGTAAACAAAATTTAGCATACCAAGGTGAGGCAGGACCAAGCCCTTCCCTCTTATATCAAGGCTGAGCAAGACATCCCACCATAGGGAGTAAACTCCCCCCCCCCAATAAAAACAGTTCATGCCCTTGAGATAGGTGCTGATGCAATTGCCAGAAGCCCCACCACCACTAACAGATCAAGTCATATAACTGTCACCCACATTTAGAGGATATATAGTTCAGTCCCATGCACATTCTGCAGCTGTCAGTGCACAGTGAGCTCCCTCTAGCTCAGGTGAGGTGTCACAGTTGTTTTCCCCATCATTGTTCATATGATCCTTTCTCTCCCTCTTCAACCAAACTCCAGTAGCTCCTACAGTGCTTGACTGTGGGATATGGCTTCTGCTTCTGTCAGTTACTGGATGTAGGGGTTCTATGATGACAATTAGGATAGTCACTAATCTGATAAAAACTGAAGGCCTTTTTTCCTGACACCCTCTCCACTTTTGCTAGGAGTCTTAGCATGAGAAATCCTTATAGATTCCTCATATTTTCTCTAGCACCATGTTTCTCCATAATTCCATGAATGATTACTCTATCAGGGTATGTCTCTCATTGCTCTTCCCCCCATTCCTCCCCCAACTTTGTCTTCTTGATCTTTTATGTTCCTATTTCCCATCCCTTCCCTTTAAACCTTCTTCCAATTTACCCATGAGATTTTAACTATTTTCCCTTCCTGGGGTCCTCCATGTGTGTCCCTCTTATGTTCCCCGTTCCCCCCCATTTCCCTAGATTCTCTGGTTATCTTTTTTTTAACACATCTAACATTCATTTATGCGAATTAATATGCTATTACATACTGTGTGTGTCTCTCTGGGTTTGGGTTACTTCACTGAGTATGTTTTATTTTTTACTAGTTCCAATTATTTGCTTGCAAATTTCAAGATGTCATTGCTTTTACTATTGATTAATACTCTATTGTGTAAATGTACTGCATTTTCTTTATTCTTTGATTAAGGGGCATCCAGGCTGCTTCCAGATTCTGGTTATTTATAAATAATGCTACTGTGAACATAGTTGAACAAATGTCCTTTTGGTAGGATTGTACATCCTTTGTGTATATGTCCAAGAGTGGTATTTCTGGGTCTTGAGTCAGACTGATTCCAATTTTCCTGAGAAACTGCCATACTGATTTCCAAAGAGGCTTTATAGGTTTGCACTCCCACCAACAATGGAGGAGTGTTCCCTTCCCTCCACAGCCTCTCCAGCATATGCTGTCATCAGTGTTTCTGATCTTAACCATTCTGATAGGTGAAAGATGGTATCTCAGAGTTGTGTTCATTTGCATTTCCCTAATGGCTAAGGATGTTGACTGACTCCTTAAATGTCTTTTGGCTGTTTGAGATTCTTCTTCTGTTGAGAAATCTCTGTGTAGGTCTGTGTAAAATCTAAAAAAAAAAAAAAAAAAAAAAAAAAAGATTTTCTTTTTTATATTTAATTTTCTTATTGTACATATCTATCCCTGTCCCCTTTCCCTCCTTCTCTCCTTTCCTCCCTTCTTCTCTCCCTCTCTTCTACCCTCCCTTGCTCCCCGACCACCCTCCCATCCCATCTTCCCCCACTCCACATGTAGGGCAATGCCTTCCTGGAGGAGTCATCTAAATCTGTCAAGTCATTTGGAGTAGGGACTAGGCCCTCCCTCCTCCCTCTAGGTTAAGGGAGTATCCCTCCATGGGGAACATGCTCCCAAAGCCCTTTCCTGCACCAGGGATTCATCCTGGTTCCACTGTCAGAGGTCCCTTAGATTGCTCAGGCCTTCTAACTGAGACCCATGTTCAGAGGGTCTGAGTAGGTCCAATGCTGGATTCCCAGTTATCAGTCTGGGTGCCCATTAGCTCCTCCTTGCTCATGTAAGCTGTCCTGTGGGTTTCTGTAGCCTGGTCTTGTCCTTCCTCTCTGCATCTGGATTCCAGTTTGGCCCAATGTTTAGCTATGGGTGTCTGCTTCTGTTTCCATGAGCAACTAGATGAGGGCTCTATGGTTGTGGATAAGTTAGTTGTCAATCTCATTATCAGGGAAGGACATTTATAGTAGCCTTTCCACTGTTGCTCAAATTGTTAGTTGGAGTCAGTCTTGGAGGTCTCTGGACATTTCTCTAGAGTCAGTTTTCTTTTGATGTTTTGATGTCCAGTTTCTTGAGTTCTTTGTATATTTTGGAGATCAGCCCTTTGTCAGATGGGGTTGGTGAAGATCATTTCACATCCTGTAGGCTGCCATTTTGTCTTATTTGCCATTACCTTTGCATTACAGAAGGTTTTCAGTTTAAGAGGGTCCCATTTTTGAATGTTGCTCCCAGAGTCTGTGGTACTGGTGTTATAGTTAAGAAGTGCTCTTCTGTGACAATTTGTTCAAGGCTAATTGTCACTTTCTTTTCTATTAGATCTAGTCAACATGGATTTGTGTTGAGGTCTTTGACCCATTTGGGTTTGAGGTTTGTCCATGAGGATAGATATGAATCTGTTTGCATTCTTCTACATGTCAGCACCATTTGTTGAAGATACTTTCTTTTTGTCCATTGTATAGTTTTGACTCATCAGGTGTTCCCAGGTGTGTGGATTAGTATCAGGGTCTTCAATTTGATTCTATTCATCCATGTGTCTGTTTTTTATGCCAATGCCAACCTTTTTTTTATTACAGTAACTCTATGGTAGTACTTGAAGTCAGAGATAGTGATGTCAATAGAAGTTCTCTTATTTTAGAAAACTGCTTTGGTTTTCATATTTTTATTATTATTATTTTGTTTTTCCATATGAAGTTGAATATTGTTCTTTCCAGGTCTGTGAAGAAGTGTGTTAGGATTTTGATGCAGATTGCACTGAATCTGTAGATTGCTTTTGGTGAGATTGCCATTTTTACTATGCTGATCCTACCTATCCAGGAGCATGGGAGAGCTTTCCACTTTCTGACACCTTCTTCAATTTCTTTCTTCAAAGATTTTAGAGGTTTTTTCTTACAGGGATTTCATTTGTTTGGTTATAGTTACCTCAGGATATTGTGCGTTATTTGTGACTATTGTAAAGGGTGATGTTCCTCTGATTTCTTTCCCAACCTGTTTATCATAGGAGGGCTAATTTTTTTCTTTTAGTTAATCTTGAATCCTGACAGAATGATGATGATGTTTGTCAGCTATGGGAGTTCTCATATCATCTACAAATAGTGATCTACTTTTTTTTTTCTTATTGCTCTAGCTAGAACTTTTAGTATTACATTGAATATATATGGAGAGAGTGGACAGCCTTGTCATGTTCCTGATTTAAGTAGGATCA
The DNA here is from genome assembly GCF_943737965.1 of Phodopus roborovskii. Taxonomy (NCBI): domain Eukaryota; kingdom Metazoa; phylum Chordata; class Mammalia; order Rodentia; family Cricetidae; genus Phodopus; species Phodopus roborovskii. The sequence goes on along the minus strand of NW_026126416.1, from coordinate 29,991,127 downwards.
ATTTGAGTTCATCTCCATTTAGTTTGACTTGGCGGTTGGCTTGTCCTGTGTTGCTTTTTTATGTTTAGGAATGTTCCTTGTATCCCTGAGCTTTCTAATGGATTTTGTCAAAGGCATTTTCAGTAGCTAAGGAGATAAACATGTGTCATTTTATTTCTTTCAGTTTATTTATATGGTGCATTACATTGACAGATTTTTTTTTTTTTTTTTTTTTTTTGTCAAATCTTATTTTCTACTTTTCTAACTGGTTTAGGTTACTTCTCTCTATTGTCTGTGGCATCTTTTTATCACAGATATATATATATATATATCCCAGTTCTCTTTCCCTCCCTCCCTCCCTCCCTCCCTCCTATGTCCCCCCGGACCCCCTCCAATCCCATTCCCCCCAACTCCACAGGTAGGGTGATGCCTTCCAGGAGGGATCATCAAAATCTTTCAAGTCATTTGGAGTAGGGTCTAGACCCTCCTACCTGCCTCTAGGCTAAGGGAGTATCCCTCCATGGGGAATGTGCTCCCAAAGTCCTTTTGTGCACCAGGGATACATCCTGGCTCCACAGATTGACAGATTTTTGTATGTGGAACTATTCTTGCCTCTCTGAGATGAAGACTACTTGATCATATAAATGGTATTTTTGATGTGTCCTGGATCTGTTTTGCATGTTTTTTTTTATTGAGTATTTTGTTGTAATGTTCATGAGGGTGACTAGTCTGTTTTTCTCTTTCTTAGCTGCATCTTTGTGTGATTTGGGTGTCAGGGTAACTGTAGACTCATAAAAGGAGTTTGGCAATGTTTCTTCTTCTGTTTCTATTGTATGGAACAACTTGAGAAGTACTGAAATTCTGAAAGAATTATGTATTGAAACCATCTGTCCCTAGGTCTTTTGTGGTTGGGAGACTTTTGATGACTTTCTATTTTGTTGGGGATTATAGTTCTATTTAAATTGGTGATATGGTCTTGATTTAATTTTGGTATGTGGTATCTATCCAGAAAATTGTCAATTTCTTTTTAAAATTTTCCAATTTTTTGGGGTACAGATTTTCAAAGTATTACCTAATAATTCCCTGGATTACCTCAATGTCTATTGTTATGTTCTCCTTTTTATTTTTTATTTTGTTAATTTGGATATTCTCTCCCTCTGCCTTTTGGTTGATTTGGATAAGCATTTGTCTGACTTGTTGATTTTCTCAAAGAACCAACTCTTGTTTCATTGATTCTTTGTATTGTTCTTTATTTCTACTCTACTGGTTTCAGCCCTCAGTTTGATTATTTCCTGTCATCTATTCCCCCTAGTTGAGTTTGCTTAATTGACTCTAGAGATTTCAGGTGTGCTCTCAAGTTGCTAGTGTGAGATTTCTCCATATTCTTTATGTAGTCTCTTAGTGCTATGAACTTTCCTTTTAGTACTGCTTTCATAGTGTCCCATAAATTTGGGTATGTTGTGAATTCATTTTCATTGAATTCTAGGAAGTCTTTAATTTCTTCCTATATTTCTTTCTTGATCTGTTGATGATTCAGATGAGCATTGTTTAATTTCCATGTGTTTGTAGGCTTTCTGCAATTAGTTTTGATATTGAATTCTAACTTTAAGCTATGGTGATCCATTAAGATACAGGTGGTTATTAGAAATTTTTGTATCTTTTGAGGTTGACTTTGTGTCCAAATATGTGGTTAATTTTGTAGGAGGTTCCATAAGTGACAAGAAGAAGGCATATTCTTTTGTTTAGGTGGAATGGTCTATAGATGTCTTTTAAGTCCATTTGAGTCATAACATCTGTTAGTTTCCTTATTTATCTGTTAAGTTTATATCTGACAGACCTATTCAGTGGTGAGTGGGGTGTTGAAATCTCTCACTATTCGTGTGTGGAGTTTGATTTGTGATATAAGCTTTAGTAATGTTTCTTTTACAAATGTGTTTGGGGAATAGATGTTTAGAATGAAGACTTCAAGATGAAGTCTTGATGGGTTTTCCCTGTTATAAATATGAAATGAGATTCTCTGTGTCTTTTGAATAATTGTAGTTTGTACTCTATTTTGCTATATATAAGGATAGTCACATCTGCTTGTTTCATAGGTCCATTTGATTAGAAAACCTATTTACAACTCTTTACTCTGAGGTAATATCTGTCTTTGAAGTTGAGGTGTGTTTCCTGTAAGGAGTATTATGATGGATCATATTTTCTTATCCATTCTGATAATATGTATCTTTTTATAGGTGAATTGAGACCATTGGTATTAAGAGACATTAATGACCAGTGATTGTTAATATCTGTTTTATTTGGTCTTTTTGTTATTATTGGTGATGTTTGTGTGTTTGTTTTATTTGGGGTTTGCTGGTATGACATTATCTGGTGCCTGTGTTTTTGTGGGTACAGCTAACTTCCTTGATCTGGATTTGTGGTTAGATATTGTTTAAATCTGGTTTTATCATGGGATATCTTGTTTTCTCCATCTATGGTTATTGAAAGCTTTGCTGGGTATAATAGTCTGGGCTGGCATCTGTGATCTCTCTCTTAGTGTCTGCAGAATGTCTTTCCATGAACTTCTGTCTTTAATTGCTTCTATTGATAATTCAAGTATAATTCTGATAGGTCCTACCTTTATATGTTACTTGGCCTTTTTCTTTTGCAGCTCTTATCGTTCTTTCTTTATTCTGTATCTTTTAATTATTATATAGTGAGGAAACTTTTTTGGTCCAGTATATTTGGTGTACTGTAAACTGTTTGTACTTTCATAGGCATATCCTTCTTTAGATTTGGAAAGTTTTCCTCAGTGATTTTGTTCAATATATTTTCTGTGCCTTTGAGCTGGACTTTTTCTCTTTCTTCTATCCCTATCATTCTTAGGTTTGGTCTTTTCATGGTGTTCCAGAATTCCTGCATGCTTTGTGTTAAGACTATTTTGGACTTAACATTTTGTTTGAGCAATGAATCTATTTCCTGTACTGTATCTTCAATGCTTGAAATTCTCTCTTCCACCTTTTGTATTCTGTTCATTATGCTTACATCTGTAGCTCCTGTTCATTTACCCTGCTATTCTATTTCCAGATATCCTTCGGTTTGTGTTTTTTTTTATTGTCTCTATTGTAATTTCAAGTATTGGACTTGTTTGTGTTTTCTTGTCTTTCTCTATGGGATTTATTGATTTCTTCCAATTTTGATTGACTTTTCTTCCACTTTTAATGGAATTTTTCATTTCTCCTTTAATGACTTCTATCATCTTCATAAAGTCATTTTATGCTTCCTTTGCTTCATTTGTGTTGGGCTGTTCAAGTCTTGATGATTTAGGACCACTGGTTTCCATTGGTGCCAATATTGTTCTTTGTGCTGTTGAATATATTCTTACACTGCCTTCTAACTCTCTCTTCCTGCAACCAGTACAGGTGGAGCCTATATCTCTGGTGGTTGTTGGGGCCTGTGTCTCTGGTGGTCTTTGTCCCTTCAGGTATAGGTGGAGGTCACTTGGTTATTGCTGAGGCAGCAGGCAGCTTGGCCAGTGGATGGTTGGCTGACCTTGTGCTGCTGCCTGGTGTCTGAGAGAGCTGTGGGTGGGCAAAGTGCAGGGGCTAGGGCACAGGGAGCAGGGTCCACCAGCAGGGACCTCAGACACTCACTTGTCCTTTTGGATATTGACAGAAGTCTGGTGTTCACTTAACTGTAATATTTTAGTGAAAATTTGTAAAGTTTGCCTGCACTAAAAGTAACATTCTTTCAATATTAATACTGGAAATATAATGAGGTGTGTGTTTTATTTTGGTTGCTTAGATTTTGAATACTCTCATGTGTGACCTAGTATCTTTATGACAGAAGTTCTATGTAAGAAATAGATTCTCCTTTGGTAATAATGGATATAAGTCCATATTTTTAAATTTTCATTAATAACTTTATGGGTTTTTTGGCTGTTATGTAACCTGACTGAATCAGCATTTCAGATCTGACAACTCTCTTGAAATTATCAGATGCTTAGGTCTCTCCTTTAAGTGATTTACATGAGGAGCTTCATCATCATCATAGTCAAAAAATCAGTGACTTTACCAGCATCTGAACTAGGAACCTACTTCATGGTGAGCTCAGTCATGAACCAAGGCCATCCTTACAAATAATTTTCTCTACACCATTAATGGTTTTTTCTGTTATTACTTGAGTGGGGTTGTTTTTATATTGTCCTTTTACAAAACATTTAAAAATGTGAACAGCAATTAGTCCTTTGCTGTGTGTTATCTATGAAATGATTTACACAAAATCAACTTAACAATAAATATATTTATAAACAAGAAAAGACTACATAGTAATAGCATTCATGGCCTTGACTGGAATGCACAATGCACTATGTCTGATCCTATTCTGTGGGGGTATATATTATGACTTTAACAAATGAAGAAATTGAAGTTTTAAGAAATGAAGCTGTCCTTTCTGAGTTTATAAATTGAATCCACCTATTCTGATTGCTAGATAGTGAATTATTATAGGATAGGACACACATCATTCTAAAGATGTGAGAGAGTCTGCCTAAGTGTGTTAGTCTAACTTCTTATCACTGTGGCAAACACAAGAAAAGGCTACTAGGTTTATTTTATTTCAGAGGTTCACAGGTCTCAGTACATGCTGAGCTTGCTCCATTTACTGTATGGTTTTGGTAAAGAAATACATAATAAAACCAGGAGGTATTGGGTGGTTGGTAATAAAGCATCTTTTAAGCATGTTCCAAATAATTTAGCAATTAGGCCCTTCCCTCTATTGCTTCATCACTTTGCTGTAAGGTCATCATATTATAAATTCATTAGTGCATGGAGTCACTGATTAGGTAAGAGTCATCATACCCAGTTCTCTGCCAATAATTGGATTCACTGGCTAATTACAAAAAGAAATTCAAGTCATGTGCATTTTCAAGAACATTCCATATCTAAGCTATAAAATCTGGGTCCTACTTCTTAGACTAAATGTAGCACCCATTCTGTAATTTTAATTTTAGTAGTTAGTTGTTATACTTTCTTTTTGCGTAATATTTTTTGATTGAAAATTTCATTAATTGAAAGGAATGTATATTCTAATCACTCACTTCTCACTTTTGTGTATCTCAGTCCCATCTGTACCATCATCCCAGACTCCTACCAGTTTCTATCCCGGAGTCTTAAGTTTTGAGTGTCATGACTCATTTACTTTAACCAAGGCCATCTGTGTACTCAGATTGGAACTATCTACTGGAGCTTGATCATGGTCACCAGTGGATACACACTGAAGGCAATGGTTCCCCCTCTCCCTGAATGCATTAGTAGCAAGCAGTTTAGCTATAAGAAAGAGGGACCCCTGATAGTCTTCTCTGTAAGTGTACCACTGCTGACTGCTCAATTCTTGTGTAGACCCAGTGTAGGTTTCTGTAGTGGTTACGAGTAATGACTGCAGTGGCTGTGTTTTGCTCAGAAGATGTCATTTTGCAGCCTTTCTCACTGTGTTCCAGATCTTACATTTTTTTTTTTGTAATTTATTTATTTATTTTATTTTACATGTCGATCCCAGTTCCCTCTTCTTCCCTCCCTGCCTCCCTTTTTCCCTCTCTCCCCCTCACATGCAACCTGACCACCCTTCCCTCCCATTCCCTCCCTGACTCCACATGCAAGGCTATGCCATCCAGTTGGGGTCATGTAAATCTGACAAGTCTTTTGAAGTAGGGACTAGGACTTCTTTCCTGTCTCTAGGTTAAGGGAGTATCCCTCCATGGGGGATGTGCCCCCCAAAGTCCTTTTGTGCACCAGGAATACATCCTGGTTCCACTATCTGACCTTACATTTTTATTATCACTTCTTTTACAGTGTTCTCTGAAAATGATGCATGTACACATGTGTGAGTGTGTGTGTGTGTGTGTGTGTGTGTGTGTGTGTGTGTGTGTGTGTGTGTGTATGATGTTTAGGGCTAGGCTCATTTCCAAATTTCCTGTTTCATTCATTTACTTGAAAATTTTGTAATTTCATTCATTTAAAACTGAACAAAATTCTGTGGTATATTTTTGCTTTTTTTTTTTTTTGCAATCACTGCTACAAAACCACACTTTAATTTCATATTCTTCTTTTCTTAACACTCAAAACATCCTCATTTGTTATTCCATTCCTACATGTTATGCATAACAACCAAGAGGGAAATTTACTCACTATTCATATTGTCCTCAGATGGAATGCATCCTGCAAATATTCTATAGCAAGGAGTGCTTGTTTCCTCATTTATGTAGGACTTCTCATCTTTTTAGTTAAGTCACCATAAGCATTGCCTATGGAAGACATGTTTCCTTGTTCTTGCAATACGCTCATAGTCTCTGTAGTTTTAATACTCTATAAAGCAGTGTGAATGCAAGCAGAGGTATCTGAACTATTAATGATTATTCTTTGTTATATGAGAAGGAGATACAGGTTTATGGGGCCTGAAGTTTATACAGTTTGGTCATAATTTTAAGAATCACAACAAAACAAAGCTATAAGATTTTGAAAACATGAGCATAAATCTATTTCCTACCTTGTCGTAGGAAGACATGGCCTGGAGAGAAGAAGAGCTAGGAAGCTAATATGCTTGTGGCTACAGGCTACAGCCTTTACTGATCTATTGAAGTGACAGTAACAAATTAAACATCTGTTTGTTTCAAAATCATTTAAAATGTGAGAATTCTAGGGTACTTGGGGCAAGTGATCAAAAGCATCAGGGAAGATTTAATCAATGTTACCTGGAATTTAGCCAAAACTTTTTAAAATGTCCTTTGACTGGAACATATATACGGAGAGGTGTACAGTTATATTATTTGGTTCTGAGTCAATCTATTAATTTTGTATTGGTAATTTTGCAGGTTATAAATCAGACCTTTTCTTTCTCGTTGCCTTTTTTTTTTTAAATCTTAAATATGAGACTAGAGCTCCAACTCTGTTTTCATTCTCAATATCCAGAGAGCTAGTCCATTTGTCTAGTTCCCAGGCTTGGGGTAATCTGTGAAATGTGTCTGTTCCAGGCAAAATGCTTGCCAAGAAAAAAAATTATAAGCTTTAAGAGACTTACATATCCTATTAATTTATAATGTATTTTAAAGCCATTAAATGAGATTTTGCAAATGCCAAAAAGAAAAAAGAAAAAAAGAAAAGAAAAAAAGAAAAGACAGTAAGCATTTGAAAACCAGCAGCATAAAAATTTCGAGTCACTGTCACATCCAGTAAGTGGCTTTTACCATCATAAGGAACCAGGCCAAAGCAGTCAGGTTCTTGACAACTTTCAGAAATCCAAGAGATTTATTATAGGCTTTTTCTACCATCTATCACCTATATGCCAGTCATTGCAGGACAGATTGCCACCCAGGAAAGTGTGGGGTTGCCATTTAGAAAGAAGGTGCGCTGTGTACTGAGATAATAGGAGTACAAAGAACATGGGCAGGGAGACTGCATCAAAAGAGCACTAAGGAAGCCAAGTATGTTTAAGAATTTAAAAACTAGAGGAAAGTGTCTTAACTCTCAGCTGATCTCTGCTTCATTTTGGAGATCACATAGAAAGAATGTTTCTGAGATCAGATAATGCTTGCTGGTCCACATTGATGTATATAAATAAAAATGCCTTAGAGACACAGTAGTAAGATTTGTGCACTTTTCTGGTTTGAGAGTGGAATCAGAGCGGAAGAAATTCCTCTTATAAGGTTGTAATTTAATCCTCCCTGTGGTTTATCCTATACAATAATCATTATACTTACTTAGACACTATTAGTCATAGCAATACAACTCTTTGCAATTGGTGTTGTAGGTGGGGGAAGCCTTGATCTTTGGAGTCATCCATCTTACTTAACTCACAGTGAGACTGCCCTCTGTTTTCATTAGGAAAGCTTAATACAGGCCATTGAGGATTTACCAGAGAAGGCAGCCCTGTGTTGGGTTTTGACCTGAACACATGACAGATGATGTATCAAGTCTACCTTTGTTTATCTACAACCCTAAGAACTGGCAACGTGTTCCTCTTCATTGCTGGAATGAACAACTGTATACCATTAGTCAAGCTGATTTGGTTTTTGGTGGCGATCCCAGTTTACTCCTTGCCATTTCTTTAACTGTTTCTTCCATTTCACCTGGTATTTTATCTGTTGGGTTATCCCAACAAAACTATAGTTGAGGCTTGGAAAGTTTTATAATGTCTGTGTTTCATTAAGAGCTTCTAGGCTATTTCTTCAGTTTGAATATTTGAGTAATATGCAGTACCCCAAGCAGATTAAAGAAAACCCTCTGGATCTTACATATTCACTGAAAATAGTTGTATAAGTTGTATATTGATGATAATTCAGTATTTATGAACATAGACCCCATCTGCTATTAACTGTTGTACAGCTTTACAGTCAACATAAATTGACATATGTGGTATTGAAATTTCCTGGAGAGACATAAACAAATATCTACTCACTCTTATGTAAGGAATCAGTAATAAACTAGTGATTATCCAAAAGTCCAACTTGTCAAACTAGTGGTTGAGTTGTCCTTGCATACAGGAGCAGATGACTCAATGGCAGCTGCATCATATTATTACAAACCCCGCAGAGCACAGCTGTATGATACCCGAGGCAACCTGCAACCCTAGTGCCTCTTGCACAACTTGCAAGCAGCTCAAGAGACCTGAGAGTCTGCACATGAACTCTCTTTGCTTGAATAACCACAGGCACAATACCCTGTCAGTTTGCCAAAGCTCTGAGGTGTGTTTACTGCCTGAATCTCATAAGAATCCCTTCTCCCTCCAGGAGGGAATATTTAAATTCAGAAGAAGTTGCTATAAAGCACCCCACCTCTTCTGGCATTAACTCTGTCTTCCTCCCCTCCCACAATGTTTTCTGGGCCCTGTGTGTGTGTTGGGAGAGTAGCACACTATAGATTCCCAACTCTGGTTAGGTACTGAAACACTGCCACAGCAACAGTCACTTGCTTTCGGAAGCATCACCGGTGTTTATGAGTCTCTGTGGCATACTGTCTATTGAGAAAAATGAGTTTCCTTCTCTGACTTGTTGCAGTTGACAACTAGAGTGATCAATGAGTACAAGCACAGATGTTTAGAAGGCATTTTAATCTGCACATTTACTGAACAAAACAATAGCAGTTGCTTACCTACTGGGGCCTCCGACTTCTCCAGACATTGGTTTTTCTTCTGGCTTGTAGATAGTATCATCCATAAATTCTTCCCTATGAAGCAGACCTTAACTCAAATTGGAAAGTTGTTGGTTGTATGCACAATAGCCATGCCATTATTGTACAAGCAGGTTCATCTTAGATGGCATATTAGTAGTGTATAATACAAAATGTACAGCTGGGTAGGAGAGTTGGTGGTAATTCTCTTCTAGCAGCCTGAATAGCTCATCCTGGCTCTATGAAAGCCAGTCAGAAAAGGTGCTTGTAGGCTTAGTCAGAGCTTTGTTTATCTATGTCCTACAACCAAAGCATAATTTCTGGAGCAAAAGGGTATCATTATATAGTATAGAACCAACAGCAGTGGAAATAGCCTTTATTCTTATCTTTTGAGGCTTCAGGGAACTCTTTGGTTAACAGACCAGGGTTGTATACCACCTCAGGTACCAGGATTTTCATTCAGTCCATTTACAGCTTATGGGAGTGCTCCTTCCCACCTAGGCCTTCTATATTCAAACTCTTTAACTACTGTGTAATTAACCCATTCTTTCCTTCAGTTAACTCAGCCCCAGTTCATTGCACCTAGTTGTCTTTAGTCCAGTCCTGCAGAGCAATGTCACAAAGACTGCTTCTGTTGGTGACTATTATCTGTATTTGCCATATATACTAAGCTGGATGAGACTCACATGTCACTTACTTACATTATTATTATTTTTTTGTAAGAGCTTGTGATGCTGGCATATTTGCGCCTCATTGATGGGCATAGGCCATGTCTAGTCTACTTAGTAGTCTCTTATGCATCAGATTGACTTAGTACTTCTCCCAACACATCCATCTGCTGAACCAGAAACAGCCTACCATGACTAGAGAACATAATAAAACACTAAAATGTTTTACAAGAAAGTTGGTGGGTTTAGCTATTTTTCATCCTGTATAGGGTACTTTAGGACAAGACTTTCCAGGAATTCAGTGAGCAACCTCCCACCTAAAAGAAGATGATCTGTTTCTTGGTAAAGGTATCTGCTTCCTGATCTTTGGGTGGCTCCATGCACTCATACTGTGAGCTGCAACATGGAAACCATCAGGGGTTCTGGTTTGTGTTGAACTATGTTATTTATTTCCTTCCACAGTTGCTGTTCCGCCAGTGGCCAAACTAGTACCTGTTAGTTTTTCTTTTCTTAATTGGTCATCTATAAAGACAAACTTATGAACACAGCACAACTCTTGGTAAAGATTGCTGTTGAATGAGGCTAATGAGTTCCTATTATCCACACTACTCTTCAGTGAGTCCATGAGTTTTTCTTGTTTCTGAAAGGATGGAAAATGCATCCTAACTCTCCAATGACCCCAAGAAGCTAGAAGTTTAGAAATATTATCTAAAAAGCCCTAAAAATCTCAAATTCCAGACCCTGTCCTCTGCCAGTGAATAGGTGAAAGGTCACACTCCTTGCAGCTTATCTAACTTAATAAACTGCTTGTGAAACGCCTGCCCCAGTGACCTATCCTAACTTCCATTTGTCACCCCACCTAGGAGCCTTCACAAATGCAGACCTCCGGGGCTATAGAAAACTGATTAGTCTATAAAGCATGGGCTTGGATGATTTAAAATGATTGGTCTACAAACTATAAAATGGTTTAAATTGATTGACCTGCACCACACAGGCTCTTGGTGCTATGAGATGGTTTATGATGCACAGGCTTTGTTGTTCCATGAGCTTTTCAAAATCTGTAAAACAATCAGATGTTGACATTATGGTATCAATTTCTTTTTTGTTGTTGTTGTTGTTGTTATTTTTGTTTTTTCTATAAGTTTGAAAACAAACTCTGAAATTCAGAATGATTCTATTCAAAGCTGTTTGGGTGGTTGGTTCCAAAAGGTGTTCACATTTTCACATTGCACACTACTATCATGCCTGTATTTTGTTGCCTTTTTTTTCTAGTGCTAGCTTGGAATTTTTTTTTTTTGAGCCAAGAACTTACAAGCTTATGTCTATAGTAGAAATGGTGTTTTTGTCACTAGTGTTCTATTAGTCAGGTATTATGATATAGCATTTTTTTTTCTGTTTAGGTTGGCTTTGGGATGCAGGGTATCTGTGTTTGTAAATGAATTTTAGGATTCTTTTCTTGCTCTATGTCATTATTGCATTGACTCTGTATGTCACCTTTGGTGATACAGCCAGTTTCACAGACTCATGGGAGGTTGTTCTATCTCCTAGTGTTTTCAGTGCCTTAAAGATTTCATTGTAAATCATTGTAGAGGTCTCCCCATGATTATCTTAATTCTTAGTGATTTTGAAATGGGAAATTTTCCCTACTTTCTTCTTGGAGAAAGTTTGTATAAATATCTTTGCTACCAACCAATTATATACATTTATATTTATGATTTACAATTGTTACCAATTATATAAATATATAGATGTCAAGGATGTGCGTGCAACACAGAGTTATGATAATAATGAAATGTATCATAACACCTTTGATCAGTTGTTTAGATGATTTAATTTCTCCTGGGTTTCTAGTTTTGGCTTTGATAGGATCTGTGGTATGTATCTCAGGATGGCCCCCAATACTCACTCTTCCCACCTAGCTGGATTTTCAGCTGTACCTCATTTGTAATTTGTTGGATGATTATTGTATACCATCCCATTAAAAACTTTAAATTTTGTTATGTTTGGTTTTTCTAGATTTAGAAAATGTATTAGTTCTCTCCTTTGTTGTTTTATACAAGTACATACATCATTGGTGTCATCTTCAATATTGCTTGTCTGTAGCAATCATCTCTTTAGTTACTTATTCGTTGCATCGTTAATTAAGACTAGTTATTTATGTAATACCTTTATCAAGTTAGCCACACATAGGCCTCATAAATTTCCCAAGATAAAGGAATGTTCAAAGCCACTTTTCCTGTTTTTTTTTTTTTTTTTTTTTTTTTTTAATTTTTGGCTCAAAGTTACCCTCCATGTTTAATGTTTAATGGGATAATACTTACAAATAGAGGTTTATAAAAGAATGACTCGATGGACTGTCTTACATCCTCATTGGCAGTTATGGATTCCACAAAAAAAGAAGGTATACTTCAGTGGCTTCCTATGTATCCTGCCATTCCAAGTGATTGCTAGTTCATGGCCATCCATCTTGATGTTACATAACTCTTTGTATTGTAAACACATTTCTATCCTCCTTGCATGAGTTCTTTTGCTGACCTCATGTGGTTGTTTGGATAAAAATGAAACCATAGCCTTGTATGTTTAAACACTTGATCCCCAAGTTGGTGTAACTGTTTGGGAAGGGTTAAGAGTTGTGGTCTTCTTGGAGGAGGCTTGGAGGAGGTGTGCCACTGGTCTACTTTGAGACTGAAAAAGTTCATGCTATTCCCAGTGCTTGCTCTTACTACCTTTTACATTGTTCCTGCCTCTCTGTCTTTGCTCTGCTGTCCTGGACTCTGTCTTTCTAAAGCTGTAAGCCCCAAATTAAACACTTAAAAAATAAGTTGTCTTGGTCATTGTATTCTATCAACGCAATAGGTGATTAAGACACCTGCAGAACTTCTGTTTTGAAAGTGCAGCTCAGATGCCTTTTCTTTCAGAAAGTTGTCCCTTTCCTTGCTCTGCCTCACAAGGGCTTTTCTGAGTGAATCGACTGGGTTGTTATTTGTTTCCTTGTATTTCTATGCATCAGAGGGTGGTTGCTAGTCTTATTATTTCTCCTTGGTGTTTAGAAGTTTGGGCTAAATTGATTTAGATTAGGTCTCCTCTACTTCAGACAGCTTGCCTCTGTAGAATCATGAGTACTGGAATCAGATGGAACTACCAGAGGTCCAGTGAAGGTCTGAGTCAGTGTGTTTGTCATTTTATTTTTAATTCTGAGGAATTTAAGAACTGATGCAGCTGAAGAAAGAATTACCTATAAAGACAGCAGTGTCCCTGAAAGGATTCTGGGGAAAAGAAACAGAGCCCTTAGCACATACAATTGTTATTTCCACTCTGGGTCAATGACATATTATTTACTCCGGAGCATACAATGAATCCCTCCACAATCCTTTAGAAATATTAACCTTTATTTCAGTCATCAGGGCTTTTATTGACATTGTATATGATGGCGAGGAAGGAATCTAAACAGTAGACTTTGAAGCTAGTCTTTTTGTGCATGTCCTTGTGGTAAATTAATCATAAAAAAATATGTATGTCTCACTTCTTTGCCCTCAGGAGGATGACAAATTCTTGTCAGCAAAGGGAAGTAAAACTGCTTTTGGCTTCTCCTTTTTTCTTCTGCTGTTTGCTACTTAGGGAACCATTACTGAATTGTGACCATGATTCTTTAATTGCATCTGCCTCATAATCTCCCTTAAGTGTGAAATCAATGCCAAATGTTATGATTAGTTGCTATGCTTCTATCATTTTTTATTGCTATGGTGTAATTTCCGGTGTTAGGAGAGGCTTAATATGTAAGATATAGCCATGGCCAGAGCGCATAGGCAGCACCATGGGGAGTAAGGGCTATAGAAAATCTTAACAGAGTTACAGTTATGTACATGAACTGTACTCAATTAACTTGGAAGAGACAAAAGAGAAAAGAGAAGACAGAACTGATTGATTCTAGTCCAGAATTATAAGACCTGAGATTAAAACAAGAGTCAGGCTGTTGGAATTTAGAATAAGTGAATCATCAGATTGTGAAAAATAGTACTGAATATTGGACCTCAAATAATAAGATGTGTGTGGGCAGATAGGTGTGGGTGTGTGACTGCCCAAGCACATATGGACACACACACTTCTGTGTGTATGGAAGCTAGAAATCAATGTCAGATATCTGTCTTTATTGTTATCCACCTCTTCAATTGATTCAGGATTTCTCACTAGTTTTGGACTTGCTATTATAATGAAGTTGGCTTATGAATGAGCCTCAGGACTTTTGTTGTCTCCATGTCCCCAGCAATGGGATTACAAACATAGTTCTCATGTTTGTGCAGCAAACACTTTACTGAATGAGCATTTTCTTCAGTGCCGTAGAAATGAGATTGCCACAGGCTGAAGGCCACCATAGTAGAAATATTTATGCCATAGATTGGGAAACCCTCTACAAACAAGATCTTTATGATTCTTCTAAAGAATTTGACAGATCACCCCTGGGAATAGGGTAGATTTAGATGACTGAAAGGATAAATCCAAGACCAGAGAGTCTATAAGGACTTTCTCTTTTATGTTTTTCTCCTTATTAATTATCCTATTGGTTTCTATTTGTGTAATCAGCTATGTCTTTTCCATACCTATTTAAACATCAGCTAGGTTCTAGAAGAATAAAACAACTCAGTGGAAAAAGGTATTTTGATCAAAGTTTTAGGCATGTTGGATAGAAACAGAAAAGGTTAGCACAATTAACAGTGTAGATGTCTCACTATCCATTAGCTTGAATACTCTGGAGAAGAGAGCTATTAGCAGACCTTGAAGACATTCACAGGGAGACAGTACTAAGACTTCTGACCTTTAGATGAAAGATCCAGATAATTTAAGCAACCTTCCTGGGAGGAGTCAGGAAATAACAGTATCATTCCTCTCTCATTGAGGACCTACTCCCTCTCATTGTCCAAACTCAACAGAAAGGGACAGAAAGCTACAGGAATGCTGTTGTAGTAGCAGCCTCATAGTAGCTTGACAAGGAGAAGGGAAGGGTGGAAAATCTGTCCGTATAATCTGAAGATCTTGAGCACAGAATCCATGTGTGTTTTATGCATATATGAAGCACTAAAGATATCAACCCTCAGAAAGCACCCTCGTTGATTCATTTCGTAGCAGCATCAACTAATATAGGCCTCCATGAAGGCCTGTTGTTTTAAGTGTCTTGTCGTGGGGGAGATGCAACACTACACACACACACACACACACACAGGGAGGGAGAGAGGTAGGTAAGTAGGTAGGCAGGGAGGTAGGCAGGGAGGGAGGAAGGGAGACAGGGAGGGAGGAAGACTCCTTGTACTCATTGCAGAAAATAGTAATGAGTACATTCCCACTTTACGGATGTAATAGCTGCTTCAGCAGAAGTTGTGAGTTAGTTGTGAAGTTGTGGCTTTATCCCTAGACAGTGCAATATTAAAGACTGTAGGTATAGCATTATTATGTAATGTTCTAATTGTAACACTTATACTACTTATGAAAGTACTTTAAAGATATATATGCACTATTTCATTTCATGTAATTCCATTAATGAATTCATGTGTATGTTTGCATACACACATCTGATTTTAGGTTTTGGTGTTTTAGTGTGGGCTTTCCATTCATGCTCATTGATGCATTTATCTTTTTTCCTATGAGGAGTACTTTTCTCTGCAGGCTACATGGTAAAATTAGATACTTATTGTCTCTCTTTGGGGAAATAATAAATATAGATTTTTTAAGATGTTGGCATAATTTATTCATTTGTAGAGATTAGGAGAGTTTTTGCTCATTGAGTTCTTGGGTAAGCTTTTGACTGCCTGCCTGCCAATATGGATTGCATTTTACAGGTCTTGTTAGATGTTCTCTTTGATTTGGAGTTGATTGAATTCCTGGAAGCAAGGCTGTGGGAGATTTAGTGAGTGTGAAATGCTGAGTATTGAAGGCACTTAAAATATTGATGTGAAATAGATATCCTGGCTGGATATCTTTTTTCTTGTTAGTGAACTGAATTTATTAGCTTAAAATTTTAATTATATTAGATATGAAATTGCTAGCATGTGACTGATAATCAACTACATTTTGCCAGATTTGTTGTTTACTTGGAAGACCTAGAAATATTTAAGATATAGTGACATCTTAAAGACTTTAGTAATTTACTATACTCACAAGACCATATGCTTGTGTAGAAATAATGGAATAGAAGACAGTGGGGATAAGTTTGAAGTTTGGTTGATCAAAAGAAAAAAAATCAAGAGCCAGCTACGTCTTGTAAGGAAAATTAAAATTTTAAAGAAGTTGATAAGCCACAAACAAATAAATGAACAAAGACACAAGCAAAAAGAACAACAAAATCCCTGAAGTTATCAGTTGGAAGGCTGACACTGCCCACCCTGAACAGCTTGAGATGCTTTGGAGTGATGAATTGTAGGAGGTAACAGAAAGCTATGGTTTGGCTGATGCGCAAGAAACTTTCCTCAGTGCTGGAAAAAAATAATCATGCACTATTCACTAGATATCTATATTTAAACTCCATAACAGTAGCATATTATTCTATATCGTGAGAGGAAATAGAGAATCTATTCAAATGACATGAAGTGTTAGGTTATTTTTTAAAGGGTGTACAAGGGGAGATTTAAGAAACAATGAATTTGAATTAAAGAATGAGGAATTGTTAGAATTCTACCACCTCTCATTTGACATCTTAGCAGTGAGTAAAGTTGACATCTTGGGAATTAGAGTCATTCCTGAGTATTGTCAGAGAAAGGGCATCATTGCATCATTTCTAAATTAGTTTTTTCTTCTTGATCTGACATATTACAGATGTTGTAAAAAAAAAAGGAAAAAATAACTTCTTACATTCAGAATGGACTCCTTTATCAAAGGATTAATAGAAGAAATACAGTTTACTAAAAAATCCATTTCCTTGTATGCTGTATGCCTGAGAAATCATGGTAGGAAGGAATAGTTAGCAAAGAGGACACATTCAATTCTATCCTGTATAGCATCTTCAATGGGAAGAGGACTACATAGGGGAAATGAGGAGGGAAAGGGAAAGCTGAAAATACTCAGGATGGCAACTTTGGGGAAGGCAATTCAGTGGCAGAAGGGCTGCTTAGTTTCTTTCTACTTGTTTACAAGGGTCAAACTTACCATAGAAGTTTTGTTAACGCTGGTGTGTGACAGAGTGATAGCCTATGATGCCTTTTGGCATAAAAATGAGTTCAGTGGGAAGTGAACAAAGGTAGAGTGAAAAGATTTTCTTTCTATTCTCCATGGTTGTTGTGGATTCTCTTTTAGTCTACATATGAATGAGATCAGGTGACATTTTCCTTTCTGTACTTGGCCTTTTTTTTGTTCAGTATAGCAAATTCTGATGTCTGAGTTTTATTTGATTTTTTTCTTTGAAAAATGACTGTTTTAAGTTGCTTTATTTATGGTTTTGCTGTTGAGTTTTTCATTATATATTATTAATATGGACTCTCTTATTAATGCATAATTTGGAAACCTTTTCTTCCATTCTGCTGTCTCTTCATTGGGTGGTTGTTTCCTCTGTTATACATAAAAGTCTGATGGTATTCTAGTATATTCAGAACTTGATGCCTAGCTCAACTGTTATCAGAGAGACTTCACCCAGAAACTGATGGAAACAGATGCAGAGACCCACAGCCAAACATTAGTCAGAGCTTGGGGAATCCTGTGGAAGAGAGGGCAGGATTGGAGGATTGTAGGATCCAGTGAGTTCAAGGGCACCACAAGAAAACCCCAGGAACAAACTAACCTGTGCTCATAGGGGCTCACAGAGACTGAACCAACAACCAGGGAGCCTGCATGGGACTGCAATTTGCCTATATGTGACAGTTGTGTAAGTTGGTCTTCCTGTGAGACTCCTAATAGTGAGAGTAGGAGCTATCACTGATGTGTTGCCAGCTTTTGGGACCCATTCATCCTACCAATAGCCTCCTCCAGCCTTAATAGAAGAGAAGGTACCTAGATTCATTACATCTTGATATATCATGGCTGGTTGATATCCATGGAAGGCCCACCTGTATCTTAAGAGAAACAGTGGAAGGGGAATGGATGGGGCTGGGGTGATGGGGGCAGGCCATAGGAAGAGAGGACAGAGGGGAAACTTTGACTGGGATACTGGGATGTAAATACAAACAAAAATAAACAATTAAAGAGTCTGATGTAATGCAATTTATGTTTTTTTTTTCTTTCAGGTCCTATAGAAAAGCAAATCTTTACATATTCCAATGTCAATACACATCACCCCTATGATTTCTTCTTATATTTCATAGCCTTATTTCACTTCAGATTTTAATTTATGCTATGTTTACTTTTTATAACTTGTGAAAATTAGGGGACCTAGTTGCCTTATTCTGGACATGGGCCTCTCAGAACCATTTCTTGGAAGATTTGGGAATAATTTCTCCACAATGCCAATATTCCTTGTTTAGTCTTAGATTGATAGTGTTTTCCTTCATATGAGGGGGGCTTTCTTTTCTCTTTTTGTTGATTGTACTGATGTTCATTTGATTTTTTTATTATTCTCAGGTCATTCCAACTGTGGGTTTATATATATTTCCTAATTGGACAATGAAGGTGTGGGAATACTTCATATCTTTTAGACAAAAATATTGAACTAAAGCAGAAACTGATTCAGGTCCTGATGCACAGCACTAATTTACTACAAGTGGCTACCCATAGAGTGGGAGGGTAGGGCATGATGTCTTCATTTGCATAATGAGAGGCACTTTCCTGTTAGATGCACTCCTTCCCTCTGATTCTGCAAGTGTTGGAGCTCCATATGTATACCGTAAATACTTGTAAACTAAACACACAAACTTTAAGTTACTCTCCATCCTCCCATCCTGTCTATTCTAGTCTCAAAAAGAACAGCTCATTTTCCCCCAATGGCTTACATATGAGTGAGATCATACAATGCTGTGGAAGCTTTACCTCTTTCATGAGTTATCTATGATCTACTCATACTATGTGCAATATTATAATTGTACCTTGTCTTTAAATACCACTCATCAATTTCACATGTGGGAACCCTATCTTAAAGCAAGTCATATTTTGTTATGCGATTTTGTGATCCTTCTTCTGTTTTTAGCATGGTGTTCACTGATTCTCACAGCTAATTATGAGAAAGTCCTTGTGTAGATACAGGGTGCATTTGGCTCAGCTTCTAAACTTACACTTCTGTGTAGGAGCACTTCCGTGTAGGAGTACTTCTTTCATGAAAGGAAGTTCCCACAGAATGCAGTCCTCCTCCCTCTCTGGATCTTCTGTGATTTCGTCATCACAGCCATCTCTCTTCACACCATAAAGCATTTTCTGTGTCTTTCTTGTGTGAATGGCAACAGTCCAAATTGTGTCCTCAAGAGAAATGGGAACAGCTGGCAATTATTTCCAATATTACAATCTTTCATACGTTTGAAAATTATTCCCAGAGTCTAAGATCATTAACTTTAAAAGAGCTTCAAATATTGGACAAGGTCAATTTCTGCACAAGACAGAATGAGAGGGTTGATAGAGAACATGTAATGGAAAGAGGAAGTAGTGTGTGTGTTACCAGCTGGAGACCATATCTCCCATAACGCAGCAGGCATGCACAGAAGAAGATGAGCTGTCAGTCTCCTGGTACACATCATTTGTCACAAGTCCTTTTACATCTTCACAGATAGAGGTACCACTGTTTGTATGCAGAGCTTGTCATGGGACCAATGGTCTCTGTGCACACTCAGTGCACTTTGTTCTTGTCAGTTAATGTACCTGAGAACAGTGGTACTGGAGGATTGAAATTTTTTCTTCTGCTCTTTACAGTTGAAATTGAAATCATATACCAGGCTACAGATGTCTATAAAGATATATGGCTGTTCCAAAGCTCCCAAGCAATAGGGGATGAGTTTACAGTACTCCTTTCGTTTGCTCGCATATAAAATATCACATAAGATTCCTAGCATAGTGATGGCACATGACTGAATTTTCACCTGGGGATTGGATAAAGATTCTAGTCTGAAAAAAATATGCATATGTCTTCCACACCTCACTGCATACTCCAGGAAATGAGCATCTGGTGTGCTCGCTGGCACACCAATGCATTCTGATATTGCTATCAAAATGCCAAAGTCCGGTTCTGTTAAAATCTCATCTGAATACAAGAGATCTGCATAACCTCAGCTTTTAAACTCATCCTTTGTTTTCAGGTTTATTTAATAGAACTCTGATTTCAATGTATTGTTTGACTCTATTTTATGATCATTTCTTCCCACATCTCCTGCTCTTAGATTAAAAAATATCTCCCTACATGAAATTGCATTTGATTTTTGTGTTCTCAATCCAGGAAATCCAATTAAACCCTTCTGAGGTGAGAAAAGCCAAGGCCAAAATAGTAAGGACAAACTAAACACTAACCCTGAAAACATCCTGTTGTGATTAGGGGGTTGAGTTGTACTCATGAATTTTTAATTCATTAATGAAAACATTTGTTTTTATTTTCTGTACATGTATATTTTACTTACATGCATTTTGTATGCCTGGTGCCCATGGAAGCCAGAAGAGGGCTTTGAATCTCCTAGAACTGCAGTTAAGATGTTCGTGATGTGGGTGCTGGGAATTGAATCTAGGTTTTCCAGAATAACAACCAGTATTCTTAGCCACAGAACCATTTCTCCAGTCTCCAGCCCCTAATTTGTTCATTTTTTTTTTTGTGGTAGTCATTCCTCTTTTATTTCTCTCAGTTTTTCTCTTCTAATTTCATAACAGGAGCATTGACTGACATCCTCTGTACAGAATGCCCAAATTAATGAAACGGCAGATTTTCCAACTCCTAGTACTGTCTACTAATATCTCACTGTTCCTTTAGTTGGGGTCACTTGGCATGAAATCTAGATTTCCCGAAACTTTCTCAATGTTAGAGAGATTGTCCTATATCTCCCAAAAATGTATACAAGCATTTTATAGCACACAACTTATTCAGGTACTAAAAAGACAAGGTTATTCATTTATATGTGTTTGTATATCAAGTCATGTATGTCACTTATATATGATACACATGTAAATGTACACATTTTACATATGTATTTTAGGTCATCTGTGAATACAGACACACATATATATGTATGTATATGTATATACATACATATACAGCTCCTCTGATACTTCATGATCTGCAGGTGTTTTACCACCATCAATCTCTAACATGCTTATGACAAATATATTGGATATTCATAGCTGCCCTCACTTTAATATATATATATATATATATATATATATATATATATATATATATATATATATAGTTGGTTCCTACTTTTCACATTCATGTTACTCTCAGGACTCCTTCTGGTGAAATATAGGGTGAAAGTCTAATTAACCCCTCATCACAACATATGTGCCAACTGATGAACGAATAGCATTGTTTTCATATGTGTTTCTGTTTTAAGGACATTTCATTCTATATGCATCACAGATTCTAAGCTCAGACAGAAGCAAAAATCACTCAGGGTAGGACAGAGGTAGGCCTATGTATCATCTTTTCTGCTTTACTCATTGCCATCACCCTATGCTTAGAACTACTAAAGAACATCTCAGCTCTGTGAGAGTCAGAATAAACCTTCAAACAGTACAAACATGCTCAAGTTATGCAGGACAGTGTAGGGTTCTTGTTTGCAATATTAAAGCTAAAACAATACAGCACAGCACTGCTGATTTTAATCCCAGTTGGGAATATGAATGCCAGGTTGTTCAAATGTTTCTTTCTTCTGTGCATGTTTTCCATCCATTGATTGATTATCAAGAAAAAAAATTGGTGAGTTTCTGTTTATACACACATAATGAAGATAGGTGTGTGTGTGTGTGTGTGTGTGTGTGTGTGTGTGTGTGTGTGTGTGTGTGTGTGTGTGTGTTTGCCTACTTGCCATTACTGAGTAAGGAGACCTATTCTTAGGCATTTGAAAGAAGCCTTCTGTCTGCAGTAGGTGATGTAGTGTTTGCACTGATTTGCTGCTCATGAAAGCCTTTTGCATTACTTTTCATTGATATGTAGGTAACCTGATCACAAGGATGGATTACTAAAATCCCACATGAGGGTCTGTGTATGCTGTAAATGTTACTTTTGATGAAGATTTCTGGAGGATGAGCAGAACAGTTGTTAAAAAATAAAGTTTCACAGTTGTTGTCCGGAATATATTCTCCATACTGATCCAAATTGCTACCCTATGAAACAAATCATAAAAGGTGTCCATGCCTGTTTAACAGGCATTTTGTTTGTTTGCTTGCTTGCTTTTGCTTTTTGCTAGCATATTAAATAATTATCAGGAATTTCAGGTCCTTAAAGGAGTAAGAACACAGGCTTTTGCAAGTCACAGCCTGTTCAAACTCATATTTGTCTGTGATATTAACTCAGAACAGCATGGATGTACTACCCAATAGGTGGCTTTATTCTCAGCTTTCTCATTTGCTTTCTGGGGCAGAAATAATGATACAGCCTCAGCATTGTAGACATCTGCCATTCAAGCTCAAACAGCAATGACCTTAAATAGCTTTCTGTGAGCTCCTCTCTAGTACTTCATGATCTGCAGGTGTTTTACCACCACCAACCTCCAACATGCTTGTGACAAATATATTGGATATTCATAACTGCCTTCACTTTACAGTTCATCGTGATAGACAGTCCCTTGTTTTGTGATAAGGTAGTAGCACTTTGTGGCTCTATTTTTCCTTCCACTGTAGATCCACTCTCCCAATGCATCCAATAAATATTCACTGTCAGTTACATATAGTTTTCTCAAGTTTCATTAACTTCTCTTCATTGCTTTTGTAAAAGAACATGGGTGGATTAGTTTTCTTCTTCCTCAAATCAGGTTATTGCCATCCCAACACTATAATCTCTGGAAGATGTTCACATTTGTATGCCATTGTCTGGTGCTGTTGACAAACCTAATTCCTTACTATCTTTATTATCTTTGTTAACTGTAGGGATAGCTGCAGGATGTGTAGTACTTTTCCATAATATTGCATCACAGAGCAGAAAAAAGAAAAACACCAGAGTGAGTAATACATTAAAGTTTTAGCCCTGCACTATGCATGGCAGAGAGTCTATATTAGTGTTTAGCATCATAATATACTATTTTATTATCCCTGTGGCTAGACTTTCATAAGGAATCTGGGCATGAAAAGGAAATATATTCTGAAGCAGAACAGGCCTTGAAAGATACTTCTCTCTTTAAGGATGCTAACTCTCTTGTGATTTGTGCACGTGGATTTTGACTACCTCCCACCAAAGTGTATAGGCATGGGTTTTTCTACCTGTGACATCATATTGGTGTTCAAAAGCTTTAGATTTTGGAATTTCTAGGATTTAGGATGTGAAGGTTATATATTAGTAAAAATAGCAACCATCAAAACAAATGAGCCCTAAATTAGAAATGATTTATTCACATTGAGGTACATATTTGGTGGATGTCTTGAAATTTATAGCTTACTATGTAACTTGAAAAAATAAAAGATGCAGAGACATATTGGGGTTTAAACTTCAAGCTGAAGATCAGAAAAGTAAAGCAGCCAAGCCTCAGAATACTAGCTCTCTTAAACATGGCTGGAGACTAAATCTCAGAATGCAACTGGAGACACTGGACTACTATCTTTTATATACCTCTCTCAGGCTAGGATTGAAGGTGTGAGCTCTGTTAATTTTTTTGACTGATTCACTCTCATGTAGCCCTTGGTGGCTATGAACTCACAGGGATCCCTTCTGAATCCTGGGATTAAAGGTGTGTGCCACCACCGCCTAGCTTCTATAGCTAAATAGTGTAGCTGGCCTTGCATTGTAATACTTCAGGCAATGTTTATTAAATGATAAATAATATATCACCTTAATTGCCCTTTTTGTCTAATACAAAAAAAGGCTACAACTAATATAAGAAAAACTGTATACAATAAATACAATAACTATATACAATATATACAGGCAATAAATACCAGCAATGTCAAGTCAATCAACATTTGACAAAATTAATCTCAAAATTTTATCAATATACAATATTTATATACAATATACAAAAGTCCAATCTAATATAAAATATTTAAAACTAGTAGTTGCTTTTTAAAAGTAGATCCAATAATCTACCTTTTTACTGCATAACTACATCCTTCCTTTTTATTTCATTTAGAGTAGATTCAATAATCTACCCTTTTTATCCTATCATATCTCTATTGTCTTTTCTTTTTTGTTTGTTTTTCAAAACGAAATCCTTAAATCTACTCCCTTTTGTTTAACTTTCTTACTGAATGTAACCAACAATATTTCACAACCAATCCTCCTAAACAATGACAAATGTCCATAACCCAGTGAGTGACCAAAACCCACCCAATCCCCTCTTAGGAATGAGGGTGTTGTGTTCTTAAAGTTACTTCCTGCAGTCTAGGTGGAACAGCATCTTTAGAGGTTCCTAAAAAAATGGGTTAACTGTCAAGTTGGAAACTGCTTGTCCAGTCTAAGCATACTGGGAATGTGCAGGACTTGTCTCCAGTCCAGACTAGGGTAGTCTGTGAGGCTGGGCACCTCAAAATTGTTCTGAGCAGTTTATAGTCCTGGTGAACTTGTCGTTATCTTTTTTTTTTTAATTTTAATTTTAATTTGATTTTTCAGACAGGTTTTCACTGTATTAACATTCCTGACTACCCTGAAACTCAATTTGTACATCAGGCTGTCCTCAAATTTGCTGAGATCTGCCTGCCTGCTTTGAACCCCCACCCACGTGGTAGGATTAAAGGCGTGCACCACCACCCAACTGGGATTCTATCTGCTTTTTGTAGATTTCAAAGATCACAGTAGGTCAGATCATTCCTTTTCTTGGTAATTTTTTCTGGGGTTCTCCCTTCTTCCTTTTATATTTATTTGTTCAAAGATCTTAAGTTCCACATGATGGTTGGTTTATTTTCTTGTAAAGACAAAAACAAAACCCTTCTCCAACCCTAACTTTGGGGAGGTTCCTAAGCTAATCTTTATCACTTTTGGTTTATGATATTTCCTGAAATTTTTGTTTCATTTTCTAAAGCTCTTCTAGCATCCAGAACAGTAAGTTTTCTTACAAAAGTCTTTACCTTCTTTAGTTGCTCTAGGGAGGAATTTCCATTATGATAGGAAAGGACTGAACTGAATTTGGCACAGGGTTTTCAAGAGGCCCCTCAAGGTATTTCCAGAAGGCTAAGGACTACCTTGATAATCTCTTCTTGACCTATATTCTTTTGTTCAATGCCTGCCTTTACAACAACTTCCGCATAATCCACAAGTGAGGGGCATTCTGCTTGCATTATATTTAAAAAAATGCATAGTTTTTAGAAATGTCCTGTTTACAATACCTTTTAAAGTCACCTTGTCTGCCATAATTAGAACATTTGACATTTTGATATTCCTTTAAACCTCTTGAAATCACCTATCCTATCCATGTATCATCATGATCTTGAGCTTCAATATTAATTTTATCTTGGCTCCATCCTCCAAAGGTGCCTACCTTGATTTTAAAGACCTAATTATCCTTTTGCATTGGGTATTGACATTTTCAAAAGCCATAGTTTTAATTATTATTTTTCTAGATTCTGAATCATTCATTTTTCTATTTTCTGTTGATGACCATCTTTGTAAAAAAAAAAAAAAAAAAGGTCTATGAAGGCTTCTTTAAGGCCCTGTATAACTTTTGTAAATGACTCAATTTACAAATGTATAGAAATTTACAATTGTGTGTAGTAGTGTAGTAATGTAGCATTCATTTTCTTTCTTTTTTTTTTGTCTTCTAACAATATTTTAGGGTTATTTTATTTATTTATTTTCTTTCTTTCTTTATTTATTTTATATAACCAAGTCCATATAAATGAAAACAAATATTTATAGACAATATTTGGGAATTTGGGCGTCATTCTTTCCAAACTACTTCCTGCTGGTAAGGGGCACTGTTGTGGGGGATTCAAAGAAGATTCAGAAATTCTGGCTGTAGTCTGTAAGGCTGCTTTGTCCAGCTGTTTTGAATGTAGGATCACCTGGTACTCTGTATGAGGTGGTCTGGCTTGATCAAACCACATTAGTCTGGAAGGAATCCACATCTTTTCATTTTCTGTGGAAACAAAAATAGAAATCCTTTTCCCCAGTAACTTGTCTTTGAACTTAAATTTTGGAGTCAAAGCATTTTTTTTAATTTAATTTATTATTTTACATGTCAATCCCAGTTCCCTCTCCCTCCCTCCCTCCCTTCTTCCCTCCCTTTTACCCTCTCTGCCCTCTCACATGCACTCTAACTACCCTCCCCTCCCATTCCCCCCCACCCCAATTCCATATGTAGGGGAATGCCATCCAGTTGGGGTCATGTAAATCTGACAGGTCATGTGAAGTAGGGACCAGGGCTTCTCTCCTGTCTCTAGATTAAGGCAGTTATCCCTCCATGGGGGATGTGTTTGCAAAGTCCTTTTGTGCACCAGGGATACATTCTGGCTCCACTGTCTGAGGTCCCTTAGACTGCTCAGTCCTTCTGGCTGAGACCCATATTCAGGGGGGCCTGAGTCAGTCCCATGCTGGCTTCCCAGCTATCAGTCTGGTGGCCCGTTAGCTCCTCCTTGTTCAGGTAAGCTGTCTCTATGTGTTTCTGCCACCTGGTCTTGTCCTCTTCATCTGCATTTGAGTTCTACTTCCACTCAGTGTTTATGTATGGGTGTTTGCTCCTGTTTGCAACAGGCATTAGATGAGGGCTCTATGGATAAGTTAGTTGTTGATCTCACTCTCCGGGAAGGGCATTTATTGTAGCCTTTCCACGGAAGCTTAAATTGTTATTTGGCAGCAGTCTTGTAGTTCTCTAGACCTTTCTTTGTGTTCAATTTTTATCTTCAAACCAATATTGGCTCCCTCTTTTATGTTCTCTCTCTCTCTCTCTCTCTCTCTGTCTCTCTGTCTGTCTGTCTCTCTCTCTCTGTTTCTCTCTGTCTCTCTCTCGTAACATTCATTTTCTTTGTAGGATACTGTATCATGTTATGGAGATGCTACAATTTGCTCATCTACTTACACAGTAGATATTTGGCTTCTTTCATGCTTTGAGCTACTACAAGTAAAGCTGATACTAGAGTTTGAGCAGCAGCGATTTGTGATTTCATTTGTCTTGGATAAATATTAAGAGATGAAGTGATGAATTCACATAAAAGGCATGTGTAGCTAAGAAGCTGCCCTACATTTTGCAGTCCCACTTTCTTTACATATTTCCTATGTCATAATATAAGATATTCTAATAGTATGTTCAAATATAAAACAGTACCCTTAAATTACATTTCCTTAAGAACTGAATATGGTGATCATCTTTCATGTGCTTATTTGTAATCTGTAGGTCTTTTCTTAAGTATTCTTTCATATACTTTGCTCAATTTATTGCATAATTTTAATGTTTCATGTTATATAATGTATTCTGTATCTGAATATTCTGTGTGTGCTTGAATGTGTGTGTTTCTCATGTTGAGCTTTATTTTATACCAAGGTTTTTGTTTCCTTAATTTGAATAGATCTTGAATAAAGTTGGCTTTTACCACTCCACTGTCTGATGTTGCATTTCTTTGACACTGGTTTTGGAAAACAGATTTCAGTTGTGTTTTTACATAGATGAATACATAGATAGACATTGACACATAGACCCACAACTGGTTATCATACAGAGAATAAGAGATTGTGGAGTTCTCAGCCATAAATGGGACATTTATACCATATCTGTTTTTTCCTCCCCAGGATCAGGAAGTGTGATGGAAGAGGTGAAAATCCAGTAAGATTTCCATTTTTGTTTTGCTTTGATGTTTTGTTGTTGTTTGTTTATTTTTTCTTACTTTGCATATTTTGATATTTGGGTTTAGTTTTTGTTGTTTTCTCATTTTTTTGTTTTAGAGATTGAAAGAAAGAAAGGAAGGAAGGAAGGAAAGAAGGAAGGAAGGAAGGAAGAAAGAACGAACATGAAGTTGAATGAGGAGGTTCTGGGAGGAGTTGGAGGAGGAGAAAGAAATATAATAAAATATATTGTATTAAAAACTTTAAAATTAAGAAAAACTGTCAGAGGTGGATGACTACAGACAGGGAAGCAATGTTTTCCAGAAACAACAGGGTCTTTGCACAGATGAACTCACAACTGCTATGACAGGATGCAAATGACATTTTCAACCTCAAGCCAGACAAAATCTGAGCATGGAGGGGGAAAGTGGGCATGAAGTCCCACCCTCACCTGAGGAGCTATTAGCAAGAGACACCTAATAGAAGGCTCCATTTTCTGTATGGATGTGACCTCTGGTAGGTCAAATTCACTCAAATGGATGTCCATTCACATAGAAGCTGTATGTGGCACACATTTGACATTATGGGCTTTAAAAACTGCAGACCCAAAGTTGGTGAGTAGGAAAGGTGTGGATCTGGGAGCAGTTGGGGGATGTTGGGTGAACATAATCAAAATGCCTTGTATATTATTTTCCAAGAATTAATTCTTAAAAAATATGAAACTTGTTTCTATTAGATATAAATTAATGTATTTCCTTTTATCATTCTTATACAAATTATGTACAAAATGTAACTTTGTAATCCTTTCTGATGCCAATTCCCCTGCCCACTCCAGACTTGCATCCTTTTACTCCAATTTCCCTTGTATGATCTGTGTACCACAAAATATTACATTATTCTTTCCACTCCACTAAACTGACTTCCTCTCTTTTCTTCTCTTCCTACATTTGTGACTTATGTCTGCACTCATGCGTGACTACATATTCTTACATATATAACAAGTAAAATCTTGAATTCACTGACAAGAATGCACATGTGGTATGTTCCTTTCTGAGTCTTGATTGTTACAGTATAATAATGACAAGATCCTTCCATTTTCCTGTAAATATTATAAATTTATTTTTCTCTATGGCTAAATAAAGTTACATTGTGTATATGTGCTATATTTTCATGATGCATTTATCTGCTGATGCACATATAGAACAATTACATTCTCTTGCTCATGTGAAAAGAGCAGAATAAACATGGAAGTGCCAACATCTCTATTGTAGCATTTAGAGTCTTGCATTGTATGTGAGGTAAATATTTAAGTTGATTTAGCTTAGGTACTTTGTCACTTTTTTGTGTATGCATAAGATAACAGAAAATGTGCTACTCTCTTAGCACAATTCAAGTTCATATACGGATTAATAAGTACCACATGACATCTTGATACTGATATTTAGAGGGAACTGATCACTACTACAGACCAATTAAAATATTCACTTCCTCATGTTTGTCATATATATATATATATATATATATATATATATATATATGATAAATCCATTGAAATTTATTCTTCAAACTCAGTTCCATTGCACAAGACAATATTGTAAGTTATATTCACCATGATATATTATCAACTTTATTCATGCTATGTAAGTATGACCATTTAACACCCTTTAGCATTATCAATCCCCTTCTTTACCTCCTGCATCTTTGGTAACCATGTTCTATTTTCTATTTATATATGCTCTACTCTTTAATATTCTACAAATAAGTGAATTCATACAGTGTTTTTTGAAATGTGTCTTCCAAGTTCATCTATTTTGATACAAATGATGGGACTTTGATAAAGGTTGAACAACATCCCTTTATATCTGAATGAATGAATTTCCTCATGCATTTATCATGTATAGACTCAAGTACTTTCCATATGTTGGTTATTATGAACATATTGCAATGGCTGTGGAGTTGTTTATAATTCTTTGAGATACTAGTTTCATTTTCTTCAGATGGATACCCAGAAGGAATCCAAAGGAACCCTTCCTGTTCCCATAGTTGCTACCAGCCCTACCAACAGCACTCAAATGTACTTTTAACCCCATAAATATTATGCCATCTATTTGGGAATCACCATTCTAACATGTGTAAGGCCACATCTCTTTGTGATTTTGATTTGAATTTCTGTGATCAATGATATGGAACACTTTTTTATATATCTGCTCACCACCTGTGTATCTTCTTTGGCTTATATCTATTAAGGTCCTTTGCCTATTCACAAATCACATAATTCATGTTTGATAGAGCATCGTATAGGTTATGTATTTTGGTTATTAGCTCCATTTAAGAATACATGGTTTGCAAATATTTTCACCAATTAATAAATGTCTTATTATTTTGTTGCTCTTGTTTCTGTGAAGCTTTTCATTTGATGCTACCCTGCTTTTCTCTCTTCACTCTCATTTCTTTTTGTCTCAGCTTTAGGGGTAATAAAAAATCATACTGTAAAGTCCAATAAAAAAAAGCTTGAACTTTATGTCCTATATTTAAGTATTTAATCCATTCTTAGTTGAATATTTTTCTTGTTTCTGAGTTGAGTATTTTGCTTTTCAATAGATTATAGGGCCAAAAGAATCTGTCTTTATGAGTGGGGCTAACACATTCATAAGAGTCAGAGTCAAGTGTCCTTTCTGAGTCTTTAATTTTATTGTTTTTACTATGCCTTCTGCCATTAAATGATATTAAATTACAAGAAGTATCTCTCCAGATGGTAGCATATTGATCTTGGACTTCTAAGTTTCTAGAACTGTTAGTAAGTTTGTGGTTATTATAAAATTACTCCGGGTTTACTCTTCTGGTAAAGTAAATCAACTAAGGTTAAATATCATAACTAAGAGATGGTTGTGTACTCCCAAGATCCTGAAGATTCAAGTTTCTGTTTTATTTTAACATGTCTATGCTTTCACATCTTATATTTGGGTCTGGTTCACCAGGTTATATTTTCATATAGTGTGTGGTGAACGGTCTGAATTCATTCTTCCACTACTAGCTATTCAGTACTTCCTGAGCAATTCTTTTAAAGTGTTTCTGGAATTAGCTTGCTGCTATTTGTTGAAGATTGTTACCCCATATTCATAGGAGATATAATGTCCTATGGTTTTCTTTTATTCTTATAATGTCTTTAACTGTTTGATATCATGGAAATAATAACCCAATATAATAAACTTGGAAGTATTCTCTTCTCTTCTATATTTTTCAAGGGCTTTTGAAAGATTTATATTAATTCTTCTTTCTCTGTTAGCTGGAATTCATCAGTGAAGCCCACCTGGGCCTGAACTATTCTGATGAGAAGTATTCTAAATTACTAATTCAATCATTTTTACTTGTTATGGGTATTCCAATTTTCTGTTTTACTTGAGTCACATTCAGGAGTCTTTGTCTCTCTAGGAATTTGAGTTCCATTTATATAACCTAATTTGTTGGCGTACAATATAAGTAATTCTTATAATCCTTTTATTTCTACAAACTTGGCAGCATTACTCTCCATTTCATTTCTCATTTTAGTATTTCATTATTTTCTCAGTCTGGCTAAAGAGTCTTTAATTTTGCTGTTCATTTCAAAGAAACAACTTTTGGCTTCAATAAATTTATCATTTTTGTATTCTGCATTTCACATATTTTCTGGCTTCTCTCACACTGACAAGGTGTCCTCAAATATTTTAGTGTTCAGCTAGGCACTAAGGACTGTGGTATATCAAGGTGAGCAAAAACAGACATGAGTCTCAGACAGTGTATCTTGTTATTTGAATGGAAAGCAATCACATATCAGACCAAGACATATTTATTTAAAACTGGTTACTTTATAAGGACTGTTTCTAAAAGAATATATAAACACGTATCTCTTAACATAGAATGAGTAAAAGATGAATGACAATGGAAATAAAGGGATAGGAATCAATCAAGGGCAGGTCACTGTGTTCAGTGGTTCTTAACCTTCCTAATGCTATGACTTTTTAATATAGTTCACATGTTGTGGTGATCCCAAACATAAAATTATTTTTGGTGCTACTTCATACTGTAATTTTGCTACTGTTTTGAATTGAAATGTAAATATTCTTGGAGATAGAGGTTTACCAAGAGGCTGTGATTCAAAGATTGAGAATCACTGTTCTAAGTTGACAAAGGACCTCATGAGGAAGAGTCAGTAAATTCTTTTCTATGTTTTTGGTTGTGAGCCTAGCCTTTTAATGGCTGAGCCATCTCTCCAGCCCAGTAAATTCTTTTCTTGTGCAAAGTACTGAATGGAGAGAAATATGGCTGGAATATAGGTAAGATAAGAAGTCTTAGGGAGATTTTCTAATGCTGACCATTCCATATTTTGCCAGTCATCCATTTGGCTATATAATGGTTTGGATATGGTACTAAACTCAGTAGAGAAAGAAGAGTGAAGAGCTATTTTTGCTTTGGCTTGCAAAATAGGGTGAGTGATGTTTCATAATTAGACTAAGTTCTTTGGGATACTCATTGGAGTGTATTGCCCTGATATGTTGAGTTTAATCTTTTTTTAAATGAAAATATAGAGTAAACAACTGTAGGTTTTAGGTGGTGTTTTCCTGTCCCTACCACCTGATCCCAAATAAGCAGGCAGCACTTTGCAAATAACTGACTTAGAGACTTAACATAAATTATAAATGCTTGGCTGATAGCTTGGGCTTTTTACTGCATAACTCTTAAATTTAAATTAACCCATATTTCTTATCTACCCTCTGCCACATGACTTATGGCTTGTTTCCTCATTTTTTTTATATGACCTACTTCCTTTGCAGCAGAGGCTGGCATGTCCTAACTCTGCCTAGTGTCCTGAGTTTGACTGTCCCATCTTTATTAACCAATGAGAATAATACACATTCATAGTGTACAGGATTATTCCACAGCAAACAATTGCATTGAACTGTAATAGTGTTTATTAGTATACATAATAGCAAGTAACAAAGACCCCCCGCCCCGTGTGTGTGTGTGTGTGTGTGTGTGTGTGTGTGTGTGTGTAAGGCACAATTTAGATAAGAATTGAGAAGAGAAAATTGAATTGCGATGCTAAAAAGCTTTAATTCTCCTTTGAGGATGGTGGCCTCACATTTACAGCAATGCCAATAGGCCATTTTATAGGGCATTCACTCTCTTGGATAGACACAGAGACAAAGCAGAGTGTGTGCTACATAAGGGATGAAATTTGGATTTGTGAAATGTGATGAGGTGTGGAGAAGAGCTAGAAGGTCAAAATAATTTATAGTATAGGTAAGGCTATCATGGAAATAATGTACAGTAAGAAAACAGAAAACGGGATGGGGTGGAAGTTGGAGAGAAGTCGGGGTCAGTGGGTTGAATTTTACCAACCTGCAGCCCAGGGCATCTTTGAAAATCCAGAAATAAGACTTTATGTGATGAACTGCATCAGTTTAATCCTCATAAAAGTACTGCTGATATCAAACACTGTGCTTGTTTTCAATCATTGCAACCTGACTCAGCAATGTGTCTTGAGGTGACAGGAGTAATCTCATTGCATGCAATCTGTCGAGTTCTGTTCTTTTAAATGTCATTATATTTAAAGCTAATAAATCTTTACCAACTTAAGACTTTTTTCTTTGACTTTCTTTCTTTCTCTTAACTGTTTACATGTACTTAAAATAAAAATTCAAGCATTAAATTTAAACCAAAACACTACATGTTCTCTCATAGGTTTGTATGTATTTATGTATGCATGCATATATGTTTCTTATCTTATCTTTAAAATTTTAGATTTTATGTTTAAGTTGGAGAATCTGCAGAAGCGAGGAAAGTAGAAAGTGCCCACTGCAGGCAAGGACTAGAAAGAAAGTAGAATAGTGGACCAGGGAGGTATAAAGGGGAACAAAACAATGTAGGGAGGAGATAGGGGGATAAGACAGTGGATAGGCAGGGGAAGGCAAAACTATGTTTTAAAAGTCATATGAAAACATATTGTTTTGTGTACTCCTTTGTATGTGCATGTGTGTGTGTGTGTGAGTTTTTTGTGTGCATGCATAAGTGCATGTGTGTGTGTATTTCTAGAGTATAATAGTAGTTATCCTACATGGAAGGATAATGTTCTTCACAGAAGCCATAGTTTAATTTTTTTAACTATTTATTTATTTATTTTATATAACCAAGTCCATATAAATGAAAACAAATATTTATAGACAATATTTGGGAATTTGGGCATTGTTCTTTCCAAACTACTTCCTGCTGGTAAGGGGCACTGTCATGGGGAATTCTAAGGAGATGCAGAAATCCTGGCTGTAGTCTGTAAGGCTGCTTTGTCCAGCTGTTTTGAATGTAGGATCACCTGGTACTCTGTTTGAGGTGGTCTGGCTTGATCAAACCACATTAGTCTGGAAGGAATCCACATCTTTTCATTTTCTGTGGAAACAAAAATAGAAATCCTTTTCCCCAGTAACTTGTCCTTGAACTTAAACTTTGGAGTCAAAGCATTTTTTTTAATTTAATTTATTATTTTACATTTTACAGTTCCCTCTCCCTCCCTTTCTCCCTCCCTCCTTCCCTCCTTCCCTCCCTCCCTCCCTCCTGCTCTCCATTCTTCCCTCCCTTTTACCCTCTCTGCCCTCTCACATGCACTCTAACCACCCTCCCCTCCCATTCCCCCCCCCACCCCAATTCCATATGTAGGGGAATGCCATCCAGTTGGGATCATGTAGGTCTGACAGGTCATGTGAAGTAGGGACCAGGGCTTCTCTCCTGTCTCTAGATTAAGGTAGTTATCCCTCCATGGGGGATGTGTTTGCAAAGTCCTTTTGTGCACCAGGGATACATTCTGCCTCCACTGTCTGAGGTCCCTTAGACTGCTCAGTCCTTCTGGCTGAGACCCATATTCAGGGGGGCCTGAGTCAGTCCCATGCTGGCTTCCCAGCTATCAGTCTGGTGGCCCGTTAGCTCCTCCTTGTTCAGGTAAGCTGTCTCTATGTGTTTCTGCCACCTGGTCTTGTCCTCTTCATCTGCATTTGAGTTCTACTTCCACTCAGTGTTTATGTATGGGTGTTTGCTCCTGTTTGCAACAGGCATTAGATGAGGGCTCCATGGATAAGTTAGTTGTTGATCTCACTCTCCAGGAAGGGCCTTTATCGTAGCCTTTCCACGGAAGCTCAAATTGTTATTTGGCAGCAGTCTTGTAGTTTTCTAGACCTTTCTTCGTGTTCAATTTTATCTTCAAACCAATATTGGCTCCCTCTTTTATATTCTCTCTCTCTCTGTTTCTCTCTCTCTTTCCTGTCTTCTATTCCTAACCAGGCTCAATCTTCCTGGTCGCACATGTTTTCCTTGTCCCCCTTATGAACCCATAGTTTATTAAACAAGAAGAAC
Source organism: Phodopus roborovskii (assembly GCF_943737965.1). Taxonomy (NCBI): domain Eukaryota; kingdom Metazoa; phylum Chordata; class Mammalia; order Rodentia; family Cricetidae; genus Phodopus; species Phodopus roborovskii. The sequence continues at coordinate 29,956,181 of NW_026126416.1, read as the reverse complement.
AATGCCAGAAAAAAAGATTTCTACTGTCATTTTTTTTTTCTCATGGCACCCCAGAAACTCTTCCCCTGTAACCTAGGCTATCACCAGTTCTCTTAGTTTCCCAACAGAGCCTGTCAAACCCTATTATTAATGACATTACATTGTTTGAACACACAACATGAGGCTATCGACCTGGTACTGACCTGTACATTTTTCCCTGCTAGCTGTCTTAAATAGCATCAGAAGATACTGTGCAGAATATAGAAAGAGAAAATCCACCAACAATTTTACTTGGCTATGAGTCCTGTGAACTACATTAATGGTTGTGCCAGCAAGATATATCCAATATTGCAATGACAAGAAGTTCAGAGTTATAGTCTACCACTACCCTTGCCATCTTGAGTCTGTAACCTTGACTAGTAGCAGCAAGGGAATAAATGATAGATAGACAAACAGATATCGCACAAAAAAGGTGGTTAGAGGTGAACTGTGCAGGTTCTGATGGAGCCACACCTACTGTCACCTTAACCAGAAACCTTGGCCTGTTTGCTATGTATAGAACAGTGTGTGTGTGTGTGTGTGGGGGGTAGTTAGTTTCAATAGGAGCTCTCTGTAAGCAATTCTGTGCTGTAAAAATCTGAGAAGAACAAGCTGTAGTTGATAGTTTTTGCAGGTACTGATCAATCATTCATAGACATTTGGACTTTAAAGGAAAACTATGTCAGTTCTGAGCCCAATCTCATGAGGAAAGGAATAGCAAATATTCCTTGGGTCTGAGGCCATGGCCTTTGTCATAGCTGTGCCTGTGTCATCAATAAACATTCATTCAGAACTTCACTCAGGGTTTCTTTTACTACCTATGGTATTCAAAAGATTTTTTATTGGAATTTAAGGCCTCATTCAATAAAGTAACTCATGTCTGTAACTATAAATCTGGCCACGAAATTCTGGTTTGGGAGTTTTTAAGCCCAAATGTAGAACTTTCTACTATTATTTTGCTAAATGGATGTAGCATCGAACTGTCTTCTAAATAGCTATACTTAGCCTATAAATACAACTTTAATCTCTAATCATAAAAGCTTCTTTTTAAATTAATAAGCTTAAAATAGAGACCCACAGCAGCCCAAAGACAAAATAAATGACTATGGAGTAGTAGAGGCTAAGTGAAACATCTATTTCACATTCTCTTTATCCAGGAAGACAGGCCAGAAAATTTACAGGAGCCAAGGCATGGGGTGGACTGTTGTGAAAGTGTCTTTTTGACAAATCAGACTATTACGCTAATGAATTAAGAACAGATATGATTACCTGCACACGATCTACACAAGATCAAGACAGCCAACATTTCTGTGTGGATGTGGGAGATTTCATGATGTGTACTTCCAGCCCAGGTACTTTTGGAAGCTGATGATTGCTGGGGGAGTGAAAGTCAATTTTATTCAGGTGTGTGGCCTGTAGTTGGGTACTCATGCTGCAGTGGGTGGCCCTAGTGTCATACTCATGGAGAAAACACTAATTGGACACATTAGGCAATTTGAAAATTATAAGAAGGCATGAAGTTTTCAGGGGCATGTGTGATGGAAGGGTCCAGGTAAAGTGGGAAGCCAGAAATGAGTAAGGGTTAGTATTGTAATACATTGTATACATGTGGAAATTCTCAAAGAATAAATAAATAAATGAACCATTTAATAGCTTATTATCGGTAAATATTAATGGTGAGGTAGCATAAGTATTGAATACTAACAGATAGCTCTGACAATACAACTTCAATTAACACATGTTTTGAGCACAGGAAACCCATCTCTAATGATGGGAACCAGAGTAGGACCTCAGACAAATTGGTCAGGAAAGAAAAGATGCTTCATAATCTTGTGAATGTCCTGTTCTGAGAATTAATTCATTTTGATTCCTTATACCCATGTGAGGCACTTAGCTAGATGTGTAATCAAAGCCAGGTTTTTGCACTTTGGGAAGGGGCTGTAAATGACTTTGGCATTTAATGAGATATTATGAGTTGAAAGGACAATGGAACTGTCACTTTAAGATTTGAACCTCATAGTAAATAAATCAAGGAGTTCCCAAGCTCTATGCCAGACTCCATTTGCTCAAATGTTGGATTGAAGTTCCAGGTGAGATGAACAGCTGCCAAGCTCGCCTTTGGGAACATAGAACTTCATTATCTGTTTCACCATTCTGTGCTGTGGAGTGAATAAAACAATGAGAGATCTGACTAAGGCATCCATTTCAAGGTCTATTTTCTCCTTAGCCAGTGGAGGACCTTCCAACTGTCTCCTCCATCTGCTCTTCCTCAAGGGCATAAGAAGCAAGCCAGTTGGCTCAAACTAAAGTCTTCCACCTGTTTTTTTTTCTTTTTTCCCACAAAACTAAATTCAGTCTCTAGCATGTGCATCTAAAACCAAGCTGTTTCCTTTCCTTAAAACAGATCTCCTTTTGTTAGTTAGAGATCTTTTCTATTTGTTGATAATTCAAGAGAATTTACCAGTTCCTAGAGCCACCAGCCAGCCACTAATCAAGGATAGTTCCTTTCTCAAGACCTCCCTGTGAACTCCAGTCCCTCAGAGATGAAGGGTCAAACTTACATTCTTCAAGATCAAGTCCCTTTCCTCTGCGAAGCAGGCAGTTTCCTCTTAGGACCCTTTTTGCTCATAACAGTCTTCAGAATCTGGCTTTGATATCAAATAGCTTGTATTAAGAAACAGTTTGAGGTAAACACATTTCAAATAATAGGAGAAATCCCTTTGGGAAAAGTATATATTGATATTTTCAAAAGCAAAATTGAAAATATGCATTGAAATTATTGGGAATACGGAAGGTAAGTGTTTTCCTTTCTGGTTTCTTTGGGTAAGAAGTGTAAGGTATCTGAGCGTTTTTAGAATATATACAATTGTTTAATGTTGTGAATCAAGATAATCTGTTAATGTCTTTCTTATCTCAGGAACAACAACAGAAAAAAAAGCAAGTGCAGGAAGCCAAAGCACTACACATAGGATTGTTTTAATTAACTGCAGTACAATTGGCCTTTTGAAACAAGGTTTTGTAGGAATATGCAGGATTAAGAGAAGAGAATAATGAAATTCCAAACACTGTGTCAGGCATGGAAGAAGTTGGCCAGCCTGAGTCAAGGTCTTCATCCCATCCTCCTGAACATGTTTTACTGGCCTCTCATGTTCATATCCCATAGATTGGGAACAGGGCATTTTTGCATTTCTCTTCCTTGTTAGAGTATATGGTACTTAAAACAGAAGAGTCTTATATATTTTCTGTCAGGACTATTTGGTCTTAAGAGTAAAGGGTAGTTTCTCAGTAGAGTCATTTTTCTTATGCCTATCAACTATGGGTCTTGCTGTCTCTTAGTTTCTTTACAAATAAACTTTTCAATCTCCCTCACTAACTTTTTTTTAAAGAATTGATGGTTTTAACTTTATCTTGTCTAATTTTTTCTCTCCCATTAAAATGTTAGCTGTGGTGTCATTGTACACTACAAAGTCTATGTTCATTTCTGCTACTCACTGTAGGGAGTATCTTGCTTCATTTTTTTCTTGATGTCCTATATGGAACTCTTTGTAGGAACCAGCTATCAATTAAATGGTTTGCAATCATTTATAACTAAGAATACAGACATTCATGTTCCTGGGGACAATAACCCCACAATGCAGACTCAGAGCTTTGGGATAATTATTGCTGAAGTGGTGGGACTTGTCAACTAGAGTGCCCTGTCTACCATTGATTTTATAAAGTTATGTAATGTTGAAGGCAACCAATTTCACAGCAACCTACGCACTTGCATGTATGTTAGAAAAGCCTGGTACATACTACTGATAATACATACCTCTGAGTTGGTGAAAGTTAGCTTGTGGATAGCTTTTGGTCCTCAGATAAGGTGAAGAACAATTTGTTTTGCATCACACCTGTAGTTCATGCTCTCCTTGTCTTTCTGTAGGGGAAAGTTTCCATTAATAATGAAAAGATGGGACCTATAGATTTTCATGTTTTCCCTATCATACCTTAAATTTTTATTTTGAGGGATATAATATCTTCTTCCGGATGGAAACTTGGGCTTGTGGTGAGTTTGTTCATATATAAATTAAACAAATAAATGAATAAACAAACTAAAGATTGATTGCATTTTAGTCATAAAAATGTCATGTCATATACTAAAGAACTGTGTGTGAACCCTCAAAAGAACTACATTTTAAATGGCTTCATGTTAGGTGGCTTATCTGAACATACTTAAAGCCAATAAAGGTAGTAGTATGGGCCATTCCATGTCTTCACTGTCTTCATGTTTTCTATTTTCTGTTAGAACCCTGAGAGGAGAAGCCAGTCTTACTTGTCTGTGATATATAAGATGTGACCTTGGGTGGCCTAGTGGGTAGCTATGTCTTTCTTTTGTGGTCATTTGTGTTCATCATCCTGAAGTTATCATGAGAAGCCAGATGTATCTCTCTCCTGTTTTCTCTTGTAAATGCTCACCCAGTCCCTGGCATTAGGTATCACAAAAAGGTCTTGTTGTCATGGTCCCCATGTTTATTGCAGACGAAATATGCTGTATTTTCCCTCAACACAAGACCTAAATCTTGTTTCTGGACTTTGCTCAGGATAATTTACTCAGTATAGCATCAACCAGATTCCCTTACACTGCCAGAAATCTGCAGGAGGTTTGCCTTCTAGACTCCAGACTGGGGACCAAATCCAAGCCCCACTCTACTTGAACCTTGTCAAATAAACATCAGGCACTGAATGAAGTGCCAGGCCTGCAGTGACTACAGTGCTCACACCCTGAGCCATCATCTCATTGGAGCCAACATTTCCATCAGGGAGGAAGCCACTGTTTCACCATTTGCCCTTGAAAATTCATATCAGGGTACTAGATGACAAGTGTGCACAAAGATCATATGTCAATCCAGAAAAAAGTAGCATTTGTAATTTACTGTTTATTATCAGTTAAGGTTCAGATAGTGGATTGCAACATACTTTTCTTTCTGCACTTTGAAATCTTATTCTGGCATTTGCCATCCTACTGTGTGGTGTGTGTGTGTGTGTGTGTGTGTGTGTGTGTAAGAGAGAGAGAGACAGAGAGAGAGAGAGAAATATACAGAGAGAAACACAGAGAGAGAAACACAGAAAGAGAATATCCTGAACTAGTTAAGTAACTAGTTTGTTACTAGACTGCTGTACTCATTAATGTGTTTCATAGATCATTAACACACTCTTGTAATTACTTTGTAAGGTTTAGTATTGAGAGCATGTGAGCCCAATGACCTGACACTCCCTCATTAGGATTAAAATTAGAAGGTAGAGCCTTACTTCTTCATCCATTCCTCCCACTCTGTACCCTGATTGTGTTCAACTAGTTGGAGAAGGACCAGGATTTCTGGAGGAGATTTTGGGTCATTTCCTTAGATGCTCAGCAGATGCAAAGCTTGCCTTTCACTCAGGTTTGTCTTCCTGATAAACTATTGCATTGACACCTCAACCCAATCAGAGACAAAATAAGTTACCCTCTACTATCCTCTTTTACTGGTATGAAAATAAAAGAACAAATTGGCTGAGGGAACAAAGCAGACATGGCCACCTTTGATATTTGACTTTCTTGTAAGAAATCACATTTCCACATTTAAAGTGTTTTCCTATTATCGCTTGCTTTCTGCTCTTAGTGTGTATGAATCAGCAGCATTCTTTGAAGTTCATATTTCCTCAGTAGTTATACCCAGGAACTTCTGAAAGAGGTCAGTAGAGATTGGCCTGGATGCTATTACCTGTGAAGCTGGAAATGGTTTGATGCTAATGTAGAGCATGTGTAGACCTATCACAGGGTACCCAGTGGTAAAGCTTTTAAAGAGTGGCTTGTTTCCAAAGATTGTCTTCATACATATAATATAATGTTAGTTTTATAATAACTTCTAATAACATGGCAGTTTTGTTAAAGATGTATTTTTAGAAAACCAGACTCTCTACATAAAACCAATATTCAAAAATATTTTCTGAAATGTTTTATGAATAATCAAATAGGAAACCATTGCCTGACTGGGCCTGTGTGTATTTCAGTAAAATACTCTACTCAACCTTCGTTATCACTTATGCAGGTGGGTTTTTGACACAAAGAAAGTCCTGGGATCTCATCCACCTTGGGCATGTCTCTGCTGACTTTATCATTTCCAAAGATTAAACACCCAATGTTAAAATGCACTGAACAAGGAAAACCCACTCTAGAAGTTGTTAAGTTGGCTTAATCAGTGCTTATAAATCAGTGCAGAGGCTTTGCTAAACAAGAAACAAATGAAAAGGTGAGTGTAATTCATTTCCTTATCCATCTCTTAGAAGCATAAGGAATAGCCTTTTAGAAATAAAAAAAAAATGATTTCATTGCACACATTATAGTCCTGAGATGGTTATGACTACATTGTTGCATTGAGGAGAAAATATCAAACACAAAGTGATCCTGAACTACTCACTCACTATATGACCCTGCCTACTCATCTATGTAATGCTTAAAATGCAAATTGTATAGACACTTTAAAGGAGAATTCATTGTGCCAAAATTGACAGAGGGCAGAGGAAAACTTACAAGCTGTACTCTGGCCAATTCAAAAAGTAATTAATTGCAGCTACTATTTCGCAGAAAACTGGGGAAATGTCACCAAATACAGAAAACTCCAGAAGGAATGACAAGCATTTCCTATGATTCCCTCAGCCTAAACCAAAATGAGAGTGCTGCTTTGTGACGGCTGTAGGTAATGAGACTCAGTGTGATTATTATAAATAGGCTGTATAATTAATGCACTATAGTTCAATGAGCAATCTGTGTTGATTTTATGAATTTGGAGTGGGCTCCAGTGGCTTAACACAACAGTCATTCTTTTTGAAACAGGGGAATTTTTTTTTGGCTTCAGAAATTGCTTCCAAGCCGAACAGTGGTAGCACACACCTTTATTCACAGCACTCTCGAGGCAGAGGCAGGCAGATTTCTGTGAGTTCAAGACCAGCCTGATATACAACAGCTAGTTCCAAGACAGCCTCAAAAGCCACAGAGAGACCCTGTCTCAAGAAACAAAAACAAACAACAACAACAAAAAATAAATTGCTTCCAAATGTACTGGTTATTATTTACTTCTAAAGACAAATGTTAAAAGGAATTAATGTATTATTTACAAGGAAGGTTTTTCCCAAAATGGAGTGGCCACCAGGTGCTTGGTGGTACCACTCACTCTCAAAGTCCACATTAACTTTGTTATCACATTTAATTAGCATAAGGTAGCTACTAATACTCTTTATCATACAGGAGAAATTAAGGTGTGGAGAAAGACCTTGACTAATGGCTGTAGACAGTATGTTCTATTTGAAATAGGGTCTGTATCATTCAAAATCTTTGTTTTCTGAATTGCTTTGTCCTTTTCCCACTATTTTCCACATGTATAGAAGCATACATTGTGAATTATTTTCCTTTCAAGCTTTTTTTAAGGGGTGATGTTGGCTGTGACCTTTAATGAAAACACATGTATCCACTATGAAGGGACAGGCAAAGGCAAGCACTACCAAAGGAAGTACATGTTGATATTATATATTATTAATGGATGAGAGTCAGGCACCATCCATCACTCTGTATTTGTATTTTCAAAGGTGAACTCATAAATATCCAAAAGTTTTCAATTGCTTTTGGCAAAGATTAAAAACACAGGGACTAAAACGGAATATGAATAGCCCAGATTTTAAAATGATAGGAATGAAGGGGAATGGCCATCTGCTAGGAATAATTTCTGCAAAAGAAGGCACATAGACCTCTGCACCTGGAAGTGTAGGAGATTCCAGCCCTCACACTGAATCGGTGCCAAAGTTGTCTTCAAAACAAAGACAGCACTTTGTAGAGAGAAAAAGCAGAGCAAGTAGACCAGGAATCTAAAGCACCTCTTCTTGTGTCGGCCATAGTTCAAAAGGGTACAACAAGGAGCAGAAGGGGTAACCACTTCAGTTTAAGGCGTTTCCTTTTCATAGGCATAAAAGTTGAAGGCGTTTGCCCCTGCAACAGAAGCTTTGCCTCAGCAAGACATTTTCTCCTCTGATCCCAGGGTACCCAAGTAGCAGGCAACAGCAGCACAGTTCTTGGCCAGCAGGTGAAAAATAAATAGTGATCTGGACACAGCAGGATTGCTTCAGTAAAGAGCCAGCTCAGGATAGGCACACATAGCACCACTGCTCAGGACTTAGCCACTCTTCCACAAGGACGATGGAAAGCAGATTTCTAGTAGACTATCGTGTGCTCAGTGGGCTGGAGGGAGATGTGGTTCATAGACTGACTTAAGGATCTTAAACCTCAACTCCCTAATGGCTCTTCATACTGTCCTCTTTGTTTTATTTCTGCATGATCCCAAACAGAATAATGGAAACAATATTTACTCTGAATTAAAGAAGCAGCTGTCTTTGCAAAGTGTGTTGTTTATCAAGGTGCTTTGGGAGGAGGTTGTAAATTTCCCCAATTTAAACAGATAATTAAATTAGGAAGAAAATATTTGAAGCTCCATTTAAGTTTCTATATCTCTGTTGGAAGACCTTGCTGGTAAGAGGTTGCAGTCTATCATGTCCTGGCAAATTTTCCAAAGCTCTAAGACATGGGACAGCTCCCCACCACAAGTGTGACTTCTTACTCTCTACCTTCTCTTATCTGGAGAATGTCTCAGTACTCAGAGGACTGACCTTATTCGAAAGCTGTCTCTAAGCCTGGGTTGCCTGATTTATCTCTAGGACAACCCTTTGCACAGTTTCCTGCTAGAAGTCTTTCCCCTGCTGCATATATGTTAACTAAGTTTTGTAGTAGGAGCTCTGCTATAGCACCCTGCTGCCACAAATGAAGCCTTATGACAAGAGTGTGCCATTTAAAGCAAATTAGGGTTAGTCCCAAGGTTTCCCAATCCCATATATTTCCTATACTTGGGAATAAAGCTGAGCTGATTCCCAGAATCACAGAGAAATTTCTTCATTATATCCACAGCCTTTTGAATCCTGTATCTGCTTCTTCTTCCTCAACACTTGTGGACCAATGCAGCAATGATTCCAAGGAAGAAGCAGAACCACACATCTCCATTAATGGGATCTCACCTTCAATATCTTCCATTTCAGTAAACTGGACCATGTCCAAGCTTGTGAGTGGTGAGTTCTAATATCTCCTGATTCATATCTTTATGTTCCAAGTCTATCTCTATCCTCAATAGGCTTTTGAAATATAAATGACACCTCAGTGAAAACTATACATAAACACCTGGAAATAATACAGGTCAGTCCCCCTACCTGACATTCAATACACTTCTTGTTTTCACTGAATGTTAACTCATCAGCATCTCTGAATGACATACACACAAAATTTCTCTATCTGAAAACCCTTAGTTAGAAATGTCTATGCTTCAATGAAAATACTACATGCTCTCACGCATAGACAGGAACTATGGTAAAAAGAGGAAGGGCCAGGATAATTGTGGCCAGTAGAGGCTAGGATGGGGATGGGCAGAAGGAGGAGCTACTGTTCTAGGGCACAATATGGTGATTATAGCTAGAGACAATTCATCTTATATTTTTTAATGAACAGAGGGCAGAAGTGTAAGGTTTCTCAACATGAAGAATCATAAATCTTTAAAGAGATAGAAATGACAGTTGCTTTGATTTGATAATTACAAATTGTATATACATATTGAATTTTTACACTGTATACACAAAATACATAAAATTAAAAATACAATACTTCTTTAAGTAAAAATAAAAGCATGTCTACTGTCCAAGGGATAGGTGGAGGTATTTGGTTAGGGACCTTGCCAAGAGGGTGAGGGACGTTTGAGCTTTGTGTTCACCAGTCTGAAAGGGCACTCAGGGCTAGGTTTTACCCATGCTCTGTGTTCCATCCTAACCACCACAAAAATAAAAGAAAACCAAATGAAATTAGCATCATTTAGTATTATGAAGAATGCTGTTGATATGCTAAGGTGTCTTTCCTACACAAATATCTGATATCTCTTGAACAGGAGTTTCAATTTGCTGGTATGAATAATGATTGCATTGGCTGATTTTCAATGTCAGCTTTATTGCATTTAGGATCATCGTGTAAACATATCACTTGGTGTATTCACAAATGTTAACTGTAGATGTAAGGCCTACTTTTAACATGAGTGTCTCCATCACATGTGCTGAGGTACCAGCTGAGCACCAAGATCTCCTCTGCCCTGCTTCCTGTGTGTGGGTGCACATGACCATTGTTTCATACCTATGACACAATGTCTGTACTCAAGGATTGACTATACAATAAGTTAAACACTATAAGACAAAGCAAACCCTTCCTTTCTTGAGTTGCTTTTATCAGGTATTTGAACACAACAATAAGAAAAGTAGCTGAAACAAGAGATAATATTTATAAAGCTATGGCACAAAATAACATGATGAAAATACTGGCTTTATACCTGCATATGATGGATACTCTTTTGTATTTTTCTATAACATTGAGCCTAATTTTGACTCTTAGATATGAAGCCTATTTCAAAGAAACAACTCTGTTTTATTGATCATTTTTATTGTTTTTTTTTCACATTTTTATTTAATTAACTTCAGCCATGATATTATTTTTCTTGTATTCTTTTGGGATATTATTTGTCCTTGTTTTTGCCATGTTTTTAGGTGCATCATTGTTATTAATATGAAATATCTCAAGATTTTTCTTTAATGTAGGCACATAGTACTATAGTTTTTCTGAGGATTTCTTCCACTGTGTCCTATAGATTTTGCTATTTTTTTATTCAATTACAGGAATTTTTAAATTTTCTTCTTGATTTTTCCCATGACCCAATTTCTACAAAATCATGTACTGATTTAGTTTCCATTGCTGTTGATATCTAGCTTTATTCCTTTGTGATCAGATATAATTCATTATCTGACTTAAAATATTTCCATATTTATTGAGATTTATTGTGTGTCCTAATGTGTAGTCTATTTTCTAGAAGTTCATGAGCTGCTCAGAAGAGTATATATTCTTTAGTGTTAGAATCAAATGTTCTACTGCTCTACGTCAGGTTCATTTCATTTACGGTATCACTTAACTCCAGAATTTCTCTATTTCATTTTTCCCCGATAGTCTATTGGTGTAAGTTTAATATTGAAACCACCCATTATTGATGTAATGTTTAAGCTAATAATATTTATTTTATGAAATTGGATACTCTTGTTTGATGCATATATGTTTAGGATTATAATATACTTTAGCTGTTTTTTTTTTTTTTCCTTTGATGAGTATTAAGTGAATCTCATTACCTCCTCTAGTTAGTTTTGGTTTTAAGTATATTTTGTCAGATATTTGAATCTCTACAAAATATGTTCCTTAGTTTTATTTGCTTGATATACTCTTTCTTGCTCTATTACACTAAAGTGGTGTCTATTGTCAATTGTGAGGTATTTAGCAGAAAAAAATATAGATTCTGTTTTCTGATTCCATTTATTAGTCTGTGACTCTTTCTTAGACATCTGGATAATACTTAGTTGTCATTGAACAATGTATATTATTCCCTGTTATTTTGTTGATTTTGTAATGTATTATTAGACTTTTTTTTTAATTCAGTGTTTTGGAATTATCCATTACTTGGGTATGTATTCTTGGGTGTGTTTAATTTTCTCTTCATATCAAAAAAAGTCCTCATACACTCTGAAATTTTTATCTCACAGAAATCTTATTTCTTTTTATTACAACTGTTAGTTTTGCTGTGTATTGTAGTCAGGGTTGGCACATATGGTATTTAAGAAGTTGTATAGCATTATTATAGAACTTTGGGCTTTCAAAGTCTCCATTGAAAAGTCAAGTGTTATTCGGATGAGTTTGTATTTATATGTGACTTTGTCTATCTGTATTCTATATTTCAATACCCATTTGTATGTGTTTTTAATGTTTTGATAATTATATAATATGGTAAGTTTATTTCCTGGGATTATCTATTTGGTGTTTTATATGTCTTTTAACCTGAGAGGTAAATCACTTTACTGAGTGATTAGGAATATTTTACTTGATGGTTTTGTTGAAATATTTACAGTGCCTTTGACATGGATCTCTTATTGTCCTTCTGTACTTATTATTTATAGGTATGGCCTTTTATAGTGTTCTAGAGTTCCTACATGTTATGTTTTGAGAATGGTTTTTACATTTAATATTTTGTTTGGCTGAGTAATCTAAATCCTATACCCTGTCTCAGTTTACTTAATATAATCTATTAATGAGATTTTCCTCTGAGCTTTGTACTTGACTTGCTTAGTTTTACCTTTCGATTTTTTAAGTTTTCCAGTTGTTCAGAGAATCTATGTGTGAAACTGTATTTTCATATCTAAAATTGTTTCCATTATTTCATTCAAATGTTAGTATTTTTTGAGGTTTTCATCCTGGCATTTAGTCCTATCTTCTTTGAATTCCATGACTATATTTGTAAATTTTTTTGAACTCATTATCTTGTGCATCATCTAAGTTGCTTTTCTCAGGGAACATTATCATGGGAAGACTAACTGTTGTAGGAGACATATTGTCTTCTTTATTCACACTGTTTGTTCTTTTGTGATTGGACATAGACATTTGGAGTTAGGCTGCCAGTAGCATTTTTCATATGGATATAAGATCTCAGCTTTGTTGTGTTGGCATCTTTTCAAGTTATAAACTAAGTGAATAATGTTTAGAGTTTAGTTTGTGACTGTACAGATGAGATATCTGACGTGGTTACACCTCAGTCTGGGATAGGTTCTACTTTTAAACTCAGGCATAAACCTTCTGTACAGTTAAGAATCACACTGCAAACTTCATAACTCTGTGAAGAGCTCACTGTTTTCACAGTGGTGCTGGTGTGGCTGGGGCTGAGATCACTTGAGAAATAGATAATGTTCACTGGAGACAGGGCTTCAGAATATCCCCACCTTCCTCAGGAGAATGTCAGTGGAGTAATGGATTTCCAAACTGGGGTCTAGATTTCAGGATAAGAGACCATTTCAAGGCAGAAAAGTATGAAGAGGGGATGGCTGGTAAGTACTCTTGGAAGGATGCTTTTATGGCAAACTTAAGTCCAAGTTGATGCACAAATGTTTGCCAGTGTATAAAAGACTGAGAAATGGACAACTTTCCAGTGGTTGGCAGGAAACTCAGACCTTCAGAAAACTTGGCATTTTAGGCCATCATGCCCATACTTAGCACATGTTCAAATTCTTCTCCAGATATGGATGCTTTTCTAATTGTCTCTCATTCCTGTATGATTTTCAAAGCTATACCAGCTTTATTGCTGTAAGAAACGAATGCTTGCAAGCATTCTGATTTCCTCCAACTTTTATGTTTCCTCTGGTGTCCCTTTTCTGCATGCCTGAAATAGGACATGTTCAGTGATATGAAATATGCTGTCTGACAATGTGATCAATAGAGTGAAAACCTGCCTCACAATGCCCCAAGACCCACATCTCATATTCATAAAGGTAGTTATTACTTTGGGTGCTGCTCAGGTATTGAGCCTCTCCATTTTTATTAATTGCATCTCTCAGACACACTATGATGGAAAGGAGCTGCTTTATGAGATTTCTCATTTTGCCAGTGTTGTGATGTTTTGGTCTCTGAATGGGGCAAAAAAGGTATTTCACAAAAGTAACTGTTGCTGTTTGTCTCATACAATTAAATTCTTGGAATTGACTCCAGAGGTGATGTTTTGAGGGGAAATGGGATATATTGGTCATAAATGTCTTTGCCATTTGTTGAATTTGGAGTTTGATTTGGAGATAGAATCTGATAAAGTAAACAGTCTGCTGAACTGGAGTTACAAGACAAGTGTTATTGCCTGCATGCCCATACTGGTTCCTAGGAAGCTTTTTCGAGAAGCATCATCTTCTCTGTGGAGCAGCGTTTTCATGTGAAAAATGTTAGGAACTGTGCCTACTCTTTGTATGTGGCATATAACTCTGCACCAGTGTGGGCAGCCTAAGCCCTCCCTTGCTCAATGGCCTTGGCTCGATGGTCAGCTACTACTACCTTGGAACTTTGAAGGACTTTTAAATCAAGAGTCACATAATTTACTTAGAAAAAAAGCTAGTTCTGATTATTGAATATTGTTTATAATATTAAAAGTTATATACATGTATGTATCTGTGTGTGTACAAATAGATACTCATAGATCATCATATTGAACACAAATTTCATATTTTTGTAATGTTAATTTATAAGATATCCAATGTTTTCCAAGGGATTTTGCTTCAGTTTCTACCTAAAGAAATCTACTCAAATTGTATTAGAATCTTTGTTGTTGAAAAGCTTTTCTGATTTTATAGGACACTGCCATCATATTTTATGAAAAATAGAGAAATTAACTCATAAACTTCAACCAAACACTGCTTTTGTCATGGTCAAATCATTTTTGTTTTAGTTTTTCAGCAGTTTAAAAAGACTGTGCATTTAATGTAGAAATTATCTTCTATCACTTAAAGTTTCTGAATGGCTGACAGCTGTCAAAAAGAATGCTAGACATAAGCCAATTTAGAAATGCTTAGCAGAAAGATGGCCACCATGGAGTCTGTCATCATGAGGAGAGATTAATCAACTTTCTTCTAGAAATACTTTACTGGGAATGATTAATCAGTGTCAATCACAGCATGTATGGAGGAGGGGCATGAACTATAATTGTCCAGGTGAATTGTTGAAACACATTTCCACTTTACATTTCTGTTTCTTTTGGTCTACCATTTTGAACCAAAGAGTTATAAATTATTTTTTCTCAGTAGAGAGAAGTGATTTTTACTGGCATCTTAGTGATGATGAAAAGGAAGTGTATGAGGATGGTTTTCACTAAGTTTTTGCTTTGTACAGTGGGAGCACCTCACCTGTGTTACCTTGCTACATTGTTGCCACTTATTTAACTGGCCAGTCACAAGATTCACTAATTTAAGATGGCACTAAAAGACAATTCTCTCCTATTTATGTTTACCCCATCATCATATTTATTTTTCAGACATGAAAATGGTATCTTTCTACTTGTATAGTAGTTGCTGGGACTAAAAATTTTATAAAAGCACATTTACATAGATAGGGTCTATTTTCACACATGATTTCAGAGGGTTCTGTCCATCGTAGAGAACAGATACACATATTATGGACAAGGAGAGGGAAAACTGGTACTGTACTGGTATTTTTGTTTGTTGGTTTCTTTGTTTTCCTTTTTTTCTAGCTGGGCTCTTGGGAATGGATGATACTACTCACATTCAGGTGAGATCTTTCTTGGTGAATCATCTCTGGAAGTGCCTTCAAAGTCAAAGCAAATGGTATTCTTTGTAGAGCTTACTATGCAAATTGATTAAAAATATTTAGAAATGGTGAAATGTTTGTGTGATTTGCAGGAGAACTTGACTTCAATCTCTAGGATTTTAAAAGTAACTATGTTCTGTATGGAGATGAAGTCTGGTGATATATGCAAGGTAGGAGTAGAGGTGGAGACTTAAGATGTCCCCTGAGCATCCACAGAAACTTCCAGAAGAGCTATGTGTGATCACACTATGATGTCCTTGACTATGACAGTACAGTAGAGAAGCATCCTTACACTGTGTCGGACTGTGAGAAGAGACACCACATTTAAGCTTATACTTGAGTGGTATATGTACCTAACTTAAAATATTGTTTGACTTTAATCAATCCCTTGGCATCAAAAGCTGTTTACCACAGAGAATGTGTATGAGAAGGTTCTATGGTGAAAACTGTAGGTATGTCTAGTCATATATAAGGGGAATTAAATATTAAATTTAAATTAAACAATTAGAAATGGAGTTTAGAAGAGTAAACTCTTGAGCTCAGTGGATTTGGGAGTTGAAGTCTAAAGATAAGCAGAAAGGTGCAACAACAAGTGCTCTTAGGGAAAGTTTTCTTCCTTTCAGGTCATGTTTTGTGCATATTTCATCCAGGATTTAGGATCTGACTAGTTCATTTTCAAGACATACATCATATAGGAAATGTTTTCAAAATAACACCCTGGTTTCATGTATTATAAAATTAATTACTCTATCCAGCGTACAAGTGATAGAGTTGAAACTAAAAAGCACTCTTCCTTCAATTCATAAAGACACAACTTTAGCAATAGGGAACTACAATAAAAAGAGGCTATTTATCTGGCTGATGACAGAATGTTGTTATAAGCAAGTGGCATGCATCATATGAGAAACCTTTAAAGAAAGGTCTATTAAAGACACCAGCTTGAAGAAATAATGAAAACTGAAAGTAACATTTGTAGTGAAAACATTAGAAAAGATCAATATAATTACTTTTAAAATATTTTGAGCATTGATTTAAAAATTTATTTATTTACTATTGGGAAAGGGGTAATTAGTGTTTGATTCCTCAGGCAGAGTAAATTCTATTATTACAGAGAATATATTAAAATCAAATGAAGGAATGGGGCTGGATTCCTTCCATCAAAGAGATTAAATTAGTTTTGTTTTACATATTAGATCAGACAGTAAAATCAGTGAAGTTTAGGGCATTGCTTTCATTCTGTGAAGACTTTTATGCTGGTTGTTAAGGGATTGTCTGATGGCCTCATATGTATTTGTCATCCTCATAAACAGGCTTAAGGAAAGGCATGGGAATCACCATCACTACTCTGGAAACATTTTATCAGATAGAGGTCAGGTATTTTATGTAAACAACATATTTAGCAGCAATGAGAAAAGACAATGCAAACCTAACAAGTAAAATCTGTTTTATATGCTTTTTCTATTAAATTTATTAAGGCTCTCTATAAGAAGAAAATAAACCACATGAGATAGGTCAAAGGGAGGGCGAGAGAGTTGACAATCCATCAGGCAGAGTTCCTGAGTAGGAAAAATTAAAGTTTGGGAAATAAGTTCCAAGTTGGGATACCTTTGTGCACTTCAGAATCAGAGTTGGGATTCCTAGAACCAGTGAAGTTTGTGGGATATGGACAGAGGCCCCATGATTCCTGTTGGCCATAATCTGACAGATTAAAGAGCTCTTGTTCAGAGATGGTGTAATCTTTGGCTGATTCATTAGTGTTAGTTAAAAGAGTCACCTTTAAATTTCTTAAAGGATAAGAGAAGCTGATGGGATGTTTCAGAGGGCAAAGTGCTTTGTGTAGGAGCCTGAAAATATTACTTCAGAAGCCCAATATTCATATAAAAGCCAGGCAAAATATACCTAACCACAATTAGGTAATAGTAATTAGCCACAGGCAGATATCAGGGAACTACAAACAGCAAAAACAGCTGAAAAAGCAGACTCCACGGTTGTTGAGAAATCCTGTCCTAAAAAGTAAAGTGGAGAGTGATAGAGAAAGATGATGAAAGTGGATCTCTGGCCTCCACATGCACAGATGAGGGCAAAATGTATACACATATGTGTACAACACACACACACACACACACACACACACACACACACACCACATACAAATAAATCCTAAGGACCATAACTCATCGAGTTTAAAACCCTGGCTTGTCACTTGTAAGTCTAGAACTCATCGACAATAATGAATGATACCTGCGGCTTTGCTGCTTTTCTTCCTTTGTGCACAACTCAGCCCTTTTAGCTTTATCTGGAAGCCTTTAGTGGTTAGTTTTTCTACCTGTCTTCCATGTGTATATCATTTTCATCTTTTAAAGATTTTCTTACAATGAAGTAACTAACTGATTTATTAACAATTACTGATAATTCTTTGCCATTATTCTGACCAAGAAACAGAGTCTAACCATCTTTGACTGGACTGGCTTTATGGATATAATAACCAGTAGGATCAAAGCAGAGCCTTCCTGTCTGGAATTCAGAGCATGCCATAATAAGCTTTGAAACTTCTTCCTGAACCTCTTGACATGTTTCCTTTCATACCTTTAGCATTCCTGTAAGGCATATGACAACCTAGCTGAAAGAAGAGAAGAGAGACTCTCAAACCAAAGGGAGAGGGTAGGTTCAAAATGAGTCCATTATTTTTAGTCTTCATTCTAAAAATGCCAATTCTGTGAGTTATCATTTTTGGCACTCAGGTCTGTGGTCTAAGAATATATGGTGATCTCTACAACCTGCAAGACTAGATTCAGTTTGGAATTGAAGGAAAGGCCAGAGAATAGGCAAGCAAACAGGAAACTGCACTTGGAAGAGTAGACATGAAACCTATTGTGCAACAGGTACTTAAGAATCAAATGGAGAGTTCAAGAGAGCTAAAAAGAGGAAGGAAGCTCAAAATCAGCTTCTAATTTCTCCACATTTCCTTTACTTGCACCTCTGCTCTCCATTCAATAGCCTCTTGATAAGCAAGGGCTAAAAGAACAAGAAAACAAACTGTCTTAATAGCAAATGCCACCTTGATTGGACCAACTTGAGCAGTAATAAGTTGTTGATATGTAGTATTTATCCATTCCTTTGTCATCTATTATTGGCTACAACAAAATGGGGTTTATGCCTGTGAGAAGGATGGAACACTTGAATCAGGTAAGTACCTAAAGTTATTTGGGTAGAAAGATTCTCTTTTTTAACTACATCAGTATGAGCATTCAGTAATGATATGTGGCTGGGAACTAACACTTATACACTAATGTTATCTAGAAGAAGAGTCACATGTTCTTTTCTGTACCAAGGGATTGAGAGACACTTGAGGAAAAAGACAATTACCTTGTGGAGAACAGATATACTGGCTACTTTTTGTGAAACACTGCTAAAACTTGGAACTGGAATAGGCACTGGGCACAGAGGGTTCAACTCACACAGGGGAATCTGTGTAGTGTGAATGACTGAAGTAACAGAATGAATAGTTAGTTAATGACTTGGTGTATAGTTTTGTAACTCTAAGAAATGACAGAGACCCAACTACAGCCATGCTTATAAACAAACATAAAAACCACCCCACTTCTCATCCTATTCCTCATTTGAGTCTGTTCAAGGGTTCTTTTTTAAAGTTTATGTTTCCTATTTGACTAACGGTTATGCTGCCTCTTAATTTTTTTTGTAATTAACTCACATTAGTGCTTAATTTGTATGAACATCTTACTTCAATTTTATCTCTAATTTTCTTCAAGCAAGATTCATGTTTTATGCTGCTCATTTCCAACAGTTTCTTGCTCAACAATGAAAACACACCATGCATCTGTAAGTACTTTATTACATTTATTGAATACAAAGACTAAACAGGATGTGGATATTCTTGCCAACACTGCCATCAGTCAGAAATCCTTTTCTTATCCCCAGGATAATAACACTAGAAGATAATGGTTCCTGTTTTCCATTCAGTTTTGGATATTCTAGTATTCCCTATTTGTAAATCTATGTTTAAGTAGTATAAAATAACTATGCAAATAAACAGGCATAAATGTTTTAATCACTCCACACATCCTCTAATAACACAAAGAAATCAATAAGCAGAGAAAATAAAATCTATTACTCATGCCTATAGCACGCTAAGAAAAGGTCAAATACTATAAACTTTAATTTACATGAAAATGTGGTAGTAAATTTTTGAAACCAGCATAAACACACTTAAGCCCAACCCTCCCCACAAATGAAGATTCAATTGGATACAAAAAGCTAGAAGTTTAGGACTCAATGAGGAGATATGCAAGAATTCATGAGTGGAAATTAACGGAATGAAGGAACAGAGAAAAAAAAACCTGTTATTAATGAATAGTTCTGTTTATTAACCATTGTAAAAGAGAAAAGCAAAAGTAGCCACTGGCACAGAATAATAGCACATAGGTTAGCCCCTAATTCTGAGATGACTCCTGAACCACCTCCTACTTATTATTCCAAGATAAATAAATGTGGAAGTAAAAATTGCCTCATCTTTTGTCAGCTTCCAAATGAAGGAGGAGTGTGACTTAAATTTTTGCCAAGTTATCTTAAGGTAAACACTTTTGCATATATCTAAAGATATTTTTTATTTAACTACATCTAAGTCTTAACATATTTGAACTTTTGTTGAGAACTTCTTTTTCTTTCCCTTTTTTTTAAATTTAAATTTGAAACAGGGTTGTTTTCCATGTCAATCCCAGTTCTCTCATCCTCCCATCTTCCCCTATGACTCCTGCCAACTCCCAGCCCATCCCCTTTCTGCTCCCCAGGGGCAGTTGGGTCTTCCATTGGGAGTCTTCAAAGTCTGTCATATCATTTGGGGCAGGGCCTAGGCCTTCCCCATGTGTCTAGGCTGGGAAAATTTCCCTCTATGTGAGATGGGCTTCCAAAGTCCATTTGTATACTGGGTACAAATACTGATCCATTACTAGCAGCCCCATAGACTGCCCTGTTCTCTTAACTAACACCCACATTCAAGGGGTCCAGGTCATATATGTATACAAACTATTTTTATATTTAGACCTACTCCTCTCTTCAACCTGCTCATCCCCTTCTCAACTCCATGTCTTCTTTCTTTTATTTTCAAATACTCAATGAGTCTAATAAGCACTGAACTTGTACACATGGGTGTAGATTCATCCCCTAGAGCAATGGTTCTTAACCTTCTTAATGTATTTTCTTATGTTGTGGTGATCCTAAATTTTAAAATTATTTTCATTGTGATTTCCTAACTGTAATTTTATTACTATTATAAATCAGAATGTAAATGTCTGATATATAGATGGTCTTGGGTGAGCCCTTTGAAAGAATACTTTTACCTCCAGTGGGGTCATAACTCACAGCTTGAGAACAGCTGTCGTAGACCATGGATAATCTATAAGATGACATAGTCCTGTAGAAAATTTAAAGTCCCTCCTCTAACAGCCATCAGATGCCAAGAATGGCTTGGATAAAGCTAGATACTGTGTAGTATCCCCTCACTCATATTGGAATATTGATTGATTTTATTTGTGTAGGTCTTGTAGAGGCATCTATATTTGTGGGGTAATCATGGCTGCTATAGTTCTGCCATGCCTAGAAGATACAGGCAAGGAATTCACAGAGCTGAATAGATAAGTGAAACTATGAAATTTGCAGGAGAATTCTCAGATATAGATCCTAGCCACTAAATGTAACATGAGAAACAAAAGACCCAGAGACTGATATTGTGATTCAAGCTTCAAGCTGAAGATCAGAAAAGCAAAGCAGCTGGTCATTAGCTCTTACTCTACCTCAGAAAGAAGGGTGATCCTGACTCCACCAAACCTCACACTGTAACCTTTCCTCAGCATGGCTAGAGAATCCTGAGACCTCATTGTCTTCCTATCCCCAATGTGTCTGGAGAATGAATCTCTGATACTGACTACTGAAGACCCTGCTCCTATCTTTTATACCCCTCTAGTGCTGGAATTAAAAACATGTGATCCCAGGTGTAAGATCATCTTTGTGTGAGCTGATTCTATTTAAGACTGGATCAATCTTGTGTAGATCTGTGTGGCCTTAGAGTCACAGAGCTCTGTCTACCTCTTAATCCTGAGTCCTAGGGTTAAAGATGTATACCATCACCTCCTAGCTTCTGGCTGCTGGGTTGGGATTAAATGTATGTATCCTACTACCTAATCTCTATAACTTGAGGCTGTCTTTGCTTTTCTGAATCCTTAGTCAAGCTTTAATAAATCATAAATAATGTATCACCATAACTAAATCTTACATGTGTGCATTTAAGTCAATGTCAGGATAAAATGGAGAACTCAGAAGGGGGTTCATGTTAAGGTGAAAAATTAGGCCTTAGGGGAACAGTAATTAAACTTGTGCTACAAAATTGTAAGGGGAAATTCTTGTGTGGTAACATCCAAGTAGGGATAGGTTAGGGAGAGTAGGAAAGGAGGTGAGGATAACACTAACTAAAATCACAGCTGTATGAAAAGCCAGAACATCCCAATAATGGGTATGCTAATTGAACTAAGATATATTATAAAATAACTTAAACAAAAGTGCTTTACAAGTACAGATAAAGCTGTTCCCAGAAATCATAAGTTGTAAAATGAAACTCTCAGTACATTGGGTGGGCTACTTGTTTATAAAGTTATGAGTCAAGGAAGCCTCTGAGGCTCCTAAAAGAGTAAAGGCATTTACCTTGAATACTGGTTGTCCAGATGGTCCCTCTTCATTGCTGAAGACACCACATTCTTATGTTTTAGATTCAGAGAAAATGAGCTGCAACTGGAATGGAAACCTCTTCCTTATTGGCTAGTTCTCATAGTGACAGAGTTGCTATGCATATTTCTATGGGATAATGATCATCAAAAGTCTTACTCAGCTGTGGATGCTGAAGGACACACTAAGGATTGGCAAGGCAAGATGTTCCCATCAGTTTAAGAGTGGCATATCAGTAATGGGAACAACCAATTGGTCTTGGATTAGATTTGAAATGTACTCCACAGGAAGGAATCCCCATCTGATACTGTAAACCCAGTCAAAATCTCATGACTGGGGAGGTCAGAGTACCTCATAAAGAAACAATTCTGGTTTTTGCCCAATTAGTTTGTTTTGCTGAATGAACATGGTGGTTCTATTATGGTACCCTTTAATTGTGCCTATACTGATAGTTTAATGTTACCATCAGCTTTGATTAGAGAAGTTCTTTTTTGTAGTTGTCAGGGGTAACTACAAAGATTCATATCTGGCCAATTGTTGAGTACTGTGACCAGTTTTGGGTCTTTGTACATACCTCCAGATCTGTGATCACCTTCTTCCTAGGCTCAGGAAACATCACAGAAGTATGGCTAGAAAGATTGCAAGACCTGTAGGAGGGAGTAAAGAAATGTAGAACACTGTCTGTGGAACAAAACATTACTGATGCATTCTTGATTTCATAGAACCTTAAGATTACAGGTACAAGACATGTAAAATATTTGGTTTATAAATATACTATGGGAGGGAGAGATGAGTCTCCCAGAAGATCTATAGATAGATAATGATGGACACTAGGGAAGGGATCAAGAAGTTCCATCCCTCTCTGAAGATTTGCAGTCAGTTAATAGTTACAGGGGGAAAGAGAGACATTTGTATCAGTGTTGAAGCTACTGGTGTGGTGCCTACAATGTTGTAAATAATTTTTATCAAGAATCCTCTAAGTAATCATAATGAAACTATTAGATCATCAAAATAATTGAATATGGAGTAAGAACACGAGGTAGGTGGGAAAAAGAAAGGATTAAGCAGGAGAAAGAGAACAAGAGATAGCATAGAGAAAGACTAGGATGATAATACATTATATATGTGTTGTATATTGTATAATATATGGTATTGATTTGTATGTATGTTTGTATGTTTATATATATATATATGTGTGTGTGTAATGCATGCATAGATACACACATATATATGAAAATGTTATATTGAAACCAATTTTATGTATGACTGACATAAAAAATAAATGAAAATATTCTATCTTGTCACTTTCTCACATTGGGGTTAAATTTCAGCACATATTTTAACCACATCCAAGCCATGCATAGCATACATTGAAAAGTATAAAAATATTACTTGGCAAAATTAAAGATGACCCAAATAAATGAAAACTTTTATCATGTTTATGAATCAAAACATAGATGGACATTAAAGATTTCAACTCCCCCATGAAGAGATCTCTGCATTCAAAGCAATATCAATGGGAAACACAGCTAAACACTGATAGGAAGGTTCTTAAATAAAAGAAAAAGTAAAAACTTGTAGTAAAAGAGAAAATTTGGAAAATAGAAAATTCAACAAATTTTAAAGGTTGTTTGACCAAAATAGACCATGAATTCAGCCAAAGATTTGTAAAATAACAAACATTTTAACTTAATTTTTAATGTTTTAAGTTGGCTGGAAGTATGTACGGATACTGAAAAATTTCAAAACCAAGAATATTCAGGAATATCAGTATAAGGCTAAGATTTTTCAGAAGAAACCAAAAAACTTACAACCACAAATTTCCACAAATTAGATTTCATCAATGTTTTAAAATTGTGATTTTCATAAAAGATAAACTATAAGATTAATAGGGAATGCACAAAAACATTCCATAGTAATAAAGATGTTTATATAACTAAATAAACTACTGTCTTCCTACAAAAATGGAGAAACTTTCTGATGGAAAAGTGACAATGCTACAGGATTAGCTTGTAAGTACTTCAATTGCTTACCTGCACTAGCTATTAGAGACTGTGTATGGTCCATTTATTTTAGAATATCTACATCTGTAAAGATTGAACATGTCTACACTACAGAGTATGGGGAACAGCACAAGTTCTTGCTTGCTATTATTGTCAAACTAGTATTGTTAACAATAGAGGGAGCAGGAAGATTGAGTAGGGGGAATAACAGAAGAGAGCAAGAAAAGAGATACCATAATAGAGAGAGCCATTATAGGTTTAAAGAGAAATCTGGCACTAGGTAAATGTTCAGAGATCTACAAGGATCACCCCAACGAACAATCTAAGCAATAGTGGAAAGGCTACCTAAAATACCCTTC
The DNA here is from genome assembly GCF_943737965.1 of Phodopus roborovskii. Lineage (NCBI taxonomy): Eukaryota > Metazoa > Chordata > Mammalia > Rodentia > Cricetidae > Phodopus > Phodopus roborovskii. The sequence continues at coordinate 29,931,807 of NW_026126416.1, read as the reverse complement.
CCCTATAATGAGATTGATGACTACCTCATATGCCATTCTAGAGCCTCTGTCTAGTAGCTGATGGAAACAGAAGCTGACACTTACAGCTAAACACTGAGCTGAACTCCTGGAATCCAGCTACAGAGAGGGAGTAGTGATGAGCATATGGGTCAGCATCAGGCTGGAGAAACCCATAGAAACTTCTGACCTGAATGAGGGGGAGCTCACTGACTCCAGACTGATAGTGGGGAACCAGCATAGAAATGACCCAGACACCTTGAACGTGGGTGTCAGTTCGAAGACCTGGGTAATCCATGGGACCTCTGGTAGTGGATCATTATTTATCTCTAGTACAAAAATGGACTTTGGGAGCCCATTCCACATAGAGGGATACTCTTGCAGCCTAGTCTCTACTCCAAATGATATGATACACTTTGATGATACACCATGGAACGCCTCACCCTCCTTGAGGAGCAGAAAGGGGATGGCATAGGGGGTTTTGGGGGTAGGGAAAGAGTGTAGGGAAAGGAAACTGTGATTGACATGTAAAACAAGCTTGTTTCTAATTTAAGGAAAAAAGTAAAAATATAATAAAATAGAAGAGAAACTATTTTGATATTATTATAGTCATATATGAACAATATATTATCTATCCATGTAATCACATGTAATCACAACAATAAATACAAAAGCAAAATATACAAAGTGATATACCCTTATGATGTAAGGAAGGAAAAGATAAATGTTTGATGATAATGAAAAGGGTTGCAACACATTAAAATAAATTAAAAGCAGTTAAAATCACTTTTCTTTTTCAAAAGGCACAATTAGAAGAGGGATAATATAAAGTAAATATAAGAAAGTGTACTATAACCAGTGAGGAATTCTTGTGCACAACACACCAAAATATCTTACAAGACAATAAAAAATAGACAGCTATTACAAAGTAGCTAAAGGGGCTGAAAGATAGCTCAGTGCTTAAGAGCATGTACTGATTTCTCAGAGGACTTGACTTCAGCTCCCAATACTCATATTTGGAAGTTTAAAATTGCTTATACTTCCATCTCTAAAACTATCTCACAAGTTCAATCTGCATAGGTATCCATACATATGCAGATACAACCTCATAAACAAACACAAAACCCCATAATTTACAAAACACATATCTTTGGGGCTAGAGAGATGTTATATTTGGATGTGAGTTAAGGAGTTATGGGTAATTTTTGTTGGGACTATATTTGGGAGATTCCCGGGATGTGTGAATAGTCCTATCTGGGTGTGTTCAGTTGAGAAACTAATCTGTACAGTTATGACTCATACACATCCCTGTGAATATTATGCACTCTGATTACATGTCCACAGAAATAAAAATTAGAAGGAAGCTAGAGTCCTAACAAAATCAAAGTCCATTGTTCTGAGCAATGGCAGCTCAGCTTAAATCCTGAAACAGGTTCCTACTCCATGTTCTACAGATACCCGTAGAGTCCTTAATCCTGCATCCTGCTCTTCTATGCAGGAAATCAGCAAACTAGCAAATAAGTTTCTTAAAGTTAGAACAACTCATTACAATATTTTTCATAAAATTGCTTTCAATGTACTGGCACAGAGACTAACTGGAAGAGAATGTTATTTACCATATCATATGAAAGATGAGGAACATAAGTAAGATTAGCTGTTCTTCATTGAGTATTTTGGCCATATTTAGATTATATGGGGTCATGGCAAGCAAAGGAACTGTGGACTTTTAAGTGGGCACCAAATCTATCATGTAGTAAGATAGTCCTTCTGTGGCACTGACCACACCCATTGGGGGGTGGAGCAATGGGCGGAAGTGACCTGTGAAAGGAAGTAGGAGGAAGATCCAGGAAAAGCTCTCTTGCTGGCATGACTCAGACAGGAGAGGATCGGGTTGAATTTCCTGGTGTTCATCTGTCTAGGTTGTAAGTTATTTCTCCCTGAATAAACATCTGTTTGGCCTATTTGTTTATCCTGATCCTTATTTAACTACGATACTATCAGATTGTAAGAATTGTCATATGCAAGTAACAGAGGAATAACACACACCATGGAGATTCCTAAGAGTAGTGGAGGCTAGCCATCCATGGTCAAAGTGGGAATAGATGGTTTATTTGGAGAAATCAGGTTTCATCTTGGTTTGATGATTTCTATCCTCACCTCCATATCTCCACATCCATGCAGTCATCTCTTTGTGTACATCTCCATTTTCAGCCTAACTTCTAGTCATATTGAAGAGGTGACTTCATGTGATTGATCTTAATGATCTCCCCTTCAAAATACTATTGCATTTTCATTTTCTTGAAAATAGATGTTTTTCATACAATATGTTCTGATCACTGTTTCCCTTCCACAGCTCCTCTGAGGTCCTCCATTCCTTCCCTCTAATCCAAATCTATACCTTTTCTCAGCATCTAGAGAATAATAATAAAACAAAATAAAGAAAAAGTAGCCATAGGAACCCCAAACGGGATGCCGTGGTATATAGGTAAAGGACATTTAATGTGAAAAAAGATGCCCTAACAAAATTACAAGACACAAACTTTACAAAGATGCCACTGAGTTAATTTTGTGTTGTTATCTACTGCTGAGCATAAGATATTTGTATGCTCAGTGAGACTCTGTTGAGAAAATTAATTTTTGTTTTGTGGACTATTATTAGTTGGAGATAGTTTCTGGGTTGTAGTTGAGGACATGTATCTACTTCTCATTTTGGCTATAGGTTATCATTTGATGCAGACACATGTAGGCCCTGTACATGCTGTCACAGTCTAAGTTGATATGTACTTGAGTCATGCTGTGTTTCTCTTACAACCTTTCCTCTTCCTCTTCTGTAGGGTGTTCTAATCCCCAAGGAAAGGGATTTTGATAGAGACATCTGTTGTGGGTTACCCTACTTGGATACCCCTTGGGGGAGGGGATGAGAATACACAGCACCAAGGACTCAGGCAACAGAAGTCAATGAGTAGCAGAGTAGGCTGTAGACTCATTTATTAAGTAAATTAGGCCTGCCTTTATACCCCCTCTCAAGGTCCTGTTGGTTCAGGTAGCTGATTCTCCTGCATGTCCTTTTTTCATTGGTCTCTCTGGGTCAGGTGTCTCACTGGAAGCAGTCTTTGGGCCTTGAGGTAGGCTTGGTGGCTTTGCTCAGGGGGGAGGTGCTGCTGTGCATGTGCTTGGGGACTGGCCTGGGCACCAGAGCAGGAGGATTGCTGCTTAAGTAGGTTAGCTGCAGTTTCTCCTACAAATATCAATTTAAATCAGAGTATTCCAAGGTCTCTCACTCTCTGCACATTGTCTTGTTGTGGGTCTCTGCATTAACATTTTCAAATACAGCTATAAATCTATTTGAAGACTGGCAGTCTTTTATTTCCTAATTTAATAATTATTTAACAATATGCTCTAATTCATTATTAACAGCATCTGGTTTTATGCTTTCCCAGTTGATTTTAGAGTGCCATTTCTCCTTCTAATATCCAGGGTTTGAATAATCATTGTTTCACTTACCTTTCCAGTTTTGCTTCTAGGCATGTTAAAGCAATATAATCCTGTCCAATGAGACACAAAGAAAATTGTAAACCCAAGATAACATGTATTGTGAGAAATGTAGAGAAAAATGGTGGAAATCCACGGAAATTGCAATAAAGAAGCTTAAAACAGCTATAAATAGTTCTGACAACAGCCGATTGTCAGCAATTGGAATTGCTTTCTTCAAGTCATCATTACCTTATCTTTCTACCCTTCCCTACAAATACCAGTCAGTTTAATGTAGATGGAAATAAAGCATGGCTCCCACATTGGTTTCCAACAATAAACATTACACATAAAGATGTTCATGCTAAAATCTGCCCGTGACCTGCTTATAGGCATTACACTGCATTCTTATCTTTGTTTCAGTCTTGCTCTCTAAGTGTCATTTTCAATCCTGTGGGCACTGGCAAGCTGATTTAGGGAATTTGCTGATCCATATTCTTGTCCAGTGTCATAAAAGTAACAAAGCAGTCCTGAACTTTAGCTTTGTGTACTGGATCAAACAAGCCTCACACCTATAGACATCATGATTGAGAAGCCTACCTCCAGGTACCATCTCCTGTGAACTTTAAATAAATCTGTGTCCCTTTCCATTTTAAATGTTGAGAGAGTCTTAAAACTCCTATCTTCCATGAACCCCAAAAAGTTCTATAAGAACCCTTATGGAATATTATTGTATTTATTATGTCCTTTGACAAGACAACACCAAGTGGCCTTTAATTTTCCTGTCAGGTTTTTCTTATATTAAACTTATGAAAAATCACCTCCTACATCAGGTGCTAAATAAAACCCACAGTGCACTTTAAGAAATATCCCTAAGACTTTCTTTTAAGATCACAGATCTGTAACAAATGCCATAGAATATGGACTTCTTTTTTGAGGCATAGCTCTACTTCATTGTGTTTCTAACTTCTTTCCACAGCTTTGTCCATACTCAGTTTCATACTGAAGGTCAGAACTGAGGTAATTGTTTCAAACATTTTATTTCATTTCAAGTGTATCCCATCTGATACAGATCGGCTTAATGGTACCTTATGTTTTTTGAGGACTATTGATGATCTTCCACTCATTCACTATAGCAATTACTAGCTCTGATTCTGGAATGCAGGCAGACAGATTTTGACGTTAAATTTTAAAAATAAAGCATCTCCCACTATGTTCTTTATTTTTATTTTCAAGATCATGTCTAGAAATATAAAGAAAATTGACACATAAATAAACCCATGGTGAAGTTTGTCAGGGTGTTTATTCTGATGGATTGGTTACCAACATATTTCAAATTATTGGAGCCAGGTGGGATCATTTGATAAGAGAAGAGTTGCCAATGCCTGTTTGTGACAGTCACTCAGATATCTTTCACACCTTTATAGTTCTCTATGAACTTCATCCCTGACACATCAAAACCAAGTTTTTACTGAGATTAAAGATTAATCATATCTAAGAGTGGAATTACTACATCTTGAGGTAGACTGATTCCCATTTTCCTGAGGAACTGACATACTCATTTCCGAAGTAGCTGTACCAATTTGCACTCCCATCAGCAGTGGAGGAGTGCACCCCTTTCTCTACATCCTCTCCAGCATAAACTGTCTTTTGTGCTTTTTATTTTAGCCATTGTAACAGGAGTAAGATGGTATGTCAGAGTTGTTTTGATTTGCATTTCCCTGATGGCCAAGGATGCTGAGCACTTTTTAAAGTGTCTTTCAGCCATTTTAGATTCTAGTGATTCCACTCTTAGGCATATACACAAAAGATGCCCATTTATACAAGGACATCTGTTCGACTATATTCATAGACACATTATTTGTAATAGCCAGAACCTGGAAGCAACCTAAATGTCCTTCAACTGAAGAATAGATGGAGAAAATGTGTTATATTTATATACTACTCGGCAGAAAACAACAATGGGATCTTGAAATTCACAGACAATGGATGGAACTAGAAAAAAAAATCCTGAGTGAAGTATTCCAGTCACAAAAAGACAAACATGGCATGTACTCACTCATATTTGGTTTTTAGACATAGAGAAAAAGATTACCAGCCTACAATCTACACCTCCAAAAAACCTAGGAAACAAGGAGGACCCTAAGAAAGACATACATTGCCCCCTGGAGAGGGGAAAGGGAGAAGATCTCCTAAGGTAATAGGGAGCATGGGGGGATAGGAGAGGGAGTTAGGAGGAAGAGGAGGGGAGAGGTGGGCATGAGGGAGCAGGAAGGAATAAGGAAAAGAAGAGAAGAGAGAAAGAAAAGAGACACCATAATAGTGGGAGCGATTATAGGTTTAAAGAGAAATCTGGCTCTAGGGAAATGTCCCAAGATCTACAAGGATGACCCCAACTAACAATCTAAGCAATAGTGGAGAGGCTACCTTAAATGTCCTTCCTCAATAGGTAATGAGATTGATGACTGCTTTATTTTTTTTTATTTTTTAATTTTTTATTTATTTATTTTTTTGATGACTGCTTTATATGTCATCCTAGAGCCTTCATCTAGTAACTGATGGAAGCAGAAGCAGATACCCACAGCTAAACACTGAGCTGCAGAGAGGGAGGGGTGATGAGTAAAATGGTCAAGACCAGGCTGGAGAAACCCAAAGAAATTGCTGACCTGAATAAGCCAGAGCTCACAGACTCCAATCTGATAGCTGAGAAACCAGCATAGGACAGACCCAGATCCAGACTACATGACCATGGGTGTTAGGAGGACTGGGCAGTCTATGGGGCCTCTGGTAATGATTCAGTATTTATCCCTAGTATACGAATGGACTTTGGGAGCCCATTCCACATAGAGGGATACTCTATTAGCCTAGACACATGGGGGAGGGCCTTTGGCCCCTACTCCAAATGATATGACAGACTTTGAAGACTCCCCATGGAAGGCCTCACCCTCCCTGGGGAGCAGAAAGGGTATGGAATGGGGTTTGGTGGGGGAACATGGGAGGAGAGGAGGGTATGGAAAAGGAAATTAGCAAAAAAGATTAACCATATAACTATAATAAAAACCTGTTGCTTTTAGGATGCATTTGTGTATTGCACTTGGCAATAGAAAAACAACAGTGTGGTGGGGAATTTTACATATCACTATTGGAAACAAAGTCTTACATGGTGGTTTAATCTGATACCACAGTGCAGACTACAGGTTGGAAAGGAAGTAATTCTGGACCTATACTAGCCCTTCAGAACATCTGAAATGGAAAGAAATGATCTTTGGTCCTACGTTATTCCCAAAACAATCAGTGGCTTCTAGCCATTCTCAGGGGAAATACAACCTCATCAAAGTAACTCCTTAATGTTGAGAGTAGTCCCAAGGAACTGAAGAGATTTATGTTCACAAAAGCTTGTAAAGGTAGCTAGTTTTCTCTTGAGAGGCAAGAGGGGCAGTGACTTCTTTTTTCCTGAGGTAGTATGTTCCACTTAGAAACTATGTCTACAAATTATTGCTTACTCTTGTGTCCTGGCTTAACAAAACTACCATCAAACACACACACACACACACACACACACACACACTCACACTCACACACACACACACACACACACACACACACACACACACACCTGATCCTCTAAATATATTTCAATGCATTTCCTCCATTATCCTTTTTAGATTCCACATGCATTAGGTCAACATCTCTCCTAGTTCAAATGGATAATTGTGTGTGTGTGTGTGCTAAGATCCTTACAGTAACGGATATGGGACATAGGATAACATATCCTTCTTAGGCTATAGTTGCTACGATTATTCATAGATCACTAAATCTATGCATTAAATAGAAGTTCTCTAGTGTATCACCTTGATCCAATGACATTTTTATTAAGTCCTGAAGGTCAGAAACAAATACCCCTGATGGTAGTGAATGCCATCTTGAATTAATTCTAGGAGCATGATGTGGATACCTGAAGCTTTCCCTTCAGCCTGTCAAGAACAGAGCTTTAATTTATGGTGATTGGCATGTGCTGAAGACTATACCACAAACTTTCAGAATATCACCTCAACTGTAGCATTGTATTGTCATTAAGAGTCCTTCATTTAACCTCTCAGTAGAACAACTGTATTCATTTGAACTGTGTAAGAAATTTGCTGTATATACCATGAACACTTTACCACCTTGGTACCTCCTATGCTATAATGCACAACTCTTTGTTGGAGGCTTAGGTTCTATGATGTGTATGTATGCAATATTATTTAAGCTTTTGGAAACTGTGCTGGTTGTATCTTAAAAGCAGAAAACTAGGTTGATGGAGAGGGCCTAGGTCAGTCCCTTGAAGGCTCACTGGTTGCTGATTCACTTTGTGAGCCCCTATGAGCCCAAGTTAGTTGACTGTATAGATTTTCTTATGGTATCCTTGGCCTTTCTGGCTCCTACAATCCTTCCTCCCCCTCTTTACAAGATTCCCTAAGCTCTGTCTAATGCTTGGATGTTGGTCTATGCATCTGTTCCCATCAGTTGCTGGGAGAAGCCTCTCTGATAACAACTGGATGAGGCATCAGTCTTATGAGTATATGAGAACATCATTAGGAATAATTTCATTGGCATTCAATTGGACACCAATGTTAGTTTTTTAACTTAACTATTGTGAGCAGTGTTGCCAAAAAATGCTGAGGTTCAAGTATCTCTGTGAAGTTTTGACATAGTGTCTTTTGGATTAGTAGCCAAGAGTGGGACACTCAGATTTTCTGAGGAACCTCTTCACTATATGTATAGTGGCTGGAATGACTTACAGTATTTTCAGCATTGAGCATAACGATGCCCCATTGTTTACATTTGTATTAGTATTTATTTGATGTTGCTTTCATGATTGTAACTATTACTGAAGGAAGATGGGATCTCAAAAGGTTTTGATTTGCTTTACTATAATGACTAGTGAGGTTTCTCATATGTTTAATTTGTATTTGTATTTCATCTTTGGAAACCTGTCTTTGCATACATTTAACTAATATATTGGTGGAATTGTTTGGTTTCTTGATTAATGTGTGTGTGTGTGTGTGTGTGTGTGTGTGTGTGTGTGTGTGTGTGTGAGTGTATGTATGTTTTTCATATATACTATGGCTCTATAGTAGAGCTTGAAGTCAGGGATAGTGATGCCTCTGGAAGTTTCTTTATTGAACAGGGTTGTTTTGACTAGCCTGTGTTTTTTGTTTTTCCATATAAAATTGAGTATTTTTCTTTCAAGTTCTGTGAAGAACTGATCTGGGATTTTGATGAGGGATATAATGGAATCTTTAAATTGCTTTTGGTAAGATAGTCATTTTTGATATGTTGATTCTACCTATCCAAAAGCATGGTAAATCTTTTGATTTTCTTGTATTTTCTTTAAATTCTTTCCTCAAAGACTTGAATTTCCTGTCATACAGGTCTTTTACTTGTTTGGTTAGAATTAACCCAAAATATTTTATTTTATGTTGTTTCTGACTTTGTAAAGGGTGATGTTCTGATTTCTTTCTCAGCCCATTTATTTCTTTTTTTTATATAATTTTTTTATTTAATTTTATATAACAAAGTCCAACTAAATGAAAAAAAGCATTTATACACAATATTTGGGAATTTGGGCGTCATTCTTTCCAAACTACTTCCTGCTGGTAAGGGGCGCTGTCTTGGGGGATTCGAAGAAGATTCAGATATCCTAGCTGTAGTCTGTAGGGCTGTTTTGTCCAGCTGTTTGGAATGTAGGATCAGCTTGTACTCTGTTTCAGGCTGTGTGTGTCTGGGTTGGCATCGATGGTCTCTTAGCATTTGTTAAACATTTTTCCAGAACCTCTGGCTTTCAGATTTTCCATTGAGAATTCATGTGTAATTCTGATTGGTCTGCCTTTATATTTTATTTTGCCCTTTTCCTTTGCTGCTCTTAATATCCTTTCTTTATTCTATATGTTTGTTGTTTTGATTATTTTGTGGCTAGTGGCCTTTTTTGGTCCAGTCTATCTGGTGTTTTGTAAGCTCCTTGTACTTTCATAGATATGTCCTTTTATAGTTTGGGAAAATTTTCTTTTATGATTTTGTTGAATATGTTTTCTGAACCTTTGAGTTGGATTTCTTCACCTTTTCTATACCTAATATTCTTAGGTTTGGTCTTTTCATGGTGTCCCATATTTCCTTGATATTTTGTGTTAGAGATTTATTGGCCATAAGATTTTATTTGGTTGATGAGTCTATTTCCTCCAGTGAATCTTCAAAACCTGCGATTTTTGTATATCAGTTTTATGGCTGCTTCCTTGTTGAAGTGTTTCATCAGTGATATGATGCTTTGACATCTTCCTTTCCTATTTGTTTCCCGTTTGTTTACTTATCTTATTCCCATTATTGCTTCAATAATTGTGTTGAACTAGAGTGGCTGATGGACACCATTGAGTTTGGTGAAAGCAATTAGAGCTTTGACTCATTCATCATGATGTTGGCTACAGCTTTCTATTTTGTTGACATTGGTTTCTTTCATTCATAATCTCAGATAATATTTTGTTATAAATGATTGTGAAATATTTCAAAAGCCTTTATTACATCTACAGGTGTGATCACATTATTTTGTTCTTGAGCCCATTTATGCAATATATTATACATAGAATGTTTACATATATGTTAAACTATACCAGAAACTCAGGGTCTATGACCTCTGCCACCATGGGTTGATGACTTGGTTCAGAGTACCATGCATGTTTATTTTTCCTGCAATCAATCTGCTCAATGTTGAAATTAAAACACAGAAATCTTGAATACTGGTTTTTTTTTTTTTGCATTAAGCTCCTTATCATCACATAATATCCTCTTTGCTCCTTTGTTATCATGAATGTTTTAATTTTTAATGTTTTATATAAAAGGATTTACAATAGTTACTTCATTAAACTACAGTCTAGCTTATGGTGGTGACATTATACTGATTTATATGTACCTACAAGAATTTTTTCAATTGTTATTTTGTATCTTTAGTGTTATTTTTGCCATTAATTTTATCTTTACTAATGCTGTAAATTTATATGATTTAGCTATGACTTTTGTTTAGATGGGAAGTTACCTTAAGCAAATGTCTATCATATTTATTTTTATTTCAGCCACTCCTGATGGCCCTCATGTCTTCATATAGACCCAAATTTATGAGAACAATATTCCATCTCCATAATGTGCCTATGTTAATGTTTTGCAAGGTAGAGACTGGCTTTGGATACATTATTTTGGCCTTGTTTATTTTTTTCTGAATTGATATTCATTTCTTCCTATCTAAAGCATAGCTAGTTTGTTTCTAAATGTTCTTGGTGGTTGCTAGTGTTTGCATTTTCAGCATTTGCTGTTGTCATTTAGCTCTCTGACTTCTAATAAGAATTGTCATGTGTTTTTATAGCACTGCTTTTCAATTACATGCACCAGATGCATTTTCCTGTCTTTTTTAAGGTCTCCAATGGTATTCTTTTCCACAGCATTTAGAATATGATATATTCTAAGGTATATGCCATTTCTGTTATTTTCTTAGCTAAATTATCACTTACTGCAATCTTTATTTTGGTACCCCTGATTATTTGTGGGAACTATATATTGAAATAGTTTGATTTTTTCCTCATTTCTGTGTGTTTGGGGGGTGTGGTTCAAAAGATAACAACAATGAGAGTCATCTTCAATAACTTATCTCACACCTATGAACAGGACCTCATCAGCCTGAAGCTTACTAAGTGGGCTAGACTGATTGGCAAGTGAGTCTCCTGTTTCCTTAGCATACACCACCTTGCTCAAACTTTCTTTCTGTAGCATCTGGGGACCCCAGTCAGGTCTTCAAGTTTGCTAAGCAAACACTTTACAAACTGAGTCATCTCCCCAGTTCCTCTTTTCTGTCTTTTCTATTTTGACTGTAGGAGGATAGGCAGATGTGGCTGGGAGGCCAACCTACCTGGCATACTGTACTTCTAAATAAGAATCATGGCACACCATGCTCCTGAAGTCAGAACACTGAATTCTGAAGCAGTGTGAGTACTGGTAGCTGGTCTTCAGACAACCAGCTCTCTCCAGTCTCCTTTAATGTGCTTTTCTTCATAGAGATCTTAGTCGTAAGAGTGCTCACTATACAATCCAAGGTAATGTGCTAACCAATCATAGTTTATAGGTTTCCACTGTGTAAGTGGTCACTCATGTGCAATAAAGCAGACGCTGTTCCCTGAAACCATTTCCAGAGTGGTTTATGCCTGCTCCCTTTACTGACAAGCAGGCATTGCATTCTTGTCTGGGGATGTCCCAGTAAGGACAGCATTGAATACTTATATATTACATTATTTGTATACATAATGGCCCATAACCTTTCGAGCTTTCTATATTTCTCATTAATATTTTAAAATTGAAATATATTTTAACTGACCTATACATCAAGCTCACTGATTATTCTTTTCTTAGCTGTGTATATTCATTTTATTTACTTTTGGTTTTCTGAGATAGTCTCATATAGCCCAGACTAGCTTCAAATTCCCTGTATAGCTAAGGTTAACCATGAACTTGTGTCTCTGTCTTTCTGATTCTTTATATTTCACTGTCTTGCTCCTTGTGAGAGAGAAATAAACAGAGAGCGAATGAGAAACAGAGAAAGAACACATGTATGTGTAGGTATTTATGCTTCTTTGTGCATGAAGTACAGAAAAAGGTGTACGATCCTTTGGAGTTGTAATTAATAGTTTGTATGATTGTTGACTATTTATATAGATAATGAAATCCAAACTCCAGTCCTCATTATGATGGAGCAAGTATCATACAAACTAAGTAATCTTTCCAACTCCCAGCCTTGAACTTCATCCTCTTGCCCCTAACTTCCAAGTACTAAGATTATAAGCATGTGAGACCATGCCTGCCTCTGCATAGGTTGATTATAGTACAGAAGGATTTTCAGTTCTACTTTAAAATTTTACCTCATCACTTTCATCCATCTTTTAAGATAATTTTCTTCATTAAAATTATTCATTGCTCATCTAAGTTCATCTTTCCAACTGGGCTTTTATTTTAATTTTTGAGAACTTCATAATGATTATATTGTACTTATATAATTTCTAATCCATCATTTTCTTCATTTTTCAAAATCCTCCCATACCCATGCCTCTCTCTCTTTCTCTCTCTCTCTCTCTCTCTCTCTCTCTCTCTCTCTCTCTCCACACACACACACACACACACACACACACACACACGGATTCATTTGGTGTTACCTATATGTGTGTGGATTTAGAGCTGATCACTTAGGCTTGGAAAGCCTGTCAGTGGTTCTTCCCTAAAGAAAATTGACTTTCACACCTTCAGCAGTTATGAATACCCTTAGTTCCTCAAAGGTGGGTTGGGCATTGTGGATCTTTCTTCAGTTATGTTGGCATGACAACTTGTGTGACCTGTGAGCAACCAATATTGTTAAAGATTCATGAGTGAAACATCCCTGTCAGGTCCAGAACTATCTTAAAGCATTCTTCCAGGTTTGCTTGATCTTAAAATCTTTTCACCCTGTCTTCCATGATGTTCCATGAGCATTTGGTGTATGGATCATGTTATAGATTTCCAATTTATAGCTAGGCATTCCAGTTGTGGATTCTCTTTAATGATCTTTGTCTACTGCAAAAATAAACTTCTTTGATGAGGAGTGAGAGGCACACTTATGTCTATGAGTATTAGTATATGTATTTAGGAAATTTTTGGAACTTCTATTAATTTAGCAAAAAGGTGATAGTTTGTTCTCCTCTAGGGTCTATAATTACTGCTGCTATGTATCATTGGCTAGGTTCACAGTACCAGATGTAAGTTTTCTCCTATTAAGTGTAGCTTATGTCTACTCAGGAATCTGTTAATTATCAAGCTATTTGTCCACTATTTCATCACTGGGCATATCTTCTCAGGCCTGTCATTATTGTAGCACACAGGATTTGCAGCTGGGTAGGACAGTAGACAACTTTTCCCCTTAGGCATTTTGCATAGCATGTTTTAACAGTATGAGAGCTAATCTTCAGGGAGATGTTTTACAGCTTAGTATCAGCCTAATTTCTCCAAATTTTGAGAGCAAGGTATATGGTGTCTTCAGTGTTAATGTTTTACCCTCAGTTTCTCTCAGCAATGAAGAGCAATGGAAATAGCATATATTATTTTGAGAGTTTCTTGGCCAAATCCCCCTTGACCAATAACTTGAAAATGCTGCTACATTAATTCAATTTATATATTTTAAAAATGCTTTGACTCAAAAATTTAAGTCTAAGGACAAGTTACTGGGGAAAAGGATTTCTATTTTTATTTCCACAGAAAATAAAAGGCTGTGGATTCCTTCCAGACTAATGTGGTTTGAGCAAGCCAGACTGCCTGAAATAGAGTACCAGGTGATCCTACATTCAAAACAGCTGAACAAAGCAGCCTTGCAGACTACAGCCAAGATTTCTGTGTCTTCTCAGGATCCCCCATGACAGCGCCCCCTGTAAGCAGGAAGTAGTTTGGAAAGAACGACGCCCAAATTCCCAAATATTGTTTATAAATGTTTGTTTTCATTTAAATGGACTTGGTTATAAATGCTTAATGACTACAACCAATCTTTTTTAAAGGTAAAAAGGGGATTATGGTATAGGTATGAATACTTTGTTTTGGAATGGATTTTCATTTATTGATATAATTTAATGTCAATTTTGTGAGATGTGTATTTCTCCTCTTGTTTAGGTATTGTGTTTATATAGAAATATAATGTAATACAGATTATAGATAATTACCTATGATAGTCAAAGCTTAGAGTTAAGTTAGTTAGGTTTTCAAGATACACAGAGATGTATTTGAGATAGATAGGCATTCTACAAACCTTTCAAAGACCTACAGAATATGGCATTTAAAATGGTTTAGGGTTTTTGTGTCAGTGAGACATAATTGCTTTTGGAAATACCACCTGCACCAGAAAGAAAGATGGACATTAAAGAAACTCGTTATAGAGTTTGCTTCCAGTATGGCAAGACTAGCCATTTGGACAAGATACTGCTCTTGTCTGGACTGTTTGACTTTATGCTGTATAAACTAGACATACAGGACCCACAGAAAAGCAATTGCTGATTCAAGATGGACATTGCTACAGAGTTCCTGCTTCATGGAAGAGTCTGCCAGACAGTTTGCAGGACACACACACACACACACACACACACACACACACACACACACAAAATGACGGACAAACTGCCAATACAAAAAGACAGTTTAAAGTTTCCTGCTCTACTGGAGAGTCTGTCAGACACACTATGGCCTATGGGCAAAAGATGGAAGATTACAGAAAAACTTCGGGTGATTAAAAAGACAAGATGTCTCTGTCATTTCTAGAGCTTATATATTATCCTTCTGTGGTCTTTGAAGGAGTTGAAGACAGATAGTTATGGTTATAGTTTTCATTAGTTAAAATTAAAGATAAGTTACTTAGACTTTAGACACACAAAAATAAAATAGATGATGAAATATTTTCTTCAAATCTTACTAAATGTGAATGGACTAAATAATGTTAACTATGATTCTTATTTGATAACTGTTATGTGTTATATTTTGCTATGTTAAGGTTAAAACCCTTCTTTTTATTTAGACAGAAAAAAGGAGATGATGGGAGGTGTCATTCTGTATCTGTTTCTCATACTGGTTAATAATAAAGCACTGTTGGCCAATAGGAAAGGAAGATAGGAGGGACTAGGAGACAAGGAGGAAGTAGAAAGTAGGAAGGAGGAGTCAAGATGGAGAGCCCGGAGAGAGCAGTATGCGACAGCCGGCTCTGGGTAAGAAGACCACGTGGAAATACATAGATTAACACAAATGGGTTATACTTAAGAAAGAGCTAGCCAATAAGAAAGTAGTAACTGGCCAACAGTATAATATCAAATACAGAGTCTCAGTGTGTTATTTAGGGCTGGCGTGGCGGCAGGACAAGACCAGGCGGCGGCAGGCAGAAAAACCTGTACTCGTTACAAGGTATTCCTTTCCTGATACTAGAATTTTGCTAAATTTCCATAGCCAATGGGGAAAGTATTATCCCTGCATTTGGAGTAACTCCAATTAATCTCCTGGTGTGTGTGTGTGTGTGTGCTTAACTTATATCACAATTAGTTACATTTTTTTTTTTTTTTATTTAGTTTCAGCATCTAGTTAGTCTCTGGGTTTTGTTCTTTTGATTAGTTGCTCTCTGGCTATTGTTTTTCTTTGTTCTATTTCTTTAGTGATTCTCATAGTTTTGTTTCATGGTTGAGACTGAGGTAAGTCATTTTTTATGTCTTAAATTGGACACAACTTACTTTTGTTGAGCCACATTGTAGATTGGGCCAAAACAGTAAGAATTTGAACTAGGCCAGTGTGTAAATTATTTGTTTCATTACTGTGAAAAATCACTTGTCAAAAAGTACTTATAAAAAGAAGGAAGGAAGAATGGATGGATGGGTGGGTAATCAGGTTCCTTGTTTGATAGTGTATTATTTCATGGCAGAGACATCATGGCAGCAAGAGCTCAAAGCAATTGAGCACACTATGCCCCCAGTCAGGAAGCAGAAAGAGAATGGGATGTTAGTACTGAATTTGCTTTCTCCTATACATACAGCCCAGTACCCTAGTCATGCAATAGAGCTACCACAGTTGAGGTGGCCTTCCCACCTTTTATTAACCTAATCAATATAATCCTTCCCAGGCATGTTCAGAGGTTCATCTGAGAGGTGAATTTTAGATCAATGCAACTTAGACTTGTGGCATTTAACTTCCTCTCACTGTTGATCATGGGCAATTATTTGAAGACTTTTCCCTTGTTTATGTTCCATCTTCAGCTGCAGTTTCCCCTTTACTCTGGTACCTCAAATAGAATCTTGCTTCTTGCCCTGAGAGCAATAGAAAGTTGTTTATCTTCCCTCATTATCTGTTTTTTGATTATCATAATAAAATATTTTTGGAATGACAGCTTCTCAATATTCTTGCTCCTCCTGTAGCAATGGTGTCCTGATGCCATGCTTCACAAATATTCTCCTTCCAATGACTCATGCTTGTTTTGAGAACCCTGTACCATTATTCAACCATACTTTCATCCCCCAAAGTCTAACTAAGATCTAAGAGAATTACTTTGCCAACCTCTTTGCTCATAGTATTTTGAAAATTACCATAGGTTTATTCTATAATTTCATTTTTTTTTTAAAAATATAATATTGCGGTAAATAAGGATCAGGATAAACAAATAGGCCGAATAGATGTTTAATCAGGGAGAAATAACTTACAACCTGGACAGATGAACACCAGGAAATTCAACCCGATCCTCTCCTGTCCGAGTCACGCCAGCAAGAGAGAGCACCTTCCTGGCCCCCTCTGACCTCCTTCCTCAGGTCACCTCCGCCCATCGCTCCACCCCCCAATGGGTGTGGTCAGTGCTACAGAAGGACTACCTCACTACAATATAACAGTGTAGTTTAAGAAGTTCCCTACATTTTTCTTCATCACATCTGTTTCAAAAATCATTATAGCTCAGGTTTCTTCATGACATAAATTGCCTTGCTTTGATTTCATTACTTTCTCTGTCATATCATTTCCCTGTCAGTATGATTAGAGCTATATTTAGAAGCAGAATAGTCAGACCACCTTTGCTTATCTAGCTACATTTTTCCTGCATGTGTTTCTGAGCATTGGTTTCTACACAGATGTCCCCTTTTTCTTGGCAGTTTGCCTTCCCTGCTTCTTTTCCTCATCTGCATGAAAACATCCAGAAAAAAACTTCTTTGGTGTTTTAAAACCTAGTGGAGTATTTTATCTTTCATTGGTATTTATTCTTTTCTTCTTCATACTAGAAATCATGCAACATCCTTAAAATCCACTTTAAATAAGATTTTGTTTTATTCTTGCTTTACATGGCTATTTTGGAACACAGGTCAGCTACTGTTATGCAGAAGCCTCAGGGGCAAAACCAGCCTCAATCTATAGTCCCAAAAAGCCATGGGTAATGGGCCAAACACAGGTGCCATCATGAGGGGTGAGTTTCTGCCTGTGCAAACCCACAGAATTGATTGTTATGTGTATATGTCCACTGTACTAACATAACAATGTGGTACACAGATGTCTCTATATTATTTTTATGCACAGCTGGAAGAAATTTAATTCTAAAAATGTGCATAGAAGATGGAAAAGGAAGGGAAGAAAAATGATGTACCTGCAAATCATTATTTTCGTTTTATCAAAACAAACTGAATCCAGTTTGCCTAAACTCACATTGCCATTTCACACATACTAATGTCCATAGTTGAGTATAGTTTTCAAGAGCTTATATGGCTCTACTTGTATCTTTTAAAAAAGTGTAGAAAGAAGAATGGCCTTGATGGATTACAAAAGCTGTGATAAGGAGTTTGTGGATATAAGCTTATCAGGGGCATTCTTACAGAATGACATTGAAACACACATGAGACCCTTCATCTTATTTCCAGGACTTGAGAAGGTATCCTGTCCTTTAAAACTGTAAAGCCAAGGTACCCCAAGTGTCTGTTATGGATACAAATACTCACTCAATGAAATACCACAACTTTCTCTCTGGGATTATGCTATTGATATAGAACCAATAAAGAAGATGGCAAAGGACAGGCCAGTCAGGCTGTCTCTTCTTCCTTTGCCCCTCCTCTGGCACCCAGTTTTTTTTCTCATTTAGTTTAAGTGATTTAAGATGTGTTTTAATATTTTGTTTTTCAGATATCTTAGTATCTTTTTCCTGTTTTTTGGTCAAAGAAATGATTTATTCTTGCTCAGAGTTTTGGATTACAGACCCACATTGTGGGAAGTCCCAATGGCAGATCAGGTTATCGGATCATATGGCATCCAGAGTCAAGAAGCAGAGAGATACATATTCTTGTGTGTAACTACTTCTCTCCTTTGAACTCAGTTATCACCCAGCTGAGAAATGATGCTGTCCTCCTCAGTGGAACAAAGAAAATCTCTCTCATGAATGCCCATGGGTCAGTTTAATTCAGAAAATCTCTAATATTCCAGGTGTTTCCAGATCATTTCAACTTGACAACTGACATTAACCATCACAGTCACAGAACTAAGCTCTGTGTGCTCTCCGCTCTGATACTGATCTTTGCAAAGTCAACTTAACCTTATCTCTATCATAAAGGTAGATATAAAGAAGATCTCTTGATCTCTTAGATTATTTATAATGATTAAATTAAATACACACATATACTTCCTTTAGCAACTCTGGATTGTTAATAAGAACACATTAAATGCTAACTAGTAGTATTATTATCTGCATGAGGGGTTTTGCATTGTCTGGCACAAGGTTCTTTAAGAGAGTATACTTCTCATTCCAATAGGATGCTGCATGGAGGAGAAAGCAGAGAACAGCAGGATATACCTTATACATTAAAGGATATTAGGAGATATTTATTTGGTTTAGAACAATAAGTGAACATATCCATGTAAATGTATGTATTCATAATTTCAGTTTTTCTGAGAATTTCACATATATATTCATATGTGTAAATACATCGGAGGTGGCACTGAGGTCAGGCAGTACCTTCTTCTAAGTTACCACATACTGTGTGAAAGTATGTCTTCTGTGTCTGATCTTGTCCTGAGAGACCCTCATTTTATAAGCAGTGTTTGACTCAGTCATGAATAAGGAACATGATTCTGCTATTGAGGTAGACACATAATCAATACCATTTACCTGGCATCATCCAGAAGGCACAGACTGATAAATACCTTATTCATGAAAGTAGGAAGAGTGCTATTCTATATTTTTTTTGAGAATTTCATAAGTAGCCTAAGAATTCCAATTTGTAAGCAGCTTACTTAAGAGTGCACATTATGGGAAATAGAGCCCTAAGCACCTAAGGAAAAATTGAATATAGCCCTGACCTTTGCAGACTACACTGTGTGAGATCAGAACTGCCACCATGATTCCAGTCAAATATCCCTCCATGAAGTTCTTAATGATTCTGAGTCTTCATAGGTTCTTAAGATCACAGTTACAGAAAGGAGGTGTGATTAGATTGTCATTTGGCTGAGTGTATTTATTGTTTGTTTCCAATAAACATGCAAACTTTATTTACCAACTCCTACTTTATGGGGTTGACAGAGGGCTCAAGGGGCTCTGATGCCCCTTTGGAAAACAAACCCTCTGTCAATCATGCGGTCTAGGTCAAAATCTTACTGTTAAATACAGAATCCCTTTTATATGACACCGATTAAACCAAATTTTCATGAATTGTTGTAGTCAGTATCATTAATCAGACTCTGTGAAATTTGAATCCAGAGGTATTATCTGGACATGGAAAAAATGACACAATAAACCAGGAGAAACATCATCTACTTAGCTTACATTCTCCTAACTATACTCTCTATAGGAGAGTGAAAGATCAATCTGAACTAGGGAGTAATGCTCACAATCTCATGTCTCCTCTAACTCTGAGAACTAAGGAGATACTCTAAGGACTGGGTTTGCCAAGGTGAAGATATGTAAGATTGAGGATGAACTTCAAAGGCATGTGAAAGAGTCCACACTTGATGTTGATCACAGATGTACAAAGCGAAATAATGATATAATGTCTTACCCTGGTAACTTGCAACCCAAGGACACAGTTGATTTTATCTATTATCCTTCATGGGATACATGAAACATTGTAGCTGGAAGAATTTAAGAATGCTGGCCTTCCATGGCTAGCTCAGAATTTTTCTCATATCTTGGTGTCTGAATTAATATAAAGTGGTCTAGCTCTATTGGATATGGTGTGAATACTATAAGGTAAAAATAATACTTCTGAGAAGCAAGTAGACGGGTGTCTGGCAAAGAACAGTTCCCTTATGTCTCTCCCTGTACCATTCCAAACCAGCAGCCTCTGATGGAGTAAACAGCATTTGCTTCCCACAAACAACACAGGGTATGAACTTCATCCCAGAGTGGAAAAGCAACTAGATCAAAGAGACAGGCAGAGTGGATGCCTCGGGAAGGAAGAAGAGAATGGAGGCTACATCATGTGGATCCAGTAATTTTCTGTAAGAATAAATGTCCCCTTAGGCAAGAAGAGTGAAGTTTATTGATTTCCTATTAGTGGATGGTAAGAACAATGATTAAGAATGAGAAGAAAACATCTTGCTCCCTGAAGGAGATTTGAAATGAGGCTTCTAACATTGTAGGCTCTTAGATGAGCATGGATAATGATCTACATATTTTATTCTCAGTGTCATGTAAGCAATGAGACCTGCCTTCTGGAGTTGAAGCAAGCTCCACTGTTTTCTGTAGAAAAGATTTTATCAATGTGTAGCAGGCACACCAGTCTTTCAGAAGTGGAAGAGTTGATTTCCCCTCAGGCTTCCTATTGGCTTGAATCTTTGATAGTGCTTGAAAGCCAAGTCCTGGTCCCAGAATCATCCATAGTCATCTCATCCTCAGAGGAATGCTGTGACAACCTGTATGAAAAGCCAAATGTTCCTCTAGCAATCCTCCCTCCAAGGACACATCATCAGCAGGTGGAAACCCAGGGTGGAATAAAGAGGCCATTTGACTGATACCTACATTTATTACACAAGAAAAGACAGCATGGATACTAAGAAGACTTAATGAAAACATAAAAACATCCTCATTGTTCTAATTTAAAGTATACCAGCTGGGCTTATAAATCATTTTGAGAATCACATCAGAACATTTTAAAGAAATGATGAAATCTTGGTATGTTTCCATTCATGAAATCTCTCCTGTGTGTTCATGCATGCTCACAACATACATACACACACACACACACACACATGTGCGTGCGTGCTCTCACATGTGTGCACACGAGCGCACACACACACACATGCACACACACACACAAAATGCTAAACTTGCAATAATTAATTATCTTCTGTAGAGAAAGCTCCATTTATTTGAGATGTCACTAAACAAGTGAAATACAAATTGCAAGAGACATTGATATGATCATAATCGTTCTTTCCTGGCTGCCAGAAATATTCTTTGAGAGGAACCTGCATTTCTACAGATGGCAAGGAAAAAAAAATGAAGCCTGCGGAACACACCATTATTCCTGAGAGACTTTCAGTTCATTAGTTGAGGCAGCCAAGTCTTCAAGAGCCACATCTGATCAGCAAATGGGAAATGAGCAAGAGTATAAATTCCCAGCAAACCAAATCATTAACATTTGCC
The DNA here is from genome assembly GCF_943737965.1 of Phodopus roborovskii. Taxonomy (NCBI): domain Eukaryota; kingdom Metazoa; phylum Chordata; class Mammalia; order Rodentia; family Cricetidae; genus Phodopus; species Phodopus roborovskii. The sequence goes on along the minus strand of NW_026126416.1, from coordinate 29,910,176 downwards.
GCCTGCATCCCAGAAACACAGTAAATCAAATGTGTCATCATTTATCAAGACAAAATATCATTACTAATTGGGATTAATTTGCTGCTGTGGGATTGCTGACCTTTGCTGAAAGAAAATAAAACTGCTCGTTAGCTGTCTTCATTTAATTTTCCTTGAAGGAAAGAGGGGGAAAGGCAGTCTGACTTAGGGGTGGGGGAGGTGAGGTGGGTGTTATCTTCCAAACAGCTCCACATTCTGAAGTCCTAAGATGCCTAGCAAGTCTGCTGATACACCCTTGTCAATGCCGGTTTCAGCATTCTGAGTACCTGTCCTGGGGGTGACAGTACCCCTGACTGTCATTGTCTATGATTTAGTAGAATCTTTAAAATAATGACTAAGGAAACAAGGCTCTCAAAAACAACATGAGCAAAGCTATCGTGAATTCACAGAGACCGAAGCAGCAAGCACAAGCCTGCACCAGGCCCTCTGCATATGTATTATGGCTTACTGTGCAGTAGTTCTAGGGACTCTGACTGTTTGAATGAGTGGGTCTCTGATTCTTATGCCTTTTCTTGGGCTCTTTCACTCCTGTTGGTTTGCCTTATCAAAATCTGAGGTGATATATTTATTTTAGTATATATGTTTTATATTAAAAATGAATTAATGAATGAAAGCCCAGTCATTATGGTAAAAGTTAACATCTAAACTGTCACTTCTATCTTTATGAGAAAAAAATTCAATTTTCTCCAATAAATTTACATTGGTTATATCAAGCACTCCAGGACAGTCCTTGTATTCAGCAGTATTAGACCAACCTATAATAAATTCCTCTCTCTCTCTCTCATGTGTATGTGTGTGAATGCTTTTATTTTGTTATAGTTTGGTTGTTTTTTCTGGCAGGCTTTGATCCTATCTTTATTTTGGGGGGTTTATGTTGTATTGTGTTTCTGTTTGTTTTCTGAGGAAAAATTTAAGAGTTCTGTGGGTAGGGAAGGCAAGAGGAACTGGAAGGACTTGGGGGAAGGCAATATGAAATTTTTAAAAATGTAAAAATTACAGTAAAAATTACTAGAAAACATTCTATAATATACCAGTATGGCCAGCTTAAACACTGCATGTATTAGTCACTAAATTAGGTTTTTTTCTGGAGGGGATAAGAGCACTTAAATTTACCCCCTTGAGAAGTGCTTCTCTCATATTTCCCAATTAGTGTTCAGTGATGTTCAAAGTCAAATGATTTGCTTACCATAAGGACTGAAACACAGAAGAGAAAACATATCCCAGAAGATAATAAGCAATGAATTCATGATTCACAGTCAGACCGCTTCTATTCATTTCTTCCATTTGTGTACATTATTCTGGGTTTCTTTAGCTACTACTATAGGTGAATTAGAGAGGTTCTGGGAAGGAGCCATGATGTCAAGCAGGGTAGGATGCTGTGTAGACTTTGAAGACACTCTCATATGTCTAAAGTAAGTGTGACTTTGAATTAATCTACAGCACTGATAGATGAATGGCATAAAACAAAACTTGAAATAATCCACTTAAGAGTTCTACTGAGAACTGAAATCATCACATTTTCTTGTCAGTACTAGCCATTGACCAATTTGACATCCAAGAAAATTCTGGAACATGGGATAGGAGGGTAGGCAAAGAACATCAAACAGGTTTACATAAACCCTCAGTCTCTTGTCAAACTCAATGGGAATTCTCAAATCTTTGACTCCATAGAGCCTCATGTATTTTCTCTTCAAGATAAACTGATAATTGGAGATATAGCAGTATATTGATGTTTACATTAAAGCATCTGAAGACATTTTCTCCTCTTAATTATAAAACAAAAACAAAAACAAACAAGCAAACAAAAACCCCAAAATTATTCTTTGTAATATTTGTGGTCTGTGGATGTGATTATCAAACATTTTTTTAAAAGATGTGTGACAGCTAAGACCCTAAGCACTAGCTCTAGCAAGAACACAAAGTACAATATTGAAGAGATATGGAGAGAGTAGACATCCTTGTCGTCTTTCTGATTTTAGAGGAATTACATTTTGTTTTTCTCCATTTAGTTTGATGTTGAAGGTTGGCTTTCTATATATTGCTTTTGTTTTTATGTTTAGGTATGTTCGTGTTATCCCTGATTACTCCAAGACCCTCATCATGAAGTGCTGTGAGATTTTGTCAAAGGATTTTTCAGCATCTAGGAAAATGATTATGTGGTTTTTCTTTTTCAGTTTGTTTATATAGTGGATTACATTGACAGGTCTCCATTTGTTGAACCATCCCTGTTTCTCTGGGATGAAGCTTTTTTGATTATGGTGGATGATTTTTCTGATGTGTTCTTGAATTCAACTTGCCAGGATTTTGTTGAGTATTTTTGCATCAATGTTCATGAGGGAGATTGGATTCTTTTTTTTTTAGTGTTGTCTTCATGTGGTCTGGGTACTAAGGTAATTCTAGCCTTGTAAAAAGAGTTTGTCAATGATCCTTTTGCTTCTATTGTGTAGAAAATTTTGGGGAATATTGGTAATAGCTCTTCGGATTTCTGATAGAATTCTTCACTGTAATCATCTGGCCCTGGGCTGGCAGATTTATTATTATTATTATTATTTTATATATCGATCCTAATTCCCTCCCCCTCCCTCCCTTTCTCCCTCTCTCCCTCCATCTTTCCCTCTCTCTCCCTCTCACATGCACCCTGACCACGCTCTCCTCCATCCCCCCCCACTCCACATGTAGAGTGATGTCACCCAGGAGGGGTCATCTAAATCTGTCAAGTCATTTGAAGTAGGGACTATGACTTCTCTCCTGTCTCTAGGTTAAGGCAGTATCCCTCCATGGGGGATATGCCCACAAGGTCCTTTTGTACACCAGGAATAAATCCTGGTTTTGCTGTCTGAGTTCACTTAGACTTCTCAGGCCTTCTAGCTGAGACCCATGTTCAGGGTGTCTGAGTCAGTCCCATGATGGATTCCCAGCTATCAGTCTGGGGGCCTGTTAGCTAGCTCCTCCTTGTTCAGGTCAGCTGTCTCTATGTTTCTGCAGCCTGGTCTTGTCCTCCTTCTCTGAATCTGGATTCTAGTTCGGCTCTGTGTTTAGTTGTGGGTGTTTGCTTCTGTTTCCAACCAGTACCAGATGAGGGCTCCAAGATGGTGGATAAGTTAGTTGTTGATATCATTATCAGGGAAGGGCATTTATGGTAGCCTTTCCACGGTTGCTCAAATTGTTAGTTGGGGTCAGTATTGTAGGTCTCTGGACATTTATTTAGGTTCAGTTTTCTCTTCAATACTACAATGGCTCCCTCTTTTATGTTCTCTCTCTTTCTCTCTCTCTCTCTCTCTCTCTCTCTCTCACACACACACACACACATTTTTGATGACTGCTTTTACATCATTAGGGGTTATAGACTGTTTAAATTGCTTATCAGTTATGATTTAATTACTCAGAAAATTACCCATCTCCTTTAAATTTTCCAAATTTTGGAGTACAGATTTTCAAAGTAGACCCGATGACTCTCTGGATTTCCTCAGTGACCATTGTCATGTCCTCCTTTTCATTTCTGATTTTGTTAATTTGCATACCTCTCTGTGTTTTGTTTAGTTTTGTTTGTCTAGCTTGTTGATTTTCTTGAGGAAACAATTTCTTGTTTCATAGATTCTTTGTATTGTTTTCTTTGTTTCTACTTCATTAGTTTCAGCCATCAATGCAATTATTTCCTAGCATCTAATGTTCCTGGGTAATCTGAAAGATACAGGGGTTTATTTCAATTTTTTTTTTTTATTTATTGTGGTTTCCTTTGTTGCTGAGTATGTGGTCAGTTTTGTAGAAGGCTCTATGTGGTGCTGAGAGTTAGGTATATTCTTTTGTGTTTGGATCGAATGGTCTATATATGTCTGTTAAACCCAATTAACTCATAACTCTGTTAGATCCATTATTTATTTTTTTTTTACTAAATTTATGTATGGTAGTCCTGTTCAGTGGTGAGAGTTGGGTGTAGAAGTTTACTATTATAAGCTTGCTTCATATTTAAATTTAAAAGAAGACAAGAAATAACTCATTTCCTTCATTTGATATGCTCATGTACACAAACACACACACACACACACACATATATATATATATACTAATGTATGTAGTTTTATTGTATAATCTACATATCGGATATATAAATATATATTGAATTACCACACATAAAAATATAACTATGAACAATTGCATGGTAATTGAAAATAATAAAGGCATAAACAAATGTAAGTTAATGTTTTTGACTCTGAAGTTTTCAGGTTTCTTGGAATAAAATTCCCAGAGAGGTATTTTGTTTTGCTTTGCTAAAGTTTGAGGATTTCCCCCTATTATCTCATCTTAAAAACAAAAACCAGAGCAACAGTAAAAGTGTATGAGCCTTGCTTCCACAGAACCAAAATTTTGAAGTCAATAACTCATTTACATATACCTAGTTCCCACAGGACCCTACAACCCTTTTTAAGTATTTGTTCTTTAAGGTAAATGCAATTGAAATATGACTTTATTCCACTGTGATCTGATAGAATACCAGAAAATATTTTAATATTACAATTTCTGTTGAAAATTTCCTTATGACATCATAGTGTGTGACTAATTTCAGAGAAAGTTCCATGCACTGTTCACGGGAACATATTCTATTTTATTTTTTTAGTGTGGTATTTCTATAGATATATGTTTGATCTAGAGTTTCATTTAACACTACTGTTTCTGCTTATTTTGGGGCCAGATGAGTGCACATATGTTCAGTGCATATATGTTTAGAATTGTAACAACCTCTTGATGGTCTGTTGCCTTAATAAGTATGAAGTAACCTTTATCTTTCTGTCTAGTTTTAATTTGAAGTCTGTTTATTTATTTTACAAAAAGTAAAAAAAAAAAAAAAAAAGGAAAGAAGCAAAGAACATAGACAGGTGGAAGGCACTAAATATGTTTTCTGTGCATGTCTATGCTGTCTTCCTTTTAACACTACTCTGGAACAAACTGAGCTTGACTACTCCTCTCCCCCATTGTCTCCTCTCCATTCTTACTGATCAAATTAATTTCAGTTTGTGACTGGTCTAGGACTCACTATGTAACATAGACCTGTTGGATTTGTGGAAACTGCCCTGGTTCAGAATCTGTCATATATCATAGAGTAGAATGGTAAGACAAATAAAATCTTTGTTTCACAACTTGGCTTTGCCACAGCAGTAGAAATCAAAGCAGAGGAGATTTCTAAGTGTAGGATAGTAGTTATAAACCACCAAGCCTGAGATTGCAGGTTATGAAATCCCTGTGATAATCATCCTAGCCATTTTATGATAAAACATATTATCAAGTACCAGTTGGAATTTCTATATATTCTTTGCAATATGTTTACTAAGGTCCCATGTCCTTCAATTGGGTGTTTTTTCTGTTATTTATATGTAGCACAGCACTCTATATTAGGTAATATGTATTTTTAAATATTTTGTCTTATTTTGAAAGTTTTCTTTTTACTTTGGTGATTAATTTCTTTACTGTAAGTACATGAGCTGGCTTTTTTGAAGCCCATCCCATATGGTGGGATGTGTTAATCAGCACTGATGTGGGGGATGGTGATAGTGTGCTCCTGTCTCAACTGAATGGGCAAGTTTTGGTGGGAGAACACAGTAGTAATATCTTATATTGCTTGGAGATCCTCTAAAGACTCCCTAGCCAACAACTCATAGGGAGGTACCCCAAACCTGACACTGAAATTTAGATTTAAATACAAATTTTAGTAAGTTTATATAGTAGTAGGTTTACATGGAATTTTCCCATACATTCTTAGATTAAGGTAGCCCTCACCCCACCCTCTTCCTTTCCTGATCCTTCTCCTCCATCCCCATGTAAACTGTTGCCAGTCCCTCCACCCCATCCCCACACTTAATATTGTATATGTTTTGCTTGCTCTTCTCCAAACTACATCTCGTGGATAATTTTTTTCTTCATAGTGGAGGGTTACTTATGCATGATCATATTGTATGAAAATAAACTAGTTTGACTTCTTCCTATCCTATTTCCATCCCCTTGTTAGCTTCTCTTTTCTTATTGCATTAGCCAAGATTCAAGGTACCATACAGAATACTAGTAGAGGAAATAGATGTCATAGCTTCCTGATTTAAAAAAAAAATGTTGCAAAATTTTCCTCCACTTAGACAATGTTGGTTGTGAGTTTGTCAAATACGCCATTTACAATATTGACCTATATCCCTTGTCTCTCTAGACTTTTTTTAAATATGTAATAGAAAAATGTTGGAGTTTTTTCAAAGGCCTTTCAGGGTTTATTGAGTTGTGTGATTTCTAGACTCAAAGACATTAGTGATGAATAACATTTAATGGTTTGATAACATTAATGATTTTTAAATTTTGCTGTAACCTCACTGTTATAAGTCAGTGTAAATAGTCTGGTTCATTTTGATTTGTCTTTGGTATGTTTTATTTATAAAGAAACATATTAATTTCTTTCAAATTATCCAATATGGTAGGATACAAGTTTTTAAAAGTATATCTTTAAATTTTTCTGGATTTCATTTGTATCTGTTGTAATATTTCCTTTTTGTCTCTAATCCTAGTAATTTTATTCCATATGCTAATTTTTGACTGTCTTGAATAAAGGTTTATTAATTTCATTTATATTTTCAAGAGTTCAACTTTTAATTTCATTGGTTCTTTTTATTGTTTCCATTTGATGGCTTGTTTTTGTAATTTCTTTTTGTCTACTATGTTTTGGGTTGGTTTTCGTTTGTCTAAGGGCCAGAGGCACATCATCAACTTCTGTGTAATAGCTCCAATTCCGCAAGGCAGACATTTACAGTTACAAACTTCCCTCTTAGGGCTCCCTTCATAATATTAAAAAGGATTTATTATGACTGTTTCATTTACAATCAATTATGAAAAAACTTTTTATTTCCTTCTTGATTTCTTCAGGGATGCACTCATCATTCTGTAGTGTGTTGTTTAATCTCAATGAGTCAATGCATTTTCATTTCATATGATACTTCTCTTTGTAGCTTCATTTCACTATCATCCAATAGAATTCAAGCTGTTACTTAAATTTCCCTGTGTTTGCTGCCTGGAGTACTAGTATGTGATCTATTTTCAAATAGGTCATATTGGCTTCTTAGAAGAATGTGTATTCTGTCATGTTTAAATATAAAATTCTGTAGATGTTTAAGTCAATTTTTCAATAGTGTTAACTTGTTTATTCTCTATTTTTAGACTGGATCTATATATTGGTGAAGATGGAGCATTGAAGTCACTGACTTGTACTATGTTGGTTAAAAGTTAGAAGCACCTGTATTTGGTATATATATTTGGAATTGAATGTCCTCTTTGTGGATTGTGCCTTAATCTTTATGAAGAGGCTTTTCTTTGTCTCTTTTTATAAGTTCTAATTTGAAGACCATTTTATCTTAGGGTTGGATTTGGGTAGTAACATATGACTGTTTTCTGGTTCTGTTTGTTTGGATAAGTCCTGTTTTCTGATCCAGCACACTAGTCTGTATCCTTTAACAGGTAACTCCAGTTCATGAATATTCAGAGTTGCTATTGAACAATATTCACTATGTATTAATTCCAGATATTATAATATTTTAATGAAGAACATTTCCTTTTTGTGTTTTGTTTTGTTTTTTAATCATATCTTTTAATACTATATAGATTTCCCCTATAAACTCTTGAATGTGTTTATATATTTGTCTTTAGTCTGTAGTATACATTCTAATATTTTCTGTAGATCATAAATTAGCATGTTTTTGTTTTATAATATGTATATGTGTTTTTGTGTTCATTAGTGTGTCTGTTTTAAACAAAGAAGCATTTCTTTCTCCTTCAATTACAACTGACAGTTGCTAAATATTATAGTAGTGTGCACTGTCATTGATGGTCTTCCAATACTGAAAATATATCTTTCTAACTCCTGAATTTCAAACTTTCCTTTGAAAAATGATCTTTTATTTGTGAGACTGCATTTGTATGTAATTCTACCCTTTCCTCTTGCTCAATTTAGTATGCCTTTATGATGTTGTTTTGTACAGTGAGTGTTTTTTAATATCATATGGCATGCAGAATTTATTTTCTCATTATGCCACTTTGATGTTTTGTGTACCTCTTATATGAATGAGCTTCTCTTTCCAAAGACTGGTATGGGTTTTTTTTTTTTTTTTTTTTGTAAATCTATTGAAGATATTTTCAATATTTTTGGCCTGGAATTCTTACCCCTTATTTTCTATGTTCAAAGTTAAAAGAGGTTTGTCTTACAAAATATCAATGAGATTTTAACTTTCCATTCACTCATTTAAAAGATAAAACAAACAAACAAAAAAGTGATGTCATTTTCTCTCAGTAATTAAATCAATTCATCTAATTTGCCTCCAAATTTTGACATTTTACTTCCCTGTAACCTATTCTATTGCTTTAGTCTTTAACTGAATTTTTTAGTTGACTTATTAAATTTTCACTCACTTCTAGCTTCTTTTGTCTTTTCTTTAATATTCTTATTTCTTTATTAATGTTATTTTCATATCCTAATAAACTTTATTTTCTTCAGTTGTTTATGCTCTCTTGAATTCATTTAGGAGTTTTTTCCTATCTTCTGTAAATTCATTCAATTGCTTATTGTTGTCTTTGAATTCTCTAAACATTATGAAGATAATTTTGTATATAAGTATGAGTTTCTTTCTAAACTCTCTTTCATGTTCCATTGATCTTCATACCAATTAATTTCAATATAATCCCTTACCTAACCTGATACTCTCCATATATCTGCAATGAATGTTATTACAATCTGGTAGGTGGGTAGGGCATATCTTCCATTGAACTGTTTATCATTGCCCCAGTGTAACCAATCACATCTTTGCTTGATTTTTCCCCCTCTTTAAGGTAATGATCCTTGAATTCATAACATCTCTTGCCTCAAGTTAATGATCCTTAAGTTCCAATTTTCCTTTGATTTACTCACTTTTCTTTTTCCTCTTGTTTATATTTCTATATAAAATTCCCTTTATATTCAGCATAATTGAAAATTAAAATATGTACTATATACTTCAAAACCTCTCATTAGATTTGTGAACTATTTCTTCCCAAAAATCATATTTCTGTTTTGCCCCTGGGATAACTCACAGCAAAATGGTACACTGATGAGGGGAGATTGAGCTGCCACTCAAGCACGCCTACCACCACACCCCCTTTTTGCTGCTCAAGGATGAAATGACATTATTTATTGTGTTTTGCAATAGCACTCCAGATTTAGCTCCAGACGGCTGAACTGTACCTAAACAAGTTCTTTTGTCCAAAATTCATGTTTATGGTAGCATAAAAATCCTGTTAAAGCAACAAGATGGTGGTAAATAATATCTTTGAAATATCGTAGGGGAATCTTGGCAGCTATAAAATGTGCTCAGTCTTCCAAGTAGATATAAAGCCATTCTTCACAAGGACCGACAGGTTTACAGTGTTAGTGATGCTGATTAGGATTGGGATGAGGGCTACTCACAGAGAATCACAGAACATTTTGCAGAGCAATCCCATACAACACAGAAGTCTGGAAACCTACAGTTTTCTTGTTCATTTTTCTCCTTTAGGTGCTCAGTGACTTAATATGATAATATAGGTTTCAAACCAATGATCCAAGAATTAGAATTGTTATAAGAAGAGAGTTTGTGTAAAAAAAAAAAAAAGATGTTATTTTATATAAAACTCTACATCTCTCATTTGAATGTTTTATTTATTTATTTATTTATTTATTTATTTATTTATTTATTTATTGGTAGTAGGAACACCAGGAAATCCTAAGCCAATATTTCTACAAAGCAACAGGAGATTTTGTTGAGCAATAATAAATTTGATGAACTCTTGACTAATTCTTTACAATACTACAATGTCTTAATTTATTCCATTTTAGCCATTTGAGTAATGCAGTTAATCTCTGATAATACTAATTCATCCTGAAATCTTGTGGTGAAAATTAAGGGCTTTCATTTGATATTTTACACACTAGTTGTATTTGTCTCTGTGAAAAATGAGGATAGCCCACTGATAATGGTAATAAACCCATATCCAGGTTTTAATAGGTTTTTCATAACTTAGAAAACAGTAAGATGAAAGCTCTTGGTTTCACTTTTACCCAGGAAAACTGGTTAGATCTGGACAAGGTACAATTCTATTAAATCAGGCTATTATTGTATCTCAAGCTTTATTACATCAGCATGGCTAGTGCTTTTTGAACCTGAAAATTGTCTAGCATGGGTAAATGGTATCAAAATTATAGACCATAGGTAAAATTAGTTGACCATGTTTTTGAAATTCCTAGATCACCCCGTGAGTCATTGATACATAAGTTAGCTGAGGATGCCTCCACATCAGATTCATGTGCTAGGTGGACAATTTTATGCCTTATACAGTCATATATAATATGACAAAACACACAACACTATGCTGTCCAACACTGATAAACATCCTCAGGTAACAGCACAATGATGGACTGTTTGTCTGGTAGTAGATGTTATGAGGAAGGAGTATCCATCATTGTAGTGATAGGGTAAGGGTATAACCTGGTCTCAACTCAGGTCCACTTGCTCAGCCTCATCAAAACACAAACAACACATGCAGTTTAAATGGTTGTTAAAATGTGCCTGCAGAACGATGCTTTAGTAACTAACAAGCAAAGGGACATTGAAAAGTTTGAATGCAGTGATGTGAGCCTAAGATAACTATTGGTTAACTTTTGACCCACAGTCAAGAATTCTAGCCAGCCTTATTTACATTTCCTACTTTTGAAAATGTGTTCATCTAGGGCTATTCTTATTAAAGTAATCTCTCTGTCTGTCTTGAGTGAACATGGTCTGTACCATTGAAATAGTAAATTGGTCAATAATTGAATATCTGTAAGTACCCTATGATAACAGCTTTGGAGGGGTTGATGTTGCCAACACAACAAAGAGGCTACATGGTTTAAAGGTGTCTTCAGGAGGAAGACTGAGTCACTAAGAAGTAATTGCTATTAGGCTCAGCACCTTGTATGCTAGCATAAAGTTGAAATTCTTCCAAGTGTGATGTAATCAAAATTCACAAAGAGTGCAAACTTCCAAACTAGTTTCAACATTCTGTAAATGTAGGACCAATGCTGTCACTGTGATATCCAGCTATTGAATATCCAAAGTTATTGTCATAGTTATATAGCTAAAATATCCAGGCTTATATCTCACATATCCTGTATCACAACATAGGAAATACTACTCCCCCTTTCTACCACTTAAAAGCCTGGTAGTTCAAGAGTAGAAATCAATATTTCAAAATATAGTATGCGATCATTGGGTTCTCCAGTATGAGAGTATGAAAAGTGCAATAGGAACCTACAGATAATGTGTCACTACACATGGCACTGTGAGTTGTTCCTTCCATAAAAAGAAGCTGGCCATAAGAGTCACATAAAAATTATCATTATGGTTTTTGTTTGGGGGGGATTTGAGACAGGGTTTCTCTGTATTGGAAAATTATCTTAATATTTTTCCTGGAAACCCTCTATAACATCACTGTTATTTTTCTCTGTTTTGTCTTGCTTTCTTTCTCCTCCTCTTCTTCTTTTGCCTATATATCAAGCTGAATCCTCAACATTTTCCAAATTGCCTTTAAGATATTATCCTTTAGGATACCAAATTATTAAATAACTAATCTTGTGGGTTAAATAACTACTCTTGTGTGGGAATTTTGAAAGCAATCATTCCTGGAATGAAAAGAGGCTGTTTAACACACAAATTAATAGCCCACAGGGAATTCAAGAAATGAATTTTCACTGGTTTTACTTTCTTTGTCTTGAAGATAGTTATTAGACAGTTAGTCTCTAGTCTCTAGCAGGTACCTGATAGTCAGCCTTGTGAAGAGATTAGTTAAACCTTAATACCTTTAAAAAAAATAGAAATGGGAGAAAGAAGGTCATTGTCTTTGCAACATGACAATAATATGGTTTTGTAAATTTTATTCTTAAAACTGGTAAAAGAGGTATTATTATTATATTTATTCAAATGTTCAATGAATTTTATACCTGTTTCAACTTACCTAGAATGTTTAAAAGAATCAAAATTAAATTGTTTTTATAAGTCATAAACTACATCACAGGAACAAACTCAAGAAAATGAAAAAAAAAACATACTAAGGAATATTGGATATTTCATTGAAGAAATCAGTAAAGAAATGCATTCCTAAAATTGCATGCAAATGAAGAGACAACAAATTCTATGTGGTACAATAAAACTGAATTAAGAATGAGGTTTTTAACTACAAAAAGCTTACACATAAAATATCCAGAGAAATCTAAAATAAACAAATTAATAATAGCAGTAGGATTTAAAAAAAAAACAAGAAGAAACTAAACACTAAATCATTAATTAAAAAAATTAATTAATCAAGACCAAGGCAGAAATTAATGAAATGGAACCATACAAATAAAAAAGTCTTACAAAAATAAATTAATGAACAAAGAATTGCTTTCTTTGAAAAGAAAAGTAAGGCCAACAAACCCTGTTAAATATCAAAAGAAAGAAAGCAAAGAGCCAAGTTAATGATGCTAAGGATTAAAAGATGTGACTTTAATAACAGAAAACAGTGAAATTTAGAAAAATATCAAACATATCTTAAAGAATTATATATTCTATGAAATCAAAAAAATTTAAAGATTTTTTTGTACATACATATGACCTAGAAGTATGAGACAAATAATATGAATATATTTATAACAAGTGAAAAGATTGAAAACAAAAGACCCAGGATAGCCAAAACAACCCTACACAATAAAAGAACTTCAGGAGGCATCACCATTCCTGACTTTAAGCTCTACTAGAGCTATAGTTCTGAAAACAGCCTGGTATTGGCACAAAAATAGACAGAGAGACCAATGGAATTGAATTGAAAATCCTGATATTAACCCACACACCTATGAACATCTGATTTTCAAAAACAAAACAAAAAAAAAAAAAAAAGCTAACATTATACAATTGGGCAAAGACAGCATCTTCAACAAATGGTCCTGACACAATTGGATGAGGGTGTGTACAAGACTGCAGATAGACCCATGTCTGTTGCCATGCACAAAACTCAAGTCCAAATGGATCAAAGACCTCAACATCAATCCAGCCACATTGAACCTCTTAGAAGAGAAAGTAGGAGGTACCCTTGAACAAATTGGTATAGGAGACTACTTCCTGAACATAACTCCAGGGGCACAGACAATGAGAGCAACAATTAATAAATGGGACCTCTTCAAACTTAGAAGCTTCTGTAACGCAAAGGACACAGTGGACAAGACCAAACGGCAGCTCACAGACTGGGAAAACATTTTCACCAATCCTATATCCGACAAAGGGCTGATCTCCAAAATATACAAAGAACTCGGGAAACTAGTCAACAAAACACCAAATAACCCTATTAAAACAGAACTGAAGAAAGAATTCTCAATAGAGGAAATCAAAAAGGCTGAAAGACACTTAAGAAAGTGCTCCACATCCCTAGCTATCAGGGAAATGCAAATCAAAACAACTTTGAGATACTATCTTACTCCTGCCAGAATGGCTAAAATTAGAAACACCAATGATGACTCATGTTGGAGAGGATTTGGAGAAAGGGGAACACTCCTCCACTGCTGGCGGGAGTGCAAACTCATACAGCCATTTTGGAGATCATTATGGTGCTTCCTCAGGAAAAAGGATTTTCCACAACTGGAGCTCTATGGTGGTTAGGAGATTTTCTTTCCTTTTTTTTTTTTGAAAAATTTATTTAGTTTTATTTTACATGTCGATCCCAGTTCCCTCTTCCTCCCTCCCTTACTGACTCACTCTTACCCTCTCTGCCCCCTCCCATGCACCCTGAGCATCCTCCCGTCCAATCCCCCCACCCCAATTCCACATGTAGGGCAATGCCATCCAGTTGGGGTCATGTAGATCTGTCAAGTCATTTGAAGTAGGGACTAGGACTTCTCTCCTGTCTCTAGGTTAAGGCAGTATCCCTCCATGGGGGATGTATTCACAAGGTCCTTTTGTGCACCACAGATACATCCTGGTTCCACTGTCTGAGGTCCCTTAGACTGCTCAGTCCTTCTGGCTGAGACCCATGTTCAGGGGGGTCTGAGTCAGTTCCATGCTGGCTTCCTAGCTATCAGGCTGGTGGCCTATTAGCTCCTCCTTGTTCATGTCAGCTATCTCTATGTGTTTTTGCAACCTGGTCTTGTCCTCTCTGTCTGCTTCTGGATTCTAGTTGGACTCAGTGTTTAGGTATGGGTGTTTGTTTCTGTTTCCAACAAGTATTAGATGAGGGTTCAATGATGCTGGATAAGTTAGTTGTTGATCTCACTATCCAGGAGGGGATTTTATGTTAGCCTTTCCGCGGAAGCTCAAATTGTTAGTTGGCAGCAGTCTTATAGGTCTCTAGAAAAGGTTCAGTTTCTTTTCAGACCAATAATGGCTCCCTCTTTTGTGTTCTCTCTCTCTCTCTCTCTCTCTCTCTCTCTCTCTCTCTCTCTCTCTCTGTCTGTCTCTCTCTCTTCTGTCTTCTATTCCTACCCTGACTCATTCTTCCTAGTCGCATGTGCTTTCCTTTCCTCCCCTTCTCTTTCTCCTACTTCTCTCTTCATTCACTGCCCCCCCCACATGGAAATACATAGATTTATAGATATGGATTAATAATTAATATAGAGCCATCCAATAAGAAATATTAGTCATCAGTCAACAGTTTAATAATGAAAAATAAGTGTCTGTGTGTTTATTCAGGGCTGAAGGGTGGCAGGACCTGGCAGGAAAAGAGAAACGAATGTTACAGGGACATGCACCTCTCTCTCTCTCTCTCTCTCTCTCTCTCTATCTCTCTCTCTCTCTCTCTCTCTCTGTGTGTGTGTGTGTGTGTGTGTTAACTATATCTATGGTTATTCCTTACTTTTGAACACTATTTCCAAATGTTTTGACTTTTTTTTTTAAACAGCCACACCTCTGTGGTGATATAAAAGCAAAGAGAATTGATATCTAGAATATGCAAATAACTAAATATCAAAATCACAAACAATCAAATCTATAAGTGGGCTCCAGTGAACTAAAGTGAACTAAGCAGATAATTCTTAATGTTAAGTGCTTATTATCAATACATATAAAAATATTCAATATCTTTAAGCTTTAGAGAACCACAAATTTAAGCTAATACAGACTCAATCTAATCAGAAAACAAATAATAACAAATGTTGGGGAAAGTTTCAGGAAAAGGGAAAATTATACACTGTTCATTGGGATGCAAATTATTCTGGTTATTAGTGAAATTTGTAAATGAATAAATGACTATAATAGTTCCTCAAAACATGAAACCAGAATCATGAGCCAGCTATACAATGTCTATGTATATTTCTGTGTCTATTACAAAGACATTTGCACACCAATGTTTATTACACTACTCAGAATAGTGAATGTATGCAATTAGTCTATGGATCCATCAAAAGATGAAAGGATAATGAAAATATGGCATATACACACAATGGAATTTCACCAACCATAAAGAAGTAAATTGTATCACCTGCAGGAAAAAGGTATAACCAGATATAGATATCATCACAATTTATTAAGTGAAACAAGACAGATAATGAAAGACAGATTGTTTTCTCTCATTTGTTGATTCCTAATTTAATTACAGGTACATAAATTAGTGTGTGGGGGTGTGGTTGTGTATGTTTGTGTGTGTGTGTGTGTTGGTGTGTATGTTTGAGAGAGAGAGAGAGAAAGAGAGAGAGAGAGATGGAAGCAGGATAATAGATAAGGGGAAGGAAGAGGACAAATGAGGAAAGGGGAGGAATGGCTTGGGTGAATGTGGTCAAAGAATATGAAGTCCTTGCCTGGAAACATCATTAAGAAGCTCTTTAGTGTGTTCAATGAATATTCAGCAATAGCAATCAAAAGCAATGTTAACTTATAACTATTTTCTTAAAAATAAAAAGCTCGGTATCAATTTCTCTGCTGCCAATATGCAGATTAGAAGTGACTGGTTTGGTTCACAGCATAGTATCAGATATGCAAATGGATTAAAAGCTAAATTAAAAACATGCAAACAATAATACATAAACACTAGAAGATGAAGGCTCTCGTTGTTTATCTTCATCTGTGCTTTCATCTCCCCTTTCCAATCCTCTTGGGTAGTTTTGAGGGACATACATTTTTCCTCTAATTGTAGCTGTGTAAACCTGCCTTTTAGAAACACTGTCTTACTGAGTTGAAATTATAACACTTTAAGTCCCTCTTTCTTTATATTTAACCAGTGTAAAAAAAACAGCTTCAGAAATTCTCACCTCCATCATAGTTCTTCAAATAGTGAAGGGTTGAGTCATGATTCTAATGTCAGGTTGTTCTACTCCAAAGGCCACAAGTTTGACAAGTACTCTTTCTACCTGAACCTCGGCTTTTAATTTTGAAACTGAAGATATTTATAAGTAATTTATTTTCCTCATAAGACTACTGTGCTGAGCAACATGCAATTATATATGGTTAAATAGAAAAGTATTAATATGTGGAGCCTTTTAGAAGTCATTTTAATATGTCACAATTCATTTGAATATCCAGCCATCTAATTTTGTAAGAAATGAAAACAAATATTTTTACTAGTATTCAAAACATAGAACAAATTCTTACAACTCAATAATAGTAAAAAAAAATGACTTGATATTTTAAAATAAGGAAATAACTAAATAAATATTTCAGAAAGAAATAGTCAGTTGACTTATATATAAAAGAGACATCAAACAGTCAAGGGTTGTCCATAGATATAATTCAGGTAAAAGCAATGCTGTATAAATCTGCTGAGCTGAGTTTGACTCCAGAGCCTGCATGAAGATGGAAGATTTCACAAACTTGTCCTCCAGCATCTATATTTATGTTGTCATATATGCATGTCCCCTCCACACAATTAATGAAATTAAGAAACAACAGTTAAACA
Source organism: Phodopus roborovskii (assembly GCF_943737965.1). NCBI lineage: Eukaryota > Metazoa > Chordata > Mammalia > Rodentia > Cricetidae > Phodopus > Phodopus roborovskii. Next base: position 29,893,217 of record NW_026126416.1, on the reverse strand, counting down.
AATCTGAATTAGAACTGCAGTGAGACACTGTCACTTATCTACTAGTGCAACTAAAATCATAGACAGTTTTAAGTCAACCTAAAAATGTGTGGTAATTACACAAAAAGCATATGCTTAGTACATCTTGTACCCTATGGTTTTTTCCATGGGAAATGAAATATTTGTCAAAGACATATCTTAGTATTCATAAAGTCTTTATTCCCATTAGCTGTGCATGAAGCAAATGGAAAGATGAATTGTGTATCGACAGAGTGGAGCACAATTCAACAACAGAAATTGAGTGAATTAATAACACACACACACACACACACACACACACACACACACACACACAAATCTTCTTAAGTGAAGAAGATAGCTATAGAAGAGTACACTGTAATTCTATTCATACAAGTTTAGATAAAATGTAAACTTAACTGACCAGATCAGAGGTGGCCAGGAATAGGGTGAAAGGCAGTGTCTTCATTGCGGTTCTATTTTGGGGAAGAGACACCATGATCAAGGTGCTTATAAAATAAAGCACTTTGTTGTGAGCTTGCTTATAATTTCATAGGGTTGTTCATGGTCATCATGGTGGTGGTGGGGAAGCATGGAGGCAGGCAGGGAAGCAGTAGAGCAGTAGCTAAGACTTCATTTACATCTGATACCCAAGTCTCAGGCATAGAGGGAAAAAAAAAGAACAAGAGCAAGGGCAAGGATGGAGGGACACACTGGGCTTTTAAAGCTCAATGCCCAAACTCTGTGACACATCTCTTCCAACAAGACCACACTTCCTAATCCTTAGAAAACAGTCCACCTCCTGGGAACCAAATACCCAAATGTATGAGACTTTAGTGGCCATTTTTGTTCAAATCATCATAGGGAGCTAAATAGGAGGATATGTTCTTGACATGGTTGTGTTCTTTGCAGTTCTCTACATCTAAGTTAGTCCGCAATAAAGTTCATAACAGAAAATATAATCACTGGAGTTGGCTCAGTAAATGATTAGTCATACTAAACATCCAAGAGCAAAGAATCAGTAAGGCTTGTAGCAGTTAAAATCGGCCCATGAGAGCTGACTGTGTATATCCTTTCATCATTCTAGAGACCATGTATAGTAAGTGATATCCTTGGTAGATTGAAGTCAGAAAGGATGTACTTTCTGAATAATAGGAATTTGTATTTACCACCATACAAGTTTTTCACAAACATTAATAGCACCTACTTTTCATTCAGTGAAACACATGTGGTCACATGTCCTGTCTTCTAAAGTAATACATCAAAATTAAAAAAAAAAATGTGTGTCAGAACTTTAAATGTTATATATCCCAGAATTATCAAAAAATAACATTATTTTCTAATTTTGTTTTCTTTCTCTGTTGGTTGTTCTTTGTGGTTTTGTTTTGTCAACTTGATACAAGCCAGAGTTATCTAGCAAGAGAGAATTTCCATTGAGCACATGTTTCCTCCACATATGATTGACCTGTAGACAAATCTGTAAATGCATTTTCTTAGTTAATGGTTGATGTGGATGTGGGAGATCTAAGACCACTCTGGGTGGTACCACTCCTGGGCATGTAGTCTGGGTTGTATAAGAAAGCAAGCTGACCAAGTCAAGTAGAGCAAGCCAGTAAACTTTGCATCAGTTTCTAGCTCCAGGTTCTTTCCAATGACATTCCTTTTTGTTGGATTATGATTGGGATATTTGAGTCAAATAAATCCTTACCTCCAAGGTATGTGCTCATGACATGTTATCACAGCAATGTCTAAGATACTTTCCAAGTTTGAATAAATAGATGGAGCAAAGATTAACATAAGTGTAGACTAGGTAAGTTGGTAAAATGGAGGACAGTTCATTCAAAGAAAAGCTTCCATTGGTTTTGGTAAAGTCAGCACTAATGATGCTCCATAACGAAACTCTGGCATTTGTGGTATAGTGGTATGTGTGTGGTCTGACATTGTTTATAGGTCCATATTCAGTTTAACATAACATACTCTAAGATAGACTAACCAGAGAATCATGAAGATTGGAGGGTTAGAGATTTTATCAGATGTGGTATGGAGAGTAGGGGTGATAGCTCTCTATAGAACTTGCATATTAGATCAAGTTCTATTTATTTATTTATTGAATCTTTTATTGAAGATTAAATGAAAATGAGAAATCATACAAAAGTTAACTTATAACTGAACTTTTGTGTAAGTAAATGGGAGGATTAGGAAACATAAAATATAAGATACCTCTAGTCTAGAATATTTAAATTCAAGATGCAGAATGCAACTTAATAATATTAACATATGCTGTTCTAATTTTGCTTTATAAGATCATGGTGCTGAATTGAATCTTTATTAAGTATTATACTTGTACTGACAGACTCTCTGGATACTTCTCATACTGGCAACTGCCTAGAGTTTTTCTTGGCTTGTTTAGCTTTGTTCATGTGTGGTGCTGGATATCCAACATAGAGCCTCCTGGATCATAGTCAAGCATGTATCAGTAAGCCTCATTCCCCCTGCAGTGACCTTAGAACATGACAGAGTCAGTCTATAAACCTCACAAAGTACTCAAAACCAAAGCAGGATGCTAAATTAGTACTGAGAAAAGGGAACTCCAGTTATTCTAACTCAAGGGACTGGGATTAGAGCAAGTGTGTTTGCCTGAGGACCTGACTTTCTTATAGAGGAAGGGTAATTATGCCTTTATTAAAATGACATTCTTAGAAGATGAATATTCAACTATCCTTTATTTATCAATGGCTAAATTAAATCAACTTTCATTATGGATTGATACATTATCCCAGCTTCAGTATTAGTGGCTCATAGATTAAAACAATATATTAAAGGGTGGCTTTCAAGGAATGATAAACTTGCTTACCTATGATCTCAAGCTGTGGCATTATCAACAATATTAGAATTAGAAGTAATATTTCATTAGTATTAAGCATGGATTACAATATTAAGATAAGATAGCAAAACTTCCAAACTTTTATTTTATTTGGTGAAATATAACCATTTTCACCATTTTTTCCCTCCATAGTCTCAGATAATTGGATTCCATACTTTTGAAAATCAATCATATTTTTCAGTCATTTAAAAAAATGACAGACCTAATTATATTGGTCATTGATTAACTTGAATTAGGTCTTTCCAGGGTCTTTTTATTCATTGTCTCATCACAATTTGCCTTCCAGGTATGTGAAAATAATACAGAAAAATCTCTGAAATGTACTCAGTGTAGTAGATTTCCTTGAATATATAGCCAGGGAGAATATCAAGCAAATGTCAGAATTACAAGAAGCCTTTTAAAATCATCAGCATCTCAAGAAATCAATCAAACCTGACATACCCTGCCAGAGAAACTACTAGAGTATTTATAACACCCAAATAAGGGAGTTTAGGAGGAAGAAAGTGCTGGACTATATTTCTCAAATTGTGCCAAAGTGCCCTGGAAAACCACCAGAAAGTCATCAGATGCCATGGAATATCTTAATAACTAAGATATGGTTACCAGTTCAATTACTATTGCTGCTAAAGTGTTATTACTTATATAATTGTTGTGTAACTTTGTTAAGACATGTGTTAGAATACCACATGGGAAATTAATGGGAGATAGAAGGCCTTAGAAAAGGGGAACACTTGGAAATACTTGATCTACCTGGTAGATCTAACTGGAGGCACAGGCAAAATATCTTTGGGATGAGGGCATGTAAAGAGATTCATAACACCTAAGGCTCTACAGGCCTAAAGATCAACCAAGTAAAACTGAGTATATATGAAAAATCGGGAAGTGTGAGGTTTGAGTTTTAGTAGCATTTCTTTTACGAATGTGGGTGCCTTTGTATTTGGGGCATAGATGTTCAGAATTGAGATTTTGTGTTGATGGAGTTCTGCGATGAATACAGAATGACCATTTTCATCTCTTTTGATTAATTTTGGTTTGAAGTCTAACTTGTTAGATATTAGGATAGCCACACCTGCTTCCTTCTTGGGTCCATTTGATTGGAAGATCTTTTTACCAACCCTTTACCCTGAGGTAATGTCTATCTTTGAAGCTTAGATGTGTTTCTTTTATGCAGCAGAAGGATGGATTCTGTCTTTGTATCCATTCTGTCAGCCTGTGTCTTTTTATAGTTAAGACCATTAATTTTGAGGGTGAGTAAGGACCATTGATTATTGATGCTTGTTTGTTTTAGATTTGTTGTTGGCAGTGGTATTGTGAATATATTTGTCCTGCTTAACCCTTAGTTTCTGGTGTATTGAAATTATCTGTTGCCTACATTAAATGGGAAAAAGAAAATTGCCAAGAGTCTAAGACTAGCTGAATGTGGTGGCATAAATTCTTAATCTCAGCACTCTGATTTTGATGCCAGCCTGCTCTATATATAATACGTTCTAGGCTAGCCAAGGCTACATAGTGAGACCCTATCTCAAATAACAACAACCAAACTTATGGCTAAGGTGGTAACTGGACTTAGGAAGAAATCTATATTTGTTGTTTTGTTAAACAGGCATGTCTTTAGACTGCCTTTTCAATGTCTGCATCCACACCTGTAAACTAATGCTGCTCTCATGCTTGGTCAGATCAGTCTGTTGTTGTAGTGGGCAGGGGTTAAAGCAAATACTCGTAAATTGCCCAAGTGCTGAGAATAAGTAACCTTGAATGCCTGCCTATCCCTAAATAGGATCTCTGTATTAACCACCTGAAGACACAAGGAATATTACAAAAGAAAACTTACTGAAGAACCAGAGAACAAGGAATGGAGCTATGAAAAACACTTTCTGAATATGATGTGGCCTTCCAAAACTGAACACACAGATGATGAGACCATCTACATCAAACACACACACACACACACACACACACACACACACACACACAATAAAAACAGTAAAGGTCTAGATATTTGGTTAGTAGGATGGAGTCATTGAGGGTGAATAAAAGATGACAATGAGATGCATATTATCACAATTCACTGTGTGGAACTGTCATAATTTAAGTAACACCAAAAAAAGAGAAAGAAAACAGGATAAATATTATTAAGAGAAGCAATGTGTAACATGAAAAATTAATATTTTAGCATGTGCTCCATACATAGGAAAATGTAAAGTAGTCAAGACAGTTTCCAATATATTAAGAAGGGAAAATTACCATAGTAATATGTATGTGCCTTTTTTTTGATAATTCTTTTTATAATGTAAAATAAGGAGAACACTGAGTATCTTTATGTGTTTGGTATATCTTTAGAGAGTGTGGGAGATGGTGTATTGATGGGGGATGTCTTTCTGCATGTATGCCTCTCTTATTGATTGGTGAATAAAACACTGTTTGGCCCATACAGATAGGAAGATAGGAGGGGCTAGGAGACAAGGAGAATTCTGGGAAAGCTAGGCAGAGAGACACCATGAAGAAACATCATGTAGCCAAAAGGAGTAACTAGTCTGGGCATTCTCTAGGAAGCCAAGGCCACGTGGAAATATATAGATTTATAGAAATTGGTTAATAATTAAGAGATAGCTAACTAATTTTATAATTAATATAGTGTCTGTATTTTCCTTTGGGGCTAAACGGCTGTGGGACCAGGCTTGGAAAAAAATAAAACTCTAGCAATAGTGTATCTGTAAAATTTTGTGTAAGTGTGCAAGGAAAGAATACTGAATTATTTTATGTCTGGAAAATCCAAAAGACTTTACAACTAAATAGATTAATAAGAAAATAATGTTATAACAAATAGCAAAATAATCAGTTATAATATAGAATGCACTTTTGAGAAACAGATAATTAGAAATATGCATTTAATTCCTACCCATCTATCTACCATCTGTTTATCTATTTGATTCATGGAACTATGTGATATTGAAAATGAGGACTATGATCCTTATGAAAATCACTCTAAAATTTATTTTCAGATATTTGGCCCATTTTTATTTACTTGTGTTATAGACACAATGTCTGCCTCTTCTGTGATTACTTATATGGTATCACTATTGTGCAATCAGAAAGATAGACTAAAAGTCTATCTTTACTTCAAAGTCTTCTTTCACAAGACTTTGAAGTAAAAAGAAATTAACTAGAATATCGACACTTTTGAAATATATAGCAAAGCCACACTACACAACCTTGTTAAGTTTTCATTGCCTTCATTCATAGAGATATTATCCTTTGAAAATAATTTACAGTGAAATTATCCTTTACAGTAATAGTTCTGGGTTTTAGTAAACACAGATTCAAGTTCTAAATCTGAGCAACTTAAAAATGGCTGTGTAACTTCAGATTTGAAATCATCAATCACATCACTGTTACTTCTTAAGGTTAATTCAATTCTCAATTTGCCCTCTTCCTGCTTTCCTGTGCCTCCATTTGAACCCTGAACAATTTGATTATAGTGTGAAGCCATGGGTATTCTCGGGTTTCAGCTGTGAAGATTTAGTTAGCTCTGACTATTTTTATGTTTTACCAAATTGGAGAAATCCTTAGTCAAACATTTATTACATTTTGACATTTCAATGCAGTATTATGAGATTTTGACTGATTTAAATTCTCAGAACACAACATTTTTCTCTGTAACAGGTCTCCTAGATTTCGGGTAAAAAGCTCAGCTCAGAGCATATAGGTACCTTGTGTCGGGTATGGTTTCAGTGTCCTTTTCATTTGGTTCAGTGGTCAGTAGCTATATCTTTTGATTAACTTCTCACACTGAGTTGTGCAGATACCCAGGGATGGCAAACCTAGAAGCTCATTTTTGAAGAGTTTCTCTACCATTTTTTGTTTATTCTAGAACTTATTTTTGGTTCCATGGCCAGACAGCTATGGACATGCTTATTTTAAAAGTGTTTCCAAATCTGTCTGTTCTGACTTTCTTATTGTGTTGGGAGCACACATGTCCTTGAATTCACAGATAAGCACTAAGTAAATCAAGAATGTTAAATATTCAGAATTATCTCTTCAAAGGAAGAGATGCATAACCTATTTCCCATTCAGAAGGTTGCAAAGGAGGTAGTAAATAGCCTAGATAATCTCTATGTTATCTGTAGTACCAGGCCACATCTGGCTTCCCCAAACTCCTACAAGCAGGACCAGAGGTGGCTAAAAGTGCAGGTGACCCTTGTGCTATCCGTAGAGCCAGGGGTTTCTCAACCCTGTTACATACAATAGAAATATTGTACATACATACATACAATAGAAATGATTAACAGGCAAGGTGAACTCTGAGCTATCAGTATGAAAGAGGCCACATCAGATCTTCCACTAGGCCCTTAAAATAATACATTTAGCCTATCTATGGAATAAATCTTCATGGAAAATGTCACATGTACGTTAAGGAAACTTTTAATTTAATCATGCTTCATTGTTTTCACAGGATTGTGTTATACCAGGAAACTTTTTTTTTTAAATTTCACTTATATATGACTAAAATAAACTGTCTGATATCACACTCTCAACGTTTGAATGAACACCAACCACTGAGTTGTGTTGAACCAAATTTCCTTCTTGCCTCATACAGGTCATTTCTCTGCCAGTTGTGGTGTTTCCAGAAATGCCTCCTACCCCACCACACACACAGTATTGCTTATTTGTTTAGTGTAAAGTAGTAGGATAGGGAAGATGAGGAAAAAGAGAAAGGGGGCTAAGATTATGAAAATATTGGTGAATTGATTTCTGAAATTTTTGTGTATGAAAGAATAACACCAAAGTCATGTCTATGTAAATGTCAAATGTTGATCACCTTCCTCAGATGTTTGGAAGCCTTTTGATCCTAGCTGCTACCAAGGTTGGTTAGAGGAAACCATTTTTTCTTTGGTTGAGTATGAAATAGAACATTCTAGAACTATGTCTATTCATGTACCTTGCTACTTTTCTGTTCCTTGTAGCCTTAAAAGCAAGCTGGTGGACACTTAGGAGAAAAGGGGATGAGGTTACATGTGGTTTACAAGTATTTCATTTGCTAATATTCTATATTATCCCCAATGTGCATGATACAACCCACTGTTGTTTGTCCTCCAAGTTATCCCTATATCTGTCCAAGCTTTGTGTGTGCATACCATGTGATACAACGATGTAGTTGCACAATAACCACTCATACTGTGGCCTCATGGATTGAACTCTAGCTTTCCTCAGTTACAAATGCACTCATTTCCATGACACAAGCTTCATTCTTTCTACAGAATATACTGTCCTTCTGTATACTAGTAATAATTTTGTCTTATAATTTACAAAGAATCATGTTAACATACACACACACACACACACACACACACACACACACATACACACACCACATCTATATTTCTAAATATATAATACAGCCAGTTGAGTCTGTATAATAATACTACTACTTCTATGTATATGATTTGGGGGAATAGCAGACAGTGGAGGCACTAAAGTAAGAATAGAGAACAATAGTGAGATGGGAGAGGCATTCTTCACTGTCTCCATTTACATGAGAGAAGCCATGATAATCACTTAATCACTGTGTATGGATTTTCTTAGTTAATACCATTGATCTTGTTTTACCGATGGGAAAATTAGTACCAGAGAACACTTTGTTGCTTTCTCATGTGTTTACTCTGACATCAGAAAAAAAAATGTATATATACCATTAATGAGTCTTTTACAGAATTCTATCACTGTCCAGAACTTCCATAGGTTAAACCCAGCAGACTCCAGAAAGCCATTCTGAGGCCACTGGCTTCTGTTTTTACTCATTGTTCTGGTGCAGTCCTTTGCAAAACTGATTGAAACCCATCATTCTCTCCATATTGTTGTGATTTTCTGGATTTTCCTAAGGAATACTTGTTTTTTTTATTAATAAATTTTATTTAAATAATAAACAATCTTATTTCACACACCAATCCCAGTTCCTCTTCCTCCCATCTTCCCATATTCCCAATGATACTCCCCCCATCCACTCCCTTGGGAGGGTGAGGCATTCCATGAGGGATCAGCAAAGTCTGTCAAGTAATTTGGGGTAGGGCCTAGGCCCTCCCCTGTGTCTCTAGGCTAAGGGAGTATCCCTCCATGGGAAATAAGCCCCCAAAGTCTGTTTGTGCACTAGGGATATATCCTGGCTCCACTGAGACAGGGCCCATAGACTGCCCAGGCCTCCTAGCTGACACCCACTTTCAGGAGTTCTGGCTCAGTTCTATGCCAATTTATGTTGGTTCCCCAGCTCTCATATTAACCTGTGACAAGAACTAGTAAGCAGCAAAATCAGGAAGAAATAGCTAATAGACTTTTGATAAACATAGTGTATAGGTAAGCCTATATAACAGAGGCAGTATAGTTACAAAATAACACATGATTTTAATTTTTTTCTTCTTAACATTTAAAGTTATTATTGACAGTAATAACATTCTCCAGGCTATATTTTGACATCATAGGATGCCAGCCTATTATGATCCTTCAATCTTCTGGTAACCCTCAGAGACAGTTGGGACATGGGAAGAAACTATAACAATATGGTCTAATGTTACATAACAGTGGTGTAGTAGAAAGAAGAATCAGACAAAATGAAGGACGGTTCCTTTTATTCATGTCCTTCTAGCTGCCTACTCACCATCAGCTTTCCACTGACACAACTTCAGAGTAAAACTACACACATGTACGTCACGGGAATTCCAAGGCTTGCAGTGTCTACCAGCAGCATTCTTAGGGCTCCTGCTTTGGCCTGCTCCCTAGGCTTCAGTAGTGTCTGCACTCTCCTTTGTAGGACCAGCTTTCCCCACTAAATTTTTTTTTAATTTTTTTTTTATTTTATATAACCAAGTCCATTTAAATGAAAACAAACATTTATAGACAATATTTTGGAATTTGGGCATTGTTCTTTCCAAACTACTTCCTGTTGGTAAGGGGGCGCTGTCATGGGAGATTCCAAGAATATTCAGAAATCCTGGCTGTAGTCTGTCAGGCTGCTTTGTCCAGCTGTTTTGAATGTAGGATCACCTGGTACTCTGTTAAAGGCGGTCTGGCTTGATCAAACCACATTAGTCTGGAAGGAATCCACAGTTTTCATTTTCTGTGGAAACAAAAATTGAAATCCTTTTCCCCAGTAACTTGTCCTTGAACTTAAATTTTGGAGTCAAAGCATTTTTTTTTTAAATTTAATTTATTATTTTACGTGTTGATCCCAGTTCCCTCTCCATCCCTCCCTCCCAACATCTCTCACTCCCTTCCTTCCTCCCGCCCTCCTTCCCTCCCTTTTACCCTCTCTGCCCTCTCACATGCACTCTAACCACCCTCCCATTCTCCCACCCCAATTCCATATGTAGGGGAATGTCATACAATAGGGGTCATGTAGGTCTGACAGGTCATGTGAAGTAGGGACCCCACTAAATTTTATATACCATATTTCTTGTGGATTGGTCCTAAGGCCTCTTTACAATTTACACATATTAATTATGAGCCATTCCCATCCTTTATCCTAGAATAAAGGAGAGCATGAAGACTTATTATAATGTTAGTTTCTGCTTTTCAATACTTTAGAGAATCCAGTTCACTCTTGTCTAGATTATCTCTTGACAAAGGCTTGTTTTTCTTTACACTTTTTTTCCTTTTTTGAGAGTATGTCATGCGGATTGAAGCTAGCACACCTCCTGTGTGTTAAGAAAGAGTACCAGCCACTGGCCTCTATTCCCAGCCTATGTTTATTACTTTAATTTCTCAAAACTTATTTACCGAGAGCCCAATACTAGACAGGCCACTAGTATGAATTTTAGAATGAAATAGACCAGAGATTAAAAAAAATTATTGTCATTGTGGGATTTACAGTTGATGGACAGCACCAATATTATATCAATAAGTCTTTATATACAATATTACACCTGAGTGTCCTAAAACCCATGAAGAGAATTGCTGCATTTGAAAGTGGTGATGGTTGTGCTGTATGTGCAGAAGGTAGGGTGGGGTCACAGAAGAAGGAAAGCATAGGGAAACTCACTATTTATGAAGGGAACTGGAATGGCCCTATGTGAAGAATTACTCCACCAGAAAAGAGAGATAATTAGATACATAAAATTTATTTTTGCTTACCTCTTTCCCCTATGAAATATATATTTTGGGTAAGTCATTTACCTTTCTTTTGGTTAGAAACCTACATGATTTATCAAGAATCTTTCAAATTTATCATTTTATAGATTGTCTTATAAATGATAGGCAAAGGCAGAGGAATAAATAAAAAAATAGAAATATCACAAGTCATATATTATCATGGGTTGTACTTTAACTCCCAGAATCTTTTATCTTCAACCACTTGTTATAAATACTTTGAAAATCCAATTGCCAAGAATTGTGCTAGTTGAAAAAAATGCAGAGGTGAATAATGCCAAGTGTATGTAGCTCTGGGATCATAGATTGGTGATCTTAGTGCCTTTCTGATTATTTATTTTTCCCATACCCATGCACAATGAATACATAACAGAGCTAATAATTTTTTATAGTGTCTGTCATGGTCTTACTTTGCTGTATTTGTATTTGTCCCCTTTGACTATCATCTATGATATATTACAAAATCTTCCAGCCAACTGTACTCCAAGTAATTCTGAGAAAGGAAAGGGTAGAGAAAATTGGATCTTATTTACATAGATTTTGAAAATAAAGTAGAGAAGGTAAGGGAGAATCTCTCTATACTCTTGCTTGATAGTCTCTGGAAATTCTGTGTGAGCTTGGCCCTAGTATATAAAGATGGTGTGCATAAATCCTCCAAGTCACTATATCTCCTGGAAAACCTTCTCATGGCTCTACAAAGGTTATATGAGGAGCCATCCAAGTACAAGTGAAACCTGAAACCAAAGACTGCAATACTAGATAAAGCCAACCATGTGGCTGTGGGAATATAATGCTTCAGGGACAGAAAACTCAGAAGGTCTTACTTATTATTTCATCTTAATTTGTAGTTCATCATCCAGGCCCGAATCCAAGGAAGGAACTGATGCAGAGGTCACATAGGAGTGATGAATACTGGCTTGTTGATTACAGCTTGTTCAGCCAGCTTTCTTACAGCACTCTTTGTCACCATCCTGGCGATGTCACTGCTTACAGTGAGCTCAGCCCTTCCACATCAATCATCAATCAAGAAAATACACCACAGGATCCACAGGACTGTCAGGTACTAGCTATTATGATCTTTAATGAATTTTTGGCTGTTATTTTGCATTTTGTGTTCTAGAGATCATCTAGATAATTCTCATTGGAGAACATTTTTTTCAGACTGATAGATTTGAGAGATATGATACCATTGTCTTGGCTTTTCATACTGTTTGTGGGTATGTAGACTTCTGTCATTGGTTATGTGTCTGATGTGATTCTAGCCTACCTACATTGAGTAGAAATTTGGAATTTTCTTTGTTGTTGCAGCTTCGTTGATTACATATAACAGGTATAAGGAGTTGGCAGGTCAGTTCTTCATATTTTCAGTATTAATATTGGGTTTGAGGAATGAGGGTGGGATTTCAGCCCTCAAGTTGATTAGAGAGAGGGAGAACTATAGTTGTAATGTAAATTAAAATTAAAATTAATTAATTAATTAAAAACAAAGAAATTATTTCATTGACTTTTTTTTTTTTTTTTTGAAAGTAATGTTTGATTCTACCCCAGATCTCTATGTTATCTAGACTCTGGTTCCTGGACCTCCAGGAATTATCAGTTGTGGGATCAGAAAAGTTTCACTCAACAACTTATGGGATATAGAGACCCAAAGCCAAATATTAGGCTGAACTCAAGGAATCCGGCAGAAGAGGGCAAGGAAAGATTGTAGGATCCACAGGGGTGAAGGACACCACAAGAAAATGTCCCACAGAATCAAGTAACCAGAGTTTGTAAGGGCTCATAAAGACTCAACTGATAATCAGGAAACTTGTATGGGTCTGATCTAGATCCTCTGCATATATGTTATGATTGTGTAGCTTGGTATTCTTATGGAACTACTAAGAGTAAAAGAAGGGACTGTTTCTGAATCATTTGCCTGCTTTGGGGACCATTTTTTCTCCTACTGAATGCCCCCTTTCAGCTTTAATATTAGGGTATGTGCCTATTCTATTATAACTTGATAATGCCATGTTTGTTTGATATCCTTTGGAGTACTGCCCTTTTCTGAAGGAAAGGAGGAGGTGTAGATCTGGGAGAGGAGACTGGGAGGAAAGAAAGGAGAGAAAATTGTTGTTGGGATGTAATATATGAGAGAATTTGATGATTATGACACAATCCAAGAAACTAGAATCCTTCTACATTATACTAAGTAGGGCCATCGAGCTGATTGAAAGAGAAAGAAAAGGAAAATTCAAGAAGATGCAGTGATATTCTGTATGCCTCTTCAAATTCCATGGTTGCACATTGATCTTTGTCTCATTTTCCTGTTTACAAAATGAAAGAATAAATGACCTCTATGTAAACTTAACATTTGTACCATTTTAATTTTGTAATATATAGCAGGGCTACAGTTCTTAGGCTCACAATTATTTGACTTTTACCTTCTGACCAGAGAGAAATTTGCCTATGCCACTCCTGGCCTATGAGATGGTTTTCCAAGAAAAATTTTAGACTTTGATGTATAAGGTAAAATAAGATGTGTCTTTGCCTTGCTAAAGTATCTGTCAGTTGGTGTTAAAATGTCACCATTTACCTCCAAGCCTCATCAATTAAGGACATGGTAAGTCTAAATGATGAGGACATAGGATAGTGGATTTTAGGTACTGAATTATGGTAAGGTTAATAGGGCAGTGGAACTCTTTTCAGCTTGCATTTCTGTCCCATAGCATAGAAGACAATTTTCCCCAGAATTTCCAGCATGGCTTCACCTGTGCCTACGTCTTCTGCATAAACATCCCAGTGTGAGAACAAAGATATCAGACATTGAAGAACTTTTAAAATATCTCAAAACAAAGTTTACCATAATCGATTTAAATACACCATTTCCACAAATAACTGTTCAGAGATCAATAGGGGTCTCTTCATTTTTCCTCTGTCAAGGCCTATTACCTGCTTCAAGTAATCTGTTCAGGTGTGTCTTAGTTGGGATTCATTTTTGCTGTGTAGAGACACAACCACAGCAACTTTTAAAAAGGAAAACATTTCATTGGGATGGTTTCTATTTCAGAAGTTTAGTCAGTTATTGTCATGGGGAGAAGCATGGTATCATATAGGCAGCAATGGGGAGGTAGCTGGGAGTTAGCTCTACATCCAGTTCAGCACACAGGAGGATGTGGGACACACCAGGCCCAGTGTGAGCATTTGAAACCTCAAGCCCAAACCACCCCTCAGCCCTAGTGACACCCTTCCTCCAACATGGTCACACCTCCAAAAAGGCCACATCTCCTACTAGTGCCAATTCCTGTAAGTCTATGGAAGCCATTTTCATTCAAATCACTACAAGTGGAAATCTAAAGCCTTCATATGGCTGTATTGTTTTATTCCTTTAGTCTCTGTAATAGCATGGGATCTTAGCACTTACTCTACAGCGTTTAAATTTCTTACCTACAGAGGTTTAATTGCCTGGTCTTCTAAGGACTGGCAACACCATCTCTTAGCTCCAAGGAAAGCAGGGTCTTTCACAGCTACTTTTTGAAGGTTTTTTGTTTCTCTTGTATCCTGTCTATCTCTGAAATCTCAATGTCTTCTTCTCTGTACTTCTCTTTTACTTTATATGAGCTCCATAAGACATCCAACTAAGTATGTTCAAGCCTGGCATACTGCATTCACAAAACATTTGATTTTAACAGAATGGTAGAATTGTATCATTAGTTCCCTTTTACTGTCCCTTCTTATTTCCTCAGCTTCTCACTCTGTGTTAAATTACTGCTTCAGCTTTGAAAGAACTCATTTTTCCTATCCTATTGAGATTTAATTCTCTTCCAGTCAGCATCTACCAGAAATACTAGATCAATATCAAAATAATCATATTATCTTTCTCGAGATTATTGTTTTAGTGGAATGCAACTAGATAAATGCACAAATGTGGATCTAGCCATTCACATTGTGGTCAAGGGACACAAAAGAACAGAATCTTTGCCTTTGGAGACATGGGTTTATTGAATCATTATTTAAATTTCAGAACTTTACTGAATGCATTTACTATATTGTTAGAGCCATCTTAAGAATTCTGGTAGAGTTGATCTAAACCATTTAATATTCACAGCACACTGATTGAGGGTTTTATTTTAAATATATTAATGCAGTCATAAATGAGAAACTAAAAAAAAAATAGGTACCATAATTCTCTGAGCCCAGACATCTAATGAACTAATAATTAATGGGGAACAAATTCTTATCACAAATCTTTGTTCATAACGGCAAAGTTGGTTTATGGTCTGTTGATTGGCTGAAAGAAGTTAATTGAAATTAATTATGTAGAGACAATTTGCCAACTGTGAAAAGTAAATGTAAAAGAATAAGAAGCATCTGTGGCAGAAGTCAGTGTGTTTCACTCATGGTCTGAGTGAAATTCTAGTATTTCGGTATCATGCAAGCTTAACATCTTCACCATGCCAGTGCTTGCAGAGAACAGTGACATGAATTTCTATTCTTATAGGCAGAAGAACCAAACTGAAATTTCGATTTTCACATCTAAAATGCCACTGTCCATTTTAGACTCAGTCTCTTACCCCAAAGCACAGATTAAATACAGCGAATGGTTGTAGTCCATGTCTTTAATCTAAGCAGAGGAAGCAGAGGCCAATTTATCTCTGTGAGTTCAAGACTACCCTGGTCTACAAAGTGAGTTCAGTACAGCCAGAGATACACAGAGAAACCCTGCCTCAAATAAATAAATAAATAAATAAATAAATAAATAAATAAAAATACCCATTCACCCATGCACCATCCTATTAATATGTTTCTTTACTATAGGTAGACAGCAGGCTCACACAACTGGATCAAAACACTGTAAGACATTACCTTTGTAATGTTTAAAATCAAACAGGAGGCAAGCATATAAAAATTTCTAAGATAATATAACAGTATTCACTGCCATAAATGCTAAAAAAATGAGACCATTAATTTCTGGAAAATCATGAAGATGTCACACAGTAGGTTACATTCATACTTTATTAGATGTTTAAGGTTGCCTCTTAAGACCCAGATGGTAAGAAAAACAGACCAGTATATAACAATGTGGTCAATCTATCATCTATCTACCTATCTATCTATCTATATTTATCTATCCATCTATCATCTATCTCTCACACGCATGCAGAGAAACTGAGAGAGGGGGAGTGAGTGGTAGAGAGAGGAACTTACAGTTGATTAATGTGTTAGTCAATAAAAGGCTGTTTACATTAAAAATATAGTTGACTGGGGGTGGCTCATCTCTTCTTGGGCTGTGAAAATCAATTATGCTTGGCAACTTATGTGTTACTGCATAGGGTCTTCACACTATAGCGGGAAATTGGTGGGAAAATCATCAATGGTATAGATTAGGCAAGTACCTGTATCTTCTGTTTTACAAAGCCATATCTGAACCCTAACAAGGAGTACAAATTTTCTTAGGATGCACTGGTAGACAGAAATAACATGAATGTTCTACCCACTACCAACAATGTTCACTGTAATAAAATGACAACATATGTTTCTGTAGGGTTTAGTAGGACAATAGTTTTAAAAACTGATCCTTAGATAACACAAAAGATGTTTTGCTATGTTTCCATTCTGTTTTGTACTTCTTCAAATACTCTTAAAAATCTCAATGTTCAAAATTATTGATTTAACTTGGAATCTCTTTTCATGTTCCTTGGGTAAAAGTGGCCATTAAACATCAATTACCCAGTTTGTCCACTGTAGGAAAGTATACAAGAAGCTTTATCTACCTTAAATGTTGACATAAATTAGGAAACAAAAGATTAAGATCTCTAAATTGGATGCCCTTGAGATGTTGCTGCTTCTTAGAGTAGCTATTAAGTGTTTTGTTTCCTTACTGCTAACAATGGTGGATTGTATTTCATGTTTTCTTGATGCATGTAGGATTCAGACTATCAACTAAAATATGGATATATGGACATATGTTCATATCAATTTATTTGTTGGCTATATTATATTAAAGAAAACAGGAATGAAGGAAAGAGAGAAAGAATGAAGGAGAAAACAGACTAGCAATTCCCTCTTAACTATGTGAGATCATCTATAATATCGTATCTAATTTTGGTGGGGGTAGGTACCAGGAATTCAATCTAGCTATAGATGCTGGTGAGAACTTTTTCCTGTGGAATGAAAATGGAAGGCTTTGCTCATCATAGCTGAAGTAAAATTCTGGAAAGCCAAAGCCAAACATGCCAAGCTCAACTAAATGTGTTTTCACAGTGGTAGGATAGTCAAAAGTGCCAAGGCTACAGCTAAAGAGGAGGGAAGTCAGAGTGAGCCCAGCCACACCTACAGTGAATTCCCAAAATGATACTGAACCCTGTTGTGGATAGGGAGAAAAGTGTGAAGATTGAATATAATATGCCAATGCACTTGAAGGTAACAGTGTACACTATGAGGAGTTTTTTGTCTCTTTTTGTGGAACCATGGAAAAATTTCTTTGCAGTTCTTCAATTTAAAGATACTTAAATAGGACTTTGGCATCGTTACCTTTGTTTTTAATTCAGACAGAGTTATCCTAGTACACGATCCGTGAAATCCCAGGCCATGATAAAACAGTATTTTGCAACTGCATTAAGCACTCTTAAGAGATGCTGACTGAATTAGCAAGATTCAGAAATGGAGGCTTAAAAATGAAACCTTTGCTTGGATAAGATATGTATGTATGTATGTATGTATGTATGTATGTATGTATGTATGTGTGTACATGTACATATATACATTTATATATATAATATATTTTATACATATATAACACTATATATAGTATGTATATTTCCAAGGTTTTATTTTGAGTATATAAAGGTGTGAGGGAAATTCCTACTGGTGAAAGAGTAATTTGCTGGGACTTGAAAAGGAATTCTAAGCCAATAATAAGTTTATTTAAGATACACAAGTTAATAGAGTAAGCTGGTAATTCCAGTGCACAAGATGTTTTATGGATGAAAAGATAATGAGAAAGGCTCTGGTTTCATTTCCATGGGTTCCTCTATAAATTGTTACTTTCCCACACTTAATTTATTCTTTGAATCAAATTGATCAGAGGATTAGGGGTATTGACTGTTTCTCTCCCCCAATGATTTTCCAGAATGTCTGATATTATATACATAAAAAATCCCAAAACTAATAGGTATATCAGTAAGTAGCATGTTAATAGGATACACCTCCTGGGTTTAAAACGGAAGTAGATGGCCTGGGAAGTCTAAGGTTCCTCTGACAGTGGAACCAGGATGTATCCCTGGTGCACAAAAGGACTTTGGGAGCACATTCCCTTAATGTAGAGGCAGGAGGGAGTGCCTAGTCCCTACTCCAAATGACTTGACACAATTTGATGGCCCCTCCAGGAAGGCATCACCCTACCTGTGGAGTGGGTGGTGATGGTCGGGAGAGAGAGAGGGAGGGAGGGAAGGAGGAAGAGGGAACTGGGATCTAGATGTAAAATAATAATAATAATAATAATAATAATAATAATAGACAAAAGTGTGTGGCAGACTTCTGATGCCACTGCACTCAGTGTGAGAATGCTGGAGAGAACAGTGTAAGACCCTGTCCTGAGTCTTACAATGGCTTATGAACAGTCTGCTGGGCTACAGAATGCCTTAGGAATCATGTGTTTAGTGGGACTGAGGGCTTGAACTCACTGTCTGCAGCTTTTGCTCAGGCTGTCCTTTGCCAACAGTTCTTAATAGTCAAACTGAATGGCTTGAGGGATGGATGACCAACACAAAAATGAGCCATTTCAATTTTCTCCAGAATTTCTTTCAGCAATTATTTATGTTTGCATTGTCCTCAAATGTGTGTTTCTTCTTGGCTCCACTTTTCATGGCTTGAACAATAAAATGGAAGAGTGGTCTTTCAACAGTTAGGCTTAACACACTAATCCACTGGGGAAACATTTATTTGTCCATGTGCAGACATAGCAACACGGTGTATGGTTCATGTGTATGAGTGTGTGTTTGTGTGTGTGTGTGTGTGTGTTGATGTACTATGCCTCCCAGTTATATAATTTTTTCCTTAACTGTGTTGCTTGTAAAGTTTAACCTCAGAGTGAATTCTAAGATGAAGTATTTGTAAACTATCTATCTATCTATCTATCTATCTATCTATCTATCTATCTATGTATGTATGTATCTATCTTTCTTTGTTTCTCTCTCTCATTTTCATGCACACATGCAGTCCATTTTTCACATTAGATAAAAATGATATAAACTGATTTATCACCCTTATTGAAGACTTTCCTATGAAAATCCAGCAGGCAGGATTTGAAGAAGTGCCCTCTACTGTTCTTGGTAGAGAGCCACAAAGCTGGGGTGCAGACTTCTCATGCATGTTTACACTATACTATCTATGCATGAAAGGTAGATTGTGGTCACCATAAATGTGACTCTTTGTGGCCTTGTCAATCTGAGCTACAACTCTAACATTATTAAAATGTATCTTTTGTATTTCATTAAGAGCTAAGCAATTAAGACTGAATTTTTGATGTGCTGTAATTGTCATAGTTGACATTGTTTCTGATGATGATGTTCATTGATCATTCATAATGCAACTGCCTGCACAGGCCATGAATCGAGTGAAAATCAACACATCTCTTTACTTTACATGCAGGAAAGCACGTTGCTTCCAGCCTGATAATCTGTGTTAACAACTTAATCTTCAGCTGTCAGAATTTGGGGCTTTTAGTCTCAATGATTTGAAGTCAATATAAGGTATGCATTGTAAAAGAACTGACACTTGGTCCTAGGACAGACTACAAAGTGAACAACTGGAGTGCTTTCAGGAAATGGAATATTATTCACATCTTTTTGTAAAATGAGAGTTAACAGACACCTGTCTATTGACTTCAGTTCCCATGTGGATCTGTGCTCACACACTGTCTCTGAGCAGCACTTCCACCAGAGACTTTATACTCACACACTACTCAGATGCCTGTCTCGACTTCTGTATATCTAGTTTTAAATATGGCAATTACAGTGATTCTATCCTATATCTGCTTCTCTAAATATGAATTGTTGTTTCCTAGATTTCCTTTATTGTATGGTTTTGGGTTAAACTGAGTGATGAAAAATGTATAACATCTCGGAGGAAGATGGGAAGTAGTGTTTGCCACAATCTGAAGGTTATGGTGTGACAGGCACTGCTGATGCTCACTTGCTCTTACTGGGGTGGCCTTTCTCTTGAAGAGTCCCTTGGGCCAGGGACTCTTGCAGTTCCTTCTGAGCATCATCTCCTTCAAGTCATAGGCTGGGCATGTGTATGCACAGCTTAACAGTAATGTTCTTCTCCAGTGGACCAGAGCCACATAGTCAGGTAGAAACTAAGACAAAAAGCCAGGTGGATAGCTGGAAGGTTTGGGCTTTCACATTCAGAGCTAGATGTCTCTAGAAGTCTTGGAAAGAATAATAAAATCTTCCTGAACATAAGAAGATAGAGAGTCATGTTTATGAGTGAATCAAGACAAGGCAGAGCTTCAAATGACTATGAAGCTCACAGCACACTCATGCTCCTATTGAGCCACCAGAACAAACTTGGCCGAAGATTTTAATGCTGGACAGATTGAAGTTAACTGACTATGTTGAAGTTTATAAGGGCAAAGGTAAATGTCTCAGCAGGAGCCACTCAGGAGCCATCTACAGAGAGTGAATTTGTATATACTTACTGTTCATTGGGCATACTGAGCATAAGAAAGGCAGAAAGTTGTCAATCTGGATTTTCTGAATTAGAATTATGTATTTGCTGTATTCCAGAAAAATATCTTGGGTAGGAAATGTGGTTGCCTTATTATTTATTTTCTATATAAAGTGATTGTGAGACTTTATAGGGATATTTATCTTCTATGATAATAGTGCATACTCTAGGAAATTCTGGTGCCATAAATAACTGTTGTCCTTTATTTTAAAGACTCTCCATTCTATTGGCAGCTAGTGGAGTGAAAGATGATCAATGCAGATAAATGAAACCTGAAAGCCATAGAAATGGACTTTGAAAGAGTGAAACATGCTGAGGGGTCTTTGTTTGCCATTAAGATGTATCCTTACCCTTCACTTCTGTTCTGAGCCCTAGGGCATTGAGGCTGTGGCTACCATTGTGGTCTCCCTTGACTCCCTGGTTTCATTTAGAACCATTCAACAAATGGTCCCAGCATGATACAGGAAATGTGAAGAGATGCTCAGAAAATTATTTCTGTCTATACTTCTCTCCTTGATGAGGAAGGATTTTGTTTGCTACTTCTCTGTTCTGTTGAAGCTGTGGAGTCCATCCAGAGGGCCCTCCACATATCTGTGTCTGTATGGGAATGTGATGCTAACTTGTTGTGAGTCTCTGTGTGTTTTGCCATCTGCTCTTGTCCACACCTCTGTATTATTAAATTAATTTTAATTGATTTTTGAATACATAATCAATGGCTCTGAGGGACAAAGAAATCTAATATTTTGAGTATTGATTATGTCCAAAGCACTGTAATATATATTATTTTATTTGATTATCATATTGGCCTCCTTTTGTGTAATTAAAAAAAATCAAATGAAATTAGCAATCAGAAGGGTTTAGTAGCTTATTTGAAGTTACATTCCAAAAATTGGTACACCTGAGACTGGAGTCCAGCCATTCAAAATCTATATATTATTTTTTATTGCAGCAGATCATTTACAAAAATTGCACATAGGTAGAAATTATGAACCAGACCTGCAGAAAATGTTGCTTAATGATGAGTCAATGAAGAATGGAGTGAGCTGGAGCTGGGCTCCTCTGTAGAGCCACTGCCTTCATCATGGAGAGCAGAGGATGCCTGGGGAGAGGGGCTTGGAAGCCTTTTCCAGAACCACACCCCTCAGTGCTACTATGGAAATAAAGAAAATACAGCTACACTCAGTACACAAGGTGTTTTAAAGTTCATACCTGGCTGCAGTGAAGGACACAAGCTGTATGGGGTGAGAGGTCCAACTTGCTCACTATTCTCGTGCCCCTTAAAATTACAGTTAAGAAGAAGGGCAACAACAGTAATGGCTCATGTGTGCAGCACTTTGCCCTGGGCAGGTAGGGAGAGAGGAGGTGATATGGACAGTAGAGACTCTTACTATGTTTCTACTCCAACTTTAGAGAAACACAGCTTACATAGTACTGTCAACACAAGTTATATGGAATGTCAAGTCTTGCACATATTTAATAAAATTCCACATCAGAATTAATTGTAATAGTTCCTTCATTCATTGAATTGTTTCATTTGTGTAAAATCCCTTGTGCTCAGATGCTTTATGAAATCTGAAAATCTTTGAAAAAGCAAGTAAGGTGGTTTCACATGCTGACATTAGCAAAGTGTGTGGTGTGTGTGTATGAGTGTGCTTGTGTGTGTGTATATGTGTGTGTTTGTCTATAAGTCATTTGACAAGTGAAATTCAGTAACAGAATTCAGAAACTCAACTTAGCAAGTAACTTGGCTCAAATTTCAAATAATTTATCATGGAACTTCATTTTTCTAACATTTCAAGAAGGATAGGGAGAAAGGTTGTGGATGGATTACATGCTGAGTGTGGGAGATCCTGGGTTCAATCTCTGGCACCAAGGAGAAAAAGACACAGAGAACAGTTTTATTCAGTATACAATATTTTCTGCTAATTCTCCCTGGATTGATTGATTGATTGATTGATTGATTGATTGATTGATTGATTTTTGCAGTTAAACTATACTATTTTCCCTTGGGTTTTTATGTTTAATGTGTTATTATTATTAACTGTTATTAATACTAACAGGGATGAATGTAATAGTGGAGATTGCCTGTGGCCTTGTATCACACAGATTAAAAATTATTAATTAAACTATATAAATAGTGTAGCTGTGACATTAGAGTTTTCCAATTAAACCAGTAAACAGAATGTCGACATTAAGCAAAAGAAGGGGTATTTTCTAAGGTCTTTCGGAAGATCTGTGTAACTTCTGGTACTGATGCTGATTTTCTTTGTGAGGCCACCATCTCTGATGGTGGTAATATTGGACACTGCTGTTAATCTTTTGTCTTGAGCCTATCTTTTGGTACCAAGGTTTTGTGGACACACAAGAAATGCCTTCTTCCCAAGCTGCCTTTGTCTGATGAATCAAGAGCAATGTGACAGCTATGTGCAATCCAGAGATTTTTTTTTTTTGATACTTTTCAGAGTGTTGTAAAATTTGGAGCCCAAACTTATTATTCTAGACACCTTAATAAACAGTGATGTATGAGGAATAGAATAATGGCAGACAGAATCAGATAACTGAACTTGAAGGAAAGCTCTGTTCTTCTTTTGATAGTGGATCTGGGGCAAAGCTCTCCATTCTCTTGAATGATAAATTCTTTTATATGTAATATTGTAACATCATATATGGTAGTCATAGTAATCAGGAAGTAAGAGATGAGAACATGGTTAGTGGTCATTACATTTGTTTCTTAGACTCAAGAAACCTAGAGTCTTACCATCTTTCCCCTTAAAATAGCTCAACGATACAAAAAATATTTTGAACAACTTTTATAAATACTTTGTATTTATAAATACATATGTATTTATAAATAGTAAAAGGCTGGCAATCAAAAAAAGAATATAGGAAACACAAAACTTCCAAAAAGGTGGATTAAGAAAAAAACTAAAATTTGTATTATATCCATATTACTTTTATAGTAATGTATTTGACAGAAACAACTTCAGAAAGGGATCCTGATTCACAGTTTCAGATGGTTTTAATTCATCTTGGTAAGAAAGGCATGATGGTGGAACTGAGTTCATGGCATAAAGAGTGTGATGGGGCTACACAGTGGACCAGAAATCAGAGAATGGGGCATGAGCCAAATGTCTAGACAAACTTCAAAGACATACACCTTAAGACCTACTTCTGTCAGCTCTGTCCAAAATGTTAAAGGTTCCATAGCCTTATAAATTGCACCACCAAATATACAACATGTGTTCAAAATATCAACCTGTTGGGGGATGATCCGGATCAAAATCCTAGCAATACCAACTATAAGTGAATTGATTGTCATGCTTTCATGACTTTACAGAAGGCCTACTGCAAAGCCAGGACCAGATTCAGAAAGGACATCTAATAAGCTCCCTGACCTTGGTATTGGGATAAATCCTCCAAGATCTCTACCACAGCTAATCTAAAAATGAAGCTGAGTGTCTCTATACCTAGAAAACTAGGAAGTGTCCTTGTTCAAAATAATTTTTGTACTAAGAAAAATAATTTTTTTCTGGAAACAATTATAACTAACTCTCAAATAGGTTGGTATAAATAGCTTATGCTCTTTTCCTAGATTAAGACATGGAAATTTAAATCTTTAAGTGTTTTTTAGAGCATCGGTAGTCTACTTGTGTGGAATAAACACATGCCAACCATTTCAAGGGAAACTAATTTTTAGTTTTTACCTCAAAGGAATTTAAGATGATGAGCAAATAATCATTGAATGGGAGGTAATAGTAATGGTGGGGGATGTGATTTGCATGGCTAAAAGTCAAGGGGCACAAAAGTCCTAAAACAGGACTCACAACTGGTCAACTGTGGAGATTAGTTCGTACACATGATGTTAAATATTTTGCATTTTCAAATACTTCATAATATTTTAATTTAAAACAAATGATTATGATAAACCTAGTATGAAACCCATTGTTTTTATAACCTGAAAAAAATAACAAATATATAACATTTATATGTAGAATATAAGTTCACAATGAAAATAAGTTTTCTGTTTCTGCCTATTGTGGATTAACTTGCATTACTTTTCATCATAAAAGTAAATAGAAATACAGATATATATTTCATTCAAATATTGTTATGGTGATTCTTTGTTGTCAGCTTGCCTACATTTTGGAGTTACTAAAACCCAAGGGACTGGTTATACCTGTGAGAGATTTTTATTGATGGAATTATTTGAAATGGAAAGACTAACCCAAAATCCAGAGCTTTTGAGGAGCGAATATCCACTTTAACTCTGGGTCATATCTTAAGGTAGAAGCTTATATGAAAGACATGGAAAACGAAGTGCATTCTCTTTGCCTGCTTGCTCTTACTTTCATTGACAAGTTTATTTCATTGATTAGAACCTACTTTTTCAGGATGTAGACCAAAGATCATCTGAGCCATCCAATCTCATGGACTGAAAAACTAGTAGATTTTTGGACCATAAACTATACTTGTATGTGTGTGTGTGTGTGTGTGTGTGTGTGTGTGTGTGTGTGTGTGTGTGTGCGTATGTAGTATGTGTGTTTATGGGGAGAGAGAAAGAGAGAGAGAGAGAGAGAGAGAGAGAGAGAGAGAGGTTCATTCTATCAGTTTTGTACCCAAATGACTTGATGGACTCCCTTCTTGGGAAGTTGATGGGGAATGGGATGGGGGTGTCTGTGGGGGGCATAGTAGCTGTTTTAGCCCTGTCTTTTCATGTTGATGGGGGTACGTTTATTGCCAGCACTGAGAGCTGTGCTCATTGCCTTGGTCTATGCTGCTATCAAGCAGCATGTTGCCAGCTTGGAGTTGTGGTCACTGCAAATGCCAGCTCTCATACACACCATTCAAAAGTTAGCAGGGCCTCTTAAAAGAGCCTGAGTTTTATGGTTTTGTTTTGTTTAGTTTGTTTGTTTGTTTTGTTTTTTCTGCTTATGCTGAGTCAGGAAGACTCCCTTAAAGGAGCTGCACAAGTCTATGCTTGTCTCTAGCAAAACAGAGCCTGCCCAAGAAGAATGCTGCTACCAAGAAGCCTTTCTTGCCTTTGTTCTTTTGTTTCTAAAATCCTTATTTAAGCTTTTGTTGACTTTTAAGTGGAAGTTCTTAGTACCTGAATTGCAGGGGCCATTTTGTTATGAGCACTTTCCTGCCAGCCTGGTCCTACAGCCAGCTGTGTCAGCCCCAAATAACACACAGACACTGTATTAGTCATGAAACTGTTGGCCTGTTATTAACATTTCTTATTGGATAGCTCCGTCTTAAATATTAACTCATTTCTATCTGTCTAAGTGTTTCCATGTGGTCTTTTATCTTACTCCTCTTGCATCCTACATTTTGACTCCTGTCTACTACGTCTCCCAGAATCCTCCTTGTATCCTGGTCCTGTCTATATTGCTTCCCTATAGGCCAACAGTGGTTTATTCATTAACTGATAAGAGAAATATATTTACAAAATGACATCTTCCATCACATGGAAGGATGGGAGGTAGAGGGTTATATAAAATTAAAAAAAATATATATTTTTTTTTTAAAAAAAAGAAACTCAACTAATACAACAATGTAAAGGAGCAAAGCTCTGACAGAGGCCACATAGCAGACTCAAGAAGCTTGGGACAGTCATACTGGGCTCAAGAGATAAAAATCTGAATATTATCTTAGATCACAAAGAGCAACTTCATAGAAGAAATAGAACATCGGAGGAAAGAGCCCATATTTAGCCATGGTTTCTTCTTAGCATTTTCCTGCTGTGCTGGCTGGGTGTGCACCATGTAATATATTGATGCAGTAGAAGGTGGTGAAAAACCTTCCTTCATGATATGTATGCATGGTCTTCCAGACTTCCCAAAATGTATCTACGTAATTCTGTTATTTTTCTTTTCAAAATTTAGTCTGGTGTTTTAAGTTTTTAAATGTGAAAACCCTTTCAATTCTTTGATAATATCATGCTTGGATTGTGGTTTTTCTATTACAAAGTTTTCTTTGCTTTTGTTATGTTAGTGATTTGGTAGGGTTCCCTTATTAGAGAAATATGGGTTATTATTACTGTTGATGGTCCTGTACAATTCTAGGATAAATGTAATGCTGATCCTTCACAGTGTAAAAGCATTCTCTTCTGCTCACTAGAGCTTACACAGTGTTGATATTATGAATTATTTAAACATTCAGGAGAATTCTCTAGTGAAATGTTCCAGGCAAACTACTTTACAGGATACATTAACTGTCCACAGTAGGTATAAGGTGATTCAGGATATGTAACTTTTTTGAATAGATGGAAATTATCAGTGTCTTTTGAGAACTCTTTCCATTTCATCTAAATTGTTAAATTTATGAGCATAAACATTTCAATTATATTCCATTATTATCTTTTTGATCTGTAGCGTCTTCAGTTGTGCCTTTCTATCATTCTTGACATTAACAATTCATGTTTTCTCTCATCTTTGCTAATCAGGTTGAATGGCCTCTGGGTTAATTTGAGTCTTGTCTTTGCCTCTCTGTGTCTCTGTCTAATTATTTCATTGCTTTCTGCTCTGTATATGTTTTCTTCTTACTTATTATTTTTATTAACATTTTCTCTTACTTTCTAGGTACTTATACAGATGTATTACTAATGGGAAACATTCTTGCTAACTAAATTAACTAGTAACCACTGTAATGTTTTCTGAAAGTGTTTTTGGAGCTGTATCTTCTAAAATTGATGTTATATATTTGTTTTTATTGCATTTCAGATGTTTTCTAACTCCACCTATATGACAATCAACACAGGCTGTACTTAAAACTGTATTGTTTTGTATTGTATCTGATTAACCAACTGTTTAGAGATTTTCCACATATCTTTTTTTAAATCAATCTAGTATAATTGTTATAATTATGTGTGTATCTTGTGTATATGGTTTCATTTGTTTTAATGGTCAGAACTTCCTAGCTGATTCAAAATATGTTGATTCTTAATGAATATTTCTTATGCACTCATACAAACACAAACTCAACAATTAATGAGAATTTTGTTCTTCTTTTGAACATCATTTTTATTGAAAATATTACATGAGTTTTCACATCTCTCTTGTATTTCTGTTAATTATCTTGTAATTATTGAAAAGTATATTGAGACCTCCAGCCATAATTGTGAATTTCAACTCCTTTGAACTATTCTGTTGGGTTCAGTTTTGTGCATGTTGGAGTTCAGTTTGTCATTAAATGTATGCACACCTAGAAATTGTGTGTTCATAGTGTTGGCCTATTTTTTTTTTTTGCAAAGAACACTTCTTTTAAGTTATGAAGCTAGATTTTGTAAAGACTCTGCATGAGTTACTTTGACTGAGATTTAAATATTTGTTTCTTTATTTCTTGTCTTCAGTCAATAGAGTACTGTGTATTAGTGTGTATGTGTATGCATGCTTGTGTCTGTGCATGCATTTAGGTGTGTGTTGTTTCTTGTGATTGTCTGAAATTCTTGGATATATAGAATTTTCTTCTTTATTAAATTCTGAAAAATCAATTGGTCATTTTTAAAAATATATTTACATTTTTAGTGTCAGGGTGCTTTGTCTACCTATATACCTATATACCAAATGTGTGTGGCACCTGTGGATACCAGAAGAGAGCATCATATACTCTGAGAATACAGTTACAGATAGTGTTAGCCATCATATGGGTTCTGGAAATTGAATGTAGGTCCTCTGAAAGAGCAATAAGTGCTTTTTACCACTGAGCCATCTCTCCTGTCCTAGTAATTATTTCTTAAAACATTTCCTGTGTAGGCATTTTCTTTATTTACACATATCTTAGACTATTTGATACAATGTCATAGCTTTGAGTATTCTTTTTCATTATATTTTCTTGTGTTTTAGTTTAAGGAAATTTTACTGATCTCTTTTTAAATCCAATGGAGTCTTTCCTCAAAAAGTCTTCTCAATACAGAAAGAATCTTTTAGCTTTAATATTACTTTTGGATCTTCATTTCTTTTTTATAGTTTTTGACTCCTGAGATATTGCACCTTTAATACATGCTGCTATCTCTTCCAGGAGGGAAGATGCATGAGTCATCTTACACAAGTATGCAAGTGTGTGTGTGTGTGTGTGTGTGTGTGTGTGTTTCACATTTCTGTGCATTGGTGCAATGCCGTCTGTGGAGACTAGAAGAGGATGCTGGGTATTCTTCTGTGCCATGTATTATTCTATGACACTTTGGACCTCATTCCCTCAAGACTGGCTCTTGATGAACTTGAAGCTTTCTGAGATATACATACATACATACATACATACATACATACTTACAGATTTTCTCACTTTTGTATTTGTTCTTTGTTATTTTTGAGGCTTGTCTCTGAACTCAGCTTGCCTGGAACTTGCTATGTAGTCAAGGAGTACCTTGAATTTTTGATCTTCTAGTCTCCATCTCTGGTATGCTAGAATTATAATCCTATGTCAACACTTCCTGTTTATGTGTTACTGAGTAATTAATCCCAGCCTTCAATCATGATCAGCAGGCACTATTTCAACTAAGAACAATCAGCCCTTTCTCTCTTGACAGTCTATTTTCTGTTTTTATTCTTTCTCTTCTATGTATTGCTATTGGTATAAAATGATTTGCATGATATGTAAAAGAATATTAGTGTCTGAGGTAAAATATATTTACACATGGAAATGGTTTCTTTGTAGTTTTATGTAGTGGGTGGAGTTGAGTTAACATAATAGATAGTTATAATTTTACAATGATCATAACCATCCATGCATATTCCCTTTGTTCTGACAGTGCATCCAATGAAATCAAATTGTTTCTGTTTCATCTCAGCTGTGTTCCTATATGTACACCACTGAGCATCCTCCTTTTTACATACAGGCCTTGCATTTTAGTGCAGCTAGTGCCATGCTTCTGTTGGTGGTATTCTGTGTTTTCCCACTTCAGTCTCAGTCTTTGGCCAGTCCTACTGAGTCTTATGTGTGGGGTTTTCTAATGTTCTTGTCCTCCTTCTCATGCTTTCCAACTCTCTTGCATCCGTGCGGGTCTTGTTTTTGGAAGCATCTCCTGACCATTACAGCAGACTTCAGTTTTCTGACAGCTTTGATTCTAAGCTCAGCTGAGTTTGTTGCTGCTCAGTCAGAAGCAAAAAAAAAAAAAAAAAAAAAAAAAAAGAAAATGTTCTTTGTTATCCTTACCCCTAAGCAATTTGTCTTTGGTGTAAGACAATGACTTGGTGGTGACAGAGTCTTTTGTTAGTTCTGGATCAAATTATCTTCATTATTGTCTGTGTTCCAGAGACAGCCATTTACCTACAGCAGGATTCTACAACAAAGGATGCTGTCTTTGGACCATATTCCTAAACTTTTTGTGAGCATCCTGTGAAGTACATGGGAAAGACCTTATGGGGAGCAAGTCTTGCATCAGTGGTCCTCAGGGCTGCCAAGCTACTTTGCCAGCTCTCATTCCACTTATAATGTTTATTCATTATCTATCTATCTATCTATCTATCTATCTATCTATCTATCTAATCTATCTATCATTTGTAAATATCTCTATTGTCTTTGTTTCTGCTCTTGTTATGGCTCAAACTTTCTCTTAATTCTCTGTTGAAGGCAAATGTGTGTATATATATATATATATATATATATATATATATATATATATATATATAGTGTCTTCTCAAAGGGAATTCTCAACTTTTGAATTTCAATTCTATTATTTATCTTTTAATGGACTCAGAAAATGTTATTATTTTGTGAATTATCCATTTTTCCTGATTGTTAAGAAGTAGATCAACTTTCTTATCAATTCTGTTATTAATCTTAATGCTTAATCTTAATGCTGAGATCCCATGACTGGGTAATCATGGGATCTCAACATGGACTTATTTGTACATCTCTGACTGTTAAGAAAGTTGGACGTTTAAAAAATAATATTTTGTAATAGTAACCATTTTCTATTACATCTTTATTATAAAGAAATTTGACAGTAAAACAACATGTCTAAATTAACCAGATCCCCAATCTATACAACTCAATGAGCTTCTGTACAGTTAGAAATTTTCATAACTATTTTCAGATCCAAAGGCCCTTTAAAAAAATAGACATTTGTTTTCTTGATTTTTTTTGTTTGTGTCTTTATTTATTTTATACTAGTACTCTACTGGATTCATAACTAGTACCTTAGTTACATTTCAGTTACTTTAAAGAGACATAGTGACCAAGGAAACTTTAAAGAAAGCATTTAATTGAGGGATTAATTTATAGTTTTAACAATGAGTCCATGACCATTAAGGAAGGGAGCACGGCTCTGGGCAGGCAAGCATGACATTGGATCAATAGTTGAGAGCTCACTGTATACCTGAAAGTTGGAGGCAAAGAAAGACTGGGAATGGTGTGGGCTCCCACCCTCTAGTCACAACCTCTCCAACAGGCTCCACCTTCTAATCCTTCCTAAACAGTTCTACAAACTGGGGACCAGGTACTCAAATACATGAGCCTGTGAACCCATTCTCATTAAGCATGCCATAGTAACATAGAGACTTCTAGTTTTGAGTGGGATTCTGGGAAGTGAAGAACTCTATAATAGGACCAGTCTGGGGACAATCCATCCTTCAGGGTACCATACATACAGTAGACACATTGATGCTGTGTCTATAAGTACATGGTTAGATGGAAATGGAGCAGCTGAATTTGAGTACGAGCACATGGCAACATAAAGATTTGACTGAGCAGTATAAGGAAGTAGATATAATAAGCACATTTGTGCCAAAGTCACTTGCACATTCTATACTGTAGCATGTGAGGGTATAGTTTCTTCTAATGTGACTGTTTTGTTTCCCAAACTGGATATCTACTTAGGACAAATGTCTGTGTATAACTCTTCTACTACAGTGGTGAGAATGATTCAGCTTCAAAATCCAGTTTTATACTTGGGTTTGTTTGTCGTTACATATATTGGCTGCAGCCTGACTGCTCTTTAATAAGGGACTGAGATTTATTTGTGTAATATTTGACAAGTCAGTAAATCATTATGTATTTATGAGGCACCAACAGCTGTTGAAAGGATATGAAGAAACAGGGTTGGTAATTCCACCAGCCTGAAGGAAGCTATGTTTCATGGGTGACTTGTCAAAGTATCCCTGGATTAGACCCCAGGAGCTAGACCTTCACCCTCTCATTACATTTCATTATTGATAGAGTCAGCATGGAAAAGTATGCACTTGTCTGATACAACCTTCTGAGAAGCTGAGTCTCTTTTCCAAATGTTAGAAACATATTCTTGACGTGGGGCCACAGATGTTAGAGAAACATCCCAATCACCTCAGATTCTCTTCTCTATTTTATCTCATTCTAAAGATTTCTTTTATTTTAATGTATGTGTGTAGGTGCATGTAATAGTATGCCCTGTGTGTAGGAACTCATGTAGACTAGAATAAGGCAATGGATACCCTGGATTTGGAATTACAAATGGTTGTGAGTCACCTCGTGTGAGTCCTGGGAATCAAACTTATGTTCTTTGGAAGAGCATCACTATACATTCTTAACCAATGAATTATCACTCCAGCCCCCAAAGTGTAGTTCAGGCTGGTATGAACTCATGCTTTTTCAGTCTCAGCCTCTTCAGCATATCCCATTGGCATGTGCCATCACAACCTGGCCTTTTATTATTTAAAATGTATGTAATTTATCTGACTTGCATCATGACTGTTCTTAAGATGGTACCTGGAGATCAGATTTTCATGTTGAAAAGAACAGATTACATAAATGTGTATTGGAAACCCAGAGTGGGGAGCACAGATACAAGATTGGGCTGCTGATAATCGTATAGTAAATGAGTTTATGCTACAAACTTCATTTAATTTGTTCAAAGTATCATTTCTTTGCACCTCATATCTGAATGTATCAGCACTAACTATGGCAAATACAATGAGAAAGCACAGAGTGTCCCTGGCTAGGCCTGCCCTGCAGGTGAACTGATCCACAGGTGAGATTAGGCTTAAAGTAGCAGTTTATACATGAGCTGGGTTCACAACTCGAGTGGATGTTATGTTTCATGAACTATTTTCTCACTCTTCAAATGTTATGAAAACCATTGAGACAGAAAGATAACTAGGAACAGTTGGCAGTCCCCCCTTTTATTGTTTGTTCATTTGCTTGTTTTGTTTTGTTCTTTGAGACAGGGTTTCTCTGTATTGCTTTGGAGGTTTCCTGGAACTAGCTCTGTAGATCAGGCTGGACTTAAGCCCTGGAGATCCACCTACCTCTACCTTCCCAAGTTCTGAGATTAATGTGGTGCACCACCAATGCCGGGCCAGTTGGCAGTCATTTGGCTCGTCTGTTTAGTTTATGATGCTTGAGTTTCCACAAACACTTGTTTGCCTAAGTTTCTCCCTGAGTGTATTATGTAAGGAGGAAGTAAATCCACAGTGAATTGTGTTGTTGACATGCATATGACCATGGCAAGAGTGCTAATACCCCAGACCCATGGAAATTGCAATACCTTCCCTGGGTCAGGCTCAGGGAAATGACAAAGCCTTTTCCTGGCTTAAAAATGAATGCTCACATGTTTATTCAGAAAATATCCACCTTAGCTTCCTCTTCTGTGATATTTACAGACTGAGACTTCTGTACCTATAAAGACTTTCACTGAGAAAAGGCAGTCCTCCTCCTCATGCCGTATATAAAACCTTGCTGAGTTTTGGGGTTGCTGTAGTAGGTATCCTCCATCAAAGTGTACACAGTGCCATCTACTCCCAGTTTTTTGTATGTGTGTCCTTTCTTCTGTATCTTGTTTCTTCATCTCCATGTTTTCTTAGCCAGGTTTTGGGACAAGTCTGGGCTAGAGGAGGCAACATTACAATTTTTTTTATTGCTCACAGGAGCAGATGTTTAATTACATAATGGAAATCAGTAGTAAACTAATGTTTCTTCTCTATCACCTTGTCTATCAGCTGAAGGATTTATTGCTAATAAAATATTTTTTCATGCAATCAACAAATTGAGTGTGTGATCTGGTTTACATACTATGTGACATGGAAAACCAAGAATGATCGTGTGAAACAATTTTGTTAATAGAATCTTCACTTTATTAGAGGCGGGAGATGGGTGTAAATAAATAAAACATGAAGCTATGTGCATGAATTGTGAAATGACTGAATGATGTCAGAGTGCATACAAAGGAAGGTTCATCTGCAATAAGTATGAAATGACTGATAAAGCAGAAAATACAAACTGAAAACAGGAAAAAACAGTTCAGTCTAGACAGAAGCAACAGTGAAAAGAACAAAAAGGCAAAATCATTAGGCTCATGGCTTGTCCAGATGGACTGCAGCATGAGTTAGTGGCAGAAAAAATCTAAACTGTTGGTGACATGTTTTGAACTCATGAAAGCTCTGTATTAGCAATTCATTACCCAGAAAATAAGCATTCTTTCAGCATTTTACAAAAGGATGTAAGTACCTTTATATCAACATTATGAAGATTAATTTGACCGCATGGAATTGGAGAATGTAGAAGTTTGTGAATTGACTGTAAGAATATTTAATAGTTCAATCAGGAAATAATGAATGGCCTAGATTATTTATATATAATATTACAAATAATTAATATCCTGTCTTTCTAATTTTTTTTTATTTCAAATCTCTGATGCAGTGCCTAGTACAGAGCTTTTGTTTGTTTTGTTATCTTCAAGAAATACCTTTATACTAAGTGAATGGATATGTCTGCAATCAGTAGGAAAGGCATGTAAATAAGAATCATCTGATATGGAAACTAGACAAGAATTTCA
This sequence comes from Phodopus roborovskii, assembly GCF_943737965.1. Lineage (NCBI taxonomy): Eukaryota > Metazoa > Chordata > Mammalia > Rodentia > Cricetidae > Phodopus > Phodopus roborovskii. The sequence goes on along the minus strand of NW_026126416.1, from coordinate 29,858,745 downwards.
AAAATTTCAAATCTCATTTTTTGGAAGGAAGATAACAGGAAATTATTTCCTTGAAAATTGGAGGTGGAACAACTTTAACAGACTGGGGAGGTGATAAGTCTGATGGAGACAATAGCCTCTCTGGGGAGGTGGGTCAATGAAGGATAGACTTATCGTAAGGCAGAAAAGGGGCTTACTACATTTAATCAGTTTCCCAGTATTCAGAGAAGTCTGGGAATGTGTTGTTAATCACAGAATGCGAGAAATATTGAAAGGAAGGTCCTGATACTTTTGATCTTAGGACTTTGTTATTTTGAAATGTTCGGGGGAATAGTATTCCTTTATGTACAGTGATTTCTCAGAACATTAGTGGCATGTGTCAACAAGTTCTAAAGGCATTTCAGAGTTTGGACAAAGGTGTAATTACTGTGTTTTACCTCAAGAGATTTTGATAGCAGCATGGTGGTGACCAATAGCCTCTAGAAACTGTGGTCATATTTTGGGGACACAGATGATTCACATCCAGGTGAATCTCAGAAGCTCTTAGCATAGATGGGAATACTTTTCAGGACCTCTGGATTTCCAGTAATACAGGTATGCTACTGATCTTTGAGAACAGGGGGGTACCATCATTGAAGTGAACATGCTAGCATTTGTGAACATTAGAATACTAAAGAGTAGAGCCATTCTTCTTTTCATTGGAGCCACCCTTACCCTCCCATCAGGTTCCAAGGACAGATCTCATGTACTCAGCATGCCTCATATCTCATCAATGAGCAGAATGAAGTTCAGAATAGAATTTTAAAGAATTTGTGATTGGATTTAAATTTGGACAAAAAGTACATGTATTCTCTGGAAAGCTATGCACAGGGTTTCAACCAGGGTGAATAATTAAGCATATGACTGATTGCTTAAATGCACAGCTCATGATTATGAATGAAATCACCTGCTTTACTCTCCAAATACCTTGTTCTGCATGGATTAAAGAAAGTAAAACTTGATTGCAGATGCTGGAAATTTTAGGTTTTGAAAATTTCCAGTTGATCTCAAAATATATAAGTCATAGCTTATACCATTCTTGTAGAAATAATTTTCAAGATGCAATTGAAAATGAACTATTGGTTGTCCTGGGTTTCACAGTGGAGACAAGTTCTAGAAGCTAGCTCACCATAAAGTAAATGGGCATTTTTATTGCATATCTTCTTGTTCTCATGCTTTCCGACGGCGCACATGTGTGTGTCCACACGTGCATATGTGTACACGCACCAAGGAGGCCTGCTTGTGTAGTCTGACAGATTCCAGCATCCAGTAGTCTCTGTCATAAGCCCAGCTACATGCCTGAAATCCACCCTTTATTACTTTCCCTCTGGTTTGGGTTTTGTTGCTTATTAAAATGTACATGTTCCCAAGGAGAATAATCTGTGAAACTACAATCCATCAAAGCAGTGTAGTGAGAATATGCTTGTCAGTTCTGCTCCAAAGTGACAGCATGGCAAAAAGTGGGTTTATTTTCCTATGCTGTTTAGGCAATGCTCTCCTTTGAATCTTTTTACCCCTTACCAGATTAGGCCTCCTGTGTAGGCACAAGCATTAGTTTAGACTTCTATCAGACCATTGTGTGTGGACTCATATTCAATATTTAGTCACTTCATTTACTCTTACCAGATTTGGCAGGGACTTGGGGGTTGGGTAAGCTTCCTAAGAGCACAGCACTTAAATGGGAAGAATCAATGTGGAAATGGAAATTCCAGATCAAAAATAGTTTGAAGACATCAGATCAAGAAATAGCTCAGAATAGCAGCAACGAAGATCACTTCTCTTAATCTTTGTTTTCATCAGATACAGCAGTGCTTTAAATTAAAATTTATATTTCTTTAATTGCTGACACTGATGCATATTCAAATAAATGTTTAAGTTTGTTAGCTCACAGTGTCAAGTCTTCCCTCCCTGAGAACAAGGGAAGCTGTTCAAGAATCACTGAAGAAATATAGACACTTTACATAGCATAATGAGAATGCTTTGATTTCAATATCCTCAATGTGCTGTGGTTTTGGAAATCTGCTTAATGCCAAAGCTCCTTCATATATGTATATATTTAAATTTCAATTAGTTCAAATTTAATTTTGCAGTTGCTCAGGGTTAAGTGCTTGATAGCAATATATATCCAGAGACATTTCACTGGGACAGGATGAACATGGCCCTTCCCAATAGCACAGAGTTCTTTGCCTCTCTAATCTGGCAGGACAGTAAGTCAAGGAAAGTTACTGATTATCACCTAGCTCCTTTTCAATGAATGTTTGGATTGACTTTCACAGATTGATTTTTTGTACATGTATTAGTTTTTCTTTTGTGTTTTTTGTGTATGTTATTGTTGTTTTACACAGAGCTACTGATCTTATGCTACATTCTACTGCACCTCAAAAGATAAGCATTCCTCCAAAATGAATAAAATCTGTCTTCTGCATTCCCATGTGTTTGGAGGAAATTCAGTGGGGGGGGGGGTTGGCATAATTTTGCCTACTTACTCTGCATGTACATTGACTCTGACATTGCAAACATTAGTAATTCTGTTCAATTACAGGGGAGCTCTCTCTGCCCTTGCAGAGGCAAATGCAGGGATGTGCTCAAACACCATCTACACGCTTCTCATACTTCACTTAGGGTTGATGTTCTGTGTTTTTATATTTTTTGTGATATCACTGTCATCCAGCAGTATCATTTAAAGAAAATGTTTTACCAACATGAAGGTGTTCTTCCACACTTAGTATTTGTCTATGGTTTTGTCTTTACCACCTTTTCAATAGTAGTAATCGTCCACTACTTTTTAAATTTTGTATATGTTTTCTTAATTTGTTCTCTGGTCTTTTTTAGTGACTAATTTTTTTTATTTAAATTAGAAACAAGCTCCTTTTATATGTCAATCCCAGTTCCTTCTCCCTCCTCTCCTCCCCTTCCCCCCACCAATCACCTATCCCATCCCCTTTCTGCTCCCCAGGGAGGGTGAAGCCTTTCATGGGGGATCTTCAAAGTCTGTCATATCATTTGGAATAGGGCCTTGGCCCTCCCCTGTGTGTTTAGGTTGATAGAGTATCCCTCTATGTGAAAGGGGCTCCCAAAGTCCATTCACATACTATTGATAAATATTGATCCACTACCAGAGGCCCCATAGTCTGCTCAGTCCTCCTAACTAACACCCACGTTCAGGGGTCTGGGTCAATCATATGCTGGTTTCCCAGCTATCAGGCTGGGTTTCATGAGATCCTCCCTTGTTCAGGTCAGGTCAGCTCTTTCTGTGGATTTCTACAGCCTAGTCTTGATCCCTTTGCCCATCATTCCTCCCTCTGTGCAACTGGATTCCAGGAGTTCAACTCAGTGTTTAGCTATGGGTGTCTGCTTCTGCTTCCATCAGCTACTGGATGAAGGCTCTAGTATAGTATATAAGGTAGTCATCAATCTTATTACTTATTGGGGAAGGGCATTTAAGGTAGCCTCTCCACTATTGTTTAGATTGTTAGTTGGGGTCATCCTTGTAGATCTCTGGATATTTTCCTAGTGCCAGATTTCTCTTTAAACCTATAATAGCTCCCTTTATTAAGGTATCTCTTTTCTTGCTCTCCTCTATTCTTCCCCTGACTCAATCTTCCTGCTCCCTCATGTCCTCCTCTCCCCTCCTTTTCTCCCCTTCTTTTTCTCCTGACTCCCTCTACCCTTCCCCCCTTCTTCCAGTTTGCTCATTGTAGTGATTTGAATGAGAATGGTCCCTTTGGGCTCATATATTTTAATTCTTGGCTTTTTGTTGGCAAAACTGTTTGGGAGGGATTAAGAGTTGTGTCCTTGTCACTGGGGGTAGGATTTGAGAGTCTAAAAGTTCCTAGTTAGTCCTCTCTACTTTTCTCCCTGCCCTCCTTCCCTCCCTCCCTCCCTTTCTCTGACTTTTCATCTCTATTTGTCTCTCTTTCTGGTGCCATGCTCCCTGCCAAGCTAATCATAAACTCTAATCCTCTGAAACCATGAACCCCCTAAAGCAAATGCTTTCTTTTATAGCTGACCTTCATCATGGTGCTTTGTCAAGGCAATAGAAAAGTAATTAAGACAGCTATCAAGTGTATATTCATTTCTTTTTTTCTATCATTTTCATAAGTTTATCTTTTTAAATATTATTTTGCATTCCAACCACAGTTCTCTTTCCCACTCCCCCTCAAACCCTGCTTTGCCTCCCTGTCTAGCCCACTCCTTATCCTCTCCTCCCACTGAATAAGAGCTCCTATGAGCCTGGCTCCTTAAGTTGAGGCAGGACCAAGGCCCTCCCAGCTGCATTAAGGTTGAGCAGGCATCCCACCATAGAGAATGGGCTCCAACAAATTAGCTCATGCACCAGGGATAGGAATTGGTCTTAAAAGATTTTTAGAAAATATGCATTGTGAAAATTATTGAAAAAAATCATATAACCAGCATATGTTCATTGGCCTATATAAACTGTAATGTTGTTTATTTTACATTCCCATGAAATACATTGTCCTGTGCAGAGGGGATTTGCATGTGACTGTTTCAGGCATAACATTTCTTTAGGAATTTAAGTGTTATTTAAAAAAATTCTCGAAAACTCCTTCCATAGCCCCTAAGTCCTAAAATAGAATACCTTTTTTATCCCTTAACACTGTTACACAGGCACATCAGTGGCTTTGCCAGACTGTATGAGCAGAGGCCTTGGAGACTTCTCGGGCTCGTGAGACTCCTTTCCTCATACTAAATGGCCTCCAGCTCTTCTGTGTCTGCTTTTAAGCTTGCCAGAATCCTCCCTGTGGACAAATCATCTTCACTTGACTTACCACAGAGCCTGCTTCAACTACTGTATTCCTAGCCTGCCTTTTTACCTACCATCCCCACTCCACAATCATGTCCTTTAAATTAGTGCTTCTATTTCCTTTTGTGTTTTAATATTTTTGACAAAAGGCAGGTATTTATACATGTAGCATGTAAGAGCATGTAAGACTACATCAGTTTCTAAGTGGGGGTGGTGGTGCTGTACTTCCTGGGAAGTGAAACTGCAGGGGTCAAAAGCTGGCTCTTTGACAGCTCTCTCCTGCCATGCTCTACCATACCCCTTTGTAGTCCTCAGCTGTGTTAGTGGGGCTAAGGACATTGGAGATTTGATTTCTCTTTATAAGGGAAACTTTTGAGGTTTAAGGTGGGGGCTTGTCTTTTCTTATGCCATTGGTAGCAACTCAAATATATCTGAACACTAGCTGCTATGCTGGGCAGTGTCTTGCAGTATTTAGTTTTTATTGGGCTTTGGGAATGCAGCAGACTCAGGGGCTCTAGGAGTCAAATACAGACTACAATGCATCTGACATGATCATTTCATTTCTATCTTTTTAAAAATACATGCCTATAGTTGGATTTTTTTTTTGTTTATTTGTTTTGTTTTTTAACTCTTTAGGGACCCACAACCCAGCTTCAAATAAATACATGGAGATTTATTCCTATGTATAAATGGAATGCCCGGCCTTAGCTTGGCTTTTTCTAACTTTAATTATCCCATTCCTCATTAACTATGTCTGCCTCTGGTCTTTTTACCTTTTTTATTCTGTGTTTCTTTCTGTTACAAGTAGTTTTTCCTGCTGGCCTGGACCAACTGCAGTGCCTGCCTCAAATAATACACTGAGACTCTGTATTTGATATAAAGCTGTTGGCCAGGTACTAGTTTCTTATCGGCTAGTTCTGTCTTAATTATTAACCCATTTCTATTAATGTAAGTATTTCCACGTGGTCTCATCTTACCAGAGAGTGGGCCCAGACCTCTGTTCTCTCCAGTCTCTCCATCTTGACTCCTCCCTACTAGTTCCTCAAATCCTCCTTGTCTCCCAGTCCTACCTATCTTGCTTTCCTATTGGCCAACAGTGCTTTATTCATTAACCAGTATGAGAAACATATTTACAAAATGATATCTCCCATCATTTTTCTTTACTTCTTACTTCATGACTGGCTGTGTGGCTGAGTGTCTTTCCCTGGAGTCTTCTTCCTCTCCTTCTGTTCTCACTCCACTCCTCTCTAGATTTCTCTTCCTATTTATTCTCTTTGCCTGCCAGCCCTACCTATTTCTCTCTCCTGGCTGGCTCCTGACCATTCAGCTCTTTATTAGACCAATTATGTGTTTTGGGCAGGCAAAGTAAATGCAACATAAAAGAATGTAGTACATCTTTGCATCATTTAACTAATATTTCCACAACAAATACCCATTTGAGCAATCATTTTCACATCCCCCCGGCTGTCTTGCAAGACTATTACTGCAGCTATACAATGAGCTTGGATCAGGATGGGAACTACAAGTGGGGACTGTCACTAAAGCTGCTTTGTTCTCTTGACCCACAGCAACAAGGGAAAACCACTCACTGAGGGTTGGGTGAGGGTGTATGTGTGTGTGTGTGTGTGTGTGTGTGTGTGTGTGTGTGTGTATGTGTGTGTGTGTGTGTATCCTTGAGTGGAATGACCAAACATCTGCCCAAGTCACTGTGACAACCTTGTGCTGGACTACACTACCTTTTTCTGAACAGAGAAAGATGCTCACCTTTATCAATGGTCTGTTTCTCATGACACTCAGAACACAAAGGAAAGGTCAAAGTTAATATCAAAAACATAAACGAGGCATCAGAATAGACATGTCTAGAAGATCGGTTTCTCTGAGAATATGTACATAGAAATTAGAGGCACAATTTTAAGTTGGAAATATTTACACATTTGTCTGTATTACATTTTTTTTTTGTTGTTTATAGTTTTCCTAAGTTCAGTGCCCAATATTTTAGTTGTGTGTTTTACTGTCTTGAGACTGGAGGAGGAAACCAAATGACCCTGTTTTGAAGAGATGATCAAATAAACAAACGTAAATGACATGAGATCTAGCATATTCTTAGATCAGCATCTCCTTCTCCAATAAGTAGGACCTCGTGATTTTTCCAGAAGTGTTTGTTTATCCAGTTGTTCTCAAAATCATTTAAAGAATGGAGGGTTTAGATCATATTGAAGGATACTTGCAAACTGACTTGCCAAGATGCTTCATATTCCCACTTATGGGTGGAATCACTGCTTATTTCAAATACTCTATACATTTTCTGAATCTTGAACTGCTTTTCTTTCATTGATATATGACAGATGTGTGAATAATAACAATTTCAAAACTAATTAGCAGCTTTAATCCTTATCTATCAGTGGCTGGTGATTGGAAGCTTCATGGATACAATTCTTGAGTCATTGACAATGATCACCACGGGCACACATGACCACTCAGCTGAGGATGAGCACTGGGTGCCATGACAGTTTGATTAGCACTTGTGTCTGTGTCTTGAATCTTTGGTCTTGATTACAATCCGTGGATTCCAGTGACAGAACTCAGGCCATCAGACTCACATAGTAAGTGCTTGAACTCACTGAATTATCTTCCTTCCCCCTCCCCTCTCCTATAGTCCTACCCTCAAATGCCCACCATTAATACTGGGTTCATTAATTTAAGCTGTTTCTTTGAACTCAAGTAACAGTTCTGAATTTGCAAATACATCAAAGGTTATATGGTTTTGTTCAAGCTCAGTTCCTGTAACTCACTTAAGAAGCTGGTAGATAAATCATTGCAACTCTTTCAAAACATATGTTTTCTACAGTAATTAACTTCAAAAGATTAAAAATTTTAATGAGACTAAAAACCACACCTCTTATTAAAAAGTAAATATTTAAATGTATATATATATATATAAACATGACTATTAATAATTTTTATAAGTAAAATAGAAAAATTAAAGGATTTGGAAAAGTATACACAAATATTCTTCATTGTGTTAGCCTGAATCATACATCATATTGTCTTATAGTTTTCCTCATTATTTTATATATTGTAATGTTTTCAGTTTGAAAGAAAGCAAATTCCAAATTAAAACTAATGTGCTATCTTTCCTTTTAACAAAAAGAGTTCTGGTTCTCCTCTCAAAATTTCAGTGAAACATTTGTATCGATATTCTGAAATCTGAAATCAATGCTGAACTATAATTTTTTCCACAACCACAATCAGTTCAATTGAAATAAATTAAAACTTTAATGAATCCCAGCTGTATTGCCCTTGTTTTGCTCTTGTCCTGATGATATTTTTCTGATGAAAGAATATTTTGACTAATTCATTTTTGTTATCTTATTTAGCTTTATATTTAATGTACTTTTTTTCTTTGAGGTTCAAATGTGGCAATTTTTTCCCTCCTTAATTTTGAGTAGTAAGCTTCTAAACATCTGTTAAGTAATGTTAAAAATTTAAATAATCTACTAAATGGTATTTTCTTTTTATTAATAAAGGTAAATTTATGTAACCAAATACAGTGACTCAAATATTGAAAGAAAAAAATTAGTCCACAATCCTAAATACAACTTCTAAACCTTGGGTCCAAAAGTCCTCAGTAGTGGTGATGATGATGATGATGATGTGTAAGAAGATGGAGGGGCATGAAGAGGAAGAAGAACAAGAAGAGCAAAAGATAGACCATTGCTAACAACAAAAGTGCATAGGGCTTGCTATGTGCCAGGGTGTTTAGCGGGCACTGCTGTGGTAATTCTTTTAATGCTCAGAGCTACACTGTGAAAACAGAACTCTGTTACCCACAGATGAAGTACTTGAATATCAAAGGAAGCTACATGTCATGTGGATATGAAGTGTGCAGTAGCTTTATACCCTTTTACCAGCCACTTCTCAGTAAACCAGGTTGGCATTCCTGAAGAATCTATCCACACAAGTCACTTAGGAACAGTAACTTTCCTACGAGAGTCAGAGGTGTCCACACTATTAACCAGTAACAATCTAAATATGCATATTAGATAGTAGTTACCTCTTCTCAGAACATTCTCCCTTCCAGTGTACTTCTTTCTGTTGTCCTCTTGCCTTCATAAATTGTCTTTAGGTGTGTCTTGTACATACCTCTTGTCTGCAGAAGCTGAGTCCTCTTGGGTGCATTTGATTCCCTTCTTTAACTGTGTAAAATATCTAGGCATTCCCTCTCTTTGATTTTTGCGTAGCTTTCATAGCCACCCATTTATGTACTCATCATCCACCTGCTGCAGAATAGCTATTGTATAACCAGAGAAATGTTTTCATGTGATGATTACACATTGTGTTTCCATGTAGTTCTGCAGCCACATAGTATAATTTTAATGGCTTATTAAATAACCTCATGTTGATATTACATAATTAATATACTATTCACTTATTGCTGAATATTTTGATAGTTTTCATTATTTCATGTGTTTGTGTTGTACTATGTAAAACACTTTTGTTGATTTGAGCTATATTTCTCTTGACTTATTTCTTTAAAATAAAAGCCCCAAAGTATATTCTTATGCTTTGACAATGTCAAAAGCATATGAATATCTTTATGACACACTTTATGGCTTATATTCATTAGTAGAGTTCTCTGCTGTGAATAAGTTAACAGCCATACCAAAATGTTGTCACCATTATTTCTATTCTCTATATAGAAAGATGAAATTTTTTTATGTAACTATTCTCTTTGCTTCAAAGTTTAGGAAATCTACCTATTTCAAAAATAAAATACTAGCTTACATTTCTCTTTGAAAACTTGAATATTTACATCTTCAATAATACAGCACATATTTTCGAGTCTTGAATTTGTATTTGGTGTTGAGGCAAGTTTTAGTGTTCCGAGTTATCTACAACACCATTTTGTAAAGGTTGGTGTTGGGAAGAAAGGAGAAGACAGTTTAGTTTCTGGGAAAAGCAACATAAAGAACATTCACAGGGGCTGCGGATCATAGGAGGCCAGGGAACCAACCTCAGTGCCTGGCCTTCCTTGCCAGTCTTTTACTAAAATCATCAGGCTTGAATCTTGAATTCCTCCCTGTGATGTGGGAACTAGACTGATGCATTGAATTGCTTCAAAATAATTTATGTAGTGAATCAGGGATATATCTTTCCCAGTAGTATGAACATTTTCAGCTAAAATGTATAAGGAAGAAAATGCTATTCAAACCAACAAATTAAGTATAATTATAGACTTAAAGGAAAAGAGAATTTGAATCTTTTTTTTCTTTTCCTAAGGGTGTTGAAAATAAACCAAACCAAAAATAACTATATTAAAATAACATAATTTTAATTAACATAAAAGAGCAGGATGGTGAATTTTCTTAATGACACTGAAAATGTGAGGAGCCAAGTTTTCCTTCCCCAACATCTGGAAGCTCAGTGCAAGATGAGAATTTGGATCCAAACTTTGAGAGACATGTTCCTCTTCCATGGCAAACACCAAAATCACCCCCATTCCTGGCTCAATACCTGCAGCACAGAGGTTGCATTGGCCAGAGATGGTCGTCATCATGGGCCATGAAGCTTGCAGTGACCTCCTTTCCTTGCCCTCTTTGTTTCTAATGTTAATTAGTTTTTTAAAATTTAATATAATGTTATGCTGTTAATCATGTAAGGTATACACACACACACACACACACACACACACACACACACACACATATATTGATTTATAGCCACAAATTTACAGAACATATGCACAAATTGTTTGAACTAATAACAACTTTACACTTACAACAGCTGTTATGAGAAGGAGAGAAAAAAACCCAAGGTATCTAAAAAAAAGTCATAAGATATCATAGTATTAACTGCCAAAATATCTATAACACATATAGGTTACATTAATAATATAAAAACGTCCTATCTGGGCTAACAATGCACATCCCAAGAAACATAGACCATCTAAGAAAAACCCCAACACTAGGAAAGAAAAGCTTTTTATGAAATATTGGTCAGGTTGTCCAAGAAACTCCAAAAATTTTACAGGTTGATATTATTGCACTTTATTGTCCTCAAGATGGAAGGTAAGTCCCATTTGCTGAAGACACCATGGAATTGCAGGGCCTAGAGGTCCCTGAGCTGGAACTGATCTGAATGCATTCTCTGTGATGTCTAGCTTTCATAGTACTGGAAGGCCCCATTAAAACTTTCAAAGGGTAGATATAGCCAGCAGCACTATGTAGTTATGTCATCTATAAACCACAACAACAAATAGCATAGTATGATAAACCTAAAGGGGTAATAGTGGCACACATACTTTGGAGGTCACCACAGCTCTCTAATTGGATATAAGAACTTCTCAACAAGAGTGAAATCATGTATCTGGGGGAAGGACCCACCATTGCTACTTTACCAAACCAGTATCAACCCCTAACTACATTCGAACTACTTACGCTTATGTCCATGGATAGTCCTCACCTGTATAAAGGAAATTTCTCTTTGCAACAGACAAAGACCACAACCAAACAAAATTCTGAGTCATGGAGCCCATTCCCAACTATAACAGAGTTCTTAACAACTAAAGCTCAAGGATTGTTGTGGTAGAAGGACCAGAGTAAGAGCCAGAGGAACAGGGAGCTTTCTCAGAAATTGTGTCTCCTAGGATTGTGAGAAACTGTACTCATAAAGTCTCACCAACATGGTTGCTTAAGCAGGACCTGAATAAAGTTGATACCTGAACAAAGATGGTAACAGGTGTATTATCATGAACAAGAGAAAGATCAAGAGTTGTCAGCCTTAGACAAAAAGCTACAGGCAAATAAGGAATTCTGAGAACAGAAGAGTCTTCTACATGGATTGGCACACCAATGGGTTATCCAGTGAAAAACAGTCAGCCCTGAAAATATAAGTACAAGCAGCATTAACATACTGAGTAGGTTGTATTTATGTATTTAGTAGTGTGTGTGTGTGTGTGTGTGTGTGTGCGTGGGCGCGTGCGTGCGTGGGCGCGTGCGTGCGTGTGTGCACATGCACATGCATGTGTGTGTGTAAAACACTAATTAAAGAAAACAAGGCCATGAATTTAAAAGACAGCAAAAGGAAATGGAATGTGTGGGAAGATACAGAGCAGTGAAAGGCCAGGGAGAAGGGGGAGATGATGTAATTATAATCCTAAAATATAAATAATATTTTTAAAGTGTTGATTAAAAATGGGAGGTGTTGGAGCCAAATATGAAGGATGGATTATAAACCCCAAAATGGAATTTTCAAGCCTCCTGACTTGTCTCCTGAATACCAGGTTTACACACCTAATTTGCTGTTATATAAGCAAGGTGGGGGAATGAAAATTATGACAAGAAAAACCACAGAGAAATCTGACCTGAACTAGGGGGGAGCGCACGGATTCGTTTATTATTAAACAAAGGCTGTGTCCAACCCTGCATAACTTTCCTCCCAGTTTAGGTCAGCTTTCAAATCCTTCCAGTTTTCTTCGGCTTCTGGAAATCTGGTCACACTTATTTTCTCTAGATTTATTTACAATTCTTTTCCCATTGGCTATAGAGTACATGGAGGTTCTCTGAATGTTTTTCACTCCTTTCCAAGTCACAACAATTAATTGAACTCTCACAAGCTAAGGAAGAAAGACAGTTAAGGAAAGCCTGTCTGTTCTCTGTTGTACCCCCCCTCTGTCTGTGTGTGTGCATGTACACATGCATGTGTGTGTGTATCCTTCTCTCTGAATCTCTCACTGAACTATTTCTCTTCTTTATAGTGCTTATTATAGCCCCAGGTTTATGTATATTTGGTGTATTTTTAAATTATATCTATCTCATTAAACTACAAGTTCCATGAAGTTAATGGTGGCTCTGATTTGTCTCACTCCTTCAGACCCTATCACACAAACATACCAGGTACATTTTCAATGAACTCAAAATAATTCTGTAAATGAATTTGTGTAACTGGAGGAATCAATCAGTAGGCATAAAGATTGTGTCTACACACTTACATTTCTTTGCTGTCGTTTTTAATGGCTTTGATTATTTGTTATGGTGCATGTTTCTTTTCATGTCTCTTTACCCACACCCTAATCTTTCTGTAACTACTGATTTAGAAATATCCATTCATTTTTTTAAAACTGCATCCATGGGTAAGCATGATAGTCCTCTTTGACTTATCTCAGTCCCTCTACAATATCCCGTTTGTGTTTTTTATGGTTTTGTTTTCCACCATCATATTTGCATGTGTTATATGTGGGAATTGAGTAAAATACAGTAATTCAAAGCTAAAACTACAAGCATTAGTAATATACAAATTAACAAACTGAGCAGAATAAATCAAAGAGCTCAAATGCAACAATGAGGGCTGTATGACTTAGTTGACCTATATCTCATCTAAGAAACTCTATGTTCTTATAGGTTAGGTAGATACTGGCCCTCCTATGTGGGTTTAGGAGAAGAGATGGGTGGCTATTAGATCTTGATCAGTATTATTGGCATAAACAGAAGCAGAAAGCTTCTTAAGGACAATTCCTTTCTTTTTCTAGGTCAATTCTAACCCTTTCTTCATGAAGCTATATTTAATAGTAGATGCACACACATTGTTTCTCTCTGTCTGACTCTGGTTTAGTAATCCCTTTCTTTAGAATTCACGGGCTGTGGAACTATCCATCTACATTTTCCTCACATAAATGTTACTTGATGAAAAAAAAAGTGCAGAGCAGATTAAGTCCCTTAATAATACCACTAATCTCCTGTGATGATAGTGGTGATGATCTATGTTCACTTTAAACAAGGTAAAAGTGTGTGTGTGTGTGTGTGTGTGTGTGTGTGTGTGATTTAGAGCTGTGGAAGAATTGGACACCTGAATCAGAATGCTAGCTTGCATATCATCACTGATTATTCCTGAGTTTTTAATCCTCTACATGAGGTATATGCATTAGGAAAGCTAGTAACGTTCATATTTTAATATTTAGTTTTTGAATTGGTACAATGATGAGTAAAAGAAAAGTGTGCAGATGTTCTTCTGTGCCCTGTTTATGAAGCAAAAACCATTCCAAAAGTGTGGGAATTATTGGCACAAAAGCCTTGTATTTGGCTCCAATTTCTCCTCAGGTTGCTACCTCCCAGGCAGCAGGAATAGAAGCACCTTCCTCAGACATGTGCATCCATCATTTTCATCTTCTAAAACTTCACCGCTCCCACCTTATTCTAGCCATTTCTGTTTCAATTAACCAATCTGCTAATTATAAAATCATGCATATAAACAATGAATTAAAGGCTTGTAGACCAAGAGTTGTTGCTAATTTTTCTGTTGACGTTTCAGTATCACTTGGGAAGCAGGAGCAGGAATGATTTTGCCTCATAAATTCCATTTTGGGTTCCTCACACTAAATGCTGCTATCTATCAGGGCTGCACAGTGGTTTGGGCAGCAGCCATTCAAAGCACTATCTGCATTCTCATCTATGAAGAGAAGGTATTTTATTAACTTTTGTGTATTCAGCAATTTATTATCTCATCATTTGGACTCAACTGAAATCCTGATTAATCTGCTTTCATAAGCCTTAATTACTGACTTTATTTGTTTAATGTTTTTCTCAGTTAGCTACTTTTATTTTCAGTTCTTAGGACTATTGACTTTGTATTACAAATATTTTCTTTTAATTTATTTGAAAAAATGAATCACATGTAAGAGATTTTATACTGTGCACTTGTATGTCTGTATTGTGTTTTTGTATATGGATAAGAGAGTAGGGGTTCAGGAGCTTTGAATGAGAACTGGGTAAATTTGGAAGGTAAAATCTGTCATTGCAAATGGAAACACAAATCAGCTTGAGTTTCTGTTTCTATGGCATTATTAGTGGTTCATGTCTGTAGAAATATATTTTTCTATGGTTCTTAATTTTCCCTATTCACATGACTTATGCAGACCCCAAAATGTGTAATGATAGATCATAATGAGAGACAGAAGGAAAGTCAGACAGAGAAGCAGCTGGAGATGAGAAGTGATGAGGGGCACCCATCCTCAAAGTGCTGTGGTATTTTAATCACCACTGACCAGGCCTGAAGTGCCAGCACCTTCAGAGACTAATAGCTGTGATCCTTAGCAAAAGAAAATTGGGTCTGTGACATTCTGGATAGGGAAAAATGACACCTCTTGTTTTCAGGTACAAATGAGACACTTAGGTAGCTCAGAGCAGGCAGCCCCACAGGGATTTCCTCCCTGGTGGAGCAGGTCAGCTTCTGTCATTGCTGACTAGGTCCTAGAGTCGGTCTTTTTTTGATTCATAAAAAGCTCCAGGAAAGAGAAGAGCCTGCACATGCCTCCTGGAAGACCTGAAAGGAAGGGTTTCTGGCTACAGCCATATAACAATGTTTCTTCATAACCTTTTACATTTCAAATGTTAAAGTGATGGAAGCAGAAAGATAGAACCCTGATGTGGGATACCATCTTATCTCAGGCCCTCACTTTCAACCTCTAACCTTGACCAAAGCTATTGTTTCTTCCATTTTTTTTTTTTTTTTTTTTTTGTCTGTCCTCATGTGTGCACTCAGAGTGCATTGGCCTTCTGGGCTTTTGTGGTATCACAAAATGAAAAGTAAATATGTTAATGTTACAGATTGACCTGATTTCAAGGAAGCACAATGATTCTAAAAACTAACACCTCAGCTAACTCACTTGCTTGAGCCTCTTATTTGCTCTGTAAGTTACTTCGAAGAACCCACTGTGACAAATTGAAATTACTTTCATGGAAGAAAGAAAGGGCCATGCAAACATCTGCAACTACTGGACTTATGTTTGTGTGCTCGTGTGTGTGTCTGTGTGTGTGTGTGAACACATGCCCACATGTGTTTGTACACACATGTTACAATGTTAAATGAAAGACTGTTATTTTGTAAATATAACTGATGAAAACAGGTAAGGTCTTTTAGATCAGAGGTATAAGAAACCCAGTACCTGGAGACTCACAAAGAGGCATACACAGTAAGAGAGGAGTAAGTGTGTTTGGCTTTCTGAGCAGATCTCTGATAAAGACCAAGGACATTGAACAGATCCCTAGCCACCACCCAATCCATGGTTATTTTTTTTTTTTCTTTGTTGTCTACATCTACAGCCTCGTCTAGAAGATTTCACTGGTGTGGCACTTGAAATTGCCTGAAAGTAGTTCCCTCTTTGAGTATGAGTGTAGGTAGGAGGTAGAGGTAACAGGGCTTTCTGGCCTTGTGTATGGAATTACATGGGCTTTCCAAAGAAACACAGAAGTGACACAAAGAGTATTCCATTACCACTTGTAGTTGCCTGTCATGGTCCACCTGTGTGTTTACAGGTAGACTTCACAATGCAAAGTCTGTGCTAAAATGCTTTTGTGGGATCAAATGAAAGACAGATGGCACATGGAATCAGATTTGATCAGCCTCTGGTCTCCTAACCTTATTTCTCCATTTCCCTTGAGGTTCCTTCTACATGTATCTTTTAAGTAAATTATTTAAATAGGAAGAAAGGCACGAATTCTGCTTCTGTGGAAGATGAAATTAAAATGAATGGTTATAAGCAACACAAGTTGCTAAATGATATTTAATGTATCAGAATGCTCTTTTTGCTTATCAACCATTGGACACAAACCTTAAGAATTTCACATTGTTAACTTCCAGTAAATAGCCACACTCAGTTATAATACCACCCTCCTGTCTGAGGTTGGGCTTTTTTTTTTAATTATTTGAATAATTATTATTTTCTAGCATTTTATAAATAAAATAACTGGACATTGAAAATTTGAAGTGTCCATTATAAAGAAAAAAAGTCTTAGTATTAATACAAAATGGAAGTCAAGATGAAGCTGTTATGAGTAGTCTTGTCCCGCTGCCCCGCCAGCCCCAAATAATACACAGAGACCCTGTATTTAACATAATGCTGTTGGCCAGGTACTAGTTTCTGATCAGATAGCTCTGTCTTAATTATTAACCCATTTCTAATAATCTAAGTATTTCCATGTGGTCTCATCTTACCGGAGAGTCAGCTCTCCCCCGTCTCTCCATGTTGACACCTCCTTACTACTTCCTCAAATCCTCCTTGTCTCCTAGTCCCGCCTATTTTGCTTTCCTATTGGCCAACAGTGCTTTATTCATTAACCAGTATGAGAAACATATTTACAGAATAACATCTCCAATCAGCTCCTCTTTTCTGTCTAAATACAAAGAAGGGTTTTAACCTTAACATAGCAAAATATGTAAGACAACACTTATCAAGTAAGAAACACAGTTTAACAATATTTAGTTCATTAACATTTAGCAAGATTTGAAGAAAATATTCCATCATCTATCCTATCTTTGTGTGTCTAAAATCTATATAACTTATCTTTAATCCTAACTAAGGAAAACTATAACCATAGCCATTTGTCTTCAACTCCATCAAAGACCACAGAAGGATAATATATAAAATCTAGAAATGACAGAGACAAATCACTGCCTTGTCAGTCACCCAAAGTTCTTCTGTAATCTTCCATCTTCAGCCCATAGGCCATAGTGTGTCTGGCAGACTCCTCAGCAAAGGAGGAAACTAAATTGTCCACCTGTATTGGCAGTTTGCCAGTCACTTTTCTCAGCAGACTGTCTGGCAAAACTCTTCCACGAAGCAGGAATCCTTTAGCAATGTCCATCTTGAAACAGCAGTAATTTTCCTGTGGGTCCTGCATGTCCAGTTTACACAGCATAAATTCAAAAAGTCCAGACAAGAGCAATATCTTGCCCAAACTCCATATGTGTTTCTTCGATGTCCATCTTCCTTTCTGACATATGTGGTGTTGACAGGAGCAGTTGTGCTTCATTGTCAAGAAAAACCCTAAACAATTTTAAATGCCATATTCTGTAGGTCTTTGAAAGGTTTGAAGAATGCTTATTTATCTCAAATAAATCTCTGTGTATCTTGAAAAACCTAACTAACTTAACTCTAAGCTTTGACTATCATAAGTAATTATCTATAATCTGTACTACATTATACATTTCTAAAGGAGCTATATAAAAACAATACCTAAACAAAAGGAGAAATATACATATCACAAAATTGACCTTAAATTTGTATCAATAAAGGAAAATCCATTCTAAAACAAAGTATTCTTATCTATACCATAATTCCCTTTTTACCTTTAAAAAGAATTGGCTATGATCATTAACCATTTATAACCCACCCCATTTAATTAAAAAAGAAACATTTATAAACAATATTTGGGAATTTGGGCATCGTTCTTTCCAAACTGCTTCCTGCTGATAGGGGGCACTGTCATTGGGGATCCTAAGAAGATGCAGAAATCCTGGCTGTAGTCCCAACTGTTCTGAATGTTGGATCACCTGGGATATTGTTTCAGGTGGCTTGATCAAACCACATTAGTCTGGAAGGAATCAATATATTTTCATTTTCTGTGGAAACAAAAATAGAAATCCTTTTCCCCAGTAACTTGTCTTTTGATTTAAATTGGAGTCAAAGCATTTTTATAATATATAAATTGGATTGATCTAGCAGCATTTGTTTTAACAGTTGTTGTTTCCTCAGCAGTCAAAAGATACAAAGACAACAGAATAGCATATAGTATCCACTGTTTCTCTGTGCTTTCCATTTTTAGGTGGCTTTTTTATTACTCTGTTTATTTTACTTTTTATTGTTTCATTTTTTGAGACAGAGTTTCTCTGTGTAACTTTTATCTGTCCTGGAGTTCACTCTGCATACCAGGTTTACTTTGCAATCATAGGGATCTGCTTGCCTCTGTCTCTCAAGTGCTGGGATTAAAGGTGTGTGCCACCACACCCAGCTCCTGGCTGCCTTTTTAAAACCATTTTATTCTTTTTCTCTCCCAAGCCTACGTATATTTTAAAACAAAATGTAAACCTTTAGAGGTTTTTCTTAATCTGAATCTGTCTTTACTGTAAATCTTTATCTTTTTCTGTCCACGACTCTTTTATCTGGTAAACATCAACATTGTTAAAATGAAAGTCATAGCTGTGTTAGCTGTGGTCTATCCAAGATGGCAGCAGGTACTTTTACCACCATAACTGAAAGCTGTGCTCACTGCCTTGGTCTACACTACACCCAGCAGCATGCTGCCAGTTTGGAGATGTGGTCACTGCCATTGCCAGCTCTGATAGACACCAATGAATTGTTATCAGCGCTTCTTAAAAGCTGTGCATTTTTTTTGCTGCGCAAATCTCTGTCTCATGCAAAACAGAGTCCAACCCAGAAAAATGCTGTTAGTAAGAAGCCTTGCTTGTCTCTGTTCTTTTGTTTCTAAAACCCAATTTTAAGCTTTTGTTAACTTTTAAGTGGAAGTTCTTATTAGCCACGTTGGGTGCCATAATGCTACGAGTAGGTTTTTCTGCTTGCTGCTAGTCTTGTCCTGTGGCTGCTGCAGCCCCAAGTAATACACAGAGACCCTGTATTTAACATAATGCTATTGTCCAGGTACTAGTTTCTTATTGGATAGCTCTGTCTTAATTATTAACCCATTTCTAATAATCTAAGTATTTCCACATGGTCTCATCTTACTGGAGAGTCTGCTCTCCCCCGTCTCTCCATGTTGACACCTCCTTACTACTTCCTCGAATTCTCCTTGTCTCCTAGTCCCGCCTATCTTGCTTTTCTATTGGCCAACAGAGCTTTATTCTTTAACCAGTATGAGAAACATATTTACAGAATGACATCTCCCATCATGAAGCCCTTTGAGTTTTCCCAAATGGGGAGAGCATAGGAGCCAGATGTGATCATCTATGAAGAGAAAGGACACAGTCACATTATATAAAGACAGCCTGAAACAGCACTGGGCATTCTGACTCAAGGAAGAAGAAAACTAAGAATTTCATGAAATTGTGCATTATAAATTATCTGAGAATGAAATGTTTTACGATAGAATATTTGGGGGGAAAAAAAGGAAACAACAATACTTTTGTTCTGGGTGAGCTAAAGTGAGTTCTCAGCCAATAAACTGCTGTTTGCACCATCTTAATGACCTGAGCTTCCCAGGACCCATGTGAAAGCAGTTGGGCATGGTTCAGCATGGATTTGTTCCTTAGTGCTGGGGCAAGGAATATATATAGAGAGATGGTTTTCTGGGGCTCTCTGGCCAGCCATCTAGTTGATTATATAAGCTCCCGAAGAGTGACACCAGAAGTTGAAATCTGGCTCCACATGTAAACATGTGTACTTCTGGGATGACAGTTACAACCATTTGTCTCCACCAAAAGGGCTAGTTGACAGTTTCAATCTATCAGAGTCAGGGTCAGACTTCATGTTAAAAAGACCCTTAAGTGGTAAGAACTCATATTTGAATTCCATGTGTTTTCTGAAATCCACCTTTCCTTACCAGAATTTAGCTTCCTTACCTAAAAATTAATCAGATATGATAGTCTTTAAATTGTAAAATGGTACAGAAATAAAACCAAGTAACTTCATATGCAGCAACATCTCACAAACATATAAATGATAGTTCTTCCCAGCCGATATTGGCTATCTGAACCCTCTGTGTGGTTCTATATATTTTAATAAGCAAATGTGAAAGACTAGAAAGCAAGCTAATAACATTTGAATGTACAGGAAAAGAATTTTTCTCTGTGTTACATAACTGATATTTTCCACTCTGAGGATTGGGCTGCAAATGTGAATCTGCATGGTGCATTCATTTTCTCCCCAATATTTCAGACTGGGAAAGGGAGAAAGAAGACTGTTAAGAAAATATTCTTCCTTATGCTTAACCAGAAATTAAAGCAGAACCTGTATGTTCTACTAGTCATCTTCCCACAGAAGGATTATGTTTCCTTTAACTATTGAAACACTTAGATTTGGCAGTAAATAAATAATTTTCAATGGTGGGTAGTAACATTCTGGGCACAGTTTTTTGATTTTTGAGACTTGTGTCTTACTATGCAACCCAGGGTGGCTTCAATGTCATGATCTTCATGCCTCAGCTTCCTAAGTGTTAGGATTAAAGGTGTGTGCCTTTGTTCACATATTACATCATCTGAGGACTAGACTGAGGCAGAACAAAAGAAATGTTGAAATTAGTGGGTGCTTTCAAACCAGAAAATGTTAAGGAGCCATGGCAATGAGCCTCAGGGACTGCACACAAGCTATGTCTACCTCACCCCCAATCTTCCTCCAGCTTAAATCCTTATTTTCCCAGGTTCTGGAAAAGCTAACAATCTATACCTCTTAGTCACAGAACTCATGTTATTGTTCTTTCCACAAAAGAGCCAAGTCACCTAAGGTCATGCCTCCTCTTTAAAGGACACATGGAAGACCAAATGCCTGTCTTGATGTAAGGTGAGGCAAAGATGTAGGTCTTCTTCACTTACAGAGATCTTTATAGGAACACCTAAGACTTTGATACATACCTGAACTGTAGTCCACCTTCTCCTTCTGACAGTCATTGTTCCATTACCTCAGCGGAAGGGTTAATATTGAGAGCATCCTCCCGAAACCTCACTGTGCAAATCTCAGTTTCAACTTCCAGGAGCTTAACTTGGGACACCAGCCCTAATGAAAAACAAGCAAAATGGTGTGAAGTAAGTTGAGTGACATCATCTTGGTAGGTTCTGAAAGTTCATAGGATATGAGTAAAAGATAGGGAATTTAACTAGATTTGTTCTGGCAGATATCAACAACCACTGGAACATCAGTATCCAAAAAATTATTGCTCTGTGTTAAAGTATAAAGGTGATGGAGTCTAAATTTAGAATATATGTGGCTGGATGGCTCAGCAGTTAAGAGCACTTGTTCTTGTCAAGGATGTGAATTAAGTCCCAACTACCCACATGGCAGCTCACAACCACACTTATTGAGGGTACCAGCTATTCAAGTGGTGCACATGTATACATGCAGGCAATAAACAGCACAAACTAAATAAATCTAGAAAATTTTAAATATTTTTACAAAGCTCAATAAAGCTGAAAGGAGAACACTCTCTAATATTGGATGTGAACATACATAAAACTCAAGTAAGGCAATCATACACATATTGCAAATGGACAAAACAAAAATTGCCCTGTACTCAGCTAATGAAAAATGTACACAACTAATGTGTAAGTTTTCTTCTGAATGCTAAAGAACTGTTAGTGATTGATAGGCTCTATTTGTGACAATAGCTGTAAGACCAAATGTCCATGTCCTATCACCTATAACTAGACCAGCTGCTTATGTATGCTCCCGAATCAGTGGATTTCTTAAACAGTGAGGAACAGCCATTGAAAGTGACCTTAGCCTTTGAGATAGTCTTGTTTACTGTACTCATTAGCATATGCTTACATTAAATGAACTCTTACCTTATGTCAGACACTTCAAATGTTTTAACTTCCATCATCTCCATTAACTCATTGAAAAACACCATCATTTCTATTTCACAGAGATGAGGGATCAGAGGTTCAAAAGCATGATATAACCAGGGCAAAGTCACATTGATGTTAAATGTCAGAGTTAACAGTTGCAACTAGTTCTACGGCATATTAATTTAAAATAAACAAACAAGACACCACTGCACTGCAAAGGCATAGATAAGGATACAAATAAAGGTTTCCCATTGAACAAAGACCAGGGAACAACCAGTGTATCAATAATTTGACTTCTCATTTCCAACAGGTAAAAGTCAATAGATACTGCTTAACTAACAAGTCTGATATCTACCCACACATAGATCATCTATCAAATAAGCCAGTATCTCTAGTTGAACATTATCTGTAGCACATGAACAGAGCTTTGGATAAAAGGAATTATTGCTGCTTCTATGTATAATGAAAAGCTTAATTTAATAAAAAAAATCAGTATGACATCTGTAAACCTTACCATTCTTGTGCTTTTTAAAAGTATAGCATTCACACTACTCTTGCAGAATTATATTTTGTCTCCAGAAGGATTCTTATTGGAAGGTGAAACAAGAATAGCAGAAGTCAATGTTCATTGAATGATTTCCAAATGAGGTCTTTGACACTGAAGCCACAGCTTGAGAGAAAAGCATTGTTGATATTCAAGAAATGAAGTCCCAGTGTAAGTGATTTTTTTCTATTATACTAGGAGTCTTCAAAAAAGTCCTTTAAGAGCTGAGTTGTGGGAAAGTCTTCAAAACTAGTACAAGAGAGTAAAAATAAGAAAGTGACGATATAAACATGAAGGTAAATGGCAAGAGCCTGCTCTGTTTCAATACTTGTGCAATTAGATTTCCAGCCAGAAAACAACAACAAAACAAACAAACAAACAAAAAACAAAAACTGTAGTCAAGAAGTAGGGAAGTACCCCATGGGTTTAAGTAAGTAGAGAAGGAGAGAAATGATATTTAAAGAGATTAATGGGAGCTGGGATATCTCAGGTATTTCTTGTGTGGGTCAGAACCACAAATACTGTGTGAAGAGTCTGTAATCCATCAGAGTCCTATGTAACACAGTTTTTAAAATATGCACATATATACATGGAGAAGCTGAAGAAAATGTAACATAGAAGGGAAAGGGAAGGAGTGAGGGAGGGAGGGAGAGGGAACTGGGATCGACATGTAAAATAATAAATTAAATTAAAAAAAAATGCTTTGACTCCAAAATTTAAGTTCAAGGACAAGTTATTGGGCGAAAGGATTTCTATTTTTGTTTCCACAGAATTCCTTCCAGACTAATGTGGTTTGATCAAGCCAGACCGCCTGAAACATTCAAAACAGCTGGACAAAGCAGCCTTACAGACTACAGCCAGGATTTCTGAATCTTCTTCGAATCCCCCATGACAGCGCCCCTTACCAGCAGGAAGTAGTTTGGAAAGAAAAATGCCCAAATTTCCAAATATTGTCTATAAATGTTTGTTTTCATTTAAATGGACTTTTTTATATAAAATAAATTAAAAAAAGAAAAAAAGAAAAAAAAGGGGAAGATCGTAAAAGCATCCAAAGCAAAACTATTACACTGACAATTGAGATCTACACAGTAACACTGGAAATCTGAATAAATGGCTGAAATGATGTATTCATTGTGTTCAGAGGAAAAAAAAAATCAGTCAAATTAGAACTCAAACTTCAGCAGGGGATTACAAAATGTATAAATGACATCATTTCTATCAACGGACATACAAACTATCTCAAAGTGAAGTAAGGGTATACTGGGAACAAGGAGTGAGAAGGTACTCCTCAAACACATGGTGGGTCAATCTCAACACACAAGACAATATGGACCTATTATGTAATGGAGTCTTCAGTGCTCAATTTGGAACTTCAGAGTCACATGAACACATTTGGACTCATCATCGTGTGCATATCATTTTGCTACTGTTAAACATCCTATGCTGAGGGAATTGCGAAAAAATTTGTCATAGTGAAGTCTTTGTTGATCTTTAGAGGACATCAGAGCATGAAGGAATTGAGGGATGCACTCCCTTGATGCTGTAGAGAATTGTAACAGAACATGCCTTTCCTTGTTCTTCAGAGCTTGAGGCTACCTCTAAGTTCTAAAGATACTTATGTTTTCTGTAACTATTCATCTGTCTCCAAAAGCTGCATAATTGGAAGAATTTTTCTCATATCATGTCTTGTTCTTCCCCCTGTTCTTTTAGGAATATGTGAATGAACACAGTGAATCTTTATGTATAGTCTAAAGTAATCTCTATCACAAGGTCAGCTAATTAGCCACCTGCTTTTCATATAACCAAACTATTTTAAATTTATTACATACTAAGTGATGTATAATCACACATAATTCTGTATTAAAATAAATCTTGCTAGCACATTAATTTTTAAGCCATAAAAACAACAGTGAATAAAGTAACCATGAAATAGGAAAGCAGCCAGAAATGTACGTGCTACTTTTGTTCTAAAGGTAAGTTGTGATTTATACTATGGTTCAGAAATTCCTCTCTTGGGTATTGTATATAAGAGAAATGAAATGTAAGTTTACAACAGCTTTATGTGTAGCAGCCAAATGCTAGGAGCAACCCAAATGTCCATAAATAAAAAAGTAAACAAAATACAATATAATCATATAACACTGTCCATTTTCTCAGCAGCTTGGATGAATCACAAGTCATTATATTGAATCAATGATATTACATATATAGACACAAGAAAACCCATGTATTATAATATGACTTGTTTTCATGAAGTCCTATGATAGATGTCACAATACACAAAAGAAAACAATGTTTCAGTGTTAGACTGTTCGTGTATCAGTTAAAAAGGCTCCAGTTTGGTCCCCAGTGCCCCAGAAGATGAGGAGGAGGAGGGCAAGGGGGAAGATAATAATAGAAATTAGAATTCCTTGAGTGTGGGGGAAGGTATGGAATTTACTGGAAATGGCAATTAGAAAACTTCTGAGATGCTGTTTACATAGACCCACACAACTGACAGAACATATGGAACCTAAGAATTTTACAACTTAAATGAACTACCAAAGTTCCCTGACTTAGAAGTCAGAGATGTCTGAGTAACATCAAACTCCATCCTACTGCACTCATTGTACAAGTCCCATGTCTTGTCAATTTATTTCCAGGCATTCTGACTCTGAGTGAATTGACTTTTTGGGTGCACCCCCCCAAATAATCCATTTAAGTTTGGTGAGAAAATAAATTACTCATGTTTATATATTGACCCAAAACAATGACTGTTCTCAGAAACATGAATGGGTTAAGAGACCAAATGACCCTGGCTTTTCCCATTGGCCATTGTTTAAATACATCTTCACCAAGTTAAACCCAAAATGACAACTTTCCTCACAAGAGAAGGGAGAATATTACAGTCCTGTTACCTTTAAAAAGACACGTAGCTATTTTCTATTCATTAGAATGAAATAAGATCAAACAATAATAACCCATTTCACGATAATGTCTGTCCTTGGAACTGACACTATCAAAGAAATGAATGCTACAACAGTGAGAAATGGCCAATTATCATTTTTTTTACATTCAATTTTCCCTCATAAAAATTTAAATTAAATCAACTTTATTTGCTCCAAATACATCTGTGCAAAGCTCACACTAATTAGATATTGACTACAAACATATATAAGGTAGGCCATCTTAAATTCATAGCAAAATTAGCTGAACTTCAATTACAAGTACTACTGTTGCATTATCATAACATACATGTATTTTCTGTACTGAAATCTTTAGTAGTGTTTCTTTTACGAATGTGGGTGACTTTGTATTAGGGGCATAGATGTTCAGAATTGAGACTTTGTGTTGATGGATTTCTCCTGCGATGAATATGAAATGACCGTCTTCATCTCTTTTGACTAGTTTTGGTTTGAAGTCTAACTTGTTAGATATTAGGATAGCTACGCCTGCTTGCTTCTTATTTCCATTTGGTTGGAAAATCTTTTCCCAACCCTTTACCTGAGGTAATGTCTATCTTTGGAGCTAAGATGTGTTTCTTGTATGCAGCAGAAGGATGGATTCTGTCTTTGTATCCATTCTGTTAGCCTGTGTCTTTTTATAGGTGAGTTAAGACCATTAATGTTGAGGGTGAGTAAGGTCCATTGATTGTTGATGCTTGTTTGATTTAGGTTTGTTGTTGGCAGTGGTATTGTGAATATATTTGTTCTGCTTCACCCTAGGTTTCTGGTGTAGTTGGATTATCTGTTGCCTACATTTTTGTGGGCGTAGTTACCTTCCTTGGGTTGGAATTTTCCTTCCAATACTTTCTGTAGGGCTGGATTTGTAGATACATATTGGGAAAATCTGGTTTTGTCATTGAATATCTTGTTCTCTCCATCTATATTGACTGAGAGTTTTGCTGGATATAGTAGCCTAGGCTGGCATCCGTGTTCTCTTAATACTTTTAGAACATCTATCCAGGACCTTCTGGCCTTGAGGGTTTCCATGGAGAAGTCAGGTGTAACTTTGATAGGTCTGCCTTTATATGTTACCTGTCCTTTTTCCTTCGCTGCTCTTAATATTCTTTCTTTATTCTGTATGCTAGGTGTTTTGATTATTATATGTCGAGGGGTCTTTTTTCTTTGGTCCAGCCTATTTGGAGTTCGGTATGCTTCTTGTACTTTCATGTCCTTCTTCAGATTTGGAAAGTTTTCCTCGATGATTTTGTTGAATATGTTTTCAGCACCTTTGAGCTGGGCTTCCTCACCTTCGTCTATGCCTATTATTCTTAGGTTTGGCCTTTTCATGGTGTCCCACGTTTCCTGGATGTTTTGTGTTAAGGATTTGTTGGATTTATGATTTTCTTTGGTCGATGAATCTATTTCTTCTAGTTTATCTTCTGTGCCTGAGATTCTCTCTTCCATCTCTAGAATTCTATTGGTTATGCTTGTGTCCGTGGTTTCCGATTTTTTGCCCAGCTTTTCAATTTCCAGCCTTCCTTCCGTTTGTGTTGCCTTTATTTTCTCAATTTCAGTTTTCAAGTCTTGAACCATTTCCTTCACCTGGTTAATTGTTTTTTCTTAGCTTTCTGTACTTACCTTAAGGAATTTGTTCATTTCTTCCACTTTTTTGTTTGTTTTTTCCTCCATTTCTTTAAGGGATTTTCTCACATCTTCTTTGAGGGCCTCTATCATTTTTATGATGGTGATTTTTTAAGTCGTACCCTTCTGCTTCCTCTGCTTTGTTGTTGTGTTCCATTCTAGTTGGTGTAGATTCCCTAGATTCTGGTGGTGTCATGTTTGTCTTTCTGTTGTTAGGTGTTCTCTTGTATTGCCTTCTTCCCATAGTTTCTTCCAGTAGGTGTTGGTGGTGTCTCTTCCCTCTCTCTATGGTCCTTCCCCAATGGGCTTATGTGGATCTGAGATTCAATATCTGTAGCTCTGTGTGGTCCAAGCTCTCTAGGAGGTTTCTGCGCAGACAGGGATCCAGGGATGGGGTCAAGGATGAGGATCCAGAAGAAGATGCCAGCAGGTACTCACAGTGGTCCTCTGGCCAATAGCTCTGGCCAATAACCGGCAGAAGAGGACGAGGGCTGAGCTTGAACTTGAGAAGGTTTTGCAGGGTAGTGGGATCTCACTGGAAACTGGCGCTCTTCCACTGTGACCTCGTTCTTTGGCAGGGGCCTGGATTTGGGGGTCAAGGATCTTGCCCGCAGGAACTCCGAGTGGACCCGCAGAGATAGGCAGATCTCTGGGAGGGGCCCGGGACTCCAGCAGAGGACTGGAGGCGGGGTCAGAGACCAAGCCGGTGGAAATTACAGGTGGTCCCATGTGGATAGTCAGGTCTCCTTTGTTCGGAGTTGCTCCAAGAGGTCTCCGAAGTAGGGTGGACTGTTGGCTCCACCCTCTGTCCCAGTGCTCAACCAGAGTGGCAGGACCATAGGTGGGGTAGGGCTCAGGGTAGGGGGGGGTAGGCTGGAGGTGGGGATGGGTGGGGGTGTATCAGAGCTCCAAGGGTGCACTCCATGGGGACCGGAGACAGGAGCAGCAGGATCAGGGGCCAATCCAGGGAGTTCAGGCGGGGGAGGGGAGAAAAGAGGTTGTAGGGGACAGGCAGCCCCAATTGGGCCCAGACTCACCTCTGGCCAATAGCCGGTGGAAGAGGGCGAGGGCTGGGCTGGAACTTGAGAAGGTTTTGCAGGGTAGTGGGATCTCACTGGAAACTGGTGCTCTCCTGCTGAGACCTCGTTCTTTGGCAGGGGCCCGGATTTGCCTGTACTGAAATCTTTTACATGAGGGATTCTAATAAGCTAAACAATTGAAATGTCACATTATTCTAAATGACAATTGCAAGATAATCTTGTTTGTTTTGTTCAAAATTACGGGTATGTGCCAAGTTTGAAGTCTGCCCCACTAATTCCAAAATAGTATTTTCCAAATACAAAATTTCCACATATTCCTAGCTTAATCTAATTTTGCTTTTGTGTTTTCTTCCTTTTTCAAAAAAAAATAGTTAATATTATTTGGAGCCATGAATTTAGTTTTGAAAATTAGAGTAATTTATAAAACTATAGTTATTAATTTACCAATAAAATATTAAAAACACAGCCATCTTGGAGAGCCAATTTCCTCTGCATGTGTCAGAACACAAACCAAGTAAGCAGCATTCATCAGCATTTACTGATTAGTAGGACTTTTCTTATTTTAGTCTTGGATAAAACTAGTAAAACCAAGGTCTTGAATGAGCTACCATTGTACTTATTTATGCTCCTTTTCAGTGGTGTTTGGTGCAGTGGTCTTGATCCCCATTACTACTATAACATACATATTAGATGAAACTGACTTCAGAAACGTTAAAAATTCATCTTTAGATTGCGTGATTACTGTTTGTTTTGCCAGAGGGATGATACTGGGTCTCAGAGAAGCATCAGCTGGGGAAGTCTGTTTCTGCTGCTTCCTAACATAATGCCCTTTTCAGGACTTTCTACTTTGGTGCATATCATGGTTGGTAAATTCAGACTGAAGTCCTACTTGAGAGGACTGGTTTTCTCTCAGCAGAAAATCTTTTTAAATTTGTGCATATTAGAAAATCATATCTATTTGATTCTAGTGTTAGCAGAGTCTTCCTAAGGATTTGAAACAGCTTCAAAATATTAACACATGGACATTATATATTCAACTTTGTTAATTAAATTTGTTCTAACTTATATCCCCCCCCTTAAAAATCATTTGAATGATATTTACTTAGTTTTATCAGGGAAGGTCATGTGTTTTTTTCTAAATTAATAAATAAACCCAATCTGACTTCATTCTTATTTATCCTTTCTAGAATACTGTTAATTCCTTTGCACCCCAGACTTATTGCACTCAACCATTGTGTCTGATACTCTTAGGTATTATTGCTACGACGCTATAATTATGGCAGCCAAACACTGTCTCTGCCTGAATGCAATCCTGACTTGATGACAGAACAGCATAAGGTTTACTTTGAAAATCCCTGGGATTTGGCCTCCTGATGGGAGAGGTCATTCTGTATGTTTCTCATACTGATTAATAATAAAGCACTGTTGGCCAATAGGAGAGGAAGATAGGAGGGACTAGGAGACAAGCAGGAAATAGGAAGTAGGAAGGAGGAGCCAAGATGGAGAGTCTGGAGAAAGCAGTATGCCGCCGGCTCCCCGGTAAGAGAAATACATAGATCAGCAGAAATGGGTTAATAATTAAGGCAGAGCTAGCAGATAAGAAACAAGTAACCGGGCCAACAGTATTGTATCAAATACAGAGTCTCTGTGTGTTATTTGGGGCTGGCGCAGGGGCAGGACAAGACCGGGCGTCGGTGGGCAGAAAAACCGTACACGTTACAGATGGCGCCCACGTGGCTATTAAGAACTGACACTTAAAATTTAACAAAAGGTTAAAAAATGGTTGTAGAAACAAAAGAACAGAGACAATCAAGGTTTCTTGGTAACAGCATCTTTCTTGGTTGGACTCTGACTTGCTAGAGACAAGCAGATATTCGCGCGGCTCCTTTAAGGGAAGGTTCCTGACTCAGCATAAATGGCAAAAAACCGCACAGCTTTTAAATAACTCTGCTAACAATTTATTGGTGTGTATGAGAGATGGCAATGGCAGTGACCACATCTCCAAGCCAGCAGCATGCTTTCTGGGTGGCAGCGCAGACCAAGGTGGTGAGCACAGCTTTCCGTGCTGGCGGTAAAAGTACCCGCCACCATCTTTGGTAAACCGCGGCTGACACAGCTATGACTTTCATTTTAGCAATGTTGTTGTTTACCAGATAAAAGACTTGTGGCCAGACGAAGATGAAGATTTACAGTAAAGACAGATTCATATTAAGAAAAACCTCTAAAGGTTTACCGTGTGTTTTAAAATATACGTAGACATGAAAAGAAAGATGGTTTTAAAGAGACAAAGAGGAACTGGGTGTTGTAGCACACGCCTTTAATCCCAGTGCTCAGGAGACTGAGGCAAGCAGATCTCTTGTGATTTCAAAGTAAACCTGGTATGCAGAGTGAATTCCAGGACAGATAAGAGTTACACAGAGAAACCTGTCTCAAAAAATAAAAAGTAAAAGAAACAGAGTAATAATAAAGCCACATAAAGATGAAAAGCTCAGAGAGAATCTGGTTACTGTATGCTATTGTGTTGTCTCTACATTGTTTGACTGCTGAGAAAATAACAACTGATAAAGGAAATGCTGCTGGATTAATTGAATTTATATATTTTAAAAATGCTTTGACTCCAACATTTAAGTTTAAGGACAAGTTACTGGGGAAAAGGATTTCTAATTTTGTTTCCACAGAAAATAAAAAGCTGTGGATTCCTTCCAGACTAATGTGGTTTGAGCAAGCCAGACCCCCTAAAACAGAGTTCCTGATGATCCAACATTCAAAACAGCTTGAACAAGGCAGACTTGCAGACTACAGCCAAGATTTCTGCAACTTCTTAGGATCCCCATGACAGCGCCCCCTGTCAGCAGGAAGTAGTTTGGAAAAAACGACGCCCAAATTCCCAAATATTGTTTATAAATGTTTGTTTTCATTTAAATGGGTAATGATCGCAGCCAATTATTTTTAAAGGTAAAAAGGGAATTATGGTATAGATATGAATACTTTGTTTTGGAATGGATTTTCATTTATTGATACAATTTAAGGTCAATAAGGTGATATGTATATTTCTCCTCTTGTTTAGGTATTGTGTTTATTGAGCTCAGTTAGAAATGTAATGTATAATGTAGTACAGATTATAGATAGTTACCTATGATAGTTAGAACTTATAGTTAAGTTAGTTAGTATTTCTAGATATACAGACATATATTTGAGATGGATAGGCATTCTTCAAACCTTTCAAAGACCTACAGAATATGGCATTTAAAATGATTTAGGGTTTTACTTGACAATGAGACATAATTGCTCCTGGTAATACCACCCGCACCAGAAAGGAAGATGGACATCGAAGAAATGCATTATGAAGTTTGCTTCCAATATGGCAAGACTAGCCATTTGGACAAGATACTGCTCTTGTCTGGACTGTTTGACTTTATGCTATATAAACTGGACATGCAGGGCCCACAGAAAAGTGACTGCTGATTCAAGATGGACATTGCTACAGAGTTCCTGCTTCATGGAAGAGTCTGCGAGACAGTATGCAGGACACAGAGAAAAGTGACTGTCAAACTGCCAATACAAAAAGACAGTTTAAAGTTTCCTGCGTTGCTGAAGAGTCAGCTAGACACACTATGGCCTATGGGCTGAAGATGGAAGATTACAAAAGAACTTCGGGTGACCAGGCAGTGAGTTGTCTCTGTCATTTCTAGAGTTTATATATTATCCTTCTGTGGTCTTTGAAGGAGTTGAAGACAGATAGTTATAGTTATAGTTTTCCTTAGTATTAAAGATAAGTACTTTAGACACACAAAGACAGGATAGATGATGGAATATTTTCTTCAAATCTTGCTAAATGTTAATGGACTAAATAGTGTTAACTGTGATTATTTGATAACTGTTATGTGATATATTTTGCTATGTTAAGGTTAAAACCCTTCTTTTTATTTAGACAGAAAAGAGGAGATGATGGGAGAGGTCATTCTGTATGTTTCTCATACTGATTAATAATAAAGCACTGTTGGCCAATAGGAGAGGAAGATAGGAGGGACTAGGAGACAAGCAGGAAATAGGAAGTAGGAAGGAGGAGCCAAGATGGAGAGTCTGGAGAAAGCAGTATGCCGCCGGCTCCCCGGTAAGAGAAATACATAGATCAGCAGAAATGGGTTAATAATTAAGGCAGAGCTAGCAGATAAGAAACAAGTAACCGGGCCAACAGTATTGTATCAAATACAGAGTCTCTGTGTGTTATTTGGGGCTGGCGCAGGGGCAGGACAAGACCGGGCGTCGGCGGGCAGAAAAACCGTACACGTTACAGCCTCCATGATTCTCAGTATCCCCATGCTGCCTTCTGTTGTGGAATATTTCCTTAAGATGTGTTACATTCGTTCATGCTGGGGAGTATCTGTTTAATGATGCAAAGATGTATTGCATTCTTTAATGTTGCATTAGTTTAACTCTGAAAATCTGTGTCAGTTTGCCTGCCTGCAACACCTGAATGGTCTAACAAAGAGCTGAGTGGCAAATATCTAGGAAAGAGGAAAGGCAAGGTAGGACTGGCAAACACAGAAAATAAACAAAAGAAATCTACAGAGAGAAGAGAGGAGCAAGAAAAGAAGGTGAGAAGGATGCCAGAGGCCAGGCACCCAGCCATATGGCCAGCCATAGATAAAGAAGTAAAGAAAAATACACATGTATATGTATACAATATACATACGCTTGCAAGCAATACAGAGGCACATATACTATACATACACAGCAAACACGCACACACACAAAACCTACAACATGTTCACCAAGAAGGTAGCATATTTTCTTCATGATTCACTATAGTTTGGGGGAATAGATTGTAGGCTAGCATCTATAAGTCAGTTTTAGCATGTTGATTCAGTCCAAGGATCATGCTCTATTTTCTATTCATGCAGTCCTTCTCTATTGCAAAGTTATGTTAACAATTCACTCAGGACCACAAGCTCATATCCAGTACAGACTCCTCACATGGAATATATGTTCGAATTCTGCTTAGAGATTACTCAGTTTCTCTCTGGAGAGGCAGCATGTCCCTTATAACTTGAAAATATTTTTTTTAGAGTTTTAGAAGGTAAGCAATAGGAAGAAGTTGGCAGGAAACATGAAAAGAAATATCACCCCACCTGTGACCATTCTGGACATACTTCTATGCTTAAAAAACATGTAATTCAAGAAATTATGTTTGTTTTTCTATTTTGGAAGCTCATCAGCTAAAGACTGAGATTTGTTTTCACACTGGGGAGTTAAATTTAAAATGTGTTTCATGAGCACTGTTGCTTGCTTGCCATAGTCATGATATGTAATTGAAATGCATATGATTTTATCCTGCCAGGAATTTATAAGCATGTTTTAAAAACAAATCAGAGGAAAAACAGTGGATTGTATAACCACTAACAAGATTATGTGTTATAAACAACTGTACATATTTGGGAGGAAAGAAATGTAGTTGACAGGAGAACTCTTGACATGTAAACCATGACAGACCTTGAAGGGCATTTTATGAGCACAAAGCATAGCAAAGGCACCGACATTGTTGAGGAACTGCGTTATCAAAAGCTTTGGCACAGCAGTCTACTCTATATTCTCTAGCTCATATTATTTCAAAGAAGTTTTTCAAAGGTTCAGAAAATAGTAATGATCTCCTGTCCTCTGTGAATGAATGAGGTGCTTATTGGTACCTTATTCTTCTCGTTAAACAGTACTCAATATAACCCAATAACCTCATGCATAAGGGGACCTAGAACACAGAAATAGACCATGACACTGATGTGGCAACAATGGGTAGAATAGTTTGTAAAATTTCTGTACCTCCTACTCACTGGCTCACAATGCCATAACAGAAAGTCTCTGAATTGCCAAGAGGCAGCTGAGAGTGTTGAAAAGATATACTTTTGCTTCATTCCTTGGATGTGTATGTGTTGTAATTCAGATATACTGTGCTCACCTCCCTGCCTCTTGTGTTCAAGGTAATTATCAAAGCACTGGACTGATCTATTAAAGGTGTCATAATTTGATGGTATCATTATTTAGTGATGCATATGAAGGATCTGGTTGTAAGAACTAGGGCATATCCTTTTAAAATCACATACCTGGTCAATTACTGCTTGCTACCAGCTGTCATGACACAGGCAGCTTTCCCTCACTGTGCCCTTCTACAATGACACTTCTGCTTTGTCATGGACCCAAGAATAATGAAGCCTGTTAACATGGCCTAAAATTCTGGAAATCATAAGACAAAATCTATCTTTCCTCCTTTTCTTTTACAACAGTGAGATACTCCTTTATTGTGTCATCATTTGTTTTAAAACAAGAAAATAGTATGGAGCATTTGCACAATTTTAGAAAAAAAATATAGTACAATAATGTACAAGCCCCTTTAGGAGGGGGCAATGCTCTGATGGGCTGGTTATGATCCCAAGAGAGAGAACTGATGGATTAAAAAAAGACAGTGTTAAAGCCACAACAGGGAACAGTTGAACCAATACAAGTATTTGGAATGGAAAGAAGAGGAGGGGAACTCCAAAACTAGAGAACATTTATTATTTCTTTCTAGGTTATAAGCTAAATTTTAGTATAAATATACAACTGAGTAACTAGAATATAATTCCTTCTAGTTGCTATACATTCATTATCATATCTTGGTATTTTTAAAATTTAAATTAGTTGTTCTAAAGGAATTCCTTGTCATTGCTACTCAAGAGACTCATTTGAAGTTGGTGAATTTAACCAGCAACTCTTGAAAGTATTACAGAACTAGTAGCATTCATAAAAGTTACAAGATAAAAGCAAAGCAAAATAACACAAAAATTCAAATAATTATAATTATACTTAATTCATTCATTAATTGTGGGTTTGCTACATATTATCACCTAGCCTTCCAGTAGCTGAGATCACAGGTCCATAACACAGGCCTGGCTACATATGTTTAACACCATGAAAAATAATAGGTTATGGTAACTTGAACTTTCTGTCCATATATAAAAGAAGTACTCTCTTGCTGGGGATGATAGGTCATTTGGTTTGCTTGCTTTTTAAATATGTATATTATTTTATTGAAAATAATCTTTCATGCAATAAATTCTGATCACAATATCACTTCACTTCCTACAACTTCCCCCAGATCCTTCCCACCTTACTAAACTTAAAGTTAACATGCCAAAAATGCTTTAAAATACACTCAAATTTTCTTCCAAATGGGGGAGCTTTGAAATTCAAACAAATGATCACTTTTAGAGAGCAATTAAAAAAATCAGGAAAAATTTAATGGTACCTTTTTATGAAGAATTTCAATTGGTTTGCCACCTTGAGCATGGAGATTCTTGGAAGTCACCAGTATTTGCTCAGCCCTCATGTATTAAGTAATTATGGCTGGACTCCTACAAATGAAACATGATAAACATATGTCTACCATTTTTTATTGCTTATGCAGTTTTTAACCTGATATTGAACATAATAGTTAATTAGACAAGACCTGTAATTCACTTCACTGTAATGTGAAATATAATTTGTCACTTATCCCCAGGAGCATTCAGTATGCAGGCCAATACTTCAGTGACTTTAGAAGTCAAAACTCTGATGATCTGTTAAGAAAATGATTTAATGTTCAAACTCACATAGTACTGTGAGAATGTGCAGTTGTGTATCTGGGCAGAAAGATGAGAGTTAGGATGATAGTATTCAATATAGTTTCCCATGTGTTTTAAACTGCAGCATAAGGGAAATAAACACTGTGCACAATTCTTTCTGGAAAATGATAACGAAACTTGATTCCATATACAGCACTTTTCTTGAAGCAAAATTTAAAAGTCCTGAGGTAGACAAAAGGAGAGATAATGTGTAGGGAATATAAGCAAGGCAACACCTGATTTTTAAAAAAAAATCTCTAAGAGGGAAAATGCAGTGCTATGCCCACAAATGAAGGCTAAGAACCATCTATGCTTTGCTGCCTCATTTTCTTTAAGAGAGAGACTGACATGCCACAGAGCTGACAATAGATGCGTTGCACAATTCTGCACTATTTTCTTGAAACTAACAGCTCAGATAAATGGAAATTCTCCTTTTATAAAAGCATCTGCACAAAGCTAAATTCCAAAGATCATTTGCTTCCTATATCTTTATTGATACTTCTGTTGGTTTTAATTAAATACTTTTCCAGCTTCTCCTACCATTTACCCTTATGACTAAGAATATGGAACAGGTAACAATCTCAGAGCTCTCACTAACACTTATTTATAAAGTTTCTATAGCAAAATTTTGATGGTGCTTGATTGTAAATAAAATCAATGGTGATCATTGTAAGGAAGAGAAAAAAGTCCATACTGCTACTAGGTATAATATATTGAAATCTTCTTCCTGCTACAGCCTAGACTATATAAGTTGGGTCTATGATGATATCCTGAAAGCAAGCTTCACTTGGATGGAATATAAATCTCTCAGATACAACCCCAAGGACACAAAATGATCAACTGGCAATGGACAAAGTCTCAGCCATTTCCAGATCTCAAATTTCAGAGCATGCAAGGTCATGCATGAATGAGTCATCTACTTCCAAGCTTGTTTTCTCTGCACTGAGATGTTTGGAAACTGGAGCATTTAAAGAATATACTGTCTTAACCATTTTATTTTCCTTTAATTCTGGTTGGAATTTTATAATGGAGATTCTCTATCCTACTCCTCTCCTACTCCTATGGGATTGAGACTTTGTAGAAACATATATGTTAAGGAAACTAGTTAGGTTTTGGTTGAGTAAAGAACCTGCAAGATTTTATCTTCACATTTGTGTGCATGTGTACACCTGAACCAAGTTATCTAATGAGCATGACTAAAACATGGAATGCTTATGAGAATTTTATTTCATTGGTATCATTTGTACCCTGTCTCAGTTCAAGCACTTCTGGCTATTCTAGTGTAACTTGCAAAATGATCACACTTAATAATTTCTAACACTTCCCCATGACTTAGGAATCTTTTCAAAGCACTTCCACACTGCCTTCCTTAAGATCTGTAACGGCCCATGAAAGGGATGCTATTCTTAGCATCCAATTTCACAGACGAGGAATGAATGCATAGAGAACCTCAGTGATATACTTCAAGTCCCAAAGCTAGTGTGGAGGTGAAATTAGAATTTGATCTAGCCACGATTCTTACCACTATAACACTGTCTCTCTAATCCTTCAGTGCTTCAGTATCTTGATCTTCAGTGTTGACTGGCATCTCTTCCCTCCCTCCCACATCCCTACTTCTTTGCTGTACTCCCTTGTTTTATCTCGCCTCTCTCTCCCTTTCTTCCATTGTTCTTTCTCTTTTTCTTCTTTCTTTCTTCTTTACCCACTATTCATAAACATGTATATTTTTATAAATGTATTTATGTGTATACGTATGTGCATCAGTATATAATAACTGCCAGAAAACTTCACTTAAATAAAGAGAAAGTTGTATGTATCTCTAGAGAAAGTTATCTAGTCAACTTCTGCAATGTCTCAGAGTGTAAAATGTGTTTTGCATAAAGAATGGAAAAAAATCTTTGATCATCTTTAAGAAGTTTGATATCAATAAAGAGGAGAGAATTGAAGAGAGAAAAGAAAACTTGGGAGATGAACCAGTAAGGCTAGAATCTATCTAAGTTCTATAATATCAGAGTCATGGCAGTGTCCTTTAAAAATATGACCATAACATTTACAAGTGAGGCCAAAACAGGTCAATGTCTGTGAGGCTAAGAACCCAGAATTAGCTTAGTCCCAGGGATGGGTGCATCAGCTGACTCAGCCTGGTGCAGAAATACTGCACGGGGCCTGGGGAGCCACTGGCTTTCAATGAACAATGGAAGCCTGCAAACATGGGTTATATTAGTGACAAAATCAGCAATAACAGCAGCAGAAGTATTCCTTCTGCCTTGCTGTTTTCACTATGGCTGCAAATAGTAGGTGCTACCTTCATTTGGGCTGGGTCTTCTCACATCAGTTAAACAACTGAAACAATTCCCTAGGCGAGGTTCTCTGCTTAGGTGAGTCTAATTCATGACATATTGAACTTTACTACCAACTATCACAGATGTATACAAAATTCATGCTTGAGAATCACAATTGAGTTACAAAAAAAAAAAATAAAAAAGTAAATCATAAAACTACATCTGAATATTTTAAGCATGCTTAGAAGTTTGTTTTGGGTACATTCATAGTTATTCTTAAGGCCAAGCGGTCTACATGTTTTGGTTCCACATCCTGCCTTAGACCATCCCTGGAGAAAGAATGGTTAATCTGCTTCTTGGAAAACTTAAGGCTTTGAAGCAAGTTCTGAGTTTACCTTCTGTCACAACAATTAATCCAATTGAAATTTTAGGGTACAATGGATCTGTATGTTTAAATTTTCCAACCTACAATTCACCACGGTAAGAGACATAAGTCTGGAAGAACAACTGGCCATCAGCTGTCACAATGGGGACCCTATTCCCCAATCTGCAGCTAGAAACAAAGCACGTGTCATTCTAGATATTTAAAGGCCAATGAGCTCATAGCACAATGTGACAATTCAGCATACATTGAATACCACTGAATTTAGATTCTCACATGAGCTTTCTGAGAGACTTGACGGCTAGGTAATTTTGCTAGCACAGCAATTTTTTATGGTTATAGGAATGCTCTACAATCTGAAATTCTTTAAACTTAAATTGCACTTCAAAGTTTCATTCATATCCAGTAAAAATGATACAGCTAAATTTTCAACAAGAAATGAATTACTCATTAATTCAGATAATGGCATTAGTGCTCAACCAAGAAGCTATAATACTAGCATGAAGATTTCCTTGTGCCACATTAATTGTTAAAATTTAAAATAAACAAAAAAGAGATAGAGTCAGAGATCTTTTCTGTTAAATAAACTGAAATCTCTTATGGAAACATTTATATGCCACATTTAATTATATCTCCTAGAGGCATATAAACTTCCTGATCCTAGCTATTAATGATACTACAAAAAATAGGTTTTTTTGTTTGTTTTGTTTTTTACAGGGATCACAATTGTTTGAGGATTAATTTTTTAATGGCATTGTGTAAGTTGTGCTAATGGGATATTTGGCAAAAAATGTTTATTTGTAGATAATTCAGTACATAGAAATTGTGTCCATGGGAGTAGATGTTCCTTAGTCTCAGTACTCTCTAGAACATTACTAAAACTTTATCCTTGAAAGTTGCTGATTCATAAGTGGTGGCTTATAAACACATTGATTGAACTTTATAGAGGAAATGATATCAAATAATGGTTTGCTCAATAAATATGTCCTGATTGAAGAACACAAAATGCATTGCTGATTTCAACAACATGATTTAATACTTAATCGGTGTCAAATAAAACTAACTAGACAGTGTTAGATAAATATGGTCTAAAGAAATCACAATTTATTTGATGAAAAGAATAAAAATGATTTCTGGAGGAGAATAACATTGTAGCTTAGACATGAAGCACTTGGATGCCAGAGCAATGGGTAAGGAGAGATAGGAGAGATGTTAAGAGACAGAGAGATCATGAGAGACCAAAATAGGCTTATAAAAGCAAGGTTCACTTCTTACTACTTAATTTTAGAAGCACCATTGTATCACCATATACACTTATATCACTTTATTTTTTAGTACTACACTAATGAAGCCTACACTCAACAAGCAACTTCACTGAGCTGTGTATATGTGGGGAGGTAGAGATCAATTTGATAAGTTCTTAAAATGTCAAAAAAAAAAAAAAAAAGAAAAAGAAAAAGAAAAGACATCTTATAATGTCTTTTGGAAAATGCCATTCTCACTAGCTGCATCATTGTAATCCCAGAAGTGGTGAACAATGAGCAATGCTTTGTAGCCTGAGTTCTGTTCAGCCTGATCCTACTGCCCTTCAAACTCAAATAAACACACAGAGAAACTTTAATTATAAACTGTTTGGATTATGGCTCAGGCTTCTTATTGGCTAGCTCTCTCTTAATATTAACCCATTTCTATTAAACCAAGTATTTCCACATGGTCTGTATGCTATGTTCTGTAGGTCCATCTTAATTACTGTACTATTCACTATAACTAGGAAATGAAGGAAGCTTAGGTGTTCATTAATTAATGAATGAATAATAAAGATGTGATGCATATATGGTGGAATATTATCAACTATAACAAAGATGAAATTATTCTGTTTGCATGAAAATGGATAGAACTGAAAAAAATATTCCTACAGGGTAAACCAGGGTCCAAAGTACAAACAAAAGATGTTTTCTCTCAGATGGGAAATTATGAATAAATCCCATAGAAATTATATTTGAAGAGATCAAATTCTGTTTTAGTTATATTCAATAAGTACTAAGGGGGGAGAGAAGGAAAGAGTGAGGGAGGAAACAAGAATACGGAAGGGTATGTGGGCAGAAGTATTGTGGCATATAGAGAAGACAGAAAAGCAAGAACCAACAGTACATGGAAATCAGTACATGTTTTTGTTTGCCCTCTGGCACCCTTTTCTTACAGACATAGTAAGTCACCTTGTAGTTACTGTTGCCACTGGAACACTGGAGTCAGCGAAACACAAGGAAGCTGGCATGCTCTAACTTACAACTTTGATATTATTCTGGAGTAAAGTTTTTTGTTTTTGTTTTTTTGCTCAGAATGCAGTTATTAATATGCAAAGAATGTATTTTTATTTCATCAGACAACAGTTTATTCAGTTATCCAAAAATGTTCTTTATGATATATAGGATAATTTCTTTCAAATTAAATTTCCTATAGCATTATTGAATCCAAGAAGATAAAAATGTATCAGTGAAAATAACTTTAAGAATAGCAATTGTTTATGCCAAAGTCATGCTTGTTGAATCACTCTTACAAATAGTTTTAAGTTAAAGAATACATGTGACAACTCTGTACATTACTTTGGTTTTGAAGTAGTTGTTTCTATAATAGGACCCATGAAAGATGATCTAGATCTCATTTCTAAAATAAAGAGCTATCTCTGTGTGCTTGGAATACTGGGAAAGAACCGCCCCACACCCCCACACACACTAGCTCCTCTGTACCCTGGTGACTGTTATGGCTGAAGAGAGCCACATCTCAGGAAGAAGGTTAACTGCCATTCAGATTTTCCTACACAGTTCGGGTAAGATTTACATTTACCATCACCATCAATGGGGAAGAGTAACAGTCCTTGAATAAGTCACTAAAAACTATCCATCTTTGTCTTTAGTCTTCTGAATAATGAAGCAGCTTAGTAGCAACGCAATCAGCATCAAATAAATGACATTAGTGAACCACAGAAGCAAAGATGTTGTCTCATAATTTCGTGATGTAACATGAGTGCTGCTGCCTTCTTCCAGGAAGGGTAAGATGGGGGATTTACAAATAATGGAGAATGTCCATGGAAATAAAACAAATTCTACACCCTAACATTTAAAGAGAAATATTTGGAATATGGACACAATGTGGATATCTTACCACCTGGAAAATAACTAAATGTATCAGCCACCATTTTGCTATTCTTAATTGTTGCTGGAGGTATCTTGTCCTGTCAAGTCCTGCTGCCCTTCTCAGCCCAAAATAAGCACAGAAAAGGCAATATTAATTATAAAACAGTTGACCAAAGACTAGGGCTTATTGGCTAGCTTTCTTAATTATTAACCAATTTCTATTAATCTATGTAATTTTACATGGCCTTATCTTAACAGAGAATGCCTGGTATGTCCTATTCTTCTTGTCTCTACATGGCATTCCTTCTGTTTCTACCTTTTCCAAAATTCATCTTGTCTCCTATTCCAAGCTATCTTCCTTCCTCTATTGGCAAAACTGTGTTTTATCCATTAATCAATAATAGAAACATATACAGAAGGACATCTCCCATCACTTAATCTTTTCTTTTTACTTAAAGATATTTTAAATTTTCTTTTATTAAATTTTTTTCATTCATTTTACATACCGAATAAAATTTTCATTTATTTTACCTCCCTCCTATTCTTCCATTCCCTCCACCCCACTTTGCATCTACCCCTCTCTCCATCCACTCTTCTTCCATCTCCATTCAGAAAGGGGCAGGTCTTCTATGGGAGTCAACAAAGAATGGCAGGACTCCCATGGAAGTCAAGTTGAAGCATGACCAAACCCCTTTTCTCTGCATCAAGGCTGGACTAGGCAATGCCACATGGTGAATAAGTTTCAAATAGCCAGCTCAAGTGAAAGGGGCAGGTCTTGATCTGACTACTAGGCCCACAAACAGACCAAGCTACACAACTTTCACACACAGGTAGAGGATCTAGGTTGGTCCCAGGCTGGTCCCATGTAAAGTTCCCTAGCTGTCAATAGAGTCTATGGCCTTCCACAAGTTATAATCATTGTTTCTGTGGGTTTCCCCTATGATGACCTTGATCCCAGTGGTTCATACAATCCCTCCTCCCCATCTTCACCAGGACTACCAGAACTTGTTCCACATCTAATTCCATCATTTACAGGATGAAGGCTCTCTGATGACAATTAGGGTAATCACCAGTCTGATTACAGCAGAAAGCCAATTCACGCACCTTCTCCACTCCAGGAGTCTTTGCCAG
The DNA here is from genome assembly GCF_943737965.1 of Phodopus roborovskii. Classification (NCBI taxonomy): domain Eukaryota; kingdom Metazoa; phylum Chordata; class Mammalia; order Rodentia; family Cricetidae; genus Phodopus; species Phodopus roborovskii. The sequence goes on along the minus strand of NW_026126416.1, from coordinate 29,815,964 downwards.
GGTCATCATTGTGGGTTCTTGGGAGTTTCCCTGCCATCATTTTCTTCCTTATTCCCAAATGCTGCCCCCCAACCATCAAGACATTTCTTTCATTACTCTTTCCTGCTTTCCTGCCCCACATAAAAAAAAATATTCTCATATCCCCACCCCACACCAGCCCCAAAATCTGCAGTTTCCCCAGGAGATCTCTTCTATCTCTCCTTCCTAGGGAAATCCACATGTTCCACTTTGGGTTCTCCTTGTTATGTAGCCTGTGTGAGTCTGCAATTTGTAGCTTGCCTATCCTTTCTTTGAGTAAGTACATATCATGTTTGCCTTTCTGAGTGTGGGTTACCTTACTCAGGGTGGTTTTTGTTATTGTTGTTTGTTTGTTTGCTTGTTTGTTTTCTACTCACATCCATGTGCCTGTAAATTTCTTGATGTCATTTTTTTTTACTGTGAAATAATACTGCATTGTGTAAAATGCACCACATTTTCTTTATCCATTGTTCACTAGGCTGTTTCCAGGTTCTGGCTATTCTGAATAAACTGCTTTGAACATGGTTGAACAAGTGCCCTATTTTTTGTGTGACTGGGTATATGCTTACGATTGGTATAGTTGGGTCTTGAAGTAGATGAATTCCCAATTTTCTGAGAAAAAAAAATCATATCAATTTCCAAAGTGGCTGTAGAAGCTTTTACTCCCACTTGAAGAGGGAGTGTTTGCCCTGCTCCACTTCCTCTCCCATACAGGCTGTCATTAGTGGTTTTTATCTTATCCCTTCTGTCATGTGTACGATGCTATCTCTCAGTCATTTTGATTTGCCTTTCCTTGCTGGCTAAGGATGTACCTCCCTCCACCATTTGAGATTCTTCTATTGAGAATTCATTGGTTAAATCTATAACCCATATTTAGATTGTGTTATTTGGTATTTTTTTCTTGATAGGTACCATATACCAAAATTAAATCAAAAGCAGATAAACAATTTAAATAATTCTATAACCACTAAGGAAATAGAAGCAGTCATTAAAAGGCTCCCAACCAAAAATAGTTCAGGGCCAAATGGTTTCAGTGCAGAATACTACCAGAATTTCAAAAAAGAGTTAATACCAATACTCCTTAAATTGTTCCACACAATAGAAATAGAAGTAACACTGCTAAATTCTTTTTATGAGGCTACAGTTTCCATGATACCCAAACCACACAAGGATGCAACAAAGTAAAAGAATTACAGACCAATCACCTTCATGACCATTAATGCAAATTACTCAATAAATACTAGAAAACTGAATCTAAGAACACACAAAAAAGATCATCTACTGTGATCAGCAGGCTTCAGCCAAGAGATGCAGTGATGGTTCATTATACAAAACTCTGTCAATTTAATCCACCATATAAACAAACTGAAATAAAAACAAAAACCCACATGATCATCTCAGTAGATGCTTAAAAAAAAAAAAAAAAAAAAAAAGCTTTTCTAAACCTTCACCAAATACCACTGTGAGTCTGATGAACTTGCTAATTTTGCAATCTATTAAATATCACTTATATGCCAAGGTCTAATAATAAAAGTCCAGAAGTACCTTCACCTTTACAAGGGTTATGAAGATATAGCCTCCCTGGCTAGCATGGGATACTTCTGAAAGCTGCTCCAACCCCATAGCACTCTGTAAACTTCACTCAAGCATCTACTGCAATTTCATTACCACTCTATTCTCCAGAGTTCAACCTGCTCTCTTCTCCCCACAATTCAGGTATTGACCACCCTAGCATTTATTTTCTCATGAATGTTTCTGGTGTAATTCATGAAACAGCCAACCAGTGACCCCATCAAATCATGTCAATCACAGATCTATATAAAACTAACTTTGTTCACATTTCTCTTAATTCAGTTTGAGAGTATTCATACTGGTTAGGAATTATGGACATATGATGAACTTTTATCCAAAGAGAGTCTCACATACTTAAAGGAGTTTGGTAACTTAAAACTTAATGCTCTTTGCGAAAACACCATTTTCTTTACCATTGCACCCTTCTGTTTTGTTGGCTATGAATTTTTTTATCCTATCAAGGAAAATCTGAACTCAAGTCATCAGTAACCTTCTGACATGTATGGAAGTCATCAGATAAAGACTTCCTGCCATGTAGTCTCATTGAATATCCTGCCTTCCTCACTGCAGCTTGAGGACTAGCTCAAGTGATTGAAGCAAGAAAATTTGAAATATGAACAAAATTTTTAGAACATATAAGACAGAAGAAGCTATCTTTTAAATGAAGCATAATTCTAACAAAAATTCAAAACAGGTAAGGGAAAGAAAAAGCTTTATACATAAAAGTTTTAAATTGTTATAAATGAAATACTCAACTTATACAAATAGTTCATAGCCAGGTGGTAGTGGCTCATGCCTTTAATCTCAACACTTGGGAGGCAGAGATGGGCAGATCTTTGTGAGTTTGAGGCCACCCTGGGCTACAGAGTGAGTGCCAGGATAGGCTCAAAAGCTACACAAAGAAACCCTGTCTCGAAAAACCAACCAACCAACCAAACTAACTAACTAACAGTTGATAATAAGAAACAAAACAATTTCATAACTATTTCAAAAACAGAACTTATGATTAAAAGCCTTATTATGAAAAAAAAATCTCTTAATCAGGTTAGCTGTAATGATGACATTGTTCTATAAATTATGGCAAAATAAAGTAAATATACAATATCTATCTTCTGCACCCAGAATACCATTCATGTCAAAACTTCTTATGGATAATAGAGTGAAAACAAAAGCAAAGACTAGATTTTCTCTGTGACAGTTTAATGAAAAGTATTCAATCTCAAAGTCACAGAATCAAGCAAAAAAAAAAAAAAAAAAAAAAAAAAAAAAAAAAATAGAAAAAATAAAACTGCATGGGAAAGTTATCATCTGTATATCAGGTAAATAAAGTTGACATTTACAGAAGAATTGGAAATAAGGAAATTTATCAAATAGCCATCATACTGCATTTTGAAGCAGATGTAATAACACTATACATTTTATTTACTTTAAAATCCCCTGAAAAGTGGGAGACAAAAGATGGAAAACAAAGATCACTGAAAAAAATTGGATATTAAAGGCATTACATATTAAGCTTTTTAATAAATTTATATAATTTAAAAAACAATCTTATTTTACATATCAATGCCAGTTCCCTCTCCCTCTCATCCTCCCATGACTCCCAACCATATATTAACCTTTTTCAATGAAAACCTCTGAAGTAGTGGAGTAGAAAGGAAGTCAAACCAAAACAGCCAGTTATTGCTCCTGTTTGGGTTTATTCTGTTGAAAAATGGTAATTGGCCAAAGAACTCTATAAAACAAGACACCTTTCATATGCAATGATAGATTCATTTGTTAGACAGGTAATGGTAAACAGCAAAGTATGATGGCATTTTCAGCTTTGGATTGGTGGCAGCAAGTCTGTACATCTAAAAAGATTTACTCAACATCCCAAGGATGGTACACACAATTAGGTAGTAATGGCAATTGGAGAACTAAGATAGCCCAAGGTAACTTGACTGAAGATTGCTACATTCCAACTATCCATTACAATTAAAATTCTGATATAATCAGTCCATCAGCTTTGTAGAATATTTAATGTACGTAAGAACTTTAGTTAATAATATACATAAACAAAATCTATTTATATGTGCACTAAAGAAAAATGAAGAATGTACCCTGGGTGGTCTCTTAACACACATCCCAACCAAAAACAAAAAACAAAAAAGCAAAAAAGAGCACTAAAGACAAATTTCATGGTAACTACCAAATGGATAAATATATAATCTAATTTCAGTTAATGTTAAGATGAATAAAGAGGTTAAATAAATAAAAAAATAATAGCATAGGATGCTTCAACTGAAACAAGGGAAAGCAGCTGCAGAAACAAAATGAATGAATCTCATAAAATGACATGATGAAGTATTTCAACACCACAAAGACTGTAGTATAAGGATCATCATTCCTGTGACAAAACAGATAAACATCACAGCCTATGTGGCTAATTCTATGTCTTTATGGCAAAGTTCTGATGGTTCTAAGTTTAATGTGTCTTTTGGAAAAAGCATGCTGAGAGCTTGTGTAGTTTATTCATCTAGACCAGTCAAAACTGGCTGTACTATGCAATCACATCAAAAACATTTTGTTAGGAAAACCTCCAACATGCAAGTAAATTGGAAGTATTGTATATTGAGCATTCATCCTAAACTCTACACTGTTATCAACATTTTAACTGACTTGTTGTAATAACATAGATATTTGTTTGTATATTTATCAATCACTAATCAATTTAATAACATAATTTTTTAACAGCCCAATGATTTAATCACAAGGTAAAATTACAATGCAATGTATATCTGAGAAATTAAAGTTTTCCCAAAACATAACCTCTTGTCTAGGTCCTCAATAAAACATAATTGTTCTGCAAAGTGAACCTTCCCCTTAAATATGTTCTTTTAGGGGAATTTCTGATGATCTGTCTTTCCCCACCCAATTCCATTAATTTTTCTGTGAATTTTCACTGCAGACTTTTTCATAGATTTATTTTTTGCATATTCTCTAACACATGTTAGAAATCCTGAATACTGAAATCCTAGAAGATTGACTATTTTTATAATCAGAAATACAGGAGACTGTCAGTAAACAAGTTAGACCCAAGTCTCAGGGGGCACTTGCTAATGGAAGGGTTCCAAACGTGGATGATTTAAAGATTACATCTGCCATTATCTGGTGAAACAGTTTGCATTAAACCTAATACAAACTAATGCTTGGCCATGTATGCTTTTTCCTGAATTCCCTTCAGATGTGATGGCAGAAAACAACCTAGTGCAAAGACTTTTCTCTCTTCTGCTGTGCAGTGATTTCACTTCTCATGTTTCTGTCAGAATGAAAATTAGATTCAAAGACAGCTCTGTATCCGATAATTCTGCCAAGGTGTGAAATGCTCAGGATCCTGTGGCTGTAATGAACATATGCAAAGTCTTTTCAGACAGCCTGTCTTGGGATACAAAGAGACCCTTTTCCTGTGGTCTCAGATCAGTTCCCCATAAAACTAATGTCCTCCAAAAATTCAGCCAGAGAAGACCAGATTCTGGACATTTGCTTGTTACTTTTGAGCACCTGATTTCGAAGAACTGTCAGTGTTTATAGTCCTCTTGGTTAATTTAACAGTGTAAAACCCAAGACAATGGTAAACGCTGGAGAAGAATTTAGACCATCAGAACTAGCTTAATGGGAGACATTTACTTTCAAACTTATTTTTTGTATGAAAAATTAAATCACAAATAATTTGAGACAATTTGACAGTGAGAATTAATATAATGACTGCTGTTCACATCCAGCAGCATGAGATGGTGAGTGGAAATGGGTGGAACTCTAATGGGTGGAACTCTAGTTATTGTCCTATTGTATCCTTAGTGTTACTGCTTTATTATTTTTAAGGTGCCCTTGCCAGACTATCACCAAAATAATAATTCATGTCTTAGATGTCGCATTTGCCTTTGAATGTCACAAAAGAAAACCTAGGTTTTTAGAACTGAACATGATAAAAAGATAAATCGTGGAAGTAACATATGTAGTGGTTGAAAGTGATCACACAACACTTCAGAAAGCAAGGAATGTAAGGCTTTAAATGCACAGTCATGAAGAATATAGAGAAGGGAAGAGTCTGCTGGTAAAAAATTAAGGGTGCTACCTTGGGCAAGTAGACTGATATACTTGCAGTCCACATGGAAGAATTGAGGCTATGTATGCAGGTCTGTCCACCTGAATCCTGGTCCTGGGTTAATATTTATGTTAAACAATAGGAAGAGGGACTAGAGAGATGGCTTATTGGATTAAAACACTTGTGAAGATTGCAGATGACATACTTTGGTTCCTACCACTCATATGGCAGCTCACATCCATCTGTAACTTCAGTTCCAGGTTATCCAAGGTCATCTTCTAGAATCCATTGACATCAGATATGCATGTAATGCACATATATATGAGCAAACACACATATTCTTTTTCATTTTTAAAATGTCAGGTTTACCAATCACATTTCTATTATGTAAGATAAAATAAATATGCAAAATTTGTGTGTTCCCTCATACCACCAATGGACAACATGGCCATTGAATTCATGAAGATACCTATTTAAAATTGCATCAAAGATGATAAAAAACTATCTGTATATTGAAAATTCCCCAACAACACTCAGAGAGATTAAGAATATAAGTAACTAAGGGAGCCTCCATTGTTTCTGGATAGAGGTTAATGTTACTGATATAGCAGCACTCTGTTCATTCTCTTATGTTAACAATCAACTATATTGTTCTCCATTTTATTTGTATCCTATTATTATATATCTCTCGATTGTAATCAAAATTCTATAAATAACCCAAGACAGATATGACCAGTAGAATTTTAATGAGGAGACCAAGAATGTCTTAGAAGAAAAAGGAAACTTTTAAACAAATTAGCAATAGAACTGGATGGATATCCATATATAGTGGGATGAGGTTGAACACTAACTCACATGTCATAACCATTCAATGTGCATGTGGATGGTGATGATTTCATGATCTTGTGAGCAAATCACTGAAATCCATCAAGTTATGGATTATAGATTATCAGATAGAAAATTTGGGTTATCCTAAGTTCTTCAAGAAAATAGTCCTTCCTTCTCTTGCTCTTAATGATGTTTCTTCTACTTTGAATAACTTCCTGAGACGAAACTATACACATTGCATCTTCACAGGTGGAAAATTCTCTTCTAGAGTAAATGGCTGTCCATGTTTTTCATTCTCTTTAATAAAATTGAAGTTAGTGTAGCTAACTTCTATATTCACCAATAATTAACAATAATTAAGGGAAAAAAAGGAAGTTGTGTAGACAGAGTTGTAGAGAAAGAAGGTAATTATGGGTTAAAGATTGACTGTGTATCCCCACCAAACCCATATTTTCAAGTCTGAAACCCTAGTGTGATGACTTTTGAAGGTGGGGATTGGATGAAATGGTATAGGATCTGCCTAGGAAGGGGTTAGTGCCATCAAAAACATAAAGAAAGACACGAACTAAAATTTAGAAATCTTTCTTCCCTACTCTCTCTCCCATTCTTCATCTCCCATGTCCTTCTCCCCCTGTCTTTCCCTCTCTCACTAATTTCTTCTTTCCTTTTCTTCAACCCCTTCCCTTATTTCTGACTCTGAACCACACAAGGACCCTCACAAACATTCAATCTGCAGACATTTGATCTTGGACTTGTCAAACTCCCAAAGTGAAATAAAAATCTTTATTGAAAAGAGCTATTCAGTTATGATTTTCAATGATAATATGATTTGATTGATGCATTGTAAAATAATAAGGGGGAGAAATGTGAGAGAGAAAAATTCTGAGGAATAAGAAATATACTTGTTTAATTAAAAATGTCTAGATAGTCAAGATTTAGAAATGGGGATTTATTATAATATCATTTTGGTTGTTTGACTTTTTAAATTGGAAATACATTGAAACCACAATTAAATTGTGGATTGACCAGAGTGGCTGTGCTTTGTTAAAGAAGTTAGGCTTACAGTTATTTTGATTCTTTTAAAAAATGTTATCACCGTAAATATACACATTTGATGTTAGTCATGGAGAAGAAATGAAGTGAGTTATGTTTTCACTATCTGTGCTATGATGCAGCTGTGTACACAATCTATATAAACTGAGGAAGCAGAACGCAGTTGAAGGAGACCTGTTGAAATCTCGCTTAAAATGTTTGTCTTTATTTTATTTGTGATGAACTGGTCCTTCAAAATGAGAGTTGTGAGTGAATAATAGATAAAGATTAAGTAGTTAACAAGGCAGAAAATGAAAACATGCCATGTAAGAGGCTGACCAATGCTGAGGGACAAATCATAACACAACTATGTGTGATAAGATGGAGAAATCTCTCTGCAGTTATGTTAATTATACTTCTTTTTCACAATGAGTTATATAAGAAATCTCTCAGATGTTTATAGGCACAGGTTTCTTCAGGTATATGTGATAATGCAATCTATCAAAGATAGCAGCAACCAGAGGATTCATAAATAAATTAGAGCAAGTAAGTCACTGAGCTGTTATAGAAAATCAATAAGTTCCAAATGGACAACAAGCTTGAGTCTTGGCTAATGGGAAGCTGTCTGGTCCCCTAAACATATATTGTCTTGTCTCCCTTCTGGTCTTCTCCACATCGGTCCAAATGTATGCTCTGAAATACTGCATGTGACTTTCATCCCGAATTTGTCTTACATACTCACCACCAAGGACAAGTGCTTGAGTTTGCTGAATTTGCTGGAGTTTAACATATAAATAATTGCACTCACATTAGAAGCAAAGATTTACAGAGATTAAATTAGATGATATCTGTAAAGTGTTTCACATTGAAATGGCAAATATCCCACTGAAAGCACAATGAAAAGCAGCTATTGAAGTCTCACAAACGGAGAGAGGTTTACTTCAGTTTATTAAAGCTGGTTGTGTTCCCACATTGTCAGCACTGGACACATGTACAAGAAGCCAACCTTTGTTATTTTCTCTATGGTAAGATGCCTGATCTCTTGAGCTCTATCCAGTCTCCTTTTGTGTTTTGTAATTCTGTCTTTGAATTGGCACTGGCAATCTCAATTCCTTCCCTAACTCCCAGTATTAAAGTCGTGGACGTGAAGATGGTCAAGTAACCTAAGGTGTCAGAGTTAAGCTCTGCTTCCACATTATAAAGATTAATCCTTTACATTTTAGTTTTTCTATGTGAGAAAACAATAAAAATTTGTGAAAATTATTTACAAATATTAGAAAACTTGGCAATGTACCCTAAAGCTCCTAGATGCACACCTATAGCTTCATTTGGGCATCAAAGAAATATAATGCTAAATATGAAGCCTCAAGGAAGTACTGAGGAAGTTTTGCATATTCCGGAATTGTGGGGCCTGGATGATCACTGCCCCATCATCCACCTTCCCATAACCATTGCATTTTAGAAACCCATGTTTCCCTATATTCCTCTGAATGGGCAAAGAAATCTGCCAATCTCATGCAGATGTCTTATAATGTACTAGAAAATTTATGTTGTCTCATGTATGAAGATGAGGGCTATTTATTTACATTCCTTCCTAGGGAACTTCTCAAACTTCAATTGACACTCATCTCCTACAGTTTCTTATTACAGATGCAGAATCCTCATTAATTTACTCACAAAAGAATGCCAGATAACTTTAGTTTGAGTAGTTCCTAACTCTCACTTTCAGAAATCATGCTGAGAGCTAAGAAAGCACCAGTGTCCCACTTTGAAGGGAAAGGACAAAATGTCCCCAAACATGCAAGCAGATATAACAATCTAAACAATTGATATATTTATCAAAATAAAGCACTGTTTTCTTGAGCCTTAATCAGTATTTCACTTCATATTTTGAGCATTCAATTTTAATTCAAACAAGGAGTAAAAATGGCACATATTGAAGTCAGTTACTCAAGAGAAATAATGCTCACAGTTCAGAGATTGCATAGCCACCCGATGAATTAGACACCACCAATGGATTTGCCCTTATCTTTGGGAAATGGCTTACTTTTGGAAAGATTTTAAATGAAAACTTGAAGACATTGATTTTCAAGACTTCTGAAGAAAATGTCATTAAACCCTGAGAAGCCATGCTATGCAAAGTCCACTAAATGCGAAAAGTTTTCCCTGGAAAGAACCTCATTATAGTTTTTTTAGTGTAGATGCTTCAAGGAAAAGTCTGTATGTAGCAAAAATGAGCTTGATATTATGGAAGTAAATTTCAAATGGGATTCTACCTGTAATGAGATGGGGTTCATGACCTTCGGAAGTGCTAGAAGTAGGAAAAGAGGAAAAGCAATGTTGCCCAAGGAAGATGATGAAAGCCAAACTCTAGGGTATCTCATCAACTGGAAATAATTTCTGACAGGAGAATTTGGCATTCATGAGAGTGAGAAAGAGACAGTACAAAGCACATGTATGACTTTACATTATTCTCTCCTGTCTCTATTCACACTAAGATAGATTTGCAATTATATTTTTATTCAAATAATCCAAATAAGAAGAATTTTCTCTAAGAACCATCCCTAATCTTTACATTTCTCCTTTGCATTAATGTGAAATAGAAACTATGGATAATTGAAAATTAAAGCACTTTTGCTGATCTCCATTTATAACTCAAATAACCTGAAGCTTTTACAACATGACTTTAATTTTCAACACTCTAATGCTCTTTTTCTGAATGAAATTGCTGTTTTGAAGAAATGTTAAATTTGTGCATGTATGCATTGTGTGCCTAAATGCATGCCTGTCTCTGTGTATTGCATTCTATTTATGTATTTTCACTTTTACCTTAAAGGTCACATTCTCCCTCCTAGGAGTTACTTTAACTTCACATAATCTTTTCTTTCCTCTTCCTCCTGTGGCACAGGGATGGAACCCAGAACATTGTACCTGCTACCAGGCACTCTACCACTGGGCTATGCTGCAGCCCTGACATTTCCTCCTTAAAGCTTATAGGATTTCCATTCACCCCTTTGTATACCCATGAGCAGTTCAGTTTATCTACAAGACTCCATAACATACATTCATTCCCCAACCACTGCACAGTGTCTTTAAGCTTATTATCCTCAGCTCATCCGGTCACTGAATCTGTTTCCACATTGATTAATAATTTGATATAGATTGAATCCTAGTTTACAATCTGTCATGAAATAGTTACTACATTCCAGTGCACCCTTCATACACTGACATTTTTTATTCCTAGACTTGAAATCCCTTAGGTCTTAGCTATATCCTTTTCTCCTTCAGCTCTTGCTTATTGATGATTAATTGTGCTTTCTCTTTTAAGCACCTATGATATCTCCCCACTTTTATGCTGTAACTTTTACAATTTGTAACTAAACTTATAAATCTCACCAACTCACATTTGAACAATCATGTATTTTTTTTCCTGGCTAATTTTCTAAGAATTTAGAGTATAGATGACAACTATAACAAGAGCAAAGAAATTGTTGTTAAAAGTAGAAATAAAGCTGGAATATATCTCAATGGCAAAACATTCTTTTAGTGTTCATGAGGTCCTATCTTCAATCACACTGTTTCCTGCCCTACAAAGGAAAGGAAATCACCAAAACTAGTATGATGACCTTCCCTTCCATTTTCAATATTTTCTGATATCATTAGTTTACTCATAGTTTTACTCCATCTGTGATGAGATTTGTTTCTTTTACTTTAATTTTCAAACCTAGCAAAAAACAAAGGAAATATTTCTCAATATTTTGAGATATTGAGAAGTTTTGACTTCTTCAGAACTTCTTACTGAAACAACTTGTGTATGTCAAAAATGCATGCCATGAAAACAGAAAGTGAACTCTGTATGGAAGGCTCAGGCAGGGCAGGAAGATTGGAGTGATGTTATGAGTAGTTTTTCCAGCAGCCTGGTCCCACTACTGTGCCAGTCTCAAATAACACACAGAGATGCTGTATTAGTATAATTCTGTTGGCCTGTTACTAGTTCTTAATCAGCTAGATCTATCTTAAATATTAACCCATTTCTATTAATCTAAGTACTTCCACATAGTCTTATCTTACTGGAGAGAGGGGCTGGTGTTCTCTCTCTGTCCTCCATCTTGAATCACCTCCCTATATCTTCTTCTCTCCTCCTTGTCTCCTAGTCCCACCTATCTTGCTTTCCTATTGGTCAACAGTGCTTTATTCATTAACCAATACAAGAATCATATTTACAGAATGGCATCTCCCATCAGGGTGAAAGCAGAGAATAGTATCAATGAAAAACTTATGTATGATAATGGTGTTGATTGCACACATCTTTAAACCCACCACTTGGGAGAGAGAAGCAGACTGACCTCTGTGAGTTTGAGGCCAGCCTTTTCTACAGAGCTAGTTCCAGGACAGGGTCCAAAGCAATACAGAGAAACTCTGTCACAAAAAACAAACAAACAAACAAACAAATAAATAAAAAATAAGCAAAACCAGAAACCCACAATTTTCTAGTGATCATGAAGCTGTTTAATATCAAATATACACCACATCCAAATGCAGACAAATTTTCTTTACTATCCCCATTGCATGTCCAAATTTGCAAGGTTCTTTGCTGGTGCAAAACCAAATGAGGGGATAATAGCTATGACAATACTTTATAAAAGAACACAGTTTGTTGGTTATAGAGGACATTCCTACTCTTTCAAAATCAATAAAATGTATAAATGCTTTATTCTAATATAGTTTTTATTGTATGCTTACATTGAAATGTGTTTACAAGTGGTTCAAGGCTCCTGCCTTTTCCCAGTCATCATCATTCATTCACTTTAGATTCAAGTGTCTATACCAGTGTTGGTAAGCTTTCTCAACACACTGATGAAATCAACTATAACTTTTTTATCTTGAGTCCTGATTTAATTGCATAAGTGATCATTTGGTTCTTGGTATCAATGGGTTTAGAATAGGCTTCCTGTGTGTGCGACTTTGGGATTCAGGTATGACATACTGATTAGATTCTGCAGCAAGAAATGTTGTTGTGACCTGTTTTGTCCATTTCAATGCCAACCCTAGCAGATCTCTAACAGCCTTCAAAAGGCAGGCTGTTATCTAAAAGTGAAAATCAGAATAAATTTTGACAACAAAATTTAGTCAACTCAATTGAACTGGCATAGTTAATGGAGCTAATTTGTTAAGTGTGGGATGCCACTTCTATCAGATGGCTCTCTTTCTATGGTTTAGGTTGATATAGGAAATCACATAGTCCATAGTTGTTTGAGTCTCACTCTCCAAAATCTGTATGATTGAATGTATGCAATATTCTACTCATAATATACTTCTGCACAGCTAGATACAATTTGTACTTCAGGTCCATGTGCTAACTGAGCAATCAGCACCTTTTGAAAGACACTGAGTGCTGCCACTAGCCCGTTGTAATCTAGAGAAAGTCAATGTGCATATCCTAAGGAAAATAACTAATAGACATAGAATTAATTTATCAATCCATGCTTATAACAGACAATGCCATTTCTGAAATCTAATCATGAACTAGAGTTTTGAGTGTACCTGTCTTAGAGTGTTGAGGAAAGATAGAAAAGACTGTTGGTAACTATAGTTCTAAGCCTATAGAAGTCAGTTAGAGATGGATGTGCTATCTGATCTGACTGCTCACAGAAGGCTACATGATGTGTTTGAACCTTGTGAACTTGTGTAAAGGAGTAGGAAGCACTATGATTCATGGTGCTATCTGAAATTGACCTGTCACTGGAAGTTACTTCATGTCCCTATAACACAGCTATCCTCATGTACTGGATGTAGGAAAAACAACATGAAATTGTCTGTCTTCCCACTGTCTCAGAGTTTGCTTTGTTGAATGCACTCTTCACTGACATCCTTTCTGGATATATAAAGTTTGAGTCAGATGGAAGTGATTTTTAATTAAAACAAAACCAGAGAATGTTGCAATCTTTCCATTATAAACAGTTCAGGAAAAAATAAACCATAATTCACAAAAAAAATCAATTGAAGAAAAAATAACTCTGCTATTTTTACATTTACATAACACACAGATTGTATTTTTCTTTTGAACAATGTGTCTTCAACTAATATATTTTAAATCTATACTAGAAATATAATTTTGAAATGGAAATTAGAAGGGATATGGGTTATATAAAATGTAAATGGGAGGGAGGGAGGGAGAGGGAACTGGGATCAATATGTAAAATAAGGAAAAATAATGTGTGTGTGTGTGTGTGTGTGTGTGTGTGTGTAAATGAAACTTGTGCATGCCATAACAGTAGGAACAACAAGCTGATCTCAACATTGAATGTACTATTTGGTCCTTTGCTCTATTTTGATCTTTAGCAACTTTGCTTGGCAGAAAGATAGGGTCAATAGATTTTCTAAGATGAACTGTCATGAGCTGATTCTAACTGAATCACAAGCAAAATAGAGAATAGAGTTGGAGCCTATAAATTCTAACCATAACAAGGATTTAGGGGTTGTTCTAGGAAATCTAATTATGGCTCAAGTATATTGCTTGACCTGGGCTTATATTTCTTTTACTAAAGAAAATGAATATGAAATGATCCTTAAATTTGCATCTCAGTGTAATTGCAGAATTACCATCAATGATAATCTTTCATACTCACATTCCAGACTTGTTGAAGCTAAATATTTAGGGTGACTACCCAGGAATTTGCATATTTAATAAATGTTCATGGGAGATTTTCACTCACAGTGATTTTTCAAACCACTTTATTTAGATCTTAAGGCACCAGGGAAGGGCATCCGATGATTTTCAGCAAGAAACATTTCTGACCTTTTCTAAATAACTAGAAATGGGGTTGGGGGTATAAGAACACTGACTGCTTTTGTAAATGGAGACACATCACATAAGCAGAATCAGAAATAATTGGTATGCTTTCTGCCTTCAATGTGGTCACCTTGCTTGGATGTGAGCCATGGAGAGCTCAATCCTAAGAGTTATGTATATTACACAAAAGAAGGCAATGTCATTCTAAAACTATTTTATACAATGGATATTAAAATAATATTCAAAGATATTTATATGTGTTTATATGTATATGTGTGTGTGCTACATGCATGCACATTTTTATGGCATCCAGAAAAGGGCATCATTTCCCCTGAAACTGGAGTTATTGGTAATGTCAGGTGCCCAACTTGACTAATGAAAACTGAATGCATGTCTTCTGGAATTACAAGATGTACTCTTAACTGATGAACTATCTCTCCTGCTCTCAAAATATCTTTAAAGGATAAAAACATAAAAATGTTTACCTAGTGGGGAAGGTTAGGAAACCCAGAGTGATCCCTCTCTTGCTCAAGCTTTATATATTTTTTTCTATCAAAATGCAACTCTTACATTGTGGTAGCAATGCATTGCATTGCAAATTTAAAACTACCTTGTAATCTTAATCTATGTTAAATTGAAAATTTAAAGTTAAAACATAAATCTTCAACAAAATCATTCTATGTAAATTCTACCGATAGATACCATGCTTTCTAAAGTTATTTAATGCATTACTTTGCGCCTATGTAGCTTTCTAACTTATTGTGTTTTCGGCTTTATTGCATCATAATTTAATGAAATAAGTGGCACAAATGTTAGATTGGCTTTGGTCAGTTCTGACCCAGTTAATCATCCACAAAACTATCAAGGTTAAAAGATAGTGACCATGTTTTTAAACCTGTAATATTTTCATGGCCTGTTGGTAACTCTTCTCTGTGTCAAATACAGGCCTAGTGCAACCACTAAAACTCATCTATGTTATGTTTTGTTAGTATGATTAATATATAGCAAGCTGGAACTTTGCATATATACAATCATATAACATATATTCTATACTATCTGTTTTCTTTTTATGCAAGGTAGTTATTCTGATAGCTTTGTGTTATAAATTGATTGCTTATTCCTTAAGATTGGGCAAAAGACACAATTTGTTTAACTATTGGTCTTTTAAAATGTTTGTTATTATCTCAGTTTCTAAAAATTATTTATTGCTATTACTATTATTAATATCATTGTGTGTTTATGTTATATAATGAGTGTGTGTATAGGCACAGATGACCCATGCCATGGAATATGTATGTAGGTGACAGGACAACTTTTTTGGAGGTAGTTTTTTGTTCATCTTATTTGATTGTTTTTCAGTTTTTTAGAGGTAGTTTTTTGTTCATCTTATTTGATTATTTTTCAGATTTTTAAAACAAGGTTTCTCTAAGTAACAGCCCAGACTCTCCTGGAACTGACTTTGTAGACTAGGCTGGCCTCAAACTCATAGATATATAACTGCCTCTGCCTCTCAAGTACTGGGATAAAGGCATGAACCACCACTTTCTGGCTCTTGTTCATCTTGTGAAGCAGAGTCCATATCAATAGACATGGTACTCCAAGGAGAAAAAATCTCACATGGTCATACCCATAGACAAATTACAGGCAATTAAAACCTTCTGAGAGAGGAAGAAATAACCTCTCCTAAGTATGAGCACCCTAATTGGCTATCCAACCAAAATTGTCAGTCCTGGAACAATATACACTTAAGCAACAAAAACTGGCTCAGAGTATTATATTTATATGTTTATGTGCATACATATGCACGCATATGCAACAACAATATATATGTAAGAAGAATAAGAACAAGAAACTACAAGTTTGAGAGGGGGAAAGAGAGGGATTGGAGAAAGGGCACTTAGAAAGAGCTCAAAGGAAGGAAATTAAAAATTTATAAAATAAAGAAATGAAATTTTAATATCAGATTAAAAATTATCTCCAGGGCCTACAGACTTCTGTGCTGCAACTGACTTGAATGCATTTGCCCTGAGGATGAGGTTTCATGCTACCAGAAAGATCCATGAAATATTCCAAAGGAGGAAAACATGTACGTGTGGTGTCTATGAACCAAAAGAGCTATCATGACATGTTAAGCCTAAGAGAACAATAGTGACACACACTTTTGTGGTGGTAACAAACAGCTCTTTAGTTGGAATTCAGACCTGCTCAATAAAAGGGAGATCCTATCTGGTACTTGAAGGCCAGCCAATTACTCAGGATTATCGATGCCATACATCAATTGTCATGTTCTAAATTCTGCATTCTAAATATTTGTCCTGACATCCAGAGATAAGTGTAGGCCTCCCTCTGAGTCAAGAAAACCACAGCCAATCAAAATGCAGAATCACAGAGCCCAGTCTCAACATCTCTACCTATAATACAGCTCCAGTACCTGAGGCACAAGGACTATATGGAAGTAGTGCTAGAAAGAGGGTAAAATCCAGAAGAACAAGGGTTTAGTTGTGAGATTACATCTCCAGAAAATGTCAGAAGTTACACCCATAAAAATCTCACCAACATGACTGCCTCAGCACGAGTTGAACAAGAACAACAGAATTAAAGAGGCAAATTGTATAAGTTGAAGCTCACAGGGCTTCAACCCTTCACAAAGAAGCTGCAGGCAACTAAAGAATGCTGAGTGCTGACAGAACAACTAGTCTTTCCCAGGGAAGAGCACACAAGCTGACTGTCCAATTCCAAATAATCAATCTTGAAAAAGATATCTTCCAGAAACATTGAGCAGATTATTCTTATTTTTTTTTACATTTTTTTCTTATTTTACATATTGATCCCAGTTCCCTCTCCCTCACTCCCTCCGGTGATCCCTGAGGACCAAGCTCCCATCTCATTCCCCTCCCCCCACTCCACAGGTAGGGTGATGCCTTCCAGGAGAGATCAACAAAATCTGTCATTTGGAGTAGGGACTAGGCCCTCTCTCCTGCCTCTAGGCTAAGGGAGTATCCCTCCATGGGGAATGTGCCCCCAAAGTCCTTTCCTGCACCAGGGATACATCCTGGTTCGCCTGTCAGAGGTCCCTTAGGCTGCCCAGGCCTTCTAATTGAGACCCATGTTCAGGGGGTCTGAGTCCGTCCAATGCTGGTTTCCCAGCTAACAGTCTGGGGGGCCCATTAGCTCCTCCTTGTTCAGGTCAGGTGTCTCTTTGGGTTTCTGTAGCTTGGTCTTGCCCCCATTTTCTTATCTCCCCTCCCTCTCTGCATCTGGATTCTAGGAGATCAGATTGTTCTTATGGCTTTTACACACACACACACACACACACACACACACACACACACACACACACAACCACAACCACCAGAAACAACAACAATTAACAAAAATTGGGGCCCTGAATATGAAAATGAACAAGAAGGGGCATATGACAGGGTTTGTAGGGGAGAAAGGAAGGGAAAGGGGATATAATTATAACAAAAGATAAATAATTTTAAAAATTGTTTGCCTCATTTTTATATGCTTGTAGCAAGTAATATAATCCTAGTAATTATTTATTATATGGCATTTGGTTCAAAGAAGAAATTACTTATTTGGAGTGCTGTCTTCCTATCCAGAGTTTCTATCTAGGTGGGATTCATGGTAAATTTTATGCATGAAAGAATATTAACAAAAGTACAAATCCTTTATGTAGTGACTGAGGCTGAATCTGAAACTGCAATACAGGTTTATTAAGGTAGAGGAATAGGATGATGGATGCATAAAGCTTTCTGGGATACAGCTTCTTTGCTTCCATATCTTTTTTATTGAAAGAGAGATTTTCCTGAAGATTTTTCCCAATCTTGATGAAGTGTCTGGAAAATGAGAGACCCAGGAAGGAGTGTTACAGCACAGGGTCGGGTCCTGCTGCTTTTGCTTATTGTCTACACCTTCTTAAGAGAAGCTCTTTTTGTTGTCACCTCCAGTTCCTCACAGCCCCCGGCCACTAGCCTACAAATAACAAAATCACTGGAAAGGTGTGGGGAGATAACAAATAGGAAAGTAATGTGACCCTGTGATGGAATCAAATGGAGGGAGTGGAATGCCTCCTACCACTGTTATGAAAACATAATTTAGCAACATAAATTATGTCTGAATGTGTTTTTAAATATTTAACTTTATATGAATATTCAGCTTCATTTTCTCCACATAAATTTTCAGTCAAAATAGCATTTTGTTAAGATTGACAGCAAATGGGAAACATTCTTATATTTCTTTAAATGAAAAATTTAGTATATAAAACGTTATCAAGATTCACAAGACTGCCTGTAATTAAAAAAAAAAAAAATGCGTGTACAGCTCTAGAAATAAATGAACTGAATTATCATTAAATTTTTACTACATCAAATGAATATATGTAATTTTAAAAAATTAATTTATACTTGATATAATCATATTCAAAGTGATTTTGAGAAATATACAAAGAAACCTTATCTTATACCCAATTTTCATCAGATATGGTATCCTGGGACTAACAGTGATCCTCAATTTATGATGGGGTCATGTTAAGTTCTAACTATTATAAGTTTGGAAATACTGTAAGTAGAAAAGAATAAAACATATCTAACTTAGGAAACATCAGCATCAAAGTGTTCACTCTGATGAGGATTGTTACTCCAATGACCATGTTGCTGATTGACAGTCTTGGTTCAGTGTTACAGCATCTTCAGAACATTGTGCTTCGTATCTAATGAGAGATAAAAGTGAAAACTCAAAACAAGATACATGGCTCCCACTGAAATGCTTTTTTTTTTTTTTCTATCACTATAAGGTTGAAAAGTCACTAACTTGAACTACTGTAAAGTTGGGGACCATCTGAGGTACCTGACCCCAATAGGTCATTGATGTTTAGAAATTTGAAATAATGGAGTGTTTCCCCTTTGCCAGATTCCCCTTTCCTGTCATTTCTCCTCCTCATCTATATGTATTCTTCAGTCTGAGTCACCAATGATGTTTTTCCTTTCTATCATTTTGTCACTTAAAGCATGGTATGTAGATAAAATCATATAGTCTATTATGTTGGGATTACCTTTTTCCATTCAGTATAATTAATTCCCTGGTGACTCATCCAATTGCTTGTGTATCGCTATGTCAAGAATGTGAATGAGCTTTGAAATTCATTTACTATGTCTTCCTGGTACTTAAAGTATTCCAATAATGGATATTTTCTTTTATAATCATATATATAGTTTTGCCATATTATGAAGTATTAAAAATTGAATACTCATTGGTTTGTGAAAACATGCTAATCAAATGTTTTTTCCTTAATGGTGTTTGCAATGTTCCTGTAAACAAAGTATTGTTGCTATGGGCTAATGACCACGCATAAAATGTAGACTACATATGCATTTGCACACACACACACACACACACACAGAGAGAGAGAGAGAGAGAGAGAGAGAGAGAGAGAGAGAATGAGAGAGAGAGATAGTAAAATATAAAATGAAAAAAAAAATAACCTACAGTTGAAAGAGCCAGGGACATGACTTATTTGAATTGCATAGTCCATCTTGGGACCTGAGAATTCCAAAGGGTTTGTTTCTTCAGCATTCCTGCGTCATTTTTTAATATCCCTCTGTGCCTGCTCATGTTTGAATCTGTGAAATAATTCTGTGCAAAGATACCAAAGACGAATTCCTGAGGTTGAACAAAAGGATTCACTTGTCTCATGAGAAATTCATTCTTGTTAAGAACTGAAATCTCACTTCCCCTCAGTAATAGAGCAACCATGAATCACAGCGTCGCCTGTTTCGCCTGTAATCTAACGCATCATGCCTCAGACAACAACTTGATTTGTCAAGAGACCATCTCTGTAAGGCTGCCAATAGTATTGATGGCCATTGAAGAGAAAATAATTGAGCCCTGGGTGAGCTAATTTCATTTTTAACAGCTTGTGGTGCACAGTATGAAATAGGAAATTGTGTGTGTGTGTGGGGGGGTGCGCTGAAAAACTTGGTTCTGTCCGTACCTGGAGCAAGGCTCTAGCTTTTTGAAGGTAAAGGATGTTTAGAGATTCAAAACCACGTCCTTTGAAACACCCCACAGGAAGTTTGTTTCTACACATTAAGCACCACTAAGCTTTCTCCAGGTAAGACATTTTCTTCCAGATTAACTTCAGGGAACCTCAGTGTTTCCATGTGTTATCTGTTTCTATTATGGCTTGAGGACAGAGAAATTGATTCTAAGTTCACTCTACCACCTGCTGTGAGCAGTTTGTAACAAAGGTATTTGTCGATTCAGATAATTTCTTATAAGCTTGTTGTTTGCCTGGGAATTTTTTTTTTTCTCCCAGCAAATGGAAGGAGAAAGAGCTGAGTCAGCCATATTTTAAGAACTTTAAATTGACAGCAATAAGGGCAGTTCAAGGACAATCTTAATCCTCATGTTGAGGTGTGTTCTGAAGTTGCCTGAGGTAAATGTTCTGCACAAAAATATAACACCAGCATCCAGTATTCTCTGCCTTGAATCTTTATTCAGACTTAACATCAAAACAATTCTTTTCAGAAAACAGGGCAATAAATTCAGTATGCACCTTACATATTCTGATTAAAAGCATTGTATTAGTTAGGGAGTAAGGAGCCCAGCAAAGACCATAATTTAAAATTTAAAAAATAATCTTGTATTACTTTTGTGTGTTTGCTTGCCTGTAAAATTCATATTCATATGCACATAGGTGTGGTTAGAGGTGCACCCTCCCATATACATTGAGGTGTCTCCCTCTACTATTCTTCATCCACTTGAGAAAATTTCTCTCACTGGACATGATATTTGTTATTTTTTTTTCAGGTAGATTGGCTGGTCAAGTAAATCCCAACAATCTCCCTGTCACTGCCCTAATGATGGCTGGTGTTAGTCAAAGCTGTCTGGTATATGGGTGCTGGGATCTAAACTCAAGCCCTTATACTTATTTAGAATATGTACCTACCCACTGAGCTATTTCCCCAGCCGTAATGGACTATGCCAAACAGTAACCCAGCTAGCAAATCATGTGAGATCAGTGGGAAATGCCTCTCTGAATCCCTGTGATCTTCCCACAGGTGATACCCAGGCTACATGTCCCCTGGAAGTTGTTTTTAAATCAGGAAGGAGACCTGTCCTCTGAAGCAGGTTTGGATTCTTTATATTAGATTCTAAACCAGAAGCATTGAAATGAACTGTCTTCAACTTGCCATCTTCTGTCCTATCCAGGAGATATTTCATCACCCGTAGGTCCCACAGTGATCACTGGTACTACAATGGGGTTAGAAAGCAGAGCCAAGTAGATCCAATTACTTCCTTGAGAAAAACTGCAGATGGTAAATTCACTATGAGATTCCCACTTCCCATGGCTGACTATTTTCCAAGCATCCCATGTCCAGGCATCATTTGGATTTCCCAGTGTTTGGTGCCAAGGGATTCTCTGCTTCCAAAAGGAAGACGTATTTCCCAAATGAGCAAACATATGGCTTTCTCCTAGTTAGCTTCAGTTGTCAAATTGACACTGACCAGAATTATATGAACGACTCTCTCTCAATTTGGGAAAGTGCTTTGATCTAATTGATCTGAGGACGTGTATTACTCCATTTTCTTGATTGTTGTTTGATGGGAGGAGTCCCCACTGTGCCTGTTGCCATCTGTGGATGGGGTGGAAGTGGGCTGTATAAGACTCCAGACTGATAGCTGGGAAACGAACACAGGACCAATCCAGCCCCCCTGAACAAGGGTGTTACTTAGGAGGACTGGGCAGTTAATGGAGCCTCTGGTAGTAGATCAGTATTTATCCCCAGTATATAAATGGTCTTTGGGAGCCCATTTCACATAGAGGGATACTCTCTCAGCATAGACACACAGGGGAGGGCCTGGGACCTGCTCCAAATAATATGACAGACTTTAAAGAATCCCCTCCCTAGGGAAGGACTCACCCTCCCTGGGGAACAGAAATGAAATGGGATGGGGAATCAGTGGGGGAAACATGGGAGGGCAGGAGGGTGTGAGAACTGGGATTGACATATAGAACAAATGTGTTTCAAGTTTAAATAAAAAAGGAAAATCAGGAAAAAAAAAAAAAAAAAAAAAAAAAAGGAAAGGACAGGAAAGCAAAGAGAAGAAAGGTAGTTGAGCCCAAGCTACTAAAGCAGAATTCCCTGGTTTCTACTTTGATTACTTCCTTGATTTTCCTTAAGGATAAGTTATCACCTTGAAATCGAGGCTGAAGCAAACCTTTACCTCCCCAAGTTGCTTTTTGTCATAGTATTTGTTTCTTTTGGTCATAATATTAACAACATCAAGAGAGAAGCAAACTAGGACAGTATTGTGTTTTTTCTTCGATGGCCATAAATTATGGTTTGACCAAAATTTTGTTCCATGTGTCACCTGACTTTATAAATAATTTCCCTTTTCCCATACTGTTAGGAGTAGGTTTTTCTGACAGCCTGGTCCCTCAGATACATCAGCCCCAAATAGCACACAGAGACACTGTATTAGATATAATTCAGTTGGCCGGTTACTACTTTCTTATCGGCTAGCTCTGTCTTAAATATTAACCCATTTCTATTAATCTAACTGTTTCCACCTGGTCTCATTTTACCAGAGTGGAGCCAGAGTTATGCTTTCTCCAGTCTCTACATGCTGACCCCTCCCTACTATATCCTCTCTCCTCCTTTTCTCATAGTCCCTCCTGTCTTCCTTCCCTATTGGCCAACAGTGCTTTATTCATTAACCAATAAGAGAAACATATTTACAGAATGACATCTCCCAACATTTCCCCTTTTCTGTCTAAAATAAAATGAAGAGTTCTAACCTTAGCATAGAAAATATATCACACAATAGTTATCAAGTAAGAATCAAAGTTAACAATATTTAGTTCATTAACATTTAGCACGATTCAAAGAAAATATTCTATCATCTATCCTATCTTTGAGAGTCTAAAGTCTTATATGTATCTTATCTGTAATCCTAACTAAGGAAAACTGTAATCTAATGATCTGTCTTCAACTCCTTCAAAGACCACAGAAGGATAATATATAAACTCTAGAAATAACAGAGACAACTCACTGCCTGATTAGTCACCTGACATTCTTCTGTAATGTTCCATCTTTAGCCCATAGGCCATAGTGCATCTGGCAGATTCCTCAGCAAAGCAGGAAACTTAAACTGTCCATCTGTATTGGCAGTTTGTCAGTCACTTTTCTCTGTGTCCTACAGACTGTCTGGCAGACTCTTTCATAAAGCAGGAACTCTGTAGCAATGTTCATCTTGTATCAGCAGTCACTTTCCTGTGGGTCCTGCATGTCCAGTTTATACAGCATAAAGTCAAATACTCCAGACAAGAGCGGTATCTTGTTCAAATGGCTAGTATTGCCATATTAAAAGCAAACTTCATAATGCCTTTCTTTGATGTCCATCTTTCTTTCTGACACAGGTGGTGTTGCCAGGAGCAGTTGTGTCTGTCAAGAAACACTCTAAACCATTTTAAATGCCATATTCTGTAGGTCTTTGAAAGGTTTGAAGAATGCCGATTCATCTCAAATACATCTCTGTATATCTAGAAAACCTAACTAATTTAACTCTAAGTTTTGACTATCATAGGTAACTATCTATAATCTGTACTAATTTACAAATTTTTAAATGAGCTAAATAAACACAAAACCTAAACAAGAGGAAAAATACATATTACAAAATTGACCTTAAGTTTGTATCAATAAATGAAAATCCATTCCAAAACAAAGTATTCATATATATCATAATCCCCTATTTACCTTTAAAAAGAGATTGGTTTTGGTCATTAACCATTTATAACCAACCCCATTTAAATGAAGTGTATTTATGTAAGAAAATAAGCTAGCCGGTAAGTAACTAGTAAATACAGAGTCTTTGCGTGTTATTTGGGGCTGGCAGGAATAACCTACTTGTAACACCTTAACTTATTTTGTTATTTCTAATATCCCCTCCATATATATATATATATATATATATATATGTGTGTGTGTGTGTACATATATACATACGTATGTATATATATGTATATATATACATATACATATACATATACATATATATATACATATATATATATAGCCTTTTCTAAGTTTTGTAAGTTAAGTTTGGTATTATTAGGCATATAATAAAAGACTTAATTATCTCCAGCTTTGTAAGACTAAGTTGATGTTGTTTTTTCCTTACTCTCTCAAGAATTCTATGTAGAAGCAATTTACTTTCAGGTTCATTTGTGAAAAGTCATCTCTTGAATTGTGGGGTAAACAAACACATCACAACTATGAAATATATATATATACACACACACATATATATCAAGTGTGTGTATATTCATGATACTAAACAGATATTTAACTAATATTTTTATCAATATTATACATTTTACATAAATACACTTCTTTGAAAAGTACTGTTTATACAGTCTCTTTTGATAACCATTTGCAAATGAAAATTTAGTTTCTTCCAAAAGGGTCTCACTGGGGAAACAAACTACTCAATGGCTTTTTGGAGTTTCCTTATCTCTTAATGTGGTGTCAGCAATCTTCCTTTTTAAAAATTTTTATCTTATTACTTATTTTTTCTTATTAATATTTGTTCCTTTCTCTCGTTTTACCAAGTAGATCCTTTACATGAATAGTATGACTTGAAGTCTCATGTTTTTATGGTACTCCTGAACATGTGAGTGAACAGACCTTATTATGTCTTCCCTTGTGTTCTTTTCCTTATGTTTGTTTGTTCTGTCCAAGTTTAATGTTAGCTTTTGCTTTATTGTTATATTATTTTCCTATAGTTGCCTGCTTGGTTTCTAATGAGAGACAGAAAGGGAATGAATATGATGGGAGGGGAGGTAGGAAGAAGCTGAGAGAAATAGGAGAGGGGAAATCATAATTTGAATATATTATGTGAGAAAAAATCAATTTTCAATAAAAGCAAAAGACAGGAAAGTACTGCCTTTATTGAATAGACAGAATATTTAGGACCAACAAATAAAGCTATAAATAGAATAATAGAAAGTGAGACAAAGAATACAAGAAACAGCCATTGAAAGAGGAAAAACAACAGAATCAAAAAGAAAAAAAAAAAAAAAAACATTGCTACTACATGAGAGACAGAGATGGTGATGCATTTCATGAGTTCTTTTTATATATACTCAACTCCATTATTCTCTCTTCAAATATGTCCTGAATCATATCCTAGGCAGAGAACATTATAGAAATTATACATAAGTAAGTGGGCCAATGATTTTCCACCAGGTGAGGCAGGCTGCAGAACCATCTGATGAGGGTACTATAACCATATCAGAACCCAGCATCTTTCCTTATACCCTCTCAGTCACAGGCACCCCTGAGACAGTGTCCACCACTCTGACTCCACCGAAGAGAATAGAAAACTCACTCTTGATTAAATTACAGGCAAAATAAAGTCCGGTGATCTTTCTCCCTGTCTGCTTCCCCCAAAACACTTCCTGTTCAGGCTTCCTACATCAGAAGCTCTGGAGACATTTCTTTCTTTCTCCTTCTTAGTTCAGTATTTTACCCACTATTAAGTGCTGGTTGCAGCCATCAACACACTTTCTAACTCCTTAGTTGACACTTTTTTGCTATCACCACTAATTTATGAGATAATCAAAGGTTATTAAATTTATACCAACAACCAAAATTTTCTACTTTCCCCCATATTACTTCTTTCTCAGATACAATCTGGTCAATTACTCAACCATTGTAGAACCATCATGTTTTAGATTTCAAAACAAAGCCTTTGAAGTTCTGCTTCTGGCATAATGTTCCATGTTTACTCTGCTTATAATTTCCGTTGTATGTATACAGTTAACCACCTCTGAGACACTGTTCACATTCTCTAAATATTTTCCTTTGACCTGTTCTCTTCTACGATGCCTTTTTTACCTCTTCGCTAGACTTATTAGGAATCTTTGCAAGTACAAAAACTCAATAAGCATCTTTACCCCCCTTCCCTCCCACAAAGACACACTGGTGCTGTGTGTCACACCTTTGACACCTTTTTTTTATTCAACACACATCTTAGATATTTATTTGTGGCATTTGTACACAATGTGCAACTGTTTCTTGGCATGAGCTTTGCTTCACAGATTCAGGTATTTGTTTGATAGTCTTCCTATACCTAGAATAAATATCAAACAATAAATGGATTCTCCACATAAGTTAATGGACAATGAGAATAACAATAACAAATAAAACTGCAGTGGAATTCTCTTAAAGGCATCAAGGACAGAAAGAATATTTTGGTCACACATTCCAATTATAAAAGTTTTTTTATTGTTTGTTTGTTTATTTTAAGAGTGGGAAGAATATGGGCAGGTTAAAAACTGCCAGAAATTGCTATTACATTATGCACAAACAAAAGTGCTTCTCTGGAGAGGGAATACTCTCTGAACCTCAAATGCCACTCAGAGACACATCTTCAGAGAATTTCCAACAACAAAGCCAACCCTGAACCTCTAAGAGGCCGAGAAAACAACTAAGCCACCAGACCCAGGCTCTCAACTGGACTCTGGGTGCATTTTAATAAACTGAAGTCAGCATTGCTGGGGCTATAAATAGCCATGGGTTCTAATTCCCATTACCTATAATCACTTTGGCTGTGTGTTTGGTCAATTCTTTACATGTTCATTTCTTCTCAGAATGGGTAAAATAAAATGTTTTAAAAATTAATCAAATGATAATGGATAAAAAGTAATGTAAGTAATGTTTGTAGCATAATACTTGGTTGAAGTCCCAATGTCTTCAGGATTTTGTTTCTTTTTTGTTCCCCAATACACTTAGGATATTTTTTTTCTACACTGATGACATGTTGCAGGAAGCTGGGAGATAGGAGGGAGGGGACATAGCACTGTCTGCATTGATTTTGTAGCAGATGAGAAGGAAACTGTGACACCTTCCAGGGCTGAGTCCAACTATAAATTATGCCATATGCTGTGTGTTGTGCTGACTTCTGACATTCTCTGGAGGTCAAAATGGCCTGGATTGCTGACACAGGTATGATAAACACCACATTTCTCAGTCAAAGCTACTAGCTTACTTCATCTGATTTTGCACAGATTCAGAGCAATACAATCACTCCATCTGATTTGTGCTTAGAAGAGATATAAGGAAACGGATGTCTGAAAACAGAGCCATAGGCTAAGTCAGCTAGTTTTGTTGCTGTTCAATGTTGCACATAAATGAGTCTGTTCCTGTCTGGTCCTTTCTTTCAGCAACATTGTGTGGGAATCTAGTTCAGAAAAGTATCTATCAGACAGTGTGAAGATACAGATACCACATAGCCATGAACTTGAAGTCATTCATCTGACAAGTGCATCTTTTGCCACTATACATTTCTCTTGGTATGATACCAGATGTATTAATTAATTTGACATATATTTTTAAAAGTGTACTGTGTGATGGGTATAGTGCTACATGCTAAAGATTCAGTGGCAAACAATATAGATAATGTCTGGGTTTGTAAAGCTTGTGTCTACTACAGCTAATAGTCCACTTAAATCAATTATGCTGCTTGTACAGTGAGTGAGAAATGAAGAGAGATGAAGACATAATAAAAACCATAATCATTACCAAGACATGCATAGACATTAGGCATGTACATATTTTAAAATAAGGACTCAAGCGTATACAGAAGATGGAAAAATATGTATTGACATGCATTAGCTATAAGTACAGACACAGAAAGGAAGCAGCCCCTGCTTTTGGGGAGCCAGACCAACTCAAGGCATTCTCAGATGTCCTAATGAGATGATAAAGGAAACAAAAGAACAGAATCAAGCAAGGTTTCTAGTAGCAACATTTTTTCTCGGTTGGATTCTATTTTGCCAGAGACATGCAAAGATTTCTGCAGCTCCTTTAAGGGAGGTTCCTGACTCAGCATAAGTGGCAAAAAACCACACGGCTTTAAAAAAGCACTGCTAACAATTTATTAGTGTGTATGAGAGCTGGCAATAGCAGTGACCAAAGCCGGCAGCATGCTGCTGGATGGCAGTGCAGAGCAAGGCAGTCAACACAGCTCTCAGTGCTGGCGGTAAAATAGCCACCGATATCTTTGATAAACCGCAGCAAAAACAACTAAACAACTATGACTTTCATTTTAGCAAGTTGATGTTTAACAGATAAAGACTCGTGGCCAGACAAAGAAAAATTTACAGTAAAGACAGACTCATATTAAGAAAAACCTCTAAAAATTTACACTGTGTTCTAAAATGTATGTAAGCTTGGGAGAGAAAGGAATAAAATGATTTTAAAAATACAGCCAGGAGTTGGGTGTGGTGGCACACTCCTTTAATCCCAGCACTCAGGAGACAGAGGCAGCAAATCTCTGTCATTGCAAAGTAAACCTAGTATGCAGAGTAAATTCCAGGACAGATAAGAGTTACACAGACAAAACCTGTCTCAAAAAGTTAAAGTAAAAGAAACAGAATAATAAAAAAGCCACAGATGGAGAGAATCTGGATTCTGTATGGTATTATATTGTCTTTGCATTGTTTGACTGCTGAGGAAACAACAACTGTTAAAACAAATGCTACTGGATCAATTCAATTTATATATTTTAAAAATGCTTTGACTTCAAAATTTAAGTCTAAGGACAAGTTACTGGGGAAAAGGATTTCTACTTGTCTTTCCACAGAAAATGAAAAGCTGTGGATTCCTTCCAGACTAATGTGGTTTTAGCAAGCCAGACCCCCTGAAACAGAGTACCAGGTGATCCTACATTTGAAACAGCTGAACAAATCAGCCTTGCAGACTACAGCCAGGATTTCTGCATTTATTAGGGTCCCGAATGACAGCGCCCCCTACTAGCAGGAAGCAGTTTGGAAAGAACGACGCCCAAATTCCCAAATATTGTTTATAAATGTTTGTTTTCATTTAAATGGGGTTGGTTATAAATGGTTAATGACCACAACCAAGCTCTTTTTAAAGGTAAAAAGGGGATTATGGTATAGGTATGAATACTTTGTTTTGGAATGGATTTTCATTTATTGATACAATTTAAGGTCAATTTTGTGATGTGTATATTTCTCCTTTTATAGGTATTGTGTTTATATAGCTAATTTAAAAATGTAATATATAATTTAGTACAGATTTTACATAATTACCTATGATAGTCAAAGCTTAGAGTTAAGTTAGTTAGGTTTTTCAAGATGCACAGAGATGTATTTGAGATAGGCTTTCTTCAAACCTTTCAAAGACCTACAGAATATGGCATTTAAAATTGTTTAGAGTTTTTCTTGAGAGTGAGACATGTTACTGGCAATACCACCTTCCTGAGAAAGGAAGATGAACATCAAAGAAACTCATTATGGAGTTTCCTTTCAATATGGCAAGATTAGCCTTTTGAACAAGATACTGCTCTTGTCTGGACTGTTTGACTTTATACTGTATAAACTGAACATGCAGGACCCACAGGAATGTGACTGTTGATACAAGATGAACAGTGTTGTGGGGTTCCTGCTTCATGGAAGAGTCTGCCAGACAGTCTGCAGGACACAGAAAAGTGACTGACAAACTGTCAATACAAGAAGACAGTTTACACTTTCCTGCTTTGCTGAGGTGGCTGCCAGACACACTATGGCCTATGGGCTGAAGATGGAACATTATAGAAGAATTTTGGGTGACTGACCAGGTGAGTTGTCTCTGTCATTTCTAGAGTTTATATATTATCCTTCTGTGGTCTTTGATAGAGTTGAAGACAGATAGTTAAGGTTATAGTTTTCCTTAGTAAGAATTTCAGATAAGTTACATATAGGACTTTAAACTCACAAAGATAGAATAGATGATGGAGTATTTTCTTAAATCTTTCTAAATGTTAATAGACTAAATATTGTTAACTGTGATTCTTACTTGATAACTGTTGTGTTATATATTTTGCTATGCTAAGGTTAAAACCCTTCTTTTTATTTAGACAGAAAAGGGGAGATGATGAGAGATGTTTGTATATGTTTCTCATACTGGTTAATGAATAAAGCACTGTTGGCCAATAGGAGAGAAAGATAGGAGGGACTAGGAGAAAAGGAGGAAAGAGGAAGGAATAAGGAGGAGTCAACATAGAGAGATCAGGGGAGACCACTCCCCAGTAAGGAGACCACATGGATATACATAGAAATGGGTTACTAAAAAAGACAGAGCTAGCCAATAAGAAACTAGTAACTTACCAACAGAATTATATCAAATACAGAGTCTCGGTGTGTTATTTGGGATTGGCACGGCGGCGGGACAAGACTGGCGGTGGGAGGAAAAACCCTACTCCTTACACATAACAAGTGACATCAAATCTGAGTATAAACCATCTGTCTATGCAACTGACTGTAGTCAGGTTGCTAGCTAATCGCATCCTCAGGAGTTTCAGAACATCTTCCAAACCTACATGGATGTTGATATGAAAGTATTGTTTGTTGGCTGCATATCTCATGTATACTTTATCTTCACAGATATTATGAGTCCCCAAATGACATTTTATCTTCTTTTAAGGAGTTCCTCTAATTAGATCAGGTTCACCCATTATTATCTGCCTAACCTAGTGTGCAGATCTTCAGAATTTAGGTGTTAGATTTCAGACTTAGGTTTGAGACTTATCTCTATCTCTGAAGCTTTGTGGCCTCTGGTCAGATTGAGACCTCTATATGATGGCATATATGATACATTTCACTCACTGTAATAGTATTTGCTGTGGGTACTGAGTCACTTATGTTTTTAGGATGAGTACAATGTAATATTCAGTGATTCCAATGTAAATGGTATTTCTATAGATACTGACTCTTATGCCTTTTTTCCCATTAGGAAAGGAATTTATCAAGGTCAGCTTGTTTGTAAACAGCCATTGTTAACCTTACACTGAATGAAGCATGAATGATATGGTCTAGTGTGGTAATGGGGAAATAAGTTAAATAATATTTAAAGGGCCCTTCCTTTTGATTAATAGATCTTCAGAGTATCCAAGTCAACCAGCTCCTCAATTTACAAAAGCTTGGAGAAATTAATCCACTGTAGATAAAAATCTACATTCTTATGATACCTGTTGGGACAAGTAAATGGACTCTTGCTATAGGTAGCTATTTCCAAACTCTAAAAAAAAAAATGTACTTGATCCTGGCATAGCTTGTTATGTTTTCCACTTAGAAGGTTAACATCAAACTCCAAGCCGTTTCATCTTTATTCCTGTTCTGAACCAAGTTAAAACAAGTGAATTTGTCTCAGCCTGATTACTAGGTAGATGAACTTGGCAAGTATACCACTGGCTCTAATACCTCCTTGATTGTCTCTCTCATGTAAAGTGATTACTTCCATAGGGCTTTAAGTTTAAATACTCAGAAAGATGGGGGTACAATAAATAATTCAGTTGGGTTATTCTCATAAAATGTGGCAATCCAGCTACAATACTACAGATATTTTCTTTTTACAATAATTATTAAGTAAAATCACTGCCTTGGATTTCAGCCTCTGATGTTCATGTTCTCATACACAGAGCTCTGGAATGGTGAGGCTGCCTGTAAGTATAAAATGGTTGCTTTTAACATAGTGCTTCAAGACATGTTGTTCTAAAAGATGTTATTATGGCTATAATTGTTCACATAAAGGATACTAGACCTTGATATACTGCATTGGTATTGGGGGTTAGTACAGTGACGTTAGGGGGTATAGAATACCTTTTGTTATTTTTTAGCTCCAACATTCATTTTGAGATTAAATTTTTTTTTGTTTAACTCAGATAGAAATGTAAGGAAAAAAATTTTCTCTTCCTCCGTCATTTTCAGTTCTGAATACCTTCATTTTATCATTAAGATGTAGAGAATCAGAGAATTCCATAATACATAGTAATTACATAATGCAACCAAATAGCACAATAATAGCTCCCTTAGCATGTATTTGTGGATTTACTCATGTCTATATTCAGCTAAGAGGGAAAATGTGTTTCGACTCACACAAAGACTTCTCAGCTTACAAAATGACAATAAACTCAAGGAAGCTACAAATGCTTACAATCACCTATGTTCACAAAATAAGAAATTAGCTTATTTTAAAATAAAAGTATTTTACTTTCATATTATGCTTATGTTTTTGCTTAGTGGGAAAATGTCACAAACCTAGAGAATTAAATAAAATAATTTATCAAATATTTGCATTTCAAACTGGATTTAATACACTAAAACCAGGTTCACAGGGAGTCTGTGAGAAGAAAATGTTGCCTTGTTCATTCACCATCCCCAGAGGCTGCCTTCATCCCTTAGCTCTACAAATTCTCCTTAATCTCAAAAAGAAGTTATGGACAGTTGGATGCTCTCATATGAAATCATCTGCCCATAGCTCTAGTGGTTATATCCTATGGAGGCAACACCCACAGCTTCTGAGTTAGTGATAGACTTATTTTATGGAGAACATTATATTTTATGGCATATATGTACTTTACCCAATTCACATAGCCTCAAAGAATATTAGGAAGTAGTTAAATAGTCTCTCTGTCATTCTTGTTGTCTTCTTCAGCAGCAAAATGTGGCACCTTAAGACTCTGTGTTGGTTGGAAATGTGGTCAACTTCTCTTTTTGTGGTGACAGTCACTGTGAGAACTCTAGGATACATACTGATGTTCCTTAATTGCACATGCAGGCTCTTAGAAGATGTTGCTTTATACAAGTTCGCCTATTGTAGCATCCACAAAAGCTTGACCCACCAATGAATCTCAGCCTGGCCTTTTCTTTGCTTAGGTGTGCTATGAATAATGTGCTAAGTCAAAATTTCAAGTATCCGATTTATTTACCTAGTGGTATCCCTACTAAACAACTCTGTCAATTAATTATTCTTACTGGATGTCTTTGGACATTGAGAGAGCCTGGATGAAAGATGAAGACAATTACATGCCCAATCATCCACTGTTTTATTTAAAACCAGAATTTATATGTTATGTCAGAATTATTTAACAGTTGGAGCACAGGAGTCCTAGAATAAAGGGCCAAAATCCCCATGTGAAATCTGAAGTATTACCCAAATCAGGAATTGTGTATCTAAGAAAGTTGGTGCTCAACACACTGTCCATGGTACTGGTTTTATCTGACAGAATCCATATGCTTAAGGTTTTCTCTTAGAACAACTATCATTAGTGTTCCACTACAAATGCCACTTTTTCTCCAGGCAAATTTCTCTTGACTACCTCAATCTAAATTAGGTCTCAAGCAAATGTTCCTGTCTATGGCACTTTGTTCTTCTTTTAAATGATATCCCACTTTATCTATTCATTGGTTTTCTCTTCTTTCCAGAGGACAGATAATTCCCAAAGATGGGAACTGTGTCCACTAAGTGTATCTCTAAATAGCTGCTTGAAAATGGGGAGCAGTGTTAAGAAGATCTCATGATAGAATCAATCAACCAATAGCTGTGGTATCTTAGCCCATCACAGCACATAAAAGATACAGTTTCTCCATATTTGTGATGCAGCTCTATCTTTGTGCTGCCTGTGTGTGCCCTTTGTCATAATTCCTGTAATACTTTTCTAATTGTCTATACTTTAAGCCTATAGCTCTGTAGAAATGGTTCCTTTCTCTTTTAACCTACAGAGGTCAAAGGAAATTCTTCTACCCTTGAGAAGTCATGATAAATAATGATGACAAATAGCACTACATTCTTTATCACTCATCAATGCTTTAACAAATAGTCCAGGAGGTAAAAAGTCCTAAGATATATTCTTATGAACTACAGTTCAGGTGACAATAAACTGTGTTTCCTCTGGAGGCTCTGGAAAGGGCAAATCTACTTGCCTTTTCTCATCTTTGGAGACTTGCCTCTGTTTCTTGGCTCTTACCTTAATCCAACTCCCAAATAAGCAAAAACAAGTGAGTGGCTCTTAAATCTAATCCTCTGATTTGGCATATGTGTTTATACTCCATGAGGGATAACATCCACAAGTTCTTGACTTGAACTTATTATTGTGATGGATAAGAGGGTATAACTCTACATATAACACTTGTAATCCCTCCCAATTTAACTTCTAGAAAAATATATTCATCCCAAACCAAATTATCTTAAATCTGACATTTTTTACATAATACATTCATTCAAATTTTGATTGGCCATGAAGTAAGCTATTCAATAATCACTTAGCACCTAAAATTTATAGACATGGTGTTCATTTAAAAATAGAAAGTAAATGGTACATATATAATAATGATAATCAGGAAAAGTTTAATCACTGGCCTTTAAAATAATGTTTATTGTGAGATAGTGAATGCTTTTTCCATGCTATATTTGAAATATTGATGACATTATAAGCATGCATAGTAATGCTATATGACAAAAATTATATTCTGTAGTTGTATGAGTCATTTTTCATTGCTGTCATAAAACACTATGATCAAGACACCTTTTGTCCTGCCTCAACAAGGTGATGGGACAGACATAATACACTTATTGGTGGACACTTTACCCTGAGGTGCATATTGAAGGAAGGAAGTGGAGGAAATGGGAGGAGAGGAGGCAGGGGGAACTGGGATTGGAATGTAAAAAATAAATTAACAAAAAGAAAAAAGAAAAAAATGACACCCTATAGAAGAGTTTATTTGGGCTTTGTCTTAGTTACTTCTTATTGGTGTGATAAGGCACCATGACTAAGGAAACTTTTATTGTAGCTCACAAATCCAGCATGTTGGAGTCCATTTTCACCCTGGAAGGGAGCATGGTAATAGGCATGCAGGCATTGCACTGTACCAAGAGCAGCAAGCTTACATCCCTATCTATAAGTTTAAGGAAGAAGAGAGCTAACTGCAAATGCCATAGGCTTTTGAAACCTCAAAGTCCACCCTCAGTAACACACCTCGTCCAACAAGCTGCACATTTTAATCCTTCCCAAAAGGTTCTACCAACTGGGACCAAACATTGAAATGCATGGCCCTATGAAATACATGACCAAACATTGAAAAATATGAGGCTATTCTTATTCAAATCACCACAAGTTTACCATTTTAGAGGCTAGCTCATAATTGGCAAGAGAGGGATAGCTACAAGTAGTCAGAGAGGATGCTTAGAGACCTCATCTTGAGGTTACTCAGGAAAATAGTAATCAGTCTACCTCAAGATCTAGTAATTCCACTCTCAGTCATACACCCAAAAGATGCACATTCATACAACAAGGGCATCTGATCAACCTGAAAGCAAACTATATGCCCCTCAACTGAAGAATAGATGGAGAAAATGTGGCATGTTTACATAATGGAGCACTACTCATCGGAAAAATCAATGAAATCTTGAAATTCACAGGGAAATGGATGGCAGTAGAAGATACCTTTCTGAATGAGGTAACCCAGTCACAAAAAGACAAACAAAAGCCTTCATCTCATAGAAGCAGAAGCACACACACACACACAGGTAAATAGTGAACCAGACTCCTACAATCCAGTTTCAGAGAAGGAGAAGTGATGGGCAAAAGGGTCAAGACCAGGCTGGAGAAACCCACAGAAACAGCTGACCTGACTACATTCTGATAGCTGGGAAATCAGCATATGGCTGACCCAGCCTCCCTGAATGTGGGTGTTAGTTAGGAGGACTAGGCAGTCTAAGTGGCCTCTGATAATGGATCAGTATTTATCCCTAGTGTACAAAAGGACTTTTAGAGCTCATTCCACATAGAGGGATACTCCGTCAGCCTAGACACATGGGGAAGGGCCTAGGTCCTGCACCACATGATATGATAGACTTTGAAGACTCCCAGTGGAAGGCCTCGCCATCCCTGAGGAGCAGAAAGGGGATGGGATGAGGGTTGGTGGGGGGAAACAGGGGAGGATGGAAGGGTTCAGGAACTGGGACTGACATGTAAAACAAGCTTGTTTCAAATTTAAATAAAAATAATTTTGAACTGGTAGAATTAATATTGTGACAATTACCACCTTCCCAAAATAAATTTACAGAATCAATGCAATCCCAATCAAAATATCCACAACATTCTTCCAGAAACAAACAAAAAAGTCTTAAAATTTATATGGAACCAAAAAAGACCCCAGATAGCCTAAACAATCTATAGGGATAAAAAACAACAAAACTGTTTTTGTTTGTTTGTTTTCTGACTAAGCTACTTTCTTTAATATTCTGGAGGTTTCATTTGAGGGTAACTTTGTAGTATTTTTTTCACCGCAAACTCACTACTGATTTTCTGTTCATTTCTGATCTTCATGTCCTCTCATTAGTTGGGCAGGACAAAAACTACTTGATTATAACTTTGCTGAAAAGTATTTATTTGTCAAAAGATGTTCAATAATAAACAATTAAAATGGGTATAAAATATATTTTCAATTTATATACTGCTATTTATATGTATATTTTCAGGGCTGACCATTTGGTATTAGATAACCAGCATGCTCTTCCATGGAAAAGACTATTTCTTCCACTCCAAGGATTCCCTAGTTGCCTTTAGCATACCTATTGTTGCAATTCTTCAGATCATGTTTAGAAAGCTATGATTATGAAGTTTTATTGGTATAGAATGACTACATAATCCTTTGGACAAATGTATAGATAAGTTATGGAGCACTGAAATTTGTAAATCACAACTAACAGACTAAGCCTATGCATCCAGCATCCAGTGTAGGGAAACATCATGCCATTTAAATTGAGAACTAAATTATGATTTTAAAGTTTATTAGTTTCACATTTGTAAAACTGTCTTGCAGAACCATTCCAAAATACTAAAACTCTAAAGAACAGGAGTTCTCAAGAGAGTATTATGCATGAGCATAAAAAAATCAGAAGTAAATTAAAAAGTTAATAATAATGAGATATTTATATATGATAATCCTATGTAGTAGGACAGTCAGTGGTTAAAACAGCAATAAATTGTATTAATAATAACAATAATACTAACATAAAACAAATGATGGGTAAAGTTTTGAATAAATAATACTTCTTAGGCAAAAGCCTAAATACAGATTATAGAGTAAGAACAAGACTTTC
The DNA here is from genome assembly GCF_943737965.1 of Phodopus roborovskii. Lineage (NCBI taxonomy): Eukaryota > Metazoa > Chordata > Mammalia > Rodentia > Cricetidae > Phodopus > Phodopus roborovskii. Next base: position 29,778,682 of record NW_026126416.1, on the reverse strand, counting down.
ATCACATATCTGAATGAATATAATTAATAAGATATTTCTTTTTTACAATTTCATGTATTTTTGTTATAATTCCTTCATAGTAAAGACAATATCCAATTTTCACATGTAAAAATGTCAAGTTTTTTAAGTGCAGGACAGAATACTATGTTCCTTTAATTTGTCTAGATATTTTCTAGAAAATATGCCTTGTTGTAACTGACTGTCTCTATTTAGGATTCTAGGCTGCCTCTGTAGGGCTTCTTAGTTCATCCTAAATCTTCCTTAAAAGAGTTTTGTAAGCACAAAAACACACTCAGTGTATGTACTGAAAGCCTGGCAGCTGGTAATACATCTGTCTCCATGCGCATTTCTCCTCCTGGTACAAGTTCAGGGAGAGGCATAACCATGGGAAACTTTCACAAAATGTTTCCCAAAGGATTTCATTAAATTTTGTTCATGAGAAAAGTCTACTAAATGATTGACCCAAAGACAGACTAACAGGGTAATAAATCAGATGGAATACGAGATTTGCCTTTAAGGGACATCACTAAACATCCCTTCACTGATGCCATGATTGTGATTACAAATACATATTTTGTCTGGCATTATGTTCATAATTTTCAAGTACTGAGATACCAGTTTACGAGTACTTCATAGTCTCCATTGTGCTTTAGGCTTGTCTCTCTGACTGTGGAACCATTAGTACACTATGCAATTTCACCTCTAAGTCCTATATTTCTCTCTTTTAAAAGTAGCTTTCACATTTACATGTTTGGAATAGGATAGTATTTACATAATAAACCATTCTCTATTCCCTTACATTGAATTTATTTATATCATCAGTATCTCCTGTACAAAGCATACACTGGGGTCTATTTTTAAACCTAGTCTAACAAACACTGCTTTTAAATAGGTTGTTCAATGCATTTATATTTTTAAAACACAATAGCATTTTAAGTTATATAATGTATATATGTATTGTGCATCCCATAAGCACACACTTAGTGACTATTAGTATAAGGAGGCATAGCCATCAATACTGTTTATTCCTGGAACATTTTTATCATCCCAAAAGTCCTCTTATACCTCCAGCCAAAGGCAGCAGAGAATGCACCTTCTCTATGGATTCAAGATATTTTCCTTTAATATAAATTACTAGCATGCAACTTTTAGGTATTTTCCATGCTGCAGCTATTCTGCAGCCTGTATAAATATTTCACTATTTTTATGGGTGAGTTATATTCCACTGTGGATGAACTGTATTTTATACATTCATCAATTTGTTAACATTTGAGGCATTTCCAGTTACTAAATGTGCATAGACTATATCTATGAATATCAATTTATTTCATTGTAACTAGAATTTCAATGTATTTATTTATTGTTATTAAATAGCTACATCATATGTTAACTTCACATCAAAAATTCAGAGGAATTTAAAATAGTTTCTAATGTGGCTATATCATTTAACATTCTAATCCACAGTGTATGAGTGTTTGATGTGTCTTCATGCCCATCAGCATTTACTATATGTCTTCTCAACTGTAACTAGTTCAGAGTGTTTGCAACAGTATTTCAAAGTGGTATTGCTTTGAATTTCCCTGAAGGTGAATGGTTTTGAGCGATCACATTTTCATATTCTTATTGAAAATAAATTTACCTTTATGGAAAATTACCTTTCTGGGAAAATGTCAATCCCACTGACCAACTGCTCTTTTGTCTTGTTATGGTTGAGTTGTGAGAGTTCTTTCATTGTAAACTGGTGGTTCATAGCTCAGAAGACTTTCAAAGTCCTATTTGGTGAGTTTTTTTTTTTTTTTTGTTGCTTTTTTTTTCTTGACATTGACTTACAGAAAACCCCATGATCACAAAACACACTCTTCTACTTTATTTGAAGAGTTTCATTAATGTGAGATCAATTTATTTTAACAATTTTGCACTTATAAACCGTACATATTGGCCACTCTCACCTCCATATCCCAACCACTAACACCCACACCTCTCTTGTGTTCATGCTGATTTATTTTGTTCTATGACCTACTGAGATTAACCTGGGCCATCTTTGTGATCAGGGAATTAGAGCAAACCATGGGAGCCTGCTGGCCTCAACAGTGTGGACACAACTAAAGACAGTGATTCTCCTTCTCCATGATTCTCTCAATAGCTATTATGAGAATAAAAGTAATGTTCCATGAATCTTTCCTCCATCTTTGACTGTTTAGAAGACTGGACATAGGTGGGTCCAGTGCAGGTTACCCCAGTTGTTGGGAATAAATAATTAAGTAATTCTATCAATATCAGAGAATGGCATCTTACAGCCCTTTCCTTTGTCTGCAGGATCTCACATGCTTCCTGCCTTAAAGTCATCAATTGAGGTGGAGTCCTACTTCATTCCTCTTTAACATATAGGATTAAAAAAAACAATGTTCAGAAAAGCATCTCTCCTTTCTGAACAACCTGTGTACCTTTGTTTAAAAATTAAGCCACTAAAATGTAGGCAACTACTTCAGTATACATCACAGTGATTGCACTGTATCTAGAGAGAGTGATGTAACATTGATTTTTGCAGCTGTGGTTAGTTTTGGAATAAACAAAAAGCATGAGTTATCCAAAGTTGTTCTTCTTTAGTCACTGGTTTTATTTCTTTGGAGTCTCTTGCAGTTAAGTATTAAAGTATGCTGCATTCATGTGTTTATGGAAAAACAAAAACGCATGAAGAATGCAGTAGGAACAATTACTTAGGCTGAGTAATTTTTAAATAGTAGAAACTGTTTCTCCCAGTACACAACTCTGGACTCTACAAAGAAACCAACAGATTTACTTTGGTATAAAATTATATTCTACCTCCAACATAGTATCTCTTCTCGGCAATCACATGGCAAAATGAGTGGAGATAATAAGTGTCCTAAGGTACCAAAAGAGTTTATAGGCTCTCTTACAAGGACATGTACCTATCCATGTGGACTCTATCCACAACCTCATGAATTCCTCACTATTACTTCACTGAGAAGCAAGTTTTCACATGAATTTTTTTTGGGGGGGGTACACAGACATTCATGCTATAGCTGATATTTTTTTCTCTTGGTTTTTATTTGAATTAAAAACAATTAAATTAGAATATAAATAATCGAAAATAGTGGTGCTTGGCTGTCTAGGACCAGGGTCTTCCAGTGGGCTCATGCCTAGATACTCCCCAAGGCTGCAGCATGGTCCCATCCAAAGCTTAGTTTATTCTGTCCTTATAAACAAATATGATAAGGTCACTTAGGACAGATCATTTTATTTTTCAGAATTTAACATTTATCAGCATCATTATTCATGTTCTTGGAGAATCAAGCTGACCTTGTGTTTCTAGGTTGCTCAGTTTCTAGATACTGTAATTGTCAAGGTATTTTAAAATATGAGCTATCACTGTCCTACTGCTTGGTGTTTACCTTTCCCAAGGTCTGACTCTATATTTGGTGTGTTTCTAATTTGTATTAACTGTTTTTTTGATCCAAAAAGTTGTAGTATTAATTACTATTATTAATGTATGAATTGAGAATTTAATACATACATACAATGATCATAACCATCCCATCTTTCTCTCCATGCCCCATCAAATCTCCTAATACATTTCTCCTCTCAACTTTATTTCCTTTTTAATTTCATGTTATGAGTAGCTTTTTCCTGCTGGCTTGGTCCCACAGCCACACCAGCCCCAAATAATACACAGAGATGCTGTATTAGATATAAAGCTATTGGCCTGTTACTAGCATTACTTATTGGCTATCTATGGTCTTAAATATTAACCCATTTCTATTAATCTAAGTATTTCCATGTGGTCTTATCTTATCAGAGACAGGGCCAAGACCTCTGTTCTCTCAAGTCTCTACATGTTGACCCCTCCCTACTACTTCCTCGAATCATCCTTGTCAGAAGGTAGATCAGGTCTTTAATGATGCAGCTCCTTTCAAATTCCAGAGGAAACAAACAAGCAAACAAAAAACAAAAACAAAAAACAAAACAAACAGTGTTCAAGTTCTACCTTTGCCCCCAAACTCCTGGCACTGGGTTTTGTTCTTCTACGTGCATAAAAAAACAAACATTGACAAGTTTTATTCTAGAAGACTTGTCTTCCCATTGTTTTGCAATTATCCCAAACAGGCATTATTGTACAATATGGTAATTGGGAATGAAGAGGGGGACATACTAAAACATAATTTAAAAAAAATCTAACTTAGAATTATAGAATTATTTAATGGTACTAAAATAGTGTTAATAGTAGTCAAATTAGGGATCATTCACGATGTCCATTGGCTGATGATCAGATAATTAAAATAAAGTATGTGTACTCAATGTAGCATTGTAAGGTAGAAATAATAAAATTAAATCACATTTAAGAAAATCAACATGTTAAAATCATGGAAACCAACATTTCAAATAAAATAAGGCAGACACAGAAAAACAAATGGCACTTGTTTTCTCTCACATATTAGATGTAGACATAAAATTATCAGAGTTGGAAGTAAATAGAGTTCTTCTGGGAAGAAATGGGAGCCAATGGGAGGCAGCCAGGAAGCACAGGAGAAGATAGTAGAGACTGAAAATAATCAAAGGGCCTGACTTTCTCTATTCCTGGTATCATCCGGGTGTGATAAGCTATATGTCTTGCTTTACACCTCATGACATACTTCCTTGTTCTTATAATAAATTCTCCTTTACAAATAAGTTAGTTTAAATGGATTTCTGTTGCTTTTTACTGAAACAGCATTCAATCAAATAGACAGAGTCCTGATTAATGGATGCTTTTCAGAATAAATATACCTCATTCAGGCTTAGCTTTCCTGGAGTCAGCTATTTTCTGAAACACATTTTCCCATTTTTGTTGAAATTTTGTGTAGTTGGCTCTGGCTGGGTTATACCAACTCATTACAGTGAAGTTGGAGGCATGCATAGGACTCACAAATATAGAGATTATTCCATGGAATTTATTTGTGAGGCAGAATAAAATGGGAAGGTATAGTTAAGAACTTAATAGTCAATTAATTTGGAGGCCTTTATATAATAGCCACCAGCTTCCGGTTTACTTGCTTAGCTGAGAAATTAGATATTTAAAATGTGCTTATAGGACAAAAAGCATCCTTTATTCAGCAGTGGTGATAACTGAATAGAACACTGTTGTTGGGTTTTTGTATTCTTTGCTCTTGGGAACCCACCAGATCCCAAATCAATACATGGAGACTTATTTTTACTTATGAATGAATTCCTGGCCTTAGCTTGGCATTATTTTCTAGCTAGTTTTTCTTAAATTATACTGTCTTCCTTTGGCTTCTGAGCTTTTACCTATCTCTATTTATGAATGTATACCTTTTTAAAACTTCTTTCTCCAAGGCTTGCTGTGTAACTGGTGGCTGCCCCCTGGAGTCTTCCTCCCCTACCCTTTTTGCTCCTCTATTGTTCTCTCCTCTTATTTATTTTCTTTGCCAGCCATCCCTGCCTATCCTTTCTCCTCCTTTGTTATTGGCCATTCAGGTTTTTATTAGACAAATCAGGTGCTTTAGGCAGACACAGTAAAACAGCTTCACACAGTTAAACAAATGCAACATAAAAGAATGCAACACATTTTTGCATTATTAAACATATTCCACTGTATAAATAAATGCATCACATCTTAAACTAATTTCCCACAAGACACTGTTCTTTAAGTACTTGGACTAACAAATATTATCTCCTGTAGCTTTTAGGAAAGTCTGATTGAGTTCCAATAGCAGTGTGAAACATGATTATCTATGTCTTTAATCAGGTCTGTGGAACATGAATGATAGACATCAACGAAAGAATACCAGTCTCTCATGCCTATATCTCTGCTACTCTACCCAGTTCCAGAAGATGGGGTGTTGGTGGTTTATGATGGAGAGGTTGTTATTCTCTCATTATTCTTGACAAGTCTTTTGTTGGAGTGCTACAGGCAACAATCACAGGTCACTGATCTCAGTGACTGTGATTGAAATCTACATGTCTTGACTCAGAAACACTCTTTGCTGTTTCTACACTGGCACAGTTCTTATGGTTCTTCTATTGCAGCTCTTGTCACACTGGTGCTCCATGTTTGAGTTAAGTGTATGTCTTTCCTTGATAGCCACTTCTAAAAACTGCTTACATGCCTTATTTAATTTTTAGTGTCAATAGAATTCATCAATATTTTCACATTTTATATAATATATTTTTAAAAGAATTAAACAACAATAAACTATATTGTTCAATTCTTTAGGGGGAAGGAATAAAATCACTTGGCCTTGTGGGTCATGGGTCAGAGGTGCCAGAGCAGAAGCAAGATGAGTTAAATTTGCTCAGCAAGTAAAAGTTTATTTTTAAAAATAACTCTTAAAGTCACAGAGATTTAGAAAATATTGGAGCAAAGTCTTCATGCACACTGATGAGCGGGTTAGAAGGTGCTAATTGGTCACAGAATAATTGAGACTCTTTGCATTTCACATGGCTTTGAACACATTAATTACAGAAATATTTACAGTCAGAGTTGGATTAGTTCTCCAGACAAGGTAGATCATACCTCACAGATAATGCTCAAAGGGAAGGACCTGTTTAAATGTCAGAGAGAGGAAGTCACACTGAAGCATTAATAGCTTTCAATGCCCAGAATCTGATCACAGTAATTATAGCTTGATAATTCAGAGATAATAAAATTTAAATGAGACTTTTGAAAGACACAAACCTCATATAACTTATTGAATAGAAACCTTTGATAATATTAAAATAACTTGAGTCTTATAAGAAAGGGAGTTAACACAGGAGCAGTTTTTCTTCATTTGAGACTTAAGTACTTATGTTATATTTATTATGTTATCCTTGAGAACTGAAATCATAGATCCTGCTATATTTTTCATTTAGAATTTTATTGGGACATTTTCTAGAAAATTAAAAATATTTTAAATTATTCATTCACTAACTATATGAGTTTCTAGAATGCAGGAATATGATGTTTAGCAGTTCTCATATCATTTAGTATTTGAGATTCTTTAATTCATTGTAAATTCTTGAGCTTTGTAAATTCTGTTTGCATTTGTTTGTTATAATAATAGTAACATTGGAAACCACAGTCATGTTAATGCTTCTTATCTCAGTTAACTTTGTAGAAAATCTGTCAAAACCTAGCCCCCTTAAACAGTAACACAGAAATGTCATGATTCTGCCACTGAATGCCTTCAGTGTTTTGAGAAAACATTTGCATTACAAAGTCATTATTGATTTTAAGAAGCAATGTTTTACTTCTTCTATGGTATATGTTTTAGAAATTAATGAATGAGATACAAAATAGTATAGTGACTTGATTATTCTTTTGGGCAATATCCTTTCTTATGAGGTTCTTACATTTTACAATGTAAGTGACAAGAAGCAATGCCACCATCTGGAGGGTGCACTCAGTAAGACCCCTTCTTGCTCTTGCAGAAGACCAGATAAAAGTTCCCAGCACTCTGGGTAGCTCACAGGCAGCTGGATGTCCAGATGCAGGGATTTCAGCATCCTTTTCTGGACTTCAAGACCACTTTACTCATTTGAACATACACAACATGTAGTTAAAAATAAATTAAATCCTTAAAAATTGTAGATAAACTGACCAATCATATGCAATTACCTTTCTTGCCTTTTATAAACACTAAACATAATAAATATGTATGAAGAATATTTATTAGTCTTCCTTGTTTTTTTATTATTTTATTGTATGATGATTTTATTCATGTATGTAATGTATTATAGTCCTTGTCACCCTTGACTACCTTGCTTCACCTCATCCCATTTCCTCCCACTAAAACTGTTTAAAGAAGTGTTACCTTCCTATTTTCATTCCAGATTCTCTCTCTCTTCTTTCTTTATTTTCTTCTCCTCTTTCTCCTGTGTGTGTGTGTGTGTGTGTGTGTGTGTGTGTGTCTGTAAGAGAGAGTGAGAGAGAAACTGAGTTGAAATGTGGTTGCCAGAATGAGTATGAGTAGAATGTTATTTGCGTGAATGTAGATGACACCCATTCTCCCATCACAACTATAACACTCATTAATCCCTCAGAGATGAAGTTAGTCCTGTTGAACCCTCCTCCTTCCTAGTGGAGTGCAAAGGGACTCTGTCTTGTGTGGATCTTGAGCAGGTATCCTCAGTTGCAGTGAGTTCATGAGTGCACTGGTCATGTCACACACAGAAGACACTGTTTAAGGGAACCCTTCCCAACCTTTGGCTCTTACTATCTTTCTGTACCCTCTTCCATCAAGTTCACTGAGCCTTGTATGTTTGAGGTGTTTTGTAGATGTTCATTGCCTACCAGAAATTAACAATAAGACCGTATTGCTGAAGACACCACACACTTGGTTGCAGGTTCTACAGAGATCAAACTATAAACTGAACTGGAAGCTTCCTATCTGATTTCAACCTTTCATAGTACCAAATGATGTATGTAGGCTTCTGGGGGAGAATCTCATTAAGCTTTATCCATATGAAAGCAAAAATAATGATCAGCCTGCCTGGAAAAATAAATGCATTGGTTAATAGTGGTATGTATGTCATGGTGGTACCAACTGCTTTCTGATTGCTTCACAGGAGAAATTTCATGTCTGGTACTGTGTACCTGGCCAAGAACCCACAATTGTGGACACAGGTTCTGTTATTGTTTGGTACTATAAATTGACATGGTCTCAAGCTATCTAATCCTTATACCCACATATTCATGCAGTTCCTAGTCCTAGACTAGAAGCTGCTTTTGATAGTGACAAGTTGTCAATGTGCAGACTCATAAGTGGCTGTGGAGTGATTCACCATTATAATCACTTTGGCTTGAATAATTTATTTAAGCGAGAGGATATTGTGTTGCTCCCTATGAAATAGCAGTGTTAAGATATATACTAATAAACTAAGTATGCTATCAAAAGTTTGGTGTGAAACTAAATACTGAGGTTTGTTTTGTGCCATTGGCTAGTATCTAAAGAAGGAAATGTGATTTATTGGTTCTTGCTTTCATGTATAATGACTTCTCCATGTTGGTCAAATCATAACAACAAGCCACTAAATATCAATGTGTTATTAGAACTTTTGAAAGAATATGAGAATTTTGGAAATACACTGTTTAATACTGTTCAACACTTTTCAGACACTGAAAGATTTTGGATAAATATGAGCATGTAAATTTGGGGGAAGAAATTTGTTTTATAAATAACCAAAGACTCCTCAACAGAGATACCTCTTCTCTTTCTACTATAATAGACATTTCATCATAAACTGTTTTGTCTAGGATGTTTATAATTACAACTTTAAAATAACAAACTTTTAATTTGATCTCTCCTGTAATGCTCATTTATAGATATTATTCTCTACACACCAGTTACAGTAAATCTAGTGAATTACAATTTAAATAAGATTGCTAGTAAATCTGTGTTAAACAGAATGGAAGTGATTGGACATTTCAGAATTGACACTGTTTTTCAAGTTATTGCTTTTCTATTTTAGAAGGTATACTCAATGTTTTAGGAGACTCAATCAGGAATTTCCATTTTAGGGAAATATTTTATCTGTAGATCATAAGTGCATGGAATGTTGAAATTGGGCAAGCACCTTCACAGAGAAATGAAAAGGCAGCATGCACAAAGTTGTCCACTTAATCAAACTGTTTATGAGTCAGTCTCACTCTGAATAACAAAAACTCATTATGCCAGTAGAACCAAATTGAGAAAGATTAGCAGTAAAACTTGTCAGGGACTGTTTTTCTTTAAACAAACAAACAAAAAAATAAAATAAAATAAAAAAAAACTGGCAAGGGATGTTCACATTAGAAAACAAAAACAAAACAAAACAAAAAAATCCTCCACATTTTCAGACACTTTGTTCCTGCTATAGTATGGAAGGAAAGATCACCTTGCAGATAAGACCAGCAATGTCATAATGGCATCGCTTCATAAATATAAATATTCTGTAACTATTTACCCTGAAATATGTTCCTCATTAAATGATACATTCATATCTAACTGGTATACTTTTAACCTAAAATTTATTTTGAGAAAATAATTTAGATGTGAGAATTCATATCAAAATTAAAATAATAATACAATGCAGAAAAAGAGAAAGCAGTAACTATAAGCTGAAGAAATAGACTGCTAAATCATTTTGCAATGCAGTATAAAAACTTTTTAACATGGCTATCTTGTTTTGTATCTTATAAATATATACTTTTCAAAATAAATACTTATTATTGGAGGGGAAGATGCATCCAAAATGTTTCCATTGAATTTGTGATAGGGATTTTTTTTACCACATTTATGCATTTGTTTGACTATATTTTAGATCAAAATGTTAAGGAATTTTTGGTTCAATTGCTTGGCAAATTTGAAGGCATTGCAATGTTTTGTTAAGTTATCTTTTTCAACAATGAATGGTAACAGACATTTATTTTGATGTTGACAACAATTCTGTTATATCTTTTCAGAACTTTTTTAAAAAAGTTGTTCTCTCCTAGTTAAATTACCCTAATCCCATCACTAATGAAACAAGAGTACATTACATACAATATACTATTTCTTATTTCAAAATATTAACTTTTCCCATTTGTCCATTGATATCATATTGTTTCACAAAGGGCTTCAAGAGTTCTTGATTCACAGATCAGGTAATATATCAGCTAAGAACAGATTACATGCACAAGAGTTTCCCTAAAGATGGTAGTGGAGCTAAAAAAAATTTCTATCTTAGCAGTGTGGGTGTGATATGTGTATAAGAAGATCATTTGCCCAAGTGTTTGTTTTTCACTTTATAAGAGGCTTGCTCCTCGTAGCTGTATAAAAGTTGTGACAAACTGCAGTGTAGAACATATAACACCTGAATTGACAACTGTGTTAATGTTCAGTTCACTGTGGTTGTAGGCTGAACTCCTTCTGGCATATGTGTCACATTGGCAATGGTCACATCTGTGATTCTTGATTGCATCAAAGTGCCAAGTTGACTGAGGGACTCACACCACTTATCTCTCTGTTATTCTCACATGATAAAATTTCCTGTGGATGCCTTCTCAGCATGCAGTCCTCTTAAGTGACATATCATTACATAGTAAGCCATCTAGGGTGTGCCAGATTTGTTGCAATTTCTCTTTTAAAAATCTTTATAGCATTTTAAGAATACTGATAATTTTATTATTATTATTATTATTATTATTATTATTATTATTATTTATTTTTCTTATATTACACATAGATTCCAGTTTCCTCTCTCTCCCTCCCTCCCATGCCCCCTGACCACCCTCCCATCCCATCCCCCACCCAACTCCACAAGGAGGGTGGTGCCTTCCAGGAGGGATCAACAAAATCTGTCAAGTCATTTGGAGTAGGGACTACACCCTCCCTCCTGCCTCTACGGTTTAGTGAGTATCCCTCCATGGATAATTTTTTGTAAACATCTAGTTTGTTTGTTTTTTCATTTGCTGTCAGCCTTTGTATCACTTTAGAAAAAATATGACTCATTATTTAATTATTTACTTAAATCTATTACATGTTTTCTTCAATTTGAGACTTCCCCACATCCAGAAGCATTAAGGAATGCTCCTGTGGTTTCATGGTGAGAACATGGTGGAACTTTTGAAGTAAAACTTAGACTAATATGGAATATCCCTCTTAAGCTGGGCCAGAGACACTGATAATATTTTTAGGAGTTCCTTCTAAACTTCAGTTGAGAATTTTAGCCCATCTCTGGGCCATTGTTCATGGTATTGAGCATACCACTTGGACCTGTATATAAGTTCTGGTGCAGATGCTGTCACTGACAAGGTTTTCAACCCTCTGAGTATTGAGGTCTTCTTCCCTGCAAGCAGGAGGTATTCTGTTGTCCATGTTTCAGCATACAGTCCTGGAACACTCTCACCCAGCATTGGAAGCATGTGGCTTACCAAGGATCTGAGTCTGCCACATTCAGCAAGATTCTTTAAAAATATTTATTAATTTTTGAAAATATTTTTCATTTATCTTACCTTCATGTATGTCTGTGTACCATGTGTGTACTTGGTGCCTTTAGACATCATAAGAGTGCATTAAGAATGGAACTATTAAATGTTGTGAGATACCATTAAATGTTGGGAGCTAGAAACTGAGCCTGGGACCTGCAAAAGCAACACGTGCTCCTCTTAACTGCTCAGACATCTCTCTAGCCCCTGCAGGAATATTTTTGAAATTTCACCTCCTGATTTATTTTAAATTCAGTAAGTTCAGTACCTCCCTATTATTTTTTGAAGCTCATCAATATGTAAGAATTCATTGCTCTCACAGAGGACACAAGTTTGGACTCCAACACTGCTGTCATTGAATTGCAATCTCCTATTATTCAATTTCCAAGAGATCTGACATCTTCTTCCCTCCCAAGTCACCTGCACTTAGATGCACATATACACACAGACCAACCCATATGCATACAAAAACTATTATTTAAGGAGCGTGTAGTTGTTCATCTAATTGTCCAATTCTTGGCAGCTTCTATTATTATACATTATTATCTGGTTTATAATATGACATTAGATAATTTTTAAAGAGGTATTGAGGGAAAGAATCTCAGTATGGACATTTTTCTGAGTTGTCATTTTAGTTGAAAAGCAGTATCAACCTTGTATCTCTTGAATTATTTCTGAACACCTGATTTCATCATTTAAGATGTATGTAGGAAAACTATGGTGGTAGCTGTTCTTTTTATGGAGCATTTTAAACAGACTTAAAGTCTGAATTCAATACAAAGATCTTTTAAAACTAGTTGAATAATCTCCAAATAATACTATTTTATTGTGTTTACTTTGTTTATTGTAGGCTAGTCTATCCTGGTACAATGCAGCCTATCACTGTGTGTTACCATCACAGCAGCATTGCCTATCCCTGTGCACAAAGACTATAGAAAAGAAGGGTCATGGCCTTCTACCAGTCTGACAACACTGCATTGCCTATATTCAAATTGAACACCTTGTGATATTTCAAGTCTTTATAACTATGAATAAGATGGGAGAGCTATTTTTAATACAAACAGCTATTTGATAGACAAGATGCAAGGAAGAGAAAGCAGGATCTACAAAACATAATACCATATATGTATAAAATATTGCCACAATAAGTCCTTCAAATCACTGCTTTTGATTCTCCACTCTTTATGCTCTTAAACTTCAGTATTATATCAGGAATGTCATCTATGGATGCATATTTACTTAGAAGTCATGCACTCAAAAAACGTGTTTTTTTTCTTTTCTTTTCTCTCTCTCTCTCTCTCTCTCTCTCTCTCTCTCTCTCTCTCTCATTCTATTTATTCTAACAGGACTTAGGCATAGATTAAATCAGACCAAATTCCAAGGGGCTCATCATTTAGAACTGTTAGAAAACAAGTCAAGCCAACAACATTCATTCATTCATTCATTCACTATGAGAATGATTCACAAAGATGTAGAGAGCAAGCTGGAAACCTCAAATATCACACACAAGCAATCTGTCTCCTTGACCCCTCTCCTTTCCCAGAACAAAATAAAATAAGATTTAAGAACTAAAAGAAGAGGAAAATCTCATCATGGATGTTGTAGTGTGACACAATGAGACACACAGTAAACACTTTTATCCAAATATTGATATTGTTGCTGATATGTTTTTCTCTTTCCTTTATTCCTTCCAAACTCTACCCTGCACTCCTCCACTTTTTTTCAAACTTCATGGTCTCTTCATTGTTATTGCATGCATATATGCTTTGTATATACACATATAATCTTAATTATAACCCTTTGAGTGCATGCAATGTTACTTGTATGAATGTATATCTTTTAAAAAAAACTTCCTTAGTGTTACTATCTCTTCTTTCTTCTTCTCCCTTTGAGTTGTCCTCTTTCTCCTCATGCTAGTCAGATTCCCACCTCCTGACTCCTCTGCTTTCCTCTTCAAAGCACCAGTTTCCTTCTATCTCCCTCCATGGCCCCTTTCTCTTTTCTTTGTTTCTGCATTTATTTCATTTTATATGCTCAAGCCTAATGATTCAAAGCTAGGATACACAAATAAAATGCTATACCACATTTGTCTTTCTGAATCAGGTACACACCACTCAATATAATATTGCAAGTTCCATACATTTACTGGTAAATTTCACCATTTCAGTTTTACTTTACATTGTTCTACAGTATGTATATACCACTTTCTAATTAATCATTTTTTACTTGAGGGATATTTAGGTAGGTTTAGTTTCCCAGATATTGTGAATAGGAAGACAATGAACATAGCTGAGCAAGTATCTTTTAGAGTAGGTTATTAATTAATTTGGATAGGGTCATATGCTACATTTATTTTCTGTTTTTTACTTTTTTGCATATTCTCTCTTATCTATAGTTCTATGCTCCAAATTCTCAGAAATACATGCAGTTGCCACCCCTCATAAAGAAACCTCTCTTTACAAAAAATGGAGACCATCATAGAAACAATGCAGACAGCAATGATCTCAGGGACCCAGCCCCAATGGATACATCTGTATCTGATTCAAGAAACATCACAGAAGAGTAGTTTGGAAGATTATTAGAGTCCCAACACAAGAAGTTTGCTGAGAAACAGCCTGTCTTGCAAAATGGCTGTAGAAACAAGACCAAATAAATGGAAATATCAATGGACATGTTAACATGAATGTGGTTAATTTAAATAGCTCTTACCCACAGACAAAGGCTATATGCAACTGGTGACCCCTGAGAGAAGGATTAGAGCTCACAGGGAAAAGTGATATTATTTGTTGTCCAATGTATGTGGTCATCCCTGAAACTTTACACACACACACACACACACACACACACACACACACACACACACGTGCACACACACGCACACACACACACACGCACATGCGCATACTCTCACACACCCACATGCATACATACACACACATACACATGCAATATACTCAGAATATTATGTGCATATACATATATATATGTATATATATATACACATATACATATACACACACACATAGGCAACAATGTTAATATAAAGTGGCTATATTGAAAGTGGAGAGTGATGTGGGAAGGATTCCAGGGAAGGTTGCTGGGAAGGGCTGGAGGGAGGATTGTAGGAAGAAACTTGGCAATTCTATTTTAATAAAATTAAAATAAATAAAAGATAAAAAGAAACATCTTTTTAGCTTCTTCCCAGATAGTGACTATGTGAAGAAAATATGACTTTTTATTACTATAATATAGAAGTGCCTGTGGAGTGGGTGGGGAATGGGATGGGAGGGGGCCCAGGGGGTATGGGAGGGAGAGAGAGAAGGAACTGGGATCAATATGTAAATAAGACACACACACACACACACACACACACACATATATATATGTATGTATATATGTATATGGAAGATTTGTTTATGATCATGAATGAGGAATGCACAAAAGTACATATTTTCTAAATTAAGAAGATGATTATCAGAAGATTTTCGTATGTTTTGTTCCTTGGGTTTAACATTTGGTATAACATTTATATTCAAAATTTAGTAGCATGGTAGCAAAAGTCTTTAGCTAATTCTTGTTTGTCTTCCCTTTTGATGTCTTAATTTAGATTTTGAAAGTATTTATTCATTTTGATGTCCTTATAGTCCATATTGCTTATTAGAGATGAAGTTTTGGATCCCTTGAGACTCAAACTATAGAAGGAATCCAAAAGACTTGCTGCAATAGGGGTATTTAGGAAATTATTATTGGTTCTTAAAGAGGATATGGACAACATAAACTGGTTTTTGTTGTTGTTTTGTGTTTGTGTGTTTTTTTTTTTCCTTCATATTATGGGGTAGTTTGAATAAGAATGGAAATTCTTTGTCATCAGTCAGTGGCCCTATTTAAAAAAGATTAGGAGATGTGGCCTGATTGGAGGAAGTGTGTTATTGGAGGGTCAGCTTTGAGCGTTTAAAAGCCCAAACCAAGCCACCTTCACCTGTGGATCAGGATTTAAAACTCAGCTACTTCTCATGTACCACCATGCTCCTTGCCACGATGATAATGGACTAAACCTCTGAAACCATAAGAAAGCCCCTAATTAAACACTTTATAAGAGCTGTCTTGGTCATGGCCTCTCTTCATAGCAATAGAACACTGACTGAAATAAGGTTGAACATTCTGAAATCAGGATATGATCAATCTATGTCACAGTTATGACAGTTGTGCTATGGATTCCAGGGAAAAGCTGAGATGCTAGATTGCCAGAGCCCAGATTGTGCAGGAGCCTTCCAGCTACAGGCAAAGCACCCATTCTCCCTTTATTTCTTACTAACATTAAACAATGAAAAAAGCAATACACTTTCTAGAATTCCTTGCAGATGTAACCCATTAAACATGACAGTGTTGGTTGTACAACTCTGTGTTCAGAAGACAACCATAAAGAAAGCAACAAGAGATTGACAGAGAGGGCTTCTGCCATCATCCATCCTCAAACCACACTGTGTGTTATACTCTGTTTTGTTCAATGTGGGGAGAAAACAACCCTTCCTTTTGTTGAATGAGATATTATTTCTTATCAGTGTTTCTCTAAGTGTAAATAAATAAAAAAACCTCTTACCTAAGCCACCGGTGAGAGTTCTGGCATTCTGAATCTTTGTCTGTATTTGATGCTGTCTTTTGTTGTACTTCAGACATTTTCCAGGCATGGCAACCTCTTACCACTGTCTTACCTTTTAATTGTTTGTTGACAAATGTCATTGATCACTTTGTGTTTGTCTATCATCCATGTATCTTCTTTGGTGAGGTGCCTGCATAGAATTTTTGCTAATTGTTAAATAGATTTTTTTTACTGAAATTTTGAATTGTAAGAAGATTTGTATACTTTTAAAATATTTTATTATTTGTGTGTCTGTATTTCAATGTGTTTAGAAGCATGTTTTTGTGTTACTCCTCATGGGAATCAGAAAAGAACATTGAATACATTGAATCTGGAATTATAGGAGATTGTAAACAGCCTGGCCTAGTTTTTTGAATAAAAATTAGTTCCTTTGGAAGAACTGAAGTGACTTTGGACTACTGAGTCATCTCACCAGACACATATGCATGCATATATGTTTATGTATATGTATTTATGCATGTACTGCTTCCCACAAATCACTTTATCCTGGACATTTCTGTTATCTCATCAGTGTCTTTTAGAGAGCATACAGTTTTTTAGTGAATCCCAATTTAGCAATTGTTTTCTTTCATATGTGGGATTTGGGGAAATATATTTAGTCAGTCTAACCCCCCTTTGCTCACATTTTTCTGTTATCCTCTAGGACTTGTATAGTTTTATATCTTATATTTTAGCCCTTGATGAATGTTAAGAAAAATGTAAGGCTTGTGATCACATTATTTTTATATTATCATTCTTTCTTTATATTTTAGCACGTGTTCCAGCACTATTTATTGGAGAAACTACATTTCTCCATTGTATTGACATTGTTTCTTTGCTCAAAATCAATAGACTTCGTTTGTGTAGATGTATTTGCAAGATTTTTATTTTGTTTCATTGACCTTTTGTCTATTCTTTTGCCAATATGTTTCTGTCTTAATTACTATAGTTTTATAAATCATGGAGTCAGTCAGCATCAGGTATATGTTTCGTATTCTTCATGTTCAATAGACTCTGGCTACCTTGGGACTTTTGTTGACCATATGAATTTAGAATAGGGCTATCAGTACAAATGACTGAGAATGCATTGAATCTCTATATCATTTTGGGAAGAGTTGTCATCTTGACTACGTAGATGTTTCCTTGTCTGGAACAAGGAATGCTTACTCACTTGTTTAGACCTCATCTAATGTTTTTCATCAGACCTTTTGGTTTTTGTATAGGTTTTTTATTGTTTTAGTTCTAAGTACTTTATTCTTAGACAAATTCATTTCTTTTTTTAATATAAATGTCATTATGTTGATTTCATATTTCCAATGTTCATTGCAGGTACATGAAAATTTCAAGTTTTTGTATATTTATATTTTATTCTGAAATCTGTATGTACTTACTATTTGCAAGAGATAAGAAATTCTGTTACTGTTGATGATTTTTGTATGTTCTACACATATAAACATTTCTTTAGAATAATTTTTCCTTCATTCTTATGCTTTAAAACAAATGGAACTCAACACAATGTCAACTGAAGTGGTAAGATACAACAGACTTGCCTTCTTCCTTAAGAAAAAATTTTCTAGCTCCCGACGCTTACATTGATTCCAGTTGTAGTATTTTATACATAACATTTATTAGGTTGGGATAAAATCCTACATTCCTAATCTTTCAAGAAATTTTTCTTATTGGTTGATGTGTTTAAAACAGTTTTTCATTTTTTATTGTTTTTGATGTATTATTTTTGAATACAGAAAAAGCCTTATTATGTACATGGATAAAATATACAAATCAAATTTGATTGTGATGTGAGATAGTTGCCTATAGATTTATATTTTTGTAATTTCTGTCCCCTGTTTAGTACTGTATAAATACTGACCTCATATATTGATTTCAAAGTATATGCTCATCTATGTATCTTCTTTGGTGAGATGCCTATAAAGAATGCTTGCTCATTGTTAAACATTTCAAAGAAATTCTCTCTGCTTCTTTATCTAAGAGGTATCAGAAATGATTGGTGTCCTTCCTTTCTTACATGTTTAGAAGAAAGCAGTGAGCCCCACTGCTTTGCATTCTGCATCTATTAATTATTAATACAGCTTTTATAATTGATGTGGAGCTAATCAGGTAATTTATTTCCATGTATGTAAGTTTTAAATCATTGTTCCTTTGAAGATATATTTAGATCCATAGTCAAAATGAGTAAGAATATCTTTAATTAAACAGAACCATCAACCACCTATATTCAATGGACATTTGTAGCTACTCCATTTGAAAACAGTAGGAAGAATTCTTCCCACAATCTCATGAAATATTCACTAAGGTGGACTTTATCAAGGCTCTAGAATTAAATAAATTTGAAGCTTAATAATATATTTGGATTATCATCTGCCATAATTAACTCTTTTTTGTGTGTTGTATTAAATCTCCTAAAAAAGTGTTGTTAATCTCACTTTTGCCTTATTTGAATCTTATATGTGAAATCATTTTGTTTCTTTTATTAGCTTGGCAGTTGAAATTTTAAAGCATTTGGTTGCTCTAGCATTTGTAGTATATGTTTATAGTTAATCCAAATTTAATTTTAAAAATCCCATCTTTCCTCTCAGGTTGTAGGAGTACCTATTACAGAGAGATTCCATATTCTCTCTCCCCTCTGCCACCACAGTGCTATTGTTCATCCTTCATATGCCAATGTGCCAAAAGTATATGCTCTTTGTGTGCTTCTGAATCATTATTCTCTCACCCCGCTGGAAACAGGGTCCTGCATAAAAACTTAGAGAAAGTATATGAAAAGATGCTAACACATTAAACTCTCAGGCTAAATCTTGCATTTGTTCATGAAATGAAGTTCAATAGTGTGAAGAATACAGCCAGTTAGCATGGATGATCATGTCTAGATTATCTACACACTGCTTTTTCTTAAGGGTCACTATTCTATTCACCCTGTCTAGATATGTATGATAGTTTCTCTTAACCCCACAGGCATTCTTTATTCAATATCATTAAAAATACATTTAACTATGTTTAAATTTTAACCATTAGAAATTATATCTAGAGTCTCTAGACATCTAGAGTCTGTCCCTAAAAGTTAGCTGACATTAAAGTTAAAAAGACACAAATGTGTCATCACTCTCCTAAAGCAACTCTATGTTCCCAGCACTTACCTGTTTGTGTTTGCTTTTCTATCCATGTTCAGGCCCAACAGCTTTTCTTTCCAAGCTGAACTTTCTCATATTTGTTTATTCCCAGTTTAAAATATGTAGTTTGTTTCTGATGCATTTTTTTCTGGAGAAACTATGAAAAATGCACATTTCGAAAATAGTTTGTTTAGCTTTGGTTTTCCAGTTTTGTTTTTCATAAGAGTTGAGCACTAATATCTAAGTTATTTTGAAATTCATATGGGAACCGGAAATTTTCATATTTTTGCTTTTAATACACAGCATTAAAATATATTTCAAAGTCTGGTGAGTTTGCTAGGTGGTTAAGAGCACTAATTGCTCTTTCAGAGGGTCTAAACTTAATCCCTATCACCCACATGATGATTCACAACTGCCTTAAACTACAGGACCAAGAAATCTGATGCCCCTAAAAACAGAAAATATCTGTTTCTAAACTGAGATGCTAAATGTGAAACCTGTGAATACATGTTATAAACATTTCATGCAAAAATTCATGGGAAGATGATGAATAAAAAGGACAAAATCAAAAGCTGACCATGAACCACGTTCTAGGTACAAAACTACAACAGAAACTTCAGTGGGGGTTTGTTCTCACTTGCTTCTTCTAGAATCTGAATGACTGATGAATGCAAAAGGAGTCTTCTAAACCAAGTGATCTTCAAATATAAAAAATGTTTATCATGGATTCTTTTCTTCCAAATGTCCTTTATTTCCTATGCCCCCTGTTTCACTTGCTGCCTTTGTAAACTGAAATTCTCTTATCATGATTAGTTCCTATTCTTAATGTCTTAATGGCACTTGACATTTTAGATTTCAAAAGAAGGAAAACAAGGTTTCCCAAACTGTTTAATGGTTTTACATTTTATATTTTCTTTTTCTTTTTTTCTTTTATTTAATTTTATATAACAAAGTCCAATTAAATGAAAACAAACATTTATACACAATATTTGGGAATTTGGGCGTCGTTCTTTCCAAGCTACTTCCTGCTGGTAAGGGGCGCTGTCTTGGGGGGGATTCGAAGAAGATTCAGATATCCTGGCTGTAGTCTGTAGGGCTGTTTTGTCCAGCTGTTTTGAATGTAGGATTAGCTTGTACTCTGTTTCAGGCGGTCTGGCATGATCAAACCTCATTAGTCTGGAAGGAATCCACATCTTTTCATTTTCTATGGAAATAAAAATAGAAATCCTTTTCCCCAGTAACTTGTCCTTCAACTTAAATTTTGGAGTCAAAGCATTTTTTTTAATTTAATTTATTGTTTTACATGTCGATACCAGTTCCCTCTCCCTCCCTCCCTCCCTCCCTCCCCCCCAATCCTCCCTCCCTCCTTCCCTCCCTTTTACCCTCTCTGCTCTCTCACATGCACTCTAAACACCCTCCCCTCCCATCCCCCAACCCAATTCCATGTGTATGGGAATGCCATCCAGTTGGGGTCATGTAGCTCTGACAGGTCCTGTGAAGTAGGGACTAGGGCTTCTCTCCTGTCTCTAGATTAAGGCAGTTATCTCTCCATGGAGGATGTGTTCACAAAGTCCTTTTGTGTACCAGGGATACATCCTGGCTCCACTGTCTGAGGTCCCTTAGACTGCTCAGTCCTTCTGGCTGAGACCCATATTCAGGGGGGCCTGAGTCAGTCCCATGCTGGCTTCCCAGCTCTCAGTCTGGGGGCTCGTTAGCTCCTCCTTGTTCAGGTAAGCTGTCTCTATGTGCTTCTGCCGCATGGTCTTGTCCTCTCCATCTGCTTCTGGGTTCTAGTTCGACTCAGTGTTTATGTATGGGTGTTTGCTCCTATTTTCAACAGGCATTAGTTGAGGGCTCCATGGAAAAGTTAGTTGTTGATCTCACTCTCCGGGAAGGGCATTTATGATAGCCTTTCCACGGAAGCTGAGATTGTTAGTTGGGAGCAGTCTTGTAGTTCTCTCGACCTTTCTTTGTGTGCAGTTGTGGGAGAAGTTCATGTTCATCTCTTATTTCCTATTTTTAAGGTTCTTATACTTTTGAAATCACATGCTTTGGAATTCTTATTTTATATTCATTTTATTGATATCTCAAAAGAATAGATTGTGTCTCATCCTATTATGAAGATGGAAACAAGAGAATGTAATAGAGTTTGATTGAGAAATGCAAAATGGAGCCAGTTCTGACTGTTCTAACTTGTCAAGCTTTAAAGTGTTTCAGAAATCAACATTAAAATCTTCCAACTCAAAAAGGGTGAATGAGCCAAATCATCAAACAGGAAGAGAACTGTCTTAGACATGAATTCAATTCAAATGCCAGAGTCCATGGTAAACATTTTTAGGTTTGAAGATCACTTGGTCTAGAACACTCCTTTTGCTTTCATCAACTATACATAGTTGAATTCATCAACTATACATAAAGCTGGCAAACTGAGACAGTACTTTCACATCAAGGTATATCTGCCATGATGCTGTAGATTAAATGGAGCAAAAGGCCATTTCAGAAAATGATATCAACACACTTTTTTAAAAAGCTTTTTTATTTTAGAGTTATTTATTTTATGTATGAATGTTTTGTCTGTGGATATGTGTGTGCTTCATATGTGTGCATGGTGCTTAGGGAGATCAGAAGGTTTCAGTTGTCCTGGAACTGGATTTACAGATGGTTAAATACCATAATGTGGAATTTTGGAAACAAAACTCTGGTCCTCTGCAAAACAAACAACTACCTTTGCCTGTTGAACCATCTCTCCTGCCCATCTCATAACATCCTCTTACTATCTCTTCTCATCTTACATCATCCAACACTCATACACAAAGACATGACATAGATATTTGTTTTTTTTTTTTTTTAACCTTAAGACTAATCAGAAAATCTTCACCAGACTGACTAAGGACTTGCTATTTGTCTTGTGTGTTTACATGATATCCTAAATCAGTATAGTCACATGTAAAAATGACATTTTAGTCTACGATGGGCAGTGATTCCATGATATGATAATGATACTGAGAACCTTTATCTCATACTGACATCCTGGTCATTGTAACTTCCTCACACCCTCACACAATGCTTTGCTGACACTCTAATGGTCAAGCTAGTGAAACATATCTACTAAGCTGCCAGCTGCCTTACAGAACAGAAGATTACGTACAAGACATGTTACTTAGCAGTGTTGAAGCAACTGTGTTAGCTGAATGCCGTGATTATTGTAGCATTCTTCAACTACCCTACTTTTGCTCCCTCTACTTACAAACAAAACACTTGCTGTAAAAGTCCAACTACACTGGCAACAGCATAATATAGTTTATGTATATTGTGTCTCTTGATACACAGTGTTGATCTACAACATCAAGTTTTATATAAGTACACACATGTTTGTACAATGATAAAATCATCTGATGATGCAATTTTTAGAATATTTCTCCATAGTTAATTACAATGGAATTATATCTTTTTTCCACTTTTTATTTCATTTTATATTCCAACCACAGTTCTCACACCCACCCTTTCCTCCTCCTACCCCCTTCACCTCCACCCTAGTCCACCCCTAGCCAACTCCTCCTCACAATGTTGACCCATGAGGAGTCAACATAGTCTGGTACAATAGTTTGGTGCTGGGCCAGGCCCCTCTTCCATGCATTAAAACTGAGCATGGCAACCCTCCATATGAAATAGGCTCCAATAAGCTAGACATGTATCAGAATTATATTGTGGTCCTACTGATACTGAGTATGGCATCCCACCCTAAGGATGGGCTCCAATAGGCTAACTCATGTACCAGTTGGGGTAATGAAAATGATAATGACTAATGTGCTTACTAATGTTCTAGGATCAAATCCCTAGAATTGATAAAGCTACAACTTAGTTAAATGGATAGCTGTCTGGACCCGTTGGAATGAATGGCCTTCAAAGTAGTGTTCACTTGGATAAGAAGAAGAAATCATGGATAAGAAAACATCAGCAATGGTAAAGATGATAGTACAGATGATATCCAAAGGTTTGATGATGGTTCCAAACCAAAAAGAGTTCTCACCATCTCTGTGGCCTGCAGAATGACAGTTCATAACTGTGCTTGCCAAAGATAATTTCTGTACCATTCACTGCTATTCCCATAATCCAAATCTACATAACTTTGAGAGATTAAAAAATAAATATACAGGGGCAGAGCCAGGAAGCAGGGGAGATAAGGCTGACCATATTTCCTTCCTCATAGAAACTGCTTCAAGCTAGAGAACACAGAAACAAGCATACCTTTGATCAGGTCTACAGCTTTAATAGTTATGTGGGAGTAGGCATTTTAATTAATAAGTTAAATTGTTTCTGAAGCAAAAATTGACCTGTACTTTCTATTCTTTCCTAGTGAGGAAAAAAAAAACCTTACTACTGCCTTTAGGCTATAGAAGAACTGAATCCTTTGATATGGTTTAAAGGGAACAGTAGGAAGTAGAAGAAATATTACTTTTAAGTTTAAATTCCATAAGTCTTGCTTGATTAATTCCATTGTATTTATAGCCTTGAGCATGTTATACCCTGAGTTCCATATCTCTAAACCTGAGTTCACTATTAGAATTTCAAATGTTACTGGGAAAAATTATGCAGTTTTGGAACTTTCATCATGTAAACCATTTAATGCTATTAGACTTAGTAAGAACTAAATGTATAGATTCTGCTGGATTTTCCTAGTGTCTTTTTTGCATCTTTCACTTATGATGAAGATACATTCAAAAATTATTCCTGGACTGGAATTAAGATGCTTCACTAACACTGCTTGAAACAAATATTCCTTGACTGGCTACTTTTCACACAGTTATTGAAGCAACTTTTTCTGGACTTACCATCCAACAAAAGTGTGCATAAAATTATTAGCATTGATACCAAAATATAATATTCAGTTTGATGAGAGATGAAATTGATCAAGTTATGGGGAGAGATTGAAGGAAATCCATAACCCTAACCTTTTTCCTCATTCCAAATAGGGTCATTTTTTCCAATTATTTATACTATAAAAATTATTTTGAGGATATTTTGTTCAAGACCCTAATAATGAAAAAAAGCAGAATAAAGGTGGACATGTGTTCTCAATAATCGCTGTATGAAATAGTATATTTTCTGTGTTGTAAGGAGCCCTTTTACTTGTATAAATTCTCTTCTTTTCTAAATAAACCAGACTTCCGAGTCCTCAGCCCCACATGTCAAACTATGAATGGTTAAACAATAAAGGCATGAAATTTTTACTTTCAAGAAGCTTGGTTTATTAGTTAAAAAAAAATAAAGACATAACTGGACAAATTCAGCTAAAGTCAAGTATAAAGATCAATGATGGGATTATGAACAATAGGAAGGAGGAAACAATCTAATATGTGTGAGTCTGGGTTTCAATGGCAAAGACTTGTAAAATGTGGCTTTGAGATGGGCTGAGAGAACCAGTGTTTCTGTGACAGAGCACACCAGGCATTCTCTGTGTGGACATAGATGGAAAGGGATCATTTGAAACAGACATAGGGTTTTTAGTGAGTCTGGATTATTTTCTCCCTTCTGGTCTTATTAATCTAGGTGCCCAGCATGGTGTAATTATATATAAAGTGTTCTGTGTAATCATTGGACAATACAATTAAACACTTGCTTCTCTAAAGATTAGTGTGGCCTTTTATCCAGACATAGCCAATCAGTGCTTGAACAATTAAACAAATTATAGTTTAACTATGAATCATTTGAGAATATTTGTTCTATTCAAGAAAATATAGTTCGTGCTTATAATTTACCTTACATAAAATAATTTTAATATTAAAAATGATGCTTATGTAATCAATAAGATTTTAAAGCATTTTTTTAATTAAATGTCCCACTTTTAGGGATTTTTCTCATAAAGCAAAAGCTGCAATTCAAAAATATATAAAAGTCTCCCTACTACATTATTCCCTTTAACTCTTTATAGCAAATTTGCATTGAAAGGCTTTTTTGTTTTTTTGTAGTTGTTTTAACACACAAAGTTGGTTGGATGCAGAAAGGGGGTAGATTTGGAAAGAGGTGGCAGGTGTGAATATGACAAAAACAAACCCTGTGAAACTTGAAGCTCTCAAAGAACTAATAAAAATTGAAAATATAAAAATATATAAATCCTCTAAGTCTGTGAGCGCTTAGGATCTACATGGGTTAGACATGAGAAATTTTATCAAAATTGCTAAAATGAGACCGGGAAGAAACCAAAAGGCAGAAAGAAAAGATCATAGTTGGCTAGAAAAACAAAAGGTGCATAGCTGGATGTGTTCTCCTTTTAGTTACTCTCAGTATTGCACTCAGTGTCATAAACAGGAATATTGGAATTCCATCATCTGCATTTATGATCATGATGTCAGCATTCCTAGAAACACACCTACACTTCAGATAATCCTAACATGCAAATAACTCTGGCATGCATACTTGAAACCCCTGGTTCAGAAGTCTAGCTCTGTTTTTCAGTAGCATCACAGCTCAGTGTTAGATAAGACCTAATATTGAACTAGCCTTTATCTATACCAAATATTTCAGTTCCTTTGCATAACTAATTATTAAAGTCTTTATGAAACACTGTAATAGATAGACAACAATCACACACGCTAGCAAATCCCAGGATGTACTGAAGGAAGTCAGATTGTTTACTATTAAACTAAATTGATTTAGAATCAGAGACATTACCTATCAACTATGTATCCCTAGAAAAATGCTTGCCAAACACAACTGCATATTAATTTTTTCAAAAATTTTGTTAAAACTTGGGATGTTTGCAGCAGGTTAGTGAGGGTTCCTTAGGAGACTTCCTCATATGCTTTCAAATGATGCTCAAACTTCTGGTAGTACGGTAACAATCCTAGTTGCATGGTCAAAGACAGCCCAGTGAAGTGATTCACTTCCTACTTCCTAGAGAAGATTCCAGCATCCGTATGGCTTCTGTCAGTAAGAGAAAATGCTGTTATATTCTTCTGGTATATTCCATACGATTTTTCTAAAGGTCACATTGATGCTATGTCACACACAGAGGTAGGCAATAAGTGGTAATTAAGGGCCCTAAAGATCATCAAAAAATATTTTGAATCTGGATTTGCCACATTCTAAACTATCCACAATCAGTTCTAATAATCTAGACAAAATTTTTGAAGGTTCAGTGTAAGGTGCAAATTTTTTGAAAAACTTTCATTCAAGGCATGAATAGGTAGTTCTCAAAAGAGAAGTAAAAATAGTCAACATCTAGAATTATCAGGGAAATGAAAACTAAAACTATTTTTTGATATTCCACTCACCTCAATCAGAACATTAATCATCAAATAAGTAGACAAAATCAAATGCTGAGAGAATATATGGGAAAGCAGAACTCTTATATACACTGTTGGGGTTTGGACATAGAGCCATTTGAGAAAACAGTATGGAAATTTCTCAAAAATCAAAAATAAAATATTTCACCTAGCTATGCCTAAGTATTTCACCTACACATCTACCTTTATTGCTGCATTGTTCACAACAGTGAAAAAATGGGACCATCTCAGATATCCATCAAAAGATGAATGTCTACTGGAAATTTTGAGAGTCCTGGTCAAATTGTCACATGTTATATGGCAAATAACATCCATTTGTGGGTTCTTTAGTTCCATCAATGAAAGCATGTAAGAACAGACCCAAAGGGAAGTTCAAGAATGATTTTCTTATAATTTAAATGTAAAATCACAGGGCAGACAACTATAAATCACAGCAGTTGTCCTAAGAAAAGGAAGATGGAAAAGAGAGAGAGAAAATGGTATGATTTTTGAGTTAGTTAAGTCACCATGAAAGACAGCTACATGATGGACAAGCAGCCATGTCGCGGAGATACGAGGTTTGAAGTGCAGAAAGCCCCAGGAACCAGAAAAAATTTACTTAGGCTGTGGCCAACATACAAGAGAAAGTAAGAAAAGGCATGCCTTTCTGAATCAGGGCTGAAAAAGATGGACAGACCCAACAGAGCCTGTTGAGCCCTGAAGCAGCTGCAACAGTGTCAGAACTGAGAGAAGAAAAAATTATCTCATTTAGGGGCTAACTATCTTCCTCATCACAGATTAAGGTGAAGCTACTTTGCTAACAAGTGGTCTCTAGGGCATGTGGTTGAATTGATCTTTGCAACTCAGTTAACTCTTGAGAGAGACAAGAATGTGTGTCTCCACCCACATGCAGATTTCATTCTTTACTGTAACAGAAGGGTAACGAAAATATAGATTATACATACAATTTTAATTCATCCTTAAAGGGAAATGAAATTTACAGAAAAAAATGGGTGTATCTGGAACATATATTAAGTGAGGCAACCCAGTCTCAGAAAGACCTAGATTTTGTGTCATATATGGACAGTGACGTGCGCGCGCGCGTGTGCGTGTGTGTGTGTGTGTGTGTGTGTGTGTGTGTGTGTGTGTGTGTGTGTGTGTTGGATATAGGCTTTGAAACTAAGAAGGTATCTAAAGAATGAGAGAAAAGCTGTTGTAAAAGCAATAAGGTAAAGAGCAATAGAACACATATGATATGAAAGTGGAAATGAGGATGAAAGAACGCAAGGGGAAAATGAGAGGAATGTGAAACGGCCGCCTACCACCAAGTATTCCTGATATGATATAATGAAACCTAATGCTTTGTGTGACAATTCAAAATAAATAAGCAAATAAATATAAAAGCAAAACCTGCATACGATCATTTTATTAAGTACCTACATCTGTGGTCAGATCTTTAGTCAACAGTTCTGGCAAAGCAGCTCTCTTTCACATGTCATTTACCGTTTTTAATATGATTTTCTTTGAGGCAAAGTATCTGATATTTCCTCCTTGGGAGGAAATTTTACACATAAGATGAGAGTTTCTATAAGGTATTCCAAGCAATTATGAATGCTATGTCACAAATTTTCTATGTTAAAAAGTTAAATAACCAATCCAAGATTCCTATATATTATTTTGCCCTCACCTTGGGTCATTAGTAAAAAGGGCATTGAGGAAACCAGCTGCCAAAGAGGCAAAAGTGTTTCAAAAGGCCTGAACTAACAACACAGATTTGTATCACTGCCGAATCTGCATTTCAAAACAGGCAACATGCAGCTGTCTATCAGCCTGTCAGACTTGAACCCAGCACTGTTTTCATACATGACAAATTTGGACAGTGACAACTCGGAGGACAGCTTTTTTCACCTAATGAAACTCTTGGCACCCCTAAAATAGGCCCCTTTTCTTAAGTGATTTCTAAAACAGGACATGTAATGTCTATGTCACAGATGATGCCATGGCTCGTTTATCATATAAGCTCACCCATCTAAGCAGACTGATACAATATGGAAGCCAAAAATTCAAGGTTCCCACCCAACTTTGTTTAAGTTATTTTTAGCTTCTCCATTTCAAAGTAAACCCTTAACTACTATATTAATAATCATGAATCTGTGAATCCCCTAGGAATTGAACAAATAATACGTTTTGCCATGATTTTGAATTCATTGGCTTCTCTTTAATATTAATGCCTCTAAAATTGTTTGTTGAGTGTCACTTTTAGCATGATTTTTAATGAAAAAAACTAAAGGAAGGCTATTAATAATATAATTCATGTATGAATTCTTTAATATTTAACACTATCTCCTATCTTTTCCCCATCTACTATATTAATATAGACACATCATTATGCTAAAGGAAATGCCTTGTGATGTTAGAAAATGTTATAGACCCAAAGGAGCAATGTCTAGTTAATTACCAGAGAAGACTCTCCATCTGGTAGGCTCTGTCTTTTCCGGCTCATTCCCTGATAGGTCTCCAGATGATCTGTGGAAAAGACTCCTCAAGCACGCAAAAGGTTTCCGAGGTTATTACTAGTAATTGTGTTGCACAACGGAAAGAATTTTGTTTAGCGAGATGGAAGTGGCGATGTCATTATTAGTTGATTAGTGTGAACAATCTTTGACAATATGTAGCACCAACTATGACTCCAACTGGTGGCAGCTCATTATTCTGATTGCTATTTGATTTGCAGCGTTATCAACCACAAAGTGAGAGACATGGACAAGGGAAGAAAAGCAATAATTTGAGGAATTTTTTTTTTGAGCACATAGCAAACATGGCTTCATTGTTAAGAAGAATTAGTCTGCAGTAAGTTAATTGAGCTTACAGGCTGGAATTCTAACAAATGATGGCTGGAACTTCGGCATGCCTTTGGGATGTATTTCAAGGCATCAGGTTATTCTTGGCAAATTAAATTATAGCGTGGCTAAGCCATTGTGGGAGCTTATACTTCTGGTTGAGGGACAGTACTAACAGCATAACAAGACAACAATGCAAAGAGGGGGTACTGTTGTTAGGAGGAGTATGTAGATCTGGTACTAGAGGCATTTCCAACAAAGAAGATGAATGTTACAGGCTTGGGAGCAGCTACTTGGAAACATTATATGTTCATGCATAAGGGGGACTTTTTGTTTTCTTTAGAGGCCTTTTTTGTTACTTCCAATGAATGATAACACATAATTCAAACTACAGATATTAAAAAAACAGAAATATAGTGTCAAATAAAAAAAATTGAAGGGCATCCAAATTGGAAAGGAAGAAGTCAAACTGTCTCTATTTGCAGATGATATGATAGTTTACATAAGCGACCCAATAAACTCTACCAGGGAACTCCTACAGCTGATAAACACCTTCAGCAAACTAGCAGGATACAAGATAAACTCAAAAAAATCAGTAGCCCTATTTTTTTCAGACGACAAAGAGGCAGAGAAAGAAATCAGAGAAACATCACCCTTTACAATAGCCACAAGCAACATAAAGTATCTTGGTGTAACGCTTACCAAACAAGTAAAAGATCTATATAATAAGAACTTTGTGACTCTAAAGAAAGAAATTAAAGAAGATACCAGAAAATGGAAAGACCTCCCATGCTCTTGGATAGGTAGGATAAACATAGTAAAAATGGCAATCTTACCAAAAGCAATCTACAGATTCAATGCAATCCCCATTAAAATCCCACCACAATTCTTCACCGACCTTGAAAGGATAATAATCAACTTTATATGGAAAAACAAAAGACCCAGGATAGCCAAAACAACCCTATACAATAAAAGAACATCAGGAGGCATCACCATTCCTGACTTTAAGCTCTACTACAGAGCTATAGTTCTGAAAACAGCCTGGTATTGGCATAAAAATAGACAGGTAGACCAATGGAATCGAATTGAAAATCCTGATATTAATCCACGCACCTATGAACACCTGATTTTCGACAAAACAGCTAAAATTATACAATGGGGCAAAGACAGCATCTTCAACAAATGGTGCTGGCACAATTGGATGAGGGTGTGTAGAAGACTGCAGATAGACCCATGTCTGTCGCCATGCACAAAACTCAAGTCCAAATGGATCAAAGACCTCAACATCAATCCAGCCACATTGAACCTCTTAGAAGAGAAAGTAGGAGGTACCCTTGAACAAATTGGTATAGGAGACCGCTTCTTGAACATAACTCCAGGGGCACAGACACTGAAAGAAACAATTAATAAATGGGACCTCTTCAAACTTAGAAGCTTCTGTAAGGCAAAGGACACAGTTGACAAGACCAAAAGGCAGCCCACTGACTGGGAAAAGATTTTCACTAATCCTATATCCGACAAAGGGCTGATCTCCAAAATATACAAAGAACTCAAGAAACTAGTCAACAAAACACCAAATAACCCTATTAAAAAATGGGGTACAGAACTGAAGAAAGAATTCTCAATGGAGGAAATCAAAAAGGCTGAAAGACACTTAAGAAAATGCTCCACATCCTTAGCTATCAGGGAAATGCAAATCAAAACAACTTTGAGATACCATCTTACCCCTGCCAGAATGGCTAAAATTAGAAACACCAGTGATGACTTATGTTGGAGAGGATGTGGAGAAAGTGGAACACTCCTCCACTGCTGGTGGGAGTGCAAACTCATACAGCCACTTTGGAGATCAGTATGGCGGTTCCTCAGGAAAATGGGAATTAGTTTACCACAGGACCCGGCAATCCCCCTCTTAGGCATATACCCAAAGGATTCACATCAATGCAACAAAGACATCTGTTCAACTATGTTCATAGCAGCACTATTTGTAATAGCAAGAACCTGGAAGCAACCTAGATGCCCTTCAATTGAAGAATGGTTAATGAAGATGTGGCACATCTACACAATGGAATACTACTCTGCAGAAAAAAATAATGGTATCTTGAAATTCGCAGGCAAGTGGATGGCACTTGAAGAAACCATCCTGAATGAGGTAACCCAGTCACAAAAAGAGGAACACAGTATGTACTCACTCATATATGGATTTTAGACCTAGATCAAATGATCACCAGCCTATAATTCACATCACCAGAGGAACTAGGATACAAGTTGTATTCTAAGAGATTCATATAAAGTCCCTCACAGAACTGGGAAGGGACAAGTCCCCCAGACCTCAGGTATAGTGGGGGGAGGACAGCTAATGGAGAGAGAAGTAGGAGAAAATGAGAGGGAGGAGAGGAAGGCATGTGCGACCAGGAGGATTGAGCCTGGTTAGGAATGGAAAATAGGAAAGAGAGAGAGAGACAGAGACAGAGAGAGAGAACATAAAAGAGGGAGCCAATATTGGTTTGAAGATAAAGTTGAACACAAAGAAAGGTCGAGGGAACTACAAGACTGCTCCCAACTAACAATCTCAGCTTCCGTGGAAAGGCTATCATAAATGCCCTTCCCGGAGAGTGAGATCAACAACTAACTTCTCCATGGAGTCCTCAACTAATGCCTGTTGAAAACAGGAGCAAACACCCATACATAAACACTGAGTCAAACTAGAACCCAGAAGCAGATGGAGAGGACAAGACCATGCGGTAGAAGTACATAGAGACAGCTTACCTGAACAAGGAGGAGCTAAGGGCCACTAGACTGACAGCTGGGAAGCCAACAGGGGTCTGACTCGGACCCCCCTGAATATGGGTCTCAGCCAGAAGGTCTGAGCAGTCTAAGAGACTTCAGACAGTGGAGCCAGGATGTATCCCTGGTGCACAAAAGGACTTTGCAAACATATCCCCCATGGAGGGATAACTGCCTTATTCTAGAGATAGGAGAGAAGCCCTAGTCCCTACTTCACAGGACCTGTCAGATCTACATGACCCCAACTGGATGGCATTCCCCTACATATTGTATTGTGGTGGGGGGTTGGGAGGGGAGGGTGTTTAGAGTGCATGGGAGAGGGTAGAGAGGGCAAAAGGGAGGGAAGGAGGGAGGGAGGGCTTGGGGGGAGGGAGGGAGGGAGGGAGAGGGAACTGGGATCGACATGTAAAATAATAATAAAAAAAAAAAAAAAACGCTTTGACTCCAAAATTTAAGTTGAAGAACAAGTTACTGGGGAAAAGTATTTCTATTTTTGTTTCCACAGAAAATGAAAAGATGTGGATTCCTTCCAGACTAATGTGGTTTGATCACACCAGACCGCCTGAAACAGAGTACAAGCTGATCCTACATTCCAAACAGCTGGACAAAACAGCCCTACAGACTACAGCTAGGATATCTGAATCTTCTTCGAATCCCCCAAGACAGCGCCCCTTACCAGCAGGAAGTAGTTTGGAAAGAACGACGCCCAAATTCCCAAATATTGTGTATAAATGTTTGTTTTCATTTAATTGGACTTTGTTATATAAAATTAAATAAAAAATACTCTATATGCATAAAAAAAATTGAAGTGGATAGGGTAATGTAGGTACATGATTCAACATGATTTCATTCAAGACTATGGTAGGAATGGAGGGATAGGGACTACTGCAGTGATGGAGAATTGCTGAACTCACCCTAATTACTAGTCAGATCTATAGGGCCTGATTCAGTGAGATCCACCCTGGAAAGTCTACACAGTTTGTGAAATGCACAAACTATTAAAAATTGGGCTTAATAAAAGTTGCTCTTAAAATTTTTCAACAATAGTTTAAATGAAAAACATCTAGAGAAAAGTGAATTTTCAAAGTAGGTGAAAAATCAACATTATTTTTCCTTAATGACTCTCATTGTTCATTTCATCCCAGACTATAGAGATCAGGGGTTTGGTCTAGCATACTCAGAAACATCCAAGGTATTTCTGTGCTGAACTGGAGGAGATTGTGAGCAAACAAAACACAGTTGACTTTCCTGTCAATAATTCTCCTATGAACATTGTAAAAGTAATGTTGAAGATCAAAAAAAGGGGAATTATTTCAGATATGAAGAAATCATAACATATAAAGTCACATCATTTTTCTAAATTCATGAAAAAGTGGATGCATTCAATTGAGCATCTGGGTTAGAAGTAGCTGCTTAATCCGGTTCTCTGGGCTATTGGGGTTATACCAATGGAATACAGCTAAGCTTCTTTTATAACTGGCATATTGGATTGGTTTGGCAGGACGAACAGTATGAGTTCTATTCAGAAATAATAATGCAGCAGTTAAGGCTCTGCTTCTTGTGGGGAGGTGATGCTCCCCTGATGCTATCTGTTTATGCATCATTGCTATTTCCTGACAATTTCACTGCTTTTTCAAAATGTGTTGCTAAAGTAGAACATGGATTTTGAAAAACATAAACATCCAAATAAATCAACAAAATTATGCTTGTTTTGGTCATATCACATATTTGCAAACTGAAGCAATGAATGCAGCATTTTTTAGAAGTTCCGGAGAAACTAAGAAACACACACACACACACACACACACACACACACACACACACACACACACACACACACACAAATGGCAACCTCCCTTATAGCTGAGAATTCAGGTGAATGTGGTAGTTAAGCATGTCCTATCCATCATGATATTGAAAGAAAATTTGGAGAGCAAAGCTGAGACAGGATATCTTACAATAGAACAAGTCTTAGGTTGGCTAAAAGATTTAAAAAGAAAAACAAAACAAAACAAAACAAAAACTAAATCAAAGATCTTAGGAAGCATCTCCTTACCCGAGGTCACTGACTTGAACTGGATTGTCATTTCTCTAAAACTGGTCAGAGTCCCAAAGGCCTATGCGATCAAATACAGGAATCTCCCAAAGCATAAGAAAAATGGGAATTATTATCTTATGCCTGTCCAACCCAACATTTGTGTTGACATCTTTAATTCTATCTTCTTTTTTCTTTGTTTCTCTCTTTCTGGTTAGGACTAATCAGTTTAGGTAAGAAAACAGAGCCAATCTCCTTGGAATTTCAGGTTCTGACAGTTCCATGGTGTTACATAATTCAGGGAGCCTACCTCTGGATATTGGATATGCAGTCATAACATTGAGCTAGTAATTGTAAGAACCTTATTTAGTCATGAGGTACACGTGGGTATATGGCATTAGTCTGTAGCCTGGCATGCAACACTGCTTTATACATAAATGTAGGCAATAATAATAACAATTGTTATGACTGTTATTAGTAGTGATTTTCATTGGAGCACTAAGACAGTAAACAGTTTTTATGATACCCATTAGTTGAGACTTCAAAGAATCTAGAGAAAATCAGATACAAAATTGATTATTGCCAGAGGTGATCTATAATAAATTCTAGACTTTAAAGTGGGCAAAGATTAAGTTAGCAAGAACAGAGAGATATTTGAGAATTGACTGTTTAGGAAACACTAATTAATTTATATCCTTGCTGGGACATAAAAATGCTTTCTAGTTCGAAGACAAATTTCTAAAAATTTCCCTTGATAGGTAGTGTAAATGGAAGAAAACAGTATAGAATAGTATAGCAATGAAAAGCAGAGTAAGAAATTAATATGGGATCTAGAAAATATTGAAAAATTGCAACATTTGAGTGTACTAATTGGTCAGGGAGATAGGAGGGAGTTATTTTCTAGTTAGTTTGAGTCCTTTAACTTCTTAGATGTTTCAGGCTAAAAAGTTACTGAGCAGTTTTCTCCGGCACCTTGGTTGGACTATGTGTGGCCTTTGTATCTCACCTGCTCCTGCAAACATATTTATAACATTATTATAATTTCTTCTCCTGCTAGTATCAGCTAAACAATAAGCATTGACCAATCAGGATTTCCATCAAAATGCAAATCTCCATCAGAAAAGCCATTAGAACAGGGCCTCAGACTCTGCATTCCAACAAGGTCCTTACAGATGAGGCTTGCACTGAGTGATGTGAGTGTGGGGTACACTCACTGAGCAGTAAGTGTCAGAAAAAAAAATGCTAAACTCACTTGGAGTGGTCTTGGAAATGACCATGATCATAGTGTAGTGCTACTGCTGAGAAGATTTGTTCATATGTTGTAAGTATCCATGATTGTATATTCTATAAACACAGATAAAGATGGGGTTCATGACAATTAGAGGAGTGGATGTTGAAGAGAAATTACAACTTAATATTAATTTGTGAAATAGTTGGGTTTCATCAACACAACTGGACTCATGATTTTGTTTGTTTTGTTTTGCCCAGATTTCATCAATAGCCTCCAAATGGTCATTAATACTTCGGCCTGCTCCAGTGTTGGACAGTTAGTTCTCTTGAGCAAAGTTTGTTTCCTAAAGTGTTCCTCTGATCTCAGACCTTCTCTTTTTAAAATGTTTCTGGTTCCCACTGAGTTAAGATGTATCTAATACAGAATAGAGGCCACCCCCATCAACATGTAACATGCTTCTACTGTGTGGTATAGTATTCCTGAAAAAGTCCTATTTCTGGTGTGTCCTGTGTCCTCCTTTCTCTAGGTTGTTCCCTCATGTCCACTCTCTCCGTGCTGTGAATGGCATTGTTTTGTGTTTACTCTCTTGTGTCACTGTCCTCATTGTATCCTATGTAAATTTTCTCTTTTGCATCCTGTAGACACCACATAGTTGTAAAACAAATAAGCATGACAATGAATGATGAATCTTTCTAACCAACAAATAAAAACACTGAACACTGATTTTTTTTTTTATAAGCTTAAACAAGTGCTGGGAAAACACCCTACTCTGTGTCTATAGAGGCTGACTATACACCTAGCCTTTCACGTTTCACTTTGTTTTGTTTTGTTTTGTTTGTTTGTTTGTTTTGGAGACATTGTCTCTATAAATTGCTTAGCCTGGCCTTGGCCATGTAATCATTCTGCCTCAGCCTCTTGGATAACTGGGATTATAGCCCTGAATCATCATGTCAAAACTAAAACTTTTAAATTGAAAATGTTTATGAGAGTACAGAATAATGAGTTTCATTATGAATTTTCAAATATTTAAGCATTGAACTCTTCTCATATTCTTCCCTCTATTACTCCCATCTCCTCTCCACTCTCATATTGACTACTTCCTCCAGTCAAATAGGTGTCTTCTGCTTTCATGCCGTATATGAATATCATATATATATATATATATATATATATATATATATATATGATACTCATACTTTTAAATCTAGAATACCCCTTAGGCCCCTTCCCCCCCCCCACACACACAACATAGCCTCCTTCTACTTCCACTGACTTTCACAACTTCTTATGTATGTCATAGTAATCTCTACACTCATTTCCTTGTTTACTTTAATATGCTTTAAATTCCTTATTTGTGAACTGCACCTGCTACCACTAATAATACCTTTGCAACATAAGTCACATCCCGTAAGAATTTTATTCTATCAAGCTGTAGCATGCATTTTTGCAAACAGACCTCTTTGCAATCTATACTAGAATTAATGAAACTCCACAGGGAAGGCAGAAGTTTGAGCTCTGAGCACATCATTGTGGATGTTTCTCCAGAATTTAAATCTGTGGGCAAATATCACCTTCTTGTCTATTAGCATGCATGAAAGAATGAAGAAAAAAATCATAACCATGCTTGGGAAACCAAATAAATGCAATCATGTTAGAAACACCCACAGGGCAGAATGGGAACAGGATATTTCTGCAGCCATTCTTCTGTTTGTATAATGCATACCTCTTTGGGCTCTTAACAGCTGAAATCTGAAGTGTCTGTTTTTATTAATGGAATAGATGGGGTATCAGACTTGATGAAGGCTGACCTGATATACACTTTAAACGTCTGGTTAGGTACACAGAAAGGAATTGATTCTACAAATGTAATCTCTTCAGAAGATGGTTGTGGTTCCCTATGGTATTATAAGAGAAGTTTTGTTTAAGATAATGAGACAGGTATAAAGAACCCAAATCTCTGAACTGAGTTTAATGGCAAATGAGTTAAACAGTATTTTAGAGAAGCAGAAATAAATTAGTCATAAAGAGGAAGAAATGAGTCTTACTTGCTTTCTCACCCATGTTCATTTCAAATAATGACTGAAGATTGTCCATACAGTACTCCATGTTGTACACCTGTGCTGCAAATGCTACATGTTCTTTGCTCCAATATGACACTTTGGAAATGGCTTGAATGGATATATGTTTAGGCTATAAAATATGATCTTGATTCGAGAAAAGCAAGGTTTCAGAAGTCAGACTATAAAATAAGGAAAACCTGACTAAGATCTCCAGAAGTCATTGCACAAAATAAATAATTTGTTTTGTAATTATATGCATTTCTACCTTATGCAAGACTGACAATTTCTTCAAAGCAAACAGGGTTACCTCTGGCTACTCACTTCAACCCCTACCTGCTCCAGGAATAAGGAAAGGACCAATAAGAATGAGGAGAGGTGAAGCTGGGTGGAGGGGGGGGTGTGGGTACTGAGGTTGGATTGCAAAATGAAATAAAATAATAATATTTAAAAAAGAATGACCTCTAATAGAAACCATGTTAACAGATGAGGGTAATAACTGTGTGTAAACTGAAATACAAGTATTCTAACCTTTCCTTTCTATCAGGACTCCACAGTCACCCTTTACAAAGAAGCAGCTCACCATGTCATTTCACAGATGGCATGAGATTAGCAAGATGGGATGCTAAGTAAGCACATACACATGTAAAGTTTTAAATAACTGACTACAAGTTAGATTTTTTAAAATTTATCCTCCTCACACACTACTTTACATAAAGTGTCTACCCCTTTTATAATGTGAATGTATCAGTAAGCTTTCTTTCACCGTGTAAAATTACATGCCAAACTGAATCAAATGGGGAAGAATT
Source organism: Phodopus roborovskii (assembly GCF_943737965.1). Taxonomy (NCBI): domain Eukaryota; kingdom Metazoa; phylum Chordata; class Mammalia; order Rodentia; family Cricetidae; genus Phodopus; species Phodopus roborovskii. The sequence continues at coordinate 29,739,950 of NW_026126416.1, read as the reverse complement.
CATTTGGGATCCTGGTTTCAGAGTTAGCCCCTGGTTGGCTTGATTCACTGCTTTAGGCCTGAGGTGTAAAGAACATCATGGCTGTGGTAGTTCCCAGCACAGGAAGCTCTCTCCACACATCATGGTGTACAGGCAGTAGAAGGAAAGCAGATGACAGAATGAATCAGGTCCCATTTTGCTCTTAACAGGTGCAATCCACAGTGACCTACCTACCCCAGATAGATCCCACCTCCTCCATTCAATAGCGTCACTAGCTTGGGACCACACTTTCAACCTATGTGTTTTTAAGGGAACATCCAGACACAACCTGCTATAATAGTAGGGGGAGGGCGTTACTAGCTAAATGCAGGATACAAGTTACAAATTAGTTCAATGATACTCCATGATCTAGCCTTTGCCTTTGGAGAAGAGCAAAGAGTGGAAAAATATATTTTCCTAAATAATGACAATCAAAATTATTATATTTTGCACTTATTATAAAGATCTCATTTATTGGTTCAGTTTTTTTTTAATTTTCTCTTAACTATAGTGAGAGAGGGAAAGAAAGAGATTGATTAATCATGTATGTCTATTATAGTCCAAATAACTTCATTTATTTTAGATATATTAATATAAATTTATGGTAAGTTGACATGAGTACAGAAAAATGAAGGATTTAGCCACAGCATTACCCATCCAAAAAAAAAATGCCTGAAATGCCAAAAAGACATTGATCACCTGTGAGTAATACATTCCCAGCATAATGATCACACACTTAAGGCTGGAAACTCAAGTGATGTTTCTGTCATTCTTGTAATTTCAAACTTCCTAATTCTGCCATCCAGGACAACAAATCACATCTCCAATGCTGTGTCCTGGAGAAATATTTAGATTATTCTTTCTGTTTTGAATCAAGAGGACTCTATTGTGTGTGTCAATGAAACTGGAAATCATAGCTACTGACTTTTTCTTCAATTTCTTCTCTAGAAGTATGACTCAGGGTATCTTCTGAAGGAAAAGTTATTTTGGAATTTGTCAGGCAGAAGTGATACCCTGTGGCAGAGGCTATAACTGCCTTGTGTGAAAAGTGCAATATACATATAAAGTAGGCAGTGGTCAGGTATTTAGGTCACTAAGAAGATCACAGTTCACAAAAAAATCAGGAATAGTTATTTGAGGATATAAAAAGACTGTACAGTCTTCTTCACTGACTGCAATGCATGTTGAGAAAATTTGGTCACCTGGGAATGGACCTGGCAGATGCTGAGAGCCTATTTGGTATGCTAGTTTGGATACAACATAAGGTATTTTATTAACATATCAATAATATACTATATATTTATATGTTTGTTGCATATTGCAGATATGTTTTTATTCTTTGCTCCTGACTATGGCACACATTTGCCCAACTTGTAAAATCTGGAATCAAACCCCAAGCATCCTTGTTTCTTCTTGACAGATGAGCTCATTCCACTCCAAGGTAAAGACAGTATGTTGCTTAGTAGATGTCTGCTAAAATCTCCTAACTCATATCATATTTGGGCTGTTCTCATTATGTCTTCTTTTTAGATAATTTAAAACCCAAAGTCACAAATTGCTGCCAATAGCCACCTATTTAAAATGTTGAAGAAGCTTCTCTGCTTTGCTTCAACTGGCATCACTTTTTAAGTTTAACTATTGATTTTATTTTAAGGCAAGCTGTACTATCAGATCATTTTTTTTTCTTTTCCAGAGAGTGGAATAAAGAGCTGGTACTGTATAAAGACCATATCAAAGGGGACACATAAAAGTTGATATTTTCTTTTTACTACTTGAGAAAAGTGAACAGTGGCAATTAAAGGGCCTGAATCTCTGAGCACAGATCTATTTATTGTGGCTGATAATGGGTACAATGAGATGATGTGCTCTGTTCCAAGTGTAGAAGAGATTTTAATAGTATTTTAAGTGAAAACAAATAGCTAGAAGAGGCAGGCAGGCGAGTTCCTCTTTGCAGAGGCCAGGGATGTGCAAATCCCATTATTTGTTAATAGGGTTTGTACTGCTGGCTCCCCCTCACCACTTTGAATCTGCTTTCAGCTTCTCACTGGCCTCTCAGAAGCTGGCTGCCTGGGCAGTTGTCAGCAGGACATCATCTATTTCAGAGCTTCCTTTTAAACAGAGTCAAAAATATCACATAATTTGCTATGAGATGAGATATTTTCAATCTGTATTAAAGAAGTAAAATGTGTATGGTATAATTATGATACATGCTTCGATCTTGTTTTGCACATTAATAAAATTTGTATGATATAATTATGATGTATGATTCCATCTTGTTTTACATTTCATTGCTCTCTGGAAATATCATCTATAAAATATTTACTTGTACAGCAGTATAAAAACAAAGCTTTATTAGGGGAATCCACACTTTACTAAACTTTACCCAAACTGTCTACAACTAATACATCTATTTTATATGTGTTATTCATCAAAACCCTGTTTGTGGGAAAATTAGATCAGTGTGAGAATGGATGAACAGGCCTAGAGACAGAAGAAAGGCCACCTGAAAGACATTAAGTTGTGAGTATCTGCTTCACACAATCTGTAGAGACACAGCTGGTTCACTTGTGAGACGTCAGATCACTGTTCCTAACCTCAGACAAGACAATCATCTTTAGCTTTACTTTGCTCCATCAATTCACAGTTTCCACCTGTAGTTGTAGAACTCCCTGAACCCATGTGCCTCACCCTGGATCAACTATGATCTTCTGGGTTGATCTCAGCTTCCACTGTGAGTTGTAGAATCCTTTATACCTGCATGCTTTATGTTGGGTCAGACAAACATGTTTTCTATGTGAATTTTTAAACTGTTTTCTTCTCCTGGAATTAAAGCAATCTTCATATATATTAGTTTTTTAATATTATATGTATTAATGCCCTGGAGTCACTGTAACAAAATAATACAGACAACATAGCTTGAAACAGGAGAATACTTTCTTCAATTTCTTGAGTTTAGATGTACAAATATATCAATAGGGATACGCTTCCTCGGGGACTAAGTAGAAGTGTTTTCTGCGTTTGTCTTCCGGGAATCAATGGTAACCATTGATGTTGTCTTGTTCTCTATCACTGCCATCTCCCTTTTCATCTGATATCTATTTCTCATGTCTATGTAAGTGTAGCTCTTCATGGTTCCAGGGAATTAATATATGAAGAAAAGGGGAATATGGACAAAGGAGGGTTAGGCAGAAGGAGGAGGAGCATAGCTCAAGGATGACAGTGAGACAGGACCACACAAACACAAGAGGAGCTACAGAAAGTATACCAACAAGACTACATAAAGCATTCTTTCAGAAGACCACCCACATACACACAAATTCATACCTATGGTAATACTAGGTGAAAGTTAAAGTATACCAGATGGGGTTACAGTGTAACTGCTACAGCCCTGTCTCAGAAGACAGTGCCTATGCCCAGTGATATATATGGTAAGATTGGGGAAGTTAGAAGATATACTGAAAGATCAAGTTGTTGCTTTGGCTTTTGTGAAATAAGTAGAACAGAGTACTTATGTATTATGGATGAAAGGAAATGAAGTCCAGGACAACCTTTAAAACCCTGCACAAGTGCCTGCAAGAAGATTCCATGGATGAATCTTAGCATGAAGTCAACTTGGTGAGTATAATGTTTCTAGATCAGCTGTGAGAATCTAGTTTCTGTTTATCTAGTGCAGCTCCCCTTGACTCCTGTGTAGCTTTTCCTCATGTTTTCTATGACTGATAGTCACAGAAAGGACTGTTTCTTTTATTTTTAATTTTTATTTAATTTTGTTTTCTTATTTTACATATTGATCCCAGTTCCCTCTCCCTTCCACCCTCCCATGCCTCACACAGACTCCCCATTCCATCGCCCCCATCCACTACCCAGGGAGGATGAGGCCTTCTATGAGGAATCGTCAAAGTCTGTCAAATCATTTGGCATATGGCCTAGACCCTCCTGTGTCTTGAGGATAAGAGAGTATCCCTCTATGGGGAATGGACTCCTGAAGCCCATTCCTGCATTAGGGATACATCCTGGTTTTATTGGCAGAGGTACCATACACTTCCCAGGCCTACTAACTTAGGCCCACATTCAAGGGTTATGGCTCAGTTTTATGCTGGTTTCCCAGCCATCAGTCTGGGGCAAGGAGGGGAGGGAGAGGTGAACCTTGTTCATGTCAGCTTTTCTATGGGTTTTTCCAGCCTGGTCTTGACCCCTTTGTTCATCACTTCTGCCTCTCTACAACTGGATTCCAGGAGTTTGATTCAGTATTTAACTGTTGGTGTCTACTTCTGCTTCCATCAGCTACTAGATGAGAGCTGTAAGATGGCATGTAAGGTAGTCATCAATCTTACTATCGGGGGAGGGCATTTAAGGTAGCTTTTCCACTATTTTGTTAGTTGGAGTTATCCTTATAGGTCTCTGGAAATTTCTCCAGTGATAGATTTCTCTAAAACTTATAATGGCTCCCTCTATTATGGCATCTCTTTTCTTATTCTTTTCTATACTTCCCTGGCTCAATTTTCCTGCCCCCTCATATTCTCCTATCCCCACATCTTCTTCCTTTCTCTATCTACTAATTCTTCTCTCCTACCCTGCTCCCAATTTTCTCAGGAGATCTTGTCCCTTTCCCCCTCTGTGAGGGACCATGTATGTCTCTCTTAGAATCCTCCTTGTTTACTAATTTCTCTGGCTGTGTGTATTGTAGGCTGGTGATTCTTTGCTCTATGTAAACTCCATATATGAGCAAGTACATACCATGTTTGTTTTTTTGTTTTGTTTTGTTTTTTTGTGACTGAGTTACCACACTCAGGATGGTTTCTCCTATTCCAGTTCCATCCATTTGCCTGCAAATTTCAAGATTCCATTGTGTTTTTTTTTTGTTGTTGTTGTTTGTTTGTTTGGTGTTTTTTCCCACTGAGTACTATTCCATTGTGTAAATGTACCAAATTTCTTTTATCCATTCCTCAGTTGAGGGGTATTTGGGCTGCTTCCAGGTTTAGGGTATTACAAATAATGCTGCTGAGAACATAGTTGAACAGATATCTTTGATGCATGGATGTGCATCTTCTGGGTATATGCCTAAAAATGGAATTGCTGGATTGTGTGGTAGATTGATTTCAATTTTCCCAGTGAACTACCATATGATTTCCAAAGTATCTGTACAAGTGTGCACTCCCACCAGCAGTGCAGGAGTGCTCCCCTTTCTCGACATCCTCTCCAGCATAAACTGTCCTTGGTGTTTTTGATTTTAGCTATTCTGACAGGAGTAAGATGGTATCTCAGAGTTGTTTTGTTTTGCATTTCCCTGATAGCTAAGATTGTTGAGCAATTTCTTAAAATTTTTCCAGCCATTTTAGATTCCTCTTTTGAGAATTTTCTATTTAGTTCTATGCCTCACTTTTTAATTGGATAATTTGGTGTTTTGGTGAATAGCTTCTTAAGTTTTTTGGACAGATCAGCCTTCTATCACTTGTGGGGTTGGTGAAGATCTTTTCCCATCCTGTGAGCTGCCTTTTTTGTCTTGCTGACTGTGTCATTTGCCTTACAGAAGCTTCTCAGATTCAGGAGGTCCCATTCATTAATTGTCAATCTCAGTGCTTTGCTACTGGTGTTATGTTCAGGAAGCTGTGTTCTGTACCAACTCATTCAAGGGTAGCTTCCACTTTCTCTCCTAAGAGATTCATTATGGTTGGATTTATGTTGAGGTCTTTGATCCATTTGTACTTAAGTTTTGAAAGCACTGTTTCTTATTGTGCATTAATAATAGCATCGAACTTAATATAGTCAGAAAGAGCTTCAGGATAAATCAAGCTTTCTGATTTAAATAATAGAAAAGTGGAGACATTAAAGGTCAGAATGAATTGGTGTAGTCTTTCTTTAATATGTCTTTATTTCATCCTACCTCCTCTTCCCCTTGCTTTTCTTTACCTTGTCTCTTGCTCTAATCTACCCTCTTATCTTTTAGTATAAAATGCTAACACAGCAGTTATACACACACAAGTGAGAAAATAAATGGTCTAGTTCTGTTACCAATAGACCAACAAGTGGGACTCTAGGAGTTGGAAGTTGATGAAGAGAGCAGATCTCAAGAGATGTATACCTTCATGCTATTTCTAAATATTTAGCCCTACTATCAGGTTTTATCAGCATGTATCATATTTAAATAATAAATAATAATATTAAAATAAGCTACAAGAGTAATAAACATTTAATTCACCTGATGTGCGCGTGCACGTGTGTGTGTGTGTGTGTGTGTGTGTGTGTGTGTGTGTGTAGATGACATCATCAGTATCAACATCAATATAACACTTTATCCCTTCTCTCAGGGATAACACAATAGTTAAGTTTCACATTTAGTTAAGTTTATATTATTACCTGTGACTTAGGGACATTTTAAAATAAACTATATCAAACCTGAGTATAGAGGCAGAATTAATGTATATTTTTAAAATTAGAATGTTTTTACTTTCATGATACCTAAATGATATTCATGTAAATTTCCAAACCTGTGACTCAAAAATAGTTGTCATAAATTAATTACCTCTTTGAGAACCATACTTTGCCTGGTCATAATTTGATGTACCAGCTATTGTTATGGTGAGTATTAATTGTCAACTTGATAGGATTTACAGTCAGCATAGAGATAAATCTTTCTGTATGTCTATGATGAAATTTTTAGTTTATGATATTAGGATAGGAAGACCTATGTAAACTGAGCATAGTGCCATTCTTTGAGCAGGGAATCTAGTCTGATTTTTGCATCCTAACTATGAGTACAAATGACCACCTGCTTCATACTCTTCATGCTGCTGTGATAAATGTGTTTAATGTACATAGGCTTTAGAAGGAAAGGAGAAAGGGTAAAGATAGTCATAAAAATATTCTTTTTATAATAATGTTTTAGTTTAAATTTGAAGCAAGTTTGTTTTACATATCCATCCCAGTTCCCACACCCTTTTGTCCTACCCTGTTCCCCTCACCAACCCTCATCCCATTCCCTTTCTGCTCCCCAGGGAGGGTGAGGCCTTCCATGGGGAGTCTTCAAAATCTGTCATATCATTTGGAGCAGGGCCCAGGCCCTCTGCCATGTGTCTTGGCTGAGGGAGTATCCCTTTATATGGGATGGGCTCCCAAATGCATTTGTATACTAAGGATATATACTGATTCACTACTAGAGGCCCCGGAAACTGCCCAGTCCTCCAACCTAACACCACATTCAGGGTGTCTGGGTCAGTCCTATGTTGGTTTCCCAGGTACCAGACTAGAGTCCATGAGCCTGGTCTCCAGCCTGGTCTTGACCCTTTTGCTCATCACTCCTTCCTGTCTGCAACTGGATTCCAAGAGTACAGCTCAGTGTTTAGCTGTGGATGTCTGCTTCTGCTTCCATCAACTACTAAATGAAAGGTCTAGGATGGCACATAAGGTAGTCATCCATCTCAATATTGGGGAAAAACATTTAAGATAGTCTCTCCATTATTGCTTAGATTGTTAGCTGGGGTCATCCTAGTAGATCTTTGGACATTTGCCTATTGTCAGATTTCTCTTAAAACCTATAATGGCTCCCTCTATTAAATAATTTTAAAATAGTAAAATAAAAACTTTAAAAAAGAGTAAAAGTATATGAAAGATAAAAAGTCATATGAAGGTGAAATCTGCATGGTGTTTTTCGATTTTCAAGTTTTTGATTGCTGATGAATGAACAATAGTTACTGAGATACGATGGATAGTGGAGGCTGTTTGATTAAACCAGCCGATATATTTTTAAAATGTCTTGACTTTAATATGGAAATCAAAAGATGTGTTGCTTTGGGAAAGAAATGAAAGTATGTGAATTCATTCAGAGTTGAAGAATAACAGTTTTCATCGTGGAAATTCCCTGAAAAAAAAAAAAAATAGACATGTGAATTACATCTTACCTGCTCAAAGAACAAAAAGTTCTTCTTTGGCTGACTTGTGTACAAAATACAGTCTATACGTGTATTATTGCAGATATGTATGTTACCTTTAAAAGTTTATGTGCTTTTGGAACAAGGGAACCAGACACCAACGAAAATGATACAGCATCTCAGAATGCTTCTGTTACAGTTTCCTCAGAGTTCTGCATCCAGAACAACTTCAAGGCTGCTGGTCCAACCTCACAGACTACTCCAGCAAAACCTTGACCATTATTCTGATTTTCTCAGTGTTCCCCAATAATGATAGTGCCCCCAGGCAACAGGAATCATTGTAGAAATAAACAACATCCACATTCCCAAGAGATGGATTAAGGATGCTTCTCATTATTTGGGAGGAAAGCTTACAAGTTGTAGGCCGTGGTCAGAAAAAAAAGCCAAACAAGAGAGTTAGATTCAAAGAACTATATTTGAAGGGAAAATGGAGATATAGTTTAGAAAAGATGAGATAAAAGGGTATGTTATTAAATCTGATTGAATCCAAATAAGAACTCATAATCTCAAAATATGTTACATTGGTATGGAATATGGTTTATTGATACAAATTTAAATTTATTTTTGTTATACTAAATGTGTGTTTCTACTCTTGTTTGGGGTACAGTGCTTAGGTAGCTCATTTAAAAAATTCAATGAATAATTAAGTAATACGTTAGTAATTAGTCATCTATAATAAACAAACTTGTAGTTATTAAGTATGTTTTTATGGTTAAAGGGATATGTTTAAATAAATAGGTGGACAGATGATGTTAGATAGTTAGGTAGACAGATAGACTTCAAACACTGTCATAAAATATTATGATATTTAAAATGTTTAATAACCTGAGGCTTTTCATGACAGTGAGACACATCTGCTCCTGACAGAACCAATCTACTTAAGCTCAGATGATTTGCATCAAAGAACCTCCATCCCCAGAGTTTACTTTGTTTGTGGTAAAAGCTAGTTATTTAGAAAAAAAAAATTACCCTTGGCTCAACTGCTTAAAGTATGCTGTTCAAATTGGACAAACAGAACATAAAACAAAGCAAACTGCCAAATTTTGCCAAGACCAGGTAGAATGGTCCTTCAAAATTTCTTGCATGTCACAAATGTCTGTTTGTATAGTAGACCTATAGACTGAAAATAGGTACTCCAATATTGCAGAGAAACTTTGGATGGGTGTCCAGGTAGCTAGATGTTCCTATCATTAGATAATATTACATCTTTCTGGGGTCTTTGATGGAGTTAAAGTCTAAATTATTAAACTTAGAGTTTTCCCTAATTATGATAAAAATAAATTATGTACAAAACTTTAAATTTGATAAAGATAAATAATACAGTATTTTCTCTTGACTTGCCAAATTCAAATCTACTGGATATTGTAACTGTAATTTTTATTTGATAATGGTTTATGTTGCATATATTTTTACTATATTAATTTTAAAACATTCCTTTTTAATTAGAGAAAAAAGGGAAAATGTTATGGAAACAATCATTTTGTACACTGTGAAGATGGGTTGCTCTCATTGGTTTGATAAAGAGCTAAATGGCTAGCAGCTAGACAGGAACAGGTACAGGCAGGAGGGACAAACAGAGAGAACTCTGGGAAGGTTAGAGTTTCAGGTCAGACTGAAGGGAAGCAAGACAGACTAGAAGACAGGTAAACAGAACAAGCAGATTGATAAAAATTGGTTAATCTAACTTCTAGGATCTAGTTAATAACAAGCCTAAGCTAATGGTGAGCTTTTATAATTAATAATTCTTCACGTAGTCATTTGGGAACTGGCTGGTGAGTCAGAAAACTGTGACTACAACTTCATGATCCTCTTGCTCCTGACCCAATTTTCTTTCTCACCATGAAGAACTTGTATACTCAAATTATGAGGCAAAACATGCATTTCCTTGCTTAATTTTCTTTATCAGGTTGTTGTAACAAAGGGAAAAGTATTACAAGCCTATTTGAAGGAAATATATGATATATTAAAGGCAAATGGTGGGGAGTTTAACTAAGGAGAATAATATCACCCAGACTATAATCCTGGGAGTAAAATCTCTTAGACTTGGAGGGTTAGAAGACATCATGCTAGCATAACAGATAGGGAGAGGGTGTTAGAAGAGTATGAAACTGATAAATATGCCAAGAGAACTAAGCTGCAAATATTATATTAACCAAGACCCAGTGAAGTGAAGGTAGAATACAGAATAACCTATATATGCCGCTTTCACAGCCTAATGTTGAGCTAGGTAAAGTCCAATAGAAAAGAAATCTCTAAGAAGAAGAAAATTCCCCAATGAACCTTCTTTTGCTGTAAGTAATGTCATATTTGTTCCCAGTATTAGTTGTTCTTTCAACGAAAATATGTTCTCTTTTGTTCACTGTACACAGTATTAGTAACTACCTTTTTATGTCACAGAAAACAGGAAGTTTCTACTTATTTTGTAAACACATTCATGTGTTTCAAGAGTTAAGTTTACTTAACTGATGCATGTCTCTGTAAGATGACCTATTGCCTTAACACGTCACTCACAGGGAAATCACTTTAGGGGTTATCCAATATTTTCTTGAAGAGAGACTTTTAACTTTATCCTTGGTGTTGAATTTCAAATTGTTGCCTTTACATTATGATACAAAAGATCTATTGCTGGGCTAGTGAGATGGCTTGATCAGTAAAAACACTTCCATCCAATTTCCATCAACTGAATTCAGTTCCAAACTATACAATGGAAGGAAAGAGTGAACTCTAGAAAGTATGTGTGCCCACACACAAAATAAATAGATAGTTATAAAAAGAGAAATTAAAAATTTTGCTTTTTGCCTCAGGTCAAAAAATTTATATTGTCTTTATAATGCTTTTATAATACTTTATATGATGGTAGCTAATACTCCCATGAATAGACACTTGAAAGAATCTTAAAAATCAGTTTTATTTTTTCCATTTCTTTATAATATTAGGATATTATTTTATATTAAAAAATTTGAAGACACGTTTTAGTAATCACAGTCTTAACCAGAAATTTGTATCCAAAGGCTATAAAGAGAATAAGATTGATTGTGTTAATTATTTTCTGCTAGAAAGGAAATTCGTTTTTACTAAGTACCTGCACAAATATCTTCAGAGGTAAGGAAAGGCAAATTAGCTTTACCTATCTTCCTCATCTTTGTAATCTCAGCTGCAATCTTTTAGTACTATAATCATTCTCTTGTACATGGATTTTGTCTGATACACAGTAATGTATTCCAGCAAATGAATGTTCTCAGTTCTTGCCAGGAACTTTTTCTCATGATATGTGTCAATGAACATATATTAAACTGCAAGATATATCTTAAGAAGAGAGGCTAGAAAGGTTCCTGATTGTCTTGTATCTTAAAAAGTCATAACTATTTTGATAACTTCATGCTCATTTTAAATGCTTACAAAATTTACTTTTATAAAGAAAGAATATTTAAACAAATGATTGCTTTTCAAAAATACAGCTTTTATAAAGTTAGTTGTTTGGGTAGTCACTTATTTGATCATCCAAAAGACCTGCACAACAAAAGATGACTATAAAGAATTGAGATGCTAGAATAAAATACTTAATTTGAAGAGCTTTATGATGTAGAAATAAGTAAAACCATAATTTCTTACTTGGAATATTGAGAACCAATATTGTGATTATAAAAGAGAATGTCATAGGTGAAAATGACAGTATGGAGCTGGGGAGCCCGCTCAGTTGTACAAGTATGAGTACCTGTGTTCAGATACCTCGCACCTGTATAAAGAGACGGGCACAGTAACACAGGTCTGTAAGCACAGTGCTGGGAACCAAAGATAGGATACCTGTACTTGCTGGATAACTGGTCTACCTCAACAGTAAGGTAGATAGAGGCTTGATGATATACATCTCTGACTCTAGCTCTTGAGATGCATAGTCAGGAGGAAAAGAGGGAGATTTTTTCTTAACTCATTCTTTAGCCCCTAGTATTGTAATTATTGTCACAGTCCAAAGAAGTCCATGTTATAAATGCATGATGGCTTATCTTAAATGTATGTAACATCTTTTACTTCAAGTCCCACCTATCCCCATGTCTTGCTAGTGCACCACAATTATTCAAGGACATGTATTTTCTTTTTCCATATTTTTTATTTAAATTTAAAACAAGCTTGTTTTACATATCAATCACAGTTCCTGCACCCTTCCATCCTACCCTGTTCCCCCCCCCCCACCAAACCCATCCCATCCCCATTCTGCTCCCCAGGGAGTGTGAGGCCTTCCATGAGGAGTCTTCAAAGTCTGGAATATCATTTGGAATAGGCCCTAAGACCTCCCCTATGTGTCTAGGCTAAGATAGTATCCCTCTATTTGGAATGAGCTCCTAAAGACCATTCCTATACTAGCCATGAATACAGATCCACTATCAAAGTCCTCATAGACAGCCCAGTCCTCCTAACTAACACCAAAGTTCAGGGGCTCTGAGTCAGTCCCATGCTGGTTTCCCAGCTATCATACAGGGGTTCATGACCCCTGTCCAGGTCAGCTGTTTCTATGTACTTTCCTGTCGTTTAGCAGTTTTACATTCCTTCATTGAGAATACTCTATTCAGTTCTGTATTACACTTTTTATTTGATTATTTGGTGTTTGGGTAACTATCTTATTGAGTTATTTGTGTATTTTGGAGATCAGTCCTCTGTTAGATGTGGGATTGGTGAATATCTTTTCCAATTCTGTGAGCTGTCATTTTGTTTTGTTGACTGTGTCCTTTTCCTTACAGATGCTTCTCAGTTTCAGGATGTCCCATTGATTAATTCTCAATCTCAGGGTCTGCTACTGGTTTTATGTTCAGGAAGTGGTCTCCTGTACCAGTTCATTCAAAAATACCTCCCGCTTTCTCTTCTAGAAGGATCAGTGTGGCTGGCTTTATGTTGAGGTCTTTCATCCATTTGGACTTTAGTTTTGTGCATGGTGATAGATATGGATCTATCTGCAGTCTTCTACACACTAGCACCCAGTTATGCCAGCGCCGTTTATTGGAGATACCTTCTTTTTCCCATTGTACAGTTTTAGTTTCTTTTTCAAAATTCATGTGTTCATAGGTGTGGGGGTTAATATCAGCATGTTTAATTAGCTTCCTATTGCAGTAAATAAGGGTCAGGATAAACAAATAGGCCGAATAGATGTTTATTCAGGGAGAAATAACTTACAACCTAGACAGATGAACACCAGGAAATTCAACCCGATCCTCTCCTGTCCGAGTCACGCCAGAAAGAGAGCGCCTTCCTGGCCCCCTCCGACCTCCTCCCTCAGGTCACCTCCGCCCATCGCTCTACCCCCCAATGGGCGTGGTCAGTGCTACAGAAGGACTACCTCACTACAATTCCCCTTTTAGTCTAAAGAAAAGATTTAGGCTTAATACAAAACTATATACAAAACAGTGAATAACAAGTGTGCTCTAAGAAAAGGAAAATCGAGAACAAAATGACCTACATATCTAGTCCTAGGGTGAGGGCATAATGGAGTTTACAATAGAGTTGTCCTAAGCTGGAAAACGTAAGTCTAGTACCTAATATATCTAACTAGGAAGAGAGACTAATAGTTGTGATAGTTTAATCTTCAACCTCATCAAGACCTGAGAAGGAAAATAACAATACTAGAGTAGACAGGAAATGCGGATGGACAACTTCCAAAACAGTGCAGCAAGGACAGAAACAGCAAGCCACCTGAACAGTCACCCTAGGTCTCACAGCGACGTTGGTACACCCAGATTTGGCTAAGGCCAAGAGAACTTGACAGACCACAACAACAGCAGGGAAATAGAATGGCTGTCTTACCCTGACTTGGCAAGGTCAAGCAGTCTTCTATATTTGTCTCCTGCAAGCACATAGGACTGCATGTCCAAATCAGTGGTCAAGGTGGGGGCAATTCTATGCCCAACAGGCCATTAGCTGAGGCGAGATTGAACTCCAGCAGGAGCAACAACAGTGTCCAACATATTTTCGGGAAAATGCACGGTGCTGTCAGGAGCAACAGTGTCTCATGTCAATGGAGTACTAATATTAAAACATTTAAATGCCATGTTCTGCATGTCTATGAAGGATTGAAGATTAAGCATCTATATCTGACTAATCTCATAGGTACAGGAAATGTGAGTGAAGATAATCTGTAATACTCGGGAACTTAGCTAAAAAGACTGACTAAAACTTTCCTGAGTAAAGCAGGAACAAATACTTAAACAATATAACTATTTACATATACCTACATGTAAATCCCTAAAATAGAGGTAGAGTATAAGTGTCAAGACAAGAGGTAGAACTATAAAGGGCAGCAAGATAAATATCCCAAATTGTATCAATATACAAAATGTCTTGAACACAAGAAAAGTATACATACATAGAATATGGTAAAAAATAATGTGCATAAATATTATAAGTGGAAACATTTAACACAATATAACAAAATATAAACTTAATTTTACATAGCTTACCACATAGGAATGCATAACAATGTAAGCTGTAAAATACTATCTCATTCAAACTCAAATTCTCAAGGAAATAGGCTAATCTACTTATATCCCATCTAAACCATACCTTTACCCACCATTCCCTATTCCTGTCTAAAAGATAAACCCGAGTGTAAGCATCACCCAATCCCAAATAACTAAAACCAACCCAAAGACGATGACTATTATCCCAAATTTCCAAGGGTAGGGAAAGGGGGCGTAGTCATATTAAGATTACTTCCTGCTGAAATGGGACGATGATTGCTCCAATGGATCCTGTAGGAAGAAAATTTTTAGCAACCAAATTTCTCAACAGAACTGGCTGTGACATATGTAGTTAGTCACTGTGTGGCAGAAAATTCTTGACTGTAGTTCTATTTGAAACTGGCCAGGGTGTAATAAAAAGGTGCACCATTACAGCTAGCTAGTCATGAGTTGTCTCGAGCAAAACAGTCTCAAACCGGTTTTAGGGTGATGTTTGTAGTTCCGATGCATCAGGTTGAGTCAAGTGGAAATGATGATGTGGGGCCCCATCTTCTTTCCGGAAAGTTCAAAGACTGCTGTTAGGAATCGTTATTATTCCTTGTGGAAAAGTTACACATCAATATTAAAGTAAAATTTTCAAGTTTTAAGGTATGCATTAGGGAAAGACAACAATAAGCATTAAAAGTATGTGAGAAAATTAGGATTTCAGAGAGAAAATTGCATAAGATATGAGTCCCCAGATTTTGTTTCTTCTGCCTTACACCAATTGGCTTCTTGATTTAAGGCAGAAACCATGAATTTAATCTTAACAACATGCTGTTAAGGTCTACCTGTCTGTTTGTGCCAATACCAAGCTGTTTTCATTACTATAACTCTGTAGTGGAGCTTTAAATCAGGGATGATGATGCCTCCAGAAGTTCCTCTTTTGTACAAGGTTGTTTTGGCTATCCTGGGTTTTTTGTTTTTCCATATAAAGTTGAGTATTGTCATTTCAAGGTCTGTGAAGAATTGTGCTGGGATTTTGATGGGATTTGCATTGAATCTGTAGATTGCTTTTTGACAAGGTTGCCATTTTTACTATGTTGATCCTACCTATCCAAGAGCATGGATGAACATGACTCAATGTTCTTGTCATTCAGGTCTTTCACTTGTTTGGTTACATAATTCAAAGACCAAACCAAGTTTTTCCTATATAATTATTCTCTAAATCAAAACCACATTGATTGAGTTAGCCTATCAAAGCATGGTTTGTATCAACTTTTGAGATGGCAGGGAGTTATTATATTCACAGGTTGCAAACTTTCACATATGGATATTTTTGGAGAATATTGCTCTTGCAAACTCATAATACAATCTAACTCTCAATGACTTAGACTCACACTGTCCCGTATGACTGGCAGGCACTGTGAGAAAGTAAAGCCCAGTAAAATATTCATAGGATAGTGTCAGTATTTATTCAAATGTTCAGATGAAGCTTCTACACCTACTTGAGAAGAATCATTGAAAGTATCTTCCTTCTGTTGTCGAACAGTTTAGGATTCAGCTGTCTGGGACCCTTCTTTTCCACCATTATCTTGCAACATTTAAATGCATTTATTTTGGAATCCATAATCTTTCATTGCTACTAATGATTATGAAGCTTCTAATTTTTCTAAGAAATAATGGAAAAAGCATTACAATCACTTGTTTTGTGCTTTTACTATGTTCTCTGAAAGGAATTAAGTTCGGTGATTGCTCATTTAGAGGTATGAGAAATAATCCAGTTTTAAGAACAATGAATAAACATTTTAGAGGTAAAAGAATAATAACAACATTGGAGACAGGTATGTGGTAAGGCATCTCCTGAAGCCCCTCTTGGAATGCCATGTTTGATTCACTGATTCTGGAACATCACCAGACTTCCTCATTCCTTGAGTCTTATTCTGTGAAGTACTCTCAGCCTCACTCCTTGCTTCGGCTCAAATAGTATGTGATTAATACAAAATGCTTCAAAAAGTAATCAAACTGTTTTCTATTAAGATGAAAGCTATGTGTACCTCATATACAAGGGAAACAAACTTTAGTGCTTAGGGAATTTTGAATGATATTAAATATTTTAGTGACTATATGATTAATCTTGCTAGTGAAAGTATCATGAACTATAGATTCATGGCCATTTTCAGAACTTTTGTTTTACTCTGTTGGTAACTTATTCCTTGCATATAGGTTTTTATGAAAAGTAAGTTATAGCATAGTAAAGCATTGTTATTACTTAAGAACATGCTGTCATTTAAAAATATTTATTTACTATATACATGTGATATGTGTATGTGTATGTGACAGAGAGAGTTTCTATAATAGATGTGTACATGAAGGTTTGTGTTTAATGTGTGTATAGAGATGGGTAGTAGTATATACATTTTTCAGTTTTCTTCCATCTTATCTTCTTTTAGTCATTTTTTCTGTTTGATTTTTTAATTTAAATCAGAAACAATCTTATTTTACATATATATCCCAGTTCCCTCTCCCTCTTGTCCTCCCATGCTTTCCCAACCCTCTTTCCACCAACCCCCTTTCCTGATCCCTATCCACTCCCCAGGGATTGTGAGCCCTTCCATGGATGATCATCAAAGTCTGTCATATCATTTGGGGCAGGGCCTAGATCCTTCCCCATGTTTTTAGGCTGAGGAAGTATCCCTCCATGGAGGAGTGAATTCCAAAAGTCCATTTGTACACTAGGGATAAATAATGGTTCCACTGCAAGAAGCTCTATAGACTTCTCAGACTTCCTAACACCCAATTTCAGGAGGCCTGGTTAAGTTCTATACTGGTTTACCTGTTGTGTGGTTGGTGTCCATGAACTCCCACTTGCTCAGGCCAAGTGTCTCTGTGGTCTTGACCCTTTTGTTCATCACTCCATCTCTACAAATGGATTCCATGAGTTCAGTTCAGTGCTTAGCTGTGGATCTCTGCTTCTGCTTCCATCAGCTACAGGATGAAGGCTCTAGGATGGCACTTAAGATAGTCATCAATGTCATTTGTAGGGGAAGGACATTTAAGGTAGACTCTCCTCTATTGATTAGATTCTTAATTGGGCTAATCCTTGTGGATTTCTGAACATTTCCCCAATGTCCAATTTCTCTTTATACTTATAGTGGATCCCTCTGTTAAAGTATCTGTATTCTAGGTCTTTTATATTTATCCCTCGACTCAATCTTCCTGGTCCCTCATGGTCTTCTGTCTTCTCCTCTTCTCCCCTCTTCTTTCTCTTAGCTCCCTTTCCCCTCCCCTCTCCCTTGTGCTTCCATTTTGTTCAGGAGCTCTCATCACTTTCCCCTTCTCTGAGGGACTATGTATACCTCTCTTAGGGTTCTCCTTGTTTATTAGCTTCTCTGGGGGTATGGGTTGTAGGCTGGTAATCCTTTGGTATATATCTAATTGTTCCACACAATAGAAGCAGAAGAGTTGATGCCACACTCTTTTCACGGGGCTACAATTACCCTGGTACCCAAACCACACAAAGACACAACTAAGAAAAATACCAACAAATCCAATATCCCTCATGAATATTGATGCAAAAAAAAAAAACTCAATAAAAGACTGGTAAGTTGAATCAAAGAACATATTAGAAAATTATGCACCATGATCAAGTAAGTTCTATCCCAGATATGCAGGGATGATTCAACATATGAAAATCAAATCATTGTAATCCACCATATAAACAAACTGAAATAGAAAAACCACATGATCATCTTACTAGATGCTGAAAAAGCCTTTGACAAAATCCAACACCTTTTCATATTAAAAGTCTTGGAGAGATCAAGGATAGCAGGAACATACCTAAACAAGATTAGTCATTTTTTTCATTAGGGGTTTTACTATGCAGTCTTTTTGGTATGGAACTTACTATGTGTAGCAAGCATGGCTTGAACTCTTCAGAATAAAAGGCATGATGTTTACTGTATAGGTTGACTAAAAGTATGTTTTAATAGTATTCGAACATAATATATAATAAAATTCCTTCACTCTTCTCATTGTTACAATTGGTGGATAAACAAAAACAGAAACACTAATGAATATCCAAAGACTATTTCTATTGGAGACTTTATTCTTTAAGAAATTATCCAAATGCACTCTCATGCTCTAAATTAAGAACATAGAGGTTCTGATAGCATTGAGAATTTAATAGCTTAAGCTACTTAGGTGACTTGAGTACAGTTTTGGACTGCTGTGGATGCTCAAGGACACATTAGTGTCCATCAGAATGGAAATACAGACTACTCTATGACTCCATTCTGATCTTACAGAGATGTGGTACTAAGTCCATATTATTTGGGAGCCTCATCTAAATGGTTTTTTTTTTAAATCCCATGATCCAGAGAATTATATAAGGACTTGATCTCTAACACTTAATAAAAGGCCCTTTTCTCATTACTGATAAAATAGCCGGATGTTCTGCTAGTGGTAATGGTGTTCAAATACTAACAACCTTCTGGTAATAAGAATAATTTTTCTTTCCACTGAAAGGAATCTTACACTGAAAGGAATCTTACACTGAAAGGAACTTGACAATGTCAAAATGATTCCAAGTATCAAAACTTTGAACCTCTTTAAGATGAATAGCTCTGAGGGATTAAAAAAAACTCTGTTTCCCAGAACAACTGAAGATGTGTGACTAGTTAAAATGGTTTTCATCTTTTTGGACATCCTAAAAATCTGTGTTTGGAATCACCCTCATGTGTGTTTCTTTATTTTTACAAAGATTTTACTACATAGAAACATTAGCATATTTTAAAAGATTACTAGGAGAAACAAGGGCGCTTCTATGGAAGGAATTTAAATCACTATTCAAGAAACGCTTGAGGTTTGGGAAAGTAATAATTAGGTCACCCGAGGAAAGAACATTTGAAAAATGAACGTCCTTTAAAAAGTTGTAGTATTTGCTACCTTGTTACATACTCTATGCATAATGGTTCCAAAAGGGTGATAGTGTGCACATGAAAAGCTGAGGCTACAATTAATTTTAAATGGTGATTTCTTTTTAGTATAAAGTGCTGGGCCAGATTTAAGAGCATACAACTCAGTTACAAAAGGATCTTCTGCTTGGAAGACCCCCAAGTGTGCTATAATACCAGCTATTATTGTAGATTCTTTATATCTTCAGAACAAAGAGCACTGTGTTTTTGTTTTGGTTCTCAATACATAAATCATTGATCTGATCCTGTTATTAGGTGAATTAATGTTATCTTTGCTACCCCATCAACACTACTTCCCTCTCCCAGGGCCTCTCTGTCTCCTCCTTACATAAATTGAACAACTCTCATAAGAATAAATATTCCCAAAAGTGGCAAATCTATGGAGCTCCTCAAAATTATGAAAGACTTAGAAGATTTCTTAAATATCTATTATTGCTGGAGTGAAAAAATAAATTAATGGATCTTTGCTCCATGACAGGAGCAAAATTTACCCTGCTTTCTCTTAGTGAACATGCTTGTTTATTTGTTTTCACTCTAAATATCATACCATATCGTGACAAGTTAGGAAATACTGAAATTTCTATATGCAAACTCTAAATAACTTTACTTCATTTATTCATTTTTTAAATTTATTTCAGTAATATATATGTTGACTATTTTAACTCTATACATTTTGGATTCAGATAGTAGATTAAATCAAGATGAAATCACAATTCTGAACATCTATCTCCCAAATACAAAGGCATTTGTAAAAGAACATAAAGCACACATAAAATCACACACTTATAGTGGGAGATTTCAACACCCCACTCACACCACTGGACAGAACTACCAGACAGAAACTTAACAAAAAATAAAGGAACTAACAGAAGCTATGACTCAATTGAGTTTAACAGACACCTATAGAACATTCCATCCAAACACAAAACAGTGTACTTTCTTATCAGCACCACATGGAACTTTCCCTAAAATTGACCCCATACTAAGCAACAAAGCAAACCTCAACAGATACAAAAATTTGAATAACCCTTGCATCTTATCAGATCACCATGGTTTAATTCAACAACAACACTAATTGGAGAAACCCTACAAACACATGGAAATTGAGCAATGCTCAGTTGCATCATTCGTGGGTCAAGGAAGAAATAAAGGAAAAAAATCAAAGACTTCCAAGAATTCAATGAAAATGAAGGTACAACATACCCAAACTTAAGGAACACTTTGAAAGTCGTGATAAGAGAAAAGTTCATAGCACTAAGTGTCTACATAAAGAAACTGGAGAATAATCACACTAGAGACTTAACAGCATACCTGAAAGCTCTAGAACAAAAAGAAGCAAACTCACCCAGGAGGAGTAGATGCCAGCCAATAATCAAATTGAGGGCTAAAATCAATAAAGTAGAAATAAAGAAACAAATACAAAGAATCAATGAAATAAAGAGTTGGTTCATTGAAAAAATAAACAAGATAGACAAATCTTTATCCAAACTAAACAAAAGGCAGAGAGAATAAGCAAATTAACAAAATCAGAAATGAAAGAGGGACATAATAACAAACATGGAGGAAATCAACAAATTTTTATTTATGTGCATATCTATATCATTTTCATAAAAATATTTTATAGTATTTCAGATTTTTATATTATCTTCTAATGTTATACTTGGAATATTCTACTATTTTTATGATAAAGTAATTAATTTGCATGTCAGAAATTAATCACTTAGTTTTGCTAAATGTATTTATTAATCCCAGTAATTTTTCATCCTAAAATCACTAGGACATTCAACATAGGAGTTATGACATCATGAAATTAAAACAGCTATATTTTTCCCTTTATAATGAACAAGACTTATATTAATAATTCAAGTAACTGAGTCAGAGAGACAAATATGTCATGGTTTCTCTCATTTGTGAACATACACAGGGGAAGCAAAAGTTTCTGAGGGAAAGAAGGAGATGAAGGAGTTGGGGAAGAATAGGGAAACTGATGTTTACTTTTCTTCTATGGTAGTGTGTACGGCACCAGCACCATATAGCATAATGAATGCTAGTCAGAAGGATGAAGCTTCTAGTTCGGTACCTATCTCAATTTTCTCTATAATGGATGACACAAGTAAGTCTTCAGCAATAAGCTGTTTTTGTTATGTTTTGTCTGTTTTCTCACTTGCTTGTTTCTTCGCTAGCATCTTCATATCCTTCTTTGGCCTCTATATTTCTTTGCAGCAGCCTAGATCTTTTCTATCTCAAATTTCTAGGTCCACTCCTTTGACAAGGATTTTCAGTGATGAGGTTGAGATGGCTAAAACAGTGTTGGCTAGTTCTCAGTGCTATTTCTGAAAGGTGTTTACTGGTGTGCAGAAAAAAAAAATGCTGCTTGGCAGGTGAGGAACCAATGTAAGCAGGCTAGCCAGGGAATATGGCAGCCCCAATTCCTCATTTCGTCTGATGAGGTTTGAGAGATTCTCTCATTCCCTCATCCGTATTCATTGTCTCAGTCATAATTTCTAATCTACCATCCCACTCAGAAGTCTATTTTTAATACCTCAAAAAAGATGACTGGTTTTGTTTCAGAGTGATTAGAAATTTGAACTCAGTGGTTCTTAGTATATAGATTCCCTACTCTAGTCAACATTAATTAAATAACCCACTGAATTCATATGTGCATGGATATGGGATCATGAGCACTGGAGACTGAGTAACTTACTAAGATCTATAGCCCAAAGGAAACTGATTTTTATTCTCTCAGAAATAGTCATTGGAGATACACTTGTTCAGAACCAACACATACTGACTGAATAAGAAATGCCCACTCTGGAAGACAGAACTCTGGTTTTTAAAAAGACTTCCTACTCCCTTTTACCCTCTCTGCCCTCTCACATGCACTGAAGGAGGGAGGGAGGGCTGGAGGGGGGGGAGGGAGGGAGGGAGAGGGAACTGGGATTGACATGTAAAATAATAAATTAAATTAAAAAAAATGCTTTGACTCCAAAATTTAAGTTGAAGGACAAGTTACTGGGGAAAAGGATTTCTATTTTTGTTTCCACAGAAAATGAAAAGATGTGGATTCCTTCCAGACTAATGTGGTTTGATCACGCCAGACCGCCTGAAACAGAGTACAAGCTAATCCTACATTCAAAACAGCTGGACAAAACAGCCCTACAGACTACAGCCAGGATATCTGAATCTTCTTCGAATCCCCCCCAAGACAGCGCCCCTTACCAGCAGGAAGTAGTTTGGAAAGAATGACGCCCAAATTCCCAAATATTTTGTATAAAAGTTTGTTTTCATTTAATTGGACTTTGTTATATAAAATTAAATAAAATAAAAAAATGAAAAAAAAAAAAAAAAAAAACTTCCTACTGACTGGTGCAAGTTAGAGTCTAAGCCACTGCATGATGACAGTGGCCAATTGTTTCATGTTTGTGTAAGCAAAACCACTACACTTTTTCAACACATTGTGGTAAATGTAACCCTTACAGGGGGAACTTTAAGAATCACCAGGCTCTATAAACTAATTACACAATGTATTTATTTAGTGGTTTTTCAATGTGGTAAATTTACACGTTAATTTTTCTGATATTTACTTTGTAAATATTCTTTGAAAATTTCATATATTTATCCAATATACATTAATTATTTCCCCTGTCCACGGCCTCCCTTCATCTTCTGCTGTGATCACCCCAACATATTGGCTCCTAACTGCATTGTCACTTTTTAAAACCACGGTTCTGGTTAGTGTTTTCTTATTTTGATACAATCTAGAATCATCTATGAGGAGAGAACCTCAGCAGAGAAAGTGCCTCCTTCAGACTGGCCTCTCAGCAGGTTTGTGGGACCTTTTCTACAGGCAGTATTATACCTGGGCAGGTCATCTTAGTTCGTATAAGAAATGTAGCCGAGAAAGCCTTGAGATGCAAGCCAGTAAGCGGTGTTCATCCATGGTATCTGCTTCAGTTCCTTTTTCCAGGTTCCTGGTCTTTTGGGTTTCTGTCTTGACTTCTAAACCCTTTGTCCTCCAAATTGCTTTGTTCATAGTGTTTACATAACAAAAGAAAGCAAAATAGAATACCCATTGAATTCAACTATTTTTGCTTAGAGGCATATGGGTGTAGGATTGTTCTGGGGCTATACTTCAAAAAAGACTGATTCTTCCCCCCCCCCCAAGAAGCCATCAATTACTCAAATGAGGGGGGGAGAGGAATACAGAGTCTCTCACCCACCTCTGTGACCATCAGTTCTCAACTGAGATGGGAGATGGATACAAAGTCCCTCACCCCACCTCTGTGATGAACATTTGATGGGCTTGATCCTGTATAGATAATCACAGCTGTTGGTAATTCACTTGTTGCCACACCTAATACATGTCCCAAAGGCACATTTATACAGATCTGTCTCCATCATGGTTTCTTTCACATGCCTTTCTTTTTCTTTCCTATCTTCAATATAGAATACTGGAGTGCTTTCTAAAATTTTAAAATTATAACAATTTCTTCCAAATGGAATATGTCTGTCTGACTTTTGTTTTTATTCTTCTGATAAGCCTGAACTCTAATTCAACTATTTCAGAACTGCAGTTATTTTTTTTTTAACCAGTTGTTTATGGTATTGGCTTCTTTAGTTCTGTATATTCTTACAACTTTGGTTTGAAATTTTTCTTGTCTTAATGAGCATTTTTTTAAAGTTTTTCTGCATTATATTTAAGTCAAAGTTGAAGTTATTTAGTAGAATTTTTCATGATGCATATGCACACTCATGGTCAGGTGTCATTATTCACTGTTTCTAAATTGATTTACATTATACTCTTTGCATGTGACTTGGAAGACCTATTACAAAGATGCATTAGTAATTGCAGGGTGTGTAGGGATTTGACTTGGAGCAGTGACATACTGCTTATTTTTGCTAACAGAATAGAAAGGATGGAGACAGAAACATTGAAGATATGTTTGAAGGGAGCTTGAAACTCAAAGGAGCTGTCAGTCTCATCTGTGTTGATATCGGGTACAATAAATGCATTTGGGGCATGTGAGCCCAAATCACCTACCATGCCTTGTAAGTGTTGTCTCCTACATGGCCATTTGAGGAAGCAAACAGTCAGCAAAGAAATAGCTTAGAGAGGACTATGAAGAGAAACCATGATGTACAGTTGGCACACATACATCTTACAGCTGCAAAATCAAGTTCAATCTGCAGCACAGAAAAGTGGCAGCAACAACAGATCCAAAGTTATTGAGTTTTCTTCCAACAGTTTACTGAATCATTCTAGAAGCTAAATTGTGAGTGCCTGCCTCAAATCAACTATGTTCAATGAATCCTTAACTGCCCTTCACCCTCCACAGGACTTTGAGCTGTTTTCAAGTGTTCAAAGAGCCACTTGTAAGAAGATAGAATTTTTGATCCTCTGTGAATTAATTGTTTTCTATCTCAGTTTATATCAGTTACTGAACTAAAATATATTTGAAAATAATTATTTAACTCTTTAAAATATTAGCAAGTATAAATTGCACAAAATGGTGAATTTCACTATAACAATTTCATGTGCACATATTACATACTTTAAACCCATATATTCTCCCTCTTTTAATTCTCCCTCACCTCCATCCCTATAATATGTTTCCTCTTCCCCAGTAACCACTTCTACTTTCTTGTAATCTTCAGTTACTTTTCTTTAGATTCTGTGCATCACAAAATGCTCCAGTGGATGATGTGGCATACAAATTTGATGAATGTTTTTCAAAAGTACAAAATAGCCGAAGTTACCTCAACACAGGTTCACCAACTGTAGCTATTGGGGAAATGCAAATAAAAGGTGCATGAAAATTTCATCACACTGAATCCAGAATGACTACCATCAAAAAGAAAAAAATAACAATAAATAGTATTGATGATGACTGAAGAAATAAATCTTTCTAAATATTAGTGAGAGTCTAAATGAATTGTGTTTTTTCTTTTATCTTCAAATGTTACAGTAATCAGACTCCTGTTGTTGGACAATATTGCATACACCTTTCTCTTATAGGATGACAACAGGAGCGGGGTCAGTGAACCCACATCTGTGGAACACCTAGCATACTATTAGGCAGAGTCACTGCTTTGCAGGAATTTCTTCATACACACTGCATGATCACCCACTCACACGTGTGCCCACAGAGGTAGGATGCTCTCAGAATTCCTATGTGCTCCAATCTATTACAGAGCCCTACAGGTACATCTTCTCACCAAGAATCACAAATTATCAGGTATCCCTCTTTAGACTCTTCTTATTTTCTCATATTATATGCCAGCTCAGTGTCTTCCCAGCCTTTGCTCCACTGTACCTGTTAGAATTGTGTCTACTCTGATATTCTCTGCACATTTCATTCTTCTCTTTGAGCTCTTGATCCTTAGTGTGCAAGTAATACACAGTTATCTTCTTTACTGGAATCTTTCATGCTATGCATAATTTTTAATTTCCAGATTCCCCTGGAAATATTTAAATGTCAACACTACTATATTTTACAATGTCAACTCTGAAAGTGTAAGCTATATGATCAAATTTATCCCCTGAGAGGCACCTACCCCTACCCAGCATGCACTATAACATGTTACCAACTCTCCTGTAATTTCATCTCATTGCAAATGTGTAGAGAATTTATTCTCAGGTGGAAGTGTGCAGAATTCCAAGTGAGGGTGGAGGCTTCTCATCTGATTAGAAAGATTATACAGCATTTCAGAACTCCCCAGAACTCCCCATCAAGCTGGGAAATCAGCATCTGAAATGAGGGTTGATTTGTGAATGTTGATTACAAATATAGGATTATAAAATAAAAATTAAAATAAAGAAGTGTGTTATCTCCTATGTAAAAAAAATCATTTTTATTCCTCTGTTCATCCTTTACTGTTTTCTTTTTGCTTCTACACTGTTAATTAGAAAGCAGATGTCCATAGATGTCTTCCTCTGACATCTTATCAGGGACATTTGCCTGTGTTTCTACATCATTGCCCCTATGGTCATTTAGCAATGACATACTATTAAGGGAATGAGGTCACATTGTTTAATTGATAACTAGGTATCATTCAAACTTTATTATTTAATAACCTGCATATAAAATATTGTTCTTTGAAGAGCAATGATGAGGTAAGCATCTAAACTGAGAGCTCTAAAGAATTTAAAGATTATACAGCTAAATATATGATCTTTACATGGGTATTCTTTGTGACACTCTGGAAAAAAACAGTGTTCTAATGTTTATAGATTCTGTAAAATATGACTCAAAGCAAATGAAGGGCTTAGTGTCTACTAAGTGCACATTGAAATCTCTATTATGTTATTATGGAGATCCAACTCAAAGGTGCCATGTGTTTTGACAGTGTATAACAAAATGAAATTTAACTACTGGTTGAGCTATTCTGGTCTCTTTAGAGAAAAATCATGGTAATAATAATGTCACGGCCCAACTCACTGATCCAAACAACTTTAAAATTACCTGCCCTCTCCACAGTTACCTGTATTTTATGATAATAAGTGCTATTGGCCATTTCTTCGGGGTCCTACATCTGTTTTTGACTTCAGAAATATAAAAATATACCTGCCTATTACACTGCCTGAGGACAGCATGAAAATGCAATAGCAGGAAGCAGGAAACTGAGGTTGCTCTGTTTTAAAGAAGAAAGACTATAGAGCTGAACTTCCATGATCTATTGCCAATCTTCTGCTCTTTCTTGTAAAGCAGACCTGCTTATGAATGGACTCCAAGAAGATCTGTATCGGTTGGAGTGTAATACTGAAGTACCATATAAGCAAAGAAAGCTTATTCCAGAAATTCTTTGGGAGGCTGATACCCACTCTCAGAACCCAGGAACAAGGAAGAGCACTGAGCACAAATGTAGTGATAGCTAGGCACTGCTCATTGGTAGCTCCATTTTTCATGTTCTGATCTCTAGTCCCATCAGGTGCCTGAGCTCTGCCAAGCACAATGCCTTCAAATCTCCGTGTCATCACTTAGACTGAGACATAGTCTGGCTTATGCCTTTTTTCCATGCCCGATGACATGCAAATGTTATTGCAAGACTTGCCTGGAGGTAAGTCAGAAGTTTCTTTTTCTCTTCTTTCTTCTTCTCCTTCCTCTTCTTCTCCTCCTCTTCTTCTTCTCCTTCTCCCTCTCTTTCTCCTTCCTTTTCTTCTTCTTCTTTTCCTTTTTAAATTTAAATTTGAAACAAGGTTGTTTTACATGTCAGTCCTAGTTTCTGCACCCTCCCAGGTTTTCCCCACCAACCCCCATCCTATCCTCTTTCTGCTCCCCAGGGAGGGTGAGACCTTCCATGGGGAGTCTTCAAAGTCTGTCATATAATTTGAAACACGGTCTAAGCCTTCTCCAATGTATCTACCCTGAGAAAATATCCCTCCATGTAGGATGGGCTCCCAAAGTCCATTAATATACTAGGGATAAATGCTGATCCATTACTAGAGGCCCCATAAACTGGGCAGTCCTCCTAACTAACACCCACATTCTGTCTGGGTCAGTCTCATACTAGTTTCCCAGCTATCAGACTGGGGTTCATCAGATCCCCCTTGTTCAGGTCAGCTGATTCTGTGGTTTCTCTAGCCTGGTTGTGACCCCTTTACTCATCACTCCTCCCTCTATGTTACTGGATTCTAGTAGAGTTCAGCTAGTGTTTAGCAGTGGGTATCTGCTTCTGCTTCCAACAGTTACTAGATGAAGACATATAAGGCATATAAGGTAGTCATCAATTTCATTACCCTGGAATGACATTAAAAGTAGCCTGAAATCATCTTCAACCAATGGTGCTGGCATAACTAGATATTAGTGTGTAGGAAACTGCCGATAGATCCATATCTATCACCATGCACAAAACTTAAGTCCAAATGGATGAAAGACCTCAACATAAAGCCAGCCATACTGAACCTTCTAGAAGAGAAAGTGGGAGGTACTCTTGAATGAATTGGTACAGGAGAATACTTCCTGAACGTAACACCAGTAACACATACCCTGAGTTCGACAATTAATATATGGGATGTCCTGAAACTGAGAGGCTTTTGTAAGGCAAAGGATACAACAAGACAAAATGGCAGCTCAAAGAATTGGAAAAGATCTTCAACAACCCCACATCTAACAGAGGACTGATTGCCAAAATACACAAAGAACTCAACAAGCTAGTAACCAAACCACCAAATAATCCAATGTTCATAGCAGCACTATTTGTAATAGCAAGAATGTGGAAGCAACTTAGATGCCCCTCAACTGAAGGATGGATAAAGATGTGGCACATTTACACAATGGCGTACTACTGAGTGGAAAAAAAACATTGGAATCTTGAAATTCACAGGCAACTGGATGGGACTTGAAGAAACCATCTTGAGTGAGGTAACTCAGTCACAGAATAAAGAACATGGTAAGTACTCATTCATATATAGATTTCAGACATAGAGCAAAGGATCACCAACCTATAATTCACACCACCAGAGAAACTAGGATACAAGAAGGAACTTAAGAGATTCATAAAGGGTCCCTAACAGAAGGATAAAGGAACAAGATCTCCTGAGCATATTGGGAGTGGGGGAGGACAATGAGTGAAGAGGAAGTTAGGAGAAAGAGAAGAGGAGGAGAGGAGAACATGTGGGACCAGGGAATTGATTCTGGGGACTAATAGATGAAAGCAAAATAAAAAGAGAGAGAGAGAGGAGGAGGAGGAGAGAGAGAGAGACCATAACAGAGAGTTTGAAGAGAAAACTGATTCTAGAGAACTGTCCGGATACCTACAAGGATGACCCCAACTAACAATCTGAGCAACAGTGGAAAGGCTGCCTTATATGTCCTTCTATTATAATGAGATTGATAATTAACTTGTATGTCATCCTAGAGCCATCTTGTAGCTGATGGAAACAGAAGCAGATACCCACAGCTAAACACTGAGCCGAACCCCTGGAATCCAATTGCAGAGAGAGAGAGAGGAATGATAAGAAAAGGGGTCAAGACCAGGATACAGAAACCCACAGAAACAGCTGACCTGAAGAATGGAGAGCTAATGGACCCCCGTCTGATAGCTGGGAAACCAGCATTGGACAAGCTCAGAACCCCTGAATGTGGGTCTCAGTTAAAAACCCTGGGCAGTCTAAGGGCCCTCTTACAGTGGAACCAGGATGTGTCCCTGGTGCATGAACGGACTTTGGAAGCATGTTCCCCAAGAAGGATACTCCCTTAGCCTAGAGGTATGAGGGAGGGCCTAGACCCTACTCCAAATGACTTGACAGATTTTGATGACCCCTCCTGGAAGGCATCACCCTCCCTGTGGCAGAATGGTATGGGAGGGGTATTTGGGGGCATGAGAGAGAGGGAACACGAGGGAGCTGGGATCAATATGTAAAATAAGAAAAAGTAATAAATATAAAAAATTTAAACAAAATGCATGCACCAACGCAAAAACAAACAAACAAACAAACAAACAAGGATGCTTTAGCTCCATTTAATGTACAAAATCCAAAGATTTCAGGTACAACTAAAATTAGAAGTCAACCATCACTATATCATAATATAATTTAAAAGTAAAATGTAGCATATATTTTTTATACACAAACATAGAAAATAAATTGTTAAAAAGATCTTATCCATCAAAAGTTTAAACTCTCAGAGAGAAAAAGTATATTCATATTATATTGGAAAAACAATAAATGTACAACTGTTTATATAACAACAAATTGATTGATTTACTTGTGGCAGCTTTTGCTCTCTATCCTATACAAAATAATGAAATTCAAGTTTAGCAAGTCATTAATCATTACTGGTCTTTGTGTCTTTTAGTTTATTTCCACATATAAAATATTAACAAGTACATTTAGGTTTCTTCCTGGGATGGTAGAATTGACTAGATATACAATCTCTTTCTGAAAAATACACAGTGCAAACTTGTGAATGTATAGTGTATGAGGGAGTCTCATCCTCAAATAATTATACAAAGTATAGTATGAACTTTAAAGTCTCTTATGAATTTTTCTGCATAACCTAACCTGAAAATTCACATTGTGCTCAGGGGGTGGGGGAGGATATCTTCCTTTATTCATCTGGTCCTTCAGTAATGCACTTACCATATCATCTAGCACCTGATGATTGTTATGGTCAAGGAGTAAAAAAAGAAAGAAAGAAAGAAAGAAAGAAAGTAAGGAAGGAAGGAAGGAAGAAAATATTCTCCCAGGTTTATAACTTAATCCTAAGAATTCATTCCAGCAGTCTATTTCCAAGAAAGAATGCTGAAGAGATGATCAGAGAAACTGCCTCAATGTAATTGTGAACCAAGTAAGACAGAATATGCATTGGTGTTGCCTAACAAGATTGTATTAGTGATAATCACGAAAAGTCTTCAGAAATGCTAAAGGATGCAAACCCAAAGTGGGGCGCAACACTAGGGCCATCTGTCTTCTCTGGCAGTCTGTGGTGACAGTTTCCATGGCTACTAGAGTCAAGAGGAGACAAAGTGTAAGCTGTAAAGATTTCACATTCAGACAGAAACCTCTGTATGCTAGGAGACTCTGAAGAGTAGCACCTTGGCAAATGGGCTGAAAGCCTTCCTGGAGGGTGAAGTTGAAACAAGGCTCATGCTCACTTTGGTTTGAGTAGGGCTGTATGAGAATCTCCTCTGAACATTCTGATCACAATCTAACAAATACACAGACTTAAGGGATGAATTCACAAATCTGTTTATCACTCTTAAAAAATCCAATCTGGTAATTTGGTTTTAACAGTTCTAGCAAGGGTGATGAGATGACTTTGTAATAAAAGTTCTTGCTTTTGCAAGTGTGAGGATAAAAGTTTTGTTCTCTAGACCTCAATGACAAATCTGTCAGACAAAGTAGAAGCTAGTAATCCTCTTACCCCAGAGGCAGAAACAGAGGATCACTGGAGAAAGCTGGACTACTGGGAATTAGCATTTCTAAGTCCAGTGGGAGATCCTGACTCAATAAATATTGATCTAGGAATACATCCAAGGTCAACTTCAAGCCTCCACATGAACACAAATACACAGGTACCCACATACATGTGTACAGTCACAAAACAGCAAACATCCATTCTTGTGTATTTCATGTACACATATACACACAACAAGAAAAGGTTCTGAGGTTATAATTTATTCTAGGTTCATGGAAGGCATAAAGATAAATCTCTCAGACCAGGCATAATTCAGATAAGAATTCAAAATGAAGATAGACTATAAAAAGCATCGCTGACAAAAAATGATCAGACCTATAAATACTGATGATGGCAGATATTCATGATTGGAACATAAAGTCATTCTTCCAATGCTTTTTGAAGAGATACAAAAGGGATTATGAGAGTGCTAGAGGTTTCAAACGACTACCATCTCCGCTGAACAGAAATGGAAAAATAATGCTACTTAGAATATAAAACAGTTGTAAAGGAACTCTGTGAGCCACACCACATTTGACACATTAAAGAAATGGGTTAGCTATCATAATGTCTAGAGTCAAGGAGTCAGAATGTAGCTCAGAAACATAAAAAGGTAAAAAGCAAAATACAAAAGAGAAATTAAGCAAATGGTGATTTGATATATTAAGAACAAAAATGTAATAGAAAAATAATCATAAATATAAAATAAATATAAATATAAATATTTATATTCTATATAATATTTATATTTTATAAAAATAAATACAAGACCAGATACAATGTAGAATTGAACTGGTACCAACAGGTACTAATTCTTTGATTTGGAAAGTTTAACAAGGGTCATTAAGAATAAATGACAGTAACAAAAATTCACACATAGAAATATGCAATGAAACTGCATAAAAGTCAAGGGTGAGATGACTTAACACACAGAAAAAAATGGGTATTTACAAAAGGAAAATCAATGTGATAGATGAAAGATTATTTTTATTAGACCTAACATGAACATTAAGTGATGATAAGATGATAATACTGTAACTTTATAACCACTTGTTCCTTCAAGACTTTGTAGTTTTTCTAAGTCATCTTTCCCATTGTTCCATCCATGTTGACATCTAGTCTACATGTTTGATGTAAAACCCATTGTGTAATTGTTTTTGTTGTAGAATTTACAACAAGAATAGATCAGCTTAAATTTAGATGAAGTTATGTCTTAAACTTTGTTGTGCACATGGAATTAAGGTAATTATTACCGGGAAACTTTTTCCCAACTGTACTTTACTTAAATATGCCTAAAATAAACTGTAACATGGTCTTCATATTCTTTGGAGGATGAAATAAATATTGGTGTGTATGATCACTTATTGTCTCTTTCTCAATGTACTTGGGATGTCTTTTTAATTCAAAGACTTAAGATTTGACATATTGCTTTTTGAGCTTTCTTGAGACTCTGAGTACTTCACATTATCAACAGAGACTGACCCTCTGAATAGATGGAGATAAGCTACAAAAGGAAGGACCACAGTGAAGCATGTCAATTGTGCTCAGAAGCCCCTCCTAGCTCAGGACAGTGCTGAAAGTGGAATGATTAGGGTACCTGCAAATTTCTTTAGACGATAAGCTCTAACTTAACTGGGATTTTTTTTTTTAACTCAGCATCCAATTGGTCTTCAGGCTCTCATAAGCATTTAACATGATTTGGATGATTTATATCATTTGCAAAAATTCATCATCCACAAATGATGGGAAAACTCAAGTTGAAACTAAATTGGAATTTTTTCTAGGCTAGCAATCTGACAAGGTTAATGAAATTACTATAGGAATACAATGTGCTTTATTTAAAAATGAAGTTCAAAGAACTGACTGCATGAGCCACATTTATCCCTTTAAGGATAGAGCTGCCATTACTTGGTGGTAGATTTTCTCATATGTCTTAAGGTTGAATTCTGATTCCCAGATGCCAGAGGAAGTTAGCAAATTCTTCTTGGTATTGATTGACAGCTGATTGGCATGCTCACTCTGGTTGTATGTTGTTGAACTGAGGGCTGCCTTTTTTACTTGGTAAGTGCAACATTGCTTTCATCTTTCCGTGGCTAATTTTTCACCCCTGCTTTCTTTGAATCAGTGGAGAAGAGTCAATCAACACCCAAGTTACATCCAAACTCATTTTAGATCAGGAAAAACAAAACCAGCTCATTCTATGTTCTGCTATTCTACTTACAAGAAAACTAATGAAAGGGGAATGTTTCCTAAATTTTGCTGGAATGAAACCATTTCCCCTGGCATAATTTATAATCATCATCTAAGGAGATGTAATTTCTGACAGGATAGATATGGAGTGAGTTCCTGATAAAGTAAAATGCATTAAAAAATTCTGGGTCACTAATGTGTCCTACCCATCCATTGTCAAAATCTTACATTGATAGTCCAATGATTTTCCTATATAAAAGTCTCTAATAGGAGAGAAAACTTTGATTAGTCTGTTTGAAAGGATATTCTTCCCTTTTGAAAAGTTTGAAAAATTACTTTGACATATGTTCATAATTCATTCCAGAGTATTTGTCAGGAGCAGTAAATCTGGGTAGCATGAGCAAACTTTCAGGACAGTGATTGGCATGTGACTGCTAGTAATTCAGATTAAGGACTTACATTCTGTATCCTATGCTGGGTTTATGGATGTTTTAGGGTTAGGAGAGACCAGAACACAAGCAAGCAAATACTGGATGAGAGCATCTTCTGGTGGAGGTCTGCTGAGGAATGCTCACAAGACCTTGTGCATGCGGCAAGTCAGCTACATCTTCTGCTACTGAGTATAGCCCAGGACCATGCAGATTACATGTTACCCAGAAGATACTAAAAAATATGTAAGTATGTCTAAAGGATTGGCAAAACTAACAATTACCAAAATATATTATTCACTTTTTTATCTAAGTGACAAGGTAATTTAAAAGTTGTATTCTCAATTTTATGTTCATTGAATTATTTGTTACTGGTAACCCTACTTCTAGCTCCCAAGTCAAAGTCAAATGTAGATATAGTATACATAGAAATGAGGATTTAATTACCCTGATGTTCTTTTCCTTGTTTTTTTTTTTTTAATTTTTTTTTGATTTAAATTTGAAACTAGCTTGTTTTACATGTTAATCCCAATTACCCTCCCATCCTCTCCTGTCCCTCCCCCCACCCAACCAGCCCCCATCCCATCCTCTTTCTGCTCCCCAGGGAGGGTGAAGCCTTTCATGGGGAGTCTTCAAAATCTGTCATATTATTTGGAGCAGGGCCTCTTCCCTCCCCCATATGTCTATGCTGAGATAGTATTCCTCTATGTGGAATGGGCTCCTTTGTCCATTCGTATATGAGGAATAAATACTGATCTACTACCAGAGGGCCCATAGACAGCCCAGGCCTCCTAACTAACACCCACATTCACGGGGTCTGGGTCAGTCCTATGCTGGCTTTCCAGCTATCAGACTGGAGTGCTTATTCAGGTGAGATGATTCTGTGGGTTTCTCCAGCCTGGTTTTGACCCCTTTTCTCATCACTCCTCCCTTTCTGCAACTGGATTCCAGGAGTTAAGCTCAGAGTTTATCTGTGGGTATCTGCTTCTTCTTCCATCAGCTACTAGATGAAGGCTCTATGATGGTATCAATTTCATTGTCAGGCAAGGGCATTAATTCACAAAGTCAACTACTTTTGCCTACTCTAAAAATCAATGCATTGAATATAGGCTAATTACCTGACAGCTCAGGACCTATAGCTCCCCCCCTTCTCTCTCTCTCATCGTGTGTGTGTGTGTGTGTGTGTGTGTGTGTGTGTTGGTTGGTTGTTTCTCAAAATTAGGAAAATGAGGAAAGGAGAAGAGATGTATGTATGTATGTATATTAAAATTCAACTTAATCAGCAAAGGGCAATAGTATGAGGTCATCTTATGAAACATCCTGGGAAACAGGCTTGTACTTTTGTTATTTTGTGACAGGTTAATAATGTATCATTCACTATTTGCATATCTTTTAATGCCCTCATTTAGAAAGACTGCTTATGACTCTTTTGGTTCCTTGTGAATTTTTAGTCTTCCAAGCAAGCAGTATTTTTCCACTATTAGAGAAACTCACAACAGCTCTAAAATAAATGCATTCAAGTTCTTCAAGCCTTTGTAATAATAAGAAATAAAAAAGAGACTCTTAGACAAATCTAAAGTAAACAAGAACTGCAACATAAATCATTAATCTGATATAGTTTAAATGTCATTTAAGTTATTCATTCTCTTTGTGCCTTATAAAAGAAATCTTAAAGTAACCAGTGCATATACAATAAGAATTTATATCACTGTGTTATAGCATTTGAAGTTGTACTCTGATTATTTTTATAAGCTGAATAACTAGCTATTGTTGTAAACAAAAGTAATACAGATTCAAAATCTCAATGAATCAAGAAAAATCTTCTGTTACCAGATTTATTACATATAATGCTATGGGATATTATGATCTCACTCTTGACACTCAGGAGATGGACAACAAATTTACTGTGAATCACTGGGCAGAGGTAACTACAAGCTGTCCAAAATTAGCCACAGAGGTTTTGAACTGAGAACATATGGAGAGATACAGGAAGTAGTAAGTGGGGCTGAGGGAAAGGCTCTGGCCCTTTTGGATCAGAAAAGAGAGAAGGGGTCACTTGTCACTTCTCTGCTATTTCCGTGATAAAACAGGTTCTAACCCCAATATCCTACTCCCAAGTTTTTACTGATAAAAAATAATTAGCTAAATGCCACATCTGGCTTCCAGGTGGGACACAAGATCACAAGACAGCCATTTGCTGCTGTTTTTACAGCTGCTGGAGCTGCCTCCATGGCTACCTTTCCCTCCCTCTCCCCAGGTGCTCTGCATTGCAGCCTCTCTAAAACAGGCTCCAGCTGCCACCCATACCCAGCCCCAAATGCCACAGATGGTTGGGTCCCCTCACCACTAGAGTTAGCTGTCCACAACCAGCTGTTTTCATCATCCAGGCAGCTCCATTCCCTTGCTTCCTGCCACATGGCCTTTGTCTGCATGTTCCCCTGTCAGCTTTTTCAGGAGGCTGGCTCCTTCTCCCCGTGGGTTGCAGGCTTCCCTGAGCCGCCCTGTTCAGTCCACTGCCATGCCATGCTGGCTGCCTTGACATCATATTCTTGGGCTTTTTACTGCTGTTGCCACTACCACACACTCTCAGCCCCCAGCTACATGCAAGCAGCTACAAAGGCCTTCAACCAGGCCATGCACTGTTAGCATTCTCTTCCCAGCCATGCTGCACAGCAACAGCCAGCCTCACATGTCCTTGTCATCAGCATATCTGGTAAGACACCTGGGAATACACTCCTCTTTTTTTTTGGCAAAACAAATTTTTATTTACTTTTTTAAATTATTTTATATACTAGCCACAGCTGTCACTCACATTCAGAGGAATTAGTTCAATCCCATGCAGGATCCAAGACAAATGAGAATTCTTTAAGGGGGAATTAGTTGTTTGTTTGCTTGTTATTTTAGTTTTTTTCCACATCTTAAGAATGGAGAACAATATTACAATGTAGAGAGTTAGCTCTCTGTGTGCTTCCACAATGGATGGTTTGAAAATGGAAAAATTAAATAAAGGGATAATCAACTTATCTGGGATTGACATAAAGTGGATTATAATCATTATCAGTTTGATAATTCATGTTTTATTCTTAAAAAGTTATTTGATGTCTGTGCCAAATATGAAAAATTGACAGATAAGATACAATACTTTAAAATACCTATTAATGAAACTAAGAAAAATATTCACACTCAGACCGAGGAGTTAGAGCATAACCTATTGCACCATTGCATTATGAAACTAAAGCGTGGCCCAAAGTTATTAGAAAATCAGTCTTAATTTATCCACTTACAATTTAAGAATGACCACAACATGTTATATG
The DNA here is from genome assembly GCF_943737965.1 of Phodopus roborovskii. Classification (NCBI taxonomy): domain Eukaryota; kingdom Metazoa; phylum Chordata; class Mammalia; order Rodentia; family Cricetidae; genus Phodopus; species Phodopus roborovskii. The sequence goes on along the minus strand of NW_026126416.1, from coordinate 29,702,774 downwards.
CCCTGAAGCCTATTTCAGAAATTAACTGGTATCCTGCAGAAATGTTCAGTTTTAAGAGATTTAAGAAAGCAGTAGTTTCACATGGTATTTAATCACCTTTAGTAAATCAGATATGAAATTCATGGCAACTCAGAACAGAATTATCCCTCAAGCCTGAAAAGATTTAACTACTGCAATATTGGAAGTTGGTCCTCAGTTATCATGGAAAATATGGTGAAGAGGAGAAACTAGGAACATAGAACAATGAAGTGGGACTAGGAAAACTGAAATTTCCCAACAGCAGCTCCTTGGTTAAGGCCAGTATGCTGATTTGCAAAGACAGATTACATGTGATGATCACACCTTGGCGATATGTTATATAATGCTTTGAATGCTTGAGACAGTGCTGAAGAATCCCAAGTCATTTACTAAATTTCTACAAGACCAAAAAGAATCCTTGACTAAGTTTCATGAAGGTTGATTTTAGCAATAAATAGAATGATACCAGATCCAGAAGTTAGAAAAATATTAATTCAATCCTTGGCTCTTGAAGATGCTAGTTCAGAATGCAATGATTAGGTCTTTAAAGGCAAGATCAGCACCAATACATTAATGGATTAGAAGTACAGCTGATATTGAATTGCTCATTTATGATGACATTTGGTTAGGAGAAGTGATTTCTAAATTAAAAAAAATCAAAAGATTATATGTTTAAATGTGGTAAACCAGGTCATCCAAAAAATAATATAGGCAAGGAATTCCTAGAAACATTTTTTTTCTAGAGATAATTAAAAAGCCCTAGCCTTGAATCCTTGACCACCATCACCAGGCCTCTGCTAAAGAGTCCTCAGCTGGAGAGTACCATGCAAGGGCTATATCAGCCTATTGTATCCCTGCAGGAACATCCTGAGTTCCAGCCTACCCCATCTTTGACACCCATCACCTGGCCTCTGTTGGAGCCTGATCTTTGACCTCCATCGCCCGCTGGGGCCCCTGCCTGAGAAGAGACCTCCTAGAGAGCTTGGACCACCCAGAGCTCCAGACATGGAACTTCTGACTGACCTAAGCCCACCAGGGGAGTACAAGAGAGAAAGAGAGAGAGAGAGAGAGAGAGAGAGAGAGAGAGAGAGAGAGAGAGAGACCCACCTGCACCTACTGGAAGAAGCAATGGGAAGACAGCAACACAAGAAAACACCTAACAATAGAAAGACAAGCATAACACCACCAGAATCTAGGGACTCTACAACAACTAGACCTGAACACCCCAAAACAAATGAAGCAGAAAAGAACGACTTAAAAAAATATCATCATAAAAATGAAACAGGCCCTCAAAGAAGATGTGAGAAAATCCATAAAGAAATGGAAGAAAAAACAAACAAAAAATCAGAAGAAATGAACAAATCATTTTAAAGAAAGTATGGAATGCCAAGAAAAAACAATTAAACAGGTGGAGGAAATGATTCAAGACTTGAAAACTAAAATAGAGACAATAAAGAAAACACAAACCAAAGGAATACTGGAAATAAAAAACTGGGCAAATGATCAGGAACTACAGACACAAGCATAACCAACAGAATACAAGAGATGGAAGAGAGAAACTCAGGTGCTGAAGATAAACTAGAGGAAATAGATTCACTGACCAAACAAATTTGTAAATCCAACAAATTCTTAACACAAAACATTCAGGAAATGTGGGACACCATGAAAAGGCCAAACCTAAGAATAAATAGGCATAGAGGAAGGCAAAGAAGCCCAGCTCAAAGGTGCAGAAAACATATTCAACAAAATCATTGAAGAAAACTTTCCCAATCTAAAGAAGAACATGCCCATGAAAGACAAGAAGCATACCAAACACCAAATAGACTGGAACAAAGAAAAAAAAAAAAAAACACCCCTCGACACATAATAATCAAAACACCTAACATACAGAATAAAGAAAGAATATTAAGAGCAGTGAAGGAAAAAGGCCAGGTAACATATAAAGGCAGGCCTGTCAAAATTACACCTGACTTCTCCATGGAAGCCCTCAAAGCCAGAAGGTCCTGGATAGATGTTCTACAAGGACAAACAGTCCACGGATGCCAGCTCAGGTTACTATACCAAGCAAAACTCTCTATCACTATAGATGGAGAAAAGAACATATTTAATGACAAAGCCAGATTTTCAAAATACATTCCTACAAATCCAGCCCTACAGAAATTTCTGGAAAAAAACTTCAACTCTAGGAAGTTAACTATGCTCACAAAGACATAGGCAATAGATAATCCCACTTCACCCCACCCAAGGATAAAACAAGGCAGATATATTCACAATAACACTGGCAACAACAAACATATATATATATATATATATATATATATATATATATATCATTAAAAATCAATGTTCCTTACTTTCCCCCAACATTAATGGTCTTAACTCACCTATAAAAACACATAGGCTAACAGAATCCATCTTTCTGCTGCAGACAGGAAACACATTTAAGCTTCAAAGATAGACATTACCTCAGGGTAAATGACTGGGAAAAGGTCTTCCAATCAAATGGATCCAAGAAGCAAGCAGGTGTGGCTATACTAATATCTAACAAGGTAGACTTCAAACCAAAATTAATCAAAAGATATGAAGACAGTCATTTCCTATTCATCGCAGGAGAAATCCATCAGCACAAAGTCTCAATTCTGAACATCTATGCCACAAATACATAGGCACCCACATTTGTAAAAGAAATGCAGAAACCTTACAAACTCCTGGAAACTGAACAATGTGCAATTTCACCATACCTGGCTCAAAGAAGAAAAAAGAAAGAAATTAAGGACTTCCTAAAATTCAATGAGAATGACAACACAATATACCCGAACTTATGAGATACTTTGAAAGCAGTGCTATGAGGGAAGTTCATTTTTTATTTTTATTTTACATTTCATTCCCAGTTCCCTCTCCCTTCCTCTCTCCCTCCCTCCTTTCCTCCCTCCCTCCTTCTCTCCTTCCCTCTCTCCCCCTCTCCAAAATATACAAAGAACTCAAGAAACTATTCAACAAAACATGAAATAACTCTATTAAAAATGGGGTAGAGAACTGAATAGAGAACTCTCAATAGAGGAAATCAAAAAGGCTGAAAGACACTTAAGAATGTGCTCAACATCCTTAGCTATCAGAGAAATGCAAATCAAAAGAACTTTGAGAAACCATTACTCCTGCCAGAATGGCTAAAATTAGAAACACCAATGGCAATTTATGCTGGAGAGGATGTGGAGAAAGGGGAATACTCCTCCAGTGCTGGTGGGAGTGCAAACTTGTACATTCATTTTGGAGATCAGTATGGTGGTTCCTCAGGAAAATGGGAATCAGTCTACCATAGGACCCATCATTCCCCCTCTTAGGCATATACCCAAATGATCCATATCCATGCAACAAAGACATGTGCTCAGCTATGGATTTTAATTCCAGAGGAACTAGGATACAAGGAGGAATCTAAGAGATTCATGTAAGATCCCTCACAGAAGAAGGAAGGGACAAGTTCTCCAGAGCACATGGGGAGTGGGGGAACAGCAAGTGGAGAAGGAACTAGGAGAAAGAAAATGGGAGGAGAGGAAAGCATGTGGGACTAGGAAATTGGGACAGGGGAGGAATATATATATATACATGTATATATATATATATATACATATATATGGAGAGAGAGAGAGAGAGAGAGAGAGAGAGAGAGAGAATAAAAGACATACTCATTATAGGTTTGAAGAGAAAACTGAACCTAAAGTAATGTCCAGAGACCTACAAGACTGGTGCCATCTAACAATTTGAGCAACAGTGGAAAGGCTACAATGCCCTTCCCTGATAATGAGATTAACAACTAACTTATCCATCATCATGGAGCCCTCATCTAGAAGCTGATGGAAACAGAAGCAAACACCCACAGCTAAACACTGAGCTGAACTGGAATCCATATGCAGAGAGCAAGGACAGGACCAGGCTACAGAAACACATAGAGACAGCTTACTTGAACAAGGAGGAGCTAATGGACCCCCAGACTGATAGCTGGGAATCCAGTATGGGACTGACTCAGAACCCCTTAACATAGGTTTCAGCTAGAAGGCCTGAGCAATCTAAGGGACCTCATACAGACAAACCAGGATGCATTCCTGGTGCACAAAAGGACTTTGCAGACACATCCCCCATGGAGAGATACTCCCTTAACCTAGAGGCAGGAGGAATGGCATAGTCCCTACTCCAAATGGCTTCACAGATTTTGTTGATCCCTCCTGGAAGGCATCACCCTCCCTGTGGAGTGGGGGGGAATGGGAAGGGAGGGTGGTTGGAGGGCATGGGAGTGAGAGGGAACTGGGATAGATACATAAATTAAGAACAAAATAAATAAATAAAGAAGAAAAATATCATAGATACATATTCAGGATTTCAATGAGCAATCGCTTTGGTTTTGAAAAGCCTGATTCTGTAATAAGATCGTTATGAGAAGTAATGTCCATCATAGGGATATCTGTACATATTAAGACTGACAATGCACCAGTAAATGTCTCTATTACAATGAGACAGTTTTTGCATGTTAAAATATAAAGCATATTATAGGTATATCACAAAATCTTACAGGACAGGCATATATATATATATATATATATATATATATATATATATATATATATATAATCTCACTTTAAAGGGTATGCTTAATAAAGAGAAAGGGTAATAAAGATTCTCCAAATATAGATGCACAATACTTCATTAACTTTAATTTTTTTGAGCACCAATAAGTCTTTATTTTCCCAGGGAAGAAGGGAAGGGAAAGTCAGCATATGTTACAAAATGATTATACGATAGGAATATAAGTACCCAGGTACAGTAAAAAACCAACCATGAAATAAACACCCCAGTGGTGGGGCTACCATAGTCCAATGGGGCTCAGTCTCCTGCAGTTCAGGACAGAGAAGGGATCATGGAAGGACAGACAAGTACACACTTTCTCCACCTCCTTCCCCATAAATTCATGATTTCTCACTAAACTCTATTTTCATGCAGTAATATGGAGTTACATTCGTCTGTCTCCTAGTAGCAATCTTGTAGCCACTTTAACATAAGTTTCTTTTATCAGAATTAAGTTCCTGAGTGATTTGACTTATACATTTATATTCCGTTTTCTGGTTTTTCAGATGGAAGGCCCCACAATTGCTTCTATCTACCTGAGGGTTGTAGATCAAATCAGTTTGATCCAACCAAAAAAGGAATCACACCAAGAAACGATCTTCCCAGGGAGGGAGAAGTGGCTCACCTGTACCCTGCACTGAAGAGGCTAAGGCAGGAGGATAGCCAGAAATCTGAGGCTAACCTGGGCTACAGAGTGAGACACTGTCTCAAAACAACCAACCAAAGCTATTGACTGAGTTTGGAAACAAGGCATAAGGGAGGTTCATGGCTTCTCCAGAATTTTTGCATGGGTCATTCAAGAATTGTAGAGACATTCCAAGAAGTAAGTGTGTGTAAGTTTTCTTATGAGGTAGAAGAGGGTAGCATAGGAGGTATTTTAGGGTCAGAAAGATGTGATCCAGAATGGGACACACGAAGAGAAGACAAAGGGAATCGTGGTTCCAGAGACTCAAGTTAAGATGAGGACCCCACATTTAGGTTTCAGATGCTGCAATCTGGTGCAGAACTTTGTCAAAGATGCTTTGGCTATTTTTCCTGAAACTGGTTTTGCAGACCAGGCTGGCATTTGACCTCACTGAAATCCACCTGCCTCTGTCTCTGCCTCTGCCTCTCAAGTGTTGGAATTAACAGCATGTGCCACCACTACTTTGCAAGGTTAATTTTTTTAATGTGAAAAAGAAAGGAACAACAGCTTCAGACAGACATTGGATAGTAGAAAAGCAACAAATACAAAAACTTCTGAATTAAATCAGCCTGTATACCTTAAAGATGTGTTGACCTCAAAATGGAAAACAAGATTTGTGTTACATTGGAGAGGAGGTTCTAATTTTGCTTCCATAGGAGAAGAAAAACTGAATACCATCAGAACCAATAAAGATTAGATTTTAACAGGAGAGATCTCTTGATCAGGAGAAGTGATAATAGTTCGTAAAAACAGTGTGTTCATTCAAAGTAAGCTAACTTATAAGACCGGTAAATGCTTTTCATTTAGTCAGCTTTAAACTGCCAAAAAATGCAAACTCCCCAATGGTAGAGTTGTGGCAGGGTTTTGTTTTTGTCTTTTCAGGGAAATAAAAGCATCTAAATGAATCTGAAGACCACTGAACAAATTAAACATTTGAAGAGAACGAATAAATCATCCACACAAAAATGTCCCAATAAAAACAGTAAATTGCCTTAATGGTATAGAACATTTCTAAGAGGATAAAGTTTCATAAATTATTAATAGCCTTGAAGAGCCTTTTCTCAAGGCTATAGCCAAGGTTGAAGGAAGAAGTCCACAATGAAGTGAAATTGAGCTTAAGCCTTTTTTCATCTGAGGGTAAAGACTCACTTACATGACCTAAGGGTTATTCTCTTTTAGTCTTCTTCAATTCTAACTCTCCTGTCCAAATTGTCTGTAATTCTCTAGCTCTAATTTCTTAGTTCCTATTCTATAGTTCTAAATCTTTGGTTCCTATACTGTTTCAAATCTCCCTTATTTCTCTGTTCATCTAGCTTAAAACATTTTCTGCAGGAAATTTAAGACAATAAAAGTTACAAAAGACACATCCCATTGGTCATAGCACATTTCTGGGGTAAGCAATAAGGGCCAAACCATTTACCATGGCAACACAAAGTTTCAAGGTTTCCCTTGTAAGACTGTGACCAGAGACCAGGGGCACAGGGCCTACTGAGAAAAGCTGCAAGACACAATTCTTTTATCAGCTATACTTGGCAAGCAAGAAATTGGCATGAATTTTTAAGCCGATTTGTGTTAATAACTTTGGTTAAATACCTGCAGCTCTAAACTTGGGCATAACTGTAAAGTTTGTAACTTAAGATCCATTTGCAGAAACATTTAGTCTAATCTGAACTTGCTCTGAAGTGAAAATAAGATAATAGTGTGTAGTTTCAGTAAAAGGAAAAAAGCAGGTTTTTCAGTGTTCTACAGTTCTCATTGGACAATAGATTTTGTTACCAAGCATATCCTAGTGTATTTTTATATATTAAAATTATACAGAATAATAAGAAGTCACCTTCCTGAGTACATGGGAGAGAGAGAGAGAGAGAGAGAGAGAGAGAGAGAGAGAGAGAGAGAGAGAGAGAGCCCATAAGATTGAGATGCAATCATGAGATTACATATATACAACATATGAGATTACATACTACAATGCAGGTATTGGGGAGACACCAAAGCTACTTTTGTACATGTGAAACTACAGACAGGAGAAATCCTTTCTAGAGTCAGTGGTCTCATAGGCCTTGCCTGGGAGGGATCCTCTTCCAACAGATAATCATTCTTCTAGTGTGCTGACATCGGAACACTAGTTATCACCTGCTATATACTTCCATGGCTCTTGAAAATAAGTCTTCTCAAATGTTTGTCTCTGCTGTTCTCTACAGACATATAAAGCAAATGGTCTTTTGTAGTCCCAATTCAATTAAAAATTAAAGCTGGATTTGGAGTTGGAGTGTGGCTCTCTATAAACCTAAGCAAGTTTGTAAAAGAAAATCCAAAATCTATCATGTCAGAAGAGCGACCTGGTATGGAACAGAAGAAAATCCAAAATAAAAGAGTATTCCATTGCCACTAACCTCATAATCCTTTGTTTTTTTATTATTATTTATTTTTATTTTACATGTTGATCCCAGTTCCCTCTCTCTCCTTCTCTCCCTCCCTCTTACCCTTTCTACCCCCTAAGATGCACCCAGACCACCCTCCCCTCCCATCCCTCCAACCCAATTCCACATGTAGGGCAATGCCATCCAGGTGGGGTCATGTAGATCTGTCAAGTCATTTGAAGTAGAGACTAGGACTTCTCTCCTGTGTCTAGATTAAGGCAGTATCCTTCCATGGTGGATGTGCCTGCAAGGTCCTTTTGTGCACCAGGAATACATGCTGGTTTCACTGTCTGAGGTCCCTTAAACTGCTCAGTCCTTCTGACTGAGACCCATATTCAGGGGTCCTGAGTCAGTCCCATGCTGGATTCCCAGTTATCAGTCTGGGGGCCCGATAGGTCCCCCTTATTCAGGTCAGCTATCTCTATGTGTTTCTGCAACCTGTTCTTGTCCTCTCTCTCTGCATCTGGATTCCAGTTCAACTCAGTGTTTAGTTATGGGTGTTTGCTTCTGTTTCCAACAGGTACTAGATGAGGGCTCCATGATGGTGGATAAGTTAGTTGTTGATCTCACTATCCAGGAAGGGCATTTATGATAGCCTTTCCACTGTTGTTCAAATTGTTAGTTGGAGGGAGGCAGTCTTGCAGATCTCTAGACCTTTCTTTAGGTTCAGTATTCTCTTCAAACCAATAATGGCTCCCTCTTTTATATCCCCTCTCTCTCTCTTTCATTTTGACTCTTTAAAACTTATCTTGGATATAAATACTATATCAAAATTTATAACATATATAAATTATATATATATATATGTATATATATACATATATATATATGTATATATATATATATTTAAATTTTCTGTTGTGATTAATGGCCATACAGAGCACCATCTAATTATAGAAACAGGCTTTCTCTAGCTTCCTGTGTGTGATTCCAGTCTTCAGTCTGACTCAGTAACTAGTAATTAAGTAACCCAGATGTACTTAACAAATTGTGGTCCTTTGATCTCTCTGATATCTGCTTCATATGACATCTAAAATGTTTAAGTTTTCTGCAGTGATCCATGACCATTTCTAACAGTATCTTTGAAGTCTCCAAAAGGATAATGGAGCTTGATTCCACCTGGATTGCAGAAATGCCACTAAACTGACAAACACTACTCAAAGAACAGCTTTGGACTACAAACTGTTCAGGACAATTTCATGTAGGTTAACTAAGATTCTCCAGCCTCTTAGACTACTGTAGCCATGATTTCAGATAAGCCATGAATTTTACCACTTTACAGAAACTGGGCAACAAATAATACAACTAGCTCTGCCATGACTTGGTAATTATCTGAGTTTTCTCAGGATCCCCTAAAGATGCCATTGCCTACAGACAGCACAAAATCATTTTAAGAACATAGCACTCACATTCCCAAGAGGTGTTGTGGGTAGGTTTTGGTTGTTTGGTAGGTAGGTTATGGATGTTTGACATCATTTAGGGGGTGGATTACAAATTGTCACTGGTCATCATAAGGGAGGAAATTAAGCAAGGGGTGTTGGATTCAGAGGTTTCCTTCTAAAAATAAAAAGGGGCATATATGAATTACAGGGTAAAAGCTTAAATTATTGAATGTACTTTTAAACTAAAAATAAATAACCACTAGTCTTAAATATTTTACATTGGTTTGGACTTTTGCATAGTGCTACAAATTTAAGGTTGTTTTTTTGTTATACTATATGTGTGCTTCCACTCTTCTTTAAGGTATATTTGTATATTGATATTATTTTTTGCCTTTTTTTTTGAGCTATAAATTTTCTCTCACTTCCCTTCCCTCCTCCCTTCTCTTTCATTTTCCCCCTATTCCCCCATGCTCCCAATTTATGCAGGGGATCTTATCTTTTTCCCCTTCCTAGGCAGATCTTATCTTTTTCCCCTTCCTAGGCAGATCCATGTGTATCTGTCTGTCTTAGGGTCCCATTTGTTACCTAGGTTATCTGAGGTAGCCTGTATTCTGATTGTCCTTTGCTTTAGGTCTAATATCCTTATGAGTGAGATACACATTTAAGGTTATTTTGTTATACTGTATACATATTTCTAATCGTGATTAAGCTATTATAGCTATACAACTCATGTAACAATGTAATATAAATTTCCAATCCTTGAAAGTTATTATTAAAAACTATTTAGGATAATTAAGGAGTACAGGTTTATAGTTAGTCATCTAACAATCAAATTTGTGGCTATGTTAGGTATGTTTCTAAGGTCATACTGTGATATGGTCTTCAAACACATAAGAGATCTACAGAATATGGCATTTAACATGTTTTAATAACATATGGCTTTTCATGACAGTCAGACATGTCTGCTCCTGGCAGCACCAATCTACTTCAAAAAGGAATAAAGGGCATAGAAGAATTTTTATATAGAGTTTGATTTCATTGGGGCAAAGGTGGCCACTGGGCAAGAAATTGCCCTTGCCTCAACTGCTGACAGTATACTGTACAAATTCGACAAGCAAGATACCGGCTGAACTTTGCCAAGACAAAGTAAGGCAGTCCTTCAAATTTCTGCTTCACAGAAAAGTCTGCCTGATATTCTATGCCTGTAGGCCAAAGGTAGATGCCCCAACATTGCATAAGAACCTTGGGTGACTGGCCAGGCAGCCATCTGTTTCTGTTATTTCTATAGTTTTGGAAATTGCTGGCTCTGCGCTTTCTGTTTACTCGGGTTAATATTATGTAATTCTTGAGTCTGATGGGATTGAAGAGTAGATATAGTATTACAATTTTCTTTGTTACCAAATTCAGGAAAGAAAATTATATAAGAGTTGTAAAGTATACAAGTTTGAGACATACAAGCTTAAATTGTTGACTTAAGAAGATGTTTGGGGATGGTATTACAAGTTAGAACATAAAATTAATTAGGTACAAAACTTTGAACTCACCAAGATAGGATAGATAATAAAGTATTTTCTCTGAATTTGTCTAATGCAAATGGGCTAAACATTGTGAATATAATACTTACATGACAGTTGTTCTTATTGTATATAGTTTTACTTTATTTTGTTAGCGTTTACAACTTCTCTTTTTATTTATACAAATGTAGGCAAATGTTGTGGGATATTTTGATCACACTCTGACATTCTTGAGTGCCGATAAAGTTTACTTCGAATCAGAGTGTAGAGCTGGCTACTAGCTGACAAAAAAATGGCCATAGAGGTTTCAGAGTACCAACAACATATAGAGAGACACAGGAAGAAGTAGGAGTGAGCTGAGAGGAAGGCTTAGCCCCTTTTGGATCAAGGAAGGAAAGAGGAGGTGACTGTTTAAATCTTTGTTGTTTTTCTAATCAATCGTACTTTTACCACAATATCTGACTCCCAAGTTTTTATTGATAAAGATTAATTAAATAAATACTTTTTATATACCTCTGTTATATTATTTTTCTTAGATGATTATAAAGTATTTCTTAAGGTTACAGAAAACTCAACCAAAGTAATGAAAGAGATAATGCTCAGGACTCCTAAGATGATTTACAATCAAATGATTAAGAACAATCAAATGCTTATCAAGCTTTAACCAATGTAAAACATGACTAGAGAACAAAGAAAATGATAATTGTCCCCTAAGAATTCAAACCCAGCACACTATTTTATAGAATCTAATAGCAAATTCTAACTAACCCTCATATCTTGGAAATCAGTAAATAATGCTCACAAGTCATTGATCAAAGAAGAATACTCATAACAATTCAGAAAATATTTGCTATTAAATAAATATAAAATATAATGTACAAAGACTTATGAAAAATTAGTGTGGATTTTAGAAACAACTAAAGAATCCCAGTCAGAAAACAACAAATAAAAATAGATTAAAGTGATTGAAAGTAATGGCAAATAAAAGGAAAACTGTTAAACAAAAAAGTTCTAGGAAAAAAACAAACAATAGAAAATATAAGATGACAACGAAAAAGTTGGATTATAAAGACTTTGGCTTATAAAATTAGGTGCACATAAAAGTAAGGTTGAACATCATGGAAAAATTATGTAAGTCACAGGAAGCCAAACAAAGTCAGCTGTACTGTCAGATTCATGACTGCCAATGTTTGCAGGATATAATTTAGAGGTGAGAACTGGGAGGGGAACCAGAACATTACCTACCACAAAGAGGTGGAGCTGAGATTTGGAGAAGGCAGAAGACTGGAATTCACAGGATATAGTGTACCAAAGATGCTTTATCTAGAATAAGAATTGTTTCCATCTGCTTTTTTAAAAGAATATGCATAAGCTTAGAGGAACAAAACTTTTCCAAGGAACAGAGCTCATGAGCATACATGAATTGCAGATCCTAGGTATTAACCAAGGTAGAACTAAATCATAGCCACTCTGAAGCTCTGTTATACAGAGGGACTGATATAAATGTTATTATAAGATGATAGGGTATCAACCCACCTCAGAACTGAAAGATGTTCTACTCCACAGAGACTGACAGTGCAGAAGTCATTGAAATCCCAGTCCACATGTTCAACACAGAATATAAATAAATGTGAATATAATTCAATTTCTACTTAAGGAAACTCTACTTAAGAAAATGGATTCACTGATGAATTCTCCCACACACTTCAGAAAGAATTATTTATAATTATGAATAAATTAATAATAAGAAGAAATAGAAGGATTGTAAGAGCTAGAAATAGTAAACACCAAGACAGTTGCACATGTGAAATCAGAGCAGTTCTGATAATATGCACAAGACTTGAGAAACCTCAAGACAGACAAATCCCTTTACTAACTGTAGTAAGTCCTCTCTAAGAGTTTGGCCTCTCTTTTCTTGCTTGCTCTTGTCTATTCCATGATAGAGGGAGCTATTTTAGTTTGTTTTCCCGAATACAAATTTGTCTTTATTGAAGCAGCAGTCAAATGACCTTATAGCTAACCTTTAGGCCTGATCATGAGCCAGCCCTACAAAAAAAAAGTGTTTCTGTTTGCACTGAGAGACATAACATGTTAACATACAATATCCAGTATTGGAAATGAGCAGACTCAAACACATATTGGTTATAAGGGTGACACAGATCCACTGTCCATGCTGTTCATGTTTTACACAGACTCCCAAAGAACATTACTAATAAGATGGAAGTTAATAGAAAATACAGTCACACCAATCACACCAGACATGTTCTTTCTTTCCAGAGCAGTGTCTGCAAAACTTCCTCTACATTAAGTCCAGGGGTTTCCAAGCCAGAAGCTGCACCTCCTGTCTACACATTAGAGAAAGGCCATTTCAAAGAAAGTCCTGTGTTTGTATCTTGACTTTTATAACAAGGATTTCTATTGTAGGTTTTAAGAGAAATCTGGCACTAAGGAAATGTGCAGAGATCTACAAGGATGACACCAACTAACAATCTACACAATAGTGGATAGGCTATCTTAAATGCCTTTCCAAACTAATGAGATTGAAAAATACATTATAAACCATCCTAGAGCCTTCATCTAGTAGCTGATGGAAGCAGAAACAGAGACCCACAGCTAAACACTGAGCCAAACTCCTGGAGTCCAGTTGCATAGACAGAGGAGTGATGAGCAAAGGGGTAAAGACCAGGCTGGAAAAACCCAGAGAAACAGCTTACCTGAGCAAGTGGGAACTCATGAACCCCAATCTGACATCTAGGGAACCATTGTAGGACCAAACCAGAACCCCTGAATATGGGTGTTAGTTGGGAGCTCTGGGCAGTCTATGGAGCCTATGGTAGTGGATCAGTATTTATCCCTAGTACACTAATGGATTTTGGGAGTCCATTTCACATAAAGGGATACTCTCTCAGCCTAGACACATGAGGGAGAATATAGTCCCTGCTCCAAAAGATATGACAGACTTGGAAGAGCCCCCATGGAAAGCCTCACCCTCCCTGTGGAGCAAAAGGGGATGGAATGGGGATTGGGAGGGATAGAGGAGGAGGGAGAGTGAGGGAACTGGGGTTGACAAGCTTCAAATTTAAATAAAAATATTATTTAAAAAAGAAACAAAAATTTGTTCCCTTGTAGGCAGACCATTCTCCAATGGATGGTCATGCACTCAAGGGATATGATAGTATTTTTTAAAAAATGAAGACACAAAGTTGAGTAGATGTGGAATAGGAGGGTAGATCTGGGAAGAGTTAGAAAAGGAGGGGTGAATATCATCAAAATATGTGATATACTATATGAAAGCCTAGTAAATAAATAAATAAGCAAAAGTAAACTCTAGAAATACACTCAAGATAATGAAAAACCACAATCTTGAGACTGCATTACAGAAGAGCTTGAAGACTTAGGAATACTTTATGATATCCTAAATGTAATTCTGAACACAAAAGTATTTTAGGAAGAAATTGAATGCACCCCAGTATTAAAATGACTATAGTTAATAATAATTTACCAGTACTGGTTTGTTAATTATAAAATGTTATTATAAAGTCATATGTTAGTGATGGGATAACTACTGTGAGTTAAACAAGGACCCCTTGGCTATCTTCACAGTAAGTTTGTTGAGTGTCTCATCACTTCATGAGGTAGGTAAGACCATTAATTTGGATCTCTGTGAGGTTACATATTTATAACCTCACTACATCCCAAAGACATCATCTAGTAATGGTGTTATATTTGACATTAGGGATCATATAGATAAATAATGCCTAAATGAAGTATGGTGTTTCCTCTTTTTTTTTTTTTTTTCATATCTCACTCAACTTTATTTGTAAGACATCCAGAACTACCTATGCTTCAAGTAATAGTTTTAAACAGTTGGCTATTCAAGCAAGCAGTAGCAAGCATAGCATAATTTAGTAAAGATGCAGAGACATGTTTGTATACATAAAATGTTTTTCTTTTTTGCTATATTTTTTTCTTTTTATTTAAATGATAAACAATATTATTTTAGATATCAATCCCAGTTCCTTCTTCCTCCCATTCTCCCATGCCCCTCACTGACCCCCATCCCATTCCTCTTCTGCTCCATGGAAAGGGTGAGGCCTTCTATGGGGGAATCATCAAAGTCTGTGGCATCATTTGGGACAGTGTCTAAGCCCTCCCCTATGTGTCTAGTCTGAGAGAGTATACCTCTATGGAAAATGGGCTCCCAATATCCATTTATACACTAGGTATAAATGTTGTTTCATTACCAGGGACCCCATAGATTGCCCAGGCCCCCTAACTGACACCCACATGCAGGGACCTGGTTCCATCCTATGCTAGTTTCCAAGCTGTCAGTCTGGGGTCCATGAGCAACCCTCCCAACTTGTTCTTGTTAGCTATTTCTGTTGGCTTCCCTAGTATGGTCTTGACCATTTTGCTCATCACTCCTCCCTCTCTAGAACTGTATTCCAGGAATTTGGTTCAGTACTTAGTTGTGGGTGTCTGCTTCTGTTTCTGAGCCATAGATCTCATAGTAGGGAAGGGCATTTTAGATAGTCTCTTAGATTCTTAGATAGTTCTTAGATTCTTAGTTGGAGTCATCTTAGTATATCTCTGAACATTTCCCTAGTGTCTGATTTCTCTTTAGACTTATAATGTCTCCCTCTATTAAGGTATCTCTTTTCTTGCTCTCCTCTATTCTTTCCATGACTCAATCTTCCTGGACCCTCATGTCTTTCCACCCCTCCTCTTCCCCCCTTCTCTTTCACATAACTCCCTCTTCCCTCCCCCTGGCTCCCCATTTATTAAGGAGATCTTGTCCCTTTCCCCTCCTCCTGAGGATCCTGTATGTGTCTCTTATGGTCTTCCTTGTTTCCTAGCTTCTCTGGAGGTATGAATTGTAGGCTGGTAATCCTTTGCCCTATGTCCCTTATCCATATATGAGTGAGTACATACCATGTTTGTCTTTTTGTGACTGAGTTTTCTCACGCAGGATGGTTTCTTCTATTTGCATCCATTTGCTTGTGAATTTGGATCTTGAGACACACACAAACACACACACACACACACACACACACACACACACACACACACACACACTGGTAGATAACCTGAAAAAATAATCTGTGCAAAGAATGTGATTTCATCCTTAGTGTTCTACTAATAATTTTTTACCTGTGCAAAACCTTTTCATGGTTGTGTGAGAAGTTAATGACTAGAAAGGGAGACATGAACTAGAAAGACATCTTAGGACTAGTTGGTAAAGTTTCCATTACTTTAATATTATTTTAAATGGTGTGCTAACTTAATTTTTTTGTAGCCTGAAACAAACAACATTCCTCTTGAAATCTAGGAAACTTTAGAAAGAAATTATGATTGTTTTACTCACCATTTACTGACTTATATATTTGTCCTATACAGAAAATGGGGAAACACATTGCAAAATAGTTATTACTGGGAACTTACTTCATATTTAGTTATAAACAATCACCAGCTTTTCAATTGATACTGGTAAATATCAGTCCTTGTAAGATCACACACACACACAAACACACACACACACACGCACTCAAGCATGCACACACATCTCTTATCTTGTTCTCAATGAACTGCTTTGTAAAACCCAAAAAGGGATACACACACTCACACACGCTATCACCACCAACAGCAAACCAAAACAAAAATTTAAAAAAAAATTAAAAGGAAATAATAATCCCTGGTCATTAATATTTCTTATATCAGTGGACTCAACTCAGTTATAAAAATACAGACTAACAGAATAGATGTAAAAACAGGATCCATTGTTCTGCTGCATACAAGAAACACACCTCAACGTCAAAGACAGAATTACCTCAGAGCAAAGGGTCAGATAAAGATTTTCTAGTCAAATGCACTGAAGAAACAAGCTGGTGTAGCCATTTTAATATCTAACAAAATAGACTTCAAACTAAAATCAATAAAATGCAATGGATGAAATTTCATATTCATCATAGAAAAAAAATCCTTCAAAATTATGTCTCAATTCTGAACATTTATACCCAAAATACAAGGGAACTCACATTTGTAAAGACATATTACTAAAGCTTCAATAACATGTCAAACCCACACATTAATAGTGGAAGACTTCAACACCACACTCTCACCAATGAGTCAAAAAACCCAAAAAGACTGTAGTAATTGCTGAGGTTTGAAATGGATCTGCTAAATGACATTTTGAAACTGCCGAATAAGTAGTTTATTCATCCACATGGTCAACCTGCACACATGTTTTAGGCTCTACAGTATCTCAAAAATCCTCCAAGTAATTACCCACTAATTATAACAACATTGAATGGCAACACAGAGGCAACAATATAATTATGAAGCAAAAAAGCTCTGAGCAATTACAAGGTTGAGCATACTGGTTGATTACAATAAATCCCCTGTTCATTGTTGATTTTGTCACCTGCTTAATGTTCCCAATCTCTTGACATGTGTGATGAAACATTTACAATATATGAAGAAGGGCCTTTAGAGAAAAAACCTTACTTAAATGGGAAGGGAGTGCATATACACAATATACCCATGAGTCAATTGATGGATTGGCATCTTATTTGCCCTGCCAACATATAGGCCAACCAACTTTATAATGGTCTTTACCCTTCAAGACCTTGCAGCACAAGGATACCATTATGTATGTATCATACAGGAGAGACTATCATATCCACCAAAAGGTGAATGAACAGTAGAGATGGGTATGGAATATTTTAGAAGTCTAAATGGAATTAGTGGTTTTACCAAACACCAGAGAAAGCCTCAGAAAATCTTCATATAGGAAGTTAAATGTGTAGTTTCTAATGATGAAAACGTCATGTGTATAGGAGAGAAAGCAAATCTTTAGAACAGAAAGTTCCCATAAAGGATATTGTTAAGCCATCAAAATACAAGTAAAAATCAGGTACCTTTCTTACAACCCCAGAAAATAATTTTTAGCTTTCAGTAAGCAGAAGCAGTGGTCTCAGCAATTATGAATGAGGGTGGGCAAAGGCTGCAAGCAAATCCTTCGAAATGCTGATTTTCAAATGCTTTTATTCTCTGTTTCCTCAAGCAAGCACTCTTGTGTTTCTGGAATAATCTTACCTAAGAGCTTCCCTTGGCAAATCCTGTAATTGACTTTTATCCTTGAAGCAACAAAGAAGCTTTGAATCAACATGGAATAAAATGTTAACAGAAAGTGTATGAATGTAGGAACGTTCTTTTACATTTTCTCATTGATTCTTTAAGCGCATGGTTCTTAGCACCCTACTGCCCCAGCCTGTGATAAAACAGATGAAAGTGCCCCAGGTATTTCACTCTAGTAATTTTCTAAGAGAAACTGTATTTCTAAACATTGGATTGACATTTTTGGTTTATAGAGTATGGATTCCTTGGCTATGTTTTTTCAGACCCTGTAAGCAAATGTGAAAACATCAGCTATGTAATTAATATTTATTACTTAGATTGGTATGTGGTCATTTCTTCAAAGAAACTGAAAATAGAAATTGAACATATTAAATAGCCCAGAGCTGTGGGGCAAAGATTGGTTTGGTATGGAAAAAATTCTCTTTCTGGAAGAAAAAAAAATATTGAACATACAAGAATTGACCATCAAATTCCTTTGAAATAATGTGACAACATTTATAAGTTGTGCTTTCTATATAGTGGCATTTAATACAGTTGTCTCTACTAACTTCAAATTTGAAATACTGCTTTAATATCTGTGCTGGTTAGATTTCTGTGACTAGCTAAGGAATCATCTAGGACAGTGGTTCTCAATCTTCATAATGCTGTAACTCTTTAATATAATTCTCCCTGTTGTGGTGACCTGAAGTCATGAAAATTATTTTTCTTTCAATTTTGCTAGTATTATGAATCATAATGTAAATGCCTGTGTTTTCCAATGGTCTTAGGCAAACATTGTGATAGGGTTGTTCACTCACAAAACATTCGTGACCCGCAGGTTGAGATTTGCTGATCTAGAAAGAGAGGACCTCGGTAGAGAAAATGCCACATGACATTGAACTGTAGGAGCATTTTTAATTCATTAATATAGGAAAGCCCAGTCCACTGTGGTCAGTGCTACCCCTGGGCAGGAGGTCCTTGTGAAATATGAAAACAGGCTGAGAAGCCATGGTTAGCAAGGCAATAGGTAACAATCTTCCATGGTCTTTCATTGCTTTAATTTCTGCATTCAGGATCCTAACTTGAGTTCAGGCCATGATTTCACTTCGTGGTGGACTAAAACCTTAAGCTGAAATAAACATTTTCCTCTCCAAGTTGCTTTTGGTTAGGATACTTATTTTATCATGGCAATAAAAAACAAACTAAAACAGAAATTGGTACCAGGTTCACTAACTATTGTAGTGACAGAACTGAGCATATTGTTTTGGGGAGGACTGGGGAAAGAATTTAGAACTTTGGGATGGAAACTCATTGAGTATCAAGAGCTTAATTAACTTTAGTGGGAGCCTAGAAGACAGGAATATGTAGATGGCCAGGCCTGGTCTATGAAGTTTCAAAGGGAAGTGAAGACTCTCACAGGACCATTTTTTTTTTTTTTTTGTGATAGTTTGAATTAAGACTCTGTGGTTCTCATCATCTGAAGCTGAAGAATCTGCTGTGATTAACAAGAGGCTAACACCTCTTAAATGAAACTGTTTTATTTTTCTGAGACATTTGACACTGGATACCTAGAGCTGAGAAATTGGCTGTAATTAAGAGACCAGCACCACTGAAATCTGCTGTAAAACAAAAACGTCCTTAGGGTCAGCCTACAGAAGGTATCTGTGGTCCAGAGAGGGCCATGGCTGAATCTTTTGGAGACAGACACTTAGTAAAGCTGCCTTCCACATAGAAGAGTGTCATGGAGTTTTCTTGTCCTGCCTAGGTCTAGCTACTGCTTCCAGCCTCAAATGAGCACACATAGAATTATATTAATGATTAAACTATTGGCTGGTGGCTAGGGCTTCTTATTAGCTAGTTCTGTCTTAATTATTAACCCACTTCTATTAATCTATGCATTTCCACATGGTCTTATCTAACCAGAGAAAGGTTAAGACCTGTTATTCTTTTGGTGACCTGCATGGCAACAGTTCTGGTATTCCTGTTCTGCCTAACTTTCCCAGAGTTTTCTTTGCCTTAGTCCCACCTATCTTCATGCCTTATTGGTGAGACAGTGATTTATTCATCAATTAATAAGAGAAACCTATATACAGAAGGACACCTCCCACCAGAACTGGGTTTGATGTCATGAAGGAGTAAATTTTCAAGTTGATTCTGTTAATCTGTTTGTTTGTTTTTATCAATTTCACACAAGGTAGAGTCATCTTGGAAGTAAGTATAGAAATTTTCCCTACCAGTCTAGTCTTAATGCAAACCTATGTAGTATTTCATTGATTGATAATTGATATCAAAGGCCCTATACCACTGTGAGCTATGTCATCTATGAGCCAGTGATCCTAGGATGTATAAGAAAGCAATATGAACAAGTTGAGAGTGAGGAATGTCTAGACATCATTCTGAGGTTTCTGATTAAGTTCCTGCATCACATCTCAAGTTTCTGATTTTCCTTATTATAGAATACATCTTTAAGATGAAATAATCTTGAAAACAAGTAGCAAAATGTGTAGCAAAAGAAGAATTTATATAATTTCATGCATTATAAAATTAGTATGGAGTTTTCTTTAAAAAAAGAAATAACTTAAAACTTATAGCACAGACACAAAATAAAAAACAAACAAACAAACAAACAAAAAAACCCAACAAAACTAAATGCAGATCTACCATGACCAACTTCTCAGCATTTACCCAAAAGACTTCCCATCATCAAACCCTAGAGAAACTTTCATCTATGTGTATTCCCACACTCTTCACAACAGCTAATCTATGGAAAAAACCAAGATGTCAAATTACAGAAGAATGGAAATGGAAAACTTGGCACATATTGATAATAGAATATTTTTCAACCATAAATAATGAAAATATGTCATTTGTAGAAAAATGGATACAACTGGAGATAATAGAAGCAAATAAAGTCAGCTTCAGAAAAGTAAATCCCACAAGTTTTCTCTCATTTGTGAGACTAAGTCTTCTACATCTATAAAAGCAGATATGTATGATAACATGAAATAAGGTACAAAACTATCTTGGAAACAAAGGAGACTAAAGGGAAATGGAGGCTCCCAATGGAGCCTTGCTACAGGAAAGTCTCATCGAAGTCTGGATGACTTCTGAAGAACTATATAAATGGAGTTCCTTTCAGTTCCCTTCAGTTGACCACTACATTCTACAGCACCTCCCAAGTACACAGTTCCATGTGCATTATGGTAAAGTCACATAAAGCTGTTTGGGAGGTGTAGGGCAAAGTGGCTGAGATAACAGAAAGAGTCCAATGACCCATTTGCCCCCTCTTTCTATGCAGAAACCTCAAAGTCAACAAGCTTGATTTTGAGTGTTCCCTCTAAGAATTACAGCTGTTTTGATGAATATGATGGCTGTTATGCTTGGAGGACATTACTCTACAAAAACAACAACAACAACACAACAACAGAAACCAACTCCTTGGTTCCTTTTTTTTTAATTTTCTAACATAATTGACAGATGACTAGTTATGACTTCCCTAAGAATATCTGAGAAATCCCCCTTCTTCAGCCAAAGCCAGTCTCCTCTACATTCTGATTTTAGCTTCTCTCCCAACTGTTCTTTAATCATTTCATGTTTTTTCCTTTCTCAAATGTAAAAGGATTTTCTGTTTTGTAAATCACTATTCACTTTGCTTTATGTTAATTCTACACACAGATGATTTGAAGTTGGATTTTTTTTGTAAAACTTCTTATTGAGAAGGTTATTCTCACCAGTATCCTACAGTGACTGAAGGAAATGTATTTTTCTAACATTAAGTTGTTCCACAGTTAACCTTGTTTCAAACACTAAAACTCACAGAATCAAGACAGGGATGCATGTGGGATGATCTGTTTGTCTGAAGAGTCTCATTTTAAAATATAAAATTTAACTAAACACTCAAAGAAGCAGCTTTAAGATTAAACTATAGTAACTCTAATCCAATACCTCACATTCAAATGGGTTTTCTCGTTAAACATAAAAACATTTGTTTTCCTTTTCACAGCTTTCTAAATGTCTATCCTTTGGAATATTGTATTAACTAGAGATGCCAAAATATCAAAGTGTGATCATATGATTATCCTTGTTTCATCTCCTGTTGCTGTAATACAATTCCCCGACAAAAAGCAACCCAGGGCAAGAAAATGTTTATTTTAACTCTTGACTACAGGTTCCCAGTCTATCCTGATACAAGTTCTTGAGACTCTTTGAAGAGATAAACAAGCTCAGGGAAGAGAAGGATTGTAAGGGTGTTTGATATCTTCAACAGAGAGGTGATCTCTGCATGGCCAGAGGAATGACCTTGGAAATATGGACTGGAAGTAAGAGCAGAGAAGAACATATCTGAAAACAGAATGTCAGGGTTTCGTTCAATGAAATGGAAAGTGACTTGGATTTTTGAACAAAGTTTACACAAATGTGAAATACTGTGAAATATTATGAACTATAGTCAGAGAGAGAGAGAGACAGACAGACAGAGAGAGAGAGAGAGAGAGAGAGAGAGAGAGAGAGAGAGTTCACCTGGTAGAGACTGCTATACAAATGTGAGGATCTTGGTTTTATCCCCAGAACAGGAAATTAAACTTGGGTGTAATTGCTTATAATTCCAGTTCTGCAGAAAAAGGAGCCCACTGGCCAGCCAGTGTAGTCTACATGGTGAGTTTCAAGAAAGTGAAAGACACTGTTTAATACCAAGGTGGATGATGCCTGAAGAATGATACCGTAGGTAGTGATCACAGAACACCATCCAGAGAGCTCTCTAGTTCCTCCTCATTCCCTGCTTGTTCTTCTTGCTGTTCTTCTTGGGCTTCTTGTTCCTCTTATGTTCTCTCTTTTGTTGCTGTTCTCCTCCTCCTTCTTCTTCCCATCCTCCTTCTTCTCTTTTTTCCTCCTCCTCCTCTTTCCCCTACTCCTCTTCTTTCTTCTCCTCCTCTTCCTATTTCTTGTCTTCCTCCTCCCACTCTTTCTTCTTTTCTTCCTCTCTCTGCCCTTATCTGGCTAGGCCTCCTATAGCTGACAACCCTTTAGCACATAGTCTCTAAGGGAAGAAGCAAGCCAGTCTCCCCATTTACAATCTCAAGAATACAGGAAAAGTTCATGCTTTATGATCCTTAGGCTTTAGGCTATCCAGACCAAATTTTTTGAGACAGAACTTCCCATCACTCCCCACAAAATAAACAAGCAAACAAACAAACAAAAAAAACCCTAGAGAAATGAGAAATCCTATTTATCTTGGGAACTAAAAAATAGTTTCCTACAAAGCCCTCATTATTCTGTATGCGGTGGCTATGTCCCCTGCTCTCACATTCCAAGTTGTCCCTACTGAAGAAACTCCTATCCCAGCTTAAGTCTTCATCATACTATTGCCAATGTGATGTCCTAATGCCCCTCTTGTAGGCTATCTGTCATGCTCTGTTCCCCATGGTTACTCCCTCTTTCTCCTAGTAAAGCTCATTCTGAAAGATAATTTCATGTCTGCTCCTTTCCTATGCCTGCTGATGTCTGATCTGCATCCTATTATAGCATCTAAGCTATCCTCTGCCCCCAGACAAGCATCTTAGACATCCTCTTTCTCCATCAAACATCTAAGATATCCTCTGCCTCCACACAAACACCTAAGACATTCTCTGTCCACTCAGAAATGTCTAAAACATTCTCTGCCTCCACAGAAACATCTAGGATATCCCATGCCCTTCCACACACACACACACACACACACACACACACACACACACACACACACACACAAATATACAACAAAGAAAGAAAATAAGAAAATCAGAGACTACACTTTAGTTGTTACAGGCAAGAAAATAAAGCTCATGTGTATTATGGTGAGGCTGATGTTTTGAGAGGTGTTGGTGTTTGCTCCATACTTCTTTTTGGCAGCCATACCTTTCCATTTGCATAACATCCTTGTGTGATAACTCTGCCAATATTTCATTTCTTGTCTTCATATAGCTTTCCTGGTCTGAAAAGTTTACTATTTTAAAGGGTTAGTGGGAAAAGCTTCATTTTTAGAAAATGATCCACATATTTAGAATTGAGTTTGATGTTCTGTTGGGGACCACTTTGCACCTGTAATTAAACTGTTACCTTTGTTTGCTCACATGTCTATTAAAACCGTCTGCATCTTCCTTACTCATATGTCCTGTCTGCTATGTATAGTCAATTTCATATTGTAAATACAAGGTGAATTTTAGTGTGACTAAATGAATGAGAACTACTTTCAAATAAGGTGAAGAGATTAGATATGGAACTCTTTATCTGGGAATGTACCAAGGACAGGTTTAATAATTTGATAATATTTGATTGAAGAACCAATTAATTAACCATATATTATGTATGATTTACTGTACACTGATTATTAAGTATGTGTTGGAGAAACGATAAAAAGACGCAATTAGTGCTAAGCTGTGTGCTAGTAGATGGATGGATGGAAAAATGTACAGTCAAGAATATCAATAGCAGCAGACATGGAGGCACAAACTTTAAAAACTCATCCAAGGTGATGTATTATATAAAAATCCCATTCCTGCATCTTTACTTCTGTGATATATTTTAGTTTAAAATGTACTCCATTCCAAAGGCATAAACATAACTAACTGTTAAAAATGCATACTTAATTTTGAATTACAAGAAATAAACCCTCCCTATGTCAGGTTTAATCTGTAGATAAACTGCAATCATTTAGTAGGGCTCACAGTATTTCCACTATATTTTCTATCATAGAACACTAAGGGCTCTTTTAAAATATGAGCCATACAGTTTTATTTCAACTTTCTCACACACAGATACATAGATAGATAGATGGATGGATGGGTGGATAGATAGATAGATAGATAGATAGATAGATAGATAGATAGATATGGATAGATATGGATGGATGGATGGATGGATGGATGTCAAGTGATCTTGTCCATTCTGTTCTTATTACCACTGTTATGTCAAACTTCTGGCAGCTGGAATAAATAGCTTAATTACTGATTCCTGAAAATGTCATGGCTACCTCTTGTGCTGGGGATTCTGAATCCATTCAGCTGAGGAAGGAAGGAAGAAATCTACTGCAGGATAAAGAACTGCTTGGGTTAAAAAGCATCCCTACAGCCTGCATGCTGTGAAATCATGAGGGCTTGCTGCTCCTGTCTTTGGCTGCTAAGATGATAATTAATAGGGAGCCAGAAGGTGATTACAATGTCTGAGACTTGATTACTGAAGGACTAAGGATTCAATGCAGCACATTGGTTCAGAGCCCAGATTTCAATCAGATGACCGGAGGTTCCAATCACAGAGATTTGCATTTTTATTAACAGACAGGCAATCTTAAAGCCATTATCTCTTTTAGCATTTTCTTTGTAATGGGCTTTAATAATGTTATGTTTCCCATCAGAAATGACCAACATTGTTTTTCACATGTACCTGTCAAAACATCTTTAAAACCTGAAGTCTTTTTTTTTTTTTTTTTTTTTTTTTTTTTTGGTTTGCTTTAACAAGACCCATTCTAGGCTGATTATATGTAAGGCAATGATACAATTCTTGTTCTTTTTGTATTCTTGTAGTGATTCTTCCACATACAAACAGAACAGAAATCAATCTATGTCTGTCCTATCTGGGAAAAAAATGCTTTTTGCAAAATTTCAAAACAGTACATCTTCCTTTCTTAGTTAACCTCATGACAAAATTTCTCACTGTGAATCTACCAAATCCACTGTTAAACATCAATGACCTCTCCGTGTATCTTTGTGCTGGGGCGATGAGAAGAAGGTCTGTCACCAATTAATTGCTTAGTCTATGGCAGATGCTCTTTCTCAGACCTGTGTGAGTGCAGATTATTAGCCAATGGAAAAGAGGATTAATTTGAGTGTTTGGTTCTTTGTTATAATTTTAAAAACAAATTTCATGAAAATGGGAGAAACAAAAACTACATTGGATTTAGATCCTTATTGTATGAACCAGCATTAGCATTAAAACACCATCCCAGTGATTTCTGTGTGGCAGGTTCTCAAGATCTAGTAATTCCACTCTTAGGCATATACCCGAAAGATGCACTTTCATACAACAAGGATATCTCTTCATCTATGTACATAGCAGTATTATTTGTAATATCCAGAACCTGGAAGCAACCTAAATGCCCCTCAACTGAAGAATGGATGGAGAAAATATGGTACTTTTACACAATGAAGTACTACTCAGCAGAAAAAAAAAAAATGGAATCTTGAAATTCCCAGACAAATGGATGGAACTAGAAAAAAACCATCTTGAGTGA
The DNA here is from genome assembly GCF_943737965.1 of Phodopus roborovskii. Classification (NCBI taxonomy): domain Eukaryota; kingdom Metazoa; phylum Chordata; class Mammalia; order Rodentia; family Cricetidae; genus Phodopus; species Phodopus roborovskii. The sequence continues at coordinate 29,676,759 of NW_026126416.1, read as the reverse complement.
GGTAACTCAGTCACAAAAAGGCAAACACGATATGTACTCACTCATGTATGGTTTTTAGACATAGAACAAAGGATTACCAGCCTACAATCCACACCTCCAGAAAAGCTAGGAAACAAGGAGGACCCTAAGACAGACATACATGGTCTCCTGTAGAATGAGAAAAGGACAAGATCTCCCAAGGAAATTGGGAGCATTGGGGGAAGGGAGAGGCAGTTAGGAGGAAAGGAGGGAAGAAGTGGACATGACAGAACAGTGAAGACTAAGTGAGGAAAAGAAGAGGGGAGAACAAGAAAAGAGATATCATAATAGAGGGAGCCATTATAAGTTTTAAGAGAAATCTGGCACTAGGGAATGTTCAGATAGCTACAAAAATGACCCCAACTAACAATGTAAGCAATAGTGGAGAGGCTACCTTAAATGTCCTTCCACGATAATGAGATTGATGACTACCTCATATGCCATCCTAGAGCCTTCATCTAGTAGCTGATGGAAGCAGAAGACACACAGAGACAAACACTGAGTCATACTCTTGGAATCCAGTTTCAGATAAGAAGGAGTGATGAGCAAATGGGTCAAGACCAGGCTAGGGAAACCCACAGAAACTGTTGTCCTGAACAAGAGGGAGCTTATGGACTCAGTCTGATAGCTAGGAAGCCAGCATAAGATTGACCCAGATTCCCTGAACGTGGTGTTAGCTGGGGGCACTGGGCAGTCTATGGGCCCTCTAGTAGTGAATTAGTATTTATCCATAGTATATGAATGGACTTTGGGAGCCCATTTCACATAGAGGGATACTCTCTCAGCCTAGACACATGAGGGAGTGCCTGGGCCCTGCTTCAATGATAAGACAAACTTTGAAGACTCCCCAGGGAAGGCCTCATCCTCCCTGGGGAGCATAAAGGAGATGGGATGGGGTTTGGTGGAGGGAACAGGGGAGGATGGGTGGGTGTGGGAACTGGGATTGACATGTAAAATAAGCTTGTTTCATTTTAAATTTAAAAATTATGTAAAGAAAATTTTTCAAAATTATCTGGTATTTATTTGGCTTGCATATTGAATGAGTCAAACTATCTGTGAAAATGTCATATGTGGTTTTCTGAGAATCAGATAACATCATGCATACAGCTATATTCACCAATAGAAGCACTAACTCTAAGAGAGTCCTAATACTCAGGAAGGCTTTACCATAGTTGTGTTTCTGATCACTATATGGGGAGAAGAGGCTCTCAGTAAATGAAACGGCCAGGATCCTCTGCTGGGAATTCAAAGATTGAGCATTTGGGTCACTTAAGAGCCAAGGAAGATTAAAACAAACAAACAAACAAACAAAAAACTCTTAATTCTGAATACTGTTAAAATTTTGAAGCTAACACAGAGCATGAGACCCTTGTTCCTAGAGGAAGAATGTTTGCCAGTAGAAATTATAGGCTGAAATTCTATGAAAACCATGACCAACTCAAAGAACAATCTAAAGCGAATCAATCAAATTATTTATCTCAACTTACCAACTTAATAATATAAAATAATAATAATTAATAATAATAAATCTGTACACTGGACCCAACACTTCTTTTTGTCTTCATTCATTTACTCTTGTCCCTCAAAACTCACCCTCTTCTGTTCATTTACTAAAGTAGCTTACATTGCCTACCTTCTCATATCTCACATGTTACTCTGTGATGTCATTCCTGAATTGGAAGGATGATACTTGATTCTTGCATTCTGTGCATTTTATAGTTTGGCTCTTCCTTCCCAAAAGTCTCCCTACTCTGATAGCATAGATTTATCTTTCCTAATTTTCCTTTTTTTGCAGTTCAAGTTCTCCTTGCTTTTATGACTAGATCAATGCTAGAGTTTCATAGTCCATATGTATGCTTTAGCTCATCTTTACTAGTTCTTCCTATATTATGAGCATCTAATCTTTGTTTAATTTTAAGTAGTTACTCTGTAGCAGACCTCTGTCTTGAACTCTGGTAAATTAGTGCACATATGATATTAGTAAGCAAACACCTGTGAATGGCATAAGCTAACATGTCTATTTGTAGTGCCTTCTCATGAAACACTATCACCATTAGCCTGAGGGCCTTAAAAATACCCTGATTTCTGCCCTCTCCCCATGACACTCACAGCTAAAGTATTGTTAGCTTTAATCACTAAATACTTCTTGTCCCTGCTCCCTGCTCACATTCAACACTATCCTTCAACACCAGTTTACCTTTCACTGGAATGGCTCTAGAGACCTCCCCAATGAATAAGTTGATTAGCTGTGTGCTCAGAAGCTTGACTGCATCCTGAATTGCTGATGGAGGGCAGGTGGAGGTGAGACAATCAGATCCCTGGATACTTAACCACTGTTTCTTGCAAGTGACCACCCTACTTTCTTTGTGGGATTTAAAATAAGATATTACTTGTAAAGGAAATGCTTTTTAGGTTTTTTTTTTTCTACTTAGTGTGGCTAAGTCACTGTTCTACATCTAATCCATTTTCCATGCTACAAGTATTATGCTAATATGCAGATTTAATCTCATTATTTCTGTGATAAATTATCTTGGTATTAGTTATGGCTTACTCTAGAAACCAGAACCATAGGTGATAAGGATAGAGAGGATTTTTGGTTTTGTTTTGTATGGGATAAGCTTTCAACTATCATGGGGGCTGGTGGAGAAGTCTATGGAAGGTTGTAACTTATGTACTGCATGGTGAACTGTAGCCCATATTTGTTAGTAGCACTGGAAGTTGTGTAGAACAGCTGTATGGGAAGTGAGGCAAACCCAAGCCTGCAAGAACTGGAATGCACGTTGTCTATCATCATTTCCAAGTCTGACATATAAGTTACCTGGAAAGCACTTGTTATTTTTTTCTTTGGCTGAGCATTGAGGATTGGCCTAGATCTACATACATTCTAGTTTATGACTCAGAGACTATCACACAGATCTGATACAGAATGGAGAAGTTACAAGTCTGTCCTAACCCACGATAGCAAGTCAGCTTTTAATACATGGTCTTTACTTCCAGTGATTGACTTGAGATTACAGTGACTGTCATTTCATTTCTGCAGTCCACATCTTCCATGAATTTCTCCTGAGACATATCAGAATCTCAAATGGCATAAGGAAGCAGAATCTGGGGGATATAGCTTCAGTTTAGCAAAATGTCACTACACAAAACCACCATACTTTTCATGAATACATATAGCTCTTAGAAAAAATATTTACCTCTGAGCATCCACAGAACATAGTAAGAATTCTGCTGCAGTTTTCTTCAGGACCCATTTCCTGGGAAACATCCCTGTACCTCTCTAAACCAAATATATTTCTTCCCCCTTAGAGCCTTTCCCTAAGAGAAAAAGGTCTAGTCTTTATCATGTTTTTCTTCTTTGTCATATATGGTTCTCTGAATAAACCCTAACTGCATGGCCTGATTCCATGTGACCCAATTAAGTGTGTGCATTACCATCTTAAATTTATAGCCAATCTAAATGTCAAAGACATTTATTAGATGATGATATGGACTGTGAGTATGGCCCTCGACACCCTTCACAGTACCGTACCACCTGTACCTCCAGCCTTCCTCCAACTGGTCTCTTGCCAAAATCTTTAGTGTATACTGCACTTCAGCAAAGCAGCAATAGAACATGACACTGAGTTCCTCTTTCTCTTTCCAAGCCTCTTCTGCTGCTCTACTATTCTATGTATGGGGTCTGTACAGCCTTATAGCAAGCAGTATTTGGTTAGTCTTCTCCATTGTACACCAATGTCTCTTTACTGAATCTTTGCAGAAGTTTATTATGGTGTTTCGGATATTTTGTTTTTGCTGTATTATTATTATTATTATTATTATTATTTGCATTTTCTTGCTATCTTTGCTGTTTTGTATTTCCACAACCATTGGATTCCCAAATTTAATCACTGGTTTGCACAATTTTTACAAACCCAGCATGTATTTGTTTATTTAAGTGGCATATTTTCAAAAGGGGAAAATTAAGAAAGAAAAAGAAAAAAGAAAGAAAGAAAGAAAGGAAAGAAGAAAGAAAGAAACAGAAAGCAGAAACTTTCACGTAAAGCCAATAGCAGTCATTCACTAACTTTACTGGACAAAACCAGAGAGAGCTTTATCTGTGAGATATTCAGGAAGCTGCATTTGGAATGACAGGCTAAATGGTACTGATGCAGGTGGTTTGAATCCACACTTTGAGAAACTGCCAGAGAGAACAATTGCTGAAGGGAACAAGGGCAGGTGGAAGCCAATGTGTAAAACAAACAATTATCTGTAATTTAACACTTAGCTAGTTCTGGCTTCATAGTGTGGAAAGCCGGTCCAAGTACAAAAGTAGTTAGCTGCTGACAATAGAAGCCTCATGATTGAAAAAGTGCAGCAAGGGGGGATTATGCTGGGCCACAGTTCTGCACAACATGAAGACACAATAAAAATCACTGTTGAGAAAAACAATAAAAATAAGCCATCTTTGTAGAATAAGCCTCTTAAAATTGTCTTAGAAAAAAAAATACTTTAATGAATAGACTGTTTCAGCTTTAGGAATAGAATGCAGAGCCTTCATATAGATTCCATGCTGTAAATATTTGAAGTGGTCAGGACAGATGTCAATTGAGTAATACTATTTGTACAAAAAGACAAGTAAAGCAACCCCCTACACACATTGTAATACATAAAAAATGAAATGAAATCTTTTCAAAATCATCAAATTCTTTGTCATAGTTCTAATTTGCTCACTGTAGACATTTCCACATTTTCAAGTCATCTTAACCAGAAATACCTTGGTTATCTTCCTTTGTATTTAATGATGTATCACTTGGCTGAAGTTTTGTGGAATTTTGTTTTTTCTCAATTGTCTTTTTACATTTTTATTACCAGCATCATTATCCCACTTAAAAAAGATTCATCCCACATTTCAGTGCTCTTTCCCTCACTTCTGAGTGACTCTGGAGTGTGAGGAAACAGATTCTCATTCACTATGCTCACATGCTGAGTTGCTTGGCATCATCCAGATACCCTTGTGTTAGCCAAGTCCCTATCACCTCTTCTCCTCTTTTCACGGATAAGACTATAATCTTTTCCTACCAAACTAAGGGTACTATTGTGATATTAAACCCCCACAATGTTTTGTTGTTGTTGTTGTTTTATGTGTGTATGTGTGTGTATGTGTGTATGTTTGTGTTTTGTTTATTTTGTTTTGACTGATTTGGTCCATATCATTGTAGAATGAATCTGATCATTTTCAATTAATCTGATATTTTACAGAGTTTTCAATATGTTTTGCTTATAAAATCATGGATTTCATAAAACTTAGATATAAATGATAGGTAGATCAACAAATTAGCATGAACCACACTCAGCCACAGTCTCACTGAGGCCTAAGCAGTTAATCAGCAAACTGGGCCATTGTAGATGATCTTACTGTGGTCCTCTTTCACCATCCATTTCACCATCTAATTTCATTTATCATTCCTAAGCAGACAGCACTTCATTAGTTAAAGCTGAACTCCTTCGTTTAAACGTCTGTTTTTGTAACAAAAACATACTAAAGGGAAAACATGCTATATAAATATATGTGTCACTCTTATGAGAAGCTGGTGTCTTAAATCATGAGACTATCAACCACTAGACATATTAATATGTAATTATGTAGACAGCGGTAGAAATATAAATGTAATGATTTTTCAAGTGTTGAATATTTTTTAAGTGTTGGTTGTAATAACCAATATTCATTAAATGTTTGCCACTTAGGCCTTATCTGACTTTGCTTCACTTAACTAAACGCTACAAGGCAGGCAGTTCTCCAAAAGTGCTCATCTCACAGCTTGGCAAGTCATATTGCATCCTTCATGTCCTTCGAGGTAACTTGATATCTAAACTCCATTTTTTTTCCAGCTGATAAAGCTGAGGCTCAGAGCAATTAACAGCAAAGACACAGCCTTGTAAGCAGAGTTAGAGTTTGAATGCAGGGCTCAGGATTCAGGCATATCTTTGCTTTGTTTTGTTTTTCAAGAGAGGATTTCTCTGTATTACCTTGGAGCCTCTCTTGGAACTCGCTCTGTAGACCAGGATGGCCTTGAATTCACAGAGATGTGCCTGCCTCTGCCTCCTGAGGGGTGTGAGTTAAGGCATGTGCTACCAATGCCCAGCTGATCCAGGCATATCTTGTACTCCACTTCCCCGGAATCACAGCATCTCCCTTCCCAGCTTTATCTTTAGCTCCTCTGGAAAAGTAAAAGATCCATCAGTGTGTGCCCCTCATTGTCAAATGGCTCAGGCTGTCTCTCTACATAAACATAAACACATAGTCATTTCAGCACAGCCCAAATGTCTCTACTCATTGTTACACGGTAGCCACATGCTGGCCTGGTAATTTCTCCCATTATAGTAAAAAAAAAAAAAAAATGAAAGGTGTTTCCTATGGATACACATTACAGGCAGGGCTTCTTCAAACTCCATCTCACTTCTTCCAGGAGCCATGTGAGTGTACAAGCTGATGAGTAGCTGTGTCTTTTGGGAAAACCCAATTTTAAACTTTTAAGATTTTAGTATTGTTCAGCATGAACAATGAAGTAAATAACAAGTCTAAAGTAGTCACACTCAGTGAATGAGTAAACAATGAGGCAAATTAAAATACAAATGAAATTTGTTAGGTGACAAATGAGAACTGCTGTTTCTATTGTTTTTCTGCACTAACTCAGCCTTATTATATGTCTCTGATGCTTTAATTATAAAAGAAATATGTTGTTACTAAGTACCTTGGGTTATCCACACACTGATAATTTTGTCTATTGAACACCTAATCAAGATGGGTAGGAGACCTGCAACAGACAGACCCTGTTTTCCTTTGATCATGGCATTCAGATCCCAGCTAATAACCTCACTCCTCTAAAAACTACCCCTAAACACAAAGTAACCATTTGCTATGAAATTTACTTGTTTTGCCGTGAACAAAGTATTTGTCACAGGTAGGTAGCACCACATATCAGCTACCCAGGGCATTCATTATTTCCCCAGAATATTCATTATTTGCTTTAGGAAGTTTGTATGTTTAAGGGCAGCAATATTTCACTCTTGTAACACTGTGTGGTCCTGCTATTACTGAGGACCAAGCCAAGTGTTTTACAGAAAACAGATTTTCAATAAATGCTTGCTCAAGTAATGAATGGGTGGATAAATTATTGAATACACCCCAGGAAGTTCACTACAGTCGTTCTCATTTGCATAAGGTCTCACATAAGGCCAAACAGCATCAAGAAAGGGAGGAAACAAGACAGATTAAGTTGTGGTTTCAATCAGATGTATTTCATGTCACTACACTAAGATCTCTTTGGATTTCCAAGGATAAGCAAACTAAGAGGCTGATTTTAGCTGTAGCTCTGGATGTGTAATCATGTCCTGACAGGAACTTGGAGAAGCCATGTGGTCATCTCAGGAAAGGTACCAAGCATTCCTAAGCTAACCCAAAGAATCACTTTTCCAGGGACTTGTATATAAAATTGATCAATCAATGCTTCCTTTTTGTCACAGCATGGGTCTGCTGCATGAAGAGCAGCTTACAATGTGTGAGAATGAAAGGGCTATTCAAAGGCACTGAGCTCCAGCTGCTGATGAAAGAGTTAATACTTCTGTAACTGAAAATGGTCAAGACATACATTAATTCACAGCTCTCAGTATGGATATATCAGACAAACTGTAACCTCAATAAATCTGTACGATTGTTTGACAGACACTGCTATTATTGAGTTTATGAAAATGCAGAAATATTTTAGTATGTTCACATCAAATAAAACCATCGAACAGCATTTAGAGGGATCAACACTTAAATATAGCTTATGATAAAATGGATGAAATGGTGATGTATGTTCCAACATTTCAACAAACATTAAATTAATTTTAAAATAATATTTATTAGAAAAAGAAACATCCTTCGTATCTTTGGTGATAGAAGTCAAAGCAGATTGGAGCCATAACTCAGAGGCAGAGAGGTTACCTAGTACATGTGAGAACTTAGGGTCAGTGCTCTTATACAATAAAAATAAAATAAAGTAAAACTGTCTTGGGGGGTTTTCATTTTCTTCTTAGAATGTCATATAATGAGGGATAGTTTACTTGGTGAATATATCCCACTGTGATAGAATATTTCAATGTTCCTTTAAGTTTTATGCCTAAGTAAAGAATTGGGGTGGGGGGAGTAAAAAAAAAAACAAGAAAACAATGTGTCTAAAGTAAGACTAAAACCTCAAAAATGCCTGACAAATAGCATGCCACTTGGATAAAATCTATGTCTCGCAAAGTCTAAAGCTCACCAAAATGGTTCGATGCTTAACAGCATGTGTTTCCCTAAAAGGCATGCATGAGACTTCTATACACTTAGATGAATTCACTTTCTGGATAAATTAGGTGTGGAAGGAAGAAGAATATCAACAGAATACTTGACACTCTCCTATGTGTGAGATTCTAGAGGAAGTCTCAACTGAAAAACTAACACTAAAAAATCAGGGAATGGAATAAATAATCATTCTTCACATGCCAACCTTGCTCTACATGTTAAAGGATAGAAATAAATTTCAAAGCAAAGAAATAGGTTGAGACAGACCTAACTCAACTTTTTCATCCAGGCGATATCTGTCCATTTCCATATAATAAAGTTTGAAAATAAACACATCCTCAGGATACAAGTAATACAAAGTTTGATAGACTAACATGATAAGTCATCATGATTAAATGTGGTTGGTACCTGGTGGAATCTACTTACCCCCTTCCATTGCACATCATTCACAAACTAAGTAGAATACATATAACACAAATAATGGCTGAAAAGAACAAAGTCACTTTCAAAGTTAACAATTGAACTAACAATCTCCAAGGTGAGACTTGAAAAACATAAGATAAACATAATAAATACCACAAATGAAGAATAAAGAATTACTTTGAAAGTGGGAATACTAAAATTTAACTATCACACAACACACACACACACACACAGACACACACACACACATCAGAAGATGTTCAAAGAAGAGGATTGTAAAATTTAATAGGGAAATCTAAATAATAATAAATAAGACAACTATTGTATGCTGTCTTTATGAGAGTTAGAACTAGGTCCTATCTTCCTATCTTCTGATTGGAATCTATATTGAAACAACTGGAGTCAAATAGGCAACATGGTTTCTCTACATGACCAGATTAAACTTATTTATAGCATAGGCATAGTATTTCAACATAGTCAGGCTAAACTATGCTCCTTTCAAATCTTACTCAGAACTGAAGAAGAGTTTAGAGCCCCAACACCTACCTGAAAGTTGGGCAGGTGTGGTATTCATTTGTAATCTCAGCACTCTGGAGGTCGAGATGGTATATGCCAAATAGAAGAAGCTGACCACTTAGATAAATGAGAATTGGCAAGGTCTGGGTTCATCAACAAATTATGACCCCATACAGAGGAAATCACCTGAGAAAAACACCTAAAGCCTATTTTGCGCCTTCACACCAATGCACACATAAATGTACAAAACAATAGCCACAATACATTACAGAAAGAGAAAGACAGAGAATAATGTACATCTTCACATGGACTAAAAAGGAACTTGGGGGCATTTTTAAAAGAAATTCTGTCAAACATCAAGTGTTCATAGATGTGAGCATTAATGTCAAAGTCTTCAATTCCATTGGTCCATGTGTGGGTTTTATGCCAATACCAAGCTGTTTGATTACTATGGTTCTGTATAATAAATGGAAAAAGAAAGCATCTTTGGCATAACTGGATGTCAACATAAGGATGATTGCAAATAGATCCATATCTATCACCATGCACAAAACTCAAGTCCAAGTGAATCAAAGACCTCAACAGAAATGTAGTTGTACTGAAACTGCTGGAAAAGAAAGTAGAAAAAAAAAACTTTGAACACACTGGCACAGAAGACTACTTCCTAAATATAATATCAGTAGTATAGACACTGAGAGCAAAAATCAATTAATGAGACTTCCTGGAACTGAACAGCTTCTATAAGGCAAAGGACATAGTCAATAAGATAAAATGGCAGCTAACAGAATGTGGAAAGACCTTCACCAACCCCACATCTAACAGAGAGCAGATCTCCAAAACAGATAAAGAACTCAAGACACTAGACAGCAAAATACCAAATTAACCAATTAAATGATGATTAACAGATATAAGCAGAGATTTCAAAAGAAGAATCTCAACCTGCCAAAAGACATTTAAGGAATTGCTCAACATCCTTAGCAATCAGGGAAATGCATTAAAAATGACTCTGAGGTACTATTTTTTTAAAGATTTTTATTCATTTATTTTTCTTATTTTACATATCAATCCCAGTTCCCTCTCCCTCCCTCCCTTTCTCCCACCTTCCCATGCCCCCCAACCACCCTCTCATCCCATTCATCCCCCATTCCACAGGTAGGGTGATGCCTTCCAAGAGGGATCATCAAAATCTGTCAAGTTATTAGGAGTAGGGATTAGGCCCTCCCTCCTGTCTCTAGGTTAAAGGAGTATCCATCCATGGGGAATGTCCTCCCAAAGTTCTTTTGTGCTTTAGGGATACATCCTTGTTCCATTGTCAGAGGTCCCTTAGACTGCCCAGGCCTTCTAACTGAGACCCATGTTCAGGAGGTCTGAGTAGGTCCAATGCTGGTTTCCCAGCTATCAGTCTGGGGGCCCATTGGATCCTCCTTATTCAGGCCATCTGCCTCTGTGGGTTTCTGTAGTTTGGTCTTGTTCTCCCTATCTGCATCTTGATTCCAGTTTGGCTCAGTGTTTAGCTGTGGGTGTTTGCTTCTGTTTCCATCATCTACTAGATGAGGGCTCTATGATGGTGGATAAGTTAGTCTGAGGTACTATCTTATACCTGTCAGAATACCTAAGTTCAAAAACACTGATGACAATCTATATTGGAGAAGATGTAGAATAAGGGGAAGACATCACTGCTGGTGGGAGTGCAAACTTGTACAGCCACTTAAGAAATCAGTATGATTCTATCTCAGAAAACTAGGATCAATCTATATCAAGACTCAGAATTACCACACTTAGGCCTATCTATATTTAAAGATGGCTATATTATAGCACTTGCTCAACTATTTTCATAATGAGATTACTCATAATAGCTAGGACCTGGAAACTACCTAGATGCCAACTCAACAGAAGAATGGATAAAGAAAATGTAGTACATTTACACAATGGAGAATTACTCAGCTATAAAAAACAATGATATCATGAAATTTGTAGGCAAATTGATGGAACTAGAAAAAAAATTATTCTGAATGAGATAACTCAGACCCAGAAACACAAACATTGTATGTACTCATACATAAGTATATACTAGATGTAAAGCAAAGGATAACCTGACACAATCCACTTTCCCAGAGAAGCTAGGTAACAAGGTCTACCCTAGGAGGGAAACATCAATCACCCTGGGAAGGGGAAATAGATGAGATCTCCAGGGTAAACTGGAGTTGAAGGGCAGTAAAGGGGAGGGGATGAAGGGTGAGAATATGAGGGAACTGGATGGTTAAGGTTTGGGAGGGGTGGAGGGTGAGAGCAATGAAAGAGACATCTTGACAATGGGAGCCATTATGGGTTTAGGGAGAACCCTGGAGTTAAGGAAATTCCCAAGAATCCACAAAGATGACCTCAGCTAAAACTCCTAGCAATAGTGGAGAGGGTGCCTGAACTAGCCTTCTCCTGTAATCAGATTGATGACTACCTTAACATTTATCATAGAGCCTTCATCCAGTGCCTAATGGAGTCAGATACAGAGATCCACAGACAAGCACTGGGACAAGCTCTGAGATTCCAATCAGAGAGAGGGAAGAGGGATTATATGAACTTTGGGGGTCAAGATCATGATGAAGAAACCCAGAGACAAGTGACCCAAGCTCTTGGGAACACATGGATTCTAAACTGCATGGGACCAAACTAGGCCCTCTTCATGTGAGTTACAGATGTGTAGCCTGGTCTGTTTGCTGTACCTCTGGCAGAGGGACTAGGATCTATTCCTGGTGCATGAACTGGCTCTTTGGAGCCCATTCCCTATGGTGGGATGCTTTGCTCACCCTTGATGCATGGGGAAAAGGGGATTGGTCTTGCCTCAACTGTACATACCAGGCTTTGTTTACTCCCATGAGAGATTTTCCCTTTCTGAAGAGTGGATAGGGGGTACATTGAGGGGGAATGTGGGAGGAGGGAGGTGGTGAGGGAAGGGGGATCTGTGGTTTGTATGTAAAAGAATAAAAAGCTTAAAAAGTATCCTAATCTGAATACTTTTAAAAAGTATCCTACATCTGAATACTTTTAACCAAGCACAAATGATGACATCCACTTTATAAGTAGTCAAAAGCAAAAAAAGTATAAAGATTTCTAAATCTATTTCTAAGTATTCCTAGAAGTCTGTTGACATCAGATGTCTACTTGAGACCATGCAGAGTTGCCACGGTATTAGAAGTCAAGCTGCATGGGAGAATTAGAGAAATAAAGACTGGAAGATGCAGGGGATGGATGAAGTCCTGCATGAATGTGTGCTTAGCATGTGCAAATACATGTCATGGGCCCCAATGTCTCAGGCTCATGGGAACATCGAAGTTTTCCCTGATTCAGGCTCAGGGGATTGGCCAAGCCTTTCTATGGTCTGCTTATAGATATGAACAGTGTGTATAAAAACTTAACAACTGCAGTCTTCTCCTCCATGATGGCAACTGATACTGCTTCCCTAAAGCAACCTCTCACAAAGGATGGATAAGCCTTAGCAAACACACTGAGTGCCCTGGCTGTTCTGTAGTGGGTGCCCTATGCTCTCTGGTGCTCTGCAAGCATTTTGTTCCTCTTCAAAATCAGAAATGTATTTACTTGAAAGAGTATAGCAATTGGTGCAACTCCTGATTGTATTTAGTGTTACAGAGTTTAGTCAAATTACTGTTTCACAAAGTTATACTCCTGCTGGCTAGTCAGCCTGGCCCTCTTGGTGAACTCCATGGAAATTAGGACAATTCGTCATTGTCGATTTTTAGGAAAAAAATGTAAATATGAATTTGTTCAGAGTTCCTTTTTTTTTAAACATATGTGAGGATGGCATCACTGTGTATTCAGGTGAAAGTGAAAACTGATGAAGTTTTTATCTCTAGCACTTTCTAAAAGAGGTTGTCCTTTAAACAGAAAACAGAGCTGTTACCACCCATGCCAATTCCCAACTAGGCACAAATAAAAGCATTTCTGATTGAATGACTGAACTGGATCTTTAAAGGAGACAAACTCTTAAGTATGCTGCATGGATACACTTGGCTCAGATAGGGAGAGTCTGTGAGCCTCCATAATTTGGTTCCAAAGATGCTTGGCCAAAGTGCAAATGCTCTCAGCGCTGCCTTTGTTATCCCTTGGGCTCCCTACAACTCACTCAACTTAGCTTTGCCTTCTTCCATCAGCTTTGGGAATTATCCAGGCTTCCTCAAGTTAAAATAAAGAAGACGGTAACTGAGTGAATTCAGTTCAGCTTTGACCTTTCATGTACCCAGTTTTCTTTGTAGGTGTCTTTACCATTTGTTCTGCATTAACATTCAACATCTTAACTGTTGTGGAGCTTTAGGCAAAAATTTCTAAGAAGTCAGAAGAATAAAAGTGAGTGATTTCAAATCAGACTGCACCAACTTCATTGGAAGAGTGATTTACAGATGTGTTCAGATTTCCAAGAAGGGCAGAGCACACCCACAAGGACAGATCCTCTTTGTGCCGGGGCCTAACTGTCACTCATAAAACACACAGCACTGTACTATCGCTAGAACCATTCGGAACACCTGACAACTGTTGAACAAACACAGTAATTCATTAGAATCTCGGGAAGTTTTCTCTTGAGCAGCGTGAATAGCCCAGCTCTTGCTTGGGACAGAATGCTAATGCGTGCAGCTTGTGATCAAAGTGGTCTGGCATGCGCGGTTAGGACAAGGAATCACTCCACACTAGTGTTTCTGTTTGATTCTTTTGTTCAGCAAGAACAGCGCTGCCAGCGGAAGCGCACCCACGAGGGGTCCACTGACAATTCCCAACAACCGAATCAAGCAAGGCTGAGATGTGTTCTGATAGCTCCATGTATCCAAAAGGCAGCTTTGTTTTTATTTTTTATTTTCTGTAGCTTAGACTTCGCCATAATGTATTTTTGTTACCCTGGGCAAAATGACTAGCTGGACAGCTAAAGTCCCTCTCAGTAGCTGGCAGGAGAAATCCTGGAAGCTGACAAGCTCTCAGGTGTTTTTTATTGCTGGAGACAGGCTGAAAGACTGACACTTACTCTGGACTTTCTACTGCAGTGTTGCTGATGAGGCCTGTCCTTTCCCTTTTTGATAACCAAGCAACACTCATGACAAGTCACAAATGCATTTGTTTTTTTGCCCTCCCCCAACTCTCTCCCCTATACCCAGTAAAAATCTCTAGTGGCACTACTGGTACTCTCAGATCCCAGTCTAGGGACTCTGAAGAGGCATTTAATTCTCATTTTGTTGATGATCATCTTGTTTAAGATGACAAAGTGCATTTTAACTATTAGCTAACTATTAGCTAATTAGTTAACTATTAGCTAACATTTAAACTAAATTAGCTCACTTTTCAACATCCTATCTTGTTTGTTATTACATCTGCAATGTGGAAATTTACTGTGAGAATATAGTTAATAATAAAATCATGCTTTGGCAAAATAGCTAATAAAATTAAATATAGCATGCATATCAGATTAGCACATAAAATATGATGTGATATGATATTCGGTAAAACTGCATATATATTTATTTTTATTTCAAATGTTAATTGTTGAAACCAGAGTCCAAAAAAAATATACCCAAACATGCATGGTCAATTACATTACACACGCAAAAAAAAAAAGTATGAAAAATTAATTTCAAAAACTGATACTTATATGTTGCTGGTTTTCTTGGCCTGCTAGGCCCTGCTCCCCAAAATAAACACAAAGACTCTGTATTAATTATTAACCCATTTCTATTAATCTAATTATTTCCATGTGATCTTATCTTATTGGAGAAGAGTCTCAACCTCTAACTCCTTTGGCAGCTAACATGGCGACCCCTTTTGCCTACCTTTTCCAGAATTCTCCTCCTAGTCCCGCCTATCTTCCTGACTTATTAGCAAACAGTGTTTTATTCATCAACCAATAAGAGAAACATATATAGTGAAGGACTTTCCCCATCATTTGTAAAACAGCACATGAGGTTTCCTGCTAGCCTCTATATGCTCAGACACTCACACATGTGTACCCATACCTGAACACACACAAATATAAACTTGTAGGAAGGAGCAAAACCATGACCTTATTGTAGCGATGGATTCTTGCTTGTGATATGAAGAACTGAAACTACTCTAGCTTTGCAGACTGGACTTCATAAGACAGAAGTCCATCTCGAAAAGATACTGTTTAGAAGACGAAGAGACAAGTCATAAACTGAGACAACATATTCAAAAATAGTATTAAATGAGCTCTAAAAATCAATATGATAAAAACATTCCCATATAATTTAAGCAGAATAGTGCTGAAGAATCACATGGAACCAGGCTGTCAACCCCATGGTGCCTGTGGAAATACAAGGTGTAACTACAACAAAATGTCACATAGTAACTATTGAAAGGGCTCTCATTTAATAAGAAAGAAACAATTGTGTGAAAAGCTGGCAAAGGTGAAGTAAAACCAGAGTTTTAAGACTTGCTTCTAGAATTCAAATTATCATGGACTTCTTGGAAAGAAATCTAGCAATCTCTTTAAAGTTAAATTTACTTGACCTGCTCTAAAGTCAGAAGCAAACTCACATATCTCAATTCAAAAATGTATAATATGAATTACATTAGAAATTTTGTTCATCATCACCAAAAGAGGAAAATAAAAGTGTCTGTCAGCGGGCAAACAGTTTACTAGATCAAAAAATATTCATTCAGTGCAATCCTATCCAGTGATAAATACCAAAGGTTATTTTCAAATAAAAATAGATTCAGAAGTATTATGGTAAAACAAATGAGACCCCTCCTTCCAACCAACCCACATACACACACACACACACACACACACACACACACACACACACAACCCACACAAACACACACACACACACATACACACACACACACACACACACACACACACTTGTTTTTACTTATGTGAAACCCAGACAAGGACTCTATAATGAATGCACTCAGGCAATTGGTTGCTATGGGCCTGAGAAAGGAAACACCAGGTGGTTCTTCTTTATCTTGAGTATACTGGTGCTTCCATAACTGATTAATTTGTCAGGATTCACAAAAATATGCCTGACGATCACGGAGTTCGTTATATGAAAATTAGAGTTGAATAAAAAGTCAATCCTAATATTTTGGGGAATGTGGCATTCTTTTGTTTTGGACATTATAATGGTAATGATGTAACACCGAAAGCTGTTTTGATCTCCATACCATATGACATTTGGATCAAGAGAAAATCTGCAGCAGGTTCATTGTGTTGGCTGCTAGACCAGGAGGAGCAAAGGGAAAGAGGATGAAGTTTGCGACTGGTGTTTGGGAGCAACATATACTAGGATGTAGAAAGTCAGTCTTCTGCAGAGCCTGTATGAAGATCATGTGGTCTAATGGAAAGTAGGCTTTTCCTCAACTGCTCATTCAAAATTAGTAGCCGCACACCAGTGTACATTTTTAAAAACACAAAATCTAGACAGAGTATAATTGTTCAAGTCTTAAAACAACAATGAAACAAAAACATGGCTATTGCTCTATTACTGCCACTAAGTCCTTTGAAAAACCAAGTTCCAAAGAGAAATGGCCCTTGGTGATCACTAAAGGGGCATTTACTCGTTAAGGCCACAAGGGTGCAATGTTGTGTTCCTAAAGTGATAACAGCATTGGAGGCCAATTAACTGAAGGTGCCAGTGACAGAGGTGCCAATATTGTGCAGCATAATGAGCACCAAAATGCCCAGGACAATGTGAAGAATTCCCCAGCGAAGACATCCTCACTAAAATATATAAACTCTAGGATAAAAAAAAATCATTTGATAAACGTGCCATCTCGATGACTTTTCACCAATGGTGTGAGCATCAAACTAAAGAGATACACATTTACATGCTTCTTAGTTTCATAAACAGGTTGCACTGTATGAATGGAATACTTTCTCAATGTGGTTTCATTTTTGCCAAATGCATACAAATAACACATGCAGATGATGTAATGTGAAATGAATATTGTATGATAGTTCATTTCAAAACTCACCCTGACTCAGTAGTTTTCAGGGGTAAGGCACTTGAAATCTGCCTGTTTTCTTGCACACATATGAATGATGTGTTTCTACTGTTGACTTACTAATTTGGTTTGACTTCTCCCTGACTTTGTACCTCATACACACTACACATTTCCTCACCCTTACAATTAGCTGCATCTAACATTTTTACTGAATAAATAGGAATTAATTTTAACTATGGAACTTTAATTCCTTCTTGCCTATGTTGCTTTACCTTTCACTTACACTTTATGTACTATAAGTAATTTTCTTTCCTTACCTTTACTGAATTTCTAACAATTTATCTTAATTTTCTTCCCAATAACTTGCAGTATGTCCTTCCTACTCAATTATATTTTAGCACAGCTGTTAAAATTGGTGTAACCTATCGCATTTCATGAAGATCCATGAGCTTCAGGAGAATTGCTTATTCATAGTGCCACGCACAGGTGTCCTGCTTGGGCAAGCCTTATAACACATGCAGGAGCCTTGCTGTGACTCTCCTTGAAGCTGTTCTTTGACACCCTTAATTTATGTCCAAAAATTACTGAGTTATAGCTCCTAATAGTTTCTGAAGATACAGCATATAGAAAACCAATGATTTAAATGTTCACTCAGCTGACAAACTTTCATTATCATGATACTTGTCTCATAGGTATCAAGGTACAGGACTGTAGAAATTCTAGGTGAAATTATTTTTATATGATTTGTTAAGGTATTGCTCTGCTATTGTCTAAAACCTATACTGTGCCCTAGATGCATATTTCATCTTTAGAAGCTTTAAATTTTTTATTGTAACTCCAGAGGCTTCTGAAATTTCATGAAAACTCAAGTGTATATAGACATCTTTTTCATTACGATGCTAAACACTTCAAGGACCTCACCATAGAGAAGAATTATGTTTCTGTAAATGAAAAAAAAATATATTTTAGATGATTTAGGTAATTTCACTTCCATTTTTGTTTTCTCGGGTGATGTGATGCTACTGAATTCATGAATTCTATATTTCACTTTTTCCTGTCACTCACCAGACCCACTTTTTTGGTGTGCATTGGGTTGACTTAATCATCTCATTATACTGATTTTTCTTTTAAGGTAACAGGACTTTCTAAAAGTCTGTTTTTTTTTTAATTATTTGGTTGCTTTTTCAAAAATAGCACAAATTCTAGTTTTAAGCTGGACTTAATTTTTAGATCTCTCTCTGTCTTCCTCTCTCTCTCTCTCTCAATCCCCTATAGTACATTAATTATAACTACAAAGTTTTACAATTTTATTTGGAAGCAACCTTTAATTTACAGATTCAAGAACCTCTATAAAACTCAATTCAGGTTAATGCCAAAAAACACAATAACCAAACTATTAAAAGCCTAAAGCACAGAGAAAATGTACAAAGCAAGTGATTCACATTGAGAAATTCCCAGTCAATGTCACATTAAAAGCAACAGAGCAGAAGTGAGTAAAATATCAAAGTCAATTAAAGACACAAAGAGAAAACTTAGATAAAAAATTAATACCTGGAAGACTTTCAGTTTTATAAATATGAAAATACATTACATATGATTAAATATAGCAGTAGAGATGCCATTATCAGAAGGCAAGCCCACATGAAATATCAAACAATACACAAAGCTGAAAAAAATTGATGTCAATACAATATGCAAATAAAATTGTTCACTTTTTCCATTGACATGTTGAAGCACTCAAGACTGTAAGAAGCTGGGGTTATAATATACCTATCAGTTTGTATCCCATTTGGATGTCACATAGATGACAACATGAAAAAGAGAGGAAGCAGATGTACATAGCCAGCTGCCACAGTGAATTGTGCTAGGCCAGTGCTGTTCTGAACCACCATGGCAACTGAAGACAAGTGATGGAGTATCTGGAGCAATGCCCACAGAAATAAATTTAAAAACATGTTATAAAAAGCCAAAGATGGAATTAAATATTTATTGAATATAAAAGAAGATAAATGAATATAAATGAAAAAAGAGACATGAGAAATATGTAAGTATAATAAAATAGTTGGTTTAAATATAAATGTGGGAACAGTGTCCTCCACAATAAGACTGATATACCTATGAACTCCCAGAGACTGTGACAGCATGTCCAAGACCTGCACAGGTCTAAGCAGATGGAGTCCTAGTATTTAGAAAGTAGTGTATATAATACCCCACTCTTAACCAAGAAGCCATTTGCAATTGATGCCCACTGGCAAAGGGGACACATTTTCCTCAATGGAATGACACTGGGTATATCAGCCTCACTCCAATTGGCCAACAGAAACAAATTCAATAATTTGTGTATGTGTGTATGTGTGTGTATTATTGCCTTAACGTAGTTTTATCTTTTTTTGTTTGATTTTTGTTTTTCTATAGGACTTGTTGTTGTTTGTTTGTTTGCTTTCTTCTTGGTTTTTATTTTATTTTATTGAAAACAGGTCTTTTTCAAACAATATATTCTAATTACAGTTTCCATTCCCTTACAGTTCCCAGTTTTTCCCTACTTCTCCTCCTATTCGGATCCACACCATTTCTTTCTCTTGTTAGAAAACTAACAGGCATCTAAGGCATAATAATAAAATAAAATAAATTAAGATAATTAAAACCCAAACAAATTGGAAAATGGCAGAACAGCCAAACAAGAAAGAGAGCCAAAGAAAAAGCACAAGAAACACATATAGGTAGAGAGACATGCATGTTTCCATACACAGGAATCTCATCAAAACACTACTGAAAATCATAATATATAAGCAAGGTCCTGTAAAAGTGTCCTGACAACATAATGAGACAAATAATCTCGAAAGATGCTGTGGAGTTTGTTTTATGTTGGCAATCTACTGTAGTTCATGCAACCCACACTTAAGAGTAGTTTGTTTCTCAGTCAGACTCCTTGAAGAAAGCTATTTTTTCATTTGCAAATAGCTATCAATTGCAGTTGGCTTCTGAGATAGGGGTGGGTTATTTGGTTTACTTGTTCATTTTGTTTTGTTTTCATGAGAGAGAGAGAGAACAAGAAGTTGTGATTGGACATGTAGGAAGGCAAAAAAGTTCTTGGAACAGTATAGGTAACTTAAAACATATTTGAAATATATTCTATGAAAGAAAATTATCTTATTTTTAAAGTACAGAAATAAAATAGAAACTATTTTAAAGGCAAGAAATTTCATTTCTTAATAGAAGATATGCATTGTAGGTTCAGAGACACCAAATTTTTGAAGAAATAAATGATAAACAAATAATTGGTAAAAGATAGAGTAAAAATAGTGTTGTATTAGTCTATGCTGATACCAAGGAAAACTTCAAAACAATAATTATTAACTGGAGATATATATTACATAAGAGAACAAGTGCTTTGCCAAGAAGTCATCAAAATTGTGAATATGCACTATCATAAAAGCATTCTTCTAGTTGTTGACAGCCAGGTGTTATACTAGCACCATTAGTTGAATATATTTTTTCCATTTTATATTTTTAGCTTCTTTGGAGTGATAATATTAACAAAGGAGTCAAGATCATGATGGGGAAATCCACAGAGTCAGCTGACTTGAGCTAGTGACAGATCATTGACTCAGGTGTGACAAATGGGGAACCTGCATAAGACCAAACTAGACTCCCTTAATATAGATGACAATGGTGTGACTGGGACAATATATGAATCCATTGACAGCGTGTCCAAGATCTAACTAATGCACAAACTGACTTAGTGGACCAATTCTATATGGAGAATGGAGAGATACCTTACCCAGCCTAGACACAAGGGTGTGGTGAAGAGGTGACTTGGTCCTGCCTCAACAAGATGATCTGAGCAACTTAGTAGACTTCCTATGGGAGGCCTTAACTTCTCAGGAGCAGATAGGAGGGGGTGATGGGGGACATGGGAGGAGAGGATAAAGGGGGAACTTGGATTGGAATGTAAAAGATAAATCAATAAAAAATGAAAAACAAAAGCTTTCCCTCAGATACTTAAGGAAATGTTATATAACAGAAAAAAAAGAGAGATTTTAAAGTATATAGGATGATAATGAAATACCTCATGGCTGATAATTGATAGGCTAAACAACTGATACAATGATAAATCTTCTTTCTTTCCACAATATGGGAACAACCAAACATATCTATTTGTCAAATATCCGTGTGTGTGTGTGTGTGTGTGTGTATGCTTGTAATGCCTAGAAGCTGACAGTAGGTGTCTTCCTCAATTCCCCTACACCTCACTTATTAAGGCAGCTTCTCTTCTTTCTTGATGAATGAGAGCTCACCATTTTGGTTACCCTGGCTACCAGCTTGCTTCAAAGATTCCCTGTCTTCTCTTCCCAAGTGCTGAGATTCTGGTTGGCTGCCACACCTACACAGCTTTCACCCGGTTTCTGGGGATCAAATCTAGTCTTTAACTACTGAGATGTCTGTCCACTGAAACTGCTGTCACTTTTATTTAATAGTCTATCATCACCACTGCTGTAATCTGAATACAAAATGCAAAGGGAAATTGTTGGTTGTAAAGACATAGCATCCTTTAATTCCCTGCTTGCCAAGACACAAATATATACACACATAAAATCTTGTTAAAATTAAAGATTGTAATAACATTGCAAATAGCAAAATCAGTAGAATTAACAATATTACCAATGAAATACTGAAAAATGAAATAACACTAACAGGCTTTTTTTTTAATGTTAGGACAACAGATTGTACATATACTGACTATTGTAATAGGAGAATAAATATCTAAGTAAACTGAAAGATTTCTCATGTGCATACAGCCATGCTATGCTGTGAACTGGGATCTCAGAATGAACAGCACAGTCAGAACTCCAGGCATTGTCCCACTTGTTGTTAATGAATGCTTCCATCCTTCTTCTCAGTCACAATAGATTTTAAGGAATAATGAACTAGGATAATGGTGGGCTAAACTGAAATTGTTTCTATTGCTACAGAGCTACTCGAATTTGAGGGTATCATTCAACTTTACCTACAAACGGATACATTATTGTTATGTAAACTTCAGCAGTCAATCAGTTAGACATGGATGCCAACTTCAGTCCTCAATTTCAAGATTGTAGGCTTTGAGATTGTGGAGTCACTGTATCTAGGAGAGGGAGGGAAAGGGAGCTAGATGGTCAGATATTAAAATGAAAAAAAAAATTCTCCCTTTAGTTTTCTCCTCAAATTTCTATCACATGACATACCCACATGCATGGGAATGTGTACATAGAAATAGAATGTAACATTAAGCATAAGGTAAATTTACTTGACCCTCGAGGATGCAGACTGTGTCATGATTACTGCTGTTTTTATCAATGTGTGCATAGAAAGGGAGTGGGGAATAGAAAGACAAGTGTGTAATATGACAAAGAAATAACTGAGATTAAGTTTGAAGACAACAGAGGTAAGGAAAGTCTATCTGTAATTACTGAAGCTCTTAGATATACCTGGTATATACCTAAGGGACTCTAAGTCAGCATACCATAAATGTTGTACTCCTACATTTATTGTAGCACTGCTCACATGCCAAATTATAGAATCACTTTAGGTATCTATCAATCAATAAAGAAAGAAAATATGACATATATATATATATATATATATATATATTGGAAATATTACGGCAAATATTAAATTGTGTCATCTTTAAGGGAATGGATCTAGCTAGGAATCATCATTTTAAAATAAATGAAATTTAGAGAGGCAAATGTTACAGAGATTTTCTCATTATTACTGCATCCTAGGTTTTATATACATTTGTAAAATCATGCATATATATATATAAAACATGTATATAACATATATTACTACACACACACACACACACACACATATATATATATATATATGTGTGTGTGTGTGTGTGTGTAAAATGTGGTATGATAGCAGAAGGGAGACTGAGTAAAAGAAGGAGGCAGCCAAATTAAAAATGAAAACTAAACTATATCCGCTCAAGTATCACAAGGTTTTGTGTATATATATATTAAAAATAAATAAGGAACACAAACTTCAAAAGACAAACCCATTAGAACTAATAAGTTTAATGGGTTTCAGAATATACAATCTGAACATACAAGTGAAAATTAACTCTTGTGTGTTAGAAATATGTTAGAAACATAACTTCAAATTAATTAACATCAAAAGTAACAAAATGCCCAGGAAATTTTTCTCAAAAGAGGTGTCACATGGTTACAGTGAAAACTATGAAACATGATGGAAAGCTACATAAGTATACTTCATAGCTACATATGAAGCCATGTTCATGAATGTGAAGAGTTACCATTCATAGGAGAGCAGTTATCCCCCAAATGACCTGCTACTTGGGGATACCTGTGTCATAAGCTCAGCTGGATGGATCATAATTACCATGAGGAAATACAAGTCTCTTCAAGACAATGTTGAAACAAGATAAAATGAAATGTTTATGCTTCCACATTTAAAAGTTTACAACCCTAAGTACTCAAGAATATACTATACTATCAAGAGGATAGATGTACGTAAAATTATTGGAGTGCATCACAAAGGATGACAACAAACATGCATTGTCATGCTTCATTGATTTTTGAACAAGAAAGAAAATTTCGTGGGGAAAGAAAAATATTTTTAAATGAAGCCAGGATAACTAACTGCATATCCAAATTTAAAAAAAAAAAAAAGGAAAAGGAAAAGGGTGAGATCCCTACTTCAATTTGCATGCAGCTACAAGTGCAAATGAATCTATAAACAAATAAAATATAAGGGTTATACCATTTGTGGAAACAAATGCAATTTTTTATTTGTTTTGTTTAGGCAATGAATTCCTGTAAGTGATGCCTAAATATAAAACATAACAGATCAATTATCAGCGCTTCACAAGCACTAAAACTTTCATGATTTAATTTGTACCATAGAGAAATATCTGTAAATTACATATTTGATATAGAACTCATAACCAGAATATGTCTTGAATTCTTATTATGAAGACCATATAAATAATAAAAATAGTAATAAATCCTCAGTTTTTCAACTTAGTAGAATATTTGATGCAACTCTATTCTGACAGAGTGTACAAGTGGTCCATAAGTATGTGCAAAGTTGTAGGGCTATTAGAAATTCAGGAAGGATGTATTATGCCACAGGAGAAAAAACAGTCCTCAACCATTACTCATTTTTTGTTTTTCTGTTTTTACATGTGCACACACACACAGAAGTCAACTTCAGTTGTCTTCTTTCATTCATCTCATTATTTTTGAAACAGGATCTCTCACTGAATTTGGAGATCACCTATTCTGCTCCTCTAGCTGTCCTGTAAGCCCTGGGTATTTGTCCTGTCTATTTTTTCCCTAGAAATGAAATTTAGGCATGCACCACTGTGCTTGGCATTTTTAACTCCAAATTCTAACCTCCTTCCTATTCCTACATTTTGTCCATCTTGTGAAATATACTAATGGGAGATTCCAAATTGTGGACCTACAGAGGCACCATTTTCATTCACTACATGCAAATGTAAATGTGTCTGTTGAATGGGTTGTCTAAGTACTACTTTAATATATGAAGCTGAAACAATGAAGAAAAGTTCAAGTACAATGGCATTAAAATGCCTATAGGTATATATGGGAACCAATTTGTCAGCTTCTGCATCTGGATAGAGGTGGAGGCATGTAAAGAAATGAAATAATCATTGGTACCCTTTGTCTAGGTTATCATCCTCTACTGATGTTTTCACTATAGAACTATTGATTAGATTCAACCTATATCCACACAAATGTCTACCTTCATAAATAACTGTGCATGAACTATCCATTTCATAAGGTTACTTCTGCAGATGGTCAAGATCAGTGAATTCAAATCTACTACTTCACAGTTAGAAAAAAAATTCTTCTGCCTTACAATTCATCAGATCAAATGATCCCTTTCAGATAGTGGCTTCTGGATGAAATTTCCAGAGTTTGATCTCAGTGCCCTGCAGTAGTGATGAAATAATAGCCATAAGGAAGTCAGTGAGCTTCATCAGATGGGGTGGCTGAGAACTTATATTTATTTCTTGGCAAGCCAATCATACATCAGGGAGTTTCACCTGTAAAATTTGGCTCATTTCATCTAATTAGATTTCCAGTGATATATGGCAAAAATTCCCTGAAGATAAAACTATCAAATGCTTTGTGTGACCTGGTGAGTGATGAACATTTGAGACTGGAATGTTACTAGAATTCTAGATGTCAGTACTGTCCATTTTAACCTCGTGGCCTGCAGTCACCCATCGAATCTGTTAGGTATCATTTGCCTCAATATCTCTACAGCGTGGCTGATATACAGTAGTTTAAACAAAATAATAAAAACCACATAGCCTTTTAAAGATGATATCTGTTGCAGCTCCCAGAACAGTCTTATGCAGGAGGGGACAAATTAGATGTTAGTCAAATAATAGTTCTTCAACCCTTTCATCTCCACTGTATGTCATAAGATATTCAATATGTATAAATTGATTTTGAATTAAAATGTGTATTTGATTGCAATAGGATCATTTATGAAAAAGTAAGACCAATGTGTTAACCAAAGTACCTTACATAAGCATACATAGGACAAATGGACATTTGACAGCTGCTAATGTGTTTCAGACTACAGTCCACCCAGTGAAAGATGTCTAAATTTTCCTACCCAATTCCTACAGCACAGAATGGCCTGACTAGGCGATGAAGAGCATACATATTAAAATCAGATGTTCTGAAATAGTCCAGGCACTTCCCTCCCTATTATCTAATCTCTGGCAATTTTCACATTTGAGTATTAACAGAGATATTGCGTTGGGTTTTAATAAGGATTACATACATTAATTCACATCAAGCTTGGCACACTGTAAGTACATAATTGCTGCCTTTTATGGCATGACTTACAAGTTCTTTTTACTTAGCTGTGAAAACAGAGTAGGGAAGGGACAGGCATGATTTTAACTTTCTAAAAGGCATTTTACTTTGACTTCCATAAAATTTTACCTTTAATAAATATATTTTGGTAAAGGTTTTAAACATGATTCTAGCTGGGAAAACACTCCATTTTCTTTTTCTAAGTAATTACAATTTTACAATTCTCTCCTTTGGGGGTGGGGTGGTAAAGATGAAAGATTTCCAGAACCCTTGGGAAAATTCTCACTTTTTAATATCAAAAACACAATGTATGGGGAGCACAACCTTGAACAGATTGAGAGGCAGGTATGTAAAGAACAGATTCTCTGACAATGGGAACAAAACACCGTAATAGACCACCAGAGTGTCTTCATTCACCTTTTGACCTTTAATTGAAAGATTGAAAGTAAGTAGTTCCTGGGAGAAAGCAAGAGGCCGATTCACTTACCCTGCAGCTCAAAGTAAGAAGGCGTCTCAGAATCCCTGTGCATTAGGAATCATCCTCCTGTCACTCCAAGATGTTCTTAGTGAAGTAAAATGCCAGAAATAGATTGATGGGACTCTGACAGACACCAGACCTGGAAGAGGAGGTAGAAGGCCTTTAGGTAACATAGAACAGTGGGTCCTCCTAAAGGCACTTTATATAAGGCCGACATTTCAGACATGAGACTTGCCTGCCTTCAGAAATCCCCACTATACTGTAGCATAACAACCTATAGAACACAACTGTGAAAAGTTCCATTTACTTTACTGTCTTTTCAGTACAAACATTCCTCATGTTTTCCAAAATGATCCATGGGGGGCTCCAAAAGCAAATCCTAAGAATGGTAGTCACTGACAAGGAAGTCACTGGAAGTTCCATAATAATCAAGCCTAGAAGAAAATACTGATGAAAGGGGCAAAAGCTGTATTCATGCCACCATCTGACATGTCAGTTTGGCAGCTCACACAATCATACATTATTTTCTTCTGTCCTTTTCCTACAAGTAAGTCACACTGATTTCTTTATTTACTGCATTCTGTCATAATTGCTATTAATCCTTTATGGTTTTCAAATTTTGGACCAAAAAGGCTCAAATGGATGGGAAATAGAAGAGTTTAATGGCCACTTCTTTGTGCAAATTAAGAGATAATTTGCTCCTGTCCCCAAATTAGATTTGATATTGTGAATTTATATAAGACACCTAGATCAATGCATTATAATAAAGTCATATAAGAATCATAGAGTAATTCAGTTGGTGGAATATAAGTAAATTATATCAAGGTACAAATTATATTAATTAAGGTAGATTAAACTAAATGTCATACTGACATATATAACCTCCATGACCATATAAGGATAACTCAGTTATGGGCAGGAAGATACTGATACTTTCATAGATCTTGGATGAGTTGGAAGAAAAATGGCACAGAGAGAAATTTATATACAGAGGAGGAATTCTAGCTTTTGAAGTGACATTGTACACAAGAAATAAAGTGAATTATCATATATGAAAGGGTGAGTGGCGCCTAATGCCTTGAAGATAAGGTATAAGATCAGAGTAGTTAATAACGTTAGCAACAAAGGATTTCATGGGGGCACTTTGTGTTTTAAGTTGATATTGATCATGTTATTTAGTCATTTATCAAGCTACTGTAAAGATCGTATGATCTGACAAGCATTTCCTGGGTAATACTGTTGGATAGATGTGGGAACATATCATGGATATAAGGTGGAAGAGTGAATGGTCATAGCCCTTGCAAGACACTGATCCTTACCAGGCATGATGTTTAGCAAGTTACCAAATCTACCTGAACCATGTTTACCTCAGTGATACGGGAATCATACTTAACTTGAAGGGTTGCCTAACATTTATAGGTGGTGTATATGAACTATTCCTTACATTTGACAATAATTAGGTCTGCAAACAAAAGAATACATAATAATGATGAGCATTCACACTAAACTTTCTTATGTTTTTATTCTTTCTTTCTTTTTCTTATTTTACATATCAATCCCTCTCTCTCCCTTCCTCCCTCCTTTTTTCCCTCCCTCCCCTGCCCCTTGACCACCCTCCCATTCCATCCCACCCCCCAACACACACTCCACAGGGAAAGTTTTTGTCTGGTAAATTAAATCTATCCTTGTTTTTCCTCTGCAGCTGTCATTACAGAAACAGTCAAGGAAATCAAGGTAGGTTTTAAAAATTAATTATAATTTTGGTGTATTCTGAGACTGTAAGGATGGAAAAATTTAGCCTAATTTTCCCTAGACTGCCCCCTAGCAGTGAGTAGGCAAAAGGTCATTCTTGACTGTTTACGACAGGACGAGTTTATGGACAGCCTCTGTGAGTGAATGAGAACAGGAAATGAGCCGTGCCACACTACCCAAAAGCCCTAGCGAAAGCAGACTTCCTGGGCTAAGTGTGGGCTTGTCACACTACCCTAGAGAAAGCCTGGGCAAAGCACGGGCTTGGATAGTTCAAATTGATTGGTCCACACTGGATGCTATGAGATGATTGGTTTGTAATGAGGAGGCTTTGTTGAACCCTATAAAAGCTGTCTGAACCCTGTACCAAGGGTTCCCAGTCCTTTACCCCACGTGGAGTATGGGGTTCCCAGTCCTTTACCCCACGTGGAGTATGGCTGCGGACCCCAGTGCACTGGAATATAAAAGACCTCATGCTTTTGCATTAAGACCGTTTCTCGTGAGTGATTTGGGGGGGGCACCTTTCCTGAGTAGGGGCGTGAGGGTCCATGCCCTCCGTGGGTCTTACAAGACCACATCATACTTACAAGTAAAAAATATTTGTTTATGAATGACTAAAAAATATAAAAGTAATTCTAGTTTAGCTTATCTTTTACATTATTTTAGGTGCCTTGGTTTACTCACTTTTGAAGCAAATAAGAGCATATCAGTTGTAAGAACCACTGTTGTAGACATTGAGTTTTACTGTTTAAATATGTTTACTAGGTGTGATAGCTCCTACCTGTAATCCTAGTACTTTAGGGCTGAAGCATGAATATGAATATTCTCTCTCTCTGCCTCTCTCTCTCTCCCTCAAAAAAAAAAAAAAAAAAAAAAAAAAAAAAAAACAGTAAACAAAACAAAAACCTAGTAAGGCAAAATAAACTTTCTTATTTTATTCAACTATGTTTAAAAAATTATTATTGGGCAGTTTCCCAAGTATTTATAAAGAGTGTCCACTGTTTGGAGAACATTATTATTAATCCTACTCTTCTCATATATAGAGGGATAAAAATAAAGGAAAATCGTTTTCTTAAAATTATTATTATCATGCTTGCAGTTATTTAGGCTTCTGGAGGGAAATTTCAATGACAAGTATGGCATTCTTGAAGTTTAAAGTTTTGACATTCAGTACTTAGAAGTGCCCAGTCTTAATTCATCAGAGGGTGGTATCAGGAGAAACTTTGATTTTACAAGAAGAAAGTCAATTATAAATTTGACATATATATGTAACACTTGCTGCTGTGTTTTCTGTGTCAAGCCTTGGATGAAGGACTTCACAGACAATATTATTTTAATCTTTCCCAATGGTTGAGTAGGTGGATGTAAGGATTAGCTAATTTCACATGAAATTGTGGACTGAGGTTTCCTGTAGGGCTTGACTATATAACCTACCTTATATAACCTAACTAGGGCTGCAAATAAGAATGTTTGGGATGTTCTGTAGGTTGTCTCAGTTACAGAAATTTAGACTCCACAAGACTTCATTTCTCATTTGAATATAGGATGCCATTGGGACATTTGGGAGATGAAATAAAAATTGTTCAAGAACTCAGATGAATGTTCATCATTTAAGTGCTATAGCTGTCCTATTATGCTTACTGGATGATTTATTTTATTTTATTTTTGGGAAATGTCTCATGAAATGGTAATTCTGTAGAATTCCTTGCCAAACACCCCTAGTTTTATTTGTTTGTTGGCAAATATTTCTGTAATTATAATGGATGTTGATAGAAATGAGATTCAGTGAACTTCTACAGCAAGTGTGGAGAAGGAGACAGCAATGGGTAGAACCCAGGTGATGCTGACCCATCCCCACTCAAACCATCTTTGGGAATTTGGTGCTTTCTCAACAGCTTTGTATGGTTCATATTTTTTACATGAATTTCCCTCAGAAACTATTAAAAGTATAATCATCTCAATTCTCAGTGGTCTATTTTCAATTTAAAAATCTAAGTGGTGAAGTACTTTTTAGAATGTCCTCAGTTGATTCATGAGATAAACTTTAATGAATGCCCTTGAAAACTTTCCTTCTTCATCTCATTTATTCCAAGAAACATATCCAGTAAGAGAAGTGTGTGATTTTAGCCACATCTCTGAGTCAATAGACTCTGTCTCTTTGCTTACATTTTATATAATTGTGAGACATCATAACAAGTGATAAATTGTCATCCTAATTCCCTTTAGGAGATGAAATTTTACTTACATAATTTTCTTCACAGCCTTGAGGACAGAATGTCACCAAAGAATTGATGGAAAGGTCATTCCAGGAGGCTAACAACTCAAGTAGAGTTCATGGCTTACTTTATGAAAAAAGATGCAGGTCTGCATCCCACACAATCACATAATGTAGCTTTAATTCACCAGGATAGTTTGTGCTACAAATAGGAACATTATGTTTCACACTATCCCTTAATCAGTAGACAGTGGGGACTACAGGGACAAATGTCTGGAATGTATCTTAAGTCAGGGCTTCATTGGCTAATTGCCAATTTTAGACATCCATTAAGTTTGAATATGAGGATTACTGTATCAGAAGTTACTTTTATGTAACTTCATGGAGTTTTGAATTCTGTATTGGTCTCACATGATTTTCCAAGTTCTTAGGAAGCAAGGACACACCTTCTTCAGCTTTGCCCTTCACAATCCTTGTCATAGATCTCTACTCCTGATATGGCTTGCTCCATTTCTATTAAAGTGAATGAAAGTTAAAATTGATTCTGGAATATTTTAAATCAGAGAGCAGAAGAGCTATGTTTAAAATATACACTATGCTCTTGGTTCACAGGAGGCATCTGGCCAATTTAAGATGCTGGGACCTGGTATAAATCAGCATTGAAGGAATTCAGTGGGCATGTGTCCTTTCCATGCTCTCTAGCCCAGAATGACTTGCTTGCAGACAGAACACAGACAGATGTTTGTATGCATACAGGAGGATGAGCATAGGGTGTATATGTACATGCAGTGAGTACATACATGCTGTGGATCCAGGTGAGGATTCTGGATTCATTTCTAAGCAGATTTGTGTTTTTGTTTTTTCATCAGAGACCAAACAGACCTGTGACTGGAACTTTGAAATGTGGTTATGTGGATCCTGATATAGGGTCTACTAACCAGTTTCTTTGCATGGCACTTTTAGATACTGTAAGAATGGTCACATTAATAATCAGTTGCCTGGATTCTTCTCAAATATGCAGACGTTAGTTGTAAATTGACAAAAGGCAGTGTCTTTTGTATTGGGGTTCTGAGCCATTGAGTGCCAAGGTCCCTGCTCTGGCTAGTATTGTGTCAACTTGATCCAAGACTGAGTCGTTTTGTAAGGGGGAACCTCAGTTGAAAGAATGCCATACCAGATTGACTTGTGAGGAAATCTATGGTGCATTTTCTTAACTGATAATCCATGTGGATGGGTACATCCCACAGAGGGTGAGACCATCCTTGGGCTGGTGGTCCTAGGTGATATAAAGTAAATAATAATCATTCTTTAAGCCACAGACCCAGAGAAGCTAGATAACAAAGAAGGCTTAAGGGTATGAGGGTGACCATGGTTCTCCATGGAAAGAAGAAATAGAAAAAAATCTTGTGATTAGACTGGGGGTGAATGGTGATGGCAACATAATGGATCAGGTTGGAGAGTAGCTGGAGGAGTGTAGTTCTGAAAGAGATGACTGGGAAAGGAGGGTGCATTTTGAGGTCACGTAGAAACCTGGTACATGGAAAACTCCCAGTAATCTACAAGGATGACTTTAGCTAGACTCCTAACAATAGTGTATACATCCCATACACTGGCCCTTGTATGTGAACAGTCTAAACTTTCACTGGAGGGATTGGGACATCAATTCAGTCACATAAACTTTAACTTACAGTTTGTCCTATATGGCATGTATTGGAGTATGTAAAGGTGGCACAGAGGTTGTGGGAGTGGCCTTTCAGTGACTGGTCTAGCCAGAAACCTATGCCATAAGAGCAATTCAACACCTGAGCCTGGAGTGTCAGGACCTGGAGGCTGGATGGCCCAGAGACCATGGATAGTACCAAACATGACTGGAGAAAATAAAAAGTCAACATAATGATACCTAACAATATTCTGCTATACTTGTAGTCTGGTAACCACAGGAACTGTCATCAGAGAGCCTTCATCCAGTAACTGATGGAAATAGATGCTGAGACCCACAGCCAAACATTAGCCTGAGCTCAGGGAATCCTGCTGAACAGAGGGAAGAAAGATTACTTGAGATGGAGGGGTTAAGGACATCACAAGAGAATCCACAGGAACAACTAATCTGTGTTCATAGGAGCTCACAGAGTATGAACTGACATTCTGGAAGCCTGAGACTGATCTATAACCTCGGCATATATGTGGCAGTTTAATAGCTCTTTGTATTTGTGGGACTCCTAACAGTGGAAATAGGAGCTATCCCTAAAGCTTGTCTGGCTTTTGGTAACCTATTCCTCATACTGGTTCACCATGCCCAACCTTAATAAAAGGGAAGTTGCTTAGTTGTACAGCAACTTAATATGCCATGATTTATTGATATCTGTAGGAGACCTGCCCTATTCTGAACAGAAATAGAAGAGGAGGAGTGGGTTGAGTGAGGGATGGGGGGGACTTTGATCAGGATGTAAAATAAGTAAATTTAATAATAATAAAATCAAGCTGAGTACCCATGAGGATCAAGCCAGTAAGCAGCACTCCTCTATGACCTCTGCTTCTGTTTTTGCCTCATGGTTACTGTCCTGCTTGAGTTTCTGATCTAACTTTCCTCAGTGTTGGGTTATAAGCTTTAAGATGAAATAAACTCTTTCCTCTAAAGTTGCTTATGGCTATGGCTTTTTATCACAGTAATAGAAAGCTTAACTAAAACAGTTTCAGAGGTTGAACTAAGAGGTTCAAGGAACATGGCTCTGGGGATGAGAATGATAGGGTGAGGGTCCCAGTTTTAGAGTGCAGAGACTATCTCTCCAGGAGCTCAGATCAAAGATCAACTATTTGGGGCTTTTGTTGTCAATGATCCTGGGGTCAACAACTACTTATCCATGGCTCACAGCAGTAAGCAGTGGTTATGGGTCAGCAGCAGGTGATGTTCAATATTCTACCACTAGGTTTAGTGCTCTCAGAGGCTGTTACCTTAAGCACAATGAAGAACTAAAAAACTTCTAAGACTCAAGATCCATAGCCATATTCTCCATATGATCTGAGCCTATTAGTCTAGCCTCTGAAGAAGCAGCTTTTTTTTTCTTTTAGAGACAGGGTTTCTCTAGCCATGGCTATCCTGGAACTAGCTCTGTAGACCAGGCTGTCATCAAACTCACAGAGATCTGCATATCTCTGCCTCCTAAGTGCTATGTTGAAAGGCATGTGCTAGCACCACACAGTGTCACTTCTTGTTTATTCACCACTGTCATGTGAACATGACAAAAGAACCCAAGCCCACTGGTTGATAAGAAGAGTCCACTGATGATGGGTTCCTGCATGTACATAAAGTTCTCCCTTCATGGGAGCACTGAAGAATTGTCTTTTAGCACATAGCAAGCTCATGACTTCCCCCAGGGTGGAAAATATATTAAACACTCTGAGTACAAAGTCAATGCTTGGAGATTCCAGAGGAGATTAGCATCAAGATGGTTCTCATTCTAACAGTATACAGCTACTGAGGGCATATGTTCATTCCTATGGAACAAACTCCATATGCTACAATGGATGCAGGGAATCAATAATAGCATTTAGAACTTTCCCAGAAAGTGAAATTTTGACTTGACTTGGAAAACAGAAATGTAAATAAAGGTAATGTAGTAAGTTAGTCCTTCTGTAGCACTGACCACGCCCATTGGGGCTGATCCTTATTTACCGCAATAAGGTAAGGATTTCTAGGTCTTGCTTTCAAAAGCAGTTTATTTTTTCAGTATTAAAGAGTGGGCTACTAACCATAACTGACATCCCAAATGAGTAGTGTCAGTAATTTAGTCGATAACATAAAAGAAGCTGATGACTGCCCCTTGGATTTCATTTCTCTGCAATAAATTATAGTATTGAGCCACTTCAAGGAGCTCACCACTCCTAAAATAGCATACAGCAGTGCAATATGTCATCATATATGACTCTTACAATCTAGGTTTCTCTTCAACAACCTTAACCAAGAATATAGGAAGCAAGAGATAAATTTTAAATAAATAAAAATCACAAGTATATTGGTCTAATAACTAATGTGTTTGGACATTTCTGGAATAGTGATAATATTAGTTTTCATGTAGATACTGATGATTCACTGGGAGTGTTATCCATGGGTATTTAAAAGGATGACTTGAAGAGAAGTTACTTGGTATCAATTTATATTTAAAAACAATAAAACAAGATTCACAGCTACCCAAGTATTCAATATGTTGCATTATACCATTACATTAATCAACATATCAAGTGTGGCTGGTAGGAATTTCTTCATTATTTCCATAGGCTAAATAACCAGAGTTTAAAAGTTAAAAGCAACTTGCCCACAACTAATCAGCTAATGTGCCAGACAAACCTGAGAGCCAAGCCTATCTGACACTAATTTACAAGCTCTTAGCCCCAAATGATCCCACTGTGAAGAATTGTTTCTCTCCACAAAATAACTTTCATTTCCAATAGTTAAAGTAGTAGCAAGAAGATAGTAAAAACTAGATGAATCCTGCATAATGTATGCACTAACATATGCCCTGTGCAATGTTGAGGCCAAAGGCATGTTCTCGTTAAGCATATGGGACATATTATTGCATAGATGGCACAGGGTAAAGCACTGAAAATAACAGGTGTCAGTGTAGTCAATTAATGGGTCACATGTAAAAGAGGTAAAGCAGAAAAAAAGGCTCACCTTTAGAGGTCAGGAAAACAGAAAGCAAAAGTTCAGTGTCATAGCCGTTATTAACCTTCTTAAGAATATTTCACCGTATTTGGGTCCCTCCTTATCCAATGTGCCCAAAACACTGGGGACCCCACTGCAAACTTTCATAAAAATCCAAAGACTTCTGTTATTTCACAATCTAAAACCATTTTCCATTACCTTATTTTTAAAAGCCAGATAGGAGTGATGACTTACTTTTGGTACATTTTAAATCACTATGATTTAATTTTTTTGATGACTCAAAACAGAAATGAATGTAGGCATGTTCCTTTGAAGTGGAATACATTCATGTCCACCATCCCTCCCAGCCTGACCCCTCACAGTAGCTAGTAATGATGAGTCTGTGAACTCGTTATCTGAAGCTATCAGATTTTAAACTCCTCTCATACATGCCTCTGTCAAAGCACAAGTTAAAACCCCACTTAGGCTTTCACCAGGAAGCTGGCCAATTATCATGAATTACAGTCAGCCACTAAGGTTTGTGATATAAATGATCTAAGAAGTGCACATTGATGCTTTAAAACAGAATTAATCTTAGTCCAAAATAATTTCACATGCTTTTCTAAATTTAAAACCTTAGGTAAGAGAGAAGTTGACATTTTTGTCCAGCATGGCTTACTTTCACCTTTAATGTGTATTTATGCTCACTTTCTCCCTATGTGTCTGTGTGTGTGTGTGTGTGTGGTGTGTGATCACATGCACATACATATTTTCACACAAAAATACATGACTGTGTGTGTAGTAGATGTCACAAGACAGCATACAGAATATTAAGAGAACCACTGTGGGGGTGTTTATGTGACGAGGCATCATTTTAAATCCAAAAGAATAAGGAGAAGGCTTGGATAAATCCAAATAGGTGAGTATGGGCAGGTACAGAGGGTTACTTTGAGCATAGCCAACCCAAGCAGTATTTCCCTAGCAGAAAAGTGGTGCCTAGAGTCACAGGGGTGGTTTTGGATTACAACATAGGACTTTTCAATGCTGACATGAACAATCTGGAGGCAGCAGAGAGCAGAATCACTTTAAGAATATGTACAGGGTATGGGGTAGTCAGGTCAGGAAGTGGAGATTGGAGAAAAAGGCACATTCAAAATGAGAACCTTATTCAAATGTTTGCATCAGTCTAATCAAGAGATGCAGAGAGGCTTGCCAATGCTGTGACAGCTAATCAGAGGATTTGCCATCTTGTGAATGAGGGAAAGTAAATAAAATTACTATATTTCCATGGTGAAAGTTACAAGAGGGCTAGGAAAGCACCCAGATAAAGAAACATGTGACTCAAAGCAGGGACTGAGGAGCAGCATAAGGAGTTCTGAAGGAAAGCACAAAGCTGGAAACACAGTGGCATTTTGAGTTCAGGATGCCTGTCAATGTCACATGAGACAAGTCAGCTCCTGTAAACAACATGAAACCAAATGTGTTCCCCAATTCAGACCTATGGCTTCAGCTTCTAGGGAAATGCTAGTAGTGATGGTCAAGGACATGGCTATGCACTTCCAGCTATTAGCCTTGAATCCAAAGGATTGAAATAAGCTCATTCAGATTCCCAAAATGTAGCAAGATGATTTATTCAAATGGATGTAATTGTACAGATTATAGAGGGAAACCTTATCAAGACTGGCATTGGGTTATGTGAGTGAGGAACTTCCTTTTCTGGGGTTCAAGAGAAAAAGGAATTCAGCTACTTGTGATGCAAAAGGCTAATTCTTTGTTCTGATTGATAGATTAGATCACATAATTATTTATGATTGCACATGTCCCTTGCCATAATGCATCTGATTTTTCTCATATATATATGTTAAATTATGGACAGGCATAGAGTGGTAAATAGGGTATTCTTTCTAAAAGTTTAGTTGGGGGCTCAGTTTTAGCTTTCCTCCCTGGACAACCTAAAACTATTTTGTACTGTATTAGTCCTTCTACCATCAGACCAGGTTTTGTTGGAAATATGTTTGAAGAGAAATGTGAAGGCTTGATGTTTGCTACATGAGCAAGCCTAGTCCATCGTTGAAAGAGGAGTGTGTATGCAGCTCTATGGGCAAGGTTGCTATGCACATTGTTGTGCACATAAAGACGTCAGCCCACAAAACACAGTATTATAATAGAGATATGAATACAGCAAAAAACAAGTCAAGCCAGCTAAGATAATCTCTGAATTTTTTTATTTAATTTTTTTCCTTAGAGACTTTTCTACCTAATCAGTTAGATGATCCAAAGGCAGAAGGCCAGAAGTAGGAATGGGGAGGATAGGTCAGAGGATATATAATCCTGAAGAAACTGGGGTTGATAATATCTTAAGTATTTACAAATGAAAAGCTACTGTCCAGGGTACCAATGGAATCTGTTGGGTGTTTTCAGATTTCTCAGTGTAAAATAAATTATTAGCTTTTAGGGACAAGAACATTAGGCCATACATTGAGGTGGGCAGTAAGTGGAAATGGCTGTGTAGATGGCCAAAGACAACACAAGACACATTTTGATTCATAGCCTGCAACATTTTGCTCTCCACAATCACAGAAAATCCCATGCATCAGGATAACAGGGAAACTAGCTCAGGTTTCTGGGAACCCTCATTTCACAACTCCCCTTTTTGTCTATTATAATATTTTCTGTATGTGGGAGTTAAATATTGCCTTTGTCCCAAAGTGCTAAGGGCTCATTCCTAGAACATGTTTAGATGTGATTTTTCAGGAGAGAGAAATAATAGGGAATTTAGGGAAAGATTTCTGTCTTCTGTCATATGAAATGCATTAGTCATCATTAGCCCCCCTCCCTCTCTTCCTCTCTCCTATTATATGCAAAACATAACAGGTGTATTATATCTAAAATTATAATATTCAAAAACATAGATAGCATAACATAAAGAAGTAAAGGTAGTAGAAAGTAGCAAGCATCTCAACTAGCCAAAAATACTCCAAGTGTGTCATCATTCTCTTCAATGACCCTGATTACTTATTTTCCCCTATTATTAAATAGCCTCTTTAAACATGAAGGTTTAGTTTAAATAAGATTGGAAGCTTGAATAGGCAAACAGACATAACAAAAAATGTATTAATGTCACAATATAATGTCTTTTGTCTTTGGTAGCATCATTCTGATCATTTTGGAATATACTGGAAATATTCCAAAAATCTTAGATATTTTCAAGATAGCTAAATATAAATATATTTAAGAAATATATAAAGATATAATTAGAAATATCACTAGAGGAGTTTTAAGTGTAGTTATCTGAGCTACCCAGTTGCCATTGTAGTTCAAGATTATCTGAATCTTCTTCGAATCCCCCCAAGACAGCGCCCCTTACCAGCAGGAAGTAGCTTGGAAAGAACGACGCCCAAATTCCCAAATATTGTGTATAAATGTTTGTTTTCATTTAATTGGACTTTTGTATGTAAAAATTAAATAAAATAAAAAATAAATATAAAAAAGATGCATAAATAAAAGGGGTTAGTCACACTGTATCTCCAAAAAAAAAAAAAAAAAAGATTACTATTAACATAGAATGTGCTCTAAAAAGAAGTGGGAATTAGGAAAATTATGAATGTAAGAATTCATTTGAAGTGTTACAGCACAACATGTGGTTAGATGTACCTGGGGAATTCATTTCCTTAAAGAACAAATGATTATTTATTGGTATGTCTTTACTGATAAAACTACTTGCTTCCAGAATTTTTATTTAAGTATTTATGTCACTAAAACATGCTATTTGTATGAGTGTTTTGCCTGTCTGGGTGTATGTCTGTGTAACATGTATGTTCCTGGAACCCCAGAGACCAGTTGAGGGAATTGGAACCCCCGGAATTGGAGTTATAAACAGATATGAGGTGCCATTTGGGTTCAGAGAGAACTTCACAAAGAACAGCCATGCAATTAAACACTGAATAATCTTTCCAGTTTCTATCTATCTCATTTTAAAAAGTTCTTTGATAATTCCATGGAATGCATTTTGATCATATTTATTCCTCCTCTGCACTATCACAACTACATACTCCATTTTTCTATCTTAACCCATCGATTACATTTGGAACTGCTCATACTCTGAGATGTTTGGCTCTGACAGCCCAACATAAGCTCACCCTAAATGAACTGATTCTATCTCTGATGCTGACCACTGCCAACCTCCCCTTGGCTAGGGGTGGGATTTCATGCCTACTTCCTCTTTCCATGATTCCCATCTAACTTGAGCATGCGCAAGCCTTAATCATGCTATCTCAAGTGCTATGAATTCATGTGTGTAACTGCCATACTGCATCTGCAGAACAATGTTTTCTGGGGTCATCTCCTGCTTCTTTCTCTTAGAACTCATTATGATCATCTGCAGTCATCTTGTTACTTTTGGAGGAAGGGATGAGCTATATATGTCCTCTTTAGGGCTGTACATTACACAGTCTCTTTTCTCTGCACTTAGAACAGTTGTGGATTTCTGTTTTAATCAACATATCCTGAAAAAAAGCTTCCCTGATGAAAATTGTGAATAAAAATGACATTTGCAGCTAAATGGATGAAGTTGGAAAAAATCATTCTTGATTAGGTAGCAAAGGTCCATAAAGATAAACATTCTCTCATTTAGGAATGAATTGTGTGTTATGTTTGCTCCATTTGGAATTTCCATAGAGGTAAGGAGTTAGTAAGAGGCTGAGGTAAAGGGAAATTTCAATGGAAGAGAGATAAAAGGTAGTGGTATAAAGGATTAAAAAGAAATAATAAAAAGAAAAGGTTATATCTGGTGGAAATGGAAAGCAGAATGGTGAAGGGAACAGGGAAGAAATAACCAATAGCAAATAAAGTTTTAACAAGTCATATGGAAACTTATTATAGTAGAAGTCTCCTAAAACAAAAATTGTTAATATGAAGTTACTATGTAAGTAGGTGACAATGCTCCAATTAGGTTCCATAACCTAACAAATTAAAATCAGTGGCAGGAATGGGTTTTCTTTTTTATAGTTGTTAATCAATGAGGGCCCGCAGACTATCAGTCATTATGGACAATTGCCATTTCTCTTGGTTACCCACCCCCCCCCAGATCTTAACAATAAGACTCAATTGCTGAATACAGTGCATACATGAGTCACAGAACATGGGAAAATCAATCTGACAGTCACTCAAATGCTTCATCCCTCCTGCCTGCCTGTCTTTAATAGTGCTAGAAGATGCTAAGTAGGCTCCTGGAGGAGAAAATTCATGACTAACTTTATCCACCTGTGAACCCTGTGAGCTACCATAATGATTGGCCTAGAAATACATGTCCACAGGTATAATGGTTAACAGGAATGTCATAGAAGTAACCACCACTTTCTGCTGAGTGGATTTAAAGTGTATGGAAACCTATACTTGGCACTGTCATTGAACCAAAAAAAAAAAAATCTCTGAGTATATAAGCCACAGGCCATAGTGTAAAACCCATTCTGTTATTCTATTAAAATTCATAGTACTGAACTGACTCTTTATGACATGCTTCTCTCTGTAGACTAGTGCACCTCACAATCCTGCTTAGAGAAGCTTCTATGTTTCCATATTATTTCTTTAGTTTTCCTTCTTTTGTGTTTACTGTGGAAATACCTTGTGATCAATTAAAAGCTCCAGTTATCATGTTTTAAAATCCCTTGTATTACTAGGTCTTTCTTTAACAGAAATATCTCATACAGTTCTTATTTCTTGTTTATAGGATGCTTACCACACATTTTTAGAAGTAGCAGATGCTTTTTAAAATAGGTAAATCCTAGGTTTAGAAAAACTAATTGGATTATCTTAGGCAGTGATAGCTGAAAATCTTGGTATGTTTTTAAAATTAATGACAGTTCTCTATTTATTCACCAAAAGAGGGTATTAACAATCATTGATAAATCAGGAGATTTTAAAAATCGAATCAAATATTTGTTACTTGGCATGATTACCATTAAAAGGAAAATTATAAAAGAATTCTTTGTAGTAATAATGTTCTTGTTGTTATAGTAGTGGTTATCTGGCAACTGAAAGTTTTATATCAGTGAGCAACACATAAATAACATTAGGGTAAAGTTCAATCACCAAGTTTTAGGCGATTTATCCAGTAAAATGATAAAACATAAAATTATTTTCCTTTGAACAAATTTTGTAAAAATCTTATTAAGACTGGATCAATAATTAAGAAAGTATTATTGTTTCAAACAGGAATCTTATTTTTAATCTCAAGATGGAGTACTCCAAATTCCATATCTCTATATAACAACTTTATGAAGTCATTTATATTGGGAGCAGAATAAATAAAGTAATAAATAAAGACTTACTTTAAATACATTGGTGGAAAATGAGACCAATGGGTTAGAAGAAAGAAAGAAAATCACTACTGTGACCTCAGAGGCTGTCAGTGTGATAATCTAAGCTTTGGGGTTGATGAACCATCAGAAGGTTGAAGGTAAAGGGGTTTCATTTATAAACACATGGAACTCTCAGAAGTGGTTCATCCATGAAGTCAGGGACAGGGGGACAGGGTTAATTTCCTTTTTTTAGGCGTTCCCCTGTTCCTTGGGAAATGGAGATATCTTAGTAGAGGGCTGTGAATATCTTCACTTATGCATTCTCAGACCATTTTGTTGGTTTTTATTTTAAAAAATTAATTGAAAGCTATTAGAGATAAGGCTACCATTCTAAGGCATTCTCTCCTCTGTCCTCCACTGCTTCTCCAGCCAAGGGAGTACTACAGTAAAACATGTGTCCTTTTCTTAGGTTATCTGATTGAACATTTCATAATGATCGAAGATACACCCAAGAGGAAATTTGATAGAAAAGAAGGGTAAAATGGAGAATATTGACCTGATTTCACAAAAGAGCATCTCCTAGAGAGTAGCAATGTGTGTGTGTGTGTGTGTGTGTGTGTGTGTGTGTGTGTGTGTGTGTGTATACATACATACATACATACATACATACATACATACATTTCTGAGATGATAGATCTTAGATATTTTCAGCACACATATTAAATGTGGTGGTTGATAAGTGATGTTGCTTAGCAATAGCAATGTTTTAAAATACACAACTAAATAAAAACAATCACATTATATACCACAAGTTACATAATAATGGAATTACTACATGTATTAACTGCATCTTCTTTAACCCCCCCAAAATAAAAAGACTCCCAAAGCACCTTGGATAATGACTTTTTCTAAAAGGTTGATAATTACTTGGAAGCACCCTATTATGCTCCTCTGTTCTATATTCACAGTTTCTTAACTATGGTCTTCAGGGTTTCACTCCCTTTCAGAATACAACAGCTTTCATTTCATGGACACTTCCTTGCTTGGATTCATTCTTTCTGGTGTTGGATTCAAACTTCATCTCCGTGGAAGAGCACGGATGCTTAAAGCCTTGGGCAGCTTTTAGTTTAACAATGATTCATTTGAATATGATCACAAAAGAATAGTTCATCAAG
Organism: Phodopus roborovskii; assembly: GCF_943737965.1. Lineage (NCBI taxonomy): Eukaryota > Metazoa > Chordata > Mammalia > Rodentia > Cricetidae > Phodopus > Phodopus roborovskii. Next base: position 29,634,107 of record NW_026126416.1, on the reverse strand, counting down.
CCCAACTTGGGAGGGTCCCAGAAAGCTAAACTTCCCAGTCTCCATGTTTTATTTTGCTGAAGCTGTCAATTGTTTCTATACATACCCAACTGAAGATGTAGCCTGCATTGTCCTTTGGATTTGTGCCTTGACATTCTAGCAGACTTGACTTGTCTTTTCAGCCAGTTATTTCTGCCAGTACTTGCCCTGAACGGGTCTGTTCTGAAAATAGCCCTGAAATACAGCTCTGAGATAAATGTGGAGCTTATATTTTGCATTCTTTCATATCATGGATCAGAGAACCCAATGCTATCCCTATATTGGCCACTCTCTCATGTCTGCCTGTCAGTAGGTTTGGGCACCTGGAAGCCATTTTCCTGCTTTGTATATAGACTACCTGAAACACAGAGATGATCAGGTTCCTTAGACAGCCCTATTGTTGTCTAGCTGGTAAATTTAATTTTCAGGCAAATTTCTGATAAAACTGACTTCTGTTTCATTGCTTCATTTGAACTTTAGGAAGGGAAAAAACCCCAGATGAGTGAATCATTTCAGGTAGTGGAAAACCTATGTTGAGTTGATATTTGAGACCTAAAGGGCTAGTTAAGTCTCTCTTAATAAATTTATGAAATTTATTAATTCATAAATATAAGTGAATTTTATTCATAGCTGACTAAGAAGCAGAAAGGAGAACGAAACCAAAGAATAGGGCTATACTTTTTAATTGAGCTACCACTGAGAATGGCTGTGTAGGCATCTCATGCATAATAACTTTTTAATTTCAACATTAATCCTAGGAGTGAATGTTTAGCAATTTCAGATACAAAAAATGTTCTAGTTTTTCAAGCAATAATAAAATGATCCTAGAACACATGTTCATCTTCTGTATACAGTGTAGGTTCAGTTATAATACTAAGTATTGAACACTGGTCATAGAACAAGGTACTTCAAAAGCACCTTCATATCAAACTTTAGGGACTAGAAATAAAATATATGAAAATATAAATCTTGTTAGGAACAAAAAAAAAAAAATAGAAAGCTGTTTAATGCATTGTCCTGATACTGGAGCAAACTTCAATGTGTGCAGTAAAGCAATCACCTTTTAATGCTACACATCCAAGAGCATATTGGCAGTAGAAACTGAGTTCAATGAGTTATTTAAAATTTCTTTTGAATAAGTGAACACAAAGTTTGATGAGTAGAGAAGGTGGGGTGGACCCAGGAAGAGTAGAAGGAGGGGCTGGTAATGATCAAACTATGCTAAACAAAATTATCCAAGACTTAATAAGATGTGGAAAAATACAATGAATCAACAGACATTTAAAATATCAAAAATTATCATCAGCCTAAAAACACTTTCAGAGAAGTCAAGGGGTCAATGATTTGTTCCATTATTTTCTTACAATTTTCTATTTAATCACATCCATGACTAGCACAAAAATGGGGTGAAATTTAGAGTGCATAAAAATGATTTTGTTAATTTCAGGTGATGAAATCAGTAATCGCTGGGAGCTGTGTTCTTTGATTCTGAAGCTGCATAAGGAGATTTGCACTTTCCCGAAGGGCTAACACTGCAAAATTAGAGCCTGATTAAGAGTGCTTGTGAGAACCTCTGCAGAGATTTAAGCAGAGTATTGCAAAAGCCTGTCCCATCCTGGTCTTCCAGGCTGATAATACAGCACTGGGATGGAAGAATCATTTCCCCTAGGTTACTAGGACACAGATGAGTATGTCGTTTTGCCAGAATGAACAAATAAAGTTTGAGTATAGATATCACAGCTTTGCACTCATCTTGTCCTCTAAGGTGTTGGGGTCATTTGCTAAGATAGAAGGCACCAATCCTAAACTGGCAGACACTGAATGTTTTATTTTTCCTGTAACTGACTACACTTGTCTAAGGGGATCACAGCTGTTCAAAATGAATGCTAAGCAAATGTAATTTAGCAAAACATTCCCAGAGATTGATGGTGCCTTCTTCAGAAAAGTCCAAGTCACAAAGCATATTACCTCATTCATCAAAACACATTCTATTAGATGGAACGTTTTGTGAGGGAGAAAACAAATACCAAAACATTCTTCCAAACATATTAAGTATTTATATAACTAATAGCCCACCATATTTTCTTTAATTCATCTTTTAAATGTGAACATCCATGTATACAATATAAAAGGATAAATGCAGATATGACTCCTGTCCCATCTTTATCTAAATAAGTGGATTTTTTCTCTCTTTTATTTCATTTTTCAGCCTCACAGTTTTTATGGAGTCAATACTGTTTTATAACTGTCATGCATTGTGAATGATTATATCTGTTTAACCATTACCCTTTTCTTTTAAAGATTTGCTAATCTGGAAACTCATACACTTGCTCTGGCAGTGTGCCATAATCAGATACTCTGACATACTGCATAGTTCTCTAGACCTAGGAGGGCCTTTCCATGTTTCCCTGGCTTGGCCACAAACAATATTTCTATTATCTAGAAATATCAGTAAATAGAATTGCCCCTAAGAAAGTGGTACAATCTCAGCTTAGGCTATCTTTGCAATTGAACAAGTCCCAGAAGGAATAATCTTGGGTTATTGGCTGACCTCACTCCAGATGCTAAATAATGAATGATTGCTTCTTCCAATTAGGTGTGTTCCCCCATTCCTAACTTCTGCTGCTTTCATATGAATTACACATACCCAAGTCTCACCAAAGATCTGCTTCTTAGGGAACTTTAATCTAGTTTTGTTGTAAGTAGGAACAACTCAGCATGTCTGTCTTTAGTCTAACATAACACATCCCAGGAACACAGTGGAAAATGCCAGGTGACTGAAATCAAATGACTAGGTTGATACTGTCTCCACAGCATACTAGTCTCTGAGCTTAAGCAGAGCTCCAAATCCTTTTTAATATTACTGTTCTCATCTGTCAACAGGACAGGTGGAAACTCACATCAGTCTATCACATGGGTAAACTAAACTGTCAAACAGCATGCATTTTGTAGCACATCTTGCCTGATAAAAGAATGCTTTCAAATATTTCCTAAAAAGTATAGCATAAATATTCTTAAAATAATTGTAAGTAACTACTATAATTTTTATTTACAACATACAAAAGAAATGATATAGGGAGAACTTCATTGTCTTGGCAGAATGTTAAAAAAGGAAAGCTTTGTGAGTCGTTAAAACATTAGCTCTCTCACTTTAAAACTGACTTATTTAAGCAAATCAGACTTCAACTTCTAGCAAATTTTTTCATTTGTTGAATGACAAAAGTAATATAAAACTGTGCATATAAGATCTTACTCTAACTCATAAGCTTTCAATTATTAATCTTTACTCTATTAAATTTTTACTGTGCTCCCACTATATGCCAACCTTTGTTCTCAATGTCTTAGATTGTTTACTTTTGTGATCATTGTTTCTACCATTATGTTCATCTTATTATACTAATGAATTTAAAGTAAAATGAAAGAATTTATATCTATTCACTTACTTCCATATGTGTTTTAAACTTTTAAGAGTTCGGGCTGAGTTATCTTCTATAAGAATTGTTTGTTTGTTTAATTGTATCCTCACTGAGCCAAAATAGTCCATGAAATTGGACAGTTTCTTGCTTGTTAAGTGAAAAATGATTGATTGTTGAAAATGGCAAATACTATATTATATCTTCTATAGATTATTTAAATCTTTAATTGTACAGAATGGGGTGTTACTATCAGACCTGAAGGCAAGTAATTATAGTATGGATTTTCTGTGTAAACTGGCATTGTGATGTGTATCTGTATATCATTAGGGAGAAGCAGAAGGATCAGGAGTTCATGGTTATTCTGGGCTGTCAATGAGAATTTAGCAAGCAGTACTTAAGAGACTGTGTCAAAAAAAGATGGATGAATCCAAACTTTTACATGAGCTTATAAAACTTATTTTCTTTCTGTTTCTGTTTGCCTATGTGTAAAATGAGAATGAATAATAGTAATTACTTCTGAAGTAGTTGTTGAAACATATGAATTAATTCATATAACATGATTAGAATATTGGCCTACCCATGATCAGCACTCATAAAAGGCTAAAGCAGATAGTTTCTAAATTAACCATACCTACAAATGCTGCTGTTTTATGTCTTCTATCTAAGTCAGTGTTCAATTGAATCCTACAAAACCCACAACAACCTCCAGCTGTCCATTATCATCAATTAGTACTTATAACAAATTCAGATTTCCTTTCTTTGAAAGAATACCATTGTCATGTGACTATACTCTTCCCCTTTAGACACTAAAGATTACCAACAGGATAGTTACCAGCAAAAAACAGCAAAAACTCACCAGGTGATGGTAGCGCACACCTTTAATCCCAGCATTAGGGAGGCAGAAGCATGTGGTTGTCTGTGAGTTCAAGGCCAGCCTGGACTACAGAGTGAGTGTCAGGACAGCACCACAGGCTCCAAAGCTACACAGAGAAACTCTAGCTCAAAAAGGAAAGAAAAAAAAAAAAAACAGCCAAAACTCTCTGTCCTTGTAAATGAACCAATATTTCCATAGGACATAAACTGGAGCTAGTGGAATTTTATTACTGGTCTTTATTGAGGGGGAAAATTGCAGTAACTAGAATTTATATTAGCGAGAATAAAAACTGGAAACCATCAATGCGAATCCCAACTTAATCGTCTGCATATTTCAACACTTGCATCTCATTCTCATGGTCTGGTTTTCATTCTTTGCCTACTCGGCTTCTCCTATGTGACATTAGTGGCATTTGTGAACTTGGGCACTCTTCCTCCTGTTTTGCTTTATGTAATCATCTTATGAACACTTCTATTGGCCTCTGAACTATGGCTGAGTATTTTACAATCACTATTGTAGTAATTTATGCTGGTGGGATTATAACTTTACAGCTTCAATCTTGTTTATACTAAGTTTTTCATACTCAGCTTCATTATATATCAATCAATTGTGAAAGTTTCACTGAGTTCATATTAAATCCTGAGTATTGTACAAACCACTTTATGTGTTATTAAATAGAAACAAATCCTATCAGGTAATACTGCTATCTGCCATTTCTCTACAAGAAAACTGATGTTCAGACAATTTTAAGTATATATAGTTGTCAAATGACAAGAGCACTATTTCAATAAATATATATAATTAACCAAATCCTAATATTGTATCTTTCTTTTGTATTTTAATGTTTCATTAAAAATAAATATTGCTTAGATTACTTAAAACCTTTTGCATGACCAATATACATGTGAAAAATTAAAGTGAAAATAATGTTTATGTTAGCTCCAGGCATCATTGCAAAATAGCTTAATTCTGCTTGCAATGAGCCTGTGGTAGGAACAAGGACAAAGGAACTACTCACTTCATGGCAGCTAGAAAGTAAATGAGAGAGGAAGTGCCAATCATAATGGCCTTCAAAGTCATGTCCCTAGGGACCTAACTTCCTTTCGTTAGGCCCTTCCTCCTTAAGTTCCACAGCCTTGGATGAGTACCTGGGCTAAGGACTGAGCCTGTAATTCACATGCCATTTATAGACCAATTAAAATTCCATAATAACTACTTGTGATAGAGTAAATAGCACCAAATTTGCCTCCATGTTACATGGAAGTAGCAAATCAAGACAAAAGACACTAAAGCAAAAACTAACAGCTCTGTTGGAGCTGGATTTCTGTAAGAAGTCTGTTCTGACTTACATGCAGGTTTGTGATGCAACAAAAGAGGCGAATTCAAAGACCATTCTGGAAGTTCTTGTGGTGGGTCATTTCTAGTCTTAGTCTGTCAAAGAAAAAAAGAAAATCCAAGAAAAATTTGTCATTCTAGTCTGAAGAGTCAGAAATCACAGTAGAGAAAGGGAATGGAAGTTTCTGGAAATGGAAGTTATGGGGCAAAGCATAAGACAGAAGGGAACAGCAACCAGGAGCCCTATAGATAAGCCTCTGACATCCCTGGATATTAAAAATTATACAAGGTTAGAATCTATAGCTAACCAGGCCAAGTGAAGAAACCTTATGGAATATCTTGAAAACTCTATGAGGTAGAACAGAAGAACCCTAGCTTGAGAGAAATACAAAATTAGAAATTCTGTAAACACCAATGGAAAGTTGCTCTGATAAAATTTGAAAATAAACCTCAAGTGGATCCACAGATGCATAATGAATACCTACTTCCCATTCAGTTCTCAAAAATGACAAGAAGCAATATTTTAAATGAGAAATACCTAATGATAATTATTTGACTTGCCAAGAAAACTCAAAAAATTCATGTAAAAAAGGAAGGTCAGTCAATAGAAACAAACTAAAAGTTGTCAAAATGACTGAATTATCTTACCAAGATCATTAAAACGTTAAACATATGTTGCAGAATTAGTAGCATAATCAGCAAAGCAATAAGATATGAGAAGGAACCTGAAGAGATGTCTAGACCTCAATATTGACTCACTGTAAATGAAAAACCCTTGAGGCTTACCAGGAGACAAAATGGCATGGGAGAGATAATGTCATCAAAGTGGTCATCACAGGACTATCAATAAAAGTCAAAGGAGACAAAGGAGTCCAAGACACAGTCACAAAATCTAAGGCATGCAATCGGGGAGCAATGAGTAAAATAAGGGAACAATGTTCAGGGTGTAAGAGTACAATGAATATTAAGCTCACAAGAATGGTAATGAAATAACAACAATATTTTATTATCTTCTACCACTTACAGGTTTTTACATTGAGGTCCGCCAATCCATTTAGTGTCAAATTTTTGTGTGGGCTGATAAATACCAGACTAATTTCAATCTTCTACATGTGTACGTCCAAGTTTCCCAACACCATTTATTCATGTTTCTATGTTTTTTCTCTTCAAGATGTATCTTAGCGTCTTTGTCACATAAAGCTCTGTTGACTTGCACTCATGTTTGTGTCTACCACTGTGTTCAAGTCTTCTACCTGGTTGTTTTTGTGTCATTGCCATGCTGTTTTATTATTATTGTTCTGTAATACATCTTGAAATCTGTGATAATGACTCCTGTAGTATTGTGAGGTTTTTCTTCCCCCACAGAATCACTTTGGCAATCCAAGATCTTTTTTGGTTCTATATGAATTTTAGTAAAGAAAATGTATTTTTGTGAATAATATTATGAAGATTTGATTGAGATTGTGCTGAATATGTAAGTTGCATTTTGTAGGATGATGATCTTCACAATATTATTTCTACAAATTTATGAGCATGGATGGAAACTCCATCTAATTGGATTTAATATACCATAGAAAATTTGGATAAAACATTATTAGATATAAATGAATTGGTTCTGTATAAACTGATAAATGATTATCAAACAAATTTTAAAGCTACATGAAATTATAAAATACATGGGAATAATATCATTATATATGTGAGAAGTATAAAATATTGCTGGAAAAAATTCAGTAATAAATAAATACAGGGCTATATCTTTTTTATAATTGCTAAGATGTCAATTTTCTTCAAATTTCCCTAATTGTTATTATAAATATATAAAATGTCAACAACGGTTTATAAATAAAAATTTGAATAAAAATTCAAAGAACTGAAAGAGATAAACTACTTGTTTTAAATTTGGAAAAAATTTCTCAATTTATAGGTCCAATTTTAAGATACGAAATAAGCTACAATTATAAAAACAATAGCATTTAAATTAAGATGATATGACAATGGAATACAATAGAACTAAAAATAGGTCCATGAATACATTACCAGCTATATATGAATACCTTGACACTGAAACAAATATGATTTAATGGGAAAAAGATAGTGTAATTCCCAAAGTGCTGGAAATAATTTACTTGAGGTTTACTTGTATCTCTTATTTACTTGGTAGGGCATAATGTTTCTAAGTTTTATTCATTGTCTGTAACTTTAAAGATGCTCACACACTTACTCAACAAACTAATATTTTGTCTTTCTGCTCCACTCTGTGATCACAACAAACCTGGATGATAGCAGTAAATGGTGACCAGACTACATCCCCAGTGATGCCCTTTCTTGCCATCTCTTCTATTGGTGGTTGAATCCTTTGTCACCAGTTTATAAAATACCTGAAGAGTGCAGCAAGATTGTCTGCAAGAAAACTCATAAATGGCCACTAGACAAGAAGTTCCAACTATGGTTCTTGTTTATTTCTGCAACCTCATAAATCAGGCCACCACATCTTGTTTCTCTCAGACCCCTTGTCTTCTAAACTGCTTGAATGGCCCGTTAAGCTATTCTTTTAGCTTAATATTAAGTTTTTGTAACTCAAAGTTCCAGACTCTTCCACATTCCTCTCATTGACCATTTGCAAGGACCAAAGAACCTCCTGATCAGGTTTATTATGGCAACATCCCCATTTCTAAGTAGCAGTTTTCTGTTTGTTACTTTAGCAGTTGCTGAGACAAAATATTTAACTAAAGCCATTTAATGAGAAGGAAGGGTTAATTCTGATTCATAGTTTGTGAGTACAGTCTGATATGCAGGGAAACTGGGCAACAGGAGTTTGACATCATTGGTCACATTGTTTCTGGAGTCTGGAGCACAAGAGAATTGAATATCAATTTTAAACTTTGTTTCTCCCTTATTTTCCAGTCTGAGATCCTATCCCATGGACTGTCACTGCCTACATTTAAGGAAGGTCTTTCAACCTCAATTAACCTACTCTAGAAAACTACTCATAAAATACCCAGAGATCTATTTCCATGGTGATTTTAAATCTCATCAAGGTGACAGCCAAGATCAACCATCACAAAAATGTTTCTTAAAACACAAGTATAATCTAAGTAAGCAGCAAAGACATTGAGACAGATTTGGGATCCACATCTATCTGATGTCCAAAACACAGTTTGTGCTTGTTTCATCTCAAAGAAAGCACTGAAGTAAGAGAATGTTGTAACCAATAAAATGCTGTTGGCCTGACAGAGGAATGAACTTACCCTTTAATCAATCACTTCCTCAAGTTGGGTCCTTTCAGAGAAATTCGCTTTGGTGGAGCTTAATTCATAATTTAAAAGGCCACAGGGTTCCACATTATGGTTCATGTTGCTTGTTAACTCATTGGTACCCTGGTACCTTAAGACTCTGGGAGCACTTATGAGAGAGTAGTTTCTAGGCATACCTGGGAGGAATTATGTTGATTAAGGATATTGAAGTGAGAAGATTCACACTAAGAGTGAACAGTGTCATTGTAGGGCTGGGAGCCTGATGATAATAAACAGAAATCAAGCTGGATACAGCCATTTATCACGATCTGTCTTCTGAGTGTGGGCAGCATTCCATCAGATTTTCCCATCTTTGTTACCTTGACTCCCCAGTCATGATGATTGTACCTATGGACTATGAGCTGAAATAAACCTGTTCTTCACTGACTTGTTTTTGTCAAGTGGTAAAGCAATCCAGCTCTGAAATTCCAGATCACTCTAAACCAAAATTACTGTTTTGTTCTAAACATGATATTTGAACTAAGAATGTTCAAAGTTTTCAAATACAGTAGACCTGGGATAGAAACCATAAGCAAGATGGAACCCTGTGAGATAGAGATACCTTTGCACTTGGAGTTCAGAGGGCACCAAAGTAGCTCACTCAGAGACACTCATATGTATAGCAAACTTTGGGATTGGCTTATGGATTTTTAAAGGAAGGGCAACAAATGGACCTCCAGATATAAAGGTTACTGATGACAAATGGTCACTGCATGGTAATGGGTGTGCAGCATTTTTAAGGACCATCAATACATGAGTGATTCTAGAACCAATAAAGAAACAGATCTAGAATTGGGAGCCTGGCACAGCTTGGCATGTCAGAAAAAGAAATCAAGAGAACCTGATGATGGTAGAGAAACTTAGTGAAGGTTTATTAGGGTGACCTGATTCATGTATTCCCTCGGCTCCCTCATAGTGGGTTGCTGGTTAGCAGTGACTGTATTGATGGGACCAGACATGCAGTGGATATTCTATGATTCTTACTATGAGTGTTTTAGCTTTTATAATTTATTTTAATATTCCTTTCATTAAAAGTTTGACAATTGTTTTTTTGATTCTCACTTCTGCCAGAACCTTCACTATACAGACCTTTGACCCATTAAGTTATAAATCGCCATACCCATTATATCTTTACCTATACCACCCCCTTTTCCCTGAAGGCCCCAGATAGGATAATAAACTACAGAACAACCTTTATAAACAAAAAGCAGACAATGACAGAGACTAAACACAGCTCCCCTAATTCAAACTTAGGGACTTTTTATTTACCCGGCCTAAAGTATGGTAGGATTTAATTTCTTTCTTTCTTTCTTTCTTTCTTTCTTTCTTTCTTTCTTTCTTTTCTCCTTTTTTTATTTTTGAACACCACCTTTATTTCCCTACTCCTTTCTTTTTATTTATTTATTTAGTTTTCTTATTTTACAAATCAATCCCAGTTCTCCTTCCCTCCTCCTTCCCTCTATCCCTTCCTCCCTCCCTCCCCCATTTCTCCCCTCAAACCACCCTCCCTTTCCATATCCCCCCCACACACACTCCACAAAGATGGTGATGCCTTCCAAGAGGGATCAACAAAATCTGTCAAGTCCTTTGGAGTAGGGACTAGGCCTTCTTTCCTACCTCTAGGTTAAGGGAGTATCCCTCCATGGGGAATGAGCTCACAAAGTCCTTTCATACACCAGGAATACTTCCTGGTTACACTGTCAGAGGTCCCTCAGACTTCCCAGGTCTTTTAACTAAGACCCATTTTCAGGGGGTCTGAGTCAATCCAATGCTGGTTTCCAAGCTATCAGTCTGGGGTCCACTAGCTCCCCCCTTGCTCAGGTAGCTGTCTCTGTGGGTTTCTGTAGCCTGGTCTTGTCCTCCCCATTTTGTTATCACTCTTCCCTCTCTGCATCTGGATTCCAATTCAGCTCAGTGTTTAGCTGTGATTGTCTGCTTCTGTTTCCATCAGCTACTAGATGAGGGCTCTAAGATAGTAGATAAGTTAGTCAGAAATCTCATTATCAGGGAAGGGCATTTATGGTAGCCTTTCCACAGTTGCTCAGATTGTTAGTTGGGGTCATCCTTGTAGGTCTTTGGACATTTCTCTAGAGTCAGTTTTCTCTTCAAAACTATAGTGGCTCCTTCTTTTATGTCATCTCTCTCTCTCTCTCTTTTTTCTTTTCTCTATTCCTCCCCCTGATTCAATCTTCCTAGTCCCACATGCTTTCCTCTCCTCCCCTTCTCTTTCACTTAGCTCCCTCTCTACTCACTCCCAATATGCTCAGGAGATCTTGTTCTTTTCCCCTTCTGTGAGGTATCATGCATGAATCTCTTAGATTCCTCCTTGCATCCCAATTTCTCTGGATGTGTGAATTATAAGCTGGTGATCCTTTGCTCTATGTCTAAAATCCATATATGAGCGAGTACATACCATGTTCCTCTTTTGGTAACTGGGTTACCTCATTCAGGATGGTTTCTTCAAGTTCCATCCATTTGCCTGTGAATTTCAAGATTCCATTGTTTTTGCTGCTGAGTAGTATTCCATTGTGTAAATGTGCCACATCTTCTTTATCCATTCTTCAGTTGAGGGGCATCTAAGTTCCTTCCAGGTTCTTGCTATTACAAATAATGCTTTTTTGAATGTAGTTGAACAGATGTCCTTATTGCATAAATATGGATCATTTGTGTGATTGCTGGATCCTGTGGTAGACTGATTCCCATTTTCTTGAGGAACTGCCATACTGATCTCCAAAATGGCTGTACAAGTTTGTACTCCCACCAGCAGTAGAGGAGTGTTCCCCTTTCTCCACATCCTCTCCAACATAAGTCATCATTGGTGTTTCTAATTTTAGCCATTCTGGCAGGAGTAAGATGGTATCTCAGTGTTGTTTTGATTTTCATTTCCCTGATAGCTAAGGATGTTGAGCACTTTCTTAAGTGTTTTTCAGCCTTTTTGATTTCTTCTATTGAGAATTCTCTCTTCAGTTCTGTATGCCATTTTTTAATAGGGTTGTTTGGTGTTTTGGTGTCTAGTTTCTTGAGTTCTTTGTATATTTCAGAGATCAGCCCTCTGTCAGATGTATGGTTGGTGAAGGTCTTTTCCAATTCTGTGGGGTACTGTTTGGTCTTGTCAACTATGCCCTTTGCCTTGCAGAAGCTTCTCAGTTTGAGGAGGTCCCATTTATTAATTTTCGATCTCAGTGCCTGTGCTACTGGTGTTATGTTCAAGAAGTGGTCTCCTGCACCAATTTGTTCAAGGGTACCTCCCACTTTCTCTTCTAAGAGGTTCAGTATGGCTGGATTTATTTTGGAAAGGAAGAAGGCAAACTGTTGCTATTTATAGATTATACGATAGTTTACATACATGACCTGAAAAAAAGTCTGCCAGCAAAACTCCTATAGCTGATAAACACCTTCAGCAAACTAGCAGGATAGAAGATAAAGTCAAAAAAATCAGTAGCTCTACTATATGCAGCCAACAAAGGGGCCGAGAAAGAAATCAGAGAAACATCACCCTTTACAATAGCTACAAACAATATAAGTATCTTGGGGTAACACTTATCAAACAAGTGTAAGACCTATATATCAAGAACTTTGTGTCTTTAAAGAAAGAAATTAAAGAAAACACCAGAATATTGGAAAACATTAATTTAAAATATAAGTAAAGCTTGAGCTTTTTGCTATTATATAAGACTGTGAAGTTTTTGGTTTCGCTCCTTTTTTTTTTTTCTTCTTCTTCTTCTTCTTCTTCAAAAGTGGTGTCTCCAAGATGTAGGTTTGAAGTCTGTCCTTGAACTCCCTGTAAATCAAGCTAACCTTGAACTCACATAAATCTATCTGCCTCTGCCTCCCAAGTGCTGGGACTAAAATTATGCACTACCATCACCTGGCAATAATGTAATCATAACAATGGAAATTTTAATTATCAAATCAAGGCAATACTTTGCTATTCAATGTTCTTAAGACAACTTTTCAAGCGAGAGAGTAGGCAGAAAAGTCATAGACTGCCAAAATTTGCCCACTTAGGAAGAGTACAAACATTCAGAATGTCTGTCAAAAGGAAACAATAGTCTCTCAGCCATGTGAAATTTCTTACTGATTGAATCTCACAACTTACACTTAGCAAATTGACCAGCTATAATATAAACACAAAGAATAGGTGGAAAGATTACATAAAAAGCTCAAGCTGTAGAGACCTAGATAGGTAGTTAAGACAATTCAATATTGTTCTCTTATTTATTTAAAATATTTTATGAAAAATATCACCTAAACTTAATATTTTTTTACAAAAATTAACTGATGATGAACAGATGGATATTGCTTCTTAGTCTCTTTATATTACATTTTATGAGAAGATTATTTTATTCTTGAGAATTTTATGCACGTATAAAATGGAATATTCTGCTACTATCACACTTGCCCTACTCCAAATCTCTTCATTCCTACCCCATACATGTTTCTTCTCCTGGTTTGAAACTTGGCCCCTGTACATTGTTATTATAATCATAAATTCTAATTTTGGTAAAGAAACAGATGTGAGTTTATTCATGATATCTAGAAAAGTAGCCTTTGTTGTTGCACTGTTCTTAATTTATAACCAACTTTGGAACCTGAATAATCCTCACTAAAGCACAAATTCTAAACTGGACTGCAATGATATGAATGCTAATGGAGAACTAAATGGCATTGTTAGCTACAGCTCATTTTGCAGTTATAATTAGGGGCAGTGAGACATGGACCTGTATGTCAGGAACTTAATGGGACTCCCTGAAGCAGACCTAGATGTATGTAACACACCCCAAACAAGGATCCCTCGATGAAAAAAACATCCTATATTTAAAAGCTGACCCTTCTCTATTTTATGAATTATATTTACAAGGAAATATGTTTTAACTTTATAGATCACTCCTTAGAGAATGTTAAACTTCTGTTTTCTGATCTTTTTGAAGGAATTTGGAAGGATTTTTGGCCTTTAGCAAGATATTTCTAATGTATGAACACGACTACATACATTGCACTTTGATATAAGCTAAAGTAAACAAGGCCATCGGCTGCTCAGTCAGTTCTACCTGGATCTCAAAACATAATGAAGCCAATTTGAACATCACATATTACTCCCACCAAAAGATACCTGTTGAACTTTATAACTAAGGAGAAGTCAAGCTTTATAACAAAAAGCAAACTTTCTAAAAATTATCTTGCCTAACTTTTTAATAAAAAAAAAAAAAAAACTCCACACAAAACAGTAGCTACTCCATGAACTACCTTTCATTTCTACAAAAGCCTTGTCTTTTCAAAGTAATATACATTTTACCCATATTTATCCATCACCGCTCTCTGGATTTCTGTTATCAGGGAGAGTGTATAAATTTTCCTACTCAAAACTATTGAATTTTTTCTAAGTAATTGTAGAACTTGTACCTTGTACCCTAATCAGAACGAAAAATATCTCAGGGGCTTGGTTAAACATAAAAAGAATTTTCCATGAGAACACTGAAGAAAATATCATAACCATATCAATTTCACAATTTAAAAGTTAAGAGAGCTACCCAAAATATTAATTCCATAGCTTTTCTGGCAGTATGGATTGTAGGCTCTTAATCATTTGCACTATGTCTAAACAAACATATATGAGTGAGTACATACCATGTTTGTCTTTTTGTGACTGGGTTACCTCACTCAGGATGGTTTCTTTTAGTTTCATCCATTTGCCTGTAAATTTCAAGATTCCATTGGTTTTTAGTTTTTTGTGTTCCACTTAGTAGTACTCCATTGTGTAAATGTACCAAATTTTCTTCATGCATTCTTCTGTTGAGGGGCATTTAGATTGCTTCCATTTTCTGGCTATTACAAATAATGCTGCTATGAACATAGTTGAAGAGATGTCCTTATTATATGAATGTGCAACTTTTGGGTATGCCTAAGAGTGGAATTACTGGATCCTGAGGTAGGCTGATTCCCATTTTTCCTATTAACTGCTTTATTGATTTCCAAAGTTGCTGTATGAGTTTGTACTCCCAACAACAGTGGAGGAGTGTACCCCTTTCTCCACATACTCTCCAGCATAAACTGTCTTTGGTGTTTTTTGTTTTAGACATTCTGACAGGAGTAAGATGGTATCTCAGAGTTGTTTTGATTTGCATTTCTATGATGGCTAAGGATGTTGACAAGGAGGACACTAAAATAAACATTCATAGTTCCCTGGAGAAGAGTAAAGGGAAAAGATCTCCTAAGCAAATTGGGAGCATTGGTGAGGGGAGAGGGAGTTAGGAGATAGAGGAGGGGGAGGTGGACATAAGGAAGCAGGAAAATTGAGTCAGTGAAAGAATGGAGGAGAGCAAGAAAAGAGAGATACCATAATAGAGGGAGCCATTATAGGTTTTAAGAGAAATCTGGCGCTAGGGAAATGTCCAGAGATCTACAAGGATGACCCCCAAGTAACAATCTAAGCAATAGTGGAGAGGTTACCTTAAATGTCCTTCCCCTATAATGAGATTGATGACTATCTTATATGCCATCCTAGAGCTTTCATCTAGTAGCTGATGGAAGCAGAAGCAGACACCCACAGCTAAACATGGAGCCCAACTCCTGGAATCCAGTTGCAGAGAGAGAGGAGTGATGAACAAAGGGGTTAAGACCAGGTGGTAGAAACACACAGAAACTGCTGTCCTGAACAAGGAGGTCTCCTGGATTCCAGCCTGATAACTGGGAAACTAGCATATGACTATCCCAGAGCCCCTGAATGTGGTTGTTAGTTAGGTGGACTAGGCAGTCTATGGTGCCTCTGGTAATGGATCAGTATTTATCCCTACTATACTAATGGACTTTTGGTGCCTATTCCACATAGAGGGATACTCCTTCAGTCTAGACACATGCAGAAGTGCCTGGGCCCTGCTCCAAATGATATAACAGACTTTGAAGATTCCCGGTGGCCTCACCCTCCCTGGGGAGAAAAAAAGGTGATGGGATGGGGCTTGGCAAGTGGAACAGGGGAGGCAGGAGGTTGCGAAACTGGAATTGGCATATAAAATGAGCTTGTTTCAAATTTAAATTAAGAAAATATCAAAATACAAATTTTAGATAGCATTTACAAAAATACCATAAAATAACTTATATGTACTTAAATTAAAATGTGGTTTGTGTCTGAACTTGTATCCACAGTTTGTAAGTATGCTATGTTATGTTCCAGTGAGGAAAGTGTTACTCACAGAACTATGCATGTGACCCCTCAACACCACTAATCCTGTTATGTGTTTGAGGGCTATTCTTGTTTTACACATGTCACAAGATGATGCAGGTTCAATTTCTCTGTCTGATGTTTGTGGAAAACACTGTAACTTATGTTGAGAAAAATCATTGGCCTTCTTTCACTTTTGATGATTATTACCCACAAAGGAACATTTCTAGAAGTGAGTGGGGGCTATTCAGATGATCTCAATGTGAAAGAGGCTTCTCAAAACAATGAGAGTATTTGTAGCCAGTATCTATCTGCTACATTGCTCTAAGGTCTCCTAAACTCAAGGGACAAAATGTTAGAAGAACCAAACTTCTAAATCTCAAATTCAATTGAGAGCACTTTTGGGTGTGATTCCCACATGGAATAGATGTAAAATCCAAATTTCCTCATTAACTAATCTGTTCAAAAGAGGTAATCCTTGTCTTCATGAGTTGTGTTTGAAAGTTCTTGGGCTAGATCAGTTCAGCTAGAGAGAGACTGGAGGAAAGGCCACAATTTTCATGTCTTTGTTAGTCTCATAGGCTGTGTTCATTATTCATTAAAATGAAAACAGTTTTATGCATCCAGTGTCAAAAGAGGAAGTTTGAGCCATTTTCTTTTCTATTTATTTTGCTAACTAACCAAATGGAAGAGTCTAGATTCCCCACCTCTATGCCCTTGAACTAAATGTATATGGAAACTTGAAACTTAATAGCAAATGCATCAGGGTTGACATGAGAGAATCTGCACTTTTCATTTCACTTTTTGCACAATGGTGGGAAGAACACAAGCATTAAGCCAGGATGAAGAATCATTATTTGGATAAGCCATCATACAGATGCTATATAATAGGCACACAGAATGGTCTTTGGATTCAGGAACTCTTTATCCACTAGTCATGAACAATGGGGTCTACAACAATGTGCTGAACATAAAATCACAGAGAAGTCAGACCCCATGGGATGAATTATTGTTCACTCAAAAGGTAAGAAACACCATTCAGCTGATGTGATGACAGATGTGATGAGAAAACTAATGCAGTGGTTCTCAACCTGAGGGTCCTGGCCCCTTATTGGTCAAATGACCTTTTCACAGGAGTAACATATCAGATATCCTACATATTTGTAAAGGTAGCAAAATAGAATTAGGGAGTAACAATGAAATAATATTATTATTGGGGTCACCTCAACATGAGGAACTGTATTAAAAGGTTTCTGCATTTGGAAGGCTGAGAATCACTACTCTAATGTGTTTGGCAAAGCTGCAGATGTACTTAGGTAAAAATTCTCATCACCAGTTCATAGATAAGTTAATATTTTTCTTCATTTATTGTTTTATGCCTTAATGTTCTTCTCCTCATATAAAACTGCAGAAAACATTTTATCTTTCAGGCAATATAAAACCTAAATGATGCCATCCCATTTTACCTTCTGTAGCGTATGATACCCTGGATCAGGTCATCATGACCTCATCATGAAGACAATTTGTTCATTTTGTATTTGGTTATGAAATACGGGGCATTTCAGGAAGTGTACTTAGGACTTAAAGAGAACCTGGGAAGAAATATGATTTTATGGGTTTACAATCAGATTTATAGCCACTCTTAAAAATGCTCATCTCTGGAGAGGAACCCGTTAAGTACATCTAAAATAATTGGCAACATCATAAAATAAGAAAAATTGTGTTCATTATGAAAGGCTAATGAAAACAAACACAGTTTCTTACATAACCAGTTGTACATGGTTGCATAATATTTTGAGGATAGTTAGGTCTATAGCAAAGGAAATGTTGCCAAGTGTAACATGGCTTCTGCATTTGAAAAGTCCATGGCATAAAAGAGGGGTGATATGAACTACAGCAATAAGCTTTTACTTTTTTCTCTGCATAGCCTCATGAGACGAAACAAAAATAGGTTAAAAATTAAACCCGAAAAGTGTGTCTTGAGAAGCAATTGTGAAACGAAATGTGTTCCCCCAAAGGATTATTAAATAACACTTCAGCGCTCTATGTGGGAAGATTTTATGATCTTTGTTGGGTGAGAGAGAGTTCAGAGCTTAGAAAAATTGTATCTGGAGTACTATGTCTGTGTGCAAAGTGCACAGTAGCACTGATTTCTGAAAGTCTTCTTAGTTTCTGTCCCAAGGTAGAGACAACTAAGTCACCTTTTACTTCCCTCATAACAACCAATGGTGCCCTCTCAGAGTCAGCATCATCACCAAACTCCCCATGATATGCAAATGGGACATACAAGATACAGAGGATGAGCTAACCTTACAAGTAAGTACTCATCAAGGATAATTTAGCCCATAAATATTGTAGTCAATAAAAACAATCACCAAGAAATTCCAGACAATGTTAATAAGAGAACTCCAAAATCCCTTTGAGCTCTGACCATGGTAACATCATTCTTTACAGAGCTTTGACGGTATATTTTAATGAATGTTCCTCAGAGACCTCTGTAAGTATATTTGTAATGAATATTCCTTAGAGACCTTTGTTGGTATGTCTGCAGTGAATATCGCACAGTGAAAAAGCATCTAATTATTTTTACTTGAAATTCATATAGCAGCTACTCAATAATATGTTTTTGTTATGAAATTGTTTTGTTTTCAGAACAGAGAGGATATGAGTGGAATTCTTCATTTTGTCAGGAGACAGTTTGTCATTGCTAGCAAGACACATTCACTATTTCACATCTCAAAAACTGTAATAATTTTCATTAGAAAAAAAATACCCTAAGTCATAGAATTAAGTAAAAACTAAGATGGAGAAAAACAACCTTATGTTTAAATATAAAATAAATAATATCTCCTTCTATTAGTTCAGAATATGTATTTCTAGTTGTTAATCTCATAATTACAAAGAACTATGTCATTGCTAATTGGTAGTTACAAAGTCCAGAGCAACCCATGTAGAATAATTTTATGTTTAATTTCTTTCTGTGTTTCAGGAATCCATTTGTGTTGTTACATATATTGATGTTTGCTTTTTTTGATTGCTGAATAGTATTTCTTAATATGAATATGCTGTAATTTGACTATAAAACATCTGCAGCAGTTGTAAGTTGTACGGTTTTTCCTCCCGCCGCCAGTTGTCCCGCCGCCGCGCCAGCACCAAATAACACACTGAGACTCTGTATTAGATATAATTCTGTTTGCCAGGTACTTGTTTCTTATCGGGTAGCTCTGTCTTAAGTATTAACCCATTTCTGATGATCTATGTATTTCTCTTACTGGGGAGCCGGCCGGCATACTGCTTTCTCCCGACTCTCCATCTTGGCTCCTCCTTACTACTTCCTCCAATCCTCCTTATCTCCTAGTCCCACCTATCTTGTTTTCCTATTGGCCAACAGTGCTTTATTCATTAAACCAGTATGAGAAATATATACAGAATGATATCTCCCATCACATGTGTTTGACCTCAGGATGATGAGAGGGAGAGATGCAGTAGCTTGTGAGAGTCTTGTTAGCAGCCACACTTCTCACAGGTGAAGAACACCCCTACATCCCTGCACCCTGAAATCTTACTTGTGCTCAGATCGGAAAAAATTGTTGATGAACACAGCATTAGAGGAGCACAAGGGACAGATTCAAACAAGGATTATACAGATTACTGTATCTGTTCCTTTTAGCAGCCTGCTAGAGGGAGAAAAGAGAAGGAAGTCATTGCATTGAGAAATATCTTGATAGTATTTGGTGTTAGTAGGTGACAAGGAGGAAAAGTTATACCATCTCATTACCAAAACCCTGGGAAATAAAGAAAATTTCAATAAGCCATTCTCTGAACAAAGAATGAAAATTAGTTAGTTGGTACAGAGATATCTGGCATTTAAATTATTAATCAAAAACAGAAATAAAATATTCAGAATTGTACTGTAAGGAAAATGAAGCTCGGAAACTGAAACTCTTAGCCAAATCTCACTATTGGTTTCCTTACAAGGATTTGGCTTCATAGTGGAGTAATCTGACCAGCTAACCACCCATTGCAGCTGACATCCCAGAGGTCTCATTACATAATGCAAAAGGAGGTGCTATAAAACCCCTAAGTCAAGTATTAGAAATTGCACAGCCTTAAGCCAAACAATGTTGTGGTACACAGATGTATTCCCAGCAATCAGAAGGCTTAGGCAAGATGATTAAGAGTTTAAGGTCAGTCTGAGTGAAGTTCAGTTCATCCTCAGCCATATAACAAGGTGACGTCTCAAAAAAGGAAGAGAAAAGGGGAGAGAGAAAGGGGGGTAGGGGGAGAAAAAAAGAGGAAAGCGAATGCAAGGAAAAAAGCAGGGAAGGACAGAGATGGGGGGGGGGAATTATGGAGAAGTAAAAAGAAAGGGAGAGAGGGTAGAAAACAAGGAAACAAAGGGGGGAGGGAGGGAGGAAGGGAGGTAGGGAAGGCAGGAGGGAGGAAGAAAAAAGGGAGGAAGGAATAATTCATAGGCTCATTTCCCTGTTTATATTGGGTCAGAAAGAAATAGCTGAGTTTCAAAGGGGAGGGTAATACTCCCCAGCACTCAATTTTGGTAAGTGGCAAAACAAACACAAATGAAAACACACTAAACAATTGCATTCAATTTTAATTTACTACAAAATCTGAAAATAATTTTAAAACAAAACAATAATACTGAGAAAAGTAAAATAATACTAGAATATTATGCTGAAAATATAGCCTCTCTTTCAGGAAAAGTCAAGTCAACACCATGAAAACTCAAGCTTATCATTTTTATAGACTCCAAGTCATACAAACAGCTAGCATGGACTGAGGCCATATGCCAAACAGGATTCCACATTCAGAAAGTCAAAAAGCCCTATGTAATACTTAGGAGATATGTGTGCTAAAAATTGTTTATCTTAAGCTCAAAATTAACTAGGCATCTTTTATCTGGCAATTTATCTAAGCAGGGCTTAAGAAATCTTCTAGAGGTAAATGCTAGTCAACTAACAGATAATTAAAGCCTGGAGTAAAACATCTGGCAGTAAGCACTGAGCTCAATAATAGGATGACAAGCTAAGGCAGATAGGCAACTACTTTATCAATATAGGGTGATCACATCTGTCCAATGTTGTAGAAATTCATTCCTAATAGATATTGTGAGGTGGGGAGGGTCTAAAACATAAATGGCAGAGAATATGTGAAGAAATATTCATGTTAATACTAAAAAGTAAAACTGAATCTTGAAATAGGACAGACCCAATCATAAGCAACAGTATGACACAGACACAAACCATCAGAAGCAAAATATGCTATTGTTGTAATGGAAAGGAGGTGCTTATGTTGATTTTATCAGTGCTTTAAATGGACACATCAGTCAGAGACTCAGCCAGAAAGAGGACACCATCAAGAAAGGGAAACTGGAGGTAGGCTTGCTTTGGAGTTAGAAGAAAAAGGAGGACTGAATCCGTGGTATTAACCCTAGCTGGCAAGAAGAGGAAAGGAGGAAGGCCCCAGGGCTGAAATTCAGTAATACACACACACACACACACACACACACACACACACACACACACACACACATTCTTTCCCAAATTCATCACTGGTTGAACCTGAATTCAGCAGTCATAGGGATTTATGCAGGTGGTCCAAAAGGAACCAGTATCAAATAGGTGAGACAGAAAAACAGAAGGGCAGATGAAACCATGTAAACAATATGTGTGATAATAAAAATAAACTCTCTGAAGCAGAACACTGAAAGAATGTTATGTTACCTTAGATAATAATTAGATACTATATCAAAATAAATACATCAAAAACTAGACAGCAGAAAACAGACAAATAATACTCTATCATAAAGACACTTGCTCTACCATATTCATTACTACCTTCTTTCTAATAGATAGAAATTGGAAACAACCTAGATATTCTTCACAGAATGGATAGTGATAATGTACATTAATGCAATGGAGTATTAATCAGTCATCAAAAAATGACATCAATTGTAGGCAAATGGAAGGAATAAGAAAAATCATTCTAAGTCAGGTATCCCAGACCCAGAAGTGCAATTGTATGTGAATGTTATCTGTTAAATCAATGATAACCAAGCTCCAATCCATAGAACTAGAGAGTGTAGGAATTGAGTAAGGGAATAGAAGGAATAGATAGATCTCATTAGGAAAAGGAAAGGAGCAGGTGTAGAATGGGAGGATAAATTGAGGGTGAGAAGAGGAGGAAGATGATAGGAGGAAATATGGAAGAGACAGTTAAAGTTAAGGGGCATTTGATTGGTACTGTGGAAGCCTAATAATGGATAACCCTCCTAAAATACGTACATATATGAATGTGATCTAAAATAAATCACCAAACAATGGAGAGACAGAGACCCATCTGTCCAACTCTTTTCACAAAATGAAGCTTGTAGGATTTGGGCCACAAGGGAATCCTCAAAAACTCAGGTTTTTCCCCAAACTAGAGACTACTTTCCACAAACAGGCAACAAGGCCCCATTGCTGAAGACAACATCTATACAATGCATTGGTCATTGAGATGTTGAGCTTGTGCCTACATGGAGCTTTCATTTCTGTTTTACAGCATCTACGTTACAAAAAGGAAATCTGTACACTATCAAAGGTGAAAAATAAATACCAAGCTAGTCAAAAACCTTTTTAATCTACAATAGTGTTCTATCCATAAGACATGCTAAGGTAATGGTAAGACAAAGCTTTTGAAAATAACAAACCAATAATAGATCTGACTTAAGGCCCACTGAACAATATGGAACCCACATCTGATACTGCCTGGATAATCAAGAACCAGAAATTATATAGCCCAGGGATCTAGTTTAAAACCAAATATTACTTGTCTAAAAATAATGTAGTGATAAATGAGTGCAAATGGTATTCTCTGCTCTACTCATAGATCAGTGCCTTCTTCAACCATCATCAGAAAACTTCCTCCTATATATGATGGGAGAAAGGTAATCAGTTTTCTCTAATGGAGCGCTACTGGCTATACCAACCATTCCAGAGAAAATCTCATGTTCAAAAAGAGCTGATCAACAAATAATGAACTCCAAAGATTTATCTTCTTTTTTTTTAAGTGTGTGTGTGTGTGTGTGTTTGTGTGTGTGTGTGTGCGCGCGCGCGCACATGCATGCACGCGCACGTGCTTTTCATTTGGTTACAAATTTCTAGTGATATATTATTTATGATTTATTAAAGCTTGTCTGATGATTCAAAAAATATCAGCCTCAAGCCATAGAAGACAGGCACACTCCTTTAATCCTAGAAGCCATAACCTAGGAGGAGATAGGAGCACAACCCTTTAATTCCAGCATTATGGAGGTATATAAGGTGGGAGCAAGGTCTCAGTATGGAGCATTCATTCTCCAGACACACTGAAGACAGGCAGCAGGATCAGCCCATTCAGCCTGAGGTAGTGGTAAGAGCTAGTGACCTGCAACTTTGCCTTTCTATTCTTCAGTTTGAAGATTGAATTCCAATATCAGTCACTGGGGTTTTTATATTTTGTGTTACACAGTTTGGTAGGTTTTGTGTGCTTTGTTTTTGTTATTCTCTTTGGGGGATGTGCTTTGGTTTTTAGGTTTGGGGGATTTTGTTGTTTTATCCATATATATATATATATATATATATATATATATATATATATATATTCTTATTTTACATATCTATCCCAGTTCCCTCTCCCTCCTCTCTCCTATACCCTCTATACCCTCACATCTCCCATCCCTGTCCACTCCATAGGACATATGATGCCTCCCAGGAGGGATCATCAAAATCTGTCATTTGGAGTAGGGACTAGGCACTCCTTCCTGACTCTAGGCTAAGGGAGTATCCCTCCATGGGGAATGTGCTCCCAAAGTCCTTTCATGCACCAGGGATACATCCTGGTTCCACTGTCAGAAGTGCCTTAGACTGCCCAGGCCTTCTAAACGAGACCCATGTTCAAGGGTCTGAGTCAGTCCAATGCTGGTTTCCCAGCTATCAGTCTGGAGGTCCATTAGCTCCCCTTTATTCAGGTCAGTTGTCTCTGTGGGTTTCTGTAGCCTGGTCTTGCCCCCATTTTCTTATCACTCCTCCCTCTCTGCAAATGGATTCCAGGAGTTTGGCTCAGTGACTACCTCTGTTTCCATCAGCTACCAGATGAGGGAGAACTCAAGAAATTAGTCAACAAAACACCAAATAACCCTATTAAAAAGTGGGGTAAAGAACAGAATAAGAATTCTCAATAGAGGAATACAAAATGGCTGAAAGACACTTAAGAAAGTGCTCAGCATCCTTAGCTATCAGAGAAATGCAAATAACACTGAGATACCATGGTACTCCTATTAGAATGGCTAAAATTAGAAACAGCAATGACAGCTTATACTAGAGAGGATGTGGAGAAAGGGGAACACTCCTCTACTGCTGGTGGGAGTACAAACTTGTACAGCCATTTTGGAGATCAGTAAGGCAGTTTCTTAAGAAAATGGGAATCAGTCTACCACAGGACCCGGCAATCCCCCTCTTAGGCATATACCCAAATGATCCACATCCATACAACAAAGACATCTGTTCAACTATGTTCAAAGCAGCATTATTTGTAATAGCAAGAACCTGGAAGGAAACTAGATGCCCCTCAACTGAAGAATGGATAAAGAAGATGTGGCACATTTACACAATGGAATACTACTCAGCAGTGAAAACAATGGAATCTTGAAATTCACAGGCAAATGGATGGCACTTTAAGAAATCATCCTGAGTGAGGTAACCCAGTCACAAAAAGAGGAACATGGTATGTACTTACTCATATATAGATTTTAGACATAGAGAGAACAAAGGATCACCAGCCTGTAATTCACACAGCCAGAGAAACTAGGATACAAGGAGGAAACTAAGAGATTGATACAAGGTCCTGATCATATTGGCATATTGGGAGTGGAGGGGGCAATGAGTGGAGAGGGAGTTAGGAGAAAGAGAAGGGGAGGAGAGGAGAACATGCGGGACTAGGAAGATTGAGTGTCGGGATGAATAGATGAGAGCAGAGAGAGAGAGAGAGAGAGAGAGAGAGAGAGAGAGAGACAGAGAGAGAGAGAGAGATACCATAATACAGGGAGCCATTATAGGTTTAAAGAGAAAACTGAAAAAACTGACTCTAGAGAAAAGTTCAGATACCTACAAGGATGACCCCAACTAACAATCTGAGCAAATGTGGAAATGCTACCTTAAATACCCTTCCCTGATAATGAGATTGATAACTAACTTATATTTGTAATTTTAAAGAAAGAACTTAAATTTAGGTGGGTGGGAGAAGGAGAGGATCTAGAGGAAGTTTGGTGAGGGAAAGAATATGTTCAAAATAAACATAAGTTTAGAAACTGCTTTAAGTAATAAAGAATAAAATGAGCAAATGATTTTTCTACTAAATCATGAAGGTCATGTAAATCAAACATAGACACCTTGCTAACAAATAGAAACTGCTTATAATCATGAAGTAAAAGAAGTCATTCAGAGTTTATACAGAAATAATTCTCTAAGTCATGATCTATAGATAAGTTACAACAAAAAAAAATCATGATTTGTAAAGGAAAGCTATTAATGCAAATAAACAACAAAAGAGAATGGCCATGGCCTCTAAGTTAGATGTAGATAAGTTATGTTTAAGTTTAAACTAAATGATAAATAGCCACTGCCATTACAGTGAGCTTTAAGATGAAAATGTAAAAGACATGGATATCAAGTAGAATAGAGCCAACAATGTGAGGGTAAAGATGGCAGGGGTCAATGTATGAGATCACACAACCAAAATCAATTAGCAGAAGGCTGTCACCAACCCATTCCATTTTAAGAGAGATCATATGGAATCAGAAGCACCTAAAGACACACATGATGCAATTGGCACAACCATCGTATAGTCCTTCAAACCCCTATAAATATAAATATAAATAAAATATAAATATAATTAAATATAAATAAAATATAAATAAAAATATTACTGATATTTTTATCCTTATACATTTGACAGAATAATACCTTAGAGAAATGAACCACCTCTAGAGAAGTATTCTATTCATCAAAATTTATTGCAAAATATTTGAAAATCACAAGAGACCATGAAAGAAGAGAGAAAGTGATCAATGATCCACACCTAAAAGCATGCTGCAGCTGCTTGAAGTTTATGGGTCTTTGGTTAACAATGTAAGTTAAAGATACTCAGTTTTGACAAAGTGCAGGAAGAAAAAATATTAGACCTTATGTGTAGTGGAGTGAAATATTTAAGATGAGCAATATCAAGGATTATTGCTGCAAACAATGTGTCTAGTCACACAATTAATGACATATTGTTAGTAAAATATTACCAGATATGAACAGATGGGAAAATGTTTATAAAATATAACCCAATCACTAAACATTTGCATTAAAATTGTATTACATTTATTTATTTTCTTACATATTCTCTCTCTCTCTCTCTCTCTCTCTCTCTCTGTGTGTGTGTGTGTGTGTGTGTAGGACATGTCAACTTATACACAAAGAAGCTGGGAAAATTACAGGAACTGATTATCTTTATACCATATGGGTCCTGGAAATCAAACTCAGATCATTAAACTTGACAGCAATGACTTTACCACAGAGTTAGCTCATTACCCCCATGCTTACTTTTATTTTTATTTATTTATCTTATTTTACATATCGATCCCAGTTCCTTCTCCTCCCTCCCTCACTCTCTCCCTCTCTCATTCCCTCCCATGTCCCCTGACCACCCTCCCATCCCAAACCCTCCACTACTCCATAGGGAGGGTGGTGCCTTCCCAGAGGAGTCAACAAAATCTGTCAAGTCATTTGGAGTAGGAACTAGGCCCTCCCTCTTGGTTAAGGGAGTATCCCTCCATGGGGAATGTCCTCCCAAAGTCCTTTTGTGCACCAGAGATACATCCGAGTTCTACTGTCAGAGGTCCCTTAGACTGCCCAGGCCTTCTAACTGAGACCCATGTTCAGGGGGTCTGAATGGTCCAATGTTAGTTTCCCAGCTATCAATCTGGGGGCCCATTAGCTCCCCCTTGTTCAGGTCAGATGTCTCTGTGGGTTTCTGTAGCCTGTTCTTGTCCTCCCTCTCTGCATCTGGATTCCAGTTTAGCTCACTGTTTAGCTGTGGGTGTCTGCTCCTGCCTAGGCTACACATTTTGCATTAGTGGTATAGTGGTGAGCATAGCTGCCTTCCATGCTTACTATTTTAAGAGTAAAAATAAGTGTGTGTGTGTGTGTGTGTGTGTCTGTGTGTCTGTGTGTCTGTGTGTGTGTATTACATTCATAGGAAAAGAATACTGAAGTTGTATATCTCATACTTAAGGATCAATAAGTATTTATTATGATTGATGAGGGTATTGTCATGACTTAGGTTGATGTGAAAAATAGTCAATTTTTATCCTTGTTACTACAGTTGTTTAGTGCCTTTCTTAGGGGTTTTGTTATCGTAGTTATAAAATCACATTACCACTTTACCACTATTTTAAGACAATACTATTTTATATCATAAAGAAAATACTACAACTGCCAGATCAATAAGAAGAAATTTTTTTTCAAGGAGAATGAATTGGATACCTCTTGATACACAGAAATTCCTAACATTCACATGCTAGACAGCAGCAGTTTAAGAGTAATAATGAATGTTGATTTCCAACAGCAAAACTGTTTCTACAAAAGTAAACATTCTAATAAATATGAACTAAAGTAAACACAGTGTATATAAATCTTGAACATTTTTTCATCCTCAAAGTTATGGTAACTGAAGTTCAACTGAAGTTTCAACATCGAAAGAGTAAGATTCTCACATGAGTAAAATTTTTTTATAATAATCAAATTTAACATTATTAAAAAATATAAGCTTGTGCAGGGTTATATGAAAAATTAAACAAACAAATACATGAAAAAGAAGAAAATTAAGAGACAAATAGATCTTTCAGATTACAAAACATGTAAGTATAAAGCAATAAACTAAAACTATTTTTGCTCAGGTAAAAAACATACACATTACAACAGTGTAAAAATATATCTCAAAACAGACATAGATTTTCTATGTGATAGAATGCACATCTAACTTGAAAGGGAAAGTTGGTTTATTTAAATAACTTATTAAAAGTATGTGCATAATGATAATATTCCTCAATTAAGTTCCAAATGAAGCATGTATTTAAATGTGAATAACAATGTGTTAACAATGTGACAACAAACCACAAGACAGTTACTGCTTGAATTAACGTGGGAGGCTCTTTTAAAATATAGTTCAAATTCAGAAGTTTACTTATGAAACTGAAGCAGGAGCATACTAAGTACTGGCCATGGCTTCAAACACTGTTTCAAAGGAGATAAAAAGAATATCTAGAATGTATCAGATGAAAAGTTGACAAATGATGTTAAAATATTTTGTATATTCTCAAATACTCTTAAAATGAACAACTTACCAATACACATCCATCCTGTGGACCAGCACTATAGATAGATAATCAGATTCCTTACTGATAGGAGACAGACAAGATGAGTAAGGTCTACTTCACTCTAAAAACTATTTGACCTTAAAAGGAGAAACAGAAAGATTATTCTGTGATGACATGGAATGATTTCCAAGAAAGAAATGAAGTTTCCTTTATTAGAATGGAGTGTCACACAGAACTGTAGTTGTAGAGTGTATATGTAGAGTGTATATGTATATAAAATATTGCTAGACAGAAATCATTGGTTGATTTTAGTGGTAAGAATGGCTTTGTTGAGGTTAGAGGAGATTTGAAAAGGTTTTTATTTATTTATTTTTTATTTATTCTTCTCTCATATATTACATCCTAACCATAGTTTTTGCTCCCTCTTCTCTTCCAAGCTCCTCCCTTTTCCTATCACCCGCTGCTGTGAAACAATCTATCTGTACACTTTGAACATGTATTACTCTCATTCATTAATAAAGAAGCTGATAGCGATGAAGAAGGGCATAGTCAGGAGAGATACCAGCCAGTCTCCTAGGAAGCAGGACATGTAATAAATGGGGTAACAAGCTATGAATTATGTGGTGAATCACAGGAAAATAAAAAAAAAAGGTTAAGTGTAAGATTTAGCTGGTAACAAGCCTGAGCAATTAATTGGCCAAGCATGTATAAGTAATATAAGTAATATTAAGCCTCTGAGTAGTTATTTGGGAACTAGCAGGTGGGTGATGTCTGACTACATTCCCCATGTTCAATCCTCACTTTCCCTTCAGAGAGGGGCAGGCCCCAAGCGCTTATCAATAAAACATGGCATATGAAGTTGCAGTAAAACAGCACACCCCTATGAGTCCTAATTAATTGATTTTGTGGACCATATTCTTGTGGTATTCTTGGTCCCTGTGGCTCCTGATCCTTCCTTGCCCTCTTTTGAAAGACTTCCTGAGCTCAGTTTAATGTTTGGCTGTGGGTCTTTGCATATGTTCCCATCAGTTGCTGGATGGAGCCTCTCTGGTGATGACTAAGTTAGGCTCTAGACTAGAAGTATAGCAGAGTATCATTAGGAATAATTTTGTTGAGTTGTTTTCCTTTTTCTGCCAGTTGTATTTGGTCTATCCTTGGTCTCCAGGCTACTCAGCCTTTGGTTCCTGGTTCTATAGATGTGTCTAGGTTCAGCTCCCTTCATGGTATGAGTCTCAGGTTGAAACAGTCATTGATGGTTCACACCCACAATTTCATTGTCCCCTTTACTGCAGAACATCTTGAAGGCAGGACAAATTGTAGGTCAAAGGCTTAGTGGTTGACTTGATCTTCCAATCCCTCCATTTGAAGCCTTGACTGGTTACAGTTAATGGGAGTCTTTACTAGGATCACCTTCATAGATTCCATGGAGTTTCCATTGTACTAGGTTTCTACCTTAATCTTGAAATGCCCCCAAATCTTTTTGATTCTTCATCCATCACACCCTACATGATCCCTTCCATTCCCATAACCACCTGTTTAATTTAATACCATGTATATCTTCCTTTTCCAGAGAGTAATTATTTACCATTTAAATGAGTAAAGATTCCAAAGTTTATTCTAAAGCATTAAAGTAAACTTCTCAAGTATACTGTGTAGAGATTTCCAGCCCATAAGATCAGCACTGCAGTTCTATATCTTCACTCTTTTGATGAGTTTTAGATGTTGCTTTAAAATGTCCCAATTTTTTCTACAGCTTAAGAGTTAAATCTGAAAATTCAATTATTTATTTTACTGGGAAAATTTTAAATTTAAGTTTTTATTTAAATTTCTCTGAATTAAAAATTGAAAGACACAGCAAGAAAGTAATACATTTAATCGCCTACATTGCACTTCCCATGAATATAAAGAATGAGATCTTCAGAGATTCAGAGTTTTTGTACAAATTTGAACCAAGTGTTCCCCATCAGAGACATCTGGGAACTTCAGCCAGTATGGATTTGTATGTGTTGGCAAGGCAGGTAACAAATGTATCATATTCCCACAAATGTCTGGCCTGAGTCCTTGTGATTAAATCTTGACTTTGATGAATCTCAAGCCTCTGACAAGAGAAAAAGGAGTCAGGAGACAATCAGCTGATAAGAAATTACAAAGTCAGCTCTGCCTAAGTTGAAAAAGCAAAAACCTAAGAAAGTGCATACATGGGAAAATGCCTAGGAAACAAAGGTGGTACTTTCTCAAAAATGACAGCCCGGGTTCAGATGGACCCTTCTATTTTCATGAAAGTTCCATATAAAGAAAAGTCTAATGCTTTACTATTTGTATTTGGTCTATTGGATAATTTCAGTTAATAATTAGTAATTGTTTGGGACAACATAATATAATCTAAGACATTTCCTTGTAAAACAACTTATGTGGTGACTTTCAAGGTAATAAAACATTATGTATCTTGCTCTTTCATATTCTGTAGATTTCTTGCAGAGAAGGTATATTTTATCCACATTTACATCATCAACTCACACACTAACAACACTGAATGATGTCAATAGTCAGTTGCATTGTTAAGAGGCCAAACATGAATGCATTTACACAAGGACGGGTTGTAAGCACTGAGAATGTCATTAATTTGACTCGGCAAACTTTCAAATTATATGGCAAGAAATTATTAAGATAAAATCATTTTGTTAGTATACCTTGTTAAGAAATCTTTTGAAGGTTCATCAAGGGGATCTTATGGTAACCTAAAATGTTAGAACTGAAATTTGGTGTGTTTTAATCTAGAAACTGGATCTAACTCCTGCATCTGTGTATGATCAAAGATAGGCACCCACCCACCACCAAAATACACAGGCACTCATGTCCCTTATACAAATGGCTCAGTTTCTGAAATGGAACCAGTTCTGCATGGAGCCAACACTTAGTCTCTAATGGCTATAAGTCATCTTTATAATATAAATTGTTTTTATACTTATTCTAAAAAATGTATATATACACAGTCCAGACATAAGCTTCCTACTGTGTTTTCAATTTACATGTGACTGAATCCAAGGTTACAGACTAGCAAATGTCCTTCTAATTATTGTCAGTGGTTTTCCTGAGGACTGGGGAGCTTTCTACAAACAAATTTAGTAAGTTATAGAAGGCTTGGGGACTAAGTAAAGAAAGACATTTTGTGATAAATTACTGGGAAACATTTAAACAAATACCTAATATGAATGTTTCCTAACACTGACAATCATTGTTTAATGAAAATAATTATGAAATGATGATTGTACGGAATTATATCCATTTTAATCCCGTGGAAGTATAGGTTGTAATTAAGCTCTATGCATATTGATGTTAAACTGTTTTAAATAATTAATTATTTAGTTTTTCCAAGTGGATAGAAAATAATGTTACCATGTCAAGTAAGAATGACATTCAGAAATGATTTAGAAAACACACATGAAATGAAATAATTTGCATACTCTAGCCCAGCATTGTCCAGGTTTGTAACAAAATTGATCAGGAGGAATTCATCAGAAGTATCATTGACGCAAATGACAGTGTTGGGAAAGACAAATACAAAGGAATAATGAATAGTAACACTAGAAATAATATCAGAATAACGTTTTAAAGACTCTACACATTAACCAAAGCTTCTACTAAACCTGGGACCATTTATTTAATCAAAAAAGCTTAGCCTTTTGGACTGAAGAAGGCAGGTTGTACATATATAAACCATATCATCACAATCACAAGCTGGCTATCACACTAAGGAACCAGATTGAGCAGGAAACCACCAAATAAAAACTAAAGAAACATCTGAGAATTATGTTTTATCTAATAGATGAGAATTGGAAGAGGAGATTTTAAAGCAGAGATAGCCAAAAATGCTGGAGCTGAAATGGGCCATTACAAAGGAATAGTTTCTTAAAGGGGCTCATCCTATTCCAGCAGATAAAACAAAAAATACAGTCTTTGGAAGATAAATTATCATCCAAAGGAACAAACTGAAATAAAAGTAAGAACAATGAAAAAGGAACAAAGCCTCAGAGGCCACAGCCCATCAGAAAACACAAGTATTCTGCCTGCTTAGCAGGGATACTCAGAGAAGAAAATAGAAAAAGAAAAAAGAAAAAAAGAAAAGAAAAGAAATATTTGAAAATAATCACTTAAAATGTCCAGAATTCAATGAAAATATTAACTTACTCTGTCAAAGAGAACATTGGTTTTCATTCTTTAACCACTAAAATTATGTAATTTTTACTGTTTTATTCTTCTCTTATACATTTACATCTTTACTAGCTTCCCCTCCCTCCACTCCTCCCAACCTCCTCCCACCCACCTCCCCTCTCCTGAAAACCCATTCCTTCTCTATTTCCTTTAAAAAGGAACAGTCTTCTCTGAGATGTCTACCAAACATAGTACTAACAAGTTACAGTAAGACTAGGCATATACCCACAATTCAAGGCTTGAGGCGGCAGCCCCGTAGGAGAAAAATTGTTGGGTCCCAAGAACAGCCAAAAGAATCAGAGACATCCCAACTCCCACTGCTAGGAGACCCACAAGAACATACAGTCACACGCCCATAAGTTATAGATAGAGGACCCATACAGCGTCCATTATCTTTACTGTTACTTTTGTCTCTATGAGCACTGCTTAGTTGATTCTATGGACTAGAGCACAGTGATTTGCAAGTATAGAAAATATAAAGAAACTTGGACCTAAAGTCTTTATAACAAAAGTTTTAGATTCAACAAGTGGAAATCCTGGAAGCAGCTACAGAAGGGTGACCCAAGCTGTGCAAAGGTGACAAATGACCCAAACAAAAGACTTTGAAAGTATGCTGGTGTAGTGGTAGCAATGGACACCACAAAGCAGAGCAGCTTGCCAGTATCTCATGCATGTAATCCCAGAACTCAGCAGTGGGAGGCACTGATGCAGGAAGATGACATTTGAGACAGCACTCTGAGCCTCTGTGTTGGTTTGGATGAGAATGTCCCACATAGGCTGAGATGTTTGAATACATGTTTCCTCAGCTAGTGGTGATGTTTGGATAAGCATAGGAGGTGTGGCTTTGCTGAAGGAAAAACATCATCAGGGAGAGGCTTTGAGGCTTTAAAAGCCATTTGCCTTTCCCAGCTCATAATCCCTGCTTTCTGCTTGAGGTCCAAGATGTGAGCTCTCAGCCATTCCAGCTACCATGCCTGTTGAGTGTTGCAGGAGTCCTGGCTATAAGGGTCTCATAGCTTTCTGAATCCATAAGCCCAAATAAACTCCTTCTTCTATAAGTTGACTTCATTATAGAGTTTATCACAACAATCAAAAATTAGTTAATACATGTCTATATAAGAGCTCTACAAATAAGCAAGGAGACAGACTGCCAATTAAGAGCTCTGGAATTCTATACCAGAGAAGTCATCTAATGAACCAAACACCTCTTTATGAGAACACTGTAGAATCTAGGAATCCAGAAACCTACTGTCACCAGTAGTGTGTATATCTGAAAAGTCCCATAGCTAAAGTGGTGAAAGGAGGAAGTTAGTTTTTTTATGCAAAGCAGACAAGGACATCTCCACTTGCTGCTTCTATTCAGCCATGGCCTAGTGGTCTTTCATAGGAGTGCTATGCAAGAAAACAAATCCAAAAGCACCTAGAATCAAAATGGTGACAAAATCTTACATGTGAAATTTCTTGAAAAATCATTATAGCTAAAATAGTTTAGAAAAAATATGGGAGGCAAGATTAATATGAAAATTTGATTAAATTTTGTACATCTCAATAGTATTCTAAAAATGAAATTAAAGAATACCTCATTCATGATATAATCAAAATGATAAATTATTCAAGATTTTATTTGTAAAGTTGTATTAGATTTTTAGATGACATCACTTGTAGTGGGATATTCACTTTGATTCTGTGGCACTGACCACGCTTATTGGGGGTGGAGCCAGCGGCAGAATTGACTGGTGGAACTAGGTCTGAGGAGGAGGCAGGGAACGCTCTCTTGCTGGCTGGATACAGAGAGGAGAGCATCTGGTGGAACCTGTTGGTGTTCATCTGTCTTGGTTGTAAGTTATTTCTCCCTGAATAAATATCTATTTGGCCTATATGTTTATCCTGATACTTATTAAACCACAATAATCACTTAAATAAATGGGAGACCTAAATAAAGCAAAAGATACACATGTTGAACCAAATCACTTGGTGCTATGTCAGGAATCCCTAAAATGATGATATTTAGTCTCAACCAAATCATCACTCTAATCCAGACTAATGTCCTGAAAGTCTAGAATTGAATAGGAGAAACATGTATCACACAACAGAAGGAACACATTTGAAAGTCAAGAATAGTGGTAGAATCCATAGTTTTTATTTCACGCCACTGAAAGTTACAGCAATCAAGACTATAGTAATTCTCAGAAGACTAAAATTACTATCAAGAAGATAGAGTCAAAAGTTCAGAAGAGATCACAGACTTTGAAGTCATTTTTAAAACTATGGTCCTAAAACCATTCATGAGGAAACAGACACCTTTTGCAAAGAAACATGGAAACAGACGTGCAAAAAATATCGCCTCAGATTGTACAGAAAATTATCTCTGTTTAGAAGAAAATCCTTTACAATGATATTTATTTAAGAGTCATAAGTTTGAAACATAATATTAAATATTGGTGAATTTGGCTTAAGCAATTATTCCTTGGATAGAACATTAAAGCAAAAGCAATCAAAGAAGTAAAAAAGAAAAAATAAATTGGATTTCCTCAACATTAAAACCATTTATGCTTCAAAGGACACTGTCAAGAAATTACAAAAGTAACATAAAGAATGAGAGACAGTGTGTGGGAATCATAGATTTGATTAAGGGTTGATATCCAGAACATAGGAAGGATTCATACAATTCAATCATAAATCATAAATAAGCCGATTAAAAATATTCAAAGGATTTGAATTGCCATTTCTGCAAAGAAGATAAACAAATCACTAATAAACACATGAAAAACATAACAGCTTTAGTCATCAGGGAAATGCAAATCAAAACCACAGTGAGATACTACTTCACATCCACCAGAAGGGCAATAATCAAAGTCAAGCAAAGCCAAGTGCTGATGAGACTGTGAGAAAGCACTTTCCCATCCCTGATGAGGATGCAACACAATGCTGCAGCCATTCTGCTAATGGCTCAGCAGAATCTGAAGAGCTAAAAACTGAAGACTAAAGTTACCAGGTAACTTTCAGTTCTGTTCCTTGATACATAACCGAAAAATGTGAAAACGTATTCCTATACAAAAGCATGCAGCTTTTCTTTTTATTTATTGGTTGTTCTCTTCACTGTATAGGGACTTTGAATATGAATGTAATACTATACAGCTATTTTGTCTTTGCTTTCTTATAATATAACTTATAACTCTTGCTCAACCCAATATCCTGATGTATCTCTCTGATTTTCTAGAAGTAGTTTTGTAGTTTCAAGTCTTCCATCTAGGTCCAAAACTCATTTTGACTTGATTTTTGTAACTTCTAGGAGGCAGTAGTCCATTTTCATTGTTATGAACATGAATATGCAAGTTTCCCAGCACCATTGCTAATTAAAAACATCCCCTTTTGCTTTGGTCTGTTCCCAGTACCTTTTCCCCAAATGATGCAGCTGCTGATTCATTAGTTTACTTCTCAGCTATTCTTTCTCCCTGGGGTCCTGCCAGGGAGATTCCTCCAGCTTACCTATTCAGAGATCATTTTGTGTTTGTTTGCAATTCCATGGAATTTTTGCCATTTTTTGTTTTCTGTGAAGAGTATTATTAGGATTTTGTTAGGGATTGGTATTTAGCTTCTAGGTAACCTTCTTCAAGTTGGTTAAATGTATTCCTAGTTATTTAGTTTTGTTTGTATCCCTGCAATAAAATCCATGTGATGGTTGAAAATAACTTTTGTAAGATCCATCTATTTTATGTGTGATTGTTTTTTCAGTTCTCTTTCAAATGATTTTGTCGCACAGCAATGCTATTAAACCTTGCATGTTGAACTTACTACTTGTAACTTTGCTGAATTCATTTTTTTATCATATTCATAGTAACATCTTTATGATGTTTTTATATGTAAGATAATGATCAGGGTGTTGACAGTGAAAATCTGACTTCTTTTCCAATGTGGATGCCTTTTAATTCTTTTTCTATCCTGCTTATTCTGGCTATGACTTCCAGTACTGTGAAAAGTAAAAGCTATGAAATTGGGTATCCTTGGCTTTTGCTGGAGCTTAGAGGGAAGCTCTCAGCCTTTCCCTATTCAAAGTGCTTGCTTTTCTTCAGTTTGTATGACATATAATGTGTTGAGTTAGGGTCACTCTCTACCTCATTTGTTTAAGCATTTTATACTGAAGGGATATTGAATTTTCTGCAGAGCCTTTTCCCCAATGAGATGATTGTGTGCATTTCCTGCATTCTGTTCATGTAAGTTACATGCATTGATTTGTGCATGTTCATTACCATAGCATCCCTCCAATGAATCCCATGTGATCACTGAAAATAACTCTTATAATGTGCAATGTAGATACCATTTTCTTGTATTTTGATGGTGATTTCTTCATCTGTGTTCATAACAATATTGGAATCAAACTTCTCTTTTATCGTATTATATTCTTTTGCCTTTCAATATCACAATAGTGTTTGTCACGCTATTCATCATTGATGGGATAATTAAGAACTAGTGAATTAATACCTTCCATATTTTACAAAATTTAGCAATGAAGCATCCTGATTAGAGACTTTTTATTACTGACCCAATCTTATGGAATGCTGTTTCTATTAATTCATTGTTCATGTTTGGTAAACATTATGTGTTCAGGTTTTTGTGGTTCTTCTGAATTGTCAAGATATGTGTTAATCTATACAGATAAGCCATTTACAGTGGGTTTAATGTTGTGCCCACTTAGCATAATAGTAGGAGTATCTCCTCTGTGTCCTGTGATATGCCAAGGGCATAGCATGCTGGCAAGTAGTTGTCCAGAATAATCTCTGATGATCCTTTGTATTTCTGGGACACTAATTGCAATGTATTCTTTCACATCTCTAATCTACCTAAGTCTTCTCTTTATATTCTTATCTACCTAACAGTTTATTGATTTTCATTGGCATTTTTTTATTCTTCTCTGTATCACTTTTTCTGCTCTACCTTTGATGGCTATCCTTGCACTGGGTTGCATCTTACTGGTTCCTGCTTTATGATTTCCTTGACATATGTTAGTAAAATGTCCAAGACCGTTCCATTTTTTCTGTAATGGATTGTTTCAAACCTCCTCTTTAGCTATAATTTTGCTGTATGTTTCAGATTTGAGTGTCTTGTGCTTTTACTTCCATAACATAACAAATTGTGATCGTTGATTTTTCTTCTAGATTGTTTTTCCAAGTTTATGTTGTATAGTTTCGTGTATTTGTTCACTTCTTGCTAGAAGTTAGTAGTTCTTTGACATTGTTATTGGAAAAGATATCTAGTACAATTCAATATAAATATATAATATATTAAATTCTTTGAGAATTTCAAACAATATGTCTTCATATTAACCTGCCCTTTCCCATAACTACTCCCAGGTCCACCCCCCACTTCCCTACCCACTCAATTTTGTGTTGTTTGTGATCAAAGTCTGTCAAGTTCAATTTGTGACATGACATTCATGTATTCTTGGAGGCATGGTGTTCTATTGGAACTTGGTCCACTTGATACAGATTATACTCTTGGCTGTCCCTCTCCTAGAAGTTATCAATTGTCAGTAGCTTCTCAAACACAGATGGGTGTGAAGTTTCATGCAAGGATATGATATGGCTTGAGCTTACACAGGTCTTGTGCATACTGTCATGAATACCGTGTCTTCATATGTACAGTTGTGTCTGGAAGACACAGTCTCCTTTTAGTCATCCACAACTACTGGCTCTTATACTCTTTCTTCTGGTCTTCCACAATAATCCTAAGCCCTGGGAGCTTATGGGTGAGTTTTACATTGTCTCAGATTCTTAGCACCTTGGCCAACATGAGCTTCTGTGTTAAGCATCACCAATTGGATTGTCTTCTAGGGATAAGTTATAAACAGTCACTTTAATACTTTTTCCATTTAGAGGAATAATAATAGCCCCTCTTCAATATCCTGTGCCATACCAAGGCATAGGTGGATCACCCAATAATGGTGTGAGGTAAGGTTTTTATCTTGTGTGGTGAGGCTTAAATCACTTCTTAAATAAGTGTTATTTTCATAATGTTCATGTCACTAGTGCCCAAGTGTTACTATTTTTCCAGGACACTGATTATTTGTTTGCAGAGTTCACAGCTGGATAAGAGTAATGACTACTTTTCTCCAGTATCTTTCACAGTACTTTCCATCACTTCACAAGCTAACTAGGAGGGATGAAGCTTCCAGGTGAGTATAGGCTTCATTTCCTCATGCTTTATGCCTCAAATATGTAGTATTTTCAAGGTCTTACCATCCAGTTCTGGAAGGTAACTATTGGTAATATCCTATAATGTTTGGAGGTCTATGGAACCTCACTGGCCAACAATACAAAAGAAGTGACCCATTTCTTGAACTTGTCTTTTTATTTTTTTAGCCTGTTGTTGGTATCTAGAATATTAAAAAACAAGACAAGTAAACACTGAGAAAACAAACTACCCAATAAAAATGAGACATGAAAGTAAACACAGAGCTCTCTAAAAATGAATTTTTAAAAATGTTCAACAACCTTAGCTGTCAGGAAAATGCAAATTAAAACCTCATAAAGATTTCATCTTACCCCAGTGAGATAAGTAAGCTAAAAACAAACAAACAAACAAAAAAATGAGGACATGCTGGCTTGGATGTCATTTAAAAAGAACAATTATTCACTGATGATGGGAGTACAAACTGGTACAAACAATTATAGAAATCAGTGTGGAGGCTTCTCAGAAATGTAGAAATAGAGCTACCAAGTGATACAGCTTTACCACACTTGAGTAATACACAAAGGACTCTAAATCTTACTCCAGAGATGCCTGTTCATTCATGTGTATTGCTGTTTTATTCATAATATCAAGAACTGAAAACAGCCCAGATGTCCACCAACTGACAAACTGATAATGAAAGTATAATATATTTATACAATGAAATATTACTTAGACATTAATGAAAACAAATCTTAAAATTCACAATTAAATAGATGGAACTGAAAGCAATCATCCTGAGAGAGAAAACCCAGACCCAGAAAGACAATCGTCACATTTTCTCTCATTAGTGCTTCATTTTGCATAACCATGAGGACATACAATTAGAAGGGCTCATGTCATAAGGGGGCTTTCAAGGAAGGAGAGAAAGAACACAACAGTAAAAATGGTTAAAGGGAGAATAATAAAACAATAAGGGGTAAATTGGGGCATAGTAGCATGGCATATATATATATATATATATATATATATATATATATATATATATATCAACAGGAAACACACATTATATAGGAGAGTTGAAAGGGAGTTGCCTTGTAAAAAACTGCACTACCAGAGGGTCTCCCTCTTTAAACAATTCATTGAGAGTGATTTCTTGCTTTGCCTATGCTCTTTCCTGGAGAAAGTTCCTTTTCATCCTGATGAGGACAGTGTTTATGCTCCTGCTGGTAGAGGCAATGTTATGTGGATGCCTATTAGGTACACTGAGTTTGCTCTCTGTCTGAATTCTGATTGTTAAAATTTCCAAATATTACTATGTTAGCATCTATCTCTTCCTTTAAATATTACTTTCTTTATGTATCTGGGCTTTGATATTGGTTCTTTTCTCTTTCTTTTTTAACTTCACCTTGCCAAATTGACCCCTCCAATTTTATCTAATAGCCTTGCTTTTTGCTTATCATTGATTTGAATTAGACGTCATTTATTTAACAAACTTTGGTTACTCATGCTTTCATTTGGATTTAATTTACATGAAATACCTTTTTCAAACAATTGCTTTTAGCCTGTGAGTGTCCTTGGAGATAAAGAGTTTCCCGTAAGCAGCCTAGGGCATAGTCTTGTTTCTTAAGTCCATTCAATCACTCTGTCTTTTAGCTGGACAATTTAACCTATTACAATCAAGATAATAGATAGGATGGATAAGGTCTTAGTCCAGCCACTTTGCAATTCATTTTCTAAATTTATTGAGTTTCTTTTCTTCCTTCTCTTCCTCTTACAGTATACTTTTTCTTCATAAGTGATTGAATTTGGTAGTTCTTTTGATTCTTTGCTTACTATATTTATTTACCTATTAAGAAAGTTTGGCCTCTCTGTTACCATATATAGATTATGAAAGTATCATTTTATTATCATTTCATATTGTGTATAATACACATAATAATATTATTATAGAATTATATTATTATAATGACATTTTTAAATGATGGCAATTTAATATTATTATAAAGATAAGAAACAGAGAATAGATAAATATAGCAATAAAGTCTCTACCCATGTTCTCCATTCTTCTCCAAACTTTAATATTTAATGCCCAATTTTATGTTTTCTGTATTGCTATCTCAACATATTTATGCAGTTATTATTTTTAACTATTTTGACTTTTAGTCTTTATTCTGAATATCTTAACAGTTCATGGTCTATGCTTATGGTGTCAGGGCACACTAAATTTTATCAGTGAGTTTTGCAGACAATAATATTTTCTCGGTACTTATCAACACATCTCTCAGTAAGAGCTTCTCTTCACATTTCTCAGAAGCACTCTGATAGAGCTCATCTTATTTCACTATGTGTTCAGAAATGTCTTTGTGCCTTCTGTGCTTCTGTCTGACAGCCTGGCCAGGCACAGTATTCTTGATGAGCATGACTCTACCATCACTAATGTGAAATTAAAAAAAAAAAAGAATTAAAAACGTGAAAAAAAACTACCCTCAGTATTAGCCAGACACAGTAGCAAATGCCTGCCACAGCAGCATGTAGGAGGCTGAAACAGGATCACAAGAGCAATCATGCACTATGTAGTCAGTTGCTTGTCAGTGTCAGACACATAGCAGGACCTCATTGCCAAGAACAACAAATAGCTTAGTATCACTTTCTGAACAAAGAAGCAATGGAGCAGGAAATGTGCTAATAAAAATCTATATAGGAGATGTTCAGATGCTTGTAAATTATACCTTGTGCTTCTAAATAACACAAGAGCTAAAGTAAACAATTATCTAAGGCATTAAAAAGTGCTTTCACTGAACGATAATTCAAATGTAACATCAAAATAAAACCTCAAGTGACATAGCTGGATTACTACTTGGGAAGAATTGTAGAAGTCAAAATGTAGGAAATAACGAGTGTAAACTGTTATCATTATCCATATCAAAAACAATTGGAGAATAGCATAACATGAATGTTGGGGGAAATTCAAAGATAGAAAGAAAATAGTAACAGTAACTAACAATGAATGAATTTTATGATTAAAAAATAAGGGCTGGAGAGATAGCTTAGTGATTATAAACAATGACAGCGCCCCTTACCAGCAGGAAGTAGTTTGGAAAGAACAACGCCCAAATTCCCAAATATTGTCTATAAATGTTTGTTTTCATTTAAATGGACTTGGTTATATATAAAAAAAAAAAACCTGATTTGGGTTTCCAGCACCCACTTGGTGACTCCCAGTGATCTACAACCCCAGTTCCTGGGTTTCAAATGCTCTCTTCTGGCATGCACAGATACTAGACCCCTGGGTATGCAACCAGCACACTTACATACAATCAGGCAAAACACATATACACATAAAATAAAAATTTTAAAAAGAAAGCAATGAGAGGTATATGACTTTAAGAAGCTTGTGTAAGATACAGTCATCTAACAAGGCTAATGAAGAAAACAAGACGCGGATTCTGAATAACAGGGAGAAAAATGGAAAAATATTAATATCTTAGATTCTAATGGCATAAAACGGCAAGGGTAATATTTGAAGAAACTTAACCATGCCAGGTGGTGGTGGCGCATGCCTTTGATCCAAGCACTCAGGAGACAGAGGCAGGTGGATATCTGTGAGTTTGAAACCAGCCTGATCTACAAGAACTAGTTCCAGGACAGCCACCAAAGCCACAGAAAAACCCTGTCTCAAAAAACCAAAATAAATAAATACATATATACATACATAAAATAAACTTAACCACAAATTTAACTAATTTCCCTCATAATACCTAATCCCAAATACAGGCACACGAAAGATAGAAAATCTGAATTGTGCATTTTACTAATACTAATATATACATACATATATATATATATATGTATGTATGTATGTATAATTTTTAAAAGCACTACAAAAAAAATCACATTTTCCAGATGGATATCTTTTAAAATCTTTCCATTTTAAAAGTGAAATATAAGTCATGTAAAAAATTCAGGCAAGAGGGAGAAATGAGTGTAGACTAAGAAAAAAGATAGAAACACTGTAGCTCATTTTCTGTGGATGGCACAAATGAGGGCAAAAGCCAACAGAACACAAAAAGAAGCAAAACTAAGTCATATATGTCATTATTAACACAAGCTCAACCTCAAATAACACCTTGTAAATTATATAAATTACAAGCAATGTCACTGACCATGTTAGGCAAGTTCTGCTCAAGATTCAATAATTAAGTTCGATTCATCATGTGACCAGGAAAAGGAAAGCAAATGAAAGAAATCATTTTAAAACACATTATAAAGCCTCTCATTAAATTCAGTATAGACTACGGGAAGCTCAGCAAACTGACAAGAAA
This sequence comes from Phodopus roborovskii, assembly GCF_943737965.1. Taxonomy (NCBI): domain Eukaryota; kingdom Metazoa; phylum Chordata; class Mammalia; order Rodentia; family Cricetidae; genus Phodopus; species Phodopus roborovskii. The sequence goes on along the minus strand of NW_026126416.1, from coordinate 29,590,904 downwards.
GTGCTTCTATCAAAAATGCTATTCTGAATGGCAAATGTGACAATTTATCCATCTGAGAGTGTGAGAAAGACAGGTAGGTTATTACTACCATTTTCCAACTCAATATTATACTAAGGCAATGACAAGTACAGCAGGGAACCGATAAAGGTGCCAGGAGACATGTGGACAGTCCTGATCTCAAATGTCAGACTAAAGCCAGTACTGACCCAGCCTAGGACCACAGCCTACTGGCATGCCAGGAGAAGGGCCTAGACACTTGAGGCAAACCACTGGTTTTCAGACTATTTGTGTATAGTGTTACAAATATTACTGCTTTCTAGGATATAATGGGCATATCCCTAATTACTAGCTCAAATCTGGAAAGTCACGAGGCCTTTGAGAAATTAAAATAGAGAAGAAGAAAATTTTGTCAGCAACTGACTAATCAAGATTATCTCAGTTTGTGTGTGTGTGTGTGTGTGTGTGTGTGTGTGTGTGTGTGTGTGTGTTATCTTTGTATTGCATTGTTTTGTAGTTTCAGTAAACTGACACATCAGAATTTTGATATATAACAGGAAAGATTTTCCTTCAGTAGAATAATGCAACATTGCTTTCTCACCAAGATGAATGTCAAAGGATTGGCAGGGATCTTATTTCATGGTCTGGACCCTTATAATGCAAGTTTATGAAAATCATAAAAACAGACATACAAATTTGTTCTTGTGATCTTCAAAATCATTTGGAACAGATTAACATGTGTACTTACTGTTGGTAGGCATGCAACCCCATTATGTGTGACCCTGCCATGTCTTTAGTGTAATTTAATGATTTCCCCATATTAGATTGTTGATTGGTTGGTTGCATTTGGAGGGGTGTTGGTATTTTTTTTGTTTTGTTTTGTTTTATTTCACATGAAAGCCAAGTTGTGGCATTCCAATTTCTTCTGGCTGGGTCTAGGTGTCTTAGTTACTTTTCTATTGCTAAGATAAAACACCACTACCAAAAGTAACTTGGGATGAAACAGTTAGCCCATCTTACAGATTTCAGGTCCTACTCCATCACTGTGGGAAGTCAGAGCAGGAAACAGGAGCTGAAAACTGAAGCTAAGCCATGATGGAACACTGCCTGCTGGCTTGCTCCCCATGGCTTTCTGAGCTTTCTTCTTCCCAGTGCCTTCCTTATTCGATCCAAGACTAAAGGCCAAGGGACGTCATGGCCTCTGGTGGGCTTGGCCCTTCCATATCAATAATTAATCAAAAATACCTCATAGAATCTCCTACTGACAATCTGATGGAAGCATTTTTTTCAATTGAGATTCCTCTTCCTACATGACTTTAACATGATGGTGTGGCATGTCCTTTCGCATGCTAAGAATATATGTTACTTTTTTTGGTTGGTAAGCAAATCTGTTTTGACCTATGGCAGGGAGAATATAGCTAGGCAAGAAATCCAAACAGAGATACAGAGAGAAAGAAGATGAAGTCAGGGAGACACCATGTAGTTGCAGAAGAAATAATATGCCAGAACATCGCTGATAAGCCATGGCCACGTGGTGATACACAGATTAGTTTTTTTTTTTTTTAATGAACTAATCAGTAATAGGCCTAAGCCATTGACCAAACAATTATAATTAATATTAAGCCTCTGAGTGTTTATTCAGGAAGGGTAGGTGGAAGAGAAACCTCTATTTTTATATGTCAAGTTGACAAAAAATTGGTACCTCTCCATAACCAGATTTTCTGGAACTTCTATACAGATAGATTTTTACTACCTCCTCCCTTCAAAGCTGCCAGGGCAAATGATATAGTAAATCTATTCCAGACATTCACACAGAAGTCCCTCAGCATTTTGAAAGGCTGAAACACAGATGGGGGTTATTTTTAATTTAAAATCACAGTCCAAGTTTTAAAAGAAAAACAGATCTTCCTCTAGAAGTATAAAAATTTTGCATATGCTTTAAAAGCCTACAGGTTACTTCTTTGTGTATGAGTTTATAATAAGTAGCCACATTTTAAAGTATTATTTTACATGGGATTGTCTATATGCTTGTCTTGTGCACTTTATTGTACAAGATAATGCAGACATCACCTCACAGATACTGAAGAACTATGTCAAGTGAAGAAAAAAAGAAACACATTTTTCTATTACTATAATTGACAGAGTCTGGAAGGGGGGCATCTAAGAAAATGTTTTATGCTGTTTAAAAAATGTAAGTACATGGGCAGTTTACATGGGTTGTAACGTCAGATATCTTAAGTACCAAATTTTATCTTTTGTAGTCACAAGTAGTTAGGAGATCCTCTCATCTAAGTTAGTGTCCCGCTGAATTGTGTCTTCTGTAATCGTTCAGGCTTTACATTTTCTCACTTACAAGATGGTAGAAGACTTGATTTAACTTTTTAAAATTAAAAATACCAAACAAATGTGGCTACAAAGTAATCCTTTTTATGATATGATAACTATAGATACTATATTTTTTAAACTCTTTTATATCATTAAGACTAGGTCTTTAGGGTAGACCTGGCTGGCCTGAAAATTGTTATGTAGACAAGGCTGACCTCAAACAGGAAGCTATCCAATAACCACTGTCTCCCAAGGTCTGGAACTAAAATGTCTAAGTCTGTGCTTGCCTGGAAAGCATATGCACATCTAGAAATAATGTAGAGGGAGGTCCTCTATACTTTGGCCTTGAAACAACCTTGAAAAGCCACTTTGTGCTAGCACAGCCAGCTCACTAACAACCAGGTATCTCCACAACCTGATAGCAGACGTAGAAGCTCCACCACATACAGACCCTGCACTGACTCCTGAGAATTATTCATAAGTTGCCTCTCAAATTTTACCATTTAAACAATGTTTATTGGCTTTTAAATTGTCTTATTAGCATGTTATTTCTTCCAAATAATTGGTTTCCTTATGGAAACTTCATACATGCATAAATGTACTTTGACCATATTTGACCCCAGCTCAACTCTCTTTGTCCTTGCTTCCTCACCGCGCCTTTCTCTGTGTATCCCATCTTCCAGAATCTAGATTGAGAAGATTTCTGGGCAGTTATGTATTTATGTATTTATTTATTTATTTATTTATTTATTTGTTATTTTAAAGAATTTGCAGAGGGTGAGGACAAAACCAGATTGCAGTTCTTTATTTTTAATTTACATACAAAGTAATGGGTTTTATTATGGTGCTTTCATATATTCACTCTTTCTGAACATCCCCTTTCACTCCTTTCTCTGCTTTACCCAGCCACACTAGAGGAGTCCCCCCTCCACTCTCTTCTCACATGTGCTCTATGACTAATCTCTTCACATAATTTCTTTTTTTCTTTTCGTGTTAACATTTCTGTTTTCATGACTGACATCTATAATCATACTATAAATTATATATATATATATATATATACATATATATATATCATCTCTTAGTTGAACTATTCCTTGGGTTTTCAATTTTTCCAAATCTCAGAAAGCATGGAATTTAGCTTTCTTTTCGTTCTCTTCTTACGACTCTAACAGGACACAGTTACTGCCACACTTATTATCCAATGACTTGAGCATTAGTCCTCTTTTGTCTGTCTTTCATTCATTCTTTCAATGAACCCACTTTATATGTTACTTTTTTTCACTGAGACCAGCCATAGCCTCTCATGACTTGTAAAACTTTTGTCCTGCCATGGTGCTCAACAAAGCCACTAGAACTCCACCGAGTCTCAAAGTCCTACTGAAATTATCCTCTTCTTCTATTTCAAGGGAACAGATTCTACTGTTCCTTGGTGAACTGGGAACTTCTCTCTCATGTCCATTGTCCTATTGTCTTCAGCCTCTGATGTTCTAAAGAATATCACCGATTGTCCCTCATGGTCCAGATGGCCAATTGATTACAGATGATTCCCTGCATATTGTCTCAGATTATTGGTTTTTGTCACAAGGAGAGATGGCCATTTTTTTTCTTTCAGTTTTATAGTTTTTAAGCCACTTAGACTGGTCCACCAACTTCACCTTAAAATAGCCTCATGAAAGAGCCATGAGAAGCTCTTTAATTTCTTGTTTCAAAGTCTTTTCTAATTTAAACATTTCAGAGGCAAAATATTCCGGAAGTATCATACTCATATACTGAACCATGATTAAAGCCCCTATCTGTGTTCTTGTTCAACCATGATTATTCTCTTCTCCTGAAATAAAGGTTGTATCTAAGGTGTGGATCTCCCTAATTTTTTTATGGGTTTTTTTCTGTTTTTTTTTTCTTCTTTTTTTATTTAATTTATTATTTTACATGTCGATCCCAGTTCCCTCACTTCCCTCCCAACCTTCCTCACTCACTCTCTTTTACCCTCTCTGCCCCCCTCACATGCACCCGGGACACCACCCTCCCCTCCCATCCCCCCACCCCAATTCCATATGTAGGGAAATGCCATCCAGTTGGGGTCATGTAGATCTGACAGGTCATTTGAAGTAGGGACTAGGGCTTCTCTCCTATCTCTAGGTTAAGGCTATTATCCCTCCATGGGGGATGTGTTCGCAAAGTCCTTTTGTGCACAAGGGATACATCCTGGTTCCACTGTCTGAAGTCCCTTAGGCTGCTTAGTACTTCTGGCTGAGACCCATATTCAGGGTGGCCTGAGTCAGTCCCATGCTGGATTTCCAGCTATCAATCAGTCTGGGGGCCCGTTAGCTCCTCTTTGTTCAGGTCAGCTGTCTCCATGTGTTTCTGCAGCCTGGTCTTGTCCTCTCCATCTGCATCTGGGTTCTAGTTTGACTCAGTGTTTATGTATGGGTGTTTGATCCTGTTTCCAACAGGTATTAGATGAGGGCTCCATGGATAAGTTAGTTGTTGATTTCACTATCCAGGAAGGGCATTTATGGTAGCTTTTCCATGGATGCTCAAATTGTTAGTTGGCAGCAGTCTTGTGGGTCTCTAGACCTTTCTTTGGGTTCAATTTTCTCTTCAAACCAATATTGGCTCCCTCTTTTATGTTCTCTCTCTCTCTCTCTCTCTCTCTCTCTTTCTCTCTCTCTCTCTCTCTTTCCTGTCTTCTATTCCTACCCAGACTCATCTTCCTAGTCACACGTGTTTTCCTCTCCTCCCCCCTCACTTTCTCCTTCTTCTCTCTCCATTAACTGACCCCCTCACTTCTCCTGTGCTCTGGGGGACTTGTCCCTTCCTGTTTCTGTGAGGGACTTTATATGAATCTCTTAGAATACACCTTGTATCCTAGTTCCTCTGGTGGTGTGAATTATAGGCTGGTGATCCTTTGATCTAGGTCTAAAATCCATATATGAGTGAGTATATACTGTGTTCCTCTTTTTTTGTGACTGGGTTACCTCATTCAGGATGGTTTCTTCAAGTGCCATCCACTTGCATACGAATTTCAAGATACTATTATTTTTTTCTGAAGAGTAGTATTCCATTGTGTAGATGTGCCACATCTTCATTATCCATTCTTCAATTAAGGGGCATCTAGGTTGCTTCCAGGTTCATAGTGCTGCTATGAACATAGTTGAACAGATGTCTTTGTTGCATGGATGTGGATCCTTTGGGTATATGCCTAAGAGGGGGATGTCTGGGTCAGATGGTAGATTAAATCCCATTTTCCTGAGGAACTGCCATGCTGATCTCCAAAATGGCTGTACGAGTTTGCACTCCCACAGCAGTGGATCTCCATAATTTTTAAAATAGTATTTGTATTAATTCTTTGAGATTTTCATATGTTACCTTCCAATCATATTCCCTTCTCCCTTGCTTTTTAAACATTGTTTCCTCATGATAACTCTAGATGGGTTCAAATCTGTAGTGATCTCTCTGTCTCAGCCTCCAAGAGTGCTGGGAATTTTTATGTGAGCCACCACACCTGACTAATTCAGTCACTTGTCCTCATTTTCTCTCTCCTCACTGTTCCATTCTTTCTAAATCTTTAGATCCTAGCAAGGGCACAGATATCATTTTTACTATCTTACCCCTTTGCTCCACTACTCATCCATAAGAAAGAGCTAGGTAACCCTGCCATCTTATTTTCAACCTACAGATTCAAATGTTAGAGAAATACTAACATCCCAGGTGTTTTCACCTTTATAAGCCTTCCATTACGTACACAGGTTTTTTTTCTTAGATAGAAGTCAAGCCTAAATCACATGCCTTTTTGCCTTATAGAAAGGCTACACATAAACAGGCTACTTCTAGGGATTGCAACATATTTCCTAGTGCTTTAGCTAGTGGAAGAACCACTCTATTCATATGATATACTTCAGCAAGGAAACATTATACTAACCTATTCCATACCTCACAACGGAAAGTGGTCATGTTGGGCCTCTCATTATCAGTATTACTTGTTCAGACAGAGTAGCCTTAGTTGTATGCTTTACCACTAACAACAGAGACAATGTAACTGTTTACAAAGAAAAATGTTACTCTATAGTTGGGTAATTAGAGCCATCCATTAAAGACTCCCCAACCTTACAAAAAGTAGCATCAATTGCATATCTCCTCACCCATAATCAGGACAGTACAACTGTTTCTACCATTGTTGATTTTATGTCATTCCTGTTTGAGCATCCAGTGTGTGACTTTTCTTGAGAGGACATGAACAAACCTCTATTCCAGATAGAACCCTAATGACAGACCAAATAAATGACTCTACCCATGTTTATCTTGGTATATATCAAAAGAATATATATATATATATATACATATATATATATATATATATATATTTTGCAGGAATACTTACAAAGCAAGGACAATTTATTGTCAGATATACTATCAGAGAACAGTCTTTCATCCCAGCAATCATTAATCACTTGTACATATTCAAAGAGGGACATGGCCTCATTTATCTTATGCACTCATATCATACAGTTTTTGCAATGACTAGTGAGCAGTTCATGAGCCATTTGTGCGTTGCCATGAGTACACGATGAGCCATTATGTCTTTTGAGGAAATGGTAACAGATTACATCTTATGAGGATCTGACATAGACAACTACTGTTCAGATTCAAGGCAATTCCTATGCTATTTCTAGAAGACAGTACTTCAAGAAAATACATCACAAATTGTTCCCTAACAATTGTTTGAAATTCATTGCTATTTGTTATGATGTCTAATTTGTCATCTAAAATTTTATTATTTTTTTTACCCCTTCATTTTACTTAGCTTAACTAATCATTTGTTAATACTGTTTTTCTTTGGAAAAACAACTTTCCTATTGTTACTGTTGATGTTCTGTTAATTCCTGATTTTATTTCATTAATTTCCTTTGTGACCTTTTTGAAGTTAAATATAAGCAGTAGTACTCATATCTGGAAAAAACAATTGTAATTAATTTAAAGGCCAGATCATATTAATAAAAAGAACTTACTTCCCATGAGAGGCCTCACCCTCTCTGAGGAGTGGATGGGGGTGGGTTAGGAAGAATGTTGGAAAGTGGGAGGACAGGAGGGAGAGGAAACTGGGATCTGTATGCAAATCAAGATTGTTTCAAAAATAAAAAGAAATAAAAATAACTTAATTGAAAGTAAAAAAGAAAAATTTTACTGAAAAGTATAGATATACTTAATACTCATATACTCAGTTTCACAAAAGTAATGCTATTGAACATGAGGACAGAAAATGCAGATATAATAATTATGAGTGACCTTAATAACTCTTGTCATCAGATGAAGAGGTCACTCAAACCTGAAACCAAATGAAAGAGAAGCCATTGACTTAAATTGACCATGAGTCTAGTGGATTTCACAGGCAGAAGCAGAAACCAAAACTTACAACTCAAGATGTACATTCTTCTCAGCAGCACATGGAATTTTTCTTCAAAACATATTATGTTTGATGTCAGAAAGCCAGTATCAAAGAGTAATTTAAAAAGAATAATTCACAAAGGGACAAAATCTCCTGAGTAAAATTTGAGCACAGTGGGATGGGGGGGGGAAGGTAGGAAAAAGATTAGGGGGAAAGGGAAAAACATGAGAACATGAGGGATCAGGAAGGTCAAGTTGGGGAAGGAACAGAGAAGGAGAGCCAGAAAAGAGATGCCTTAATACAGGGAGCATTATGGGCTTAATGAGAAATCTAGCACTAGGAAAATCTCCAGGGATCCACAAGTAAAACCCCAACTAAGAATCTAAGCAATAATGGAGAAGCTATCTTAAACACCCTTCCCCTATCATGATATTGATGACTGCCTTAAATGCCATTCTAGAGCCTTCATCCAGTAGCTGATGGAAGCAGAAGCAGAGAATCACAGCTAGGCATTTAAGTCTACCTCCTGGAATTCAGTTGTAGGGAGGGAGGAGTGATGAGCAAAGAGGTCATGACCTACTGTTGAAACCCACATAAATAGCTGACTTGAGTAAATGTGGGCTCACAAACCTAAGTCTGATAGCTGGGGAACTAACATAAGCCCAAACTAGGCCTCCTGAATGTAGATGTCAGTTGTGGGGCCTGGAAAGTCTATAAGGCCTTTGGCAGTGGAACCTATCCCTAGTGCATAAATCAGATTTGGGAGCCCATTCCCCATGAATAGATACTCTCTCAACTTATATGCATGTAGGAGGGCCTAGGTTCCACCCCAAATGACATGAAAGATTTTATGATCCCCCATGGGAGGGAGGTGGGGTGAGAGTTGTTGGAGGGGAATGGGTATACAGGAGGGAGAGGGAACTGGAGTTAGTATGTAAAAAGAATACTTCATCATTTGTTATCATAATATAATGGGATAAAAGGTGAAATCATTACCCAAAGTAACCTCCAAAGACTATCCAAACATTGTAGTTGATCAGTGCAGCCTTTAGAGATCAATAATAGGTCATTGAAAATTTAAAAAAAGAGAAATTTTTTTAAAAAATTAGTGGAAGCCTGGAAAAAATGCATCAGAAGCTGAGAATGCATGCTAATCTATCTAAGGACCAAATTCAGCATTCACATAAGGGGTGTCACAACCACCTATAAATATAAGTCCAGGGGGTCTGAACTCTGCTAGCCTCTTCAAGTACCTGCTCTCACATGCACATTTCCACACATAGACAAACATACATAATCTAATTTTAAAATACTTTTAAAAATGAAAAAGCAAAGAGAACAAAAATAACTTAATGATACTGCTGAGGTCTTAGGAAAACACTCTAAACACAGCAGATGGAAAGTGACTGGAATCCAGATGTAAGATATGATACTATGGAATTTTACACAGGCTGTTGTCTAACCAACAATCTATGCCTACTTTCTGTAGAATACTGTTTCAACATATGGTTGTGCTACAGTTTCTATAACTATTCACAAATTGAGAAACATCTGGATTTTTTTCCAGTTTGGGCAATTATGTTAAAAACATTTAAAACTGTTTAAAAAATTTGTACAGTTGTTTTTATGTGTGTGAACATAAGTATTTTCCTTGTGGCATTAATGCTTGGTGTTTCAACTGCTGGGTCATATAATAATTTAGTTTGAGGAGAAGTTGTCAAATGATTTTCCAGAGTAAAGCCAGTCTTTCATCCTTGGAATAGATCCAGCATGGCCATGGTCTACAGTCTCATTCTTATGTGTTTGAATATTGTCAAGCTCTCTTGCTAACATATTTTAAAAATCTTTGCATGCATATTTGGGACTATCTTAGTCCTTTTCCTTTTCAGTTCTGTTTTTTCTGGTTTGGGCATCACTTTCATACTTGGTTCTAAAAATTATGGGAGATCTCCTTTACTATATTCTGACAAACATGTTGAGTTTGTTTTAGTTCATTTTAAACATTTAGAATATTTCTCTAGTAAAACCATCTGGGACTAGAAATTTCTTTTTTTTTGGTGGCTGTTAAATTTCAAATTCAAATTCTTTAACAGACATAAGGCACTAAGAGTGATATACTGTGTAATGATGATTCCTGATAGAACTTTGAAAACGGACCATCTAAGCTGTTAGTGTCTTAGGTGTTGAGTTTTTCATAGAATTCCCAGGTTATAATTTTTGTGTATATATTGTCTAGAGAGAAAGCCCCCTTATCACTCCTTCATATTATCATATTTATATTCTTTCTTTAATAATTTGTTGGTCTTACTGGAGATATGTCAGCATTCCATTTCATTGACTTTGCTCTATTTTGTTCATGTTTCCATTTATACTTATTTCTGATTATTATTCAGTTGCCTTTGTTTAACTACTATTGGAGGTAACTTGCATTTAATTTCTATGACCTTGAGATCGGAAATGACCTTACTGGATGAAGCTTCTCTCTCTTTATCTGAAGTATGCATATGAAGCTATAAGCTCCTCTCAGCTCATGCCTGGCTCAATTCACAAAGAGTGATGCATCCAATGTTCACTTGACCCCAAAGCAACTATGCCTTGTGTTGTTTCCTGAGGACTTTGAGCCCTGGGTAAAACAGATCCTTCCAAAGCTGTATGGGGCACAGTCAAGGAAATATTCATGAGCTACAGTGTCAGAGCACTCACACTTTTCCATTTCACAGAATGTGGAATTTAGTATGGGCTAAAACTATCCAGCCAGCTATGACCTAAATAGACTAAAAAGAAATTTTAATGACAAATACTGGGAATGAGAGATGGCAGCTGATACACATAACAAAACAAAGCATATGCTTCACGCACCAGCCATAACCAGGCAAATGGAGCTACCTGGAAAAGAAAACAGATGTCAAACTAATAAATAAAGCTATGAAAGAAGGTATTAAAATGCGATCAAAGTAGAACATGATTAAAAATAAAGTAAGGAAGCATGACAATATTATATTAAATATAGAATGTCAATAAAGAGACTGAAAACTGTAGAAACAAGAACCACATGAAAATATCTGGAGACACATACCCAGGGTCCATGAAAAAGCCATGTTGTCTATGTTCAAATGATACTTGAAAGGAGATCCAAGGCTATTCACTGGAAAAACATAATCCTGTCAGCAATAGATTCTGAGAAAACAGCAAAGTGACTTTTCCATAGGTGACATTGAATACCTATCTCTTAACTTATGTAAAACTTCATACAAAATAAATCAAAGATCTAAATGTAAGAGATGAAAGTATAAAAACCCCTTAAATGAAACTTAGGGATACATTCCTAGGACTCTATCTTTGGCAATATATTCTCAAATAGATTATCAAAAGCATGATCATGTCAGAAGAAAAGAAGAACAAGCTTGATTCTGTCAGCCTTTAAAACATCCATACTCCAGTGACCACCATCAGACCCAGAAAGGACAACATGTGTAACTAATGAAATCATTTAAATTTTATAAGGGACCTGTGCCTAGAACATATAAATAACTCTCATCACAACTTGTAATAATAAAATCAAATAACCCAATTTTAAGTGGACAGAGGACTTAAATATGTATCTCTCCAAGGAAAACAGGTAGGCAACCATCAAGTGATTAAAAAGGCATGTGACATTACTAATCATCAGGACACTGAAAATCAGACCCACCATGAGATTTCACTGTCTATTAACTGGGATAACAAGAATAACAAGTCACATGACATAAGAATATAAAAGTGTAAGGAAATCAAACATTCACTGATGATTCTACTATCAAATAGAACTCAAGTAAAGATATATCCACATAAAAACTGGTCCACCACTATTGGTAATGTGATTTATAAGAGTCAAATTCTAGAAATTATTTAAACTACCAGCTAATACATTTTTAAATAGGAATATTCAGCCACAAAACTAAATAAATAAATAATGCATGCATGTTATAGTATTTCCAGTAAAAATACTGTATACAATTCCACTTTCAAAACACAACTAGACTGGGTAAGTCTGTATTGGTATGAATTATAGTACTTCTTGCTTAGGTTAAGGTAGGTAGTCAGCGATCAAAGGATTAAGGCTGTAAGTGATTTCTGACGTGACAAAAATATCCACAAATTGACTGTAGTAATGAGTGGCCAAGAGTGAATGAACAATAGTAAAAGAAACCAACAAACTTCATATTTTCATGACTGAATTGTAAAACACATGTAAAAAATTATGTCTTAATCAGGTCATTTAAAATGAAACTATATCTAAATTATCATGGAGGTAAAGTTAATAGTAAGGTCTAATGCCATGGCATATGATCACATGCCTGATTCCCAGATTCATAGGGTCTATCAAGTCCATTTGCACCAATCTTCTTAGGGTATTTTGATGTCAGTCTGGCTGTCTGGACATATAGGCGGTAGTCTATAGCTTCAAGCACCTAAAACTTTGATTGCAGAAGCTTTCCTGGTACTAAAGATCAGTCTACCCAGAATCTCTACACATGCTTTCTGTTGAAGGTCATCTTAAAATGCAGGAAGAAATTTCTTCTACATATGTATGTATACTAAGGCAAAATTATAGGAATTGAACACGTGGTGCCAGCAAAAGGGACAAAATGAAGCAGAGTTAGCTGTTCATTAAGAAGCCAGTAACAAAGTGAGGAACATGGTATGTACTCACTCATATATGGATTTTAGACATAGAGCAAAGGATCACCAGCCCATAACTTACACCACCAGAGGAACTAGAATATAAGGAGGAACCTAAGAGATTTATACAAAGTCCCTCAGAGAAGAGGAAAGGAACAAAATCTTCTGAACATATTGGGAGGGGGCCCAGTGAGTGGAGAGGGAGTTAGGAGAAAGAGAAGGGGAGGGGAGGAGAGGAGAACATGCTGGGCGCTATTATAGTGTTAAAGAGAAATCTGGCTCTAGAGAAATGTCCAGTGACCTACAAGGATGACCTCAACTAACAATCTGAGAAATAGTGGAAAGGCTATCTTAAATGCCCTTCCCTGATAATGAGATTGATAACTAACTTATATGTCATCATAGAGCCCTCATCTAGTAGCTGATGGAAACAGAAGCAGACATCCACAGCAACACTAAACTGAATTCCTGGAATCCAGTTGCAGAGAGGGAGACATGATAAGAAAATGGGGTCAAGATCAGGCTAGAGAAACCCACAGAGACAGCTGACCTTAACAAGGGGGAGATAATGGACCCCCAGATTGACAGCTGGGAAGCCAGAATTGGACCGACTCGGAATGTGGGTCTCAGTTAAAAGGCCTGGGCAGTCTAAGGGACCTCTGAAAGTGGAACCAGGATGATTCCCTGCTGCATGAAAGGTCTTTGGGAGCACATTCTCTCCTGGAGGCAGGAGAGGGGGCATAGTTCCTACTCCAAATTACTTGACAGATTTTGATGATCCCTCCTAGAGGGCATTACTATCTCTGTGAGGTTTGGGGGAGATGGGATAGGAGAGGGTTCGGAGGCGTGGGAGAGAGGCAGGGAGGGAAGGAGAGAGGGAGGGAAGGAGAGAAGGAGGGAAGGAGAGAGGGAGGGAGAGGGAACTGGGATCAATATGTGAAATAAGAAATATATATATATATATATATATATATATATATATATATATAGCCAAAGTCTAGGAAAAGAGACTTGGCTTAGTGGGCAAAGGCATTAACCACCAAACCACACAAACTGAGCTTGAAAGTACTGACTGGTTGTCATCTGATGTCCACACACATACTGTGGCAGATATGTATTCACACACAAAGACACACTCACACACAGGTATAATAATAATAATAATAATAATAATAACAATAATAATGGGCTAGAAATAAAATGATTGTTCAAGAAATTTTAAAAAGCTTCTTAAGGTATAGAAAGATACACAGACATGAATGAGGGTAACAGCACATGCATAGGAGAGAGAACTACAGCCCAGGAAGAGGATCTATGAACACCAGCAGGGTTTCAGAGCTGAGGAACACCACATAAAGAGATCACAACAGAGCTCCACAGCTGAATCAGTGATGGGAAAGCACAGAAAAAACAGACAAAGACCAAATAACAAAGGGAACAATTAACTACTGGGACATATTAGGTGTCACTAACTGAATAAATAAACACATTTCGGTAGAGCCAGGAGGATCAGAGGTAAAGAAAGGCACTAGAGGCTTAGCTAACCAAATCCTGCCCAGAACCTTCTCGACTCCATGGAAAAATTAAGTTATTCCCCTTTAGGAAGACCAGATGATTCCTTGTAGATGGAACCTATAGTGGTCTACAGTAGGGACTAATTAACTGCCAAATGTCAAGGTCAGAACTGTGAAAGTGGAATTAAAGCAAGTCATTCGACTTCCATTCACTTCTTAAAGTAAACTTTCAGCAAAATCCTTGCTGACCAGGATGAAGTCGAACGATGTCTTCAAAGTCAAATAGAAAAATAAAATGCCAACCAAGGACACTATACTTGGCAAGGAAACAAATGTGCTTTAAAAATCAAAGAGACAATTATTTTCCTAGACAAAATCCTAGGAAGCTTTTCATTTTTCTTTTTTCAACAAGACCTGCTTCAGAAAAAAAAAAAAAATGTTAACAGAAAGTTTTCAAGTCAAAACCAAGGCTCGTAAACAGCAACATGAAAGGAATCTAGACATAAGTATAGTAGACTTAAATGTAGAGATGTGAAGAACACAACAGAATACTGAAAAGGTTGTATGCAAATCACTTTAACCAAGGAGTAAACTCTAATAGACAAAAATATGAAAGAAAACAAACCACAAAAAATAGTTGATTGATACATAATATAACAAGATATGAATCCAATAACTAGAACATAAAGTTGGGATGAGGGTAAAGTATGCACTTATCGTATACAGGTGGAATTAAGTTGTCATATCAACAAAGTGAGCCCACTGGTGATAGGTTTTGTGGCATCCTAGAGTCAAGCACAAGAAAGAACCTTTGTATGTACAAAAAGGCAAGGAAAGTAATCAAAGCAGATCTGAAAGGATGACACAGGAATAGCAGACCGAAACAAAAGAATTTAAAAGAAAAAGAAGTTCAGGAAATGGCAAAGTAGGCTTAGGCTTTATGTGGGAATAGTCTCTTCAGATGGTAAAGAATGGAAATCAATAATCATAAGACATAGAGGAGAAGGCTGAACAGTAAAGAAATATCCCAACTGCTTCTTTTCTAGTATACTTACACTGAATGTAAATGTCAAGAAGAATCCAACATAAATAAGCAGTGATCAGCAGCAAGAGGGAGAGGCTGAGCTTCAATCAGACATAACCCAATCAAGTCAGAAAACATCACAAGACACAAGGAAGATTATTAGATTCCAATAAAATAGGACCTTCAACAAGAGGATATCACAATCAATATTTATATGCAGTCAATACCAAAGCTACTATACATATAAAGCAAATACTGGCAGTGCTAAAGGAGAAATAAATAACAAAACACTAGTGTGAGGAGACAGCAATACCCCATGAAGATAATTGACACATGGTTCAGATAAGAAAATCAATACAAAAACAGCTTAAAGTACACCATATAACAAATGGACCATAGAGATACATGCAAAATGTTAGGAGAGTATACCTTCAACTCAAGCACACACTGATTACTCTCCAGGATGATGTCCAGTATAATAAAATATATCTTAACTGATGTTGGAAAACTGGGATCACTCCAAGTAAAGTTTCCAACTGTAGTGGAATTCATTAAGAAATCGTATTTAAGAAGAAGAAACAAAGTCATTTATAAGTACAGCAAAAGCAAAAAACATACTCTTGAACAGCCACAAAGTTAAAGCAATGTAAATAAAAAATTAGAAAAATCATGACAATGAAGTCTCAGCATGCTAATATTTAAGTGATACACTGCAAACTTTATGGGGTCAACTGTGGGTCACTGCCATGTGCCTTCATTGCTTGACTAGCTATGGGGCTATGGGGCTATGGGGAAAGCACTTAACTCTTCAGATTCTTCTTTCTTTTTTTTCTTCCAATCAGGTGAGTTACAGTGTGAAGGTGAAATGTCCCACACAGGCTCATGTATTTAGACACATCTATCCCCAGCTGGTAGCATTGTTGGAAAAGATTCGGGGGTGTGGATCCTGGGCGAAACCAGTGTCTCAGAGTGGGTCTTTAACATGCTCCAATTTTTGTCCAGTTTCTACATTTCCTCTACCAAGACATGAGCAATCTACTTCCCCAAAATCTGTTCCTAAAGCCATGCCAGACCTCCACCATGAGGGACTACTTCCCCTTAAATCATGAGCCAAAATGAACCTTTCCTATGTCAAATAACTTTTTCCAGATGCTCTCACACCAACAGGAAATTTAGCTACTAAATGGAGTAGATAAGATATTTGGAACTAAGACCTTAGTGCAGAATACAATGATACACAGTAAAATGGATTATTATAATGAAGACTGTTGATGACAATGTGTCATCTGACACATTGTGCACATTGTGCTGAAAGCACAAAGCTGGTGGTTCCCTATCAACATAGCAAAGGCAGGAACACTTCTGTATTGATTATAATTGCTAGAATTATTTTGACGTTCTGATAACACATGGCCTTCTATGTTATACACTCTTCACACAGATATTGACATGTTATATCAGAGTACTATTATCATGGGTATGTTGAAGTGCATTTTCTCCCAAATCCAATAAAAGGACTTGTTTCCAAATACTACTATAGTATTTGGAATAAGTGATAGAGAGACAACTCAACAGTTAAGATCACTGGCTGCTCTTCTAGAGAGTATAAGGTCCATTCCTAGCAGTCACATATTGGCTCACAAATATCTGTATCTCCAAATTCCAGGAAATCAAATGCCCTATTCTTGCCTCCTTGTGTACTGGATGCATGCATGGTACACAGACATACATGCAGGAAAAATACCCATACACATGAAATAAAATGCAAAAAAATATATAAATATATATTTAGTTGACATTGCATTTATTATAAGTAATAAGATTTTAAAACATATTTCCTGGGGATGAATAGAAATTTCAGTAGTTAAAGAACTGTCTGCCCTCCAGAGGAACCTACATGGTAGCTCACAATCCTCTGTATGTCCAATTCCAAAGGATACAACACTCTCTTATGGCCTCTATGGGCACTGTACATATGTGGTACACAGACATTCATGCAGATAAAGCATCCACACACATAAAGTAACAATAAAAATAAAATATATTACCCATCAATTTCATTTCTTCCTCCATAAATCATTTGCTTATATTCTTTATAGATTTCATATTTGGTTCAGTTAACTTATGAATGCATTATTGTTACATATATTTGTGTGTAATTTTCTATTGATCCCATTCTTAATATATTTAGCCTCTATTGCATTACTTCTATGCCCAATGCCAAGCCTTTAAAAGCATTTATTTAAAGATTGCATAAGTAGTTACAGAATACATGAGCTGTTCCTCTGAACTTTTCTCTGTTTATAGGTTTAACCTTTCATAAATCAGGGGGTAAAGACATAACCCAAAATTTAACAAATAGAAAGATACCATCTTTCAATGAATCCACACTTTTGCAATTAATACTTCATGCTAACTCATTCATGCTCTTAATTCTTCACCCACTCAACTTTATATTTTTGTTTTAATCCATATTACTTAATAGAAAATTCTTAGTCTTAGCCACCCAGAAGGCTACCTGATTAACTGATTTTAATATGCTATGATTTCTTTAATCCCATGAGAGGTTAATTACCAGGTTGCTGTAAAATGACCTATGACTTAACAGATAATGATATATATATATATATATACATATATATATATATATGTATATATATATATATATCAAATACTTGGGACTCATTTAATGCCTATCAATTTTTTTATTTCATGTGGGTTATTTACATTTGCTGTAACATTTACTCATAAATAATGTAGAATTAGTCCTGTGAATGGGATTGTTCTGCATACCATTTAAGTATTTCCAACATGAGAAACCAATTTTAATATCAAAATACCCTTAATGTGTTAATATAGTCACTAGCCAAATGACTAAATTTTCTCCTTATCCTTTTGAAATCTCCCCAAAGACAATTATATAACCTATAAATTATATACATGTTCATATGTAGTCTGAATATTGTTAAATGAATTAATAAGTGTTGTATATATATTAAGTAATATTCAAGAGGATAATGGAAAATATGATATGCAGAAATGTGTTTCTATTTTAAAATATTAGTTTAATTTCTTTGTTCTCCCTGTTAAGATATGTAAACCTTTGTTCAGTATAGCTAGAGATGAAAAATAAAGCAATTTAAGGTATGCTTTGTTTCCATGTAGTAGGCACAGTGCTGGACACAAACAGCATACCTATACTAAGAGTGAAGACTTAGAGAACATACAAAGCTGCTGTTCACCAAGTCTATTTAAGAGGGTGATTTCCCATCATACTTGTGAGTGTCTAGCTTCCATAGCACCACTGTGGGCAAGTCTGTCCTTTCCCTATTGCATATTCTTGAAATCTTTACTGAAAATTAATTGACTGCAAATATGTGAATTAATTTATCATATATCTGCTGTGTTGCATTCATCTGTATAGTTGGTTCTGTAGGGAGTTTGTTTTTTCTGCCCGCCTCCTGGTCTTGTCCTGCCGCCGTGCCAAATAATGCACAGAGACTCTGTATTTGATACAATGCTATGGGCCAGGTTCTAGTTTCTTATCGGCTAGCTCTGTCTTAATTATTAACCCATTTCTATGTATTTTCACGTGGTCTTACCAAGAGCGGAGGAATGGCGGTTCTGTTCTCTCCAGGCTCTCCATCCTGACTCCTTTACTACTTCCTATTTCCTCCTTGTCTCCTAGTCCCTCCTATCATCCTTTACTATTGACCAACAGTGCTTTATTCATTAACCATGAGAAACATATACAGAATGACATCTCGCATCATGGTTCCATGCTAAAAATATACAAAGAACACTTGAAACTCAAATAGGACAAAATCAATAACTCAGCAAAAATGTTGCCAAAACAATAAAAGACAACTTGCCAAGTAAAATATGAATATTCAAGAAAGAATATGAAAATATGCCCTACTTTGTATGTTATTATGATAAGGCATATTGAAATAATGGCAGATCACCACATGGATCTTATAAACAAAATCAATATTGAAGGCCAAGGACAGCAGAGCATCAGGAAGAGTGAGAATCAGAGCCACCTGGGATATCATGCCAGTTGTTTCTTAGAAACCAAGATATGCCCTTCCTATATTCCTTGGCATTTACCAAAGGACTTGAAAACTGACATCCATGCAAAATATGCAGATGAGTATCTGTAGCATCTTTATTCATAACAGGGAGGCATCCAAACCAGCCTACAATTGCTACATGGACCAGCCTGTGGTACATATAGACAGTGAAATACTACTCAAACCTGAAAAGAAATGAGATGCTGGAAAGAGGGTTCAGCATTTGAAGGCATGCATTGTACTTGCAAGAGATCCTGTTAGGTTCTTCTGGTCACCCACACTGAGAAGCTCACAAGTACCAGTAACTAGTCTTGAGTATCCACTTCTTAATTTTGAATGGCAGTTTTCATTTCTGAGTTACAAAAACTTAAGTAATATAACACTTTCTCTTCCAAGAGAATTTTCCTTGTCGCTATTTTCTTTGTTGGGTGAGGAAAAGCTAAGGGGTGCATTAGCATTCACTCATTAAGCATGGGAGTTGACATGAAAAGCTGTGTTCTTGTCTTTCAAATATTTAGCTTCACTTTTTTCCCTATTGAAAGGATACCTTTTAGGAGTTTCTGATGAATGACATAATGCAATGATGTTAGGTAAGTGTGCTGAAGGAATAACATTGTTTCATCATCTCACCTTCTCTGGGTATTGATGAGTCGAGCTCTGCAGCTGAACTCACCAGGTAACTTGAGTTCATGCATTTAGCTGGAAAGAAAACAGCAGTGGCATTATGATGACTTGGGGCTTTACATTGGGGGACCACATTGTAAAGAAAACCCTGCTTACTGCCACTTGGATGTTTAGGGGCAGTTCATAAAAAAGTTCTGCTTATTTTGCTTTAATGTATAATTATTGAAATTTTCATAAGGATTTTACCATAGCACTACACATGGCATCAAGCCCAGGAGGAATTATGAGTTTATTGTAGCCCAGACTGACAGCCAACTCATAAAAATGAATGACATTCCATATCATAACATCTCATAGGCTGTTCAGGATGTTAATAGCTTACTACATCTTTCTTTCCAGTATAATGAGCCAGACAATGTAACACTATGTAGCACAAAAAGGAATATTAAGAAAAACTGAATTGATGCAAAAAAAAAAAAAAAAAAAAAAAAAAGAAGAAGAAGAAAGAAAGGAAGGAAGAAAGAAAAAGGTAGCATGTAACAACACTCAGACATGATTTGGATTAAAAGTTTCAATTAAAACGACATTTAAAGCAAAGCTTTATTGGGCAAGACCAATCACTATTTTGATGAACATTTACCTGAAGACATGCTTAACTTTTCAGCATTCTGTTTCTAAAATGTTCCACGCTTCTTGTTCAGTTCAACGTTGCTGGAATTCATCAGAATAAATGGAGTCACAGCAGGTCTCTGCATGGAAATAATTGTAAAGATGGCTTTTGATCACATAACTGAGGCGATTCTTATCACCATGAAAACTGTTCTCTCAACCATTAACCATGGACTTCCACCTTTTCAAAATTTTGTTTCTTATTTTGGATTGAGAGTTTTCAAAATATAGGTGGTTGACATGCTGGTACAGGGAAAATATACATATAATGTGAAGGGGAAGATGTAATGACTTCACTAGACCCAAGATAAATGATAAATGGGTGTTTATTGGGGAACACTTACACAGAAAATTACAAAGAACCGTAGGGATATTTCTCTGACCTTTCTGCCCTGACCTTAGTGCCTGATCGACTGGCCTAACAGAAGGACCAGTCAAAGGTAAGCCACGTCTCAAGCTTCCCTCTTTCTGCTCCTGTCTGCCTGAGGTCATGCCCAGTGGGTATGGCCACCATTACAAGTTCACTGCAAGACTGCTACAATAATGTTAACATTTAACTATATGTTCCTAAAGTAATTTTCCTCATAGAATGAGCTTACTAGATAGGTAAGTTAAGTCTAGAAGAAAACAAGTTCCTGGCAAGAGCCATCTCCCCTAGGTCATCTACCAACTGGTCCATGTTCATTCTCTGTTGCTCAGAGACATCTTTTCTTTATAAAAATATTTCCTAACTTTTCTTTTTTACAATAAAGTATAAGAGAACTCTCAGAAGATAAAACACAAATGGCTGAAAAATACTTGAGAAAAAAAAAATCTCAACATCAAATGCAAATCAAAATTACTTTGAGGTTTCATCTCACACCTGTCAGAATAACCATGATCAATAAAACAATCGATGGCATATACTAGTGAGGATGTAGGGAAAGGAGAATACTCATCCTTTGGTTGTGGGAGTACAACTTGTTCAGGTACTATGGAAATCATCATGGAGGCTCCTCAAAAAAGAAAAAAAATAAAACCTGAAAATTTATCTGCCACAAAACCCAGCCATTATATTCCTGGGCATATACTCAAAGAACTCTATACTCTACTATAGAGCCACTTGCTTAAACATGATCTTTGTTCTGTAGTCATAAAAACAAGAAAATAGAAACATCCTTAATGTCTACCAATGGATAAATGAATAATAAAACTATGATATATTTACACAGTGGAAAAGTATTTAGCTGTTCAAAAACAAAAAAGAAATTGTAAAATTTGCATTTAAATGTATGGAGTTAAGAAACAAACCTATTCACTGAGGCAGACCCTCAAAATAAATATTGCATGATTTCTCTTGTATGTGAAATTTAGCTTTTAAGCTTTCATTATGTATCTTATATTTTGTTTGCCAAAGAGGTCAGATACCTAGCAAGAATGACTAGTGTGGTGCAGTTGATTTGTCAAAGAAGTGGAAGTAGAATATAGTGTTACAGAGAGATAATTAGAAAACAAGCATAAGACGACTAAATTGGGAGGAGGCTGAGAAATAAGGGTATGTGCAAAACAAAAGGGATGTGGTTGAAGTTTACTGAGTCACTGAACACAAGAGTCTGACAGATTCCTTCAACTATCACAAACTACTGTCAAGGCTATTGGTTGCACTCCACAACCTGATGGTAAGACACTGACACAGGAGACACAATTTAGTTCTGACATCAAACATGAAAGAAGCTGAGCTGGTGCCTGACTAGAGGCTTTAGAACTACTGACTAGCATTCACGGCACTGGAAGGTACTCTGCTTGCTACCAGATGAGAAATATAACCACCAACCCTGTAACCTATAACAGTGCCCTCCAGCATATATTGGTATAATATATTGGTACATATATTGGTACAATAGTGACAAAAATGTTATGAGAGTAACCAACAACTTTTTAAAAATTGGACTTAAAGCCCATTCAATGAGATGAGATCAACATCTGACCCTGCTAAAGTTGCCTAGAACCTGAGATTAGAAAGTTTATGAGGACCCTAAGAGAGAGATACATGGTCCACTGGAGAAGGGGAAAGGGAAAGATCTCCTGAGCATATTGGGAGGATGGGGAAGGGAAGAGGGAATTAGGAGAAAGAGAAGGGGAAAAGAGGAGGGAAGAGGTGACCATGAGGAAGCAGGAAGATTGAGACAGGGAAAGAA
The DNA here is from genome assembly GCF_943737965.1 of Phodopus roborovskii. Classification (NCBI taxonomy): domain Eukaryota; kingdom Metazoa; phylum Chordata; class Mammalia; order Rodentia; family Cricetidae; genus Phodopus; species Phodopus roborovskii. Next base: position 29,568,450 of record NW_026126416.1, on the reverse strand, counting down.
GAGAGGAGAACAAGAAAATAGATACCATAATAGAGGGAGCCATAGCTAAACTCTAGCAGAACTCCTGGAATCCAGTTATAGAGAGGAGGAGTGATGAGCAAAAGGGTCAAGACCAAGCTGGAGAAACCCACAGAATCAGCTAACCTGAACAAGTGGGGAGGGTCTCATGCATCCCAGTCAAATAGCTAGGAAACCAGCATAGGACTGATCCAGATCCCCTGAATGTAGGTGTTAGTCAGGAGGACTGGGCAGGCTATGGGGCCTCTAGTAATGATGGATCAGTATTTATCCCCAGTATATGAATGGACTTTGGAAGCCCATTCCACATAGAGGGATACTTCCTCAGCCTAGACACATGGGAGAGAACCTAGGTCCTGCCCCAAATGATATGACAGACTTTGAAGACTCTTCATGGAAGAACTCACCCTCCTGGGGGAGCAGAAAGAGAATGAGCTGGGATTTGATGGGGTGATAGGGGAGGGTGAAAGGGTGAGGGAAGTGGGATTGATATGTAAAACAACCTTGTGCCAAATTTAAATAAAAAGAAACTTTATGAGTCCCAGTGGGAAAAGCTACTATTATTCATAGCAATAAAATGACTCCTAACAATCTATTGCCTTGCTCAGCTCTTAACAGAAAAAGTTATTGTAGAAGATGGGAATTAACATATGCACCCTCCATAATGTGGTACTAGACAATATGCAGAAAAGTGAGAAACTTTAGATCACTCGTTCCTCCACTCAAAGCTTCTAGAGACAACAGAGCTTATGCACATATGAACTCAGAGAATATGAGAGTGTGCATAAAACCTGCACAGATGCAAACCATACAGTGTCCAAGATCTGAGAAGAAAGGAGAAAGTCCCAGCCCTAAAAATCAGTTTTCTCTAATAAAAATAGCTCTACTTATAAATGCATGTAATTTCAGAGATGACCATTTGGTACTGGATAACCCATTTGCCAGCTGTTCCTCAGGAAGACTCTTCATTTTCCCTGATCTCGGCATCCCTTGGTTACTTATAGTTCTTTATCTTCATCTTCATGAGATGCTGATGTTGTCAATGTTCAAGTCTAATTTAGGTAGTCATGTAGGTGAAACTTCATGGGTGTTGCTTCACTGGTATTTCCAGGAGATACAGTTTCACAGCAGTTTTCCTGTACTTCTGGCTCTAACAATCTTTTATGGGGTAATAGATATTGTAGGTCTGATTTCTTTGATAATAGTTATGTGGCTATATGTTCTTATGTATCAGCCACGTGTTTATCTTATTAAAGACATTCTAGGTTAATGTATTACTTTCCCAGAAGAAATGGTTTAATACTTGCTTTATGTCAACATCATTAAAACATTTATTTTAGAAGAAATAGAAAATGTTTAAGGTAAATTTTACAGAAAATCTTGTCACAGCCTCCTTAGAATATTCACTGTTTAATTTTTTGAATTTTCATGGAGGGGGAGATAAACATAGTCTGTGGACAAATACATTTAATATTCTTTGTAAAATATATTACTTCTAAACATTTGATGTAGAAAGGTCAGAGTATCTGAAATGGCATTCAGCTCTCCAGAATGCCTCTTCTGATGTGAAGTAGAGGAAGATGCAACTTTGGAGTAGTCTGGTTTGTTGAGCATCAGAAAGCAGATATTGATGTGTGTCCAGGCTGCAAGGGTCCCTTTGCCGGCTTGTACCATCAGTCGCTCATCATAGCCAGAAAAGGACAAGATGGGAAAGGCATATTATTTCCTCATACAACCATGAATTCAAAATAATTCAAATCCTCTGAAAATAACCAAAGCCCCAGAAAAGAAAAGAAAGACTTCATTTCATTTGATAATAAGTTTCACTGTGAAGGGGAAAGAATGAGTATTGGGGACAGCTGATCTACTCCAACATCAGCAACAACTCTGCTGTGACTCCAAAGAACTGCTCTGCTTTTTGAATAGCAAAGAATGTGCTTATGCAGGGAATACTCTGTGTGGACCTATAGCACAGCATCAGGTTTCTTAGCTTCCACTTCAGAGTCAATATGGAAAATTAAGACAAAGACCAGGAGTGGGGGACCAGAGAAGGAAATTACAGATGGAAACAAGAGTTAAGAGATATAAAGCAAAGAGTTGAGAAAGGAATCATATAATTGAGCTCCTACTACCAGTCAAGTACTAAGGGCATGGAAATACATGTGATTTTTTAAAAGTATCTTTATTGCTTTTATTTAAGAAATATATTTGGAGAACTCTATGTCAACAAATTGTATATATTAAGTAAACTATTTTCTACTACATACACTGTGGGCTTGAGCATACCAGAAATGAAAGCCACAGCATGTGTCTTATGATTATCCCAGTGAGAAATTTAAAAGCTGTGTACAGTATTTCACTTAGTTATTTCCTGATAGATTCTCCTGACTTTTTCACCTCTTAAGACATTAACTGACTGAAATTTATTGTGAACTAAGATGAAGGCACTGAAAATGTTCATAGATGATGAGGAGTTTGGGTAGAATCTTCTGTGGTATATATAGGGACACTTAAATGAAGGTGCACCTACAAAAATGGGAGGAGGCTTAGCATCTAACATATGCAGTATGCAAGATACATGTGATTTCTGCTGCAGAGGCTCTCACAACACAAAAGAGTTGGTGCTCCACACGTAGGTGAGCAAGTATACTGGTAACATAATTTTATGAGCAGAGAAAGATAAAAAACACAGAGCACTATGAACCAGGACAGGCTGTGAGAGAGAAAAGAAGGGTGGACTTTGTCACTGAGTGACATTTCTCTGACGAAGACTGAAATTCTGCAAAAATGTAGGAGGTGAACATTACAGACAGATCAAGTATAAGACTAAATGATACACGGTCCATTTTGCAAAATGCTCAACAATCGAAAATCTGCAATGAGGAGTAGACATGAATGATAGGGTTTTGTAATAAAGAGAGAGACAGGAAATGCCACTGTAGTTGGGATCAGATGACATGGGTCTTATGGCAGAATCATTTTGATAGTTTTGTAGTGCATTGGAAACCCTCGGATTACTTTAAACAAAAACAAAGTATGATCTTGTTCATATTAGGAAAGCCATTCAGACAGGATACATTGAATGTATTCATTTTTTGTTGTTGTTTTTGTTTTTTGATTTTGTTTTGTTTGAGACAGAGTTTCTCTGTAGGTTTGGAGCCTGTCCTGGAACCTGATCTGTAGACCAAGCTGGCTTCAAAATCATAGGGATCCACCTGCCTCTGCCTCCCGCAGGCTGGGATTAAAGGAGTGCAAACCCACCGGCAGGCTGCTTGTATTCTTATGGGGAAAAATATTGATGTAAATAAAAAGGCCAGATTGGTACTGTGAGGCACAATGTAATGCAGAATTTAAGCTTTGTGGATGTGGTGATAGACCAGAACATAGAAGGCCAATGCTAACCCAGTTTTGATCATGAAGTGTAGAAACAGACAAGAGGCAAAGGATCCTAGACTGTGGTTCTTGACTGCAGATGTGTTAGATGTTTAAGGTATTTGTTTGTTTGTTTGCTTGTTTTTCCTTTCTAAAATTGTATCAAGAATGGCACCAATAGGGAGAAGTAGCAAAGCTTTGAACTATAGAAAGTAAAAACTCTTGAAATTTCAGTGCTTTATATGATTTTAAAGTGTGATTAAGAACACTGTAAGTTGCTTTTAAAGCAGTATATGCTATTAATAACAGCTCTTTGAAAATCTTTATTTATTATAATCAATGTAATTAGTGTACTAATTTTCTATAGTTGTAACCCTGGGCAATTTGGCATCAGTTATAATTTTAAAATTTGGGCAAATAAGTAAATATCAACCTGCAATAAAATCCAAATGAATCCTTGATGGATGTTGATGGTGACTGGTAATTTACCAGATAAAAAATTTTAAATGCCCAGTTATCTTGGAATAGCTAATTTCTCAAAGTAATTACTGTTCTCTGAGCAGGGGAATGTCATCAGAGTCTAAGCACATAGAGAGAATTTGTAATTTACTGACTTAAGCATCCTACTTATTAATCAAACAATCACATTTCAAATCAAATAGTTAAGTCCAGAAGAGGAAAAACACTTAGCATTGGTACATCCCACTAATGGCTGAAGTATAGCAAGAGGGCTTCCATTACTCTGGATTACATGGAAGTTAGAGGACTTAATGCAAAACAAAAGGCCTGTATATTTTTCACCTGTTAAAACTGTAATCTGTTGAACATCTTTCACAAATAATGGTGAGCCTGCTTGATATGAGAACCTAAAAGACATTGGATGGTTTCTCACAAGGAACTTCACTAATCACAACATACAAGTTTAACAAATGTTAAACGTCCAGGCCTTTCTGTTTTGTGAGATCATAGGCTGTGAATTTATGGGAACTGGAGAAGCACAAAAATAACATGTAATGAAGTTCATAGGTAATGAAGTTCCCAGCTATTCTAATTTTTAGAAAGTTAAATTTTGTTCTGTCTTCGTGTTTTCTATTTCACATAAGCATCTCAGATGTTATGAGTTCAAGAAAATGGGGGAAGAAAGGCACTTGAGATCCCAACGTTAGAGCAGAGATAGCCAGTGATTGCTGAAAGCAGCTCATGGGAGGATGTAAGGAGTGCAAAAGACCACTAGAGCTTTGGTTATATACTTGATATATAACTTGATATATACTTGATATAACCTGAATGGCCTCCTGAAGCTGATATTTTAACATATGAGCAACACATAGCTAAACATCAGTTTTGACCTTATAAACCTTGTCTACAAAATGGCATGTTCTTTAAAGACATGAGAGTCCCAGTTCATCCTCAGATCTTCACACCAACAGCTCTGCCACAGTCATTGTTCCTACTCATGCTGCCAGGATTTTCTAGTCTATGTTGTTGTATTTTAATTGATCTTTCCTGTGTCTTATGCACTAAAGATGTAAAGCACTAGGAGAAGATAACTACTTTAATTTTTTTTTAAGTAAAAGTTTAAGAGAAGGAAAATGATGGTATGTTATCAGAAATTATTCAAAATGTAGCTAATAAGCACATGAAAAGATGGTCAGCATCACTTCATACAAGAACATATATTTACAAACATGCATATATACACATTGTTTTGTTTTGAGGTATGCCTTATTATAGGATATACATATATCATATAAATGCATACACACATATATGTACACACACATATATATATGTATACACACACACACATAATATATATATATATAGAGAGAGAGAGAGAGAGAGTGAGAGAGAGAGCAAAACTTAAAAGAAAATTGCAAGAATAATAATGGCTTTGGAACATGAGCCCAAATTCTGAATTCACTATGGTAACACCTGAGCTATTTTGTGTTATTCTGAATGCTCTCTAACATCTAAGTCAACAATTCCTCTCTGACAATTTTATTCTGAAAAATGGGAGGAACAAAAATTCAGGGAAAAGTGGATATGAGGAGATTTATAGCATTGCTTTCACCGTACTTGCATATGAATATAAGTCAGATGTACACGATTCTGCTGTAACTAGTCACGTAAACATTTGGTAGATAGATATCATAGTTGTTGATATGACCAATTTTCACAGAAGAAGTTTTCAACTAAGAAGAACTTATTTTAAACTTATGAGTGATAAAAGGCTGCAAACTGTCTCATTTCATGTATGTGTTAGTCTGCTAAAAACCAAACTACAGAAAGAAGTCAGACTAGCATTTGTCAAACCACACGGCTTGGCCAGTTCAGTTCAAAGATAAGTGAAGGAAACAGGTTGGGAGGTGCATGGCACCTGTGTCACAGTGCTGTTTGCATGACTACCAATGTTCATCTACTACACATCTGAATAGAGTGGTCCATTAAAAATGAAAGTTATACATTGATAAATGCCATTTGAGCTTTTGGGGTTTTTGACGATATCATGAACGTAATATAGAGAATTTCATAAAAGTCCATTTGCCAAAGGAACAAAAGAAAATTTGAGTAATCTAATATGTTTTCATTTAATTAAACATTGATGGGAGATGCCATTATTTATATATGTTTCTCATACTGGTTAGTGAATAAAGCACTGTTGGCCAATAGGAAAGGAAGGTAGGAGGGACTAGGAGACAAGGAGGAAAGAGGAAGTAGTAAGGAGGAATCAGGATGGAGAGTCTGGAGAAAGCAGAATGCCAGCCGGCTACCCGGTAAGAGAAGACCATGTGAAAATACATAGATCAGCAGAAATGGGTTAATACTTAAGACAGAGCTAGCTGATAAGAAACTAGTACCAGGCCAACAGAATTATATCAAATACAGAGTCTCTGTGTGATTGGGGCTGGCACGGCGGTGGGACCAGACCAGGAAGCGGGAGGAAAAACCTTACTCCTTACAAAACATAGAGGATATTTAAGTTTGGAATGTTCCTATGGTTTCTTCCAATAATTTGTGAGTAAAAATGAAATAAATATATGACCATCTTGCTGCCTCCTCAGCATATTCTACTGGTGTTAGCCACCAAAAGTGGCATTATATACATAGATTCAAAATGGCTGTGACTGAATACACCAGATCTGCACAAAATCAAGTCAGCCCAACATCTCCACAGGGGTGTAGGAGTGTTTCACAGCGCCCCACCCTATTGAGGAACTATTGATAACTCAGGCTGCCTGGGAAGGAAGAGTCAGGTTACTTGAGGAACACAGCCCTCAGGAGGCTATACATGCTCTAACAGATGGTCCTGTACTACTGCACATAACATACCTGTTGCACTAAGTGGACTCAGTGGGTTTGAGAGAGAGAGAGTCAGAGAGAGAGAGAGAGACAGAGACAGAGCAGAGACAGAGACAGAGAGACCGCAAGAAAGAGGGAAAGGGAGAGGGAGAGATAGAAAGAGAGAGAGAGAGAGAGAGAGAGAGAGAGAGAGAGAGAGAGAGAGAGAGAGAGAATGACCCCAGGAGGAGAAATCCTTAATGAAGATAGGGAAGGAATTGAAATGGAAGGGATGGGCATGGGTTTGATCAAAACATATTATATTCACAAATGAAATCTCAAACAATCTGGTAGTGGATCAGTATTTACTCCTAGTATACAAATAGACTTTGGGAGCCCATTCCACATAGAGGGATACTCCCTCAGCATAGACACATGGGGGAGGGCCTGGTCCTTTTCCAAATTATATAACAGACTTTGAAGACTCCTCATGGAAGGCCTCACACTCCCTGAGGAGCAAAAATGGGATGGCATGAGGATTGGTGGGGGGAACAGGGGAGGAAGAGAGGGTGCAGGTACTGGGTTTGACATGCAAAACAAGCTTGTTTCAAATTTAAATTAAAAATTATAAAAAAGAAATATCAAACAATAAAAAATACAATATAATATCATTCTCCAAAGCAAATAGGGTGATAATATAATTAACAGTTTTAGAGACACTGAGGATAAACATACAATAAGCTTTTATTCTGTTTTCTAAATCCAACACCATCTTGCTATAAAAATCCAACAAGGTGTCACATGAAAGAAAAGCAAAGATCAGACAATGTAAAAAGTTTAGGCAAACATTTACCAAATGAATCACGTAATCTATTTTAATGATTTTTTAATTTTAATATAGACTAATGGGTTCCTTTTTATACCATGAATGTAAAGAGAAATTGAGAACCAAGAATTTCAAGGAGTCAAATTTGATTTTTACAATTTTACTTTGTTTGTAGGAAGATGTGTATGCTTTCAGGAAGTTGACTTGATTCATTCAGAGATGCAGGAAGGAGCCTGGCAAATTTCTCTGATGTGATTCACAATAAGAGAGGGAGAAGTCCTAAGCAGCTCAGGACACACAGTAAGACTAAAGTGTGGTTCATGCTGTTCTGTTGCAAAAGCTATTCTCCTTCTTTCCCAATTGTATCAAACATAGACAAATAAACACTAAGGGTCTGTAGGTAAATCCACTCTTGAATGAAGACCCAAACCAGATAATCACCAAAAATCTGTGGGCAATGATATCTACTAGAATTCTTAATTAATTTGTAGTAATCCCAGAAATATCTAGCCTTTTTTCTTTTGTTTTATTTTTTGTTGTTGTTTTTGTTTCATTTTATCTTTTGTAGTTTAATTAACATCATCTTTGACCAAAAATGAAGAGCTGGGAGATGAGTAAGAGCACTTAGTGAACAGGTTAAAGAAGTACGTTCAGACCTCTAGCACTCATACAGTAGCTGGGTATGGTGGTGTGTTCCTGTAAGTGATCTCTGCTGGGCCAGTGGATGGGAGAGGAGGAATTTCCAGAGATTGCTATCCAGATAGTCCAGCCAAAACTTTGAGCTTTTGGATCAGTGGGAGACCTTGTACTCAAAGAGAATATTATTAATCACACCCAGTTGTGAAACCTAGTGAGCTACAATTAGAGCTGGCCTGGTAATGCATGCCCACTGGTACAAGAGTGGAATGAACATCCTGGGTGTAGCCAAACACTTTCTAATTGAGTTTAAGTCTTACTACCCAACATGAAATCCATATCTGGCACCTTCATATGGATAAGAACCTCTGGCTAGACAAGTCTTCCACTCAAAGGGAGGGTCAGACTACTATCATGCTGCAAAACAGGCATGGCATTAAACTGACTCCTAATAAACACTTGATTCACCCAAAGATCAATACATATCTCAACCCTTACCTGAGCAGCTGCTGTTTGCAGCAGAGGGTCACTTACACAGAGAGCCATGAGTTGCCAAGGTGCAGAGAATAAGACATTGAAGAGAGTTCAGCCCTAAAAGGGTCATCTATCTATACCTCACTTGCCCCTCCCAAGGTTTCAGAGGTGACTGTCAAAAAAGCAGCAGGAAGAGTAAAAGAGCCAGTGGTAGAGGGACAGCTATAGGAGATTATCTGGACACATCAGGGCAGCTGTACGTATTAATTTGGCATATATAAGATCAGTGCAAGACCAGATCCCAGCAGGGAGAGGAGAGCTAGGGAGAAATCCAGCCCTAGTCATGCAGCTGCGGAGGCACCTGGGTTGGAGAAGTTCAGGGTAGGGGGCAGGGTATGTCAGCCAGGAAGTCCCTCTTGCAGATTGGGACTGGGGGATTCAGAGGGGATCTGGCAGCCAGATCTCCTCTGATGTGTTAAAACTGGTACCACAACCCTTTGTCCCAAGGTTGAAACATAACATTCAGGAGGGACAACACAGTGTTTTCTAAGAGCATAGGTCCTGCTGAGTTGACCATGCTTTAGTATAAGGATACATATTCATAAAACTTTTAACAGCACAAATTGGTCAAGTTTTGTGTTTTTTTTTTTTTTTTTTTTTTCACAAAGTTGGGTGGTAGGGAATTGGGGGCATAGGAAGAATTGAAATGGTGAAAATTTTCAAAATGTTTTGAAATTTTTTTCAAATTTGAAACTTTCAAAAATTTTCAAAACTCTCAAGTAGCTAATATAAAATAATGTAAAAAGGTATAAAGAAATTATCTAATGCCAACAACTGGCTTCCAAAAGCATACACATACATCACATACCATACACACAAAATGAAAAGTTTCCAGTAAAAAAACAAAAACTTAATGGCGAATTATTTTTTAAAAAATCCCAAAGCCTACCACACACACACACACACACACACACACACACACACACACACACACACACTTACACACACAGAAAATGGGGCTAAATAACTTATTCTCATCACTTCCATCCCATTTCATTCCATTCTATTAATAGCCTGTGTAATGAGGCAGAGAACTAAAGAGTAAAGACTCTGAAGGGCAAAATGCCATTTTCATTTTCAGGTTATACACATAATTGTGGTCATGAAAGTCCAAAAGAAAATCTCTCTATTTAATTATTAGAACTGATAACACAATTTAATGTAGCTTCAGGTATAAAATCAATGTAAAACATTCATTTCTTTATATAACACATGGGAGATTAGAATACAAAATGATATCACTTAGAATAATATCAAATACTTTTGCATAACTCTAATCAAAGGCATGAAAAGTCTATATAGAACTCGGCTGCATTATATAATATATGTATAAATGTAGATATGTGATAGGTTCCTGGGTTGAAAACTGAATTACAAAGGTCTCTATTCTCCTAAACTGGACCACTGATTATGATACCAATCAATTTCAAGGGGCTTTAAAACTTTAAAAAATTGAAGTAGATTCTAAAACTTAGATGAAAATTCAAAAGGCTTGAAAACCTTGGTGGAGGGAAGTACTTAGGTTATCAGAATTAAAAAACTATTACACAAACCATACAGTAAAATATTCTTACATTGGTAATGTTTTATCACTGCTCTGTTACTGTTACAAAACCCCCCTAAGAAAGCAAATTAATAAGGGAAACTTTATTTTGACTCACTATGGTCATGGTTTCAGAGTCTAGGCAAAAGAAGCTTAAAGCAGCTGCTTCCATTATGTCCATAGTTGGAAAACAAAACAAAACACACACACACACACCAAAAAAACAAAACAAAAAAAAAAAAAAAAACCAAAAAACAGAAGAGCAGAGCGAATGAGCAAATGCTGATTGATGCTCAACTCGCCCTCTTCATTGTATACAGTCCTCAATCCCAGACTGGAAATAATCCTGTCCTCATTAGATGGATCTTCCCACCTCAGTTAATATAATCAAGATGATCTCCCATAAGAATACCCAGAAGCCCATCCTTAGGGCACCATATAGTCTATCAAGTTGATAGTTAACACAAGCCACCATACTTGCAACTCATGAACTTGACATTCAATTATGTCACATTGGTCCCTAACCTGTCCCCACGGGATCATGACCATGCTTTAATGAAAGTCCCAGAGACATCCAGTCCAACTTTAAACACCTCCATAGTTAACCATTCCAACACTTTAAAAATCTAAAATCTCTTAATTGTGAACTCTAATAAAATGAAACACAAATTATACACACTTCCATACAAATGCTCGGAGTACACATTCTGGCTTCACTGGCTTCAGGGAAAAGAAACCCAGTATCTGAGTCTCATGATGAATCATTTTATTTCCAAAGGCCTTAGGTAGCCCTGTCTGATGGGAGATGTCAGTCTGTAAATATGTTTCTCATACTGGTTAATGAATAATGCACTGTTGGCCAATAGGAAAGCAAGATAGGTGGGACTAGGAGACAAGGAGGAAAGAGGAAGTACTAAGGAGGAGTCAAGATGGAGAGACCAGGGAGAGCACAACATCAGTCCATTCCCTGGTAAGATGAAACCACGTGGAAATACTTAGATTAACAGAAATGGGTTAATACTTAAGACAGAGCTAGCAGATAAGAAACCCGTAACTGGCCAATAGCATTGTATCAAATACAGAGTGTCAGTGTGTTATTTGTGGCTGGTGCAGCGGTGGGACAAGACCAGCGGCAGGCGGAAAAACCTACTCCTTATACCTGTCCTCCAAACTCTGCTGCCTGCAATGCACATACAGTCTCTCTTGAACCAGCTCCACTCCATGCCTATAACTTTCTTTAGCAGTTGTTGTATGGCTTCAGCATCTCAAATACTCTTGAGTTCTCCAATGCAACTTAAACTTATCTTCACAAATTTCTAGAGTGATCTCTCAAGACGTCCTTCTAGGCACTATCACCCTATCACACATTGACAAATCTCAACTGCTCTCTGAAACAGTCCAAGACCCCTTGACTTAGTCTGAGTCTTTGATGGTAAGGCACCTTTCCTATTATCCTAGTGCATAACTGGACGTTTCTCTTTGATGTCATTAATCTTGCCAGCAGTTGCAGGTGCTTTATCATATGGACTCTACTTGCTCACAACTCCAAACTTGCTCACACACCTTTCTTCACCAAGTTTCATGTTTGTAAATCTCTTTTGTTCCAGTTGTTTTTCACTATCACTGCAGAGAGTGATAGCCATGACACAACCACAATATTATCCTGTCTTAAAATTTCCTCCATCTAATAAACTAAGACATCATCTTTGAAAGCAGTCTCACAAAATTATTGATACAGGCAGAATGCAGCCAGATGGTTTGCTATACTATGTGAACAACCCATAGTCCAGTTTCCCTCTGAAACTTCACGAGCTTGGATTACATAGGCCACATTGCTCTTTGCCGTATGGTCTTCCAAGGTTTCACAGAGTGGTCCACTCATCTCTGTTTATACAATCCAACTTCTTCTCTATCCCAGGGTTCTAAACTCTTTCATGTTTTCTTGCAAAGTGATTGCAATTGCCTAAGACCCACATGGTGAGATTTATCTCAGCATTGCCCCACTTTGAATTATCAAATTTCTGTCTTAATTTTCTTTCTTATTGCTGTGATGAATTTCCCAGATGAAAGCAACCTAAGGGAGAAAGCACTAATTTGGGCTTACAGTTTCTCGGGGTAAGAGGTAGGGGGTAGAATCTATCATGGTAAGAATGGCATGATAGCAGGAGCAGGAAGATAGGTAGTCACATGACACTTGAATTAAAAAGCAGCATTAAAAAAATGGGGGCTGGCTATAAACTCATTTTCTCCAGTATAATTGTAGCTCATAAAGAATCCATAACCTTCCCTAACAGTGCTATGAGATGGAGGCTATATGTTCAAACTTGTAAGCCTGTGACCAACATTTCACATTCAAATCACAACGTGGAGACAGACTCATAAGAAAGCAATAAGAATGGCCTGTCTTTCACCAACAAGGTACCATTATGATGGCAGCAAGTGGTGCTTAGCAACTAGAAAAAAAAATAAAATAAAACAAACCATTTCATTTATGTTGCTCTGAGTAAGAATTTTAGAAGATACAAAACAAGAATATCTCTCCAGCCTGCAAAGATTTCTCAATCAGATCATGAAAGAAACAACCTAAATGGTATTAAACAATACAATTCCCTTATAGGTAAAAAGTATAGCTATACTTCAAGCATCTAGGGGGAGGGTTTTAGACAAGTAGTTCACAAAACAGGTCATAAGAACATCCACTAGAGATGAAAACTGCTCAGTCTCTAAAGTTAGTAACTGAGAAAATGGAAATGAGACCCACCACAAAACCATCTCATTTTTTAAGTATTTAAAGTGAAGGTTTGGAATAACTGGTATCTCCTACAGAGCATTTGGGATGCAACTCTGAAAGTCATATGGAAAACAAAGTCCACATTAGTTGCTGTATATGAAATGCTTACTTTCTGTGTGACCTGGGAATTTCACTTCTAAGTGAACATTTAGCAAGCTTCTTTCAGGCCTGATGTTTTATCTACTTCTGCTATTACTCTGAGTAACAGAATTATTAGGTATATCCTAGCTTAGCTCTCAGTTACTCATGTCCTCCTTAATTTCACTTACATTTTTGCTATCTTATGTTCTCTCAGCTAACAAGAAAGCATTATAAAATTTCCCTTTGAAAAATAAAATCTCCTTTTACTTATTGATATTTTCATTAAGCTGCTCAGGCATTAGACTGGATAGGTTGTTCCATGGCTAAGATCTCTGACTGCTCTTTCAGAGTGTACAGGTTGAATTCAACTGCACGGAAGATCACAACCATCTGTAACTCTAGTTCTGCGAGATCCAATGATCTCTTCTGTCCTCTGCAGGCATTGAACATAGACAAGTAGCAAAACATCCACATTAAAAATATATTTTTAAAAAACTGTTCAGGCTTTGTATTTAATATATATTTGCATATTATTAAAACAAGATATAAAGAATATCTTGCTGTTCCATGATTATTGGAAACAGATAATTTATTTGGTATCTGCTACAAAATTGTAGTTTTTAAATCTTTATTTTTAATTTAAATAATGTACATACATCTTTTTGTGAGTAAGTCTATACATATATGAGGCATCCGTGGAGGTCATAAGAGGGCATCAGATTCCCTGGATCAGGAGTTACAGGTGGTTGTGTCCTGCCTGACATAGGACTTGGACTTGGGTTCTCTGAAATTGGAAGTTATTCTCTGTATTGGCCAGTCCCCCTGGACTGGTTTCTCTGCCACATCTGCTTATGAAATAATACTCAGAGATTAATATTAAATATAATTGTTTATCCAAATGTTCTCTACTATAAATTAACCCATTTTTATTAATTGATGTGTTTCCATGAGGCTGTGGCTTACAGGTGATGCTCCGACATGTTATTCCTTTAGCAGGTACATGGGGTCTACCTGACTCCACCTTCTTTTTTATCTGTAACTCTGTTTGGATTTCCCATCTAGCTATATTTTACCTGTCCATTGGTCATAAAAGATTTATTTACTAATCAATAAAAGCAACACATTTGCAGCATACAGAAGGACATACAATATCAGTCCTCTACATCAATGGCACTCTTCATTGCTGGACCAGATCTCCAACCATGTTTAGTTTTATGAACTATGCTTTTTCCTAAAGTTTCATTTTCAAATATTTAAGTTGAGTTTTTTATTGGATCTATATCTTATAAAGAATAAATCACTGGTCATATTAAAAAGAAGAAATTGCAATTCCTCTCAGACATCGAGTTCTACAAATCATGAATGCTTACAGAGATATAGTGAGGAATAAAGGAATTAGAGAAATAGCTCAAGAGAGACAGGGAAAAAGAGAGAGAGAGAGAGAGAGAGAGAGAGAGAGAGAGAGAGAGAGAGAGAACACAAAGAAGGCAATCACAGGAAGCCATGAAGTGACAAAGAAGTTCCAGAGGCTGGCAGATACAGGAACTAAGTGGGCAGGTCTCCCTGCAGAAATCTCAGTTAAGAGAGAGGCAGGCACCCCAAGAATGAGCACAGTGCCAGGCCTTGGGGAAGACAGGAATGAAATTCCCACAGAAACCTGCCACTGAGGGCACCATGCTAGAATACAGCCTACCTAAGCATCTAGATGATATCAGAATCATGGTTCCACATCTATGAGCAGAAAACAGTTTCAATAGAAGAAGAAAATGAATCTTGGAAAACAAATAAAAAACAATTACCAGAACAGAACATTTTGCTCAACATTCATTTCTATCTTTTGCCTTGATTAAGAAAACTATATCCACACAGAACAAACAAACAAACAAACAAAAAATCTAAACCTGACAAAGTATCAGCAATTCACAATACTTCCTGCAGGCATCTAGACTTAATATGACTTAACAACAATACTTTTCATATAAGGAATGTGTGAGGAAATAAATACTTATTGACATGTTATTTAGCTACTACTATTTCTGCTTTTGAGGCCAAATTTGATTATCATGTTTTCCAATTCTCCATCAACTATTCCATAATCAAGACATATTTTCCCAAGTTTTTGAATGAGAGGGATTTTTGTCTCAAGATAAGCCCAAACTTTCCAATAGAACCACCTCTCCACCTACCCTGAATTTGGTAGCTACAAGTCCCTAATGACTTTTTATGAGGCATATAAATGCAAAAAAGCTCCAAAGGAAATCTCCTGGATTCAAACCAGTATTGCTTGCCCAGTTTTGACTTGTTATTCAAAATTAATCAGCTCAGGCAATATAATAAAATTATTTGTTGCCAGTTAGGTTAGTGCAATCAGTAGCTAAAGATAGTGAGGGAACAGGTCCATAACCCAATTTAATAGACACATAATTTTTTGGCAGACATTTTCCTTCCTGGAAACCAGACACTACAAAGCCAATAAGTAGACTATTAGGTAAAATAATGAGATAGGTCCTTCTTAATAAACCTGTGCTTTTGGGCTTTGAGGAATATGGCATTGTAGCTATTGTTTTGCCAGTACCATCATTTCAAACAATAGTGTATCAAATATGATACTAAAAGTTGAACATATGGGAAACTATTCCATCATTTGGACCAGCCATTGACAGGTGAAAGGACAAATGAATTTAGAACCATGAGTCTATGTAATTGACCTTCAGCTTCAAAATGAGACCCTGGTCAATGACAATGTGCAATGAGATATTCCAGCCATGAAGTCTTTGTGCTTGAGGGTGACATATACAGAAGCCCTGAGGCCACAAACCACTATCTTTTCTTTTTTCCTTCTTCTTTTTTTTTTATTTAAATTTGAAACAAGTTTGTTTTACATGTCAATCCCAGTTCTCTCACCTTCCCTCTCTCCCTCCCTCTCTCCTCTATTATTCCAACCAAAACCCATTCAATACCCTTTATGCTCCCCAAGGAGTGTGAGGCCTTCCATGGGGAAATCTTAAAGTCTGTCATATCATTTGCAGCAGGGTCCAGGCCCTCCCCCATGTATCTAGGCTGAGAGTATCCTTCTATGTGGAATGGGCTCCCAAAGTCCATTCATATACTAGGGATAAATACTGATCCACTCCCAGAGGCCCCAAAGACTGCCCAGACAACCTAACTAACACCCACATTCAGGGAGTTTGGTTCTGTCCTATACTGGTTTCCTAGTTATCAGACTAGGGTGTATGGGCTCCCCCTTTGCTCAGGTCAGCTGTCTCTGTGGATTTCTGCAACCTGGTCATGACCCCTTTGTTCATCACTCCTTCTTCTCTGTAACTGGATTCCAGGAGTTCAGCTCAGTGTTTAGCTGTGGGTGTCTGCTTTTGCTTCCATCAGCTATTAGGTGAAGGCTCTAGGTCGGCATATAAGGGAGTCTCAATTTCATTATCATGAAAGTGCATCACTTTCTTAAATGTGTGTTTGGGATTCGTGAGAAGACTGGTTTTTGGTTGTTTTCCCGTGCTGGGAACTGAACCCATGGCCTTGCTCTTGCTAGTTAACTGGACTCTACTAGTAAGCTAAAATCACAACTCCATACGTATTCCTTTCTTTGTAGATACATCTTAATACCATTTACTTTGGAGTGGGTGGTTGGTCATTCTGTAGCCCATGCTGATCTAAAAATTACTATGTGCTATGCTGGCCTGAAATTCAGGACAATTCTCCTGCATTAGCATTTTAAATGGTAAAATTAGAGTAAGCTACCACATTCTATTTGAATATTAAATATATGGTCACTCATGTACCAGGAAACTGGCTGGTGTCCCTAGAAAACAATCCCTTATTAGGGGTTCAGGAGCCATTTTATAAAGACCTGTTAATCTACACATGTGTCTTAGGGTTTTATTACTGTGAAGACACACCATGACCATAGCAACTCTTATAAAGGAAAACATTTAACTGGGGATTGGCTTATACTTCAGAGGTTTAACCCATTACCATCATGGTGGGAACATGGCCCCATGCAGGCAGACCTGGTACTGAAAAAGAGCAGAACATTCTACATCTGAATCCTCAGGCAGCAGAAAGTGAATTGTCTTGAGCTTCTCAAACCTCAAAGCCCACCCCCTAGTGACATACTTCCTCCAACAAAATTACATCTACTCCAACTAGGCCATACCTCCTAATAGTGCCACTCCCTATGGACTAAGTATGCAACACTTGAGTCTATAGAAGGCCATTCCTATTCAAACCACCACAGTATGCAACTTAAAGATTTGATAATATGGGTAGAACCCAGTCAGTAATGTATTCTTCAAATCACACAGGTACCTGGGCTTCCATTGTCCAGAACATCCTAGACACAGTGCCAAGCCAGGCTTCTTAAAGAGAATAGATTATTTGAAAGAAGGAGATATGACTTTTTCCTTCAAAATTATTATATATAGGAAGCATGGTTATCTCCTGAGAGCTAAATACAAGATTTGCCAGCATCTCTCTGTCAGCCTCAGGTTTTTGTTTACCATTAGAATGACTGAGTCACACAGTCCAAGTAGTAGGGGAGCATACAGCACAGACTAAGCCCACTGAAGAAGGCTGCTTGGTCCTGGTCTCCTGTGAACTAGCCTGTGAGCACAGTAGAATTCACACAGACCTGGTAACGTAGGTTCCAAAATTAAAAAGGGTACCCTTCTCTTCTGTCTGCAAAGTGGGCAGCATGCATGGCAGGTGCTTGTCATTCTCTGTAAAAGCCATTTTCCTTTGTGTCCCAGTGTGTAAAAGCTATTGTGACCAATTGAGATACTTAACAGGAAGAGAAAACTGTTTGACAGTTCAACAGAGGCTTTGCTAGAAGAATAAATTGACTGTTTGAACAGGACTAAGTAACCCCACAAAGGATGCCAGAATACCTGAGACCAGAAATCTAATCTTTATTACTATTTCCAAACTTAAAAGGACAAGGATATATAATTGCACTAAATCTAGGATGAGTCTATGGTTTTAGAGAATTACTTGGTAGAAAGTGCATTCACCAGAAGTCTGGGAAGAAATATGGAAGGCATGCCAGCACCTGTCACTCTACCTTCACTCTAGCTCCCTGCAGTGTTGCCTTAGACTGATCCAGTTAAACAGAAGATGGTTAGAAGGGAATAAAAATTTCAAGTGTAGGGGTTCACCACAGAGCACTGAAGGCTGGAAAAGAAATTTTAGGAAAACAAATGGAATCATCACAATATTTTTTCTTGACTAATTATCTTTTTTCTATTAATTTCAGTTTGTTCACACAGTGCCAGTGAAATTTGTCATCTTACTTAATGATACCCACTATGAATGCCTTCATCCTTTACTTTTTTCTAGTATATATCTCTGTGTGTTCACGTATATCTGGTTCTTTTACACCAAGCTATTCTATATGTTTATGTGTTTCTAAGAAACTCAAAGCAGGTCAACAGAGAAAATAAAATAAAATAAGCAAATACCCAAGGAAATAGTGTTCAATATCACTAGTCTACAGGGAAATGTAAAACAAATCCACAATGAGATACCACATAACCCCAGTAAGAATTATTATCATAAAGAAAGAAAAACAGTGACAGCATATAGTAAGGATGCAGAGAATGTTAAATTAGCATGATATTGGTGAAAATGCAAATTAAGGAAGACGTTATGGAAAAAGATTATGAAAGTGCATAGGAAAACTAAAGTAGAACTTCCATGCAATCAAGCAATCCCAGTACTGGGTATATCTAGTAGGTATATCCAGCTGGCAATTCCTAGGCTACACATATACCAGCTTACCTTCAATATGAACCAACATTTTTACTGATCAACCCTGGCTGACTCCAAAGGAAATGAAGTCAGTCTGAAGAAGAGACACCTGTACCCTATGCTTATTTTAGTATTGTTCACAATCAGCCTGGTGGCCACCAAATGATGAGTGAATAAGTAAAATACAGTACAAAAACATACCTAAAGTGAAATGACATAATTTGTGATTAACAAGGGCAGACTCAAAGACATCATCTTAAATGAAATAACTCACACTCATAAAGATAAATGTTATATTTTCTCTCACATATGGAATTACAAAAAATATCATATAAGAAAATGGAATTGTGGACATTACAGCCTTGGAAAGTTAGAGGGAAAGAGGAAGGAGGAGATAACCAGGAAGATTTTTTTTCTGGAATTTACACCTTGGTAGTGTGACCAAGAATTGCATAAGAATCATGATACATTCTAAAATACCCAGAAGAGTCATAAAGTTGTAACACAGAAGATATTAATTGATGGGAGATGTCAGTCTGTAAATATGTTTCTCTTATTGGTTATTGAACAAAGCCCTGTTAGCCAATAGGAAAGCAAGATAGGTGGGACTAGGAGAGAAAGAGAATTTGGTGGTGGTAGGAGAGGAGAGTCAACATGTAAGACCAAGAGAATAGAGGTCCGAGCCCTCTCTCCAGTAAAATGATAGCACATGGAAATACGTAGATTAATATAAATGGGTTAATATTTAAGACAGAGCTAGCTGACAAGAAACTAGTAACTGGCCAACAGAATTATATCTAATACAGAGTCTCTGTGTGTTATTTGGGGCTGGCGTGCCTGTGGGAGCAGGATGGTGGGGAAAACCTGCTCATAACTATTAATGCTTACATAGATTAAAATGCTAAATACAGTGATTCATCACCACATGGATTTATGTAAGTGCTAAAATACCATACCCCCAATTTTTTAGAAATATCATAGTCAATAAAACAAAGCTAAAAGTATATGGATATGTGTTTGAAGAGAGAGACTAATGTGTGTTGACACATTCTTAATGTAAGTGTGGTTCAGGACAGCAGGTGTGTTCTTGCACGAGATGCATGCTTTCCTGAGAGAAGTAATGGCAGAGGTTAACTGCTGGGAGGCACTGACCCACAGAGGCAGAGAAAACCAAATCTTCCCTTACATGTTATAACATATGTTGGCTCAAGTGTCAGTTCTCTTTTTCAGAAGAACCTTATGGGCATCTTTGATGTTTATGCATCAAAGGATTGGGTGATGTATTACTGAAAGTTCTTTTCCTATGACACACTGAGTAAAACATTACAGTTACAGCAGATGACCAATGTGATTGCAGTATTGATTTCTTTTAAGGGTAAGAAGTTGATGTTTTACTTTTTCTTTTTAATTTTAAAATCAAGCAATGACTATTTCTGGAATTTAAGAAAATACCATAATTAACTATTTAATCTAAACTGGAGTTTACTTCATTTACCTAATTAAAATGTGAATCTTCTATGATACTCATTTAAAATCTTTTGGAGTCCACATTTTCTCCATTATATTCCAATTCTTATCCATCAACTGTTAATTTAGAGTGGAAGCTATTTTAATACTGTAGTATTTATTACTGAAGATATGTGCTAGCTAGTTGTATAGGCACATGCAATCTATATTCACATTTGTATTTTATTGTTCTTTATGTGGATGAGTGTCAGAGAAAGGGGAGGGTATGTGCTTCCCTTCTTCCATTCATTTTATCTTCTAGAGATCATTAGAAACCAACAGGATTAAAGAAAGAACAGATAGGTGAAAATGTAATATTGAAAACTAATTTCCTATAGGAAGACTCTGCCCCTAGACATCTACCTGTAACTCATAACTACTCTAACTCTTCCAGTGACCAGGGGGAAATCTTCCTTTATTTATGTTGTTATGTTTTTCATCTTAGAAAGGAAAAGTAAAAGCTTTGCAATGATGTCTCAGATATTAGCCTCAGAAAAGTCTGGGCAATCACACAGGGTAATGCTTTACAGTTTGAAGTTCCTTAAAAGATGAGGCCATGACCAAACAGCATGTGATATAAATGGAAAAACTAGATAATAATTAAAAACAAAGAAAGTATCTGATGTTGTTTAGCATTAAATAGTGAAGATTAAAGGTAACCTTATCAAAGATGTCTTCAAATGTTTGAACACTTGTCAGTCATGGTTTGGATGACATATTTTATGTAGGTGTTACAAAGATTTATACAAGTTTTGGGATTGCCAATTAAAACATCTATAAGGAATAAATGAACACTATCAAGTATGAATTACTCTAAGGGGTCGAGTATATAAACAGAATGGATCTAACATGCTCTCATTGAGAGGTGTACTGTCTAAGAATTCCAAGCTTTACATTATTAGTTACAAGGTTGCACTTTGGAGGTGAAATATTTTCTACAGCCTCCTATATTTGAACTTTTCATTTCTAGTCGGTGGTGCTGTTTGGAAGATTGTGGAACCTGAGGACATTGCCCCACATTAAGGAAGGGAGCCACTGGGGTTAGACCTTTAGGGCTACAGACATACACTGTTCTGGCCCCAGAGCTCTCTGTATCTTGTCCACTGGGATATGAAGAATCTTTACTCTAGATTCCCCTACCAATAACTCTGCCATTATTTCCCTATCTCTATGAACAAAATCCTCCTTAACAAAGAACCTAAATAAATCCTGAAATCTCTTCCATCAGGTATGTTGTCACAGTGGTGATAAAGGAAAGTACTACATGGGTTAAATTTTATTTTCTCTTTCAATCTGATAGCCTATCATTGTATGAAGTTGTACTAATATTCAACTAATATTTAAGGATCATGGCAATCTCTCTTATTGCCATGTCAGTTGGGCTAATAGGAGTTGTGATAGCTAATCTAAAATGTCAATGTGATGAACTCTAGAACCATGTGAGAGAAGTAGCTTTGGGCATGCCTGTGAGGGATTACTTAGATTGGGTTCTTTGAAATGGGAAGGCTCATCTGCCAACAGTAGACTCTGTTAAAAGGAAAAGTGAGCTGAGCAAAGATATTCATTGTGCTTCTCCTTTAGTGTAGATGCAATGCGATCAGCTGTGAGCTCCTGCTACATTGAACTATTAAAACAAATCATCTCTTCCTTAAGTGGCTTCTGTCATAGAATTTTATCATAGCAACCAAACAGTGCCTGAGACAGAATGGGGGAAATACACAGCAAATGTGTTACAGTGATGCCTGTTACCACAACAGCTTTGGAGCTGGGAAGATCTGGCTGGAGTTTCAGTTCTCTCTCTTTACCTAGCAACATGGAATTTTGAAAACAGTTATCTCGAACACAGTTCTATATCCAAAATAAAAGTAATTACTCTAGCTACCTGGTAATGCTGTAATTTGAGTTAAATTAAGTACCACGTACCTAATACCATATGCCCTTTAAGCTGACCTAACTTGCAAATCAGTTACAAACTGAGACTTTTAAGATAGAAGAAAGAATGTTGTGCCCTAAAATTTTACCAGGTTTTTATAACTATAAAATTAAAGCTATAATTTATCACAGAAAATGCTGTAAACAGGCAAACTTAAAATTACTTTATAAACAAAACTGGAAAAAGCTAGCTGGTTAGGGAGACAAATTACAATAAATAAATAAATAAATAAATAAATAAATGAGAGAGACACACACACAGAGAGAGGGAGAGAGAAAGAGAGAGAGAAATAATAATATTAAAACAAACTAAAAAACTAACGGAGATGCCATAATCTCACAAGAAAAATCAGGATTTAGATGGTATACCAGGATATTTAGCAGAAATAGCATGGATGGTACAGGAAGAAAAGCAAAGGTAAACATTCTCCAGATGTGAGTGTGGGGATGAAATTCAACTTCAAGCCCTATCTGGTAGATAGTGAGTAATAAAAAGTTATTGGGTTATGTCATTGGATAGGTTTAGAATGATCCACAGTGGCTAAAAACACAGCTTTTAATGGCAACAAGTAAAAAAAAAACAGATTATCTCACTTCTGGTTCCATAAAAACAAGACTTCATACTTACTCTTACATAAGAAAGCAACAACAACATATTACTAGATACAATATATGATGCAACAGTTGAAAGGATTTGCTGCAAACAGCTTTGAGCTGTTTTATGTTGTTTCCTACTTCAAAGCTGGAGGTTCTTTTTGTTTGTTTGTTTTATTTTTTTTAATAATCTTACTTTACATAGGAATCTCAGTTCCCTCTCCCAGTGAGAACTTCCATACCTAAGAAAAAGCAAAGGGGATGAAAGATACAGCAGAGGAGGCCAGGATTCAAGGGGATGATCACAATGGAAAAGCTTCCCAAGGAAGAGAATTCCAAACATGTACATGAGGTTTCTTAGATCATTTTGTCCATGCCTGTAAGATTCCCCAAGGTCCAAGAGAACAGTTACTGAGGGTCAATGATCTGGAAAGAAATCTACTAGATCAGGAGACCTGGAGGCATTTGAGAGACCCAGCTAGCAATTTCAAGTGTTTAATTGAGAACCTGGGATAGTAGTGTTTTCAAAATAGAGTTACACTAGACCTGTTAGAAAAAAAATATTCTAAAAATCCACCTTTAAAAACTTAAAGCTATGAAGCAACTAGATCAAGCTGACTTGACATTGACTTGACAGCCCAATCAGGGAAAAATTCAACACAGGTAGAAATCAGCCTCATAGATCTAAGAAATACAGTGTGAAAACTATTGAGGGTAAACCAAAAGCAATTGTTTAAAATCCCACAGAAAATCAGAAGACAGTAAACAAGCACAGCAAATAGCAGCAGTAGATCTGAAGATAACCAGGGTGCTACTAGGAGGAAAAACATTGCACACAAGACTTTAAAATACTGCCATGCTTTAAAGCTCAAAGAAAATGAAGGAGGCTATCCAGAAAATCAGCAGAGAAATGAAAATTAAAATATTCTTTATTACTTCCAAGAGGAAAGAATTCTAATGTGAATGAGAATAATAAGGACCATTGCTGCCTGACTTCTAATTAGAAAAATCATAAGCTAGGTAATATAACTAACAAAAAGAAACAAAGGCCATTTTAGTAAATACAATTGTTGAAAGCAAAGTGAATTTTGAAAATAAATGTATTGGTTACCAAGAGAATACCAATATATACAATGTTCAAATGACCTAATAAAATATGATTTTAATTTTTAACTTAAATTTAGCAAACATGATGGCTGGAAATGAGAACTATGTAAGTAAATGAAATATTTTGTGTCAAATCTTATGTTAAAAGTAATGACCATAATGTAAGGCTGGGGTGATGGTTTAGTCAATAAGGTACTTACCATGTAAGTATGAAAGCTTCAGGTCTGATCACCGGTACGCACATTAAAATTTGGGCACAAAGGACGACTATAACCCTGCAGGGGAGGCAGAAGCAGGTGTGTCTCTGGAGCTCACTGTGTATATATACAACCCAGCATACATAAATATATTTGGAAAAATAATAATATACTGTAAGTTTATATATATGTGTACAAGTAAATTACATGGTTGCAACAAGGAACAATAAGGAATGTGTGGAAATCAAAATGCCACATAATCTCACATGTGTGAATGTGTGACCCGCCTTTTCAATGGACCTGTGCCTGTAATGGCAATGATGATTCTTGTGCCACTAACAAAAAAAGCAATTATAACACTCTTGGAAGAAGTTCTAGACACCCTGTCAAAACTCCAGCATGTCAGCAGGTTGCAGAATATTAGGTTTCAGAGCACAGAGATGCTTCAGGATGCTTGGTGTTTTCAGTAGTGGATTCTGCTAGACCAGGTGTCTCCTTGCTGTGTGGAAGCCACTGCCTGCTATGTAACCACTCACATTGCTCCTGTGATTAGTGATTCCTATGTCTATTCCATGCAATCTCAGACTGAGAGATTTTTCTTAAATTAATGTTTGTTGGAACACAGTCCAATAATGGAGTTGTATGAGAATTCTGAGTGCTCGTGAGAAAACTCTAAGAAACAAGGGACAGAGTCTTGTGACCTAATTTTCTTCAAAAACACAGAACTCTTCTTAAATTATGCTTTCACACCCCTCCAAGGTGTAGCAGATAGGAAGGGTTTTACTTCAAACTATTCATTAGAACTGGCTACTGTTATTTGGTTATATGCCTCTTTGAGAAAACATATTTTTTGTCATGTGTGGCTTGTCTGCCCCAGGAAGCTTGTCCAATCTGTGGTTTGCCTTTGTGATTGTACACTTTAGTCATGTGACACCTCTTAACACTCAGATTGTTTGATGCTCTGAATAAAGTTGGCTATAGCATGAGAGTTTTGTCTGCCTCATTTATCAGCTCCATCCTCCCAGGCCCAATATCCTCAAGAGCAGTAACAAATGTTGAAAAAACTTGCATATAATCTTAAATTAGTAGAAAATTCTAAACTCTCACTATGATTTACAAAGCTTCTTATAGAAACAGAAGGGAAGGGAAATATTTTCAGATATGCCTATACTGAATTGTTATCAATGTGCCTTAAACATATTATAGACAATGAGTTTAATTAAATTTATGAAATAATCAGTGACATGCCAATAGCTTTGGTGTTCTATTCAGAAGACCAAAGAAGAATTGCAATGCATCACCTGGTCATTGTAGTCTCTCTCACCCCTTGGTACTATATGTCTCTGGCAGGCAGTTTTCTTAAACACAGCAATAATAGAAAACAAGAAACTGTTTCAATAGGAAAATACACAATAGTATCTTTGCTTGATAGTCTTAGATTAGCTTCTCAACTGTCATATCAGAAGACACTGTTCAAGGAAATGAGCGTATCCAGAGTCGCTGTCCCAATATGTTAACCACATATCCAGAGTCGCTGTCCCAATATATTAACCACAATGGCTGGCTAAGAGAAAGGAGTTTGGATGCTTAACATTTAGAAAGAATACAATCTCTGCATTTCTTACTTTTCAAATCCTTCAGAAGTATTGAAACCTTGAGAATATCATGGAATAGTGAAAGAGAAGAGTCAAAGAAGGGTCAAACATTTTTAAGTGTTTGCTTGTTGTTGAATATTCCTTATATTAGTTAAGTACTCAGGTCCCAAAGAAACTTACCGGATGGAATCTATTTCACAGAACAACAACTGATCAAAATGCAGAGAATAAGACTGCATAATGCTGAGTACCAGGTGGTACATCTGCAACACAGACCCTACTCCTACGGCTCGGGGAAATTATGGAAGAGGGACAGACAGATATTTAAAGCCATAACACCAGACCAACTACTGATATATATTGTCTCTAGATATGACAAAGCTTTTGTACCCATGAAATCTCAACAATATGGTTGCCTAAACAAGCCATGCATAAATGACACAGAACCTCACAGACCTTATGGTAAGATGAAGAGCTTCAGGTAATAAAATGTCCCCTAATAAAGGTATATACAAACAGCACTGAATGTTCCTGAATGTACTCAGTAGGATATTTGTGTGTGTGTGATGTAATTTGTGTGTGTAAAATCATGACCTTGAGAGGAAGTGTGATGGTAGATGTCATTTTGTATATGTTTTTCATACTGGTTAATGAATAAAGCACCGTTGGCCAATAGGAAAATAAGATAGGCGGGACTAGGAGACAAGGAGGAAAGAGGAAGTAGTAAGGAGGGTCAAGATGGAGAATCTGGAGAGAATAGAACTGCCAGCCTCCTCTTGCTGGTAAGACCACATGGAAATACATAGAAATGGGTTAATACTTAAGACAGAGCTAGCCAATAAGAAACTAGTACCTGGCCAATAACATTGTATCAAATACAGAGTCTCTGTGCATTATTTGGGGTTGGTGTGGCGGCGGGACCAAACCAGCGGTGGCAGGCAGAAAAACCTTACACCTTACAGAAGTGGTCCAGGAGAAAATGAAAGAAGTTGGAGGATTGGAGGGAAGGATAGGAAGGTAAACATAACAAACAAACAAACAAACAAACAAAAAAAAAAAAACAGCAGCATGGGTTAATATCAGGGTTTTCAATTTGATTCAGTTGGTCTACCTATCTATTTTTGTGCCAACACTAAACTGTTTTTAGGACTATAACTCTATAGTAGAACTTGAACTCAGGGATGGTGATGCCTCCAGGAGGTCCTTTATTGTACAGGATTGTTTTGGCTATCCTGGGTCTTTTGTTTTTCCATATGAAGTTGAGTAATGTCCTTTCAAGGTATGTGAAAAATTGTGCTGGAATTTTGATGGGGATTGCACTGAATCTGTAGATTGCCAAGATTGCCATTTTTTTTTTTTTAATAATTATGATCCCATCTGTCCAAGAGCATGGGAGATGTTTCCATTTTCTGGTCTTTCACTTGTTTGGTTAGAGTTACTCCAAGATATTTTGTTGTTTGTGACTATTGTAAAGAATGATGTTTTTCTGATTTCTTTCTTAGTCCCCTTATCATCTGTATACATTAGGGCTACTGAGTTTTTTTTTTTTTTTTTAGTTAATCTTGTATCCTGCCACTTTGCTGAAGGTATGTATCAGCTGTAGGAGTTCCATGATAGAGATTTTAGGGTCACTTATATAAACTATAATATCATCTGCAAATAGTGAGAATTTGACTTCTTCCTTTCCAATTTGCATCTCCTTAATCTCCTTTTGTTGTCTTATTGCTCTTGCTAGGACTTCAAGCACAATATTAGAGAAAGATGGAGAGAGTGGACAGCCTTGTCTTGTTCCTGATTTTAGAGGAATCAAGTTGAGTTTCTATCCATTTAGTTTGGTGTTGGCTGTTGGTTTACTGTATATTGATTATATTGAGTTTAGGGATGTTACTGTTGTCCATGATGTCTCCAAAACCTTTATCTTGAAGGGGTATTGGATTTTGTCAAAGGCTTTTTCAGCATCTGGTGAGATGATCATGTGGTCTTTCTTTTTTAGTTTTTTATATGGAAGAATATGTTGATGGATTTTCATACGTTGAAAATCCATCACTGGGATGAAGTTTACTTGATCCTGGTTGATGATTTATCTGATGTGTTCTTGGGATTGATTTGCCAGTATTTTATTGAGTTTTTTTGCATCAATGTTCCTGAGGTCTATAGTTTTCTTTCTTAGTTGTATCTTTGTGTGGCTTGGGTATCAAGGTAATTGTAGCCTTGAAATTTGAAGGCAAATGGATGGAACTAGAAGAAACCATCCTGAGTGAGGTAACCCAGCCATAAAAGACAAGCATGGTATGTAGTCACTCACATATGGATTTAAGACATAGAACAAAGGATCATCAGCCTATGAACCACACAGCTAGAGAACCTAGGAAACAAAGAGGACCCTAAGAGAGGCATATATGGTCCCCCACAGAAGAGGGAAGGGACAAGATCTCCTGAGTAAATTGGGAGCAGGGTAGAAGGGGAGAGGTAGTTAAGAGAAAAAGAGGGGGACAAGAGGAGGGGAAAGGAGAACATGAGGGAGCAGGAAGATTGAGTCTGGGAAGAATAGAGGAGAACAAGAAAAGAGATGCCATAATAGAGGGAGCCATTATAGGTTGAAAGAGAAATCTGGCACTATGGAAAATGTCCAGAGACCTACAAGGATAAGCCCAACTAACAATCTAAGCAATAGTGGGGAGGCTACCTTAAATGTCATTCCCTGTTAATGAGATTGATGAGTACATTATATGCCATCCTAGAGCCTTCATCCAGTAGCTGATGGAAGCAAAAGCAGACATCCACTGCTAAACACTGAGCTAAACTCCTGGAATCTAGTTGCAGAGAGGGAGGAGCCATAAGCAAAGGGGTCAAGAATAGACTAGAGAAATCCATAGAAACAGCTGACCTGAATAAGGGGGAGATTATGGACTCCAAACTGATAGCTTGGAAACCTGCATAGGACTGACCCAGATGCCCTGAACATGGGTCTCTGATAGGGGACCTGAGCAGACTATGGGACTTCTGACAGTGGAACCAGGATGTATCCCTAGTACACGAAAAGACTTTGGGATTCCATTTTCCACAGAAGGATATTCCTTTAGCCTAGAGACACGGGGGAGGCTCTAGCCTCTACCCCAAATGATTTGACAAATTTTGATGATCTATCATGGAAGGCCTCATCCTTCCTGGAGAGTGGTGGGCAATGGAATGGGGAGGGTTTGTGGGGAGCATGGAAGAATGGGAGGGAGAAGCAACTGGGATCAATACATAAAATAAGAAAAAGAATATTAAATAATAAAAAAAGAACACATAAAGGAAAACTATGAAGAAAACAGCAGCATGAAATTCTCAAAACAATTTTAAATTTAAAAAATATATATATAATAAAAATACTATATAAAACGTGGGAGATATGGCTTATCAGTTAAGAGTACTGGAGGTTCTTATGGAAGACCCGGTTTCAATTCCCAGAACTGTCAATTGATTACAACTGTGCCAGGGTATGGAATGCCCTCTTCATGCCCCTGCAAACACTGCACAAATATGTCACGCAGACTCATATACATACATATTAAATAATAAAGCATTTTAAATGGTATAAAAATTTAAGGATGTCCCTACCCCAAAATTTTATTTAATCCAGAAAATCTTGGAGAAAATCATGTACCAGGGTCAAAAATTTATCTCAGTAAAGCTCGTATAAAAATCATTCTCTGGCACTTCATATAGCAACACCATCAAGTTTTTAAACTGCTTATCTACAATATTTAAAATATCTAGCCATATTTTTACTGTATCTTCCATATATCTGAACAGCTGTCTGAATATGTACACGTGTTTTCTAAAATTAGAAGCAGGTTAAAACAGTTCTTAAAGTTTTGTAGGAAAAAAGTCTTTATAGAAAGCATAAGTGATTATAAATATTACATAGTTGAGTATGAAGACAACAATGTCTTTACTCTGTGTAGCTCTGATTGTTCTGAAATTTACTCTAAAGATCAGTCTAACCTCAGACTCACAGAGATCTGTGTGCCTCTGCATACACCACCACCATCCAGCAATGTCTTTATTCTTAATAACTTAAAAGTCAAAGGAACTCAAACATTACAAAATAAAATAAAAAAAGCTGCAATGCAGTGTAAAACTTCACAGTTACTTACAAGTACTGTGCAATGAAGAGTTTTCACTGTGTATAGAAACACCAGTAGCACACTTAGGTTCAGGTTATTCCTCTCATAATCATATTCTCTTGAAGTTTTATAATGGGAAGAAATAATCTACCTAAGCAGAAATTAGAACAAGGATAAGGGTGGTGGGAAGTTTAAAATGTGCACTGAGACATTTCTGAGGCATGCAAATGTTTTCTATTTAATTGGGGAGTCTGTCTGTTAGACATGCACTTTATCAAAAAGTTATTAGATGTGCTTTGAAATTGCTCAGAGGATAAAATACTTGCTGTTCTAGCATGAGGAACTGAGTTTGAATCCCTCAAACTAATGTGAAGCCACATGTGACAGCACACACCTATGATCTCAAAGCTGATATGGTGATACAAGAGGCAAGAGAACCTCAAAAGCACATGGACAGTCTAGTGATGTGCATAGTAGCAAAAAACAGAGACCATGTCACAAATGAAGTGAAAGATTGACCTCTGAGATCCACACACATGCTATGGCATGTCCCCTCTCTCTCAACCATGCAGTCTGAAGACTATCATAATTTTAAAAAAATGTAAATAATAGCTAGAAACTTGAGAAAGTAAGACTTTGTACATATGTTACAAAAGCTATTCCTTCTGGCATCCTATTATCTATTTGTGTGATTTTAACTTTTAATTATCTAGGTTCCCTGTGTTATTGTTCCTCAGCCTAGAGATAATTTTTTCTAATATGTGTGTGTGTGTGAAATTCAGTGTAGAGTGGGTAATACACAAATTATCATCGGCATAGTATTTGTGGTGCTAACATTACTTTCCCAAGGATGTCCAGAACATAAAAAAGAATCTCAAGACATAAGAAAAGAGACTTTGAAGCTACTGTTGAGCATGTATATGTTAATCCAGAGAGATTAGGCTGATTATCCAGGTGGATCCAATATAATCAAATGAACACTCAAAAGCAGAGACCTTTCTCCTGCTGGAGGAAAGACTAAGACTATCCACAGTTCACAGTCCTGGAAGCTACCCTGCTAACTTTGAAGTGTGGAACTTACACAGAGAGACTGGCAGCAGCTGCCTGGCACCAGTGGTTGGTGCTAGCTGACACCAATAAGTCAGCAACCCCAAGCCCTGTGTAAAATTTCAGAAACTGCTCTCAGGTGCAAGCAGAATAGTAAGACAGCAACCCTGGTGAACTTGCAATACTCTTCCTGGGTCATGGCAGCAGTTCCTTGATTTGGGACTCCTGAGAGTAGCCACAGTAGAACCAGCTGCTAGGCAGTCTTCCATCCAATATATCTGTGGGGTAATAATTTATGTTGCTTAGGCCATTAAGGCTGTTGTAATTTGTTATGGCAGCAATAGAAAATTAATGCAGTATTTCAGAATCATAATGAAATATGAAGAGGCTTTGACTTTTGGGGAGGCTGGTAAACATCTCATAAATCTCCCGAAAGCATGAAAGATTTGGGGAACCATTGATAGCATCTTTTACATGTAAAGTTATTTTGTGTCAGATTCTGTCTGTGGCACTCCTCTGCTGGAGCACATGCCTCTTTTTCCAGAGCTCATCTTGATGATGTGAAAAATCTTCTCTAGTTACACAAGTGTTTTAGAATAATCCTGAGTTTGTAGTTAGGCTTGATATTCTAACTTCATTTACTTGTAGAAAAGGTCTTTACAAAGTCAAAATTTTACTTTTTAATTTCTCTAGTAATATGGAAATTGTAAATATTGATTTGGAAATAACTTCCCAATCTTCATGTGTAGTGTTAAGGTCTTTCACTCTCATTTGTTCAAAAACCTGGCATCAGTGACTGCTGCCCCCAGATTCCCTCCTCATTCCTTTACACTCCACACCCCCCTTCCTGGTGATCATTACATCAGTTTAAAACAGATGTATTATCTGCTCTATAGAAGTAAAAGCAATATAATGTGTGTGAAAGCGTGTATGTCAACATGTGTGTAAGAGTGTGTAAGCACCTGTGTAAATGTGTGTATGTGAACCCATGTATGTCAGCATGTGTGTAAGAGTGTGTAAGCACATGTGTGAATGTGTGTGTGTGTGTGTGTGTGTGTGTGTGTGTGTCTGTTTATCCTAATCAGATCTCAAAAGCACTCAGTAAAGAGAAAATGTCTACCAACTGGAATACATGCTCCCTGGGTTACTAAAGAGACACTAACCTGATAAAGAAATGTTAAAGCTCTTTAATGATAAAATTTTCCTGTTGGGACATTAAAGGAAAGCTTCTACCATTCAAAATCTATGATTATAACAAATTGCAGTGAATAATCCTGATAACATTTATAGGAGTAAAAGGGATAACCTATTGTGGGAGGACACCTAAATTTATTGGCTTTAATTAAAATGTGTTTGCTCTAGACTGATTTAGAATGCATTGTAATTGAAACAGAATACATAGAAAAGAATTATTAGATATTTGGGCCTGATTTGTCTGCCCACACAAGGATATTCACAGTCTAGTGCAAATAAGTCCATACACAGAAGCTATAAAAACTCTGCCATTACTACTTTTTAAAATTCAAGTCAAATATTTAATACAATCTATATGTAACAAAGCACAATAATGTTTTCTTTCATCTCAACTTTCATTTTCAAACCTCAAAACTACATATAGAGTTTAAAAATGAAATAAGTTTCTGAAAATGAATATATTATTTTGTAATTTTATTCTATCCTGAGGGACAGGGCAGAAATCAGAATGTTTCTAGTAATTTATTAATCCTATTTATTTCCCTTCTCTCATCAGAAGAAGCCAGAAGTTTCCTTCTATTTGCTATGTTTAAAGTATCTGACTGTTTTTCAGCATAATTTTATTCAATTCTGTGTGAATAAACTCATGAGGTCTTGTGACTTGTGTGATACTATGACAATAGAAGCCTTTGGAGAAAATCTCTCAGTTCTTAGTAATCGTCTAAACCCAGATGAGATGAGATCAAGTTAAGAGATGGTAAGCAGAAGACCAGAAAAAAATAAACAGTTTCTGGATTTCAAATGGAAGAAGCAAGTGACAGTCTCAGACAAAAAAAAAAAAAAAAAAAAAAACTTATGCATACAAATTAATCCCCATTTTTCTTTTTCCTCTTCCACAGAGTTACTAAGCCTTGAGGGGAGCAATTTCATGGAGATACCCCATTTAAGACTGAGTATTTAAAAGTTTCTCATTCTCTGCACATTGCCAAACTTTTGGTCTCTGTATTTTTCCCATCTACTACAGGACAAAACTTCTCTGATAATAGCTGAGCAAGACACTGATAGTGATAGCAGAATGTTGTTCATTTTATTGCTGTGTTCCTTAGGAGTCTGTACTGTTTGATGATCTCATCTGAGAGCATGGATTTGAGTAGATCGGAAAGTGGGGAGTATGTGGTGGGGAAGGGGAAACCATAATCAGAATATATTGTTGAAAAACAACTATTTTCAATTAAAAAAAAAAAAGAAAAATCATCCCCATTTTAAGAGAAGATAGCTGATACATGGTTATAACAATGCCTCCAGAAGTCCTTAAAGGGGAATTCTAGTACTTCTCTGTCAGTTTAGTCACATCAGCTGGCTCCCTGGCATGTCAACAAGTTAGAGAATAAAAGTCAGAAGACTCTCTAATTCCACAGTACAATAAGTTGCTGAGCCAGGATGAGCAATGTGATGTCACTGTGGCAAGTGAGGAGATTCAAGAGAGAGAGGTAAAGGAATTCAGCAGTTGGGGTGAAAAAACATACGATCTTTCATAAAATTAAAATCCATACCTAAACTCCAAGATAAGCACCATACACCACCACAAAGAAAAGAATTGTGACTTTCCCCTTTGTCTTTGGCCCTTTACAGTACGGCAAGGTGCTGTCAACAATCCTGTTGGGCAACTGTCTGCTAGAAGGAATAAGGGAAATAGTAAGCCAAAGATGTGCATTTTAATTCAAACAGTATTCAGAATAAGCCCAAGGTGCATTTTCCCACATTTTAATGTATTTGAGGTTACAAATTACCTTATAGACAATCCATGTCTTTAATCTCTGGTGGTAAGGCATCAGGATTTTCAGAGTTACCATGTTTGTGCAGATAACTTGAACTGCAAATCCTGTTCATATTGTTGGATCAACTAGCTCTCACTAATTTTCAAATAAGTTATTCATTGTCTGTTGCTGGTCTGAACACTCCTGTGGACACCTTCTGGTAAAACAGAACTAAAGTCTCCCTGAATGACTTAGTACCAAATCCTGGAAGTAGTGCTGGAACATTCTTTGTAAGAAATTGTATAATAATAATTAACGGGAAAAAGGAAGTCCTAAAGATTCTGCGTTAAAAAAAAATGATAAGAAAGCAGATCATGGTAGCACACACCTTCATAATTTACCACAGATACCATAGTTTATAATGGCTTTCAACCTTCTTAATGGTGTGACCCTTTTGAAGGGACCAGACCCTCACCCAGCCCCCTGCTTTAGAAGCTATGACAGGCTACAGAAAAGACCCAGCAACATGTGCTTGCCTGTCCCTCCACATGGCAAGGAACCAATCAGAAGATAGCTGGTGGATTTTAGGTTTGCTTTACAGTGCTTTAAAGTGCTTTATGGTAAAAGTGACACAACAGTGACATATGGGGTATAGCAACCACCCTGGAAGGGACTATAGGCCATAACAACCAAGCCCTGAACTGCACCAATCCTGAGACTGGTGCATACTCCTAGACACTCCCCTTGCACACCCCTTTTGGTTTCTCTGGGTCCTTCTCATGCCATCCACCTTGATGAACAGATGAAGGGCCTGAGGTAAGACAGTTAACTCATTAATAATAAAAGAATCTTTGCTTTTGTGTTGGACTAGGTCTCTTGGTGGTTTGGAATCTGGGCACAACACTTCAACCCAGTTCCTCCTGTTGCAGTGAACCCCAGCCATAAAATTATTTTCATTGGTGCCTCAATACTGAAATTTTGCTACTATTATGAATTGTAATGGAAACAATATTTTTGGTGATAAATGTTTGCCAAAGGGGTTGAAAATCACTGATTTAGACCAACAGAACTGTTTACTATCACACTCTGAGAATCCCCAGGTACAGTGTAGCTACTTGGATCTCTACAATTTCATAGAGATTACAAATAATAATCTACTCATTCCTCTTCCTTGATGTGTAGATCTTCCAAACAAGTTTATAGCATATCTGTCTCCGTGGTCCTGTTGTCATTCACCTCCTGTGTGCATGCCACCTCTTCCTCTATCTCTGTGAGGACACTGATGATAAAATTAGAGCTCACCCAGATAATCAGGGAAAACCTTATCTCAATGAATCTACCAGGAAATGTTTTTCACATAGTTTACTCTTCTTGATTGAAGTGCAGTCTTTGGAGAAATACTTTAGTAAATCTGGGGATTCTGTTTAAAGTAGATGTAGTGATCACTTTAGTTAACAGTTCACATCTAGTCTAGCTTCTTCTCTTTCTGTCATACTGTCCTCACTTTGTGTGTGTGTATTTACCTTTCCACTCAATATATATGTATGTATGTATGTATGTATGTATGTATGTATGTATGTATGTATAGATGCTTTCATAGTGTGAATTATAAGCATATAAATGGTTTATAACAATTATTTATTACTTTTCTTTTAAGTTTCAATAATATAAAATTCATAAAAAAATAAAAATCAAAAATATCTGTCAAAGTGTCTTTATTGGCCATTGTTAATGGTTCTTTCCAGCAAGCTTTAGTGATTAGTTTGTTTTCTCTTTACGAGTTCAATATAGCTCAATTTTTAATATATTCAGCAATAGTATTCTTATAAAAAATAAGGAAAACCATCGCTATAAAATCAGCTAAATAAACACCATACAGATACTATAACAATGAAAATAACAAAAACAGCTATTTCATAGTTCTTATTTGGTACTTACATTATCCATTATTCTGTTTGTATTACATTAATTTTATTTTTAAATTAGCACAATAACTTTAGGTGAGGCATATATAGTTTTATCCTTATTTCATACATGATGAAATATAACTGTTTTGGTACAACCAATAGATGTTATTCTAGGATATGATATCCTGGTCTTATGAATTCAAAGTGTAATGGTAGCATGATAAATAAAAGACCCAGAATGTGATATTGAAGCTCAAGCTTCAAGCTGAAGATTAGAAAAACAAAGCAGCCGGCTACCACCTCTTACCTCTACCTCAGGCTGAACGGGCTGTACCAGGAGCTCTTCACCAAGCCTCATACTACTTCCTCTCCTCAGTGTGGCTGGAGAATCTCCTGAGACTGACTAATGAAGACCCTTTTTATATCTCTCTAGTACTAGGATTAAAGTTATGAGTTCTGTTACACTTTCTCTTTAATTAATTCTTATTTGAATTAAAAACAATCTTATTTTACACACAAATCCCAATTCTCTCTCCCTCTCATCCTCCCATTACCCCACCAACTCCCCATCCCATAACCATCCACACCTCAGGGAGGGTGAGACTACCCATGAGGGATCATCAAAGTCTGTCCCATCTTTTGGAGGAGAGTATAGCCCTCCCACCATGAATCTAGGCTGAGAGAGTATTCCTCCATAGGGAATAGGCTCCCAAAGCCCATTTGTGTACTAAGATAAATACTGGTTCCACTGCCAGAGGCCCCATAGACTGCCCAGGCCCCCAGCTGGCATCCACATTCAGGGGGCTTGGTTCTGTCTTAGGATGGTTCCACAGCTGTCAGACTGGAGTCTGTGAGCTCCCACTTGCTCAAGTCAACAGAGAAGGAGAGCAAGGAAAGAGATACCTTAATAGAGAGAGCATTATGGGTTTAAGGAGAAATCTGGTGTTAGGGAAATCTTCAGGGATCCACAAAGATGACTGCAACAAAGAATCTGAGCAATAGTGGAAAGGCTACCTCAAATGCCCTTTCCCTATAGTGAGATTGATCACTACCTTAAATGCCATCCTAGAGCCCAGTAGCTAATGGAAACAAAAGGAGAGACCCACAGCCAAGCTCTGCATAGAGGGAGGAATGAAGAGCAAAAGTGTCAAGACCATGCTGGAGAAACCCACAGAACAAGCACAATTGCTCTTTTAAACTTACTCAACATTGTGCAACCCTGGGGTGGCCTTGAACTAAGAGTGATCCATCTGCCTTTGTCTCCTGAGTCCTGAGATTAAAGGTGTGTGCCACCACTGCCTGATCTCTATAGCTTGTGATTGACTTTGCATTCTGAATCCTCAGGCAAATTTTAATAAATCATGACTAGTATATCACCACAGCAATCTGTATGATCTGTATGTTCCAGTGCCACTCACATTGCTCCAAACTGCACTATGACTGAATCAGATGGGTACATTGCGTTTCAATAAACAATTCAATGTAAAACTAGCACACCTGAGTTTGTGTGCCCTGTCAGTCTCGCTCTTGTTCCTCATTCTTCTTACTTAAGAAAACCCTCAATCAACACACACACACACACACACATACACACACACACGCAGCAGGGGAAATTGCAAACTGTATCTAGTATGCACAGAACACAAGAAGTTTCTGCCAGAAGTCTCTTATTATCCTCTTCAACAAATGACACTACCTAAAACAGGCACAGTGAATATCAAACCAAGCAACACAGAACTGTGATGGTATATTCCTGGTCAGACACTAAACCTGGGTTACCATAAGGAACATGTCTGATGTGCTCTGACGCATGACTTCATAAAGTTAATGTTGGAAATACACACAAAAGTGAACATCCAGGAAGCAGAATGGTTTTATCAGGAAAAGTTTATAATCAGTTTGTATGTGTAAGACATTCCAAATACTGCTGACTAAACAAGCCAACACAGCAAGAAACCCAAGCTTACAATGGAGAAACAGAAACAAAATGAGTTTAGATTTTACATCTTAATAAAATAGACATTTCCTTCATAGTCCTTAAAATGGTGTGTTATTAAAGTTTGCAAGCAATGTAAGAAAAAGCCCAATGAAAGAACACAGTAAATGTGAAATTTCTACTAAAAAGGAGAGATTTTTTTTTTGAACACCAGCCCAAGACGATTAAACTAACAGCATACAAAGACTGGTCTTTATAATCTGGGTAATAACTTTCAAATTCAATTTATCTCCTAATTGTATAATATGCCTCAGAATTTTTTTTCAAATTTGAGATCATTATGGTGTGAAAAATCTGTCTAAATATGGAGATGTTTCTTCCCACCTGGGCCATATTACTAAAACATGAAAATAACTTTATCAAGATTGATAAAGAAATATTTTTACTCCTTATGAACTAAAATTATTACAACTATGTCCAACTTAACACATAATAAAATTGTCATTTTATTACATGTTAATATTAAGCCTCCTCTTTGATTTTTGTGACTAACAAAGTGCTAAGTATTTAGTTCAACTTTGCACACAGACTCTCCAAGAATGACTCTCATTTTGACAATTTCTGACCAATATGGAAATAATAAAATTTGCTTTCTTTTCCTTTTGCACAATTCAAAGGAAAATATCATTTTGATAGAAAATTAGAAGAAAGATGTTTTGTTCTTGAAGCTGGATTTGTAAGGTCAAGTGTGAACTTTAGATAGGCAGAACAATAGCATGAGAAATGGGAAGAAACAATGTTGTAGTGTGTAATGCATTTCTAGTGTGAGAATAAGGCTGTGACATCTACCATTTACTTGTCAGGTGTAATGCCATTGAGGTAGATTAAAAGGAGCATGAGTACAGGACCTCCAGGAATTCCCTTGATGTCTCAATCAAAGAAGCTTGATCATATTTGGGATTCATTGTTAGAACTTCCATTTAATTCATTGTTCCCTTCCATTCAATTCTTGTTCCCTTGGAACTGGCCTGATTTACTGGCTTTTATTTGTAATATTTCAAGGAAGTCTTTGTACCAGGATAAGATACCTCATCTATGAGGTGCTGGAAGCATTTGGTGAAAATGTGCCTTTTCTTCTGAGCTTAGAAGACCTTTGGTGACCTCTAAAATAATAGGTTTGATTTAGAGGGTTGGTACAAGGTTACAAAGTGCTATCTGGATCAGAAGCATTGCTTTCAAGCTTAATGGATATCTTTGTCTAGTTTCCAAAGCTTCCATGTGTTTAGTATTTGATGGAACACAATGTTTTCACCCACAGAGGAAAGCTCAATGCACTTACTCATAACTCTTAATTGAACCACCCATATAGGCCCAAAATGTATAAATTATAAGACACTATGTCATATAATTTATACATTTGAGATTTTAGGGTCCACTTGACTGTGAACTCTGGGGCATTTGTGGAATATAGACTGCCAGGGCAAGCAAGATTTATTTGGTTTTACCACGAGCCTCAGAAAAATCTTGATTTCCCCTGACTTCTACTCAGCAAGCTCGTACAAGAACATGACAATAGTGATATGTCCTCCGAGAAGGAGCCAGTCATCTTGCATTCAGGAGATATTCCTTCTACATTACAATAGATCAAAGTTTTCTGTGGATAAAGAGTTTTCCCAGTGTTGGCTATATCACAATGGAAAAACAAAGGAAGAAGGCTTTTCATGCATTTGTTAACCATAATTACATATGATATATAATGTAATTAATTCATTCTTTAAACTAGGAAGCTGTGAAAGTGGATGATGTGATATCAGCAATTAGGCCTGGACGATGGTCATAAACTTATACCCAACCTGCCTTTGTCTCCCTAAAGATGACAATAGACAAATCATTGTTTCTAGTTGAAAACCAATAATTTAAGATAGAGATATCAAATTTTCTCTTATTAAGAATCCCTGAAGTAAAATAAGTAGTACACAATGGATTTGTATAATTATAGCTTCTTTGAAAGAAAATTTTAGAACTGAGTTCGCTACATTATTTTAGTATTTTGCTATGAAATTTCTGAACACCCTTAATATTATGCCTTATAAATTATTTAGTATCCAGAATTTTCAATTTGACACATTAAAGTGCTTCATAAATGTTTTAAAGTATTACGTTATCTTAAAAGATATGGATATACCAAAATCAATATAACTAGAATTATTGTCACTGACGATGCTTCTGATACCTGAGAACTGCTGCAATTACATTAGCAAACATTTTAAGACATATCTCTCACATTATCCTCAGACAATATTTCTTTAATTGCTTTTAAATATATTTTGATTTCCATTTATGTTTTCTTATTCTTATGTTTTTACTTGTTTGGGGGTGTTTTGTTCATTCATTTTACCTGGATTTTGGTGGACTATGCAAAATACATTTTGTGTCATTGTTTTACTGGCTCATCTTGCCAGTACCAGACACTGGGTCATTTAAACAAGAAAGATGTTTTTCCCAATAGCACTATAACCGGAAAGCCAAAGATCTGGCTGTGGCAGAATGTGGTTTCTGGTGGGGACTTCCTGCAGTCAGGGTCTTTACACAGCAGTGAAAACACGATGCAGACACTGGGGGGAGGTCTCCAACAGGCAGATCCTATGGAACTTATCTAAACCTTATTAACTCTATGAAGTTTCTGATTAAATCAGCATCATGTTGGGAATCAGGCCTTCAACGTACAAAGTTTAGAGAAATCAGCTCTACTCATAACAGTAATGCAGATGGCATTACCTAAATCTGTTTTATACAGGGAACTCCATTCCTACAGGAATTGGCCCTTTACAAATAGTTTTATTTAAACTACAGAGTAATGAGTTTCATTATAACCTTTCCAAATGTACTACTGCAACTTTCCCAGATTCACCCTTTGTTGCCTCCACCAGTCCTCCTGCCTCCTCTCATTGGTCCCATTCCTCACCTCCAACAGTCTCACCTCTGCTTCAAGTTATACACATTGAAATGTGGATTCTGCATATGAGGAAAATTGGGTACTTGATTTTAAGAATCTTGCTTAATTTATTTAGCATCATCTCCAGTTCTATCAGTTTTCCTAAAAATGTCATGATTTCCTTCTTTTGTTTTTGTTTTTTTTTTTTTTTTTTTTTTTTTTGATGCTGCATAAAATTGCATTGGGTCTAAAATAGATGTTTTGTTTATTTGTCAATGACCATCTGGGCTAGTCACATGCTTTGGCCAGTGTACATAATGAAACCATAAACATAGCTGGGCAAGTAACCCTGCGATGTGCTGACTTCCAGGTCCTTGAGTAGAAACTCAGGAATGATAGACCTGACTTCATAGCAGCTGCACCATTTTAAATTCCCATCAACATTGTAGGTTTTCTCTCCCTGCCTCCTTCTCAACATTTGTTGTCATTTTTGTTTTCCTTGATGACAGCGTGCTTACTATATGCAAATGGATCCCCATGTAGCTTTAATATCATTAATCTTGTATTCATTGACCATGTACATTTCTTCTTTTAAGACATGAACTCTCTGTTCAATTCATTTGTCTATTCATTGACTAGATGATTTTTTTTTTTTTGTCATTTAATTTGGGGGTTTCTTTCCAGATTCTTGAGCTTATTATCTGTCCAGATACATCAGTAAAAATACATACATTTTTTT
The DNA here is from genome assembly GCF_943737965.1 of Phodopus roborovskii. Lineage (NCBI taxonomy): Eukaryota > Metazoa > Chordata > Mammalia > Rodentia > Cricetidae > Phodopus > Phodopus roborovskii. The sequence goes on along the minus strand of NW_026126416.1, from coordinate 29,527,052 downwards.
CATTCTATTATTCAAGCTGCCTTTACTCTGATGCCTGTTTCCTTTGCTGGACAGAAGATTTTAATTTTTTATCAGATCCCATGTGTCAAGCCATTGGATCATTTCCTTGGTATAAGTCTTCATCTACACCTGTCCCTTGAAGTGTTTCTCCTATGTTGTCCTCTAAAAGTCACAAAAGTATAAATTTAGAAACTTTGAGGACTCCCCATGGAAATCCTCACTCTCCTTGGGGAGCAGAAAAGGGATGGGCTGGGTTTGGTAGAGGTAATAGAAGAGGATGGGAGGGTGAGGGAATTGGGATTGACATGTAAAGCAACTTTGTTTTAAATTTAAATTTTTTTAAAAAAAAGGAAAAAAATAAAAACTAGAACTCAGAACAGTACATCCCCAGATTTGCCTTTTCAGCTTGGGATTCCTCTTGCAATTTGGGGTCTCCTGTGCTTTCCAATGCATTTCAGTATTGCTTTGCGTTCTTCTGTTTGTCATTGGAATTATCATTGAGATTATATTCATTTTACAGTTTGCTTTCAGTAGTGTAGCTGTTTTTAAAATACTTTTTCTGATAATAAATGTGCAAGTGAGATCTTTCCATTTTCTACTGTCTTCATTTTCACCTGTTGGGTGTTATGAGTTGTTTTCCTGCCGGTCAGGTCCCACCACCGTGTCAGCCCCAAATAACACACAGAGACACTGTATTAGATATAATTCTGTTGGCCAGTTACTCATTTCTTAATGGCTAGCTCTGTCTTAAATATTAACCCATTTATATTAATCTAAGTATTTCCACCTGGTCTCATCTTAGCAAAGAGAGGGCCCAGACAACTGTTCTCTTAAGTCTCTCCATCTTGACTCTCCTCCCTACTCCTTCCGGAATCCTCCCTGTTTTCCTGGTCCAGGCTATCTTGCTTTCCTATTGGCCAACAGGGCTTTATTCATTAACCAATAAAATAAACATATTTACAGAATGACATCTCCCATCAATTGGGGTCAATAAATTTTCCTTATAGAGAATTTTCCCATCCTAGGGTTTACTTGTAAGTATTTTATTTTATTTTGAGATTATTGTGAATGCTCCCCTATCACATTTGCTTCTCAGCTGCTCAATGTTGATATGCAGAAAAGCTGCTGCTTTTTAGATGTTGATTTCATTACTTAGATGAAAGTGTTTATCAGATTTTATGTGAGGTCCTGAAGAATGTCTTGTCATTTAAATATCCAAACAAAATATGTAGCTGTAGCAGAAAAATCATTGAAGCACACCAGACATAGAAATTAAATTTAAATCAATTATAGCCAAATACTATGCAACCAATGATGTTTTTGAAGAAAATGAAAACAGCAAAAATAATTTAGTCTATATAGTTAAGAATTAATGAGAGTAAAAATAGAAATAATGAAAAGTAAAAGAAGATGGCAGTGTGAGGGGGAAGTCTAGGTTAAACAAAAATAAATCAATAAATAAAGCAAGCAGAATACAAAAGAATGTTGAGAAGAGAGGAGGTAAAGGTAATTTTAAAGAAACAATTACATAATTAAGGGAACTGAATGAGCAAGCAAAATCTACATGTTCCCAGGATTTCTGAACCTCAGCTTTCTTCTTGACCATCTACTCACAAATATATCAAGAAAATGTTGTGGAGAATGTTAGAATCAATATAGTATCTTTCCTCTCTCTCTCTGACAAGTTAGATTCCCAAGCTATCCCTAGTCCATGAGTTTAAATCACCACTCTATCTTAATAACTTTTATCCTGCTTTCATAGCAATTTTTGAGATGAAAGAGTTTGATGCAGATTACTTTGCCATAGCTAGAAAGAGAAGCAGAAGACTTCAAACAACGCTGGGTTATCAATTATTCAATTTCCTATTAAATTATCCCTGAAAATGTCTATGCCTACTGATTTCTGTGCAATTGGGAGAACATCAGAGTTTGTGTCATACTTAGCAAGATGTCCTATTACTTTAAGTTCATAGGTTATGGACTTTTTTGCCAAAGTTTACAATGTATTTACACAGAATTACACAGAATTAAGAAAAAGTTCTTATGAAATTATTTAATTTGCTCATTATACTCACTGTTCCATAACCAGCTACTTTTGGTTGGGAATATTGTATGTCACTTTATTTTTGTAAATTATTTCAATTTATCTCAAAGAACCACTTCTTGGGTTAATTTTTGTTTTCTTAACATTAGTGCCTGTTTCCAATTTTTAAAACATTTGTTATTCTTCTAAAATATTTCATTAGTGATTTTTGAATGTAAAGCATCATAGTGCCTAGTATTTTATAAACTCAGACAATAATAACATACTAAATTACATTAATCTAATGGCATTGGAAATAATCTCTGAGTTTGAAAAAATGTATTTGTACACATAGTAAAGTGTCGACTTAATAACCCTCAAGCCATAGATATAAGATTACAAGCCTTGATTAAACAACACATGATCACAGAGGTTGGTCAGCTTCAATCTTCAAAGAATTCTAAATATTTCTCCTGCCATTTATCATTTTCTATTTTGTTTTGCTTTCATTTCCTGCTTATGTTGCATTTCTTTCACTTAAAGGATCCATTCTTTATTTTGCTGTTTCTATGATGATATGTTTGATGTATTTATATTCTTTCCTATCTCTGGTGAGCTCACTTTTCATACACTGTACTTACCTGTTATTTGTGCTACACCCCACTATCTCTTCCTATGTCACTTATATCAGGAGAGTCCTCTTTGTTTTAATGGGACACTGCTTTTTCAAATGTCATTACCTTTGTAACTCAAGGCTAAGTGATGTGATACATACTCTGTCCTAACTTTTCTTGTCATATGGCTCTTGTTTTTTCACCATTTAACATGAAATATGTTTTATGTTGGCATAGAGGATATTGTTTTATTATTCCTGAATGAGGCTCATTTTTGTGTGAGATGTTTGTTCAACAGAGTGATTTATGACAGTCAGCAACAGTTAATTTAGCCTGTTTTAAAATATTTTCTCCGTTCCTCACAGGAGTAGTCTGTTTGGCTGACTATACCAAGTGATTATTCTACCTTGAGCACCATGACCACAGTGGGGGTAGTGATAGGAAATGAGGCAAAATGTCAGTGAGGTGAAGGATCCACATGTACAACACCTAAATATTCTGAGATTTTATGATTGCTCATCAAAGAGATCAGTAGAGGAGGCTGATAGAATAAATATTTATTTTACTCCAACCCAATGAATGTGATTAGATACCAAAATCATCCTGAAGATGTAAGAGAAATGGATTTCATCCTTACTCATTCTGAGATCATGAATGTGGATTGTGTTAGACTAACTGTAAGAACTCAGTCTGTTTGCTATGTTAACAGAAAAATTACTATATTTTCAACTCCAGATCTCATTTTTCCATTCAACATCTTTAGTAAGAAGCTGAGAAAATAGCCACATTTCACTTGAGTCAAAATGTAATTTTTATTTGCAATTACATTACATATGTTTCTGGTGTTTTAAGGCATCCTTTTTCTCTACTGAATAAACTAGGGGAAAACTGGACTAAAGGGGATAAAGTCTATCAAAGCAGTGTCCATGTTTTAGAGCTGTTACATCTCATATGCACTAGTAATAACAAGGAAATATATATATGTTAACATTTTCATTCCTCTTTAAAGTGCACAGGTGAATATTTTATGCACCTGTTTTTGAATAAAAAAGTCTCAGGTTTTGCTAAGTTGCAACAGTAATTTATTGTTTAAGGAAACTAGAGATTCATGGTCTTATAAGTTGAACTTGTTAGTTTGCTATAGATTGCTTTAGTGTTCTAAAATGTTTTGTTTGTCAGATAATTAAAGTGTTTAGAAATGTAATTGACCATATTAAATTTATAAATGAAGTTTGAAATCTTTAAGGGAGTTTAATTAACTAAGTTGTAAATTGAGGCAAATATTAATCTAAGTCCTTAGAATTATTTTAAGTGTGAGATATACAAACAAGAGAATGAGATTTTTAATTTAAAATCTGAAACTTTTTGTAAATAGTCTTTTGATATCCAAGAGTCAGATGAAATGCCTTGAAATGTCCACTGGTAATTGCTATAATAGCTGCAAGTCATGGTTCTTACATAGCACTTACATTCCCCAAAATGAAAGTCACAAATCCTACCTCTTCTTTTCTTATTTCTAAGTTTAAAATTTCATATATGAACAGAGATGTGAGAACCAAACAATTCTTCAAGACTTTTCATGACAAATGTCACCATCCCAAAGTCCTTATTTCATTCAGAAGATCAACTTTCAATTAATTTAGAATCTCTTTGGATTTTACTTGTGTATGTTAATTATTGGTCTAATAGTTACCTGGCATCACAAACACATCAAAGGAAGAAAGCAAACTTTGTGGTTCATCACCAAGTTGCTGTACTAATTTGCTGAGACGCAGATGGAGCTCTCTTTCTCAGCCTCTATGTATCACTATTTCAGTCAACATTGTTCTAACTAGGTATAATCAGGTTAGTCTTTGGACAATTGACTCTAGAAGCAAACATGAAGGCATTCTCTCTTACACATTCAAATTTCTTAACTTAACAATGTCCTTTATTTGGCTTTATGTAAATGCATTTAAAAACCATAACCCATTGTTTTATTTTTAAAACCTTTTTATTTCAGTTTTTCAGACAATATATTTTGATCATATTCTTTTCTCTCCCCCCAACTCTTCACAAAACTCCCTTCCATACCCACTCAATTTCATTCTTCCAGTCTCTTACAAAACAAAAACAACCACACAAACATGTGTGTGCACTTCCTAAATCATAGAGACTGTTTTTCTGTTGTCCAACTACTCCTGAGCATGGACTCTGCCCTGGATTGTGGTTGATATACCAAGATTCTCCACTGAAGAAACTAGCTCTTACCCCTTCTATCAGCTGTCTTTGTGAATAGCTTCTTAACAAGGACTGTGTCCATTCCTCCTTGTCTTAGTTAGGTTGACCTGGAAACTCTTACAAAAAAAAAAAAACCAAAAAACAAAACAAACAAACAACAAAAACATTTAACTGGGGTGGCGTGCTTACAGTTTTAGAGCTTCAGTCCATTTTCATCATGGCAAGGATCATGGCAGCAGGCAGACAGATGTGATGCTGGAGCTGAGAGACCTTACATCTTGACAGTTAGGCAACAGGAAGCCAAGTGAATGTCACACTGAGTGACACTTGAGAAAAAGACCTCAAAGCTTACACCCATAGTTTCACACTTCCTCCAACAAGGCCACACATCCTAATCTTGTCACTCCCTTTGGGAACAATTTCCTTTCAACCACCACAATCCTCCTGTATGATGGGTTTTTGTCTGTGCAGGTTTTATGCATGCTTCCACAGTCTCAATGAGTTCATATGTATATCAGCTTTGTTGTATATGGAAACCACAGTTTCCTATGAGTCTTCCAACACCTCTGACTAACAATTTTTCCACTTTTTCTACATAAACCTCTTAGTCCTGGGGGAAAGGCCTTGAAGGAAACTTCCCATTTAAGTTCCATGTTCCAAAGTCTCTTTCTCCAAGCACATTGGTCAGTTGTGGGTCTCTATGTTAGTTACCATCGGCTGCAAGGATAAGCTTCTCATGTGGGTTAATGATCCATTCATCTATGGGTACAGCAATATGTCAATGGAGTCAAGTCATTGTCATACTCCTTTAGCAGAATAATATGAGCAGGTTTTCCCCTGGGGTCCATAACTTTTCGGGTCTTGGGGTTTTAGCCTTATTAACAGCATTGGGTATGGTTTCCATTTTATGGAATAGAACTTAAATTAAAAACAAATGTAGTTAGTTGCCCCCATAGCATCTTTGGCACCATTACATTAAAGGCATATCTTGCCATAAGGTCACTATTGTAGCTCACACTTAGCATATCTGGGTGAGTTGATTACTTTACTCCTCCAGTAGCATGCACAGTACCAAGAACACTAGTTAGTAGGAGTCTAGCCTCTAATCAGGCACCAGTTGAATTTCTCCATATTTAATGACATAAGTGTGAGGTGTCTTCAACAACTGCTTTGGTGTCTCTTAGGGATTCTCTTTTCCCTTTCTAGAAGTTCGAATTAACTTATCTTTCCCAAGTGTGCTGGTTATGTTCTATTAAAAAAAGTATAAAATCATCCAGTGATGTGGCTTCTGATAGATATATTCCACCTGAAACTTGTGGTTTTACTTCCTTAACATTTCAAAAATACTATTTATTTATATCACCCCTCCCTCTACTGGTCCCTCAGTGTGTGTTCACTGTTGGATGGGGCTTTAATTCACTCAGGTTTTCTGTTCTGCTTTCTCTTATTTCCAGTCACTTTTGCAGGAGATGCAGTTAACTTTTTATCTTTCATATTTTTATTAAATAGTTTTGCAACAAGATGTTACATTCTTCTACTATAATTTTCAATTTACTTTATAACATGTCCTAGCCCCACTGTAACCAGCTCTCAGTCTGTCCCTGTCTCTGTCACTCTCTTGCCTCTCTCTCTTGTCTTTCTCAGTCTCTCTTGCCTCTCTCTTGTGTTTCTCAGAGGTGAGCTACATAGCATTTTCAATTCCTTTATAGTTTTTTATTTATTATTTATTGTTTTTTATTTTTTATTATTTTTTATTTTTATTATTAATTATTATTTTATTTTCCCCATATTTTTGAATCTTTGTCTACATCCTCATTGTTCTTTCCTCTATTTGCATTGAGGAGTATGCATCAACTTTAATTCATCAGTAACAATTGTTCAGTGTGGGTTACCACATGTAGAATATACCAAATGACACATGCCTTGCTATATTCCTTTACACTGATACTTTTCTTCAAAGTGAAATTTCCAGTTCCCTGTCTGTGAGACACAGAGACACCACAAATACATTGATTTATGAGAGATGAAGGCCAGGAAGATCTTAGACTTCAGGCATTTGCCAGAAAGAAGTTTTCCCTCTTTAGTCAGGTAAATATTAGTTGTGGTAGTTTGAATAAAAATGGCCCTATAGGCACACAGGGAGTGGCAATATTAGGAGGTTCAGCCTTGGTAAAATAGGTGTGGCCTTGGAGGAAGTATGTCACTTGTGGGGGGGGGGGGGTTGAGGTTTCAGAAGATCAAGCCAGGCCTAGTGGCTCAATGTCTCTTCCTGCTGCCCGACATCCAGATGCAGAACTCTCTGCTACTGCTCTAGAATCATGTCTGACTGTATGCTTCATGCTTCAAGAGATGATGACAATATACTAAATCTCCTAATTGTTATCCAGCCCCAATAAATGTTTTATTTAAAAGAGTTGTAGTGGCCCAGTGATTAGCTTCCATCTCTGCAATTGCTTCCATTAGTTACTAGATGAAAGTTCTATGATGACAATTAAGATAGTCATCAATCTGATTACAGGGGAAGGACAGTTAAGATACCCTCTCTACTATTGCTTAAATTCTTAGCTGGAGTTATCCTTGTGGATTCCTAGGAATTTAATTAGGGCCAGGTTTCATATAACCCCATAATGACTTCCTCTATCAAAGTATCTTTTCCCTCGCTCTCTCCCCCCCAACTTGACCTTCCTGATCTCTCATGTTCTCCTTTCCCTCCCCCTCTCCCCTAGCCTCCTTTCCTCCTCTTCTCTCCTCCCCACTACCCTACCATCTTCTCCCCACCCACAAGCTCCCAAATTATGCAGGAGGTCTTGTCTATTTATGTTTCCCAAGGGCGGGGTGGGAGGGACAATATATATCTTTCTTAAGGTCCTTCTTGTTTTCTGGCTTCTCTGGGGTTGTGTACTGGAGAGTGGTCATCCTTTGCTTTATGTTGAAGATTCATTTATGAGTGATTATATACCATGTTTGTCTTTCTGTGTCTGGGTTACCTCATTCAGGAAGTTTTTTTCCTAGTTCCATCTATTTTCCTGCAAATTTCAAGATGTCATTGTTATTTTACTGCTGAGTAGTATTCTATTGTTTAAATACACCACATCTTCTTCATTCATTCTTTGACTGAGAGTCATCTAGGTTGTTTCCTGGTTCTGGCTATTACAAATGACACTGCTATGAACATAGTTAAGCAAATGTTCTTCTGGTGTGAGTATATATCCTTTGGGTAAATGCTCAAGGGTGATATTGCTGGAGTCCAGTTGTAGAGAGAGAAAGGAGTCATAATATGAGCAAAGAGGTCCTGACCATGATGGGGAAACCCACAGAAACAGTTCAATGAAACTGAACTGACAGCTGGGAAACCTGCATAAGACCAAACTAGGCCCTCTGGATATTGGTGACAGTTCTGCCACTGGGCTGTTTGTGGGACCACTAGCAGTGACACCAGTATTTATCTTTAGTGTGTGAATTGGCTCTTTGAAGCTCATTCCCTATGGAGGGATATCTTGATGTTCAGCCTAGATACAGGAAGAAGGGCCTTGGTTCTGTCTGAAATTATGTGACAGACTTTGTTCACTCACCATGGGAGGCCTCACCCTCTCTGAGGAATGGGTGGGGGTGGTGTGGGGAAAAGGTGGGGGAAATGGAAGAACAGGAGGGAAAGGGAACTAGGATTCCTATGTAAATAAGATTTTTTGTTGTTGTTACTTTTTTTTAAGTTGCTGTGGTCACAATGTTTCTTCACAGCAATAATAACCCTAACTAAAACACGAGTCATCTTGCACTTCTTAATTTAGAAAATGGGGCTCTCTTAGTTAATATACTTTTTATCATCCTTTTAGAGTTGCAAGAAGGCACAATGTGCCTCTGTGTATTGTGTGACACATGCTCAGGCATTCAAACCCACTCCTGACTTGTGTGACTCTTGTAGCACTTCTTCAGAGTCTGGGTTACAATTTCCAGGTCAGTCACCTTTAGAAAAATTGTTGAAATTTTCTCTTTCTCGTTTATCTATAGTTTTCAAACTATGTCAATATTGAAATTAAAGACAATGTCAGTTCCCCTTCCTCTTGCTAGCTAGAACTATTCATAAAATACACACTGGCTTTTCCATGGAGTTGACTAGGCTCTGCCTAAAGCATTATCTGGACTTCAGCTTTTAGGGGTGTTGTGGTTTGATGTTATTTATTTTTCTTTTGTCAGAATAATAAAATGATATTTTTATTTATTTTATAGTTTAAATTTCTTTCAAAAATAAACCTTCATATCTATTTCAAATACAGTGGTCTAAAAACAGATAGTGTTCTTTACAAATTTATAAATTATGCAAGTGTTCATGGAACTTATTGCATCAAATATCTGCTTTTTGTCATCTATTAAAAAATTATTCCTTGAATTAACTGAAAAATTATATTGGTGTTGACATTGGGAATGGTTAAGTGCTTTAAATGACAGTATAATATTTTGAAGATTGTGAAAGTATCAGGTGTTTATTGCAAAATATGCATGTAGTGCTAGTTTTCTTGAGGTAGATAGTGAACTCCTCAAGGCCACCACACTTTTCTAAGAGCAACAACTGGGCCTCAAAACTAAATAATTCTTCCTGCTTCCTGGTATGGGACAGTGCTGAATCTATCCCTAATCCAGAAACAATCTTCAATTGATAGGCCTCTGCAAATAAAAAATTCATTTTCTCCAAGGAAGTCTCACTGGGGAAACAAACTACTCTTACTGGTAAGCCCCATGCCCAGAAGTAGTTGGGCAACAGACAACAAGTCAATGGCATTTGGGGGGTCCTTTGTCTCTTAATGTTGAGTCAATGTATTAATTTTTTAAATCAGGTCTTGTTTATATATTATGGCTTCCTGTTTTGTGTTGTTATGGGATTCCTGTGTGTGTGAATGTGTGCCTCTGGATCTAAATGTTTCTGATTTGGCTCTTTTTCCCTTTGATTAGTCTGACTTTTTGATTTGTTTGTTTTTGTTTTTGTTTGTTTCTTTATCTTATTGTATTTCATTTTATTTTATTATCATTAGATGCCTATTTGTTTTCTAAGGAGAGAAAGGGTATGGATTCAGATGGGAGAAGAAGTAGGAAGGAGTAGGGTGAAAGAAATTCATAGCCAGAATAAATTATAAGAAAAAAGACTGTTATCAATAAGAGAAAAAATCTTTTAAAATATGCTAATATTTGCCAGATTCTTCACTGAATGAGATATTTTAAAAAGTAAATAAATAAAGTTAAAAATAGCACTGTGGATATTGCTCAGGATTTGAACATCTACCCTTCTGGGAAAAACCCTGAATTCCATCCCCAGCACTGAAAATACACTAAAGTTTCACTACGTGTGACTTACTTAAATCTGATAAATTTTTTATAGTCATCTCTAAATGATTGTAAGATTTTCAATGTACTTTTAAAAATTAGATTGATTTATTTTCTTATATTTTATGTGTGTAAAGATTTTTCCTACAGATATGCATGGAGCAGAAATGAATGTTGGATCCCCTGGAATTGGAGTCCCTGATGGTTGTCAAACACCACATTGGTGCTAGGAACAAAACCTAGGTCCTCTGAAAAAGAAAAACATGTTGTGGATGGCTATCTCTTCACCCCAATTTTCAATGTATTTTAATACTTTATCACATTTATTATTTTTATGCATGGGCATAGGTGTGTGTATATGTGTATGTGCACGTGTGTGTGTGTGTGTGTGTGTGTGTGTGTGTGTGTGTGTTTGCATGTGTATGCATACACGTGCAGAAGTCAGATGATAACCTACAGTAATCTGCTCTTGACTTTGACCATATGGTTCCAGAAATTTAATTTGGGTCATTAGGCTTGGATCCAAACTCCTTTACCTAATAGCTCATCTTTTCTGACTTCAATTTTTGAATGAAACATAAGTCACCATATCCCATACTTGGTACACCCCCATTTATGTTTTAAAAGTACACAGATATGTTTATGAGTCAGTGTTGAGGTTATAATTTAAACTATTACCAGGGACAGAAGGAGATGGGAGTGTAGGCAATGGGACACTTCAGTACACATTTGATCTATTTCTAGACTGTGTAGGTTTATATAACCAAGCACTGTTAAATGTTATATTATCATATTACAGTTTGTGACATTTTACTTCAGTTAAATCAAAGAAAATGATGAAAGCCAGGTGACAATGGTAACTGTCATGAAATCATTTTTACAAGTGATCTTTCCTTACCTATTTCTCATGCTAATAGATGCCTACTAGAGCAAGAGTCAGATTCCACAGTGTGTGCAGTAAGGACATAAATATGAAAATGAAGAGAATTGTTCAACTGGATGATCACTCCACGCCCAGTGGGCAGTAATTCCTGCTATAAATGTTTAAGAATGTTTGCTTGTTTTGAAAGCTAATTAATTATATGTTTTAAGGATCAAGTAAATTGTCCATACTTTATTTTTCAAAAAAAAAAAAAAAAAAAAACAAAACAAAATAAAACTTATATAACTCTAGAATGATTTTATATTTCTTCTGACTTTAATATCTGTTTCTTATTTTATTTACTTATTTTTACTTTATGTTCATTGGTATCAGTTCTCCTGAAACTGGAATTATAGACAGTTTTGAGCTGTCATGTGGTTTCTGGGGATTAAACCCTGGTTCTCTGGAAGAAAAGTTAGTGATCTTAACTGCTGAGCTATTGCTCCAACCACTGATTTTATATTTTTTAATTTTTTATTTAAATTAAGAACAATCTTATTTTACATACCAATCCCAGTTACCTTTACCTCCTGTCCTCCCATGTCCCCCACCAGCCCTCCCTTCCCACCCCCATCCACTCCCCAGGGAGGGTGAAGCCTCCCATGGGGGATCATCAAAGTGTGTCACATCAATTGGGGCAGGGCCTAGGCCCTCCCCCATGTATCTAGGCTGACAGAGTATCCCTCCATGGGGAATGGGCTCCCAAATTCCATTCATGCACTAGGGATAAATATTATGGATAAATACTGGTTCTGCTGCCAGAGGCCCCATAGAGTAGATTGGCCTTCCAACTGACATCCACATTCAAGGGGCTTGGTTTGGTCCTATGCTGGTTCCTCCAGCTGAGAGAGAAGTATGTGTGTAGCAGGAAGGGAATTGTACCACATTTCAAGACATGTGAAAAACTAAGGAAAATCTCCCTTGCATAGTTGAGTAACACCTGTTTACTGATTGCCTCTAGATTCGGTGATTTTCTGAATAAGTCAGAACACTGTGTTACCTACTTCTCTGAAGAAGTGTGCCTCAAGTTTCCACTTCATTTTTGTGACAAAAACACAGTCAACATTTCCAGAATGGGAGAAATACTTTACGTGTGTGTGTGTGTGTGTGTGTGTGTTTGTTTGTTTTGTTTTGTTTTTGTTTTTGTTTTGTAATGAAATACATACTCAAAGGGGAAGCTAAGATGTGTGTTACTCAGTTCTTAGTGGTGATAGCTAAAGAAATTTAACCTCGAGGAAACTAACATTTCTGTAACTGCTGGAAATGAATGAGGATGAAAGGCAGCATCAGCCCACATTGATGTAGGACAAATTTCAGCTCACTTATAATCCACCCCTCAGAGAACATAAATTCCAGCTAGACTGAAGTGCATTGCTAATTGTGTGGACTGAGTGCTTATGATGAGCCTATTCCTTATATAGAACACCTAGCTCTTAAGGTGCTAGTTCCCCAGATGGGGCTTTCAGTGGGTAGCTTCTTGATGAAAACAAATCCTTTAAACATGTGTATAACTAAGAAACAAAAGAGAGAATTTTTTTTATTACCATGTGAGGATATAAAACAATGCAAGGGTAAAGCCAGGCATTGTAATCATAGTACAGGGACACAGTCAGGAGGCCACCACAAATTCAAAATCATACTGGTCTATATAATGATTTCTACGCTAGTGAGGGCTGCATAGAAAGTCACACCTTTTCTCTCCCATATACATGCTAATAATAAAGTAAAGGATGAGGAGTGGAAAAGAGGAAGATAAAGAATTGCAAATCAGGATGAAGAACGCAACCTGCTTATACCACATCACAGACTTTCAGATTCTTGTGAAGTAAGTGTTTTTTCTTTAAGTTCCCTGGTGGAATAGAATTCAGGCATACCAAGTGTACTAAGTACTAAACCATTGTCACATAGGGATAGTTCAGATAGTATACCCTGTGAGTGCCTACTCAATGCAGAGATGGAAGACTGCTCGGTTGTGAAAGGTCACATTCCAAACGGCCTCTTCCTTGCATTTTGGACACTCCTAAACATTATCTAAGGATACATTGTGTAGTAGTGCAGCGTTTCAAAGGTAAATCTATTTCTGTTATTTGTTCATAATATCAGTCCCTCCACCAATGACCAGAACATCATCAATTATTTCCATTAAGCTCAGTTGAAAATCCCTTACTTCATACATACTCTACATGTGGTATAGCAGAAGGTAACATTTTTTCTGCCAACAATCATATTAGTAACACTTGTGTCAAAATTAGGTGCCAAGGCTTTTTAAGATATGTTCATCTTGTGAAAGTATTAATAGTGAAAACAGTGCACAGTCTGCATAAACAGAGCATGACAAATCCTTTAATTTAGTATAACCTCTCCTGGGTATTCATTTTTGTCTTAGTGTTACAGCCAAATCTGATAAAATCCAAAGAGTTTTTAATCTTATTTGGAAATAATACAAGATATTTACTGATCTATTATGCAACTGAGCAGAACTCATCCCAAAGTTTTCCCTCAATGCTGGGATTAGATGTTTCCTTCTTGTCAGCTTACATTACTCTTAATTTTGTTGCTAGAATTTTTCTCTGCTAATGCAACACCAGAATATTGTTCATTGAACATGTTTTGATAGGCACCTCAAGTTTAACCTTTGGTTTTGTGCTATGCCCTGAATTTAATCCCCAATGTGTTTGCATTAGATAACAATTAACACAGAAAACCACTAGTCAACATACAAAGACCAAAAGGCTACGAGATGTTCAGCCTTAAATGAGACATCTACCCCCCCTGTATAGTTCAGTGATCTATGTGGAGAGGCGATCAGAAAAAAAATGTATGACCCAGAGGTGGAGGATGACTTCAAAGAAACAACATTTTCCAGACTTACTAGGGCAGATGCACATAAAAACTCACAGAGACTGAAAGCATGAACATGACTTGCACAAGCTCAAACCAGAAAAAATCGCAGCATCTAAGTTGAGGGTAGACACAAAATCCCACCCCTAACCAAGGAGCTACTGGCAATGGATAGCCAGTGGGGAAAATGAAAATTAATTCTTCAATGGAGTATAGCATTGTACATATCAACCACATTCCCTATGTTTAGGTGTAGTCAGCCAACACAAAATCGAATTTATGGGTTTGTTTTGTTTTGCTTTTAAGAGTGTGAGAGAGAAGGAATCATGGAATTGAATGAGTAGGGAGATAGAAGGTTTGTAGGAGTTAGATATCAGGCACATATGAAGGCCACATGATGATGTTAGGACCCAACCCCATCCCTCTTCCGAATTTTCATTGAGACAGGAGCTCTCAGTCCTACTTCGAGCTCGTATGTTGAGCTCGTCCTGCTCCAGCTTTCTCTGAGGATCCCATCTCAGGCCTCCATAGGCTAGAATTGCAGGCAAGCCACCACATCCACTCACCTGGCTTTTACATGGGTTTCTGAGATCCAAATTGTGGTTCTCAAACATAGTAAATGCTTTAGTCATTGAGTCAATTCCCAGCACTGACTCATTATTTTTCAGTTGTAGCTATATAATGTCATATATTGTACCCAGCATGTGCTGGAAGAATTGAAGTCTAAAGCCTTAGAAAAGCAAGGCCAGCTCTGTGGCCAGTTTGTTTTCTGTTCTCACTGCTTTTGTCTATCTGTTCTTTTCTAGGATTTTCATTTACTTTGTCATCCAAAGGTTAAGTGTAGTGTTTGAAATACTTTTTTTTTTTTTTTTTTACCTAAGTTGGATTGAGCTAACTGCTAACAGTATCTTTTAATAGGCATTATAGTCATATCCACCTACCTTAATATATTTAATATGCGTTATAACCATATAGTCTAAGTTTTCTGATTCTATGATAAAACACTGACCAAATGCAACTTGGGGAGGAAAGGGTTTATTTGTTTTACAGGTGACAGTCTAGGACACCAAGACAGAAACCCAAGGCAGGAGCTAGAGACAGTAACTGAAGCAGAGTTACTGAACACTGCTAACTGGCTCCTTCTCTATGGATTTCACAGCCTGCTTTCTTACGTAGCCCAGGCCTACCAGCCCAAGGTTAGGGCCACCTACAATGATCTGGGCACTCTGACATCAATCAGCAACCAAGAAAATGTCCCAGTAGACATGGTCTCAGGCCAATGTGATGGAGGAAATTACTCAGTCAAGGCTCCTTTTTCTAAGTTATGTCTAAATTTGTACAAAGTTGACAGAAACTATGACACCATATCCACCTACCCTAATAATACTATTTAATAGGTATCAGAACCATATCTACCTGTTGAAATAGTATCACTTACTGAGCTTTGTGACAGTATTTACCTACTTTCATTTCCCTTCCCTATTTCTGAATTTTTTTTGTTTTTTGTTTTTAGTTTTCTTTATTTCAGTTTCCCTTTTTAAGACTTCCTTACAGTTCTTGATCAAAACAGCCCTGCAATGAACAGTTAAGGTGTGCATCTTTATCTTCTGTCATTGACAAAAAAAAAAAAAAAAAAATACTTGCAGTGTTGCTTAGCTAATAAATTTGGGTACATGAGTGTTGGGGAATTTTTTCTTAATTCATTTCTGTCAAGAACAACATGTTCCAACAGATGGAGAATGGTGAAGAGTAAGGGTGTGCTGAGTAACACCAGAAAGTCACAACTGTAGCCCTTTATCAAGGGTAAAGCAATCATCAATGAGTTTTACTGATTGTTTGCTACCAGAATGATGGAAGCAATGATTTTCAATTCATTGACTTTTTAATTCCCATATGCCTGCACATCTGGAACATGAGAAGCAGGGTGTTTATAGATCAAGCTAGTGAGTGATTGTAGCTTCTTAGAGGCAGTTACTTTTTTCCCTTTGATAACAAAAATTTATAAGAAAATGGGTAAATTCTGATAGAAACTGGAAAGGAGTATAGTATATGAACAGAAAATAAGTATAGCAAATCGTTACATGAAAAGCATTGTTGGGTGAGTCTTAAAATAAAAATAAACATCTAGAAGAGTAAGAATATATCTTTGTACATACTTCTATTTTAACTCAGCAACTCAGATTGTGTGACAATGAGAATTGTAGGATTGTTAGATTGTATCTTTTACCTACTCCTCCTGCCAGACAAATCCAGATCAAGGGGTCTTCAGACTCTGATTACACTAACATGTTACTTTGTGAAAAGTGTCACATGAACTACTCTGGAAAGGCATTGGAAATGCATTTGTGTTTTCTTGTAACCTCAAGCTTATAATTCAGTTTGGAGATCATACTATATGAATGTAGAAACACTGTAATTATGTTCATAAATTGTTTTTTTTAAACATGCAAATGAGTATGGTACAAACTGAATACATAAGTGTGGGGTGTGCTATGGAATGATGATCAATGCCACTGGGATTAATCAGAAAAAAGTTTCTGGTGGGAGCACTGAATTTTAAACAGAATTTGATGTATTTGTTTATATTGCACTCATTTTATGTTTTCTAATTATAAATATAATGCAGTCATATAATCTCATGGCAATAAATGGGCAAATTCCAAATTAGTAATAAGAGTAAAAATGAACTAAGATAACATTGACCACAGAAACTGGTCATCAACTGACAGGCAGACAATGAGTGATACAAATGCCTCAGGGGCCTCATTTAGCATCCATCTACAGATCAATCAACCTTCTAATCACACACTGTTACCAGGTAGCTAATCATTTAGGAAATTCCAGGTTTTTGTTAATGTAAATATTTTTGCTGGTAAATCTTAATATTATTTTAAGATGCGTTTCAAAACTTATAATAAATATGGTTTGTGACAACTTTAAACTTCCTACTTATAAATGCTCATAAATAATAAAATAAATCACTGCTGTTGATTCTCTGTGATACACTTCTGTACTTACCAGCAATTTCAGAAATAGTCAACATGCCAATTATATTCTCCCAATTCTTTCAGGAGTAATAATATTGTTAGTATGAAGTAATTTACAAAATTGAAATTGGTGTCACTAATGTATTAATTAAAGCCATTGCCACTGCCTTTTTCAGTAGTTTCTCTTGATGTTCTAGATATCAAAGTTGCATCAGGCAGCTATTTCATCAAGGTTTCTCTACAAGCTGATGTAGAAGACAGTCTTTGGCTTCCCTTACTACTGCAGTTATCTTCAGTTTTGTAGTAGTTTTATAAAAGATATGGAATTTTCTCATCCTTTCACACCTGCTTCATAAATTTATTTCTATTATTTACTTTCTTATTTGTTCCATTTTAAATTATGTAATGTATGCGAGTCTGTGTATGGGTATGTTAGCAAGAGTAAGGCGTCAATGAAAGACAAGTATAAAGGGACACTCTGGGGTTGGAATTACAGATACCCATGAGCTGCCCAATATGGGCACTGTGAACTTAACTTGGACCCCATGAAGAGCAGTCCACACTTTTAACCACACTGAACCATGTCTCCAGACCTCATTTCTACTTTTAGAAGCTCTACTTTATCTTCATTATATCTCACTGAAATTTAATTTGATGTTTCATTTTTAAGACCCCTGTGAAGTTTTCTATAGTTCATTGTCCTGCTGAACTATAATCTTGGCATTGTTACTCTCAAACCTCTTTCCCCAGAAATTTTCAAAGATTTTTTTTCTCACCTGTTAAATTTGATAACCATCTTTTTTTTCTAATAAAATTCAAATGCAATCTCCTTTACCCCATATAATGTCAAATCATCTACGAAGCATCCACATTGTTTATCCCTGACTATCCTTGCAGACTTCTACTGCCTGTGCAGGGTCCCTGTGTGATCATCACCCAGAGCTCCACAACATCCTTCACTCTCATCCTTACTTAACAGCTCATGCTCCTCTACAGTGCAGGTAATAAGTGGGTAGCTAATAGCGAGCAGGCTTTTTATCAAAATAGTTCAAAATCAAGAAAATATCTACTTCCTGTTAAAGGCAATTTAAATCTATACTCAGGCTATCCTCTGCTCATGTCTTCTTTGTTTCTCCAGCCAATTATATAATTCATCTACATATGACTTTTAAGTTAACTCCTCAAGGCCCAAAGAACTTAACAAATGTAACACTTCTATGTTTCTCTGCCTTATTTCCTTTTTGTCTATCAAAAACAATTAAACAGACAGTGTACCCCGAGTTGTTTCCTATGTGGCACCAGATATCAGGTGCAGGAGACTTCAAAGACAGGAATAGTGGAAGCAAGTCTTTCTGCTGAGTTGTCACCCAAGAGGATCTTCTTCATCTTCCACAACCCTCCCAAGAAGCACTGTTTATTTTGTTCTTTCTTCACTAATGATAGGAAGAACATGCTTAGTATTTGCAATAGTACCCCAAACCAAGGAGGGCATAGTAGATGGGTGACTACTCTATCCAGTCACTCACTTGGGAACTCACATGTCTTTTTCCTTATAAACACTTACTCACAGACAAGGTACTAGGAATACAGTAGTGAGCAAAAGAATAGATTTCCTGCCACATGAAGTCTGGATTCCAGGAGACACAAGTAGCAATCTAATATGAGCCAGGAGATAATAAAGTTTATCCAGACTGAACACTGTTTAATTAGAGTAAGAGTGACATCTGAGAAGGGAATTGTGTCAGATGGCCAGACTTGAACTCCTGAAGATAAGGAGGGAAGACTATGTGGCTGACGAACGTGAATCCTATTTTTGGATTTTACTGTCCTAGGAAAAGACATTGAATGGCTCTCAGTGTAAGACATGGCTTTGGTATGCAAAATTGCTCTAAATTTAACAATGATCCCACTGAAGAGATAAGAGAAGGTGAGTGTAGATACAGAGAAGGACTGAGAATGTCAGTGTCTCTAACTAGTTTGACAGCTGCAGGCCTTTTTCTGTCAAAGCCAGTTCACAAGGTGCAAAAATTGACAGCACCAAAAGATATTTTAAAACGATCAAAAGCACCAGTGTTGGTGGTGCATGTCTTTAATCTCAGAACTGGGGAGGCAGAGGCAGGCAGATCTCTGTGAGTTCGAGGCCAGCCTGGTCTACAGAGCTAGTTCCAGGACAGCCTCCAAAGCAATACAGAGAAACTCTGTCTATAAAAACCAAAACAAACAAAAAACAAACAAACAAAACAAAACAGAAGCATACCACAACAATACCACAAAAGGTAAAGACCAAGTGATTGACCCAAAGAATGGCAATCTGAGAATGGGGCAATGGGGCAAATGATCTAAAGCAATCATCTTGAAGAACTCTATCTAGCTATAGGTGGACCTAAGAGACAAAAAAAAAAAAAAAAAAAAAAAAAGAAAAAAAGAAAAGAAATTCACTGATCAATGATGAGAGGCTATATAAATGAGACAAATGGATATCTGGAACTTGATGAATCACTGTCAGAACAGAAACTTCAATAGAGCTTCAAGGGAAGCCTCCATCACATCAAAATGAAAAGACTTTGAAACTCAGAAACAGGTCATTAGAAATGATCTAGTTAGAAGACTAAGAGGAAAACATGACTGAGGGGGAGAGAGTCTATGCAATTAAAATAAGAGGTTACCTTGTTGTACAAGCTCAAGAAAAGGTAAAAGGATAAAACTTACTCTAAGATATATTGATTAGGAAAAAGCTTCCAGTCTGGATCAAGGAGCATCCAGATGAGTGTCATAATTCAAATGACCCTAAACAGAGTACTGAATGATTGTACCTAAACAAGAGACCACATAAAAGTTAAGTTAAAAAGTATGGAAACTACCAGAGGATAGCAATCTATGATGAATTAGAAAACTTTGATACAGTTATGAGTGGATTTTTCAGCAATAAATTTCATAATCCAGGATGGTGTATTCAAAGAGCTTAAAGAAAAAGAAGCACCTGATGGCAAGAATGATACATACTAGGGGACCTATCAATATTATCCTTTAGTAAAGATGAAACAAAAACTTCCAAAAATTAAAAAAAAAATCAAGTATTCCTCAACATTAGGCCTTCAAGAAGTAATAAAGGCAGTTCTCCAAGTTTAAAAGAAAAGGTGGATTCTTTTTAGAAAAAAATACATTAAAATATGTCACCATCAAAGAAAAATGTTTAGAGAACCACAGAGGAATATAATCGGGTAGTAGACACAATTTACATCAAAGGAGTAATCAAAGGTAGGTTACTGGAGTTCTCCAATTTGGGGAGTAAAATAAAATTAATTGTAAGTTCCCATCCAATCAGGCATAAGGGATTGGTAAGAATAAACTTCTCATAAATTTTCCAATTTGTTAGAAGTTGTCCCTTATAATAAACACATGGTTAGATCTACCACCTTTATTTTTCCAAGTTTTTTGTATGTTACAGGTTAAAAATCACCATCACAGCTACCACTCATGGGCAACCTAGCTATCCTTTGACTACCAACCAAGTAAACACTGCCATGTGTAGTCTATGGAATGCTGGGCAGGCCCTTTGCCTGAGTTAGTATTTCAGAACTATTTAAAATACAGGAACCATTAAAGAAGCTATATAAAGTTCCTTGTTTTTCTAATTTTAACTGACATATATTTTCTCTTTTTGTGTATGGTAGGTAAGTACACAAACATAATTGATAGTGATGGTTTTAAAATCCACTGTGAAGTTTCAGGGCTTCAGAATGGCTATTCCCCACTGTAAAATTTTCATTGAGATGCATAGACTTCAGGTCTGGCCAAATGCTTGTTTGAATGACTGCTAATTTAACTGCATGATGTTTTTAATTTGCAAGTTGTTTTTAACAACAAAGTGATTTTATTAAAAAAAAAGAATAGTGGAGTCGTAAAGCTTGTTCCTTTAATATCAATTGTCCATCTTCTCAATAAGGATAAAATGGCCATTTCAAAGAGAGCTTCTCTTAAGTCTGCTCTGTCATTCATAATTCAGATTATTTAAAGTTTTGCTTTTCCAATGCATGAAGTTTTTCTTAGTATCTATAAGAACGCCAGATCCAGTTAAGGTGTTCAAAATCAGATATCAGTAAACTGCTTATGGAGAGAGAGTGAAAGAGAGAAAGAAAGCCAGCGAGAAGGAGGGAGAGAGAGAAGGGAGAAGGAAAGAGAGAAGGGGACGGGGGAAATGGAGGAAGAGAGGGCTAGAGACCCTTTAGAATAATCCTTTCAGGGTGATGCTCACAGAGGTTGCACACCTGAATGTCCTTTACATTACTTTTGTGCTTCTACTTTGTATATTACTACCATTCATCCTACCAGCTCCATGTTCTATGCTCGTTTTGTTCAAGGCAATATAAATGGCTAAGAATTAACACTTGTGCAATTAAAAATCAATTGAAGTTCCTCCTGATTCACATTAAAGAACCATTGCTCAATTTCCAGCAGTGCCACCTGTGGGATGATGGGGATTTTGCTAACAGTGGTTTTCTTTGCTCTTTCCATCGACTTTTCTATGGGACTGTGCACTGTTTACAGTGCAGTCTCTCAGATACCATGGCCTTTTTTATCAAGGGAACAAATGTGTTGCCAAAATAATAGAGCTCTTTCTCAGAGTTGCAATTGTCTCAAGGATCCTGACTGTAGCACCTTAAAGTGCAGCTTCACTGTCTTCTAGTTTTAGATTTTGTGTAACAGTTGGATAAAGCTCAATCAAAACCAAAACAAAATAAATTGATATTTTTGTTAAGAGACTAGTTCCTTTGGTACTTAAAAGTCTGATAGACTAGTTGAATCCGGATTACCTTTGTAACACAACAAAATTTAAGATTACCTGTTCATATATAATTAATCAATAAGGTTCTTGTCTGTTGCAAATGCTGAGATGACTTCATTAACACTTGGATTTCTTTAAAGCCACTTTTACATACTTTTACTTCTTCACAAAAGTCTGAGAGTTGAATACTTTTATATCTAGCAAAAGCCATCTGAGATGGCAGCTTCCAATATCTTTGAATGGAAAACTATCTTGGATATAATAAAATGAAATATTCACAGAGCTATAAATCTCCAGTTGACGTTTGAGATATGACATCATCTGTCCCCAAGAAGAACTGGGGAGATAACAAAAAGGGAAGTACTCTGATGATGTAGTCTGGATAAATTTGTACTGAGTCCAAAGATGACAGGGTGGACCAGAACTCTTGTCCTTCTAATTGTATAGGAAGATTTGCCAAGCTGAACTCCCCGTTGTCCACTATGGTGTGAGATGGGTAGGAGTGAAGCATCAAGAAGAAAGCAATTTCTTCTTGCCTCAGAGTGATTATCAAGGAACAAAGGAAACCTACCAAGGGAAGGCTTGATTTGGAAGGGCTTTCCTCAGTTATTTTGCATTTCAAATTGCCTACTGGTCTGTGCTAAGATAGAACCTGGTTGGGTCATGCTTAACTTGATTCCCCATAGAATTTTGACAAGTTGTGTAAGAACTAAAAATCAACTTGTCCACAGAAATGTCATTTGAACCAGGACCCACTTTATGGCATTTCTAAAGTTACAGTTGCACTTTAAGAGTTAAGTCTGGGCACAGGGACTGCCTACCCCTTTGCTTGTCCATCTGAAGAGCAGATCTAGTTGGAAGGTGATGTTAGAAGTTAGATCAGGTTTCTACATCCCTATGTCATAATGTAACCACCCATATTGTAAAAGAAACTGAGTCACCTTTACCTCATTTAGAGAATGTTTGGCTCAAACTTATATGTATCAGTAACATGCACCTAAAGGGGTGTCTAAAGAGAGAGACATAATGTCTCATCTCACAAGGCCAGGTTTACTCCTTTGGTGGCTTAGTCAGACTGAACTATGATACAGGAAAATACTAGACATTTTCCCTTAACATTTGAGAATCAAAGGAGCACCAGTGTCTCAGGATGCGCTCGAGATTACATGTTTAAGAGGGTTGCTTATCCAAGTGAAATTAAAAAAAAAAGAAGAAAGAAAGAAAGAAAGAAGAAAGGAGTGTCCCTTTGGTCCTGTCTCTTTATTCCCCTTTGTTCAAACTCCTAAGGTTATGGGTGCATGGCAACAGGTGCTCTTGATTGAGGAGGATCAAAACAACCAGAATGTCTTCTTTTACCTTGTTCAACTTGAACTTCTCTAATCCTCTGCCAGTTTGTTGTTCTTCAGACTTAGCAGGAAAAAATATGTGTTTAGAATGATTTATTCCATCTGGTCCTAACACCATCCTTCTCACATCTTCTGGATGTCTTGATGCCCTGTATCCTACCACAGCCCTTTCAATGCTTTCTATAGCACACTGACCTCCCAGGTTCAAGAGGTTTTCACCCAGCCACAGTATCTTTTGTCTCTTTCTCTTGCTGTTAACCCCCCTAGGACAACGTGAACACCATATTCCATATCTAAGTTCCATCCTGCTCAAATATAACACAAGCTACTCTATCTGTGACATACTCTTTTCTAGTTTTTTTTATAGATTTACTTTCCATTATTGAAATATTTAAGCATTATTTCTTAAGACAAACTTTTAGCATACATAAACCCTTCCTTGCTGGAAAGGATCCTATAATTTTGGCATTACTTAATGGTTTCCTTTCACTTTATTCTTTCACATGTATGCTCTCTATTCCTTTACTATCAAAATGAGTCCGCAGACTATAAACTCAGTCCAGCACTTCATGTTCCTCTTATCTTCTTTGCTTATATTATGTCTATGCTACAAAGATGTCTCCTATAAAGAAATGCCACCATACTCATGGCTAAGACTTCCAGCCAATGTTACTACACACATGTTCCATCGTCCCATTCTTTGCTGTTCCTACTTACATCATAGCATCTCAATCATCTCTTACAAAAAATTCTGTGCTCACTTATTTCTTTACCTTTATCCTCCCCCAGATCCATATACCTAAACAAAGCTATTCTATATTTCCTGGGTCATGTGCCATTCCTTAAATTTTTGTCTGCATAATTTTTATGCTTCACAATCAGGACCCCTATAATCAACTTTCCTACAGTTAATCATATTCATGGACACTGAATATGATTCAATCTAATATGAGAAAGCCAAAGGGAGAATACCCTAATACAGAAGGCCATAAAAGAATTTTTGGTAAAGTTCCCTTTAAGAGAGATGGAAGATATTCAAGATGCCAGACTGTAGATCTCATCAACACCCCAATGAGTGGTCAGGGAGCAGATTTCACTCAAGAGGCTTTCTATTAGTCCTGAGGTGTTAGCCTTTCCAGAAGCTTTTACTTGTTCCAGAACTTCAACTCAGCTCTTCACAACCACCACATTTCCACTAAACAAACAAACAAAGAACCCCTAAAGCAAAGCCAACAAAACAGGTTCCAAGCTTGGAAAGAGATAGACTAAGTTCACCTCAGCCAGCCTGACCCCTGAGAATTCAGAACAGTACCCATGTTACTTGTCCTGTCAGAGTCCCTGTGTTACGCTCAAAAGCACTGTGATGGCACACAGAGGCTACAAGAAGCAAACACACATGCATCACTCACCTTTCCAAAGAGAGGCAATCTATTTCCCTTCCAAATGCCTTTTTGAAGATCTTCCCAACAAATCTAGTATCTGAAACAGTCAATTTTCCTTTTCCAACAGGGTCCTTGAAACGAGGGCTGCTTCAAGGAGGATCTGTGTGAACCTATCATGCTGCTCTCAGGACCAGCTCTAAGTTCAATTCCTGATGCCAGGTATTTAACGAGCTTCAGCTGTGCCTGGGGCTTTTCACATAGAACCTTTTCCTTCATTCCTGACTGCAGCAAGTTAGACAACAGGCAGGAACTCCCCTAACCCTGTCTTCTACTATGGAGAACAAGGATGAAACTTCTCCTGAAGTGATGGTAAATGGATCAGTGGAAAAGGCAGTGCTGTGAAAAATAAGAGCAGAAGTTTAGATCCCCAGAACCCACATAACAGCTAAGTGGATGCAGAAGCCCCGTACTACATCTGAACTATATCAGAAATAATATCAGAACAGGGCATTCCCAGGGCAAGCTGGCAAGCTAAACTTGCTAAATTGTCTAGCTCCATGTTTAGCAAGTGACCTTGCCTTAACATATAGAGAGCATTGGCAGAAGACACCCAGTGTTGACTTTGGGCCAATAAACGTGTGAATACATGTACATATTCATAAACACACACACACACACACACAAAGTAGAATTAACACATTTGGAAATTCTGGTCTGGGTACATACTCAAAAAGACTGGCTTGAAGATATGTTTGTCCCTCCACCTTCAAAGGGATCTCAGCCACCATAACTAAAATATGACAACATCAAACATGCACATCATTGGATGAAGGAAAAAGTATATGCTGCTTTTGACTTTTTCCTGGGGCTGTAAGGATAAACATCTACTTACCTCACCCAGACAGGACACTGCAAATAGACCAACAAAACTGTTTGAAGCAAGTTTAGCTTACTGAACAAGTATACTTCCAGGGGTTACTTACAGGAACATGACTGAAGACTTTTTTTTCTTTTTTACAGGAGTATGGGTGACTCAAAGGCAACAGGTATAACAATATGTCCACACCAGTGTGCATGGTGTCTCATGAAAGCTGTATCTCTGAAGCTCAATGCATACATTGAAAGCAGCTCAGCCCATGAGATCGTTGATAGTCTCCTCTCTGTAGCAATTGTTCACTCTTTTTTATAGAATGAGAGGGATTCTTGTAGGTCTTGTAAATTTCTGGACCTTCCTGGGCTTTATGAGTTTTGTTTACCTTCTCTGTCTTCATAGCCCCACTCTATTTTTCCAAGAGCAAATGGTTTCTAGTCAGGCCAAAGCTACATAACACATATACAATCAATATACGTGAATATTAATCAGTATATAAAGGAAGGAAATCCATACACATGCTAAGATAAGACATGGATAGAATTTTAAAAACATTATGCTTAGTGAAACATTCCAGTCATAAAAGAATAGTGGATGAACCCCTGATGATACTAAAAATCATAGAGAAGGAGTCATTGTTGTCAGTGGCTGGAGATGTGTGTAAATGTGGACTTGTTAAACTGGTAAGAAATTTTAACTTTTCAAGATAAAACAAAATCTGGAGATGGATTCTTGTGATAATCACACAAGAATATTAATGTTATCCATATCAAGGACCTCAGCATTTAAAATGGGTTTGATAGTGAATGTTTTCATGTCTATTACCACAATAAAATTTGGAGGAATGATATATTTTCAGGACCCTGAAAGATGTATTTTTGTAGTACCCAGAGAATCAGAATATCTGGACCCTTAGAATGGGCCTTACAAGTAAATTGGTGTGCCTTCTAGACTGCATGTGCTTTTAATGTATGGTGTGCCTCATCAGGTAACAAATTATAGAGCTGTGCTGAAAGCCTGTTCTTTGCCTTATGTTGGTCTTTCTCCTCTAAACCAGTAAGAATATACACAGGGAAAAGCCTACCTCAGATATTTGTCTCCTTCTCTAAGGAGTGTAATCTTCTTTCATATTTCTTGTCATCCTATTAAGTACAAAGTATCTTGAAAGTATTTTTGCATTTTTTAAATTTTTTAATATGTGTGCTTATTTTACTTATGTATCCCAGTTCCTCTATCTCCCATATCCCCATGCCCCCAGCAACCCCCCATCCCATCCCTCATCCACTCCCCAGGGAGGGTGAGGCATTCCATTAGAGTTCATCAGTCAGTCAAATCATTTGGGTTAGAGCCTAGGCCCTCTCCAATGTCTCTAGGCTAAGGCAGTATCCCTCCATGGGGATGGGCTCCTGAAGCCTATTTTTGCACTAGGGATACATTCTGGTTCCATTGTCAGATGTGCCATAGACTTCCCAGGTCTCCTAACTGAGACCCATACTCAGGGTGTCTGGATCAGGCTTGTGCTGGTTTCCCATCTATCAGTCTGGGGCCCATGAGCTCCCGCTTATTCAGGTCAGTTGTCTCTGTGGGTTTCTATAGCCTGGTCTTGACCCCTTTGCTCATCACTCCTCCCTCTCTGCAACTGGATTCCAGGAGTTCAGCTCAGTGTTTAGCTGTGGATGTCTGCTTCTGTTTCCATCAGTTACTAGATGAGGACTCACGGATGGCATATAAGGTAGTCATCAATCTCATTATTGGGGAAGGGCATTTAAGGTAGACTCACCCCTATTACTTAGCTTGTTAGTTGGGGTCATCCTTGCAGGTCTCAGAATATTTCCCTAGTGTGAGATTTCTCTTTAAACCTATAATGGCCCTCTCTTTTATGGTATCTCTTTTCTTGTTTTTTTCTATTCTTCCTCTGACTCAATTTTACTGCTCCCTCATGTTCTACTCTACCCTCCTCTCCTTTTTCTCCTAACTTCATATGCCCCACCACAGGTCTGCTCCCAATTTGCTCAGGAGATCTTGTCCCTTTTCCCTCCCCCAGGGGACCATATATCTCTCTCCTAGGGCCCTCTTTGTTCCCTAGCTTCTCTGGCAGTGTGGTTTGTAGGTTGGTGATCCTTTGCTCTATGTTTAAAATCCATATATGTGAGTACATACCCATACTGTATTCACCATTTTGTAAAGGTTACCTCACTTAGGATGGTTAATTCTAGTTCCTTTCCCCCCCCCCCACTTAGTAGTAATCCATTGTGTAAATTCACACATTTTCTTCATCCTTTCTTCTGTTGAAGGGCATTTAGGTTGTTTACAGGTTCTGGCTATTACAAACAATGCTTCTATTAGCATAGTTGTGCAGATGTCCTTGTATGAATGTGCATCTTTTGGGTATATGCCTAAGAGTGGAATTGCTGATTCCTTTTTTCCTGAGGAAATACCCTACTGATCTCCAAAGTGGCCATACAAGTTTGCACTCCCACAAGCAGTGGAGATTTCCTCTTTTGAAACATCCTCTCCAGCATAAACTGTCATTGGTTTTTTGATTTTAGCCATTCTGATAAGAATAAGATGGTATCTCAGAGTTGGTTTGATTTGCATTTCCCTGGTAGGTAAGGATGTTGAGCACTTTCTAAACATTTTATATTCCTCTATTGAGAATTCTCTATTTAGTCCTATACCCGACTTTAATTGGATTATTTGGTGTTTTGGTTACTAGTTTCTTTAGTTCTTTGTATATTTCAGAAATTAGCCCTCTGTCAGATGTGGGGTTGGTGAAGATCTTTGCAAATTTTTAAGTAATATAAATGACATATCTGTTTTGGAAAAACTATCACTTAACACTTACTTGGTGTGTTTTATCCATAATTGTGTTTGTACAAGTCATTTGAATTTCAATGTAATCTTTATATAATTAAATACACCTCATCTTTAGGAAAAGTGAAGGTTTTTTTTAAAGCCTATTAAAACTGAGCTTTAAAAAATATCCTACTACTGGAGGAATGGTAAAACATTTATCTAGAGTAGAAGCTCTACAAAGAGAATGTAATAAACCTAAAAGTATGCTTATTCTCAACTTTAAATGGTATTGCCAAATTGCTCCTCAAAGGAATTATTTAAAGCCATTCTTTGTTTGCAAAATTCTATTATAATGTGTCATGAAGAAAAGCATCAATTTTCTTTTGGAAGAAAATTGAAAATGTCGCATGGGTCAGGCCCACTTAATTCACAAACTCTTGCCACCTTCTTTTTCCAACATAATTCTTAAACCCTCAAAGTGGGTAAGATAATTTCATTTCTCAGTCAAAATGCCCTTTCTTGCACTTCTCTGAGGCATCCCTAATAACACCAGCAAGGGAATAAACTATTAAGACCTCAAAAACCCCTGGTTCACAGTGTGTCTTCACTAGGGATATGAGATGGATACTTAGGCCAATTATAATACATAATTAAAGGCAGGGGAAAAAACCATCATTGTTTTTGTTTTACAACTGCGTAAACTTGCAACCTGATTTATTCATAAATCTAGACTCCTGGCATTGTACATAGTTTGGAAAGTTATTGGCTAATGACAAGAGATACATTTGCAATCATTAAACAAATACAACACATTTACTTGCCCTGGAAATTTCAGGTCTCCGTGACTATGCTGTATAAAGGGAGAGTCAGCTATCTTTAGAAAGGATTATTGTGTGAATACTTTCTTGTTAAGAAAAAAAAATTCCAGGTATTCTTGGGATCCTCAAAAACATTAGCATTTGTTTCTCCTAGCCATGATGCCTTTGGTGTTTTTTGGTCTGAATACGTTCATTTCTAGTTTCCCATTTCTTTCTTCCTTTCTTCCTTTTTCTTATTAAGGAAATATAAATGAAAAGCTGAAAGCACTTGAATAAAGCTGTTAACAAACATAACCTGATACATATCTCAAAAACACTCTAGCCAAAATCTACAGAATGCATGATTTCCAAGTACATAGGGGGCATTTATTATATTAGATATTATTCTGGGAAATTTAAAAAAAAAAAGGTTTAACAAAGCTAACAGGACTCAAGCCATATAAAGTATGTTTGTGGTCATAAAGTTTTAACATTAACATTGTAAACATAATATTTGGAAATTCTCCCAATACTGAAAGAAAGAATTAAGTAACCCATGGGTTAATGAATTTGTCTCCAAGGAAGTTTATAAACATTTTGAAAATTTAAGATAAAAATACAAAACATAAAACATTGACTACCATGGAAGCTATGCACAAGGGGGAATTTAAAATCAATCCCTTAGCTTTCTACCCTAGAATACTTTCAAAACTTGACAAATAAGATCAAAAATGAAAAAGAAATGCTAAAATAGATATTTAAAAAGAATAATAACATAGAAGTTTAATCAAAACAAAATAAGGCCCTTGAGAAATATACATATCTATATATGAAAAATAACAGATAAATTGATTGTTGGAGGAGGAAGAGACAGTTAAAATCTGGAATAAGTATAAGAACATCCTATTTCTTTTCTTGACAAGGACTTGAAAATAAAGAAATACTACAGACAATAATGTGCCAATGATCAGATAAAATGAACCAACCCCCTGGAAAGTACAAGTAATACAGACTTGTTGAAAATAAACAGTTTTAACAGCTCCCCATTGACTATAGAAATTGAATTTATAGTCCAAATTACCAAAATAAGAAATTTCATGCCCAGACAGTTGGCCATGAAATTATTCTGGACTTATAGTAAAATATAATTCTTACTTCTAAAAATGTCTTCCATAAAATAGAAAAAAATAGGAACATATCAGTACTAACCTTGTGAGGCTGGCAATATTTAATTCCAGATACAGATAAAGACATTATAAGACAGATAAATGTAAAATATAGATGTATCTAGAACAGTAATGCACCATTTACAAGGACAATGCATTATGATCAAATATGGTCAATTACAAATTGGTGAGGCTTTTCTAGCCACTGAAAATCAGCACACATGAATTTTTGGTTAAGCCTAAAGAATAAAAATGCAACTAAGCCAACAGAAAAAGAAATGCTAAGGAACTTTTATGAAATGATATATCTATTAATAATAAAGACTACTCAAAAACTTGGAGTAAAAATAAACCCCCTTGTATAGAGAAGGATAACCACAGGATTCATCTAGAATGTGACCTATATCAGTATTCCTTTAACAAAAGTCATGCATGATTCTAGACTATTTTTGAGGAACAATATTTTTTCCATGGGATGATTTGTCATGTTGTTCAAAACGTAAATAGAACATATTGTTTGTGTCTAGTTCTGGTCTCCTACCTATTTTATTACATAATGTAGCCTTTTATAAGTCCCATCCTTTCTTAGTTATTGTTTCTTACAGTCTTGAAATTGGATAGTTTCAGTCTTCCAATTTTATATTTATTTTTATCAACCATTTGCTTATTCTAGTTCCTTTGCTTACAATATAAATTTAAGGACCACCTTGTCAATATGTAAATTTCATGTATTTGATGGCTATATTTTCACTGGAATTGGGATTAAGTCAATGGGAAGTGCTCACCCAGCTGCCTGAACTTCTTTCTTTTTTTCTTTTCAATTTTTTGGTTTTTCAAGGCATGGTTTCTCTGTGTAACAGCTCTGGCTGTCCTGGAACTCACTCTGTAGAACAGGATGTCCTTGAACTCATAGAGATCTGCCTGCCTCGGCCTCCCACGTGTTGGGTTAAAGGCATGCACCACCACTGCCCAGCAACTGTCTACACTTCTGTGGCCACAACTACACTTATTAGTAGTAAGGAGACGGTTGTGCCTAGAGCTAGACCAAATTGAAGTATTAATAATTAATCTCCAAATACATAAATAATGTATCTCTCATAGCACACGATAGGGAAAAATTTTACTTTTTGATCAGAGTGGTACTTTAAAAGGGATTTTTGTTTACTAATATTTTATAGAACTAGTAAGATTTAGTTGTAAAAATTTATTTGAAATAACTCCAATGTCCAGTTCAAAATAGGTAAGTAGTTGATATAGTCATGTAATAGAATAATAATGAAAAGAATGGACTCAATATGCAGAAATTATTCAAATGTCAAAGTAAATATATTAATGACAGCATCCTGTCTAAACAGGAGCAAAATTCTATGATTTATCTGAAAATATAAAAAAGTATTAGCTAAATAATAGGGGCAGGTAGTAAGTAAGCTATCTCCAGAGGATAGAGCTATAGGAAAAGAGATATGAAATGGAGTCCTTAAATATAGGGTAAACTTTGAGGATGAATGGATATGAACTCTGACCTCTCCTTACTAAGGTGATGAATTCAAGGGTTTACAGAAGTCAACTGTATAATTTAAACATTAGCAATATATTTTGTGATAATTATAATTCAATAAAGTTTCTTGTTAAGCTTGAATCCATGTCTGGATATTTAACAATACACTAATACCTCCTATATCACTTGTTCTTTACTTTGTCTCCAAGTAGTTTTTTGAAATTTTATGTAGATAACAAAATATCAAACTCCAGTGACAATATACAATGGATCTATTTTTCTCTGAATTTATTCCACTTACAAGGTAACAATCTAATCACACATTTATAACTAAATGTTCAGGAAGTTAAAGTGGTATTTTTGTCCCATAGAAGTCATAAATGGTGATGATATATTGCATTAGGCAATTACAATTTTGAGGAATGCATAGTGTCCCACTCAGAGTGGTTACTTAAGACCTCATAATGGCAGTGTCACAGTTATAGCACATGGGAGGCACAGTACTTAACTGCAAAGGGAAGCCCATTAACTTAGAAAGGTTTTAGAACTGTCACCAGATCCATTAGAGTTGATACTAGCATTTTACATAAAAATTTCCTGACATGAGAATAAGGAGTCTTAAATCAGACCATTTGAAGAAAAGAGAAATCAGTTATCAGATTGTTAGATGCCATGGCTATTAAAGGATACACACACACACACACACACACACACACACACACACACATGCACAAAGTGGATGCAGGATGCACTGAAGAGTGAAATGGCAACAGCCAATGCCCCTGAGGCAATGGCCAACTGACCTGACTCTTGGATTCAATGATGAAATAAGATGGAGTTGCTTTTCAGAACAAACCTTGGGGAAATAACTTTGTCTATAATAGACATATATTTAACACTGTGAATTCCACCAAGGAAGTCAAATACGTCATCAAAGTGACCTTTGTTCTCTTCCTTCTTAAATCTAAACAAGAAAATATCACTAGAAAACCAACTGAAATTTTCATTATCTTGGTAGCAGGCTTCAAACTCAATGTTACCATTGACCAAGATATACTAATATACATGCTCAATATGAACAAATTAGTGTACAGTAACGTGGAATTTTAATTATGATTATTTTTTCAATGTAAGGATTTATGTCCAATAGCAAGCAATTTTACATCTGCTGTCATTCAAGATAAACCGGTAGTTTAGAGTTCTGGAGTGAAGCCTGCCAGGAAAACTATGTTCAGTGTCACCTGAAATGTTAGCGATCCGTACTTTTATAAAGTTAAAAAAAAGAAAAAAACAAGAAAGAAGACAGTTGTGAAATGGTACCTGATTACATAAGAGAACTGTAACAATGTATGGTCAGATTGTGAGCTGGACTGTGCCATCCTTGAAGCTTGCTATAGCCTATTCATTATTTCCTTTGCAATTGCTCTCTCAGAGACTGAGACCTCACTTATACAGCTAGCTGATTCTGTGTCAAGTACGTGACTTGACTCAAAATAAGGATTGTACTCAAATGGAAACTATTAATGATTATGAGGGCAATGTCCTTGGATTTGAGCAGGCACAGGAATGTGTATAGCCTATGTCCTTGTGTGTTATGAATATGTTTTTTCTGCCTGTCTGGTCCCACTGCCTTGGCAGCCCAAAATAATACACAGAGACATTGTATTTGATATAAAGCTGTTGGCCAGTTACTAATTTCTTGTCGGCTAGCTCTGTCTTAAATATTAACCCATTTCTATTAATCTAAGTACTTCCAGGTGGTCTTATCTTACCAGAGAGAGGGGATGGTGTTCTGCTCTCAATCCACCATCTTGAATCTGCTCTCTACTACTTCCTCTCCCCTCCTAGTCTCCTCGTCCCACCTATCTTGCTTTCCTATTGGCCAGCAGTGCTTTACTCATTGAGCAATACAGAATGATATCTCCCATTCCTTGTATACCTGTATCTTATGAATTCAGATGCTAGAAGCAGATTACCCACAGGATCCTTCTCACAATGACCTTCCAAACTCCAGGATCCATGTCACTTGGACCTTTCTTCAGCCTTGTGTCCATCACTGTGAACAGTGAATTTACAGTTAATCTCATTTGATATTATACAGGTAGCAATCATATCAGCGATTTCTCAGAAGTATTCCAAGCATAGGGTGTGCTTAGAGAACCCACAGCCAAACAGGTCTACTACTGAACTCACACCAAAGTCGAATACATCTTCTTTTGCCTACATTACTTCATTTTCAGAATATTTTAATGAAATAAAATTTTTAAAGATGAAAATTTATAGAAAACTTTAAAATTAAGGATTTCTTATTTAGAATAATTTTTTGGATTAATTAAGACATGAAACCAAAAGAGTTTCTAATCAAAGGGCAATTTACAAAGATACATCTTCTGTAACATCAAGAGGCCAAACAGGAAGAGCAATGGCCTACCATTTGAGTAATTTCTGCTTTCTTCCAGTAAACATCTCTAGTATAGGTCACTGCTTCCTAATTTGTTATCCCATGAAATCAAAGCTCTCTACTTCATATTCCTTCATCTGAATGAGAATCTCTGGCCCTAGTTTAACACTAATTCCTGCTGACTGTTTCACTCTACTGGTCACTTTGGGGCTTAGCTGCACATTGCTTGGTGCACTCTGAAGAGATGACACAATCCTCTTTATTGGTCTAGCTTATGAGAACCTTCTTCCTCATATCATTTTGGAGATCTTTTGATTTTAGTAGGAAACAGTATATCCAAACCATTTCTAATTTAACATGTAGGTTTAGACATTGTGTGGGCCATATGATAGCCTCTTATCACATTAAGATTACACACCTGTTAGAGTGACCACTAGTACCTGTTAGTGTGACCACTCATAGCACAAAATATACTCAGTCATAATTGTTTTAAATAGAATTTAATAATAATATAATTGCATCACTTTCTCCCTTCTCTATCCTTACAGCCTCTCCCAGGTACCCTCCCTCCTACACATGCCACCCCACTCACAAATCTATAGCCTTTTTTATTGTTATCATTACATACATACATCTATGTATATACATCTTATATGTATGTTAGTCTATATATTCACAACTCTATAAATGAAATCTGTTGAGTCCAGTTTTTGTTGTTTGTGTGTACATAGTTTTAGGCTTGATTACACTACATAGGAAAACCAATAAAGGGACTAATTCTCCATTTTCCAACAGTCATTAGTTGTCTATACGTTTTTGTTTAGAATGGGATCACATGAAACTTCTCCTTCCTTGTTAGCATGATCACTCATATTGTCATTTTCCCAGTCAAGTTTACACAGCAATTTCTGGGAGAGACTTTTACAACAAACTTCCTGGTGTTTTGTCTCTTATGATCTTTCTGCCATGATGTTCTCTGAACAGAGAAGTATTTGTTGGGGTTGAGCTTGCCACAGTCCATTGATCTCTACCATGCATGTAGTTGTGGTTTTCTGTGTTTGTCTCCATTTCTTTTTTGTTTGTTTGATTTTTCAAGTTGTTTTCTCTGTAGCTTTGGAGGCTGCCTTGGAACTCACTCAGTAGACCATGCTGATCTCAAACTCAGAGATCTGCCTGCCTCTGCTTCTTGGGTGCTTGGATTAAAGGTGTGTGCCTCCACCAGCCAGCTGAGAAATTTCCTTGATGAGGGTGGTAGCTGCACTGATTTGTGGGTGTATGCGTAAGATTTAGAATGCAATAAGGAATTATGCTGGTCTAGCAAACTTATGGTAGTAGATTCTTTCTTAAGGACATTTATCTCACTAGTCCCAGGATGCTGGCCAGGTTTCTAATACCAGTTATGTACTGTTTCCTATTGAGTGGGTTTTAAGTCCAACTAAACAGTTGGTTACCACCAACCTGCATTTATTTCTCATCTTCCCAGCAAATTTCCTACATTGTAATTGTTGAGGTTTACAGGTATTGGAGCTGGATAAAACTACCAACTGCTTCTCTCCTTCAACAGCTGGCACAGTATTTTCTAGTACCATGAAAGACAGACCACAGGAAGAAAGCTTTCAGGTAAAATCTAGCTTGACTTATGTAATTCCCCTGTCCTATGCGTGCAGTGTCTTCAGCAACAGGGATCCACTATCAATCCTGAGAGGCAACCAAGGGCTACAACAGTAGTCTATATGAGATGGTTTTTATGTTTGATACTGGGTTTTTTGTTGTTGTTGTTAGCCTGTCTTTCTTGTGGAAAGCATTAATAAAAATTTGAAATTTCATCTCACCCCAGTTAGAATGGCAAAGATCAAGAAAAAAATTGACAAAATAGCTAATGCAATTGTGAGGACTATCATTAGCAGTGGAGGTAATGCAGCCCTGGAAATCAGTATAGAGAATCCTCAAAACCTCAATGCAAGTCTACCACATGGCCAAGCTATACCACTCCTTGGAATATTCCCAAAGGATTCAACATCCTACTCCACAGATTCTTGATCAGCAATGTACAGTGCCATCCTATTAACAATACCCAGGAAATAGAAACAATCTAAGACAAGTAAACAGAGGATGAAGAATGTGATACATATACACAATGGAAAACTACTGCACTATAAAGAAAAGTGACATTATGAAATTTTAGATACATGTAGAGACCTTGTGGTTCCTAGTTCTAAAACTTCAGATGTGATTATATAACAAGTTGTTACTACAAAAACCAAGAAAATATTAAAGGTCCATAGGTAGAGAGACATTGGGAATTTAATGGTAGGATGAGGGTGATATAAAAAACAGAAGGTGGCTTCCACTAGCTAGGAATAAGTAAGGTCATTACAGAAGGAGGAAGGGACAAACAACACCAACTGCTTGATAAATCCTCAAAGAAACATTTTATATTGTATTTACCTAAAATAATACAAAATACAAATAAGTATATGCATATGTGAGTATGCCTACACAAAAAAGAAAAAGAAGAAAAATACAATAATGAAATGTGCATGTGTGTGTGTATACACACACACACACACACACACACACACACACACACACACACACACACCATAAGTATAGCATGAAAGAAGTTAAGCCATTTGGGCTGACGATGTTTCCCACAAGAACCATAAACTAGAAAAAATTCCATATTGGTTCTTATAATGAAATACATATAAACTGTGTGGGGGAAGGCAAGAGAAAGAAGACTCAGTTGGTAGAGTGCTTACAACACAAGCATGAAGACCTGAGGCCAGTTGTCAAAAGCCTTGTAAAAGAGTCAGGTACAACAGCTCAAGCCTATATATGATGGGAGATGCCATTTTGTATATGTTTCTCATATTGATTAATGAATAAAGCACTGTTGGCCAATAGGAAAGCAAGATAGGAGGGACTAGGGGACAAGGAGGAAAGAGGAAGTAGTAAGGAGGAGTCAAGATGGAGAGACCAGGGAGACCAGATGCCTGCCCCACTCCCCGGTAAGGAAACCACATGAAAATACATAGAAATGGGTTAATAATTAAGACAGAGCTAGCCAATTAAGAAACTAGTAACAGGGCCAACAGAATTATATCAAATACAGAGTCTCAGTGTGTTAATTGGGGCTGGTGCGCTGTGGGAAAACCTTACTCCTTACAAATGGCGCCCACGTGGCTAATAAGAACTTCCACTTAAAATTTAACAAAAGCTCAAAAAAAGGGTTTTTGAAACAAAAGAACAAAGACAAACAAGGTTTCTTGGTAGCAGCATTTTTCTTGGCTGGAGTCTGCTTTGTGAGAGACAAGCAGATATTTGCGCGTCTCCTTTAAGGGAGGATTCCTGACTCAGCATAAGTGGCAAAAACAAACAAACAAACAAAAAAAAAACTGCAAGGCTTTTAAATAACTCTGCTAACAGTTTATTGGTGTGTATGAGAGATGGCAATGGCAGTGACCACATCTCTAAGCCGGGAGCATCCTTGCTGGATGGCAGCAAGCAGACCAAGGTGGTGACCACAGCTCTTAGTACTGGCGGTAATATAGATGCCATGCTGTTTGATAAACCGCCGCAGAAACAACTATGAATTTCATTTTAGCAATGTTGTTGTTTACCAGATAAAAGACTCGTGGCCATAAAAAGATAAATATTTACAGTAAAGACAGATTCACATTAAGAAAAACCACTAAAGGTTTACAGTGTGTTTTAAAATATATGTAGACATAGGAAAAATAAAATAAAATGGTTTTAAAAAGACAGAGAACAGCTGGGTGTGGTGGCACACACCTTTAATCCCAGCACTCCAGAGACAGAGGCAAGCAGATCTCTGTGATTTGCAAATTAAACCTGGTATGCAGAATGAATTCCAGGACAGATAAAAGTTACACAATGAAACCCTGTCTCAAAAAATAAAAAATAAAAAGTAAAAGAAATGGAGTAATAATAAAGCCACTTAAAGATGAAAAGCTCAGAAGGAATCTGGTTAATGTATGGTATTATATTGTCTTTATATCATTTGACTGCTGAAGAAACAACTGTTAAAGGAAATACTGCTGGATTAATTCAATTTATATATTTTAAAAATA
This sequence comes from Phodopus roborovskii, assembly GCF_943737965.1. Taxonomy (NCBI): domain Eukaryota; kingdom Metazoa; phylum Chordata; class Mammalia; order Rodentia; family Cricetidae; genus Phodopus; species Phodopus roborovskii. The sequence continues at coordinate 29,488,992 of NW_026126416.1, read as the reverse complement.
CTCTGACTCCAAAATTTAAGTTCAAGGACAAGTTACTGGGGAAAAGGATTTCTATTTTTGTTTCCACAGAAAATGAAAAGCTGTGGATTCCTTCCAGACTAATATGGTTTGATCAAGCCAGACCCCTTGAAACAGAGTTCCTGGTGATCCAACATTCAAAGCAGCTTGAACAAAGTAGCCTTGCAGACTGCAGCCAGGATTTCTTCATCTTCTTAGGATTCCCCCATGACAGCATGCCCTATCAGCAGGAAGTAGTTCGGAAAGAATGATACCCAAATTCCCAAATATTGTTTATAAATGTTTGTTTTCATTTAACTGGGCTTGGTTAATGAACACAACCAATATTCTTTTTAAAGGTAAAAAGGGGATTATGGTATAGATATGAATACTTTGTTTTGGAATGGATTTTCATTATTGATATAATTTAAGGTCAATTTTGTGATATGTATATTTCTCCTCTTGTTTAGGTATTGTGTTTATATAGCTGATTTAGAAATGTAATGTATAATGTAGTACAGATTATAGATAATTACCTATGATAGTTAAAGCTTAGAGTTAAGTTAGTTAGGTTTTCAAGATACACAGAGATGTATTTGAGATAGATAGACATTCTTCAAATCTTTCCAAGACCTACAGAATATGGCATTTAAAATGGTTTAGGGTTTCTCTTGACAATGAGACATAAATGCTCCTGGCAACACCACCTGTGTCCAAAAGGAAGATGGACACTGAAGAAACTCGTTATGGAGTTTACTTCCAGTATAGCAAGATTAACCATTTGGACAAGATACTGCTCTTGTCTGGACTGTTTGACGTTATGCTATATAAACTGGACATGCAGGACCTACAGAAAAGTGACTGCTGATTAAAGATGGACATTGCTACAGAGTTCCTGCTTCATGCAAGAGTCTGCCAGACAGTCTGCAGGACACAGAGTAAAATGACTGACAAACTGCCAATACAAGAAGACAGTTTAAAGTTTCCTGCTTTGCTGAAGAGTCTGCTAGACACACTATGGTCTATGGGCTGAAGATGGAAGATTACAGAAGACCTTCGGTTGACTAACCAGGCAAGATGTCTCTGTCATTTCTAGAGTTTTTATATTATCCTTCTGTGGTATTTGAAGGAGTTGAAGATAGTTATGGTTATAGTTTTCCATAGTTAGGCTTAAAGATAAGTTACATATAGGACTTTAGACTCACAAAGATAGGATAGATGATGGAATATTTTCTTAAATCTTGCTAAATGTTAATGAACTAAATATTGTTAACTGTGATTCTTATTTGATAACTGTTATGTGATATATTTTGCTATGTTAAGGTTAAAACCCTTCTTTTTATTTAGACAGAAAAGAGGAGATGATTGGAGGTGCCATTGTGTTTATATGTTTCTCGTACTGGTTAATGAATAAAGCACTGTTGGCCTATAGGAAAGCAAGATAGGAGGGACTAGGAGATAATGAGGAAAGAGGAAGTAGGAAGGAGAGTCAAGATGGAGAGTCTGGAGAGAACAGAACTTCCATTCCTCTGCTCTCGGTAAGACCACGTGGAAATACATAGAAATGGGTTAATACTTAAGGCAGAGCTAGCCGATAAGAAACAAGTAACTGGCCAACAGAATTATATCAAATACAGAGTCTCTGTGCATTATTTGGGGCTGGTGCAGTGGTGGGACAAGACCTGCAGCAGGCAGAAAAACCCTACTCCATATATATATATATATATATATATATATATATATATATATATATATATATATATATCTCAGAAAATAATGTGTACAGCAACTGAGGGATAAACCCAATACCAACATCTGGCCACATATTATATGTGAACCTGTACACACACACACACACACACACACACACACACACACACACACACACACATACACACACACACACGCACTGTGCAAATTTTGTTCTACACTAAAACATTAAATACACCAAGGGAATAGTTTGTTTTACACTTAGACATGTATATCTGCAGATTATGCCTCAAGTCTTAACATATATTATTCTGACTTTACTCTTTTCTTTCTTCTAATGCCCATGCATGACATTATCTTTCATAAACTCTTCACAAAACCTCAAATGGTGCACATGTAACTTATGAGTGAAGTCACCTGTGATGGGCACAATAAAAAAATAGTCTCTATAAGTGTAACAAAACAACTACACTTAGCTTAATTTTACACTATCTTGTAGTCATTGCAATTTTTTCTGTCAGGGCTGAAAATACTTTTAATTTTTTTTAAAAAAAAAGAAATAAAGAAAACACCTGTTTGGGGTCCAATTATGAATTGCAGAGAACTATCATTCCTAATTACTAAATAGCTACAGAATCCCCATTTAAGTCAAATCAACTGCACTTGAAAATAAACCCCAAATTTAAATGCTATAATCACTTATAATTCATTCCGCTTCTGCACACAAAAATAAGGCTCAATTCAAAGCAAGCACAGGATAGGATGTATGCCTTGCAAATCTTGCTGGGTGGTTTTAACATAAATGACACTAAGATTCAAAACATGCAATGAATGTTGGCTCCTTTTTTTAAGTGCATTTTGCAAATTAATCTCAGCTTATTCTTGAAAGCTTCTTTAACTCTGGACGTAAACGTGGCAGTATGCGAGGATGCTAAACATTGTTAATGTTACCATCTGAATAAACTGTAAAATTCAACTATGAAGTCATAATTGAAAAATTTGTGAAGATAAAATAATTACATTTAATTCACAGGAATATTAAGCTCTCAGTGGCTGGAGAGATGGCTCAGTGATTAAGAACACTTATTACTCTTGCAGAAGATAAAGATCCAGTTCCCATCACCCACATGGTTGTACATAGTCATCTGTAACTCCAGTCCTAGCAGTTGTGGTGTTCTTTTTGATCACGATGTGTCCCAGGCTTGCACTTGGTATACATACATGCTTGCAGGCAAACACTCATACATATATTATAATAAATAAATCTTAAAAGAGAAAAAACACTTTCTTAGTTACTGTTCTATTGTACTGAAATATTGTGAGCAAAGCAGCTTATATAATAAAGAATTTAATTAGGTGCTTGCTTCTTACAGTTCCAGAGAGTGAGTCCATGAACATCATAGCAAGGAGTACAGCAGAAGAGAGGCAGGCACAGCACTGAAGTAGTATCTGGGAGCTCATCCAGCAGGCAGGAAGTGAGAGAGAACAAGCAAGTAGCGAGAAAGAGGGAGAACAAGCAACTGGGCCTGGTGTGGGCTTTTGAAACCTCAAAGCCCAACCCTACTGACATATCTCCTCCAAACATACCACACCTCCTAATCATTCCCAAACACTTCCAATACCTGAGTATCAAACATTCGAAATTATGAGACCATGGGTGCCATTCTCATTCAAACCACAACAAATATCTATCTCTCAGAGGCTGGAGTACATTCAAACTACTACTCATACATCAGTAGGATCAACCAACCAGAGAACTCTAATCCTAAACAATAAGATTGATTGATGCCAGAAGTTAATATTTGCCAAGTGAACATTACCTGCAAAAGAGTCAAAAAGTTACTCTCAGTCTTTAATTTGTAGGCATATTCCAGTTTGCAAATGATATTACCAATCATTGTCTCCAAAGCAAGGAGCACTTGTATTTGAAGAGAGGGCATTCCAGTAATTAACTCAACATGTGTCATTGAAATGAATATATAACTTATTCAAAAAGGCATCTTAGGAGACTAGAATGGTGTGAAATACAGCGTGTCACTCGAAAGGAAGCAATCAATGACCATGTCTTTCTAAAACTTGATTTTGTCCATCAAGCATTCTCCAATAGGTTATTTTAGACATTTTGTTTACTGCTTCTTGAAATAAGGTCACAAGTAACTGCTGATTGCATAAAATTCTCTTTCCACAAAATTCACCTGATCAGCACATATTCTGACCAAAACACACATCTCAGGATTGATTTACAGGTATATGACACAAGTCTGGTGAGGTGGATGGGAGTTTTAGCACTCCCTCCTGATTCTGTATGTGTGATGATTTACTGGGATCTTAATTAAAATCTGTGTGCAACAATAAAAACAAAAACATAAATATCCTTGCCATAGTTACTCAATTTTCACACCTCTTGTTTTTGCTTGGCTTTCTCCTGTTTTGTTTGGTTTTGATATATTTTCATGTAAGAGTAGTATAGGCTTGACTTCTTTATTGTTCATTTAAATTTTCTTTATATGGTACTAGAGAATAAATCTAGGGCCTTAAAAACATACATTAGTACTTTGCCCCTGAATATCAGTTGTAACCTAATAATGCTATTTGAACTACATACACACAAATACATACATGTCAACTATATATATGTGTGTGTGTGTGTGTGTGTGTGTTTGTGTGTGTGTGTGTTTGTGTGTGTATGTATATGTATATGTATATATAATATATATGACACACAACCTATATACATGAATGCATAACCCCCTTACAACCATACCACACACACATATACACTCCTACATACACAACACACACATGCATGAGATATACATTTACATATATACATGCACATAAACACTAGATACATGCACACATATAATTATCTCCCACAGATACACAAGATACACACAGATCCCTTTATACATAACATAAACACACACACACACACACACACACACATACTATGGAGTATTCAGGGCCTTTGTAAGAATTAGAATAATGGTGGAGTCAACACTTCCCCTAGTAGGTATTTAAATAAATATACCCTCTATCTTGTTCTTGATGTGTGGCCTGGAAGAGTAGTGGCTTTTTGTTGGATATACCTGACTTGATAGTATTTAGAACACCAAAAAGGCAAGTCTCTAGGTAAGTCTGTCATTTATTTGACTGGTATGCAAGATTCACCCTAGATATAGGAGGCACCATTATATGGGCTGAGGTCCATGTGATGGGAGATGCCATTCTGTAAATATGTTTCTCACACTGGTTAATGAATAAAGAACTGTTGGCCAATAGGAAAGCAAGACAGGCAGGACTAGGAGACTAAGAGGAGAGAGGAAGTAGTAGGGAGGAGTTCCAAGATGAAGGGTGGAGAGAAAAGAACTCCAGCCCCTCTCTCCGATAAGATGAGACCATGTGGAAGTACTTAGATTAATAAAATTGGGTTAATAATTAAGACAGAGCTAAGAGTTAACCGATAAGAAACTAGTAACTGGCCAACAGCAACTCTGTGTGTTATTTGGGGCTGGAGCAGCACTGTAACCAGACCAGTGAGGGGGAGGGGGACATGCTCCTAACATCCAGGACCAAATCAAAAGAAAAAATCCAGTTGAGCACAAGCATTTCTTGTCCTCTGCTTTCTGATTATGTACACAATGTGGCCTCACACCAGGTAGAGCTGTCATGTCTTTCCTGCCACAGCTGACTATATTCCTTAGAACTAAAGGGAGCATAAACCAGCCAACTTCCTACTCCTATAACCATGCTGTAAGTTCCCACACATTATAGAATCCAGTCCTCTGCAGCTCTAAGGCAAAGTAAATTCTTTTTAAGTGCCTGTGGTCACGGGATTCTATCACAGCAGATAAGGAGCCAACATGGAAGTTGGTACTGGAAGAAGTATTGTGCTGTGAGGAACCTGACCATGTCTATTTGGGTTTTTCTTTGGATGAATGCAGAAGACTTATAAACTTTGAATTAACAAATTCATTGAATTCTACAAACAGAGTAATATAGTGTATTTTAGTAGAAGCATAGAAGACACTGCCAAAAGTAGTGCCAACTGTGGCTCACAGAGGAAACAAAGTCTCTATAAACAACAGGGATAGAAGCTGTTCCTATGGTATTTTGAAAAAACATCTGGTTGCATTTGTCTTGTCCTAAGAATTGATTGGGTCTAATTAAACAGTAGTGGACCAATTTTTTTTTTTTTTTTTTTTTTTTTTTTGCAGAGGAAAATTCAAGATAAAGTAACATGGAGTCTATTGCATGATTATTACTGGATACTCTTATTCAGCTCTACAGTGAAAAGAAAAAAAGAGAGTAGTATGATACCAAGAAATGAAAAAATACATAGTTCAAAGAAGAAATGAAAGACTAGGAAACTGAAGATTGCAGCCAAGGCCTGTACTGAAACGGAGGGCATAATTGTTAAAATTAACACCATGAAAGAAAGCAAAGCCTCTTTCTTCACTTAGGACAGAAATGAAAGATTTCCAAAGGTTAAGATCTACCCAGCTAAATCTCTAACATGTGAAAAAAAAGTATAACGGGTCTTCTGCTCCTAGAAACCAAAAAAAAAAAAAAAAAAAAAAAAAAAGACTGCAAATATAATTGTCCATCCCAAGCCCAAGCTGGTTGCCTGATTTTAACAATGTGATCCATGTGGTACTGATATTGGAGATGAAAGGATACAAAATCGAAGAGGCCATGGATTCTTCCCATGAGGTTTCAGAGACCATCTGAGATCACATGATGAAAGGTAAGTAGTGTTTGAGTACCTGCAAGACATCCCTAAGAAACCTTGGCTGAAAATCTGAAGGTAAAGCCTGGGTTTCAATAGAGACCCCAAGATGTTGAAGATGCCAGCAACACAAGACAGCTTCCAAGGAGAACTACATTCACTGAATGGAATGAACTTAAGAAAAATAACAAATTTTGCACGTAACAAAGCTTGAGAGACAAAGCCATTTAAGCCCTTTGAAAACAAAGTCCAAGATGCCAGACACAGCACTACAGGCATTGGATGTTTATATTTCTGGGTTTATGTCTTGTCCTATTCTGCTCCAGTCTTTCTTCACTATACACACATTCCACAGTTACAAAATTGTAAAACATATTCTGTGCCATCGCATGTTAAAGGTATGAATTTTTTAAAGAGTGTGATGATTTTACTGAGAAATGATAGCCATGAATTCACTGGATCCCAGTTAGTGATGATATTTGGAGAGGATAAGGAGGCTTTAGGAGGTTTAGCCTTGCTGGAAGAAGGGCATCCAAAAAAGTAGGGCTTAGAGAGTTTATATGTTTTCCCTACTTCCTTTTCTTTCTCTCTGTGTGGATGTAAACGTGATCTGCTATCTGTTCCTGTTGGTATGCCTTCATAACTCTAGTCCATTGTAACTGAATGCCAAAATAAACTATTTTATTTTTTCCAAAAAGTTGTTTTTGTTGCGGAATTTCATCATAGCAACAGAAAAGGAGTTAACATAACTACCTGCAAGGGTAACATTCATTGTTGACTCACTATGCTTTAACCTCTATCCCATGAGAATATTCCTTATGAATCTTCCTTATTCTCATAATCTCACAAGAATGTGTCTATTCCATTTACACATCTCATAACTCAGTCCATGTTTTCATTTCTGTGTATTTCTTATCCCCACTATACCCACTCTTAAAGTACTTTCCCACTCTATTCTTAATTTTACTACTTAAATATTGATACACTGTTTTTGAAGAAAAGTCTATAAACTACACTTTTTCCAACCAGTAGTTCCATATCAATATCTATGAATGGGAACAAAGAAACTGGTATAATGACTAAAGGTCCTACAGTTAAGCAAAACTAGGACTGTCCAGAAATAAGTGATGCATTAAAGCATCATTGCCTTAAATAGATGCAGTAAATTCAATTACTATTGAAGACATCTCTCTAACATGACTAACAGTAAACAAAAAAATCAGCCAAATAGATTAGAAAGGAGAGAAATTAAAATTGGAAGAGAAATCCATTCAAAATAAATGTGCACAACACAAACATAGGGTTATGTGATATTTATACACGTTGTAAAGATATATTGATGTGATTGGTGTAATAAAGAGCTGAATTGCCAATAGCTAGGGAAGATAGGATAGGCAGGATTTCCATGAAGTGAGAGGAAGAGGAGGAGGAATTTAGGCTTGAGGATTATACCATTCAGCAGGATACCAGGGAGATAAGATAGAGGTCAGACATAAAATACAGAGTAGAGGTAACAGAGACATATAGAGAACATAATAAAAGCATGTTAATCCAAATTATAAGAGCTAGTGGGACAAGCCCAAGCTACTGGCTGAGCTTTCATAATTAATAATAATTCTCCATGTCATTATTTGTGGGCTAGCAGAACTGACCAAGAAAAAAAAAACTGCTATAACAAAGTGTATATGACAGAAACCCACCATAATAGTCCAAACCGCTTGTCTCTTTTATAATACAGGTCAAAACTCCTGAGGTAGCTGGAATGTCTACAGAAAAAAAAAACTTAAATTACTACTTTTGAACACAATGAATAACTAATACAAATAACTCATATAATTAGACATAGTAACTAAATAAATTAAAGACCTTGATAAACCTGTCTACAAAGTGAATGAAACAGCAAGAAAATTGGTGGAGAAAGTAAGAAATGTCTAAGATAATTTAGCAAGGGAATTTACATTCTAAACAGGAACCAATCAAAAATTCTAAAAAGTAAAGAAACAATCCAACAGAAAGCATCACCAAGAGACAAGACCATGGAGACAAAAAAAAAAAAAAAAAAATTCAGGGATGGAGACCAAGTTGAGATAGTGACACACTCAAACATATGTAGAGAAGAACTTTTAAAAATGCATCCTAGACTTGCAAGGAGTTTGGGGTGCATTCAAGAGGCCTGAAAATCAATGGGCTGGAAGAAAGATATTAGAATAAACCAAAATGGGTAGACAAATTATTTAATAAAATACAGTGGGAAAATATCCTGACCTAGAAAAATAAGTTGACATCTAACACAAGATACATTTAGTATTTCAAACATGTGTGCCAAAGAAGACTCCACCATATGCTATAATCAAGATGTCAAAAGTACAGAGTAAAGAAGCTGTAATGGAAAAATGTCAACTCATACACAAAGACAGGAAGATGAGTGTAACTCTAGGTCTTTCATCAGCATTCCTAAAAGGCAGGAAAAAAAAAGAATAATGTATTGTTATCCCCTGAAGGAAGTAACTGCAAACCAAGGTACCAGTAGTGAGCTGTCTTTCAAAATTGATGGGAAAATGAGAGCATTTCAAGTCAAACTCAAATTAAGGCAATATGACTACCAAGCCAGCATTGAAGAATCTCTTAAATGTACTACCACACATGGAAAAAGAAGAAAAACAGTCTCATCTATAAGAACAAGTGAAAGAAGAACTCCATAAAAGCAACAGATGAACAAAAAAGAAATCAGTCTACTATGTTCTATACAAAAAAAAAATAATAATAATAACCTCTCACGAGACAAGAGAAGGAAATACCAAAAACCTACAACCATACCTTATCATCTGAATTAAAAATGAGAAATAAGTATTCTCTCTAGAAATGCACAGCTAACAGAAAGATTAAAAAAATAATAATAATAAAACTGAGTATCAGTGCATGAAAATCAACTCACCAAGGAGCAGAATGGTAAACAAGTAAACAAGCAGACACATTTGTCCATTTATCTGTACAGCAGACTTCAAGGCAAAACTAGTCCAAAGAGATGTAGAGAGCTATTAAATACTAATGTACAATGCATCAAGGAGAAATAATGTGAGCATTTATACAGAAGATAGTTGGTCTTATATTTCGTAAAACAAATGCTAAAAGATATAAAGGGTGCATAGGTCCTGACAAAGTAATAGCGGGAACCTTCAGTACCACATTCTCAGTTTTATCTAGCCTTCCAGACTGAAAATCATCAAATAAACTTCCAAGTAAAGTATACCAAGGGTTGACTAGATTTGAATAGATACCTTCAGAATATGCTACACAACAGATATGTAATAAACAATCTTCACAGTACTATATGAACATTTCTCCAAAGCTGTTGACATCTTAGGCTACTAAGCAAACTTTATCTAACACAGAAAATTGAGGTAACACCTTAGATACTCCCAGGCCACAGAGAAATGAAAGAAGGAAATAATGGCAAGAGAAAATCCAAAAATCTGAAGAATGAACTAGATATTTGAAGGATGAACAGTGAATGTTTGCATTAGCAGTAGTTTCTTGAAGAAATCAGGGAGGAAATGTGGAAATTCACAGAAAGAAATGAAAAGAAAACCTTCCAGATTCTCCAGGACACAGTGAAGCCTGTCCTGAGAAGAAAAGTTACAGATGTAAGTGCTCTCATTAAAGGATCAGAGATGTTTCAAATCACCAAATGATGTATCTCCAGGTGCTAGGAAAGAATGATGCCTTTCTAAGTGGGCATCAGGAAATACAGATGGTTAGAAGGGCAAAGGATGGATGAAGATTGAAGGAGAAGAGTTAACAAAACAAATTTTCCTTACCATAAGTACCATACCATAAGTAAACCTAATACTTTATATGCTAATTTTAACACACACACATGCATATGAACATATTCTGATTATAAAATTAGTTCTTCATTCTGTTTGGTGAAAAGCAAACTAGAATGCTTGTGATTGATAAGAAAAGTGAAACATCTGAGCAGAGGCTTTCACTTTTTAACCCTAAGATTGGCACCTCACCCACAAGCATCTACTCACTGTGTCTCTTTTTGTAAAATATGTAGCTTTCCTTTGTAAAGTGGGGGAAGCAATTATGGAAGACAAATGGGTAAATGAGAACAAATCGGGAGATCCAGCCTCATAAATGGCAGTCCACACCTTGGAATGGATTTCTGTAAAACCTTTCCTACCAGTGTGCCTGGTTGGAAGTCTGAATGCAGCCCCAGGGAAAAGCCATCCCAGCAGGAAGACCACTGAGGTAAGAAATACATCTAATTTTATCTATGAAAGGTTTTATCTTAACGTTGCTCTTTAGACCTCTATTAAATTACATCATCAGAAAGCTACCATCCCCCCTCCCCGAAAGAGTTTCAGTGAGGCATAATATGTCCTTAATATCCTTGAAAGCTGAAAAAAAAAAAAGTAATATGCCATTAACTGGGAATAAGATTAGCTCAGGCCTGTACCTGCAGGGCAATTGATAAAACAATTACTTTAAGATAATATTGAGACTTTTAGTTTTCAACCCAAGAAGAGCTTAAGAGTGGCCATCCCCACTAATAGCAAGTAAAATGCAGAATAGACTGTAAAAAGAAACATTATGCTTAGATTCTTCTATGAAGTAGTAGGACAAAGACTTAAATATCACAGAGAGGTACAGACAGATACTCCAAATCCCACTTTATCATACTGGAAATCCACATGGAAACCAGTAACAACAAGAGAAAAGATTAAGTGGAAAAGAACACATGCTGGAGGCTTGGTGTGGGTAATTGGATGACACATAAACTCCAAGGAGACTGGTGCAACCAGATAGCCAGTTTGGTCCGGAGTCTCCGCTGCCTGCCACACAATGTTCCATTAACTGTCAGCCACAAAGGACCTGCCTTGTGAAACACCACAGACTGGGCATCAACCCCAGAGAATTTTTTTTATTTTACATATCGATCCGAGTTCCGTCTCTCTCTCTCTCTCTCCCTCCCCTCCCTTCTTCTCTCTTTTCCTCTCTCCCACCCTCCCATGCACCCCAACAAGCCTCCCCTCCCACCCCACCCCCACTCCACAATAGGGTGGTCATCTAAATCTGTCAAGTCTTTTGGAGTAGGAACTAGGATTTCTCTCCTGTCTCTAAGTTAAGGGAGTATCCCTCCATGGGAGATGTGTCGGCAAAGTCCTTCTGTGCACCAGGAATATACCCTGGTTCCACTGTATGAGGTCCCTTAGACTGCTCAGGCCTTCTAGCTGAGACCCATGTTCAGGGGGTCTGAGTCAGTCCCATGCTGGATTCCCAGCTATCAGCCTGGGGACCCATTAACTCCTCCTTGTTCAGGTTAGCTGTCTCTATGTGTTTCTGCAGCCTGCTCTTGTCCTCTCTCTCTCTCTCTGCCTCTGGATGCCAGACTGGCTCAGTGTTTAGTTGTGGGTGTTTGCTTCTGTTTTCATCAGCTACTAGATGAGGGCTCTATGATGTTGAATAAGTTAGTCATTGATCTCCTTATCAGGGAAGGGCATTTATGGCCTTTCCATTGTTGCTCAAATTGTTAGGTGAGGTCAGTCTTGTAGGACATTTCTTTAGGTTCAGTTTTCTCTTCAATCCAATAATCTCTCTCTCTCTTTCTCTCTCTCTCTCTCTCTCTCTCTCCTCTCTCCTCTCTCCTCTCTTCTATTCCTATCCTGACTCAATCTTCCTAGTCCCACGTGATTTCCTCCCTTCCCCTTCTCTTTCTCCTAGTTCCTTCTCCACTCACTGCCCCCACACTCCCCATGTGCTCTGGAAAACTTGTCCCTTCTCTCTTCTGTGAGAATATACCTTGTACCCTAGTTCCTCTGGCAGTGTGAATTATAGGCTGGTGATCTTTTGCTCTATGTCTAAAATCCATATATGAGTGAGTATATACCATGTTTCTGTTTTTGTTACTGGGTTACCTCATTCACGATAGTTTCTTTAAGTTCCATCCTCTTGCCTGTGAATATCAAGATTCCATTGTTTTTTTCCAAGAGAGTAGTATTTCATTGTGTAGATGTGCCACATCTTCTTTATCCATTCTTCAGCTTCCAGGTTCTTGCTATTACAAATAATGCTGCTGTGCACATAGTTGAGCACATGTCTTTGTTGCATGGATGTGGACATTTGGGTATATGCCTAAGAGGGGGATTGCCGGGTCCTGTGGTAGACTGATTCCCATTTTCCTGAGGAACTGCCATACTGATCTCCAAAATGGCTGTATGATTTTGCATTCCCACCAGTAGTGGAGGAGTGTTTCCCTTTCTACACATCCTCTCCAGCATGAGTTGTCATTGGTTTTCCTAATTTTTAGCCATCCTGGCAGGAATAAGATGGTATTTCAAAGTTGTTTTGATTTGCATTTCAACCCCAGAGATTTTTGTGGGCCACAGAAATGAATTAATATCTAACTCAAAAGGCTCACTTTGATCTCTTCATATCAGCACAGTGGCAAACAGAAAGGATACCCATGACTTGAAACTTCACCAGTGTCAAAAGAGAACCAGAGCAAGCTGGTTCCCAAGCAAGCTGAAGGCTTTCAAGGAAGCTTATTCAGATCATCTCACAAGAAACAACAGAGAATAGAGCCCAACTAGATCTCCTAGAGACAGACAGAATAGGAAAGAGAAAGCAAATGTTAAAAGCAGCCTGAAGATCTTGGTCTCTTTGCTGTAGCCAGCCAGCTGTGCACAATTACACATGTCATCAAACCCCATACCCATTGGCAAAAGTGGTCTTGTTACCCACAGGAGCAGGCTAGAAAGTGTGGTCCAATTTAGGCTTCTTGATGGCTCATCTCAAACCCAGCTTCAGAATCCAACCAAATAACCTTGCCCAGAGATAGTCTTATTCTCAGTGTGTGTGTGTGTGTGTGTGTGTGTGTGTGTGTGTGTGTCATCGTGAGCATGTGTGGGTGAATAATAGGCCTATACAAGTCTGATTCAGTAATTCACACAGTTGAGAACACCTCCCAATAAATCATACCAAAAATCTTGTGCATCCTCAGGGAGATTCCCATCTCAGTGCATTTTAAGGAAAGGAGAAGGTTAGACTTGCTTGACACAGAAAGAGAAGGAACTACTACACACCTCAGCTCATGACTACAACAGTGACAGGTGTATATATCCAAGGTGTATATTCTCTGGTTCTGCTCAGACTCAGGAATAACCCTGCCTAATTTCAGAATTTAACCTCTAACTGTGTATATCCACAAGGCTGGAATTGCCCAGGCAGGAACTATATCCTCAAACTGGTCTGAACAGAGCTCATCAAAGCACATAGTAAGTATGGCTGAGATACTCAGCCAGAAAACCCACTCCACCTAACTAACTAAAAAATACAAACAAAACAAAACAAAACAAAAAAAAAAGCCTTTGTCTGCCCAGCAGAATCACCAGGTGACTCTCACAGAACCAAAGCTGAGGTGCTAAACTTCTAAAAGAACACCAGGCAAGTCAGAATAGGGATCTTCTCAAATGCACAGACAACAATGCAACTACAGAAGAAGCATGTACAATTAAAAACCTGGAACCCAAATAAATAGATGTTTGAAATGACTGATAAAATGACTAAAGTGGTTTTTATATGGAAGTTTTATATGGAAGTGTGCTATGAAAATGTACATAAGAAATATGATGGGAAAACAACATAAAAACAAAATCTGATAAGAAAAAATTAATAAAAAAGCAGTAGAAACCCCAAAATGAATATGGTGGCTGAAGCAACAAATACTACAGGTAGCTCTTACAGTGGATCCAACCAAGCAGGGCAGAAATGGTGTGCAGAGAGACAAAGCACTTGAATTTACCTGACTGGAAAACAAAAGTGAAAACAAATGGCAGTAAAAACAAATAAATAAGAGGAAAGCCCATGAGAAAGGTGAGGTCCCACTGAGTCCCATCCTTCTCATAGAAGTTTCAGAGGTAAATGAAAGAAAAATTGGCTAAAAGGAAGTACTGTTAAAAATAAAATAATGACTCACATTTCCCAAATCTGAGTTAATATATCAATATATAAGCATGGGAATTGCAGAGAACTCCAATCAAATCAATCCAAAAAAGTTACCAAGACATGCAACAGTGCACTGTCAAACTTCAAAACCAAGGCAACTTCCTGAGGGGAGTAAAAGATAAACACATCACATACAAAAATGTGTCAACATAACCAGCAGCAGATTTCTCATTGGAAATTCTGTAGGCCCAGAGAGAATCAGACAATATATTCAAAGTGTAGAAGGCAAGCAAGCCTGCCAAGCAAGACTACATTTCCAAGCAGAGCTGTGTATGGGCAGACAAAAGCTGTACATGTTCATCACCATGTAGCATGTCTTGTAGGAGTTGCTATGGGAATGTATTAAGAACAAACAAACGTCCAATAATTCGTCACATCAAATCACGAAAACATAATTATAAATGGTATAAATAACACAGAGAACACTCATGCATCACAACTCCAATGGCTTGCACTGCTATTTAATCCTGCCAATGAGGTTTCAAAGACAAAGACAAAAATACTAATATCACTTACTGTTTAAGTAAACTGGTAGGGGACAGAGACTAGAAATAATGTCATTTCTGTCATCAAAACATTATAGCAAGAATGAAAAAAAATAGTTTAATTTGTGACATGAAACTTGGGCTGGAATTACAGCTTAGTTGTTGGTCACTTGCCTAGTACACTTAAGGGCTTGGGTTCTAATCCCCAGTAAAACACACACACACACACACACACTTAAACATTATATGTTATTATGTTATCAAAGTTAAATTTTCATCAGTTTTTCAAATGCAGTTTGACACAAACTAGAGGGACTTCTGAAGAAGAAACCCGATTGAGGAATTGCTTCCATCAGATTGGTCTATAGACAAATTTGTGGGCCATTTTCTTGATTAGTGATTGGAGTTGGAGGGCCCAGTCCACTGTTCGTGGTGCCAGTCCTGGACAAGTGGTAGTGGATTGTATAGGAAAGCAAGCTGAGAAATCCATGGAGAATGAGCAACAGTCCTTCACAATTTCTGTTTCAGTTCCTGCCTCTAGGTTCCTGCTTCTGTTTCCATCAACAATGGATTGTGAAATGTAAGCCAAGTAAACCCTTTCTCACAAAGTTGCTTGATATCACAGCAACAAAAAGCAAGCAAGGACATATATCACTACAGAAAATCTTCTTATATCTCAACAAAGAAATCAAGAAAAGGAGGAGAAAAAGGAGAAGGGAGAAATCTATAAAATAATATCAACTGACATAATTCCGGTAACCATACCTTGCCTATCTATAGTTCTAATACTAGCACTAGGGAGCCTGAGACAATACAACTAGTTACATAGTAAGATCATGTATCTGAAAAAAAAATGATTTAGCCTCATACTCTGTACAAGGGACTCATCTCAGATTCAAAACATTCTTAGTCTGAAAAACAAGGAATGGAATATGCCCCATACAACTGGGAAATAAAGAAGAGGGCTAGCAAACATAGACAGAAGACAGATTTTATATTAAAACTATATTTAAAACTTGGCAAAGAAGAATGTTAAACAACAATAAGAAGGATAAATTCACTGAGTGGTTATAACAATTATAAACATATTTAAACCTAATACCAATTCACCTATCTGTGTAAAGCCAAGTAGTAAAAGTTATGATGTAAGAGAAAAGTAAAATGTTAACAGGGGTATTAATACCCTTCAACAGATCATTAAGAAAATTGGTCAGAAAACATCAAGAATATAGGGCTGCATAGAGAAAAATCTCAGAGTGGGACTGAGGTCTTAGTTTGGGTTTCTATTGCTATGAAGAGACACCATGACCATGAAAACCCTTGTAAAGGAAAATACTTAATTGAAGTGGCTCACATACAATTTCAGTGGTTCAGTCCATTATCATCATGTTGGGGAACATGGTGGCGTGCAGGCAGTCATGCTGCTGACTACCTTAATCAAAAGGCAAAAAGAAATACATGTAACCCTGAGTGAAGCTTAAGCAAAAGAGTCCTCAAAGTCTGACATACTTCCTACAACAAGCCTACACACCTACTTAAATAAGGTTCTATCTCCTAATAGTGCCATTCCCTAAGAGCTTATGGGGTCCAATTGCATTGAAACCACCAAAACTGGTAATAGGTGCTCAGAATCCTAGCACCCAACAAGCTGAGGGAAGAGAATCTTCAGTTGAAAGTCAGCATGTGATAGATACAATGAGCTACATTGAGACCCTGTCTATAAATAAAAATAAATAAATACTAGATGAACAATATGAGGGGTCAACATTGCTGACAGCTAGATTTTTGAAAATCCTAACCTGACCACTTCAGCTAGACTAAGAAAAGAAAACTCAAAAAGCAAAACCAAAAGAGGGAATATTAAAACTGAGAGCACTCATGTGCACAGAATCATAAGAAGATATATGAACACTTATATGCCATGAGATAAAATTATTTTTAGGTGAAACAACTAAATTGTTAGACAATTACAACCCTCCAAGACAAGTTGTGAAGTAGAAAATCTGAACAGACTAATATTGATTATAGAAGTTAAATAGCTAATATAAAATCTTTATTCAAAAAAAACACAGGAGCTCACGGCATCAGGGATTAAATATAAGAGGTAGGAGTGGAGATGGGTGAAAAGGAGAGTAGTCAGGAGCTGAGTGGAGTGGAGGGAGGGGAACCTGTTGTATTGTATAAGAGAAGAATCTGTTTTCAATATAAAAGGAACTAATACAAATCTCTCACAAATCTCCCCAAAATATAATAATAATGAAATAATAAAGTAACACTGTGGTAGTTAGAATGGGAAATATCCCTATGGGCTCATGTAATTGAGCAACTGGTCCATAATTAGTGGCTCTACAGATTGTCATAGGCTCATGTATTTGAGCACTGGGTTCACAGTTGTAACTCTGTTATGGGCTCATGCAGTTGAGCATTTGGTCCCTGAGTTGTGACTCTATTTGGAAAAATTATGTACCCTCTCAGGGATGGCAGCTTTCTGGAGAAAGCTTGACACTGATGGTGGGCTTTGAGGTTTTGAAGACTGGTCTCACCTCTATATATTTCTATCTCTCTCTCCCTCACTGTAACTGCCTCTCTTTCTCATGATCTCTCTCTGTCTCTGTCTGTCCTTCTGTCCTTCTGTTTGTCCTTCTGTCTCTGTGTATCTCTATGACTCTCTCTCTCCCTCTGCTTCCACTTGGCTGCTATGCCTTCCTGCCTTGACAGACTCTGTCCACTCTGGAAGAGTGAGACAAAACAAACCCTTTACTCATCTACATTGCTTCTAGTCATGGTATTTTCTTTCTTTCTTTTTTTTCTTTTTTTTTTTTTTGCATTTAACCTTTATTGTTTTTCGATCCATGAGACATTTTTCTTCCACCTATTTACAATTTCTTTACCCTTGCATCTCTATCTGTAGTGATTTGTAGTTTTTTTTGTATAATTATTTATGTATTTATCTATTTTTATATTAATTTATTCTTTTATTTTACATACCAATCCCAGTTCCCTCTCCCTCCCTCTTTTCCTCTCTCACCCTCTCATGCACACCAACCACCCTCCCTTCCCATCCCCCACACACACACCACATGTAGTATGATGCCCTTAAGGAGGGGTCATCTAAATCTGTCAAGTCTTTTGGAGTAGGAACTAGGATTTCTCTCCTGTCTCTAAGTTAAGGGAGTATCCCTCCATGGGAGATGTGTCGGCAAAGTCCTTCTGTGCACCAGGAATACACCCTGGTTCCACTGTATGAGGTTCCTTAGACTGCTCAGGCCTTCTAGCTGAGACCCATGTTCAGGGGGTCTGAGTCAGTCCCATGCTGGATTACCAGCTATCAGCCTGGGGACCCATTAACTCCTCCTTGTTCAGGTTAGCTGTCTCTATGTGTTTCTGTAGCCCGCTCTTGTCCTCTCTCTCTGCCTCTGGATTCCAGACTGGCTCAGTGTTTAGTTGTGGGTGTTTGCTTCTGTTTCCATCAGCTACAAGATGAGGGCTCTATGATGTTGAATAAGTTAGTCATTGATCTCATTATCAGGGAAAGGCATTTATGGTAGCCTTTCCACTGTTGCTCAAATTGTTAGTTGGGGTCATTGGGTTCAGTCTTGTAGGACTCTGGACATTTGTTTGGGTTCATTTTCCTCTTCAAACCAATAATGGCTCCCTCTTTTATGTTTCTTCCTCCCTCTCTTCTCTCTTCTATTCCTCCCCTGACTCAATCTTCCTAGTCCCACATGCTTTCCTCTCCTCCCCTTCTCTTTCTCCTAGTTCCCTCTCCACTCACTGCTCCCCCTATTCCCCATGTGCTGTGGAGAACTCGTCCCTTCCCCCTTCTGTGAGGGACCTTATATGAATCTGTTAGAATACACCTTGTAACCTAGTTCCTCTGGTGGTGTGAATTATAGGATGGTGATCTTTTGCTCTAGGTCTAAAATCCATATATGAGTGAGGACATACCATGTTCCTCTTTTTGTGACTGGGTTACCTCATTCAGGATGGTTTCTGCAAGTTCCATCCACTTGCCTGAGAATTTCAAGATTCCATTACCTTTTCCCCGGAGTAGTATTCCATTGTGTAAATGTGCCACATCTTCTTTACCAATTCTTCAGTTTAGGGGTATCTAGGTTGATGATTCTTAAATGTGAGAACTCAGACTTCCTGCAAATATCACCAAGACAACACTTTCTTGTTGGCATTATCACATAAGGAGTCCTAGATAAGCTAATAAGAAAACAACAGTAACAAAAATAAAGACAAGCAGGAAATAAAAATGAAAGTATCTTGCAGGTAACATGACTTTTCACTCTCTACATAGAAAACCAGAAAGAATGAACAAAAACAAACAATCAAAAAACCCTCTAGATACTAATACGTTATTATAGCAGGGCTTTGGAAATATTAAATCAATATTCAAGTCAATTTCTTTACTGAATACAGGCAGTAATAAAGATTTTTAAAACTGGTATTGCAAAAATTCAATATGCATCCAATTTTTATATTTTCTTTATCAAAACAGCAATAGTAGTAGCCATATTGACTTGTCTCTACTTTTCATTGATTTTACAAGAAAAAAAGTGTATCTCCTTGTTTGATTCATACTGGTATCAAATGTGAATAAATATTTTTTGACATTTTATCATTGAGGGCATATAACAATTTATCGCTTGCATATTTACATGAATTTAAAGACTCTCAAGCAAAACTAGGAACAGGTTTTCTATGCAGAATTTATCAATGAAATACCAACTTTTAAGTTCCAATTATGGTTCATGTTTTATATTTCTATTTGAAACAGAGTTATATTACTTCTTTCTCTCTTTCCAGCTCCTCTCAGTTACCTTCCTTCTAACCCATCAATTCCTCCCACTCTCAAGTTAATAATTTCTTTGTCTTTGATTATTATTGTTACATATATAAAATATGTGTGTGCACACATATACATTTATATATAAAGTCATATATACATATATATATATGATATACATATATATCTTCTGAGTCTGATTTGTTGTTTGTATACATATGATTTCAAAGCTGATCACTCTGCATTAGACATTAGACAACAATAAAGGGCTTATTCTTGTGAGATGCTAATTCTCCTTCTAGCAATCAATAGCTGTCTATAGCTCTTCACCTAGGGAGGAACCATGTGGAATTTTCCTCTTTCCATATTAACATATCCATTGACATTGCTGTTGTCCTAATATTGCATATGTAGCCATTCTAAACTTTTATTGCAGTCTTCCTAGAATTCTGCTCTGGCAATCTTTCTATCCCATCTTCTTGGACCATGTGTGGAGGGGTTGGTATATAGATGTGTCTGCTGGGGCTGAGCTCCTCCAAATCCGTTGGTGTCTGCATTGTATTCAGGTGTAGTTTTCTGTGGTGGTCTCCATTTACTGTAAAGAAGGGTTTCTCTGATGAGAGGAGATGGCTACATTTATCTCTTTGTGTAAGTATACGAATTACAGTGTAGTAAAATATTGCTTCTCTAAGAAAATGGTGGTCTTTATTTTTTAAATAAAACCATATAACTAGATTAAAAGTTCACTCACAATGTGTTTTAGTCAATGGGCTTAGGAAATTACAAATTCAGTCATCATTCATTCATTTCTTGAGTGTATTAGCAATGGCTTCTACATGCCAGTTTTAGCTGGGAAACAGTAAATACCACATTTATGTGGTTCTGGTTGCAGACAGTTGTTTATAGACTGGGCAATGTGCTGTTATACTGAATACTAAACTACAGGGCAAGTAAATACTTACTACTGGAACTTAACATTAGCTTTAATTGATAGGCCCATGTGGATAATAAAGCATTAGAAATCTCATTGAAATAATATCACAACTGAGCCCAGGAATAAATGTGATCTTACTGAAAGTGCTGGCTTATAGTATGTCTCCATGCAAAGGTTCTATGTAATTTGTTGGTCTGAGCAGACATTGTGTGGAGGGTTCCTAAAACTTCAGTCATCCCTGTAAATTATACCTTCTCAAAAAATTTTCAGAAAAAAATTGCCCTCATGCGTGTATGTGTATGAGAAAATATCAGAAGATTCATATGTATAACATATTAGTAGTGTTTTCCTGTGTTCTCCAAGTATTCTATTATGTATATCTTCTAATATCAAAAATAAAAGTAGATAACTATAAAAAACAAATTAACAGAGATAACAGAGTTCTGACAACAGTTTTTTACAGAAGAAAAATGTGGCATTGGATTAAGTTCCAGCCCTACTTTGTGGCAAGCCTGTCCTTACAGTATTGGGATCCTGCCTTATGGGAGGTGATCATGAGCTACTTTGGGGTCCTCTGTGTGGAGCTTCCCTTCTGCAGTGGACTGCAGGGGATCAAGCATGCCATGCCTAGCCTGTCTTCCTATCTCTCCAATCTCACTACTATTGACTCTGGTGTCCTTTCTCTAGGGCAGGTAAAACATGCAATTATACTAATGAGCATGAAAGTAATTAACTGGGTGAGAAATATGCCCAGAGTACATTTTAGATGAAGCTTTATCCCAAGCATTCAATTAGTTAAGGAAAACCAGGTAGGAGATAAGTCCTCAAAACAGCCTAATAAGAAAAAAAAAAAAGAAGAAGAAAAGAAAAGATACACCCTCTTTACAAGATAGAGAAGCAAGCAAAGTTAGAAGAAAGTCATTCCAAGATGTTTTGCTTATATAATAACCTTGGCAGGACTAACTCTAGAACTTCTTAGATGCCAATAAGCCTGAAGGATGAGGAAGAGCCCTGTTCTTCATCTTTGCCCCTGGTAACCAGTGTTCTAATTCTAAATAAACGATGTATCTCCAGATAAAATATGGCATAATTAGAATAAAAGTTAGAGAGACTGGGTCAATGGATGTGACTTGCGTCCCAACACACCCATGTAAAAGTTCAGGGTGGCTGTGCACAACTGGAATCCCAGTGCAGCCAAGGTAAGCAGTGAGCTCTTTGTTTAGTAAAAGAAGCTGTCTTAAAAAAAATAATTATAGCCTTGTTATCCTTTACATCTAATATCCACTAATGAGTGAGTACATACCATGTTTGTGCTTTGGGGTCTGGGTTACCTCACTCAGGATGTTTTTTCCTAGTTCCATACATTTGTCTGCAAATTCAAGATGTCATTACTTTTTATCACTGAGTAATACTCCATTGTGTAAATGTATCCTTTTGGTATATGCCCAAGAGTGCTATTGCTGTGTCTTGAGGTAGATTGATTCCCAGGCTATAATTCATCACACCAGAGAAGCTATGGAAAAAAGAGGGACCAAAAGATGGACACACATGGAAGGCCCTAGGAAATGTAAATAGGAACTCCAAACTGGGAGGGGATAAAAGGGATGGGATGGGACATGGGAACTTGAGAGATCAAGAAGACCCATTTGAGGGAAGGATGGAGGAAGAGAGCAATGAAAGAGATATCTTGATAGAGTGAGCCAGTATGGGGTTAGGGATAAACATGGTGCTAGAAAAATTCTCATGAATCCACAAGGATAACCTCTGCTAATACTTCTTACAATAGTGGAGATAGTATCTGAACAGACCTTCCCTTTAATTAGATTATTGACTACCCTAATTGTTATCATAGAACTTGCTTCCAGTAACTGATGGAAGCAGATTCAGTGACCCACAGCCAAGCACTAGGTTGAGCTCCTGGTTGGTTGAAAAGGGGAAGAAGAGATCATATGAACAAGGACAGTCAAGACCAGGATGAGGAGAACCACAGAGACAACTGACCCAAGCCGGAGGAAGCTTACAGACTAAATACTGACAGCTAGGAGCTGAACTAAACCCTCTAAATGTGGGTGACAGTTATGAGACTTGATCTATTGGGGGGTCTGACAGTGGCACCAGGACCAAGGGCATGAACTGTTTTTTTTTTTGTTTGTTTTGTTTTGTTTTGTTTTTGTTTTTTTTTTTTTTTTTTTTTTTTTTTTTTTTTTTTTTTGGAGACTACTCCATAAGGTGGGATACCTTGCTCAGGCTTGATAAAGTGAAGAGGGGCTTGGTCCTGCTTCAACTTGATATGCCAGACTTTGATAACTTCCCAAGGAAGGGCTTACCCCCTCTGAGGAGTGGATAGCAGGATGGGAAGGGTGTATGGCTGGGAAAGGGAGGGAGAGGGAACTGGTGTTGGTATGTAAAATGAGAAATAAATGTTTAAAGAAAAAAAAAAGTTGAAGGTCCAGAGAGCTGGCCCAGCAGTTAAATCCTCTTTGAGAGGACTTGGGTGCCATTCTCAGCACTTATGTGGATGTTCATAACCATTCATAACTCCAATTTCAGGGCATCTGATGCTATCTTCGGGCCTCTCGATGTATAGAAATACACATGGAGCACATACACATGTGCCTGCAAAACACTCAAACACAATCTATAAAATAAACATTTAAAAAATAATAACAACAGGAATGGTAATACTTGGAGCTCCACTTGAGGAGACATTCAACAATGACCCCTGTCTTCCACAAGCATAGGCACTCACCCATACGGATATGTCCATACACCATACTCACAGAATTAAAAGAATAATATTCAGGGCTGGTGAGACTGCTCAGAGACTAAACCACTTATGTAAGCATTAAAACTGGAGTTAAAATCTCTATAAAGCACACAAATGCTGGACAGACATGAAGGCTATCTGTACTCTCAGCATTCAGAAGGAGACATGGGGCGAGTTGGCTGACTAAAGTAGCAAGAATCTGTGAGCTATAAGTTTAGCAAGAGAGTCTGATTCAACAAATAAAGTGGAAGAAGAAAACACTTCACCTTGACTTCAAGCCTCCACAGACACACTTGTGTGTGCTCACATAAATGTATATACACACATGTGCAGTACACGTGAATCACATACACATGCAAATTCCCATACATACAAACCCAAAACATACATACGGCATACATATGTACACAGGAGAAAAAAGTTTAGAAAGTTGTGGCAATGTGAATAAATGACCTTGAAGCTTGAGTAATCTCATGGAAATCTACCCCTAAAGCTGAATCCACATTTGACTTCTATGTGACCATGATTAAGTTATTCATTGACATCACATTATTTTCTGCAAAATATGTTCACCATATGACCACTGTGACAGATAAATTTGAGTACATGTCAAGAGAAGTTCTTCTATGTTGCCTGGCACCCTATGTTAAATGATGTTGCAGGTGCTGTCAGGGATGGAACCACAGCTCAGGCCTCTGTGCTGTTTGCACAGACCCCCATAGGCCAGAGCTGCCTCCCCAAATCTTTCTTACTTCCTCAAAAAATACACACGGTGTGCAGTTAACTTGCTAGAAGCTAAGATAAGTGCTTCAGTGGCCAAGTACATTTAAACAACAGAATGGCAACCCCATGGGAAGGCAAAAGAGAGTACAGCTGGCCGCAGGTCCTCTTTTCTGCTCAGTTAATTGGATTCACTGAACTGGCTCTCCCAACGACAAAAAGCAAATGTTGGGATAGAAGCCTTTCATCAGTGGAGAAGAGCAGCAGCATTTCAAACAAACATTTGATCAAACATTTCATCACACAGCCTGTGTTTGCCCATGAAGGCGCTTCCTTAGATTTGTGCACCTCCTTTTGCCTTCCCAAAATATTTGCTTGTCACATTCATGGCACAGGTTGAGGACATGAAATCTCCTTTTTCATTTTCTTTTTCTGTTTTGCTTCGGATTCTAACCATGCATTTTCCAGATTTGCCACCTTGTGAATGATTTTTAGAAGCATTTCTTTGATTAAGGCCAGTGATATATGGTGAGGAATGTTCCCTGTTCTGTGAAGTTTGTCCTGTGGTGTATTTGCTAACTACCTAGCCAGAATGTCATTATCATCTAGCTCCATTCTCCCATGTTAGGCCCCAATTCTGCATCTCTATCTTTTTCAGTAATTTCATTAACTCAGTCCTCATATTTGCTCATCTTTATTTAAAACTACTTCACACATGAAGTTTCAACCCCTTCCCCACAAAAGAGACATAAACCACACATCCACTTTCAAAATACACAGAAACTGGAGGAAGTTGAACACAATGAAGTTACAATACCTTTATACTGTGGAGATTCTGTTACAAAGATATGTGCTCTAACTCAAGGAAATACAGAAGATTATGTTAACTCCTTATATAGGAACCAGGACAATAGCAAAACAATGAGGATGAAAGGAGTAAGAATAGCTTAAGTTTTATTAAGTGAAGTATTGCAGCAAAGTATATACACACCAAAGGAAGAAGAAAAACTGGCCATTGAAACATGACAAAACAATGGGTAAAAATAGGCAGGACCTGATGTTTCCAAGAAGATACCTGTCATTCTTTGGAGTTCAGGTTTAAATCTGTAGAGAGTTAGGTAACATTGTGATGTATTGACACGGACGTTTGAGTTATGGGAAGATTGGGGTGGATACAAATTCTATGAAAACTGACTTGTCAGGGAAAGACTCAAGACTAGAAAGTCACTTACAAAGTCATTAATGTAATAAAATCAAGACTACGAGAGTCTGAGCCAAGATAGAGCCTCTAAGAGTGTGGAAGAGGGGAAACAGAATGAAGAAAGATGAGAATGAAGGAGGGTCTCAGTGAATCTTAACAGAAAAAGCAGGCAAGCATGTTCAACTCACACACACACACACACACATACACACACACACACACACACACACACACACAGTGACCTATGAGTATATACACTGACCTAAGAACTTTTAAGCAAATTGTACCACTGTGTTTACACATTTATGAATCTCTTATTGATTTTTAGTTCTGTGTTCTTAGTGCAACATGTAGCAAGAAAACCTTGTGCATTTGCAGGTTTCCAAAGTCTATTAATTTCTTGAGGGTCAGTTGCTTATACCTGAAAATTTAGTACAGCCATTCACTAAGTAGGACTGCAATATAATATTTTCTAGGTGATTTTTATTATAGTATTCTGTATTAAAATTCGGTAATTATTCAATATACATGGATTATATTAATTATACATTGAACATTTTAGGATTTATTACAAAATCAACATCCTTACCTGGTTGTAGACGTGAATAGTGACTAACACATTGAAGCCCTTAGGAGCCTTTTAATGATCTCTACCTATCTGTGTCTCAGGTGATTCTCAAATCCAATCACTTGGAGTTTATAATCTCTTGCCCTTCTCTTTCCAGATTACCACGTATGGCCTGCTAATAAGTGTGACCATGCTGGCCATGTCTTCCCCCCTCATTATGATTTTACATGTGCCCAGAACTGCATTTCAAGGTCATTTCATCATATGAAGATCAAAAGTTCACTTACAGAAACTAGGGTTGCACAGCCTACTGAATAATACCTACGCTAGTACCAGGTTCTTCTAGATTTTAATTTTGTTTTGGCTTTTAATTATTTTTTTATATTTGGATTTTTTGGATATTGCTTTTTTATTTATGAAAATATTGTAATTTGACTGAATATTGGCTTAAACAGGGTATTCAGCATATAAAGCATATAGTCTTAGCAAAATATCAAATCAAAGAGGAAAAGAAAGGACCAAAGAAATAACAAAACATCAAATCAAAACAAAGAAAACCAAAACCTCAATGCAAATAAACCCAAACCCACAAGAGAAATAAAAATATTTGAATTTTTTAAAAAAACTTTCTTTTCACTTATTCTTTGTAGATTTCATATCATGCATCTTGATCTGATTCATCTCCCCATCTCTTCATATCTGTCCTCTGCCCTTGCAATACCCCCCAAAAAATAAAATGAAATAATACATTTTAAGAGAAAATAAAACAAAAAAGGAGAAAGAAAGATAGAAAGGAAGGAAGGAAGGAAGGAAGGAAGAAAGAAAGAAAGAAAGAAAGAAAGAAGGAAAGAAAGATCTCATCTTGGAACTGTAATGTGATACAGCAAGTCACACAACATATCCTTTTGCCCATATATCTTTATTTGCAAGTGATTTGGTTTTAGGCCTGTGGTTTCTACTACACCATCCATAGAACTCCTCTTGGATATCCTATTGTTGCACTGTGTCCTAGGGAGCCTGCAGCTTTGGACTGGCATGATGTGTCCCTTCGTATGCTCCAGGGACATACAACCCTCGTTCTGGGCCTGGATAGTTACAAATTATGTCAGTCCACCAGCTGTTCCCTGTCCTCACAACTAGAGTAAGTTCTCTAGCATTGTCCTAACTAGTTCACCTTATGCAGCAATGAGCAGGCAGTGGGGCTTGTTCTCCTGATTTTATGCCCTTGGAGTCAGCTCACCCATACCTAAACCATCAGGGCCAGCTTTACTGTTGCTCGGTCAAGGTACAGGGGTTTCTCTCCTAAGTGCTGCAGGTAGTGAGAGGCAGGGACAGTTTTTCTACTCTATGACCACAGGGCCAACTCTCTGAATTCCTCAATAATGGGTGGGGGGGCACATCTCTCCCTTGCCCATAACACCATATGACAGATGAGGTCCATGGCCAGATCTCCCGGGCTCACATTCTTGGGGCCAGTTCACCTGGAACCCAGTCAACAGGGTCAACACTACTGTGCTGCCCAGGCGAGGTGGTGGGCTTGCTTTTCCAAGTGCTGCAGATGGTAAGGGGGAGGGTTAGCTCACTTGTCTGCCAAGGGGACAGGGTTGAGGGAGTAGGGCATCTTTCCCTTGCACTCATCACCACATGGCAGATGAAGGGGCATGGGCAGCTATCCCACTCTGTCACCATCAGTGCCAACTCACTCATGCCCCTGCCTTCATGGTCAGCTCTGCTATGCTGCCCAGGAGAGGTGCAGGGCCTGTTCTCTCAAGTCTAGAGCTGGAAAGGATTGGGTCAGTTCCCCTGCCTGCCTGAGATGGTACAGGGGGAGGGAGAGAGGAGGACATCTTCCCCTCACCCATGACACCACAGAGCAGATGACAAGGGAAGGATCTGCCCTCCCATTCTCATGTCCTCAGGGCCAGCTCACCCATGTCCCTGTAAACAAGTTCAGCTCTATTGAACTGCATAGCTGAGGTTTAGGACACACTCTCCAGTGCTGCAGCCCATGGGGTTAAGGACAATGAGGGGTGGAGCCAACTCTGTACAGCCCTCTCCGCTCAGCCTTCAGGAGCCATAGGTATCAATACAGACCACACCTGAAACAAAACCATAAACACAGAGAAGGGTCCTGGCAACAGCCCAGGCCCAGACATCAGCATGGCCCCAGGTGGCATCCAAGGTTTCTACCTCAGCCTGTTCCTCACCATTTTCACCTCTTTAGACATGTGTCTATCCACAGGATAGGAACCATTCTGTCTCTCTCTCCCATACCATATCACATCACTCATTTAATCTTCATAATAGTGTCTGTCTGCCTGGCACTGGAAGATGACAGGTTAGCTGTGTTTTTGCTTTGGCCCCCAGGGCAGGCCACCCTGGCCACGCATATGGGTCTCCTTGTCCTGCTCAGTCCATGGTGACTGTTCTACTAGGTTTTAACTATGACTTTTCTTTTTTATTGTTTTTTTTTTAAGTCACATGGCATGGACACACATATTCCCATTAGTCTAGGTGTGCACAGAGTCCAACATGTCAGCATCTCAGTCCTCCTTTTCCACACTGAGAACTGTCACCAGGTATGATGACACTGCATTCTTCTGCAACACTTCCTGAAAGATTTGCCTGCGGCTGCTGTTCTGTAAGTAACACTATGTTCTAACAGAAAGAACAATTTAGTAATACAAAAAACAAAAACAGTACTTAACTGCTGTTACCAATTTTTATTTCACAAGGCTGCATGTGGTATTCATATATAGTACTACAGGAAAGGTAGGCTTATATCTTAGTTGGTTTTCTGTTGCTGTGAAGAGACACCATGACCATAGCAACACTTATAAGGAAAACAGTTAACTGAGGGAGGCTTGTTTACAGTTTCAGAGGTTCTGTCCTTTACCATCAAGGTGGGAAGTATGATAGTATACAGGTAGACATGGTTCTGGAGGTACAGCTGAGACTCCTACATCTTGCAGGCAATAGGAAGTCAATTAACTCACTAAATGGTATCCTGAGCACAAGAAACCTCAAAGCCTACCCCCACAATGACACATTTCTTCAAACAAGTCCATGCTCAATCTAACAAAGCCATATCTACTAATAGTTTCACTCCCTATGGGATTATGGGGGTCAATTACATTCAAACTATCACAGCTTGTTTATACTAACATCACTCCAAACATGTGATCACTGGTAGTGCATTATACCCTGGCTTTAAAAGAAATGTGATACCACAACAAATGTCTTAATCAGAATCAGAGAGTACATACTGAGAGAAGGATTCAAGAGTAATGCTGTCATCAGAAGCCAATGGACCACTTGGCTGCCAAGAGATCTACTCACAACAACCAAGAAAGATAAGAGGAAGGACTCAGTATGGACACAGGTTCTTGTGGGAATGGGAGCATATGTTTCAAAACTACAGGTTAATGGGAGGCTTGATAAAGTTAAGAAATAAAGGTTATTCTCATGAGCATGGATAGTTATTATATGGAAAATTCTTGATGAAAACTACTCCATTCTAGATTCCTAATTGGGACTATCCATACCCATGACCTTGGACAATTGACTACACACCAAGCTTGAGTGAAAATTATCATTAAAGTATTCTTAAGGCCATGAACTTGTGCTGGCTTACATTAATTTTTGAAATAGAAATGAATGTCTCTCTTTGACAGTGCCACCTCCCTTCTTTCTATGGACACTGACCATTCTTAGGCCTTTCGTGAGCCTCTGACTAGAGAATCCTTACATTCCTGCCAAATCCTGCTGCGCATCTTTCTGTATTTTTATTTACACATACCCTTAGTTAATGAAATGTTGTGTAAACTTTTCATGAGGAGAGATGAAAAAATGTCTGCTTCCACCAATAGATCACAATATAGTTCTACCAAAGTGAATCTTGAGGCAAACCAAAGAGCTTTGGTGCTTATTTACAGAGACTTGGGAGGATGGCCTGAAAACATCTGAAACATGGGTAATGATGTCTTTGCAGCTGCAGATGGAATCTCCAGCCTGGTCTACAAGAGCTAGTTCCAGGACAGCCTCCAAAGCCACAGAGAGACCTTGTCTAGAAAAAAAATGGAATCTCCCATTCACTCTAGCATCTCCTGAGACCATGAGGTCATCATGTGCATTAAAGCAAAATTGCATATAGCTGATAGGTACATAAAGAAGTGGCTGAAATGTCAGATGCGGGTCTGGCAACTCTCCTCACTTCTTTCTTTTATGAGTGAATGTCAACAGGCTGGAACTTGGGTGTCTCTCTTGAGTAGTCACAGCTATTCTCATGCTCAAAGGACAGCATCCTGCAACACTTGCATATCACTTAGCCAAGAAAGTTTCAGCCTGTGTACCCAAATTTATTGACATGTACAGTTTATACATATAAATAGAGTTCTCTCCTGTTGACTTATAAAAAAGAGAACACCTTGTTGAATAGTCTGTAAGAGTTATAGACAAGAGCAGAATAAGAACAGAGCATAGAAAGATGAAGTCAAAATGGAGATCAGGGAAGAAGACAATATTGCTTGGGTCACACAGAAATTTACATTCTTCAGGCAGAGCTCAGGCCATACAATAAAGGTTTACAGAAATTAAACTGTGTCAAATTCTGTCAAATTCTGATATAATCATAATCCACAGGTATATACTAGCATAATGGCTGTAGGATGATCATTTTAAAAAGTTTTTTCAGTCCAACAAAAATCATAGCTTCTCAAGTGCATTGTAAGTTCCAGATGCTTGAAAGTGTCAGAAACAGATGAAAGTTCTGTTTGTGTAGTGACCACTCCAATTTTACAAGAAGGAACAGGCAGTATGTACTGGCAGACAGGTATCTGCTGAGTGAGGAAATGCATGCTGTCTCTCACCTTGTTTATGTTTTTCCAGG
Organism: Phodopus roborovskii; assembly: GCF_943737965.1. NCBI lineage: Eukaryota > Metazoa > Chordata > Mammalia > Rodentia > Cricetidae > Phodopus > Phodopus roborovskii. The sequence continues at coordinate 29,458,185 of NW_026126416.1, read as the reverse complement.
ACCATCTGATTAACCTATCTGGATTAGCTTTAAGTCTGGTAAATATTGATAATGTTTAGCTAGTATTTAAACATTTAACAGACTTTTCAACCTTATCACAAACAATTTAGGTAAGGAAATTTTTCAGCTAAGGTGCAATATTTACTGAGAAAATAGAAACGGCAATAACATATAAATTCAGCCTAGTTTTCTAAAGACCAAAAATAAAACATATTCAAAGCAGATGAAAAAATATGCAACAGAACTTATTTTATCTGTCACTTAAGTAAATCTTAACATGTGTTAAAGATGGGCAGTGCCTTCATAGGAAAATATGGGCAATGAATGCAATGAATAAGGACAATTAGTAACACATTTCAAGGTGCTAAATATTTTTGAAATAGTGTTTAGAACAAAAGAAGATATTTAAAAAAGCAAAATTTAAAATTATATATTGAGCTACTTAATTACCCATTCTTAAGTGTGTACATTGTCAGCACTTGGAATATAAAGACAAATTATACAATGGCCTTGCTTAGTCACCACCAAAAAATGGAACTCATGAAATTACAGCAGTTAACTCTGTCAGTCTGATTAGATGATAGGCCCTAGAACCTAGTATTATTATTCTACTAAATTGAAAGAGAAATAAACTAAACCCCGATTATACCTGTAGATTAGTGCATCTCATCCCTCATTAGAGAACTCTTTTTGAAATACATGGTGATCAATATAGAGACCACCCCCAACACCTGGTCAATATTCAGAGAATAAGGCTCTGTTGAGCACTCAGCTCTAAAGGAGACATCTATATCATACTACCATGCCTAAGGCATAGGGATCATCACTGAAGGGAGAGTACGTAAGAGATAGAGGAAGTAGAAGCCTAGAGCAAAGTAGAATTTGGTGAGCATGACAGCACAATGCACACATGGATTCACAGAAGATGGGACCAGATGCACAAGACCTGCACAAGATCAAGCCATCCAAAGTGGCAACATGTATCAGGGAGGGGCTCAAAAATCGTGACCTTCTCTAAAGAGCCATTACTAATTGATAGATGCTGGATGAGAAATATTCAAATTCTTCAAAGCTGTGGGTTCTGAGAGATTATATGTGCTCCAGTAGATGGAACCACACCCGTACTCATATAGTTAGCACTAAAAGGACTCAATAGATTTAAGACAGTAACAACAATAAAATGCAGTTAAGAGAAGAAAATGATAGGTAGGTAGCATTGTGGTTGAAAGGAAAAGAATGGTAGTAGATTCAAACAAAATACACATGAATGCATGAAATTCTTAAACAATAAAATGGATGGTATTCAAAAGGAGAGAAAGGTGGCAGAACAGCTAAGATGATTCAGCATAAGTAAGAGAGCGGCACCTGAAGGAGTGGTAGGAATATTGTGTCATCTAAATCACTTTTCAAGCAGATAGCAAACTGGTGTTTGAAGATGAGCGATGCAGGCCTGAAACTGGAGACCTGCATGTCCTCCCAAACCACATCATAACCTTATAAACATGAATGTGTGGGCATGTTGCCCACATTTTGATGGGATCAAAGAGCAGGCTTTAAGTCATCATATGACAAAGCTATGTGCTTTTTTTTGTGTGCAGCATAGGTGTGATTGGCTCTGGCTATATTTAGAATATAAAATACAAACTAACATAAGCTGTGATCATTGTGTAAATAAAGATATTTACATTTAGAAAAAGGTTTACATACTTTCTTACCAAATACAAAGCTTGCAATGCCCTAGGATCATTAGGAACCTTCCAGAATTGAGCTATCCCTGAGTGCTTCAAACTGAATAGATTAACTATTTTTTTTCCTTTTTGAGCTAATGTTCTATACATAGAGAGCATATAAGTCTCTATAAAACATGAATATGTGTTTTCATAAGAATGCCAAGTTTAGCTTCCAAACTAGTATCTACCCCTTTCCCTTACTAAACAGACATGAGGTTCAAATCAGGACAACCCAGAACTGCACATAAGATAATCAAAATCTCATGAGAAGTGTGTGGTGTCCCACTGTATCATACGTAGTATTGGTATTTGTGACACACAAAGAGCCTTAATAAAGCAATGTTGACTGAGATTCTTGAATCTGCCTTTACTAGATATCTTTTTACCATTTGAACTTTTAGTGTACTAGTGTTGCTTTCTTACTCCATCAATCCCTAACCCTGGTTCTCCTTCTTTCTCGTTCTCTTTATCAGCCTACTCTTATCTTGCTTCTAAAATAATTCACCCAAGAATTTTACCCTCTCTAGGGATTCCTACTCTCATAATTTTCTTTTTTTAAAAAAATATTTATTTATTTTGCATGTCGATCCCAGTTCCCTTTCCCTACCTCCCTACCTCCTTCCCTCCCTCTTACCCTCTCTCCCCATCACATGCACTCTGGCCACCCTCCCCTCCCATCATTCCACACACACACCTCATGTAGGGTGATGCCATCCAGGTGGGGTCATGTAAATCTGACAAGTTATATGAAGTAGGGACTAGGACTTCTCTCCTTTCTCTAGGTTAAAAGAGTATCCCTCCATAGGGAATGTGCCCACAGGGTCCTTTTGTGCACCAGGAATTTATCCTGGTTCCACTGTCTGAGGTCCCTTAGACTGCTCAGTCCTTCTAGCTGAGACCCATGATCTGAGGGCTGAGTCACTACCACACTGGATTCCCAGCTATCAGTCTGGGGGCCCTTAGTTACTCCTTGTTCTGGTCAGCTGACTCTCTGTGTTTCTGCAACCTGGTCTTGTCCTCTCTCTGCATCTGGATTCTAGTTCGATTCAGTGTTTAGTTATGGATATTTGCTTCTGTTTCCAAAAGGTACTAGATGAGTGCTCCATGATGTTGGGTAAGTTAGTCATTGATCTCATTATCAGGGAAGGGCATTTATGGTAACTTTTACACTGTTGCTCAAATTGTTAGTTGGAGTCAGTCTTGTAGATCTCTAGACATTACTTTAGGTTCAGTTTTCTCATCAAACCAATAACAGCTCCCTCTTTTAGGTTTTCTCTCTCTCTCTCTCTCTCTCTCTCTCTCTCTCTCTCTCTCTCTCTCTCTCTCTCTCTGTCTCTCTCACCTTCTAGTTAGATTCCTACCCTGACTTAATCTTCCTAGTTGCATGTGCTTTCCTCTCCTCCCCTTTATTTTCTCCTAGTTCCCTCTCCATTTATTGCCCCCCCTTCCCATGTGCTCTGGGGGCTTGTCCCTTCCTGCTTCTGTGAGTGACTTTATATGAATCTCTTAGTATACACTTTGTATCATAGTTCCTCTGGTGGTGTGAATTATAGGCTGGTGATCCTTTGATCTAGGTCTAAAATCCATATATGAGTGAGTACATACTGTGTTCCTCTTTTTGTGACTGGGTTACCTCATACAGGATGGTTTCTTCAAGTGCCATCCATTTGCCTGAGAATTTCAAGATTCCATTACCTTTTCCCCGGAGTAGTATTCCATTGTGTAAATGTGCCACATCTTCTTTATCCATTCTTCAGTTGAGGGGCATCTAGGTTCCTTTCAGGTTCTTGCTATTACAAATAACACTGCTGTGAACACAGTTGAGCACATGTCTTTGTTGCATGGATGTGGATCATTTGTGTATATGACTAAGAGGGGAATTGCCAGGTCCTGTGGTAAACTAATTCCCATTTTCATGAGGAACCGCCATACTGATCTCCAAAATGACTGTACAAGTTTGCACTCCCACCAGCAGTGGAGGAGTCTTCCTCTTTCTCCACACCTCTCCAGCATAAGTTGTCATTGGTGTTTCTAATTTTAGCCATTCTGGCAGGAGTAAGATGGTATACCAAGGTTATTTTGATTTGCATTTCCCTGATAGCTAAGGATATTGAGCACTTTCTTAAGTGTCTTTCAGCCTTTTTGATTTCCTCTGTTGATAATTCTCTCTTCAGTTCTGTACCCAATTTTTTAATAGCATTATTTGGTGTTTCGTTGACTAGTTTCTTGAGTTCTTTGTATATTTTGGAGATCAGCCCTTTGACAGATGTAGGAGTGGTGAAAATCTTTTCCCAGTCTGTGGGCTGCCGTTTGGTCTTGTCCACTGTTTCCTTTTCCTTACAGAAGCTTCTAAGTTTGAGGAGGTCCCATTTATTAGTTGTTGATCTCAGAGTCTGTGCTATTGGAGTTATGTTCAGGAAGTAGTCTCCTATACCAATTTGTTCAAGGGTACCTCCTTACTTTCTCTTCTAAGAGGTTCAGTGTGGCTGGATTGATGTTGAGGTCTTTGAACCATTTGTACTTGTGTTTTGTGCATGGCGATAAACCTGGGTCTATCTGCAGTCTTCTACACACCATCATCCAATTGTGCCAGCACCATTTGTTGAAGATGCTTTCCTCCCCACCTCTTGTATTCTTTTAGATGTTTTGTCAAAAAAAAAGTCAGGTATTTGTAGGTGTGTCGGTTAATATCAGGGTTTTCTATTCAAGTCCATTGGTCTACCTGTCTATTTTTGTGCCAATACCAGGCTGTTTTCAGGACTATAGCTCTGTAGTAGAGCTTAAAATCTGGGATGGTGATGCCTCCTGAAGTTCTTTTATTGTCCCGGGTCTTTTGTTTTTCCATATAAAGTTGATTATTATCTTTTCAAGGTCAGTGAAGGGATTTAAATGGGGATTACATTGAATCTGTAGATTGCTTTTGGCAAGATTTCCATTTTTACTGTATTTATCCTACCTATATAATAGCATGAGAGATCTTTCCATTTTCTGGTATATTCTTTAAATTATTTTTTTTAAGTCACAAAGTTCTTATTATATAGGTCTTTCACTTGTTTGGTAAGCATTACCCCAAGATACTTTATGTTGTTTGTGGCTATTGTAAAGGGTGATGTTTCTCTGATTTCTTTCTCAGCCCATTTGTCATCTGAATAAAGTAGGGCTACTGATTTTTTTTGAGTTTATCTTGTATCCTGCTATTTTGCTGAAGGTGTTTATCAGCTGTAGGAGTTCCCTGGTAGAGTTTTTTGGGTCGCTTATGTAAACTATCATATTATCTGCAAATAGTGACAGTTTCACTTCTTCCTTTCCAATTTGGATCCCCTTGATCTCCTTTTGTTGTCTCATAGTTTTAGCTAGAACTTCAAGTATGATATTGAAGAGATATGGAGAGAGAGGGCAGCCTTGTCTTATTCCTGATTTTAGAGGAATCACCTTAAGCTTCTCTTCATTCAGTTTGATGTTGACTGTTGGTTTACTATTTATTGCTCTTAATCTGTTTAGGTTCCTGTTATTTCTCCAAGACCTTTATCATGAAAGGGTGTTAAATTTTTTTGAAGGCTTTATCAGCATCTAGGGAGATGGTCATATGGTTTTCCTTTTCAGTTTGTTTATATGGTGGATCACGTTGATATATTTTTGCATGTTAAACCATCCCTGCAACCCAGGGATAAAGCCTACTTGGTCATGGTCGATGATTTCTTTGATGTATTCTTGGATTCGGTTTGCCAGTATTTTATTGAGTATGTTTGCATCTATGTTCATCAGAGATGTTGGTCTGTAGTTTTCTTTCTTAGTTGTATCTTTGTGTGGCTTGGATACCAAGGTGATTGTGGCCTCCTAAAAAGAGTTTCGTAATGAACCTTCTATTTATATTGTGTGGAAAAATTTGAGGAATATTGGTGTTAGCTCTTCATTGAATTTCTGGTAGAATTCTGCACTGAAGACATCTGGCCCTGGGCTTTTTATGGTTGGAAGGCTTTCAATGACTGCTTCTATTTACTTGGGAGTTATAGGTCTATTTAAGTTGTTTGTATGTTCTTGATTTAATTTTGGTAAGTGATAGTTATCCAGAAATTGGTCCATTTTCTTTGAATTTTCAAATTTTGTGGAGTGCAGGTTTTCAAAGTATGACCTGAAAATTGTCTGGATTTCCTCTGTGTTCATTGTTATGTCCCCCTTTCATTTTTGATTTTGTTAATTTGCATGTTCTGTCTCTGCTTTTTTTTTTTTTTGTTAGTTTGGATAAAAGTTTGTATATCTTGTTGATTTTCTCAAAAAAACAACTCTTTGTTGCATTGATTTTTTGTATTGTTTTCCTGGTTCCTATTTTATTGATTTCAGCCTTCAAATTGATTATATCCTGGTGTCTGTTCCCCCAGTGTGAGTTTGCTTGTTTTTGTTCTAATGCTTTCAGTTGTGCTGTTAATTCTCTTATGTGACTATTCTCTGTTTTCTTCATATGGGCACTTAGTGCAAGAACTTCCCTCGTAACACTACTTTCAAGGTGTCCCATAAGTTTGGGTATGTTGTGTCCTCATTCTCATTGAATTTTAGGAAGTCCTTAAGTTCTTTCTTATTTCTTCCTTGACCAAGGTATGGTGCAATTGTTCATTGTTCAGTTTCCATGAGTTTGTAGGGTTTTTGCAATTTGTGTTGTTGTTGAATTCCAATTTTAAAGCATGGTGGTCTGATAAGATACAGGGGACTATTCCAAACCTTTTATATCTGTTGAGGTTTGTTATGCCACCTAGTATGTGGGTAATTTTAGAGAAAGTTCCATGTGGAGCCAAGAAAAAAGTATATTCTTTTGCATTTGGATGGAATGTTCTATAGATGTCTGTTAGACCCAATTGAGACATAACTTCTGTTAGTTCTTTTGTTTCTTTGTTGAGTTTCTGACTGGTGGTCCTTTCTAGGGGTGAGAGTGGCATGTGGAAGTCCCCTACTATGAGTTTGTGAGGTTTTATGTGAGGTTTGAGTTTTAGTAGCGTTTCTTTTACGGATATGGGTGCCTTTGTATTTGGGGCATAGATGTTCAGAATTGAGACTTTGTGTTGATGGAATTCTCCTGCGATGAATACGAAATGACTGACCTCATATCTTTTTGATTAATTTTGCTTTGAAGTCTAACTTGTTAGATATTAGAATAGCCACACCTGCTTGCTTCTTAGTCCCATTTGATTGGAAGATCTTTTCCCAGCCCTTTACACTGAGTTAATGTCTATCTTTGAAGCTTAAATGTGTTTCTTGTATGCAGCAGAAAGATGGATTCTGTCTTCATATCCATTTTGTTAGACTGTGTCTTTTTACAGGCGAGTTAAGACCATTAATGTTGAGCGAGAGTAAGGACCATTCATTTTTAATGCTTGTTTGTTTTAGATTTGTTGTTGGCAGCAGTACTGTGAGTATATTTGTCCTGCTTTATCCTTGGGACCAGTGAAATGGGATTATCTGTTGCCTATGTCTTTGTGAGCGTAGTTAACTACCTTGTGTTGGAATTTTCCTTCCAGAACTTTCTGTAAGGCTGGATTTGTAGGTAGGTATTGGAAAAATATGGTGTTGTCATTAAATATCTTGTTCTCTCTTGAGAGTTTTGCTGGGTATAGTAGCCTGGGCTGACATCTGTGAACTCTTAGTACTTTAGAACATTTATCCAGTACCTTCTGGACTTTAGGGTTTCCATGGAGAAGTCAGGTGTAATTTTGATAGGTCTGCCTTTATATTTTACCTGTCCTTTTTCCTTCGCTGCTCTTATTTCTGTAAGTTGGGTGTTTGATTATTATGTGTCGAGGGATATTTTTTCTTTGTCCAGTCTATTTGGTGTTCGGTATGCTTCATGTACTTTCATGGGCATGTCCTTTTTCAGATTGGGAAAGTTTTCCTCAATGATTTTGTTGAATATGTTTTCTGTGCCTTTGGGCTGGGCTTCTTCTCCTTCCTCCATGCCTATTATTCTTAGGTTTAGCCTTTTCATGGTGTCCCACATTTCCTGGATGTTTTGTGTTAAGGATTTGTTGGATTCACGATTTTCTTTGCTCGATGAATCTAATTCCCCTAGTTTAACTTCAGCTCCTGAGATTCTCTCTTCCATCTCTTGAATTCTGTTGGTTATGCTTGTATCTGTAGTTCCAGATCATTTGCCCAGTTTTTCTATTTCCAGCATTCATTCGGTTTGTGTTTTCTTTTTTTTATATTTATTTATTTTATATAACCAAGTCCATTTAAATGAAAGCAAACATTTATACACAATATTTGGGAATTTGGGCATCGTTCTTTCCAAACTACTTCAAGCTGGTAAGGGGTGCTGTCATGGGGGATTCAAAGAAGATTCAGAAATCCTGGCTGTAGTCTGTAAGGCTGCTTTGTCCAGCTCTTTTGAATGTAGGATCACCTTGTACTCTGTTTCAGGTGGTCTGGCTTGATCAAACCACATTAGTCTGGAAGGAATCCACATCTTTTCATTTTCTGTGGAAACAAAAATAGAAATACTTTTCCCCAGTAACTTGTCCTTGAACTTAAATTTTGGAGTCAAAGCATTTTTTAATTTAATTTATTATTTTACATGTCCATCCCAGTTTCCTCTCCCTCCCTCCTTTCCTCCCTCCCTCCTTCCCTCCCTTTTACCCTCTCACATGCACTCTAACCATCCTCCCCTCCCATCACCCACCCCAATTCCATATGTAGGGGAATGCCATCCAGTTGGGGTCATGTAGATCTGACAGGTCATGTGAAGTAGGGACTAGGGTTTCTCTCCTGTCTCTAGATTAAGGCAGTTATCCCTCTATGGTGGATGTGTTTGCAAAGTCCTTTTGCGCACCAGGGATATATCCTGGCTCCACTGTCTGAGGTCCCTTAGACTTCTCAGTCCTTCTGGCTGAGACCCATGATCTGAGGGCTGAGTCAGTCCCATGCTGGCTTCCCAGCTATCAGTCTGGTGGCCAGTTAGCTCCTCCTTGTTCAGGTAAGCTGTCTCTATGTGGTTCTGCCACCTGGTCTTGTCCTCTCCATCTGCCTCTGGGTTCTACTTCTATTCAGTGTTTATGTATGGGTGTTTGCTGCTGTTTCCAACAGGCATTAATTGAGGGCTCCATGGATAAGTTAGTTATTGATCTCACTCTCTGGGAAGGGCATTTATGGTAGCCTTTCCATGGAAGCTCAAATTGTTAGTTGGCAGTAGTCTTGTAGTTCTCTAGACCTTTCTTTGTGTTCAATTTTATCTTCAAACCAATATTGGCTACCTCTTTTATGTTCTCTCTCTCTCTCTCTCTCTCTCTCTCTCTCTATCTCTATCTCTGTCTCTTGTCTTCTATTCCTAACCAGGCTCAATCTTCCTGGTCGCACATGTTTTCCTTCACTCCCCCTCGTTTTCTCCTACCTCTCTCTCCATTCTCTGCTCTCCCCCACATCCCCTGAGGGGCCTTGTCCCTTCCTGCTTCTGTGAGGGACTTTATATGAATCTCTTAGAATACACCTTGTATCCTAGTTCCTCTGGTGGTGTGAATTATAGGCTGGTGATCCTTTGATCTAGGTCTAAAATCCATATATGAGTGAGTACATACTGTGTTCCTCTTTTGTGACTGGGTTACCTCATTCAGGATGGTTTCTTCAAGTGCCATCCACTTGCCTGCAAATTTCAAGATGCCATTATTTTTTTCTGCAGAGTAGTATTCTATTGTGTAGATGTGCCACATCTTCATTAACCATTCTTCAATTGAGGGGCATCTCGGTTGCTTCCAGGTTCTTGCTATTACAAACAGTGCTGCTATGAACATAGTTGAACAGATGTCTTTGTTGCATGGATGTGAATCCTTTGGGTATATGCCTAAGAGGGGGATTGCCGGGTCCTGTAGTAAACTAATTCTCATTTTCCTGAGGAACCGCCATCCTGATCTCCAAAATGGCTGTATGAGTTTGCACTCCCACCAGAAGTGGAGGAGTGTTCCCATTTCTCCACATCCTCTCCAACAAGAGTCATCATTGGCGTTTCTAATTTTAGCCATTCTGGCAGGAGTAAGATCGGTTTGTGTTTTCTTTATTGTCTCTATTTCAGTTTTCAAGTCTTGAACCGTTTCCTTCACCTGTTTGTTTTTTCTTGGCTTTCTGTACTTTCTTTAAGAAAAATTGTTCATTTCATCCAATTCTTTGTTTTTTTTCTCCCATTTCTTTCAGGGATTTTCTCACATTGTCTTGAGGGCCTCTATCATTTTTATGACGATAATTTTTAAGTCGTTCTCTTCTGCCTCATCTGCTTTGGGGTTTTCAGTTCTAGGTGGTATAGATTCCCTAGGTTCTGATGGTGTTATGCTTGACTTTCTAGTGTTAGGTGTTTTCTTGTATTGCCATCTTCCTATAGCTTCTTCCAGGAGGTGTTGGTGGGGTCTCTCCCTCTCTCTCTATGGTACTCCCCATAGCTCTGTGTGGTCCAAACTCTCAATGTGATCTCTCCACAGGCAAATGCCCAGCAATGGGTATCAAAGGTCAGGCTCTAACAGAGACTGATGATGGGAGTCAAAGATCCTGAAGTCTGGAACTCAGGATGTTCAGTAAGCTGATAGGCAGATCTAGCCTGGGCCTGGCACTCTGGGTAGGGAATAGGGTAGGGGGAGGGCAGGCTCTTGGTGGGAGGATGTGGCTGTGTATCAGAGCTCCAAGAGTGCTCTGAGTGGGGAGAGGACACAGGGGCGGTGAGATCCAGGGCCAACCCAGGGATTTACTGGGAAAGGGTATGTTGAAGTTCCACCTGAATTGGTCCCAGACTCACCTCTAGCCAAGGCCTGGCCATGAGGGTCAGAAACGGTAGGAGTCAAAGCCTGGGCTGATACTCAGGATGTTTCTGCACCAATAGGTGGATCTAGCTGGGGCCTGGCACTCTCTAGCTGAGGCCTCTTTAGCAGAGGCCCTGCGATACGGGTGAAGAATCCAGCTGCAGGAACTCAGAGTCCTGTCATACTTTTCTAGATATTGTTATTTTTTATGAAATTGTCAGACTTGTAGCTTAATATTTCACTTAATAAACTAATAATTTCAAAAAACATCATAATATTTCCTTCAAATATGCTGAAAAGAAGGAGAAAGTATCATAGGAGCCAGAGGGGTCAAGAGCATCACAAGAACAAAGTAATCTGGCTCTTAGAAAGGCTCAGAGTCTGAACCAACAATGAGGGAACCTTCATGGAACCAATCTAAACCCTCTACATTTATGTGACAGTTATGTAGCTTGGTCTATTTATGGCACTCATAACAATTGGAGCAGAGGCTGTCCCTGATGCTTTGTCTGGCTCTTGGGAATATATTCCTCATACTGGATTGCCTTGCCCAGCCTAAGTATAAGGGGAGATGCTTAGTCTTACTGCAATTTTTGTCATGCTTTCTTGTTATCAATGGGGGTGGGAGCTGCCCCTTTCTGAACAGAAACAAAAGATGACTGAATGGGAGCAGGGATTTAGCACAAATTTCTAATTGGTTTTAATAATAAAATCCCAGAGTGCTGAGTGATCAGAGAAGCAGAGCACCCAGTCTCTAGTTCTTATCTCTACTGAATCATCAGACCAAAGGGGTGATCCTGTTTCTATGAATCCTCAGACTGAATGCTCTGAGCTCCTGTCTCCTCCACCCTTATATTTCTCTCTCCTCCCTGCCATATCACTCCTGTCTCCAGGAGTGATTAAAAACAAGTGGCTCCCAAGTACTAGGATTAAATGTGTGAGACACCAATTCCTGGTTCTGTTTTTCCTTTAGACTGGAACAATCCCCTGTACCCCTAGCCCAGGGTGGCCTTAAACTCATTGAGATCTTCTTGCCTCTGCCTCTGGGATTAAAGGTGTATGCCACAGCTGCCTGGCCTCTATAGCTACTAATTATTGGCTAACTCTGCACTCTGAATTTCAGGCAAACTTTGTTAAAGCACAAAGAAAATATCACAATGGGTGCAGGAGGGGAAATGGGAGGTGGGTGCAAGAAATGGTAGGAGAAAAAGGAGGTGAAATTGCAACTGTAGTCAGAATTTAAAGTAAAGAAATTGGAAACATATGCATAAACTATTTTTATTTACCAATTATCCATATTTCCTATAAAATACATATGCTTACTATTTAAAGCTAACATATTCATGAAAAGCAGTTGACATTTATTCCTTAAACCTAAGGGAAGAAAGACAAGTATACCTACTCTCAAAAATTCTAGTCAACATTATATCAGAAAAGAAAAAACTCCAATGTACATGTAAATTTTTATCTATAAATAATCATTGTCTGCATGGTAGATAATAAAGAGTATTTTTATAATAACAATTGAAGTACTTTTCAGAAAAAGAATCTTCAACAATCTCATTGAGTTGTTTTTGTGTTGGCAAACTGCTGCACATGGGATCCCCCCAAGAGTGTTTTTGTTTGTTTGTTTGTTTTTATTTCTTTATCTTATATTGCCTCAGAGATTTTTTTACCTCATAGGTCCTTTGCATATGCACTGTGAGTCAGAGTCTGTGCTTTTATGGGATTCCTGTATGTGGAGATATCTTTTGGATCCATACTTGCTTCTCATGCTCCACCCCATTTGGCTCATTTTCTTTGTTTGTTTGGTCCTATTCCAACCTGTTTGCTTCTGTTTTACATTATTTTATTTTATCATTATTCCTTAGACGCCTGTGGCTCCAGATGGAAGGGGAAATGGGGAGAATTGGGGAGGAGTCGGGAGGAGGGAAAACCATAATCAGAATATATTGTATGAAAAAAATGTATTAAATCAGTAAAACACAAAATAAAAAAGGAATTCTACAAATGTCTGGACAAGAAGTGAAGATTTTCAGATAAAATACACATTTACATTTCTATGCATTTGCAACAAATGATTAGAAAATGAAATTGAAAATTCATTTATGTTCATACCAAAAGATTAAACATTTGGGGGAAAAACTAAACAAACCATATTTAAGATCACTGTGCTTAAATAAATAACACTTCTGAAGGACATTAGAGGGACACCTGAATACATTGTGGGGTCAGGTCCTTAGGGTTGGAAGACTCAACCCTATTAAAAATTGTCATTTTAACTAAGCAAGTCAATGCAGTCAATGAAAATCAACCAAGAAAGGGTTCAGCAGGAACCCTTAAGTGAAAATTGATGAAAATTACACTTGAACATTTTAGAACACACACACTATCTGACTTTAAATTGCTTTAGAATTTTTAGTACTTTGGATGTTACTGAGCAAAGAGGGTATAGCTCCTGTGGATCAAGGAAACAGGGTATCTAAGCCCCCAAATTGGGCCAGGTGCATATGGTAAAAGTATTTGCAACAAAGTTACCAGACCAATTGATGAGAGCAAAAGACCGCTCTTTAGCAATTGTGCCAAGGCACCTGGATGTTTTTTTCCTTAGATCAGAGGCTTCAGTTTAATATCCACTACACATAATTTGAAATGAAACAGATGTGACAATTGAAACTCAGAGAAGCCAAAGGAAAAAAGCTAAGGGGATACTTGTGAGACAGAAAATGTACTGATGTAGGCGGATAGGAATAATGATCTTTACTTATATTGATGTTTTCTTACCTTTAAATGTATGGTTGGAAAACATGAAAGGCCATTGACTGGCAGAACATGTGTGTGATGTGAGTAAGATTAGAGGCCAAATAAAATAAGTATTACTAAAGAAATTGATAATTGCTAAGCTAAGCAATAGGCTGTGAAGATGGCTCAATGAGCAAGGGGTTTGCTATGTAAGCATGCAGACATGAGTTTGAATCTGGGGAATAAAGGTAAAGCTGGATACAGTGCCCAATTTGTGTAATCCCAGTGCACCACAGCTGGATGGGAGCCAGACAAGTGAATCTTAGAAACTGGATGGCCAGCTACCCTGGCTTACCCAGCACCAAACAAACTATTCCATCTCAAACAAGATTGAAGACAAGGGTTGACATTCAAGAATGGTTTTTAACCACACATTCATTACAGCATTATGGGACATGTGCAACTACACTCATACACATGAATAGGCACACACACACACACACACACACACACACACACACACACTAGCCAACACTCACCTTCAAATATGGATCAACAGACATGTGAAAAATATATTCCTAGAACCATTTCCATTTAGCTATTTTTACCACAATCAGAGCCATGGCATTTCATCTTAACTATAGTTGTTGGCATCAACCCAGTGAAATACACAGCAAATCTATGACTGTGGAGACACAAAACCTGCAAATAAAGGTAATCATATCTTAATGATCCATTCTCCTGACATACAGATTCCATTACAGCTCTCATTATCCTTACAGCATCATAGTCATATAAATGCTGACTACAGAGCTCCTGCTCTCCCTGCCTTCCCTGGAATTCGCCCAGGCCTCCACTGAGGAGAGAAGTGGACCTCACATCAAACCTAGCAGACTAGGATGTGAATTTCACATTTAGTTAACTGAGAGGACTGTCAGAAGGTAATTCACTGATTAGATTAGAAAATAAAAAAAAAAAAAAAAAAACAAATCCGCACATAAATAGATTGTTTTGTTTTATTTAAACATAACATTTTATCAGGACATAATTATTTAATTGCTATTTTATTACACAGGTAAGTAATAATCTATTAAATCACACCTCTTAAATGTCATCCATGCCTGCATAATTCTAAAACAGGAGATCTTGTGCTGGCTCAGCAGTTAAAAGCACTGACTGTTCTTGCAGAGTGTTTGGGTTCTTAGCATCCATGTGGTGGATGACAACTTCCTGTAACTCCAGTTTCAAGAGAACTCATGCCCTCTTCTGGCCTCCTTGGGCACACAACTTATATTCGGGCAAACAAATAGAATAAAATATTAAAAACAAAAGAACAGCTCTTGTTAGTGTTGTTATTTCTTTCTTTCTTTCTTTCTTTTTATTTAGTCAACAACAACACTGGAAATAGTTCAATCTATGAAATGCCAAACCCAAATTTATAAACCATATTATTAAATTTGAGTCAACAAATCATATTGATACTTAAAATTTGAGTTTTCTTTTTCTAAGAATATAGCCTATGCTCATAAAAAGGCCACAACACAAAGGTAGAAAATCAAAGGTTTTACTGCTCATCAAAATAAGAAATCATTGTTAAAATTCCCAATGACACTGGTATGATGGGCTGTGCTACCACCAAGGACATGGTGACATCTAGGACCAAGGGGCTTATAACCTTTGAAATCATGAGGCCAAACAAGTCAGGGTTCCTGTGTCATGGAGAAATCTTCCAGACATTCTGTAGGACACAGAAAAAATGATTGTCAATCTATCAATACAGGTAGGACCGTTTGGAATTTCCTACTTCACTTAGAAGTTGGTCAGACACTCTAGACCTGTAGGCTGAAGATGGATGCCCCAATATTACAGAAAAACTTTGGGTGACTTTCCAGACAGCAAGATGCCTCTTTTAATTCTGGAGTTTATATATTATCCTTCTGAGGTCTTTGATGGAGTTAAAGACAGATATTTATGGTTATAACTTTCCTTAGTTATGATTAAAGATAAGTTACATACAAGACTTTATACTTACAAAGAAAGGATAGATGATAGAATATTTTCTTTAAATCTTGATAAATGTTAGTGGACTAAATATTAACTATAGTTCTTACTTGATAACTCTTGTTATATATAACTTTACTGTTAAAGTTAACACCTTCCTTTTTATTTAGACATGAAAAAGAATATGATGGGGGATATCCTTCTGTATTGGTCTCCTATTGGTTGATAATAAAATACTGATTGTCCAGTACCCAAGGAGGAGAATAGGCAGGGCTATCAGATGAGAATTCTGGGAAGAGGATACAGAGGGGAGATGCCATGGAGATACCATGTAGCTACTGGGAAGATGAGACTCTGGGAATTCTCCAGTAAGATAAGGCCATATGTGAATATATAGATTAATAGTTATGAGTTAATAATTAAAAGAGAGCTAGCCAGTAAGAAGCCTGAGTCATTGGCCAAACAGTTGATAAGTAACATAAGTCTCTGTGTGTTTATTTGGGGTTAAATAGCTGTGGGACCAGGTGAGCCAGAAACTCCATCTATAGTTTATAGTGTTACATGTCTATAATTGGAGTGTTTGGGAGGGTGAGGCAGGAGAATTAGAAGCCAGGACTCAGACTGGGCTACATAGTGAGGTCCTGCCTAAAGATAAAAAATAAAATAAAATAAAGAATTGAGTGAAAGTATAATGGTGAACAATAAAACTCCTCTTTTGTCTATGAGAATGTATACCATTTTATTGTCATCTTTTCAGTTAAACAAAATTAAGTTTATAAATACATAATTATGAATTAGTATTAAGAAGAAGCATAAGGAAATGTATAAGGACTTTAGATGTGTAAATATGCTAGGCAATTTCTTGCCCAACTAACAAAATACAACTGAAAGAAATGAAACCATTTATAAACAACCTCATTTAAATGAAAACAGCCATTTATAAACAACATTTTGGAGTGTGGGAATGGTTGTCTCCAAACTGCATCCCACTGTTAAACTCTGTTAATCCCAAGGTGATACTGAGAAAACCCAGACTGATGGCCAAGTCCTGGCTGTAGTTGTCTGTGGCTGCATCATCTCAGCTGTTTTGGATGTTGGATCACCTGGGCCAGTGCTTCAGCGGATCTTTCTTGATCAAACCCTATTAGTCTGGAAGGAATCCATAGCTTTTCACCTTCTGTGGAAACAAAAGCAGAACTTCTTTTCCAAAGTAACATGTCCATAGACTTAAATTTTGAAGTCAAAGCATTTTCAGAATATATAGGTTGGATTAATCCAGCAGCATTTATAATCAAATGTCTTTTAGCAGCTGTTTCTCTTTCCTCAGAAATCAAAGAATTCAAAGACAAGACAATAGCATATGTTATCCATACTGTCTGTGTATTTTTCATCTTCACTTGGCCTTTTTTATTCCTCTATTTCTTTTACTTTTATTTTTTTATTTTTGTTTTATGAGACATGGTTTGTCTGTGTATTTTTTCCTGTCCTGGATTTTACTCTGTAGACTAGCCTGGCCTTGAATGAGTGCTGGGATTAAATGCATGTGCCACCACACCAAGTTACTCTATTTCTTTTTAACCACTTTATCTTTTTTCTTTTCTCTCCCAAGCCTATGTATATTTTTAAACACACTTTAAACCATTTAGAGTTGTTTTTTTTTTAGTCTATCTTTGAAGAATATCTCTATCTTTTTCTAACCACAAGTCTTTTATCTGCTAAACAACACTGCTAGGATTAAAGCAGACATTTTGGCTTCTAGTTTCAACCAATTAGGCTTTCCAACTTGGCAAGGGTACTCTCACCACCAGCTCTGAGAGCTGCACTCACCACCTTGACTCTGGCCTATGCCACCATCAAACAGCTTGTAGCACACTGCCCATGAACTTTTTTGTCTAGACGATTAAAATCTAAATCTGCCATGCAACATGCTGTTTGGCCTGGAGATGAGGCCTCTGTGGACCAAGGCAGGAATCTGCCATGTTGTGTTCAAGCTCAATTGCCACAGTGTCCCTGCACCATGGACTGCTTGAGTCTATGAGACTAGGAAGTCTCTAGTTCTGCTCTGCATTAAAATTTTTACCTCATGTTGGGGCCACCATTTGTAGACAGATGTTCTATCCAGCCCAGTCCTGCCATCCTTCAGTCACAAAGAAACACACTGAGGCTTCTATATATTATAAACTGCTGAAAGCTCAGGCTTCTTACTGGCTAGCTCTCTCTTAATTATTAACCTGTAACTATTAATCTATGTGTCTCTACATGGCCTTATCTTACTGGAGAATGCCCAGAGGACCATCTTCCCAGTAGCTACATGGTATCTTCCTGGTGGCTCCTTTCTGTGTCCATTTCCCAGAATTCTCCTCATCTGATAGGGCACCTATACTCTTGCTACTGGGTAATCAGTGTTTTATTCACCAACCAATAAGAGAAACATATATACAGAAGGACATCCCTCCATCTATACTCTGATATCTAATACTTGTTCTGTGTTTTCACACCTGTTCAACATTTATTAAAAAAAAATAGTGAAACCTAGCCTGCCTTACTTTCATGACATATTTGCTTTTGTGTATAATGTAAAGTACAAATCTCCTTATGTGTCTTCATTGCCCTGGACACTCATTTTTAAAGGGTCTATAAATTTTAGTAGTGATTACAGTAGTATGCATTTCTGCAGCATGATAAACACCATGACTAAAAGCAATTTTCATCTTACAAGTCAAGGCTATCATCCATAACTTAGGGAAGTCAGGACAAAAGATCATGATGGAAACATGAAGGAATTCCTAGTGCTTGCTAGCTTACTCTCCATGGTTTGATCAGTCACCTGTCTCACACAGCCCAGGCCCACCAAGTTAAGCATGTCACTTTCCTTCAACGGGATGGGCACACCTGCATCAACAAGCGATTTAGAAAATGCCCCAGAGACTTGCCTGCAGTCCAGTCTTGTAGAGATAATACGCCAATTGAGATTCCTTCTTCCCAAGTGTGTCAAGCTGACACTGGAGATTAGCCATCATA
The DNA here is from genome assembly GCF_943737965.1 of Phodopus roborovskii. Taxonomy (NCBI): domain Eukaryota; kingdom Metazoa; phylum Chordata; class Mammalia; order Rodentia; family Cricetidae; genus Phodopus; species Phodopus roborovskii. Next base: position 29,439,926 of record NW_026126416.1, on the reverse strand, counting down.
CTGACTAATGGCTTAGTTGTCTAAGTTTTCATTAAACGTTTCTAATCACATTACATATTTGCAAACATTCTTTGGGATTTTTTGGAGAGTCATTACTGCTGTTCTTAATGATTTATAACATTAAGAGTATTGAACTTTGTCAAATCAGGTACAAGTTATTTTCCCACATGTCTTTTTAAGATGTTTAGTCGTTTTTTATGCAGAGGATTTAAAATGATTGGGGAATTGAAAAAGATCTACTATGTGTTACCAATTGCTTCTAACTTGGGTAGACCCTGCACACACAGCCTGCTTCTTCTAATTTGTTAGACAAGTAAGCATTTAAAATTACCAGAGCCTACTTTACATGCTCTGTGAGAACTCCCTTACATGTGTGAAGATTTTACTACATTAGCATATGTTTTACTGTTGTCTATTCTATTTCATTTAGATAAATAGAATTCTGTATCATTTAAAAATGATACTCAAAAATACTTTATAATTCTATTTTATTCTAAAATATATTATAAATTCATATATCACAAATATCTTTGATGGTATTTTTTTTATTTTTATCAGAGACCTGCAGTATCGTTTTCCATTGCCAAAAGAAATCTACCTGTGAATTCCTTTAAGATGTATATACTTTGAAATGACTTGAAACATGTTTACAGATCTTACAACTACTTGCTCTCTTAATGTATTTTAGCTATTGATATTATACATTTAAAATATTTCACTGTCCTTCCTTCATTGAACATTGTTCTGTGTAATGAACACAGGCAACTTCACTAGTTGTATTGAATGTAGCTTCAGTGTGTTATTGAAGGGTGTGCCTATTTCGTCAGTGAGATTGTTCTTTTTGACAAATCTTCATCACATTGTGTGTGTGTGTGCATGTACATGTGTGTGTACATGTGTTTGCGTGTGTGTGTGTCTGTGTGTGTGTGTCTGTGTGTGCGTGTGTTCACTCACATGCCATGGCACTTGTATAGAAGTTTGGGGCAACTTGTAGAAGTAGCTCTATTCTTCAGCTATGTGGATCCTGGAAATAGAATCCAGGTCCTCAGCCTCAGAAGCGAACATCTTGGTACTGAATCATCTTGCCTGAGACAGCTCTATGTGTATAATGCTAATTACTAAGTTCCTAGATACTGCATATGACACAGCAACTGTGATTTTTTTTAGAAAAACTTGCCTATAAAACTTTCTTAACCAAAATGTTTTTGGAGTTACATACATAGCAAGATTTCTGGGGTCTGTGCCCTGATTATCATTTCTTGCACAAAATTAGAATTTTCTTATATATCCATATTTAAGTATGCATGAAACTTTAATGCAAAATTAAATGTCTCTTCTGTACATCTTTAATGCTTTGCTTTTTATACACTGATTTTAAATAACTCTATTTTCCAGAGATAACTATATTTCCCAGAGATGGCTATTTTTAGAAATCTTTCCGAATTTCCATCTATTTTCTTTCCTTTTTCCCTAACCCATCATTTTTCTTCAGTGAAAGGAAGTGCCTTCTGTGGAAATACCTCTCTAACAATGTTATAACTTCTTAAGTGAAATGTGATTTCATTCATCATTTTTTTATTTCCTAAATGATAGCCACTGAAGATACAAATGTACCTTTGAAATGTATTTGAGAAATTTCCAGAACTCTTGATACATGCTCTCTTAGTTTAATTATGTCCTAAATATATTTTAATTGCATTCTTATTCCCTCTTTAACTAAATTGTTTTTAAATGGAATCTTAATTAAATTTTAGTTTTGTTTGTTCTTGATAAAAGGATGTAGCTGTCTAGTTTTTAATAGTCAATATCATTGACATGGTTTGGGGGCCAATTAATCTTATAAACATTCCCCAGGTACTTCACAAAATAATTGTATTTGTTTGTGATATGATTGTATCAAAGTCATAAATAAGCACACTTACCTAATCTGTGACTTGGGATAGCATTCTTTGTGCCCCCTCTTACTCTCATTTTCTTTCTCTTTATTTACACTTGTGCTTTTTAGACAATACGTTGCCTTACAAAAACTCAAAATCAGGGGTTTCATGGAAGGATGAGTCAAGAATAGTAATTACACTCTATTGAAGTTCTCTTATGTGCTAGGCAATGTAGTTAGAGTGAGCATTCTATAAACAGATTTCAGGTCATTATGAGAGTTTTGCTTAGAGATGCGAACAATGAAGATAAATAGTAAAAGTGACAGTGGTTTATGTTATAGATAAGACTGTGGTTTTTACTATAAAAATAGCAGAAAGATGAAGGTGCTTGGGATTCTGGGAATGGTAGCACTGGGAACATTTACATAGGGCCTTGGGGAGAAGATGACATTTAACTTTGGATGTAAAAGAGGTAAGAGAGTGAGTTAGTGCAACATTGTGCCTGGGGGAAGATGTTCCATATATTACAAACAGCAAGATGTTAAACCAGGAGTGGCCCAGTCTAAAGAGTAGCAAATCTCCCGGTTGATGGCAGATAATTATGGCATGGCACTTTACACAAACAACTGAAAATGACATACAAGAAAGGAGTTAAGCAGACACTAGGTATGTTAATGTAATAATATACTTAATTGAATTATGTCTTTTAGTGAATTTTGAAGCAAAGGATCCTAATTCTCTACAAGAAAACCCTACTAGTTTTATGCCTTTTAGCTTTCCAAACTCAAATTCAAAAACACTTGCGTCTTAGTTTTGAAATTCCTCTTTTATGAATCTTTGCAAACTGCTTGGATCCTGACCACCTCTTTTCTAAGTACAACCTGCATAATAAATTTTCATATTCAGAGTTTGTATTTTTTCTACATCAAACATAATTACCTGTGAAGCATTTTGTGATATTTCTGCAAAATAAATTCTATTACAGAGCATTTGGGGCTCCATTTACTATCTACAACAATTGGTTTGAGACTATTGCATTCTTGGAACAATGATATGAGCTATAATAGATGTTATTTAGATGCCAAAGGTGTTCTCCAGTGGTGATTCGTCAAGACTCAACTGGTAACCCAAGAGTCTCTGTGCATCACAGGGAGAGTGGTGCTCAACTCTCAAGTACACCTCTGCCTGATATGAAAAGGCTTCAGACACCTGGGCCGCCTCTCTCCAGTGGCAGCTCACTCCAGGCCAGCTTCAGCAGACACAGCATTTCCTCAGAGTGTGTGAAATCTGTGGCAGAAGGACTCTCTGTGTCTGCAACTGTTGAGCATAAACAAAAATAAGGTAGTTTTCACATTTAGGATTTGTGCAATTAAAATTATGCATTTCAAAAAATGTAATCCAGTACCTCAACACAAAATAAAAGTGTATTTTTTTCTAGTTACGAAGACAAAAACTTATATTTGTAAACTGGGAACAACCAGGTTTCATACTCAGCAGCAGTTTATACATATACATACATATATACATACATAATTTCTACAGTGTAGTGTTAGTCTAGTTTTAAAATCTGTTTCTACTTCTTAGTGAATCTATGATGCAAGTTACTGAGAAGTCTTGTGTCTTGAATTAGTTGTCTACTCATTTGTATTTTTTAAAAGTATACCTTTTCTTGATATAGAGGATAAATAAGATGAATGACATAATTCTTATGCCATGATATCTAGGAAAATAAATATTACAACTAATATTAATACTATAGACTAACCATTCCCATCTCCCACCTCTGGATGGAAGTGGCGAAGTTCCTCTTGAATAAATTTTATTTTTCCTAGTGACAGAAGTAAATCTAATACATACTTTTGTTCTTCAGAATAATATTCTCACCTAACCAAAGTATGGACATGTACTAACTAGCAACAAAGTAAAACCTAAGATGAAATAAAATATAGTATATTATTAGTGGAGATTGGCTGTTAAGCAAAGGAAAATCATGCTACAATCCACAGACCCAGAGAGACTAAGTAACAAGGAGAGCTCAAGAGGGACATGTAAATTTCCATGGGAACTGGAAATAGAGTAGATTTTGCAGGTGGACTGGGGGGCTTGTGGAGATAGGAACATGAGGGATCAGATGGCCGGGTTGGGAGGATGGAGGAAGTACTGGGAGAGATGAGATGACTGGAATTAGGATGTATTGGGGAGGTAATATTGGAATCTAGTGTAGTGGAAACTCCCAGGAATCTACAAGTGTGACCTTAGCAAGGACTTTAATAATGAGGGGATACCAATCCTGAATGAGTCATCTGTAACAAGGCAAGGTTTCCAGCAGTGGGAATAGGACATAAATCAAGCTACAAAACCTTTGACCTACAATTTTTCCTGCCTATAAGATGTGCTAGGAAAATAGGGGTGTAGAACTTGTGGCGGAGACCAACCAATGACTGGTCCAACTTGAGACCCTCACTATGACAGGGAGTCCATGCCCACACTTCCTAGAATACTAGAAACCAAAGGCTGGATATTCAAGAGACCTAGGATAATACAAAATATAAGTTACACAAAAAAGTCAATGAAATAATTCGTAATGAAATTCTGCTATAATTATAGATCAATGACTAGTTGGATCTTCATCAAAGAAGCTTCAGTCAGCAATTGATGGAAGCAGATGCAATCACAGAGCCTGTGTTAGTCTGAGCTAGATCCTCTGCAAATATGTTATGGCTTGATGTTTTTGTGGTACTCCTAAAAGTGGGAGTGGAGGTGTTCCTGTGGTTAGGAAACAATATATGAGAGAATAAAAACAAAAGAAAAATTGTTAAAAAGAAAGAAAACCATTCCATCTTTAAGTCCCATTCTCTGCTTGAGGGAACCCTTATAAACTGAATGACATTATGCTTTTATTCATTAATGATGTGGTAGCACATTAAAAAACAGATATCTAAATGTTATTCAGATACAGCCTGCTATAGCCTGAACATCTTAAAGAATAGGCACTTGTCCCTTGGCTCCAGAAACCTGGAATTTATAAGTCAAACTGTTGGCAGATTATGGTCCAGGAGAGGGTCCTCTTTATAGACTGTTTATAGTCGTACTCTTTTGCTGTGTATTCTTATCCTCTCCTAATGTGTGTCATCATGGACATCATTATTTCCCTTGATTGTGCCTAATCTTGTAAGAATGCTAACCCACTGTGATAGTTTGAATGTAATTGGCACCCATAAGCTCATAGTGAATAACACTATTGGGAGATGTAACTTTGTCAGAGTAGTTATGGTCTTGGAGTAAGTATGTCATTGTGGAGGACATGTGTCACTATGGAGGCAGGCTTTGAGGGTCTCATATATGCTAAAACCAAGCCCAGTATCTCAGTTCACTGCCTGTTGCCTGTGAATCAAGATGTATTAACTGTCAGCTCCTTTCCCAACAACATGTTGCCTGCATGTCACCAAGTCCCACCACAATGATAATGAATTAAACCTCTGAAACTGTAAGTCATACAAATGTTTTCCTTTGTAAGAGTCACCATGGTCATTCTGTCTCTTCACAGCAATAGAAACCCTACTTAAGACAGCCATCATCTCATGAACTTATCTAAATCTATTTATGTTTCAAACATTCTTATAAACATCAGTACATTGGGGACATGAATGTTTATTTAGCCCACAACAGACAGCATGGTGTGTGTGTGTGTGTGTGTGTGTTACTCAGTATATATGTTATTCAATAAGTGAACTTAAGATCAAATGTGATGATAACCAAAGCTATAGTGTAAATTCATGAGTATTAGTGTCATTTCTGCCTTGAGTGGCAGAGGGTTGGTATATATGTTTCATTTAGGTTTGATCAGTCAATAAAGACTTATTTTCAACATAATGACCAATTAGGAGACTTTGTATTTATTGATGCCAACTGTAAGAAGAAACTTCCCCGGCCAGCGTTGAGAGCAACACTAACACATAAGTATGAAGATAAATATTTAAAGGCAGGTTGACAAAATGCCCATTTAACAACACAACAGTAATAGGTTTCTGTCTCAGGCCATGACCTCAGTAGCACAGACTGTGACCAGCTTTCTAGTACCAGATATAAGTTCTCTTCCTGTAGAACATTTCTCATATCCAGTCAGAAGGTGGTGGTTGTTTATTCTTAGCACTTGTGCCACTATTACACCAAAGGTCATATCTTGCCTGGGAGGTTAGGATTGCAGCATGCCGTGTTTGTCACTGAATAATGTGACTGGTGACTTTTACCCTTTAGGTGCCCCGCATTGTATTATAAGGTACCATGAAATCTATCTACAATGAAGAAAATGTTTAAATCAATTTAAGCTTGATTTCAGTGTTCTGAGACCAAAATGTGTGTTATCCTCATCAATAGGGTCTCACTATCTAGTTACAATAGGCAATCATAACTAATGTCAGTAGCTTTTATTCTATCTGTTCTCTGAGATTTCTCTAATCTATCTCATGACTGGTACTAAGACTTTCATTTAGCAATCCATGTCTTCTATGAAAATCATTGTCCATCCATGCATGGTACCTCCATTCAAACCCCTTAAAATCATGTGTTTTAATTATCTTACAATGTAGTGGTTCCTATAAAGCATGTTTTTCATACATTCTTATTTTGGGTTAATTCATAAATTAGTTATGAGTTCTTTCTCTTATCCTTCTGTCCCCATCTTTGCTTAAACTTTTAGATCTGTGCATTCTCCTCAACTTTAATATCAAAACTACTCTACTATCTTTTCCCCATCTCAAGGCCTCTTCCCTCACCCTTTATCATGAACCCTTTCTAGCCCCTTGATTTCTAGAGATACTTCAAACTAAGCATACAAATCTAAAAAATAAAAACAAAGCTAGGGGTCACAGATGAGACAGAATATATGAGCAGATAACCTTGATAGCCATGCCCACATGTATTTCCTTCTTAGATTCACCCAGTCAGAAATAAGGAAACACAAACCCCACATATCTATTACCCAGACTCTTTAATTTTATCATATAGCTTATTTTGTGTTTCATTTATACATGGGAATACTCAGTGGAAGAAAACAACCAAAATTATCCTAGAAAGCACACAGAATGTTGGGAAGTAACAAATTATTGCTATTTTCAGTTTTATATGAAAAATAAATTTTTAGTAAAAATTCATGATTGAAACAAACTACCAACAAATTATCTTAGTCACGTGCCACTGAACTTCAAGTCTCTAAAATAGGATTTTGTGGTGTTTATTTGGAAAATAACAAGTCTAGATAATAAAAAAATATATGGCTGGACCTGGGAGTGAATATAAGAATGGAAATGATGAGGTGAAGGAAAATATTTCTCAAAATCTCTTACAATTACATTTGTCTATGGAAGAAAAAAATTTCTCAGTTAGTTGACCATATCAGATTAAGGTTAGCCAAATATCGTAACATGCAGAGCACAATAAGAGTCTCTTAAGTGAATTAAATGTTATTTCCCTTGGGTTCATAACAGAATAAAAGAAAACAGTCTAGAGTCTTGTTATTCTACTATCTAAAGACTTGGTCTCATGATAGCCAAGCATGCTCTGAAATTTAGACTTTGGCTCAAATAAGCCAAAAGGTAAGTGATTATATTGTTGGATAAAGTGTGTAAATTCTTTCTGTTGATTTTATAATAAGAAAACTGAGTCAAAAAGACATGAACAGATATTTTAAAAATTGAGATAAACCATAGTTATATGAAATATGAGATGAGAAAGCTCCTAATATCAGGTTATTCAAATACTTTTGTGTTCCCATGGGTATGTAATTTGTTAGAAAGACTGCAAGTAACATAAAAATGCATGACAGAAAGCAGGAGTTAAGGAAGGAAGTCCCCAGGAGCAAATGTGACTGAGACATCAATAGCCCCTCAAACTTTGCAACAGATTTAAAAACAGAGAAAACTATAGACTATCAAACTGAAAACCAGATTTAAACCTAAATGCACCAGGTCAGAAATAATGTCATGAAGTTCCACATAGCCATTATTGAGCTTTTATGCTCATAGCTTATCTTATGTCATTGTTTAATACTAACTTTATACTTCCTCTAATAGCAAGGGATTTGAATATAAACTCCTGACTTATTACAAGCCATGGTAATCTAAATGGCAATGTTTCAAAGATTCTAAAAGTGTTTATACTATATGTGGGAAAACATGAAGTCAGTGAATATGGGTTCAAACAACAAGATTTGGAAAACAAAGACAAGACAATGTGTTGGAACAGCCATAAGTAGATTAGCATTAGATAAAAGTGGACAATAAATCTGAGAAAAAGAAAGGAAGGAAGGAAGGAAGGAGAAAATTACTTAGATAAAGGACATTCAATTTTCCATTGGGTAATAAATAGCATTGAGAAGATTGAAATGAAGAGTATAATGAAAATATGACATTTGGGGGAGAGGGAGAGGGAACTGGTATCAATATGTAAAATAAGAAAAAATAATTATATATATATATATGTATATGTGTGTGTATATGTAAAAAGAATATGACATTTGTTCACCTAATTCATCTTGCCTCTTTCTTCTCATTAATGCATCCCCAACTATATGTAGGCAGCACTGTTTCCTGCTGAAATATACTATCTAATTTCTCCTTGTAAACTCAGTAGGTAAAATGGCTTGAATATTGTTTTGGAACAATTCATTCACGTGGTTTGATTTGTACTTTCTCATAAAATGATGAAATAGAAACCATGTATGTCTGAAAAGATGGATAAACACGTGTAAGGAAGGAGAACTGATGTTGCTGTGTCATCCAGACTCAGTTGCTCTTACTCACTCAGATTCAAAGCCCAATGTTTTCTATATGCCCCAGAAAACTTTTCCCACAAATGGACCATATCCACCACTGCTACAGCTGTCCCACTGACCAGTGTTATCTTGGACAGCTTAGTAGCTTAGTGGTTTGAGAGAGAAATGTCCCCTACTGGCTCATGAAGTTAGCACCTGGTTTGTGGCTCTGTTCAGGAGATTTGTAGGTGTGGGAAAGTAACAGTGTGACCTAGAAGTTAAACTATCACAGGTTAATGATTGATGGGCAAATTAGCTTTTCCCAGGGTATTTTATAATAGCAACAGAAAAGTAACAAATGCAGAAATTGCTGCAGAAACCAGGGTGTTGTGATAGACTCAACCACGTCGGGTTTCATGCTCTTGGATTATTTTGTTGTAGAGTTTGGAACTTAGGGCTGGAATCGATTTTGACTTTTGGAAGTAAAACTTGTAGTCATGCTATTAAGAGCTTAGAAGAGAACACTGAAAGAGCTGGGAATAGTAGAGGCTTGGCTTGTGAGAGTTCAGTAGGAATCAATGAGTCTGTCAGAAAAAAAACATTCGTGTGATATTTTAACAAAGAAACTGACATTATTTGGCCTTATCATGAGAACTTGCATAAAGTGGAATTGAAAGGTAATGAATTAATTTCCTTGATGGAGGAAATTATAAAACAACATAATATTGAGTCTGAGGAATGTTTATTATTGAGTGCTGATTATTCTTATATAGGAATACAATGGAAAATTGTAACAAGTGGAGCAGAAAGAAATACAAATATGCAATACAGAGAAGAACAATGCACTGGGAAGCTTCATGTTGCAGCCAAATTGTACATTAAAAGAGGCTATAAGTGTTAAACAAAATGGTACCATTGAAGAAGAAGCATTTTGTCCTGTATTGGAAAGATAGGAAAGGTGCCCTTAGGACAAATCACCCTTAGCTAAGCCTCCAGTTTAGGAAAAGAGAAAACCTAGGTGGTTTCTTGTTCTTAGAAGGACCCTATACATACATACATACATACATACATACATACACACACACACACACATATATATATGTGTGTGTGTGTGTGTGTGTGTGTGTGTGTGTGTGTGTGTGTATCACAAGGGGATATAGTTTAGAAATCACAGCAAAAGACCTCAAAAATAACACAAATATTCAGAGCCTGAACTTTTCCATTTCATTAAAGAAATCAGGAAACAAAGTTTTAAGTTTTTATAATTAAAATGAAAACTGTACAAAACCTATTAGAAACTATGAGATAGTCAAGACAATAAAAGGGAAATATTAGAAGCTACAAACCACATTTAAAAAGAGAACAAGAGCTGTCAAAATAAGCGACATAATAATTGACCACAATATCCAAGAAAAAGATGGATGAAGAAGAGGAGGAGTAGGAACAATCCAAAGCAAAACTCAGAATGTGGCAAGAAAAAATAATGATTAGGGCTGAAATTGGCATAAAGAATGGTTTATGAAATAAATCAGACAGTTCTTTGAAAACACTAACAAGACTGTAAACCACTATACAAACTAAGAAGGAAAGAGGAGGAAAAAACACAATTAATGAAATAATAATTTACAAATGAGATTCATAATATCTCTTGAAACTTATATTCAATACAGAATGAAACGTAGAGGAAACTGAAAACTTTCTAACCCATGTGACTAACCAAGACTAAAGTTAAACAAAACAAAAAAGAATTAAAATCTACTCACCAAGAAAAGCCAGAACTAAATGGATTCACAGCTTAATTTCATCAAAATTCTAAGGAGTGTCCAACACAATAATTCTTAAACTGGAAAATAGAAAGGGAAGAACACTTCCTGAACTTATAACAAGAAGAAAACTATAGAGCACTTTCCCTAATGAATATAGATGCAAACGTTTCTGACAAAAACATTTTCAAAATGAATTGAAGGACACATTTATTCCACATGTAGAAGAATGTAAATATAAAATCCTACAATGGCCAGTCAACAAATAGCCCGATAATATGATAAGAGTTCTCCAAAGAAGAAAGAGCAATGTCCAAGAAATACATTTAAAAAGGGTTAACACACTTAGCCATTAGGGAAAATAAATTAAAATCACTTAGAGATTTTATCTCAACTAAGTAAGAATAATGATCATCCTGAAAGAAAAAATAATAGTAATCGTGGAACTCCTATTAGGAGTGAAACCAATATAGCCATTACAGATATCAGTATGGCAGTTGATAAAAAAATGAAAACTGAATATCATGATATAACTATACTACTCCAGAACCATCAAAGGACTTCATAGCCTATCACAGAGATACTTGGGTGTCCATATTTTTAGCTATATTTGTTCACAAAGAAAGAAAACGAAACCAGTGTGTATGTAATCAGTATATGTGTGGATAACTAAGATTACATATGTGTGTGTGTGTGTGTGTGTGTGTGTATGAATTTTAAAGTTAATTAGCTGTAAAAGATGAAACTATACAAAATTTAGGGAAAGTGGATCTAGAAAGTATTATATTGAGCAAGATAATGAAGTCTCAGAAAGACAAAATGTGTTTATTCACTCTCATATGCAAACCTAGACTATAAGGATTGTTGTATATATGTATATTAATGGGGTAAGAATGAGTGAGTGTAGGCCATTAAAATTGGAAAGAAACTATGGGAAGAAAAGAAGTTTTGAGGACAGTGGACGAGTAATCAGACACAAACAACCTGAAATCTTATAGGAGGTTATACGCTGGTATACAAGGACATAAGGGGCTCAGATATACCCAGGAGAAGAGGATAAAGGAGAATTACCTAAAATTTGTTTGTAAATGCCATATGGAGCCTAATATTGTTCATATTAACTAAAATTTTATTTAAAAAACACATTAAAGGAATCATACACCACAATCAAGATAGTTTCATACTAGGCTTGCAACAAATGCAAATGAACAAATGAGGTGCACAATATAAAGTCGTACTGATAGAAATTATATGATCAGCTCAATCATCCAGAAAAAGCATTTGTCAAATTTGAACATGATAAATTACAGAAAAATTAGTAAACAATGGCACATACCTCAAAATAACAAAAGCTATGACAAACCTCTAGCGAACTTCATATTAAATGGGTGAAAATAGAAAACATTTCTTTCTAAAATTTGGAAGAAGAAAAAAGACCAGCATTTATCCTCTCTTTATTATTTTCCAAAATAGTGCTTGAAGTCTTAAGTACATCAATGTGACAGGAGAAAGATGTAAAATAGATACAAATACGATAGATGTTAAGTCATCCCTGTTGGTAGATCACATGCTATATTAAAAAAAAAAAACTCTATGCCAGAAAACTTTTATAGCTGATAAATACTTTTAATAAAATTGAATGATATAAATAACTAGTTTTCCTGTATGTCAATAATTAACTTAATGAAAATAAACTAGGAAAATATCCCATTCATAATAGCTTACTAAATAAAGTACCCAGAAGTAAATCTAATCAAAGAAGTGGAAAAACTTTAAAATGAGAACATTAAGACACTAAAAAATAATAAGTGAAAACATGAGGTGATCAAACAAGATTTCAGACTCATGATTGGCAGAAGTAATATGAAAATAGGTATATTCCCAACTTAACCTATAGTTTCAATGCGATCTCCATCAAAATTCTAAAGCTATTCCTCACAGAACTAGAAAAGAGTACTGTAATTTATATGGAAACACAAAAAACAATGGCTAGACAAAGTAAACCAAAAGGGAAATAGCTGGAGCCTGATTTTAAATTATACTACCAAGCAAGAATGATAGACAGTATAATACCAAAAAATAGAAGGAGGCAGGAGGAAGAAAGGGATGGAGGGAGGGAAGGAGAGAGGGAAGGAAGGAAGGAAGAGGGAAGAAAGAGATATAATAGAGGTTACAAAACCAAACAAATACAGCTATGGCCATCTACTATTTAACAAATGCAACAAAAACACATACTTAGAAAAAAACCTATTCAATAGAAGGTATTGTAAAAACTGGATATCCACCTTCAGAAGACTAGAATTATATCTTTATCTCCTACCCTACATAAAAATCAGTTCAAAAGGGAACCAAGGCCTTCGTTCAAAACCCAAAATAACAAAATCCCCTAGGAAAACATATGAAACACATTTATACCTAGACATAGGCAAGAAATTTCTTAGTAGGAATTGAACATCACAGGAAACAACTCCAAGAACTGACAAATTACAAAGCCCCCACATACAACAAAAGAAACTACAAGCAGAGTGAACAGCAGATACAGAATGAAAGAAAACCACTGAGAGATAACTTTCAGACAGAGGAGTACAATAAGGAGGCTATATGAAAAACTACAAACATTAAGCACCAAAAATTATAATAAATGGATTAATAAAATGAAAAGGCAGTATTGAAGGAAGGGAGGGAAGAAGGGACAGAAGGAGAGATGAAGAGAGGGAGGAAGGAAAGAAGGAAGGAAGGGAGGGAGGGGGAGGAAGGAAGGAAGGAAAGAAGGAAGGAAGGACAGAAGGAAGGAAGGAAGGAAGGAAGGAAGGAAGATTGCTGATCAATTTTTAAAGTTTCCAAGAATAGTAACTTACAGAGAAATACAGTAAGTATGGCTGTCACAGAGAAAACAGGTGGTGACAAGTACTGGTGAGGATATGGGGAAAGAAAATATTGCTAGTGGGACTACAAAATTGTTAGTGGTACAGCTACTGTCGAAAGTAGTATAGCAGTTTCCCAAAAATTCAAAGGATAACAACTATGATCACACTTAACACCTCTGGGCATAGACACAAACAACTCTATCATACTGCAGATACACTTGCATACTCATGTTTACAGCTGCTTTACTTCCTAGTGATGAAGTAGAACCAGCCTAGCTCATTGATGGATGAATAATGAAAATGTGGTACATATATAGAATTGGATTTTATTCATTTATAAACAATAATGACATAAAATATGTAACTATGATTCTTACTTGATTAGTATTGTGTTATATATTTTGCTTTGTTAAGGTTAAAACCGTTCATTTTATTTTAGACAGAAAAAAGGAGAAGATGGGAGTTGTCATTCTGCTTCTCTTATTGGTTAATGAATAAAGCACTGTTGGCCAATAGGAAAGCAAGATAGGTGGGACTAGGAGACAAGGAGGAAAGAGGAAGTACTAAGGAGGAGTCAAGATGGAGAGACCAGGGAGAGCACAACATCAGACCATTCCCTGGTAAGATGAAACCACGTGGAAATACTTAGATTAACAGAAATGGGTTAATACTTAAGACAGAGCTAGCTTATAAGAAACTAGTATCTGGCCAACAGCATTATATCAAATACAGAGTCTCTGTGTATTATTTGGGATTGGCGCCACGGTGGATCCAGGCCAGCAGGAAAACCTACTCGTAACACAAGCTAATGTAGATAATCTGAAAATTATTATATAAAATCAGGTTAACCTAATTCAGAATCACAATTTCTCTCTCATATTTCTATCCTAAATTGTTGTTGTTGTAGAATGTCTTTCTGCATGCTGTGAATATGTGTTGCTTTTATTGGCTGATAAATAAAGCTGTTTTGGCCAATAGCCAGGCAGAATAGAGCAAGACAGGAAACCCAAACAGAGATATGGAGAGAAAGAAGGCAGAGTCAAGGAGGTGCTATGTAGCCTCCTTAGAGGTAAGATGCCAGAACATCACTGCTATGTGGCGATACACAGATTAGTAAAAAATTGGGTAATTTAATTGTGGGATCTAGTCAAGTAACATCCCTGAGCAATTTTCCAAACAATAATAAATAAATATTAAGCCTCAGAGTGATTATTTTATAAGTGACTGCAGGACTTGGCAGAATGCATGAAAGCTTCCATTTACAGTATGCAGTCCATGAAACAAAAAGATGGGATCTCAAGAAGGGAAAATGTTCTGAAAATGGGGAATGTACTAGAATGTATAAAATATGAAAGCAGAAATGAGGCTACTGGAAGTAGAAGGGCACAACTGGGGACAGCAGGGAAATGGAGCCAGAAGAGGGAAGGGAGATCTATAAAAGCAAGTTAAGCTTGATGATTCTATAATGAAACTTCATACTCTGTAGATTAATTAAAGCCCTGAAATGCCCTTCCCTGATAATGAGATTGATAACTAACGTATATGCCATCATAGAGCCCTCATCTCATAGCTGATGGAAATAGAAGCAGACACCCACAGCTAAACACTGAGCCAAACTCCTGAACACCAGTTGTAGAGAGGGAGGAGTGATAAGAAAAGGGGTTAAGACCAGGCTACAGAAACCCAGAGACAGCTGACCTGAACAAGGGGGAGCTTATGGATCCCCAGACTAATAGTTGGGAAACCAGTATTGGACCAACTCAGACCCCTGAAAATGGGTCTCAGATAGAAGGCCTGGGCAGTCTAAAGGACCTCTGACAGTGGAACTAGGATATATCCCTGGTGTATGAAAGGACTTTGGGAACACATACCCCTCGGAGGGATATTCCCTTTGCCTAGAGACAGGAGGGAGGGCCTAATCCCTACTCCAAATGTCTTGACAGATTTTGATGATCCCTCCTGGAAGGCATCACCCTCCCTGTGGAGTTGTGGGGGGGAATGGAATGGAAGGGGAGTTGGGCACATGGGAAGGAGGGGGAACTGGAGTTGATATATATATATATATATATATATATATATATATAATAAAAAAGGAAGTGGAAATATCAGATACAAACAATAGAGATTCTGTGTTTTAAAAAGGTATAATCATTCTGGCAGGAGTAAGGTGGTATCTCAAAGTTGTTTTGATTTGCATTTCCCTGATAGCTAAGGATGTTAAGCACTTTCTTAAGTGTCTTTCAGCCTTTTTGATTTCCTCTATTGAGAATTCTTTCTTCAGTTCTATACCCCATTTTTAATAGCATTATTTGGTGTTTTATTGACTAGTTTCTTGAGTTCTTTGTGTATTTTAGAGATCAGCCCTTTATCAGATATAGGATTAGTGAAAATCTTTTCCCAGTCTGTGGCCTGCCATTTGGTCTCGTCCACTGTGTCCTTTGCTTTACAGAAGCTTCTAAGTTTGAGGAGGTCCCATTTATTAATTGTTGCTCTCAGTGTCTGTGCCCCTGGAGTTATGTTCAGGAAGCAGTCTCCTATACCAATTTGTTCAAGGGTACCTCCTACTTTCTCTTCTAAGAGGTTCAGTGTGGCTTGATTTATGTTGAGGTCTTTGATCCATTTGGACTTGAGTTTTGTGCATGGCGACAGACATGGGTCTATCTGCAGTCTTCTACACACCATCATCCAATTGTGCCAGCACCATTTGTTTAAGATGCTTTCTGTCCCCCATTGTATACTTTTAGTTGTTTTGTCAAAAATCAGGTATTTGTAGGTGTGTGGTTTAATATCATGGTTTTCTAATCGATTCCATTGGTATACCTGTCTACTTTTGTGCCAATACCAGACTGTAGTAGAGCTTAAAGTCAGGAATGGTGATGTCTCCTGAAGTTCTTTTATTGTATAGGGTTGTTTTGGCTATACTGGGTCTTTTGTTTTTCCATATAAAGTTGATTATTTATCCTTTCAAGGTCAGTGAAGAATTGTGGTGGGATTTAAATGGGGATTACATTGAATCTGTAGATTGCTTTTGTCAAGATTGCCATTTTTACTATGTCTATCCTACCTATCCAAGAACATGGGAGATCTTTCTATTTTCTGGTATCTTCTTTAATTTGTTTCTTTAAAGCCACAAAGTTCTTTTATATAGGTCTTTCACTTGTTTGGTAAGCCTTATCCCAAGATACTTTATGTTTTTTGTTGCTATTTTAAAGGATGATGTTTCTCTGATTTCTTTCTCAGCTCCTTTGTTGTCTAAGTAAAGTAGGGCTACTGATTTTTTTTTTGAGTTTATCTTGTAACCTGCTGGTTTGCTGAAGGTGTTTATCAGCTGTAGGAGCTCCCTGGTAGAGTTTATTGGGTCACCAGAATGGCTAAAATTAGAAACACCAATGACAACTTATGCTGGAGAGGATGTGGAGAAAGGGGAACACTCCTCCACTGCTGGTGGGAGTGCAAACTCGTACAGCTATTTTGGAAATCAGTATGGCGGTTCCTCAGGAAAATGGGAATTAGTTTACCACAGGACCCAGAAATCCCCCTCTTAGACATATACCAAATGATCCATATCCATGCAACAAAGACATGTGCTCAACCATGTTCATAGTAGCATTATTTGCAAAGGAAGAACCTGGAAGCAACCTAGATGCCCCTCAACTGAAGAATGGATAAAGAAGATGTGGCACATGGAATACTACTCTGCAGAAAAATAATGGAATCTTGAAATTTGCAGGTAAGTAGATGGCATGAAGAAACCATCCTGAATGAGGTAACCCAGTCACAAAAAAGAGGAACATGGTATGTACTCCCTCATATATGGATTTTAGACCTAGATCAAATGATCACCAGCCTATAATTCACACCACCAGAGGAACTAGTATACAAGGTATATTCTAAAAGATTCATATAAGGTCCCTCTCAGAAGGGGGAAGGGACAAGTCTCCCAGAGCACATGGGAGTGGGGGAAGGGCAGCGAATGGAGAAAGAAGTAGGAGAAAGAGAAGGGGAGGAGAGGAAAGCACATGGGACTAGAAAGATTGAGTCAGGGTAGGAATAGAAGACAGAAGAGAGAGAAAAAGAGAAAGAGAAAGAGAGAGAGAAAGAGAGAGAGAGAGAGAGAACATAAGAGAGGGAGCCATTATTGGTTTGAAGAGAAAACTGAAACTAAAGAAATGTCTAGAGATTGCCACCAACTAACAATTTGAGCAATTGTGTTAAATGCCCTTCCTGGATAGTGAGATCAACAACTAACTTATCCACCAGCATGGAGCCCTCATCTAGTACCTGTTGGAAACAGAAGCAAACACCTATAACTGAACACTGAGTCTAAATAGAATCTGGATGCAGAGGGAGAGGACAAGACCAGATTGCAGAAACACGTAGAGACAGATGACCTGAACAAGGAGGAGCTAACGGGCCCCCAAACTGATAGCTAGGAATCCAGCATGGGACTGACTCAGACCCCCTAAATATGGGTCTCAGATAGAAGGCCTGAGCAGTCTAAGGGACCTCAGACAATGGAACCAGGATGTATTGCTAGTGCACAAAAGAACCTTGTGGACACATACCCCATGGATGGTTACTCCCTTAACCTAGAGACAGAAGAGAAGTCCTAGTCCCTACTTCAAATGACTTATCAGATTTACATGACCCCACCTGGATGGCATTGCCCTACTTGTGGGATTGGGGTGGGGGATGGGATGGGAGGGTGGTCAGGTTGCATGTGAGGGGGGAAAGAGGGTAAGAGGGAGGAAGGGAGGGAGAGGGAACTGGGATCAACATGTAAAATAAAAAAAATAAAAATAAAAAAGGTATAGTCACAATTATTTGTTAAAATATTAATCTGTAACATTGACCATCACTGTTTGCCTTGAGAAAAATCACATAAAAAAAGTATTATTTAACTGGGAAGATTTTTTTTAACATAGGAAGACATTTTTAATCACAATTTCCCCGTTGTTTCCTTTTCTGTCTCCAACTTGTACGGCAATGGTGGTGGTTCCACAGACATCAGAGGCTCCAGGTGGCCCAGGGATGATGCTGGGAGTGTCATCCTGGTGACTGCAAAATCATACTCAGTTCATCCAGTTGGGCTTCACACTTCCAATAAAAGAGCCAGAGGCCACCTTTGCAGCCATAACTAATTGCATTCATATTGGTAAGTCAAAATGCAGGAAAAGGAAAAGGTACTTAGGATGAATGAGAATTCCCACAGAGCAAAGCAGAATGAATGAAACAGCTTCCATTGATCAATAGATGTTGCTGTTCTGGGGCTCTCAATTGAAATTTTAGATGAAAAAAGCAAAGCATCAAACATTTATTGCAGAGCAATTCTCCAAGGCTCAGCCAGACTCAAAGACTTGGTGATATTGTCCATTATTACTTATTAATTATTAGTATTAGCACTTGCCTTGTAGAACTCCACAACACTTTGTCAACTTTACAACACTTTTAGCAAAGTTGCCGCACATCCATCCACTCTCTTATATGATTAATAGATTTTAAGGACTTAATATGTGCAAATCCTTGCAATAGGCATGGCTGTAAGATACAACATACTGTGGAATTATGTCAGTCAAGACCAAAAATGTACTGAGACATACTGACCAAGTAATCTGTGTGAGGCCTTGTGTCGGACATGCAATTATTTCCTCAAGAATTAACAGCATTATGAAATGTCTGAGTGAGTGAGGTATCTAAAGTGTGGATTAGAAACTAGTTGTTTCATTCAACTAACAAATGCTCTAAGTTAGGAACTGATCACCACTTGCCACAAAACAACAATTTTAGTCTAACATGAAGACTTCTAGGGTTTTAATGAAGACATAAAAATAACAAGTTTGCATATTTATCTTTGGAGTTTATGTGTATGTGGTATTCACGTGCATGTTCACACGTGCAACTGAGCATGCAAATGTGTGCACATGTATGTAGACGCCAGAAGTTGACTGTTGGGCATTTATCAAGCACTGTTCACCTTCTATATTAAGGCACTTCATTGCCAACCAGAGCTCCCCACTCTCTAGTCTAGCTAACTTGTTTGCTGGAACATCCTTATTTCCAACTTCCATGTGCTAGGTAGGGTTCCACTTAGGCCCCCCTGCCCACCTGGAATCCCAGCTTCAGTCCTTATGGAATCTGTGCTTTCACTGACAGAACCATCTCCTCCAGCCCCAGGAGATAAATTAAGGAGATTAGAAGTGTGAATTGGGTAAGAACATGGTTTGTACTCACTTTCGGTGGCACAGGAAGTGAAGTCACAACTGATTGGCTACATACCTTAACATTCTCGCTGCCTTTGTCTTTTTGGGCAGTTTGCTTGTATCCTGATGCCAGAAACCCTAGAGGATTGATGACAAAAGGGGAAGAATAATTCAGCTACTTATGTCTAGAAATACTGTACCGAATTCAAGAAGCCATGAATAGGAATAAAGTGAAAAAAAAGCCACAGTAGAATGTAATTCTTTGTCTGATGAATGGTAACATGCTGAACACTGTGCAAGCCAATGAGAAATCTCCCAGTGGCTGGGCACTTAGGGACTCTAAGATTAAACTTTACCAGAATCAACGCATCCTCTCGTCTCTGCTTTTTAAAGCAAGGCAACAGCCCTAGGTCAGGAGAGAATCAATAAATAACTTTTAATTTGGGTTAAAAAATTCTAGCTATTTTGTGGTTAGAAACATGATGTGAAACAAAGACAATTTAGTGCCCCAAATATTACATGAAGTAGTATTGAGTCATACTAAAAATGTATTAACTGGTCATCTATAGTTTAACTGAAAGTGTTCTGTTTTACATAGTCTAAGAAATAATCAAATTAAATCTACTGTGTTTTAATATAAAGTGCATGGATCTCTCAGAGATCAAGAGTATCTGGAATACATTGAAGAAGAGTCTATAAATGGTTTATTATTTTAGAAATTTATGCTTTTAACTAAAGGCAAGTATAAGTTTGCTATGTTGTGGGTAATTCTACCTTATGTATTTAAAATTGAGCTATATTTTACTTTAATTTCTATTTTATCATACTTAAATGAGATCTACTCTTAAGTTTAAAGTGTTCAATACATAACAGTTGGTGTAGGCCTGGTGTTTTGGAGCCAATCTCTAGGGCTGGCTCATTACTCAAATAGAGCTTTATTTATACTGACTGAGACTATTCTTGTCTGAAAAAAGGTAATTTTTGCATTTATAAACATTAGCACAGAAATCCTACATACTGTAAACTTGATGAAAAGTTTAATTTCCGTAGACTTTAGATAGTATTCTTGGAAAGCTGATAACAAATTTTAAGTATCAAATATGTTGTAAGTCTTGTATCTCTTAGGTATTGCGTGTATTTTTTAAAAATAAATAAATAAATAGCAACATCTAAATCAGACGGGTTTTATGCAACTCTACATTGGGAGCCATTCCTTCTTCCTCACTAGCTGGTTTCTCCAGTCACAAAAGAGGACAATGTCCAATAGTTTCTTCTTATTCTTTGACTCACAGGCATGGAAAGGCACCTTACACATTACATGTTATAATAAATCACCACAAACTTAGTTTGGGTTAGCCCTTTTTGTGTGACAAGACTTTTCCTGGGGAGATGAAACACACTTGTCTACTTACTCAAAATAAGATTCCCACAACAGACCAAAATATGGTTACCACCAAAGTTCAACTTGGTTCTGTGGTAGTTGCTTACAGGATTATGAGTGAGGGGTTACTTACAGAAGCAGACATGACTCAAAGAGAGCTGTATCACCACAGCCCACCCCAGCATTGGGGGGGGGGGGTAGCTCACAAAGCTGGGAACCTGAAGAGAACAATGCACAGCCTTCAGGAAGCCAGGCAGGTTGATAATGTCCTTTCCAGTTGCCTGAGTTGATCTAAACTTCTTCCAGGCAGTTCTTCCTATCTGAGGCTCTTCTTTGTGCCTTGGCTCTGCTTGTACTGGCATGTAAGGGCCTAGAGAATTCAAACACTTTCAGGGAGCTCTTAAAGCAATTATTTTCTTGAGGGGATATCTCATTCTAAAGGAGCTCTCCTATGGGATAGGATTTTCTGATCTTGGAGAAGACTGTTACAAAATAGCTCTAGAAGCCATATTTCCAAAATCACATTTGTTGGATAGAAACCAACCTGAAATCAAAGCTATGTTCCCTCCAAATGATCTGTGCAAGAGACCCTTTAATGCTTCTTCCAGCTCCTGATGCCTTTTGCCACTGGCTATCTCGTGCTTACGTTGCTATAATCTTTGTCTGCAAGTACATTTTGGTCCTCTTTATGTTAACTCTACCTTTACCTCCTACCCCTGAAGCCATGTGATCTCAATCAGCATCCTCATGATCCAAGATCTCTCCACCTCAAGATATTTAACACATCTACAAGTCATCCATCATCATAGGCAATGTTCAGAGGTGCCAGAGAACTGGGGCAGACTTGGCTATCCTTGGTGACCACTGGTCTGCACATGACTTGAAGGTTGCCTTTCACATGTGACCATGTTTTTGTAAGTCAAAACTGAGCCTGGAAGTGCACTCGGTCAGAGGCAGTTTAGCTGAGGTGTCTTTCACAGATCACAAAGGACCTTGTCTTAGAGTTTCTATTGCTGTAAGAAAACACCATGACCAAACAGCAAGTTGGGAAGGAAAGGGTTTATTTGGCTTGCATTTCCAGATCATACTCCATCATTGAAGGAAGTCCAAACAGGAACTCAAACAACCAGATCCTGGAGACAGAAAAAGATAGTACAGAGGTCATAGAGGGGTGCTGTTTATTGGCTTGCTCAGCCTGCTTTCTTATAGAACCTAGGACCACCAGCCCAGGGATGATAACACCCACCATGGGATTATGAGAAAGTGCCTTACAACAGTATCTCATCAAGGCATTTCCTCAATTGAGGTGCCTTCCTCTCTGATGACTCTAGCTTATGTCAAGTAGACACACAGAACCAGCCAGTATAGACCTTGAATCCAAATTTGAAGGCTGAGTTATTTCACACTGATAACATGAAGTCCTGAGATGGATCATGTCCCTGCCATGTTTTAAATGCAGGTTATAGTGTCCATGACCTCACCAAGAGTTCTTGATCTGGGGACAAATATCTGAGTCTGTTTCAGAAGTCCACCAGACTTCTGCTAAGTTTCTGGCAATGCAGCTAAGTGTGGATGAATACATAAGGATTATTAGGTATAAGACATTGTGGTAAGAGAGGTCTTGTGCTGGTCAAGACCAAGTAGATTGCTGGGAATGCAGTCCTTGCTGCAGTGATTCATAGTTTTTTGATCCCTCTTCTGCCCCTCATGCCATCTATAAAATGTCCAATAAGCAGATTTCTTAGAGCAGCACTGGCTAGTGGATGGTCTCTGTAAGTAAGCATGAGTTGCTATTTTCTTCAAAAGGAGAAACTAGAGTGATAAGGTTATCTGGGTGAATGGCTGGGGGCAAGATATACACATATAATTTTTATTATATATAAGAGTTAAGACAATGAATACAAGAGATCTGACCTTTAAGAAGTTATTATTTTATTTCTAAAACTCTTAAGAAAGTAAGACTAGAATAAGCAGTAAAGAGAACAATACTATTCTTTTAAAAAGATAGGTGTCTGAATGTCTTTCTGTGGTGGTGGTTGTCCTTAAAGTGGTTTGTGACTGGGCAGCAGGCATCCAAGTATGCTGTTAAGAAAGACAAATCTACTGGAGCTTACAAGTGTGTGAGACTGGAGTCCAGGCTCTAAAACAAGCTTAGAAGTGTCACATTTAGTGATAACCAAATTATTAACCCTGCTATGCCTCGTCGTAGCATAAGAAATCACTCAATCAAATGTAAAATGTCCCGGGGTTTCTACAGGATCTGTTATTTGGGATACAGCCAAGCATGTGATTAAACTCTTTGTTTCAGTGTGATATAAAATGACAGAAGCTTGTCTTCATAAGTTAAGCGTATTTTTTGAGCATTCATGAATTTATACTCTGTTTTGAGGATCACACTAGAGGCTGCTGACAAAGTTACAACAGGGAGACATGGAAATTTTCCTGGAGTCTTCGTGACTGAAACGATGAGGAGGCAGCCTTCAGAAAGGAACTTCAAACTTTGCTGGAAGGGGAAAAAAAGAACTAAATAATAAAATATTCCTAAAACACAGACACACTCACACACACACACAGAGACAGACAGACAGACAGAGAGAGAGAGAGAGAGAGAGAGAGAGAGAGAGAGAGAGAGAGAGAGAGAGAGAGAGAGGTAATGGTAGGTTTGATTTGGCTTAAAAAGGAAAGACATCAAGAACTTAAGGAAGATTTTTGCAAGTGGAAATAGCTGGTCTGACAACCTACCCCTCAAGGCCAGTGACTAATCAGAGATTGATTTCTGGGAATAAAGACATCTTTATAATGTGTGGCTCAACAACAACAACAAAATACATCTTTACACATGATACACAGCATGCAGCATACACTACATGGCAATGACACCATCAACAGGAGGACCTAGGTGCTCAGGCTGGGCTTGTGAAAGGACTTGGCACCTTCCAGCCTGAGTCCAGAGGTTCCCAGGCGGGCGGGGACCAAGGGGGAAGTTGGAGCCCGGGAGAGAGCCTAGCGCCGAAGCACGTGGGCTGAGGGGGTGGGAGGACGCCGGGCTGCGGAGTAACCGGTGAAGTGTCAAGGAGGCAGGAGTGGAGGGCTGCGGGGGTGACAGGGTGTGGTCTGCCTAGAGCGGGCGACGCGGGAGAGCAGGGGCAGAGGCCTGGGGCTATGGATGGTGCCGCGGAGTGCAGGGTGCTGTGACAGCGCGCAGCTAGCAGCTAAGCAGAGGCAAGGGTGTCCCGGGCTCGCCAAGTGCCCAGCTACAAGCTGCTCCAGTGCTCTAGCGGGCTGCGTGGCCGGACACCTGCGAACGAAGAGCGAGTGGCTCTCAGCCTTCTCAGCAAGTAAGTGTCTCCTGTCTCTGCCGCCTGCACCTTTCGCTGCCCACTCGGGCTCCCGGGACGCGCGCGGGGCTTGGCGGCATCCAGCGCTATTCCGGCTGCGGGCGGAGACCACGGATCGGGCATAAGGACCCGGGAGCCGGGATGGGGACCAAAAAAGAGATCAGAATCAGGAAGCAGGAATTGGAACTAGAGAACTGAGATTGGAGTCATTAAGCGGGATTGTGGACCAGGGAGCTGAAAGGGACAGTGCTGAGAGGGGACAGGGACCCGCCCGAGGCCCCGCTGCTCACCCCAGCCAAGGCACAGCGGCAGGCTTGGATGTTGCCCATCTTTTGTGTCATACGGGATCCCAGAGCCTTGCCAGGCCAGGGGCGGGCCAGAGGAAGCCACTTTAAGGCTCCCAGCTCCACCTCTCTCCACCCTACAGCTCCGGGAATTTTAGTGCGGGCCACCCGGCTCCTGTGCCTACCAGAACCCACGGAGCCGTGGGTGGGTGGTGGCTGGACCACCCCGCAGCACCGCTGGGCTTGCGTTCCTTCTAGGTACAGTGGCTCTAACTGATGGGTGTTGGGAGGTAGCGTTGACTTGAGAGCTTCGAGTCCCTTGCAGGGAACCACTTGCTTCCAGGCTTTTCTTGGGGTCTGGAGGGGTAGGGTGGGAAACCAGAACCCGAGGCCTGAGCGTCCCGCGCCCAGGCTTGTGCTCAGGCTAGCAGGTGCTCACTGGGTGGGTCCCTGTCTGGCTCATTGTTCGCAGTGACTGTTCTTGGAGCCCGGCTGAGCAACACAGACAGCTCACTGGGTTAATAAAAGTGGTGACTTGGAGGAGTGAGGGTCAGAACCAACTTAACATACATTTTGGGAAGGGACTTTTCGGTTCAGAGAGCAAGAGTAGTCGACAACAGAAACCATCTCTGAGTGCAAAACTTAGATCTGATTCAGACAGCCTAGCGAATGGAGCTTCAGAAGCAAGAATGATATCTATCTCCCTCCTGCATTGAAATTGTTTTCAGAATAATGAAGATGGAGTTTTAAGCTTTTGGGGCAATTGGCTATTTTCTCTGGCTAGCACCTGTTTCCCTTAAAGGTTCTTGGGTGGGGTTTATTCTTTTTCCGGCCCTTTCCCTCTCTTTGTGGATTTGCATTCCTTCTGTTTTGTACCTTCAAGTGGTGAGATTGCACGGTTCTGGGAGAGGGTTCCCTTTTAATAAACAAAGTGTAATTTCTTCTGTACATATGGCCACTCAATGCTTTAGAGTCCATGCTCCCCACCCTGACAGTGATGTTAAAATTTGTGGATGGAACTGGAGTCAGAGGCAAAGGCAGAGGGAGCCTTGTCTCCCTCCTCTCCTCCATAGGGATCCCCAGGATACCTTGAGCAAACACTTTCCTTTCATCACAGCATATACATCCTTATTTGGCTCTTCCCCATTATTTAAGTGACAATTATATCACCTATGCATGGTGTCACTGCCTTAGTTCCTGAGCAAAGGATGCATTTGTTCCCTCTTTTCTGGCTAGGCACAACTCCTAGCAAGAGATATTTAAATATCAGTCATGTAGGTACTGTGTGTGCGCACATGTTTATGCATATGCATTGTATATCTGTAGTCAGTCGTGAATATCAGTAGTTACTAACAAACACCACTGCCCTTCTCCCTGGATTTGATGTTGTGTCTAAGACCTACAAAGTGCATTGTCTGCTGAAGCCAGAGTTCAGCACCCAGGAGAAATACCTCATGTGAACATCTCTCTGACCATAGCTTTTTTTGCTCTTGGAGAGAGGATGAATAGATGGAGATGTGTGGGTGTTAATTAAGGTATGAAAAGCTGTATGACTGAGTCTAAGACTGGAAGTGTGAATTAGATAGATGATAAATAGCAGTGGAAACCTGGACAGGAATCTCAGTGCCACAGACCCACTTGTAAAGTATATTGTGTTCTCCTCTTTTCCCTGTTGCTTTTATTGTTTATATCCTACCTGTTTTTATTGCTTCGTGTGTGTGTGTGTGTGTGTGTGTGTGTTTCTTTCACATTAAAAAGAACTTTCCCTGTAGCCTATTGTTATATCTCACTTTTGACACTGTGATGTTCATTGGATGCACTGAATTATCTGTACAGTTTTTCTTTTGTTTGTTTGCACATAGTGTCCAAGTTAGGGCAGGACCAAATGAACAATGAATCAGCCAAGTTCTAATGAAGATTAAGACATGAAAGTTATCCACAGCTATGTTTAAACTGAGCACTCATTTAACCACCTTCCCACATGACCAATTTCGGTTAGTAGCTTGTTCATCTTCCAAAGTCTCCAGACTCTAAATTCTTACTCAGATTGATGACTACACTAAATCTTGATTGTAAAAGAACAGAACTTAATTATTTGGGTCTCATTTATCAGTCAGTGGTGTTTAGCATTGCCAAAATAATTATTTCACTGAAATATGCCTGACTTTAAAGTGTGTAGGGAAAGGTCCTTCTTAAATGTGTTTCTTCATGAAGAAAAAACCAACTCCCCAGAAAGCCATAATTTCCCTGCTTTGAGACCCTGTAGTCATTTGTATTTATTGAGTTTTCTCTTCCACAGAAAGAGCCATTGTTTTGTTGTCTAGGAGCTGAAGGAAGATAGAAAATGAGAAAAGAAAGAAACAGTTAAAATTATATTTACTCTTTTCAGAGGGGAGAAGTGTGATTTAAGCAAATAATATTTTTCTTAAAAGTATATTAAAACCTACTTATGGGCCAATATATACATGCTATTGCAAAAATTTCATGAGAAGTTTCTATAAATAAAACCTGAACTTTTAAGCAAATCTGGGGATAATTTCATCATTCTGTAAATGATGAAATGATACTGAATCTTCATTATCAAAACATTGACATTTCATTAAATATATAGTGGAGTGTACTGTCTTTTTCCAAGTGCTTTCATTGTAAGTCTGTCCGTTGAGATTAAAAAGAACATTATTGATGTCATGGTGTGCTTTGCATTTTAAAATAGCAGCTAATGAATTACAAACATTCATTACTCTACAGCCACTTGCTGTAATTCCTCAGGACCCCCAAATAGAGAATTATCTGTACTGTATACTGTTGTTCAAGTCTTTACTGAGTCTATGCCAGCCATCCCTTTTTCTCCAAATTGAATACTCTTTTAAGTCAATATCTGACAAACCTGAGTCTTTTGATACTTTCTCCTGTGTCATAAATGTATGGTAAATGTGTTCCACATAGCCTGGTGAGGAACATACTGTTGAACACTTGGTGCAGGGCTGTGATTGGTGAGGGAAGGGATGAAGAGAGGAGAGAGACTTCCATTAAAACTTGAGTCATAACTTTGCAGGCAGAAAGAAGAGCAGCTTCCCCTGCATGCAATGCACCTAGGAGCTCCTCTGGGCCCATAAGACCAAGCCTGTGTAGTGCTTCTGGCTTCCCCAGACTCAACTTTCCTAAGCAGAAGCCCTGTCTTTGTTTGGATGCTGGCTTTGGCTTTCCATAGCTACCAAAGATTCTCTGGTGTCCCATACTGTTGTTGGGAGGAGTGCTGTTCCATTATAGAAGAATGAAGTGTGTCAATGTATGTTTCCAGAATATTTTAGCAAACTCTTTTTTGTTTTCTTCCATGACTGCTCACTGAATGTTCATTAAACACGAGATGTTTGATGTCCAGCTTGCTTGAGTAGACAGAACCAGAAATGTTGGTCAAATGACTAAACTAAGCTCATTAAAATAGTGCTTTTAATTTCCGTTGGCGTAAACTAATTGAAGAAAACATTATTGAGTTAAGTGTTGAATTTAAAAAGTCAACAATGGTTTCTATTTTTTTTAAGATGAAGATCAACTTAATTAAGGAGAAGGAAAGCATTTATGAGAAAAATACTAAGAGAATCGATGTAATTTTACATATATATATATATATATATATATATATATATATATGCCTTTTTTTTTTTTAAAGAATGTGCTTTTAGGGATGTAATGAAGATTTCTTATGTGGCACGAGACAAAAGATCTGATCTACAATGCTGCTTTTTTTTTTTTTTTTTCTCCTTTTCCTTATCTTACTCTGGTTATCTACTCATTTTCTCTGCCAGGATACATAATTTTGTTTTAGATTGTGGGCCCATCAAAGTAGAGAAAAGGAAGTACTTAGAACAGAATCTAAATAGGTCTAAGAGGAGAATTAATGGTGATAGGGTGGTAAGCAAACAAAGAGATAAGCACTGATCCCAAAGTGCTCTGGATTCATGGTGGTTGAACCTTGTCTGGATGAAGATGTGGTAAACAACTACCAATTGAGTCTACTCGGGTGTACATCTATAGCATTAAAATGAAAACCCAAGCCCTGTTCTTAATGACATTGAGTACACACTTCCATTACTCTCATAGCAAGCATTAAGCAGTACAGCAAAGCAGCCACATTTCCCATTAGTAAGAATTCCCCTTGGAGTACATCAGTCTCAAGCATTCTTTATAAATGAAGCTAAAAAGGAATTCTGGGAGAATACTGTGATGCCATGAGACTGGAAACTCAGACACTTCTTTCTTTCTTTCTTTCTTTTTTTTTTAACAAAAGCAAATTTATTTTATGTGTATTAAGTGTTTTACCTGCCTAAATGTTTGCTCACTACATGTGTGTAGTGACTGTGGGAGCCAGATCCTGGAACTAGGGTTAATGACAGTTGCTGACTTCCACATGGTTGCTGGGAATTGAACCTAGTCCTCTTTAGGGAAGAACAACCAGCACTCTTAACCCCTGAGCCATCTTTCCAGCACCCCAGACTTCTCTCAATTTCTCTTCATGCTTTGTCTTCTAGTGTCATTCTATCCTCCAGTTTTTCTTCTTCCCACCTCCTAACCCCCTTCCTTCCTTTTTCCCACCCCTTCCTTTCTTCCTTCCTTCCTTCATTTTTTTTTTTTTTTCCACTTGCTACTTGCCTGGCTCTGATTGGTAGGTGTGGCCATTCCAATAGCAAGCTTACCCCACTGGGCTGGCAGCTTTTGAAATTTCTGTCCATGTAAATATAGTATTTGTTCCAAGTACTACCTTTAAGTACAGTAGTTAAGTTTAAGTGCCCACTGGTTGTTCCCCTTTGTACTAGAATCAACAACCATTTTCAGCTTTTAGAAGAGACCACCCACAACAGAGTTCCTTTTAACTATAGCAAATGTGGGTAGGAGGGCGGGGAAAGGAAGGCAAGAAAATAATAAACATGAAAAAAAAAATTCATTGACCCAGGGTGA
The DNA here is from genome assembly GCF_943737965.1 of Phodopus roborovskii. Taxonomy (NCBI): domain Eukaryota; kingdom Metazoa; phylum Chordata; class Mammalia; order Rodentia; family Cricetidae; genus Phodopus; species Phodopus roborovskii. Next base: position 29,410,509 of record NW_026126416.1, on the reverse strand, counting down.
CATGTTTGCAGCTAAGGCCACAAAGGGATTAAAGTCCCAGATCTAAGCAGCCTTTTCACTGTGTGGTGGACAGACTGACTTTTTCATCAGACATCTCAATTAGAGTTAATGGTAAAAGAATTGAATACCTAAAATGCAGATCTGTTGTCCTGAACTGAACTGAAACACAGACATGATGAACACTGATGATAGAAATGCAGCCTTTAAAGAGATCATTGAACACAATACAGATCTGCATATGAGTACACTCATTCTGCTTCCAATTATGCTATAAACAGTGCATAAAGCTTTACATTTTTATCAAGTTGTTGTTTCATTGACATGCAAATTAACCGCTGACATCTAAGGTATGTGGCACATGATGAGCCCTAATTGGCAAGAAACCTGAGAGAATTATTTATAGACCACACAGCCACACAGAGCAGCCATGAACCCTTGTCATGCAGGTGTGCTCAGGTTGATGTTTAAGCTTTCCTTCCATTTGGGCAAAGAATTTGTCTTCTAATTGTCCTTACAGGAACTGGAAATGACTTATGTATGTATCCCTTGCCAGCTTGTCCTGGCATGCATAACTTTGAAGGTAAATGATTTGAACTCAAGGGTTTGGAAATAATACCATTTTTATCCTGAGCATGTAAAATAAAGTTCACAAGAAGAAAGTGAATCAAAAAGTTGAACATTCATTAGGTAAATTTATTTTGAAGAGTAGCTGCTTCTAAAGATATAAACGGAAATTTTATTTTTATTTTCTAATGGCACTTGAGGTCTCATCATACATTGTGTATAAGAATTACAGGAAAAAATTATTGTGAATCTCCATTGCTCATACTAGATTATTGGGATCCCCTGTAGGCTTTTTTTCTTTCATAAATGTGAGCATCTAAGGTTGCCATATATATATATATATATATATATATATATATATATATACATACATACATACATACAGTCATTTCTGCCTTTAAAAATGCAACTTCCTAGAGAAATTCACTATTTAGTAACTCAAACAAATTCTTTTACTAGGGTAACCAGCATAGAATGTTCAAGTTTACCTGCCATATTGGTCAAATGATATTAAAAGATTTAAATGTGTATCAATAAAATAAACTAAAATGGTAACTTCTAGTTGAAGTAATCATGATAGTTGGACTGAACTTAATGAGAGAGAGAGAGTGTGTGTGTGTGTGTGAAAGAGAGAAAGAATGTTTTAGTTCATGTTGAAACTAGAAACGTATAGATATTTTAAAAAGACCATAGGAACATGGTATTTGTCTTAGTTATTGTGGTTATTGTAAAGCTAAGAAGACAATCTAACTGTTGGAACAAGCAACATGTGGAAAGGAAAACATGCCTCATTTTCAGACTTCTCATGAACATAAATTGTTCTGTAGCTTGTTGGTGTTTACTGACAAGTGGTTTCAGGAGTATGATCAAGGCAACTTTGATCTTTTCACTGCTGAAGTTTTTAAAAAGGAAAGTATCTTGTAAATAGGAAAAACATAACTTTCATTAACTTGAAATAGAACTTATCCTATGCAGAATGCTGAAAAACAGGAATAAGTATTAGCAGATAGAAAAGTCTTCTTGCCTTAAAGAATGAGAACAAAATAGGTACTGAAGGTGAATGAACAAAGGAGTGACTAATGCTGAACAGCTCAGGGCTTGTGGGCATATGAGAAAGGATGTGCTTCTCAGTTTGGGTGGGTGGGAAGCGGGAAGATCCAACTTAATTGGAGAGTTCAATCTAAAAGGGCAAATGTAAGTGTGGAAGAGGAAAGTAGTGGCCTGACTACAGCCCAGAGCTGCTGGGTTGAAGGCAGAAAATCTGAGAAAGATGAAAAATGCCCAAAGTCTACCAGCACAGTGGCCATCAGCATGGAGACAAAGATTTGGAAGTTTGGTCCAGATGAAGTTTGACTTCTAAATCCTGTGCAATTGAACATGCCAGAGGAAAAGGGTCAAGCCACACTGTGACCTCGTGTTCATTGCTCTAAAGGGTCACTGCTTTCAGGTAATCTGGCTGTATTCATTTTCTTGGAAAACTGCAGGACAGTTTGTCTTCTCTTCTAGAACACTTCTCTGGCTGTCCTTCACTCTCAGATGAAGGTCTACCTTCTTGCCACTGTGAATATTCAAGGCACAGGAAAATGGCCTCCAGGACACCTACTGCTACATCTATCCATCCACCATTGGCTCTCAGCTAATCTGCATTCTTGCAGGCACTCTCACAAAGCAGTGGCAAATGTCCAATAGTTGTAGTGAAAAGCGATGCAAAAATAAATAACTAATTTATTAATGAATGACATGAATCTCATGTTTATTTTCTTTGCCTTAGGAAACAATTGTGATTTCAATAAAAAATATGTATATGAAAGGAATTAGTAAGACAAGTGAAAAATTAGAAACAGTATCTAACTAGAGATAGAGGGGAGGAATGAGTAAGAACAAGAAGAAATTATAGTGTATTCTAATCACCATTGTGTGTGTGTGTGTGTGTGTGTGTGTGTGTGTGTGTGTGTGTGATTTTGAACCCATTGTTTTGTCCATGACAGGCAAGTAGCATGCTACTGAACTATGTATAGCCAGCCCCTAGTAGCTTGTTAATCAGTGGTTATAGAAAGTTTTTTTCAAAGGCCAGTTAGTAACAAATGTAAGTAGATGATGTGATATAAAATGAAAACTTTGCTAATAAAGAATAAAATGATGAATAAATATATGATCAGAAGAATGGATGCTATTAGAAGGCTGTCCCATAGAATACTGAAGAGGTATACGTCAGATCCTTTGAAAATAGTTTAGAGAAAGCTGCATCCCCACCAGGCATTCCTCTCACTGTGATATCCATTCTACCAACAGTCCCCTGTGGGATACATAATAGACCCATCCAATTCTCCATCTTCTCCACTGTCCTTTTGAGTATCACTTCTGGGATGAACACTAGGATGCTTTCCAACAGGCCTTCTTCAGGACTCCTGCTTTTGCAGAAATAATTATCTAAGAGGTTGTGAGGTTGTCATTGTATAGTTTGATGCATGGACCCTGAGACTGTGCTGAGTCTCAGTGTTGCCACTTTCAAGGTACACTATAGGACTCAGGTTGGGGGAGTTGCTTCTCTCCTGTATTTCCAACAGTAAAAATGAGGATATCAATAGCTAGCTTTGGAGATTGTCAAAAGGATTAAGTGATAATCAGAAATAATGTAAGTTCTATTATGTCATAGCTATTTGCCAAGATCTATCCTTTTGAAACCATTTTCAAGCTTCTTTTTTTGCACTTTTGAGGGTCATCTATAAAATTATATTCATCAGCTTCAATTCTGGCCACTTGAAACTTCTTTAGTATTTCCACAAAAACAAATCCTGTCCTGCCACAGATCTAATGCTTTTCTGGAAGCCCTTCTTTGACTTCCACTCTTCCAAAGACTCCTGTCATTTTTTAATTCATTTTATTTCCTCGTAGACCCTATTGAAATTTGTGCTGTGAACTTCTTTCCTCTCTGTTTGATGACTAGAATATAAATCCTGTGACACAAGGTTAATATCTGCCATGTAGATTTCCTTGGATTTCTAATAGCTAACATGAAGCCAAATTATATAGTGATGACATATGGATGCATGGGGAGAAAGAAGGAGGGAGAATGTAGACTCTATTTCTAGAACTATCTTCACATTCACAAGGTCTGAGAAGAGGTAGAAATTTGATATCAATATTTATTTTTACATTATCTCAGGGCATTAAACTGCTGCTTAAAACACAAGTATATTTTGAAATAGGTAGAAAATTTGGGGGAAGACTTAGCATTAGATGCTATTGGATGGGCTTTGTGTGTGTAATAACTAGATGAGTAGATAACATCAACTTTAGTTATTGGATGCCATAAAATAAAAACATAACAATCTTCTTCCTTGGATTCATCTGGTTTTTAAAAAAGAAGTCACCCAAACATTGATACAAGTGTTGTGACTGTCTCTCTCCACAGACAGACTATTTTTAGGATGAAGGAACAGTATATGTGGAAAAATATATTTTCATTGTTTCTGATTATACAATTGTGACAGCGTGGCAAGTCTTATGACAGGCAATGCTCTTTTGGTCTTGCCAGGAGGTGTCACTACAGGTCTCTCCGATAAACAGCACATCCTGTAGGGACCAACTGGCACTGCAAATTCTCACAGCATCCGCCCTGCCCAAAGTTCTCTCTGCTAAGTTACATGAAAGAAACAGATTAGGACAATAAAATTATTTTCAGAATGCTATTTCTTTTGAAAACAAAATGTTACTAGGTTGTGAATTAGCTGCAACTAAAAAGGTTTTTGTTTTGTTTTGTTTTTACACTATTTTGGAAAAAAAAGTGCTATACTTTCTTGAGTAAATTATTGAGGGTTGTGAAAAGACAGAACAAGGAGCAGAGAAAAGAAAGGTGGGGATTGGAGACTCATGAAAAGGGGGGGGGTCTCTTGATCCAGTGATTTCTTGGCTGTCTCACTTGGCAGTTGATGTCTGTGTCCTGCCTTTTTTTCTTTCTTCTCTATTTGGATAAGGCTGATTAAAAAATTTTTTTTTATTAGGGAGCTATACTAATATACTATCTTCACTATTTGATGAGTATAATTTTAATCTCCTCCATAATATGATAAAGTGGTAAGTATTACTATATTTTCCCAGGTCAGAACAACTGACATTGGAAAGATAGGCAGCATGATTTTGTGGTGACTAGGGATTTGACCCATCCAATTTCAACTGCCCCTAAATAATGACTCCCCCCAACACAACACAGGAGACTCTCTTCGAGTTTTCGACTCCTTTCCCCCACTCTCCCACTATTAACTTGACTGAATTATACTTATGTATTTATGTTGTTGGAGTCCCACAGAACCCAGGCAGGGCACACAGGCACACTCCACTGAAGTACCATTCTCTCTCTCTCTCTCTCTCTCTCTCTCTCTCTCTCTCTCTCTCTCTCTCTCTCTCTCTCTCTCTCTCTGTGTGTGTGTGTGAGAGAGAGAGAGAGAGAGAGAGAGAGAGAGTGTAGTGTTTCATGCAGAGTCTAGACATTTGAAGTAACCTGATACTTTTGCTTGTAGCAGAGCACATAAAACCCCTAACAACAAAATGGGTAAACAAGAGAAAGGGCATTGTTATAGTGGAAGCTTCACCCCAGTACCTGGCATCCATATACCCAAAGAGTCTGGAATGTTCTGGTGGTAGTTCCATCCAAAGCCCTCTCCCCTGCTTCAAACCCTGCTGCATCTCAGAAAGCCTGATAAATTATAACCCCTCCCCCAGAGATGCTAAAGACCTCTCCCACGGGGTATTTAAATCTGTCCACTGTGGCACCCATGGGCGTGGGGGTGAGGTTTGGAAAGCCTTACAGGAGCGTTGTATCCATTAAACATGGGCTTTTTAATTCGGTTTGATCTGGTCTCATTTACATTGTTGCTTCGGTGGAGAGAATTTTCAGGTGTGCTAAAGATGAGCTTCCACATCTTCGAATCTGTGATGAAGGCAAAAAGGAAGGCAAGAGCACTGTGGCAACCTGGCTCCATGCCCTTCCACATGGTCAACAAATCCGTGGGCCACAGAGCAGAAAGGCCCAGAGTATTTGTCAGAGGGGAGAACAGAATGAGGGTAACCGTTTAGCACAGCCCACACAGCCTGTTGTAAACAGACCACCATCTGTGGCGCTGTGTTTCCGGCCGTCCTGCAGGTGGCAGTCTGGCCCCGCTGTCAGGCATGCTCTGTTTTTGGCCATCCCTAACTTTGGTTGCCAGTCCTGAAGTTGGTTGCTAGACTCAGGACTGTTTCTCAGTGCATTTAATGTCCCGAGGATAATGAATAGGGCTTCTGATCAGGCACCCTAAGATGATTGACCCTGCGGTATTTCAATCTGCAGAGACTTTCTGGGTTACATCTAATAGAAGAGGGCTGAAAGAATTTGAATATTTTGTTCCTTTATAGCTGTCCTGGCAGACTATGTATGCCCAGAAACCATCTATGACAGAACACTGTTAAAGGGGGCATATACTCTCTCCTAAAATATGGGGAATTGAACTTGCTTAATATTTATTTAGTTATTTGATGTGCTTTCTATTTCATGGCTTTGTTCTTCTTTGGTCCTGAAATAATATTTCTTTCCACCTGACTTACAGCAAATCCTCTAGAAGGTAGCTTATGTTAATTGACTAAGTATTTTGAAAGAAAGCAGGCAGAGTTATGTTGGATGTCTTAATTTAAATGAAGCTAGTTGTAAGCCTTTTCATATTGTAAGCAGAGGTATTTAAGATGATTAGAAACTGCTGAAGTTGCACACATTTTTTTCAAGAGAATTTGAAACACGTTAGAATGAGCGGCTGGCACAAGGCTGTACTGTCCGTTTATTCTAAATATACATGTAATATCAATTATAGAAGAAAACCAACAAAAGATCTTAGGCTTGTCGGGTTGCATTTCTATGACTGCTTCTTTTCATGAGAATTTTTAGTAACTGGGAAAAATGCCAGATTCTAAATGCTGGAAGACTACACATGAATAGGATCTTAGCACCGATGGGGGAAAAAAATCACCAGTTTAAAAAGCTTGTCTCTGTAAGTGTACCCAAAACCATGCTTTGATTTGCAATGGTTTGGAGTTCCATGTCATCTGAAGTTGGCTGTGGGATGTGGTTTGTAGCATCTTCAGTGAACTCTTCTAGAGAACTTAAGAAAAGTTGTTCCCTACACATGTGAGATGTCACCCCCTGCCATAGGACCGTCTCTCAAGTCAGCCTGTCAGCGTATGAGCTTACACTCTATACAGAACCTTAAATTCTAGATGTGTAAAGGACCCAGCTCTACCAGCTCCCCATGTGCTAAAGTTTTGACATGTTAGCAGTGGATTTGGACTCTGAGAGCCGAGGATGCAGTTAATCCATTGAGTGACAGGAAGAGGCCTCTCCAATTCTCTTTTCAGATCAGATTGCACGAGCTGTGTGGGATGTCAATCTATCTTGCTTTCTTTTGAATCTTTATTCAAAGATTGGAATTTCAGTCTTGCCATTTTGTAAAGTCTTGGGGTAGGAATTGACTGAGGGAGAAGGAAAGCAGTGAACTAAAATAAGTCAAAGATAGTTTAGTTATAGCCTGGGGTTTACTGACCATAACAACATCATCAAGGGAAAGGCAAACTCCAACAAGCCTAAAGCCTCCTTTGATGACACTGTGGGTCATCAAAGGACTTTGCCACCCAACCAGTTTCTATTTATTTATTTATTTGGCTGCAACATCCAATTTATCAGAAAATATTTGGTCTTCTTGAGGAGATATTTTAGTTTACACACTTGGTATCAGTTTATATGCTGTTTATTGAGTAAATACAAATGTTACTCCAAGTGTTAGTACGTACGTATTTTATTGCATTGTTTTAAAAAATAGATGATAACTCATTGTTATTCATATTTAAAAAATCATTGTGTGAAGGAATTACCTTTGGATGTATTTGAATGTTTTCTGTAGATCCAAAAGGCTGTTTGTCCTTAGAATAATGGAGTTTGCTATCTGAAAGAACAAGCCACTGAGTGCCATTGAACTTCCAAGCCATGTCACTTGACCCTTTTCCTTATCACCATCATGATCTTGAAAGTCAGGTATTATTGAGGGAAATATAATATAAAAATGATATAAAATTCTAAATCTATTAAACATGAGTAGAAAATGAAGAAACTAGACCAAGAGGGTAAGAATGCTTTCCAATGGACAAAGTAAAAAGATGAGACAGAGAACATGGAACCATCCCCCCAGGTCCATAAAACATTGTGGTAGAAAGAAGTAAACTGAGTGTTAGGGAGCAGGAGGTTTTCCCAGCCTTGACCTCAAGATTAGAAACCCGAGTAGACAGAGGGTGGGAAGGCGTATTAAGGACCATGCTTTCTGGATTCAGGTTCTGTAGGGAACCTGAAGAGTTTTAGGAGAAGCTGCAGTGTGGCATTAGTAAGAGTAGAATGGTAGCCATAGCTGAGTTCATCAATCAATCAATCAATCAACCTCCAAAGAGAGATCCGGAAGTCATGTATCAATTTTGGAGTGCCTAAGATCTGAATGAAGCAGCTACCTGCCACAGGAGGGAGATTTAAGGATTCAGAGAAGTAGCTGTGGCTACTAATACCAGTGAAGGATACCAGCAAGTCCTTTCAAAACTCTTGATGAGACATCCACACTAGAGTAGTTGCCCCCAGGACTTATGTCTAGCAGGCTGACCATGGAACATCAATACCATTTTGGCATTCATCCTGCTTCATTCATGGTGCACCACACCCATTGCTAAATATTTTGAATTTCACTCCAATTTATTCATTGGGTGGAAAGAAGTTTGTTTTCTTCTTCTGTGAGGAAACTGGGAGCAGTCCAAGTTCAGCAGCATGGATTGGGGCTGCCTATCATCCAATGCCATAAGCCCAGAGTCACCTTGGAGAAGAAAGGTAGAGATGTAAGGCTGTGTATGCATCACGCAAAGAAGATTTCCTCCAAGATATAGCTCTATAAACAGACTTTTTTTACGACCTAACTTCCAATACAGACAATATTTAACTGAAAGAAACTGTTCTAACTAGGAAAAAAAATAAACTACATGTGTAAGGCAAGAGGAGTAACTCTTTACATGTGTTACACATTCAAAATGTCATGTTGTCTGTAGAAACTATCAACATTTGTATTTATCCATTTAAAATTATTAAGATGAATAAGGCACAGATCCTATCCTGACCCTGATCTTATTCTCTAATGGTCAAGCATTTGCTGGAGATAGCAATACTTGCCTGCCTACTTTGGCAGCTCTTCCTTAAAGGTGTTTCTGTCTCTGATGGTGTTCAAGAAGTTGAATGGATTAATAATGACAATGGGTTGTGATGCTGTTGTCGAGTTTTGCTTCTGTGGTTATGGTGAGGGTAAAAAAAAAAAAAAAACAAATAAATTGTTATGCTAGCAATTCAAACCGAGTTTCTTCTATAACCAGAGTCCCAAATTTTAATCCCAGTCCATTGGCACAGATACCTGTTGGTGATAAATGATATACAAACACAGTTTGGGACAGCAGGGAGGGCAGCTGTGTGGACCTGCTTTTGGGCTTCTCTATAGAACTTAATGGAAGAGATTTCAATGAGTGTTTTGGAAGGGAGAATTAGAGAATAGAAGACACACACATGCACCACACCTGTGCAGTGTTTCACTGCTGCTCTGTCCAGGAACAGGAACCTCCATGGGATGTAATTCTCTCACATGATGTCTGGAAGTGGCCATCTGTGGGTCCAGTTGTTTGTCTGTGTTTGGTTTCATGTCCCCTATTTGAACTCCTTCCACAAAATATTTGAGTTGGCAAATCTGTTAGGATAGGTAAATGGACCTACTGCTAATGGAGAGGACTTAAAGGGTGGGGAAGAGCATTATGAAAACAGATGTCAGTTATTCTCATTACCAACCATTGACAGCACCACCATCAGGGAGCTGAGCAGCTCCTGGGAACCAAGGGTGTATTTCTAGCAAGGTGCTTCCTACATAGTCTCAGGTGGAATGGGCTTGTGTAGGGGAGAAAAACTGTTAGCAACTCACAACCATGCCTTAGTAAGTGTGCATGTGGTGGGTGAAGGGTGTGTGTGTGTGTGTGTGTGTGTGTGTGTGTGTGTGTGTGTGTGTGTGGACTCCTCCCCCAACGCATGCTGAAACTTTAATCCAATACTTGGATTATGGTGATATTTGAAAACAGGGCCTGATTTCAAGAAGCAGTCCACTTGAAGAGAATCTTAACCGTTACCTAAAAGGAGATATTTGGGGGAAACAGGCAACAGATACACCAGACATATACATGTTCAGAGGAAAGACCATGCCCAAAGACAGAGTGAGAACATAGCTATTGCAAACCAAGGGGAGAGACCTCAGGGTGAAGGTAACACTGGCAAGTTACTCTTGGATGTCTACTCCCAGAACTCAGTAGAATTGAACTTGAGCTGCTTGGGTTTTCATCGTGGCAGCCCTGGAACATTAAGGGAGAACAAAGACACTGCATTTCAAATTAGCTAAACATGCACTTAAGAGTACATGTTTAGCTGTAAGGACTGTGAGGTTTGGAAGAGTGGGGTTGTGTTTATGAACCCTCAACCACAGTACCTGAAATAGAACATGTTCTCCATAAGTATCAGTTGACTAAGTATCAATATGTGTCATATTAAAAATTATAAATGAACATAAAAATATGGTCCTCATGTATAGACATATTGAAAAGTTAGAAATAAATTCTATCTTCACTCATTTTGAGCTCTACCTGAGAAAACAGTCCTCAAACATGTCTTTCCCATCAGAGTGCACTGAACTAAGGTAGGTCCTCTCATGTCTCCTTAGAATCATTGTATCAGGCTTATACAGGGCATCTTTGTAAAGAGAAGCATAGTATAAAGTGGAATAACAGGAATAAAAGTAATTCATCTTGCATTCACACTGCAAACCCTGTATGAGGATGGCTAGTTATACGGTCTGGTTAGTTCTTTTTTGAAGTTAGCATTTGACAGATGGAGGCACAGGCTTTGAGAGGTCAGTGGTATATCCTGCTTTCAGCTGCTTGGTGAAGAACTGTGGTTACCCCCAGGGTCCATGGCCTTTATCTCTTGGCTGTACTGCAACTCTGAAATAGAATGAAGCATTGAGGTATTCGAGTTAAGATCCCTCAAGGAAAGAAGACAAAAGATGTTATATGTCTTTAAATTAATAGGTGACATACTTATACATGGAGTGGTGGGGATCCAGAGCAGAATTCACCACTCCATGTATATAAATATCTGCTAGAGTGATTTTATTGCTTCATTGGAATGACAGTTACATTTGTAAAAAAGCATGTCAAGACTATAAAGGGCCAAGAACAAAGTGTCACTATCTCATTGTACACATTTAACTGGTTCTTACATAAAAAAGATATGTAATCCCTTCTGTGGTTGGGATAATTCATTTTATAAAACTCAAATATCTGTGGAAGCAAAACATATACTAAAATCAGAAACTTTACTTGGATCAATTCAAAGTAGTATTCTAACTTTATTATCATGTTTCAGCCATTGTTAGCTCTTTTAGTCTAAAGACTGAATAACATGAATTATCCCATATTCCAGCCAGCTTCCATTTCTAGAGTGAAGTCATCTGACATTTTTTCCTGCTCCACACACTCTTATCCTTGCCATTTCACTCATGCTGACATTTTGAGATTGAGTTTAAGATGCACAGCAGATTTTAATGCTTTGTAAACATCATGGGAATGCATTATATACTACACATATGTATAAAGAGAAAATAATTTTCTCCTGTTAACTTGGGATGCCACCTCAAAATTCCCTACAAAATAAACATCATTCTGAAAACATGACCAACACAGTAAGATGACTTCACAATTCTGGCTTCTCTAGAACTGCATGGCTTCCTGAATGTGCTAGAAGAGAGATCTGGGAGGAGGGAGCTATGGCTGAGACACGTGAGCTGTACTCAAAGTAGGCTGTGTCTTTGTAAGGCTAAGGGGAGCCATGCCTGCCTTGTCTTGTTTGTCTATTTAGTGGAATACACAAGTGGTTTGCATTTTGGAATATTCAGTCTTTTAATTTACTTCCAAATAATTTGTCTCTACATTATGCTGCTTTGTCTGTGGAGAACAATACTTACACAAGTGTTTTATGAAGTAAAATGAATGAACATTGCACTCTACAAAGAGACATTCCAAATATAATCCATTAAGGATGAATGGCATGAATTACTGAACTCTCTACCATATGTCAGAGTAGGATTGTTAGACCAAGCTCATTTATAAAATTCATAGACTTTTAATTTGTCTAAGAAATAGAGGAGTAGTGCTTTTAAGGACCATAGTATATATGAAAGACAAATTAATGATCTGTCTGTTGACCCCGGGTTTTGTGTTTTCTATTGAATTATCTACTAAGAGCCACTTCAAAAGGATTACATTAATGATGTAGACATTAGTCAATATTAACAGAAGTTTGGCAATATTAAATACTGAAGTTGATGGTTTAGAGAGTAGGTGAACTTCTCACATCATTTTACTTCTACTGGAAAAAAAAAACTGGAGCCAAAGAACTTATGAAATCAAAGTGTCTAATGTATAGTCTGTATCCACTATGGTACAAAGTGTGTTTCATTGATATTTTGTACAAGCAAGATTCTCCATTTCATTTGAGTGGAAGTACAAAGTGATCAATGCTTATGCAATTAAGTTCCTAAGTGATTTTTAAAGTGCCTTATTCATAAAATAATCTAGATGGCCATTTCTTTACTACCTTATTCTTTATTTGCCCATTTGACTTCTATTTACTGTTCAACATAAAATACTATGTGCATTCTAAGAGTTATTGGATAAATCTAATTGTTTATGGACACCATAAGAGTCCACAGATTTCTACTTTATTAATGCAACAACTGAAGTTGATGCAAATTAGTGTTCCATGTCAGTAATTTTGCAGAAAATCTGTCTTAAAAAGAAAACATTCATGAAGTACATGAGACATAAAATATTTAGAACTAGAGACTCTAGCTGGAGCTATGAGCTGTTTACAGCAAATGTGTCATGGTAGGGGGTGGCATTTAAGAGAACCAGGAAGCAAGGGTTAACTTTTCATAACAGGTAAGTTTCCATGTTTATATCTTTTGAGGTTATTTGTGAGGAACCTTAGCTTCAGATCTCAATACTGTTTAACTCTGATTAATCTACAAGTGACAGCCTTGAGATATCCCTGAGCAGTATAGACAACATCAGTGCAAAGTGACATAATTCTCTGGGACCTGTCTTCCCAAAGAATTGACATTTTCTCTTGCTAGAGGCCATTTTGGCTTATTCAATGGACTGTTGATTAGCCAAAGTAAAACTGTATGACCAGAGGTTATTAACAAAATTGCGTGTTTATCATTTTAACAACAACTCCACTGTAAACCACTATAGAAATTAGTGACTGTTTAACAAAGACAATTCTGAATGCTCTAATCATTTTTGGTCTGGATTGAGTCAACAGATTTGAGAATGTGTGTGTGTGTGTGTGTGTGTGTGTGTGTGCGCGCGCGCGTGTGTGTGTGTTTTGCCAAAGGAAAGTCTGCCTGAATGTTTTCCCTGAAAAGTATCTGATATAATTCACAGGTGGCACTGTAGGATATATAAACATGGATCCCTTTTCCAGAGTTGGAAAAAAAGAGTAATACAATATAAAACCAAGGTGTATTCAAAGGACACCCAGAGGTAATTCCCCACTGTGACAGACCAGCTGACAGACCTTGTTCACATTATTTAAATTCTTTGAAAAAAAATAAGATTAAAGGTGAGTTATGGAAGAGTGAAATTAAATGATACACGCAAAGTCATCCACTACAGAGTTCGCTGTCATTGAAAACTTTCCAATGAGCATGCTTGCCATTGTTTTGAAGCAGAGACTTTTGAAACAACCTATGCTTTTGAAGAGTGGGTTTATGTGTGTTCAATTGAAGGCATTTAAAAGCAAAGAATGCTATGCACAGGATTGGAGGTGAAGGTAAAAAGAGACCCAAGACATCACTGATTGACAAGGCATTCTCCATGAATGCCAAGGGAGGCCCACAGAAGATGGAACAGCCACAGATTCAGATGTTGGTCTGAAAACATCAAAAGTAACATCTGCCTGATCTCATTTTTCCCACCACCAATTTAAAAAAATTTTACAACTGAGTTGGAGCCTTACAACTTGTGACGGCTTGAATAAGCATAAGACTCAGATCTTTAAATGCTTTGTCCCCAGTGAGTGGCACTGTTTGGTAAGTTTAGGAGATGTGGCCTCACCAGAGGAAATATATCACTGGAGGCAGGCTTTGGGACTTTAATGGTTTTAAACCATTCTCAATGCTCTCTCTGCTTTCTGCTATGGTTCAAGGTTTGAGCTTTCAGCTTGCTATTCCAGCCATGTGCCTGCTGCTATGACTGCCATTTCCCCTGCATAATAGATTCTTATCCTATTGAAAATAAAAGCTTAAATAAACTCCTTTTTCTATAAATGTCATTTGTCATAATGTTTTATCACAGCAATAGGAAAATAACTAATAGAGACATTCACAGCTCTGATTCTATACTAGTTTTTCATGATGGTCAGCAGTTCAAGGCTGGCCTGGCCAACATAGACCCTGTTCTCAGAAACCAAGCCAGACAAAATATATATATACCAAACATCAGGGTTTATTTTTTTAAAATCTAGTCCCTGTTATTACAGATAGCGACTATATTTTGTTGAAAGTAGGCTATTAAGGAAACATAGTGCATGATTCAATGTTTCTCCTGCATTCCTAGGTATCTTGGTCAATGCTGTGATCATGTGTATACTTCTATTATTGTTCCTCTTTGAGACAGTTTGCCTCCCCCCCAAAAAAAAATCAAAATAATCCATGTACAGACAATTCCTAACCATTCATCAGTTTAGAGTACTTAATGAAATGTTCACAATGAATAGAGAGAAGTAAAACAAGGTAGGTATTAATGCATCTTAAGAGCAAACCCAAAATTGTTATGTGTGTACTCAAAAGCATTTTTGAGGATCATTTGTTAAGCATATCTGTGCCACTCCACCAAGTAATGCAATGCATAAAAATAAATAACATATAACAAAAATAATGCACTTTTTGTAAAGATGATATATGTATGTTTTGGTGGGAGCATTATTAGTACAACCCTGTTCAAAAGTAAGATGGCCATTTATAGCAAAAGCCTCCACTGCCTTGTAACTCTTTGTTTATGGAAATGTTTCAACAAACAAAAACAAGATAAAGATATGCATTTTATTGCAACCAACATTAATTAATTAAATAGAAGTTGTAAACAAATTAAAAATCTAACAAGATAGTGATTTTATAGGTTATGGCATATCAGTATATCTTAATATGTGAGTCATTTGAATAATTATATAAAAAATAAGTTATGCTTATGAAATAATATAATTGAAAATAGTAAAATAAAAGTTCTAATACATGAGTTGGGGATATAGCTGAGTCAGTAAAATGTTTACTTCATGAACAGAAGGATTAATTCAATTGCTAGAACCCACATAAAAATTTTTGACATGGTGGCACCTACGTGCACCAGGAGGAAGAGACGAAGATTTCTGGGGCTATAGAGCCAGTTTGTCTAGTCTACTTGGTGAGCTTCCAGCCAATGAGAGATCCTGTCTCAAAAGAGTTGGACTCTGTTCCTAAAAGTGACACATGAGAGTGGCCTGTGGTTTTCACATGCTGAGCACTCATGGGCACACACACCAGTATATATATGTACCTACATGTACTCATATGAATATGCACAAAAATCATATATAATATAGTATGTTATTTATACTATTTAAAAGGGCTATGATAAATTTAAAATTCACATCAGGAAATTGATTTTTATATTTTAAGATTTATTTGTTTTATATTATCTTTTGATCCACTTGTAAAATTATTCCACTTTAATATCATAAATGGATAAGATAAAGATAAGATAAATATAATTGCACCTTTTTTTTCTTTTTTGGTAGTCTAATGTCTCATAGGGCTTGAGAATAACAATTTCAGTATCCCCTGAATTAGAATATATGGATTACAGGAATAAATATGCATTATAGTGTCCTTAAGTCATGTACCTTAAACTTTTTTTTAATCCACAAAAATTATCTTCTATTAATGCAACTTTTGCTGAAATAAAACCAAAAAGAATAATTCTGCATCTGATCGCCCTGTAGGTTGATCCAGGAGACAATTCTAGGTCATACTGACCTGTTGTTAGCAGGAGGCCAGTTGTGGGCCAATTAAGCTGAGGAAAGAAGGTAGATTCATTTGAGGGCCCTATGGAACTTGCATGAAGAAAGTCTACATCAGAGCTGTAGTACTTGGTGATTGCCCTGGGGGTCCTTACTGTGTGGGAAGGGATACAGATCCTTGTTGGAAAAAGGCAGAGTCACCCATCTGCCTCCATTATGCCTTCTTCCTTCCATGATCCCTGTGCTCCAAAGTAGCTTCTGTAAAGAACAAGGCAGTCCTCAAATACAGTAGAGCCATAACTAATGACTCCCAAGCAGGGATCCTTGAAGCAGCACCCCCAGAAGAATCTCTGTGGATTTTTGTTTGTTTTTGACGAAATGTCTCATATAACCCAGACTGATCTCCTGAGGTCTAATCGCCTGAGTGTTTATGGAAAGACAAGAATTGAAGGGCCTGGAATCATAGGCAAACATGGTATTGACTGAGCTGTGTGTCCAGTTACCCATTGTGCCATGCTTTTTGAAACTAAACTTAGTATTAATTATATCAGAGTATATTTGGAGAGGACTAGGTTACCTACTTTTAGTATACACTTTAGGTAGCTCTGATTCTTTACCAAGGCTAAAAATCAACAATGAAAGATCAATAACAGACAAGAGCGACATTTTGAAAATACTCTGAAGAGCCACCCATAGACACCCTTGAAGGCAACTACATTGTAATTACTAAAGCATTCTAGCTAATCCTGTCTGTACTACCCAGACCTATGAAATCTGTGGCAAATCATGAAATTACCTGACCGTTAGTTCCCATGTTTTTAAATATAATAAAATCAGCTCAAATGATGGCCTGAAGTAGTTAAAGGCAGGTACTGCTCTTGCAGAGGACCTGAGTTCAGGTAGCTCACAATGCCATGCACTCCAATTCCAGGGGCAAACATACCTCTTACATTCATTGGCACCTGTATTTACAAGAAGGTACCAACATACTTAAATACAATTTTAAAAATAAAATTAATACATCCCTACCTTATGGGATAATTGTACTGATTAAGTAAAATATTTAAAACTTGCTTCTGTTTCCATCACCTACTAGATAAGTCAGTCATTGATTTCATTATCAGGGAAGAGTGTGGGGGATGGGACGGGAGGGTGGTCAGGGACATGAGGGGGTGGGAGGAAGGGAGAGGGAACTAGGACCGATATGTAAAATAAAAATAAAAATAAATTATATTAAAAATAAATAAAAGTCCATCCTTTTCTGGAAACTTGTATGAAAAAAAAACTTTAAAAACTTTACAGTGGTGTCAGAGACATAAAAAGCACACAAATGGTATGGTATTACACTCTGTTGTTGCCATTATTATAATAAAAAATGAAAGCGCAAGTGAAGTATAGGACCTTGTTCTTAATTCCCTAGAGTAAATAAGGCAAGCATTCTGTTGATGTATGAGGCCCTGCACACATGAGGGGACTTTTGACTTATGTTCCCTGTTGGCTGTTGGTGATTTCTGTGATCAATGAAGGGGCATGACACAAAGTAGAGTCATCAGGTTAGAAGAATACCAATTAAGAAAATGTCTCTGTCTAATTGCCTGTGTGCAAGTCTATGGAGCATTTGCTTGATTGATGATTGGTGGAGGAAAACCCAACCCACTAAAGGCGCTGTCACCTTTGGGCTGCTGGTCCTGGATTGTGTTAGAAAGTGGACTAAGCAAGCCATGGATAACAAGACAGTAAGCAGCATGACTTCTGCTTCAGTTCCTGCCTCCAGGTTCCTGCCCTACTTGAGTTCCTGTCCTGGCTCACCTCAGTGATGGCTTTGATTGGGACATGCAAGCCAAATAAACCATTTCTTCCACAAGTTACTTCATCACAGTAATAGGAAAAAAAAAAAAACCAAAGAGCAATATCTAGCAAACACACCACGATATTGTACATAATACATTCTATGGCTTTCCTTTACTTCATATCTCAGGAACAATAGGAATTATACCAAGGAAGAAACAAACATTAAATACATCTCATTACATTACATAGTTTTAAAAGCATTTTACATTATTCAACTCTCTGTTTCATATTATGGATTCAAAAGTTGTTTTAATGTTGAGTGATATTTGAGTCAGACAGTCGTTTAACTGCTTTTCAATGGAAGGAAACTTCTGTGAGTTCAGGGTAATGTGGCCCTCAGGATACTTTGTTATTTGAGGTATTTAAGCACTTGGGTTGCCAGGACACTCAGGATACTATGGCACTTGGGTTACTATGGCACTTGGAGTACTGGGACACTAAGGACAGTAAGGAGTACTGTTTTTCTGCCTGCCGCCACCTGGTCTTGTCCTGCCGCCGTGCCAGCCCCAAATAATACACAGAGACTCTGTATTTGATACAATACTGTTGGCCCTGTTACTTGTTTCTTATTGGCTAGCTCTGCCTTAATTATTAACCCATTTCTGCTGATCTATGTATTTCTCTTACCGGGGAGCCAGCGGCATACTGCTTTCTTCCAGACTCTCCATCTTGACTCCTCCTTACCTCTTCCTCTTTCCTCCTTGTCTCCTAGTCCCTCCTATCTTCCTTTCCTATTGGCCAACAGTGCTTTATTATTAACCAGTATGAGAAACATATACAGAATGACATCTCCCATCATCTCCTCTTTTCTGTCTAAATAAAAAGAAGGGTTTTAACATTAACATAGCAAAATATATTATACAACAGTTATCAAGAATCACACTTATCAATATTTAGTCCATTAACATTTAGCAAGATTTGAAGAAAATATTCCATCATCTATTCTATCTTTGTGTGTCTAAAGTCTAAGTAACAAATCTTTAACCCTAACTAATGAAAACTATAACCATTACTATCTGTCTTCAACTCCTTCAAAGACCACAGAAGGATAATATATAGACTCTAGAAATGATAGAGACATCTTGCCTTTTCAGTCACTCGAAGTTCTTCTGTAATCTTCCATCTTCAGCCCATAGGCCATAGTGTGTCTGGCAGACTCTTCAGCAAAGCAGGAAACTTTAAACTGTCTTCTTGTATTGGCAGTTTGTCAGTCACCTTCCTCTGTGTCCTGCAGACTGTCTGGCAGACTCTTCCATGAAGCAGGAACTCTATAACAATGTCCATCTTGAATCAGCAATCACTTTTCTATGGGTCCTGCATATCCAGTTTATATAGCACAAAGTCAAACAGTCCAGACAAGAGCAGTATCTTGTCCACATGGCTAGTCTTGCCATATTGAAAGCAAACTCCATAACGAGTTTCTTCAATGTCCATCTTCCTTTCTGTTGCAGGTGGTATTGCCAAGAGCAATTATGTCTCACTGTCACAAAAACCCTAAACCATTTTAAATGCCATATTCTGTAGGTCTTTGAAATGTTTGAAGAATGCCTATTCATCTCAAATACATCTCTGTATATCTAGAAAACTTAACTAACTTAACTATATCTGACTATCATAGATACTATCTATAATCTGTATTGAATTATACATTACATTTCTAAACAATACTTAAACAAGAGGAGAAATATATATATATATATATATCTCAAAATTGACCTTAAATTGTATCAATAAATGAAAATCCATTCCAAAACAAAGTATTCATATCTATACCATAATTCCCTTTTTACCTTTAAAAAGATATTGGTTGTCATCATTAACCATTAATAACCAAGTCCATTTAAATGAAAACAAACATTTATAAACAATATTTGGGAATTTGGGCGTCGTTCATTCCAAACTACTTCCTGCTGATAGGGGGCGCTGTCGTGGGGATCCTAAGAAGATGCAGAAATCCTGGCTGTAATCTGTAAGTCTGCCTTATTCAAGTTGTTTTGAATGTTGGATCATCAGGAACTCTGTTTCAGGGGGTCTGGCTTGCTCAAACCACATTAGTCTGGAAGGAATCCACAGCTTTTCAATTTCTGTGGAAACAAAAATAGAAATCCTTTTCCCCAGTAACTTGTCCTTGAACTTGAATGTTGGAGTCAAAGCATTTTTAAAATATATAAATTGAATTAATCCAGCAGCATTTCCTTTATCAGTTGTTATTTTCTCAGCAGTCAAACAATGTAGAGACAACACAATAGCATACAGTAACCAGATTCTCTCTGAGCTTTTCATCTTTACGTGCCTTTATTACTCTGTTTATTTTACTTTTATTTTTTTATTTTTTGACATAGGGTTTCACTGTGTCACTCTTATCTGTCCTGGAATTTACTCTGCATACCAGGTTTACTTTGCAAATCACAGAGATCTGCTTGCCTCTGTCTCCATAGTGCTGGGATTAAAGGCGTGTGCTACAACACCCAGTTCTTCTTTGTCTATTTAAAACCATTTTATTTTTCCTCTCCCAAGCCTATGTATTTTTTTAAAACACACTATAAGCTTTTAGCACCTTTTCTTAATGTGAATCTGTCTCTACTGTAAATCTTTATCTTTTTCTGGCCATGAGTCTTTATCTGTTAAACAACAACATTGTTAAAATGAAAGTCTTTGGGGGTTTACCAAAGATGGTGGCGGGTACTTTTACCGCCAGCACTGAGAGCTGTGCTCACCGCCTTTGTCTGTGCTGCCACCCAGAAAGCATGCTGCCAGCTTGGAGATGTGGTCACTGCCATTGCCATCTCTCATACACACCAATGAATTGTTAGCAGAGTTATTTAAAAGCTGTGCGGTTTTTTGCCGCTTATGCTGAGTCAGGAATATCTGCTTGTCTCTAGCAAAGCAGAGTTCAACTGAGAAAAATGCTGCTACCAAGAAACCTTGCTTGTCTCTGTTCTTTTGTTTCTAAAACCTTTTTTTTAAGCTTTTGTTAAATTTTAAGTGGAAGTTCTTATTAACCACGTTGGGCGCCATCTGTAAGGAGCACTGTTTTTCCACCTGCCGCCGCCTAGTCTTGTCCTGCCACCGTGCCAGCCCTAAATAATACACAGAGACTCTGTATTTGGTACAATACTGTTGATGATGGGAGATGTCATTCTGTATATGTTTCTCATACTGGTTAATAATAAAGCACTGTTGGCCAATAGGAAAGGAAGATAGGAGGGACTAGGAGACAAGGAGGAAATAGGAAGTAGTAAGGAGGAGTCAAGATGGAGAGTCTGAAGAAAGCAGTATGCTGCCGGCTCCCTGGTAAGAGAAATACATAGATCAGCAGAAATGGGTTAATAATTAAGGCAGAGCTAGCCGATAAGAAACAAGTAACCAGGCCAACAGTATTGTATCAAATACAGAGTCTCTGTGTGTTGTTTGGGGCTGGCGTGGCAGCAGGACAAGACCGGGAGGCGGCAGGCAGAAAAACAGTACTCCTTACAGGGTACTACTGTGATACTCTGGTTACTGTGGCATTTGGGGTACTGTGACATCTGAGGTACTGTGGCCTTCAGAGTATTGAGGCACTTGGAAGACTGTGGCAGATGGGGTACTGGGACACTGAGGTACTATGGCACTCAGGTTACTGTGGCATTTGGGGGTACTATGGCATTTTTGGTACTGTGACATTTGGGGTATTTTGGCCCTTGGGGTGCTGAGCCACTTGGGGTACTTTGGCACTCAGGGTACTGTGGCACTCAAGGTACTTTGGCCCTCAGCATACTGTGGAACTCAGGGTACTGTGCACTCAGGGTACTTTGGCACTCAGGGTACTATGGCACTCGGTGTACTTTGGTTCTCAGGATACTTTGACCCTCGGGGTACTGGAGCACTGGGTTGGGGTACTGTGACACTTGAGGTACTGTGGCATTCACAATTCTGGGGACGCTCAGGGTCTATGACACTCAGAGCAACTGTGGTACTCTGGGTACTATGGCATCACATTCCAAGGTCCTGGTGTCTACTAGACCCTGCTAAGGACCAGGGCAGGATGGAGTATGATGTGTCTTATCTGTGGCCTTGGTGTTTTCATTTCTATACAGGAATGGGCTGATTCCTTGGGCATCTAAAGACCTCCTCTACCTATTCCCACTGTTCTCATTTCCTTTGCCTCTTATATGGGTGTGAGTCACCATAAGGAAGGGTTGCTACTCAGAAAGGGTCTAACCTGCCAAATTTCTGGATGCTGATTGCTTACCACATGCAGAGTTTGTGGTTGTCTCCTTGGTGATCTCTGAGATGTTGACAGTCTTCTGTGGCCCAGGGCTATTGTTATTTCTAGCCTGCCCTGTTACCTAATGTTTGACAACAGTTCATGCATGTGGGATATGAGGATGGTTTCCCATGATAAAATTAAGATGCAGACTATGTAAAATTTAAGATGCTTATTTTTTTTCTAAATCTCTACCTGATGCTGAACTAGTACAAGTTCTTGAAAATACTTGGATCATAGATAACCTAACTGTCAGGAAATAGTTCATGGGATCTGCACTCCACAGAGCCATCCTTTCCTGTACAGTAGTTTACAAATTAAAGGTTTGATGTTATGATAGGTGTCAGCCACAGGACAAGCACAGTTTCTTTATGTAGTTCAATAGGAAAATAATTTGTCTTAAGACACATTCATTGTAAACAACACTTAAAAGGTGTGTGTGTGTGTGTGTGTGTGTGTGTGTGTGTGTGTTTGTGTGTGTATGCATGTGTTATGTGTGGTACTACACCATCATAAACTCTCAGAACCTATGGAACTTTCCTGAACTCTGTATTTAAGAATGTGATAAAAATGCAGAAAATCAGACC
This sequence comes from Phodopus roborovskii, assembly GCF_943737965.1. Lineage (NCBI taxonomy): Eukaryota > Metazoa > Chordata > Mammalia > Rodentia > Cricetidae > Phodopus > Phodopus roborovskii. The sequence continues at coordinate 29,388,065 of NW_026126416.1, read as the reverse complement.
ATTTCCTGGTCCTTATGACCTGGCCAGGTCTTCTGTGCTGTGCCTCATGAATCTTCACATGCCAGAAAAATCTTAACTGTCTTATGCCAATTTATCAAAGCTTGTCAATCCTGACTTAGTCGTTATGTATGAAGAGGAAAAGATTGAAATTCTTGCTCAGGCCTGTTTCTCTGGGCCAAGGGAGCAATTGCCAAGGGCCTATCAAGCCATTAAAATTGAACATCTGGCAGTTCCTATGCCAGCATGGCTGTCAGGTTTTTACCCCAAGTGGAAGAATGGCACTACAGTATCTATCTTTTTAGGGAAGAGGATGAGAGGATAAAGAGCCCTGGATCTCTTATGATAGATTTCCTATTGCTAAGCTTTATGCCCTATGGTATATCTCTAGGTTTAAACTTCATTTTTTAAAACATGTTTAACCTATTATACTGTGTAATGCTTTCAAAGTAAAAGGAGGTTTCAGTGGTTGTTACGGTATGCAGACTTTAGTGGAACTCTGAGTGAGGCTCAAGGATAATCCACTCAAGCCAGGGTTTTGTGGGTTCTGTGTGTTTCTATTTTTAGTTGGAATGCAGAGGAATACATAAGAGGTGCTTGAGTCTCTTCAACTCATAATACCTAAGTGGAAGTTGTCTTTTTGACTCTGATACTCTGAAGAGACAAGCTGTGAATTTGGGGGGGGGGGTAACCAGGGTAGACCAGCTTGCCTACTTGATATTTGTCGGACTGTGTTGTTAAGTCCCCAAACCAGCATTGACCTATTTTTTCCTCAAAGGCATCTATTTAAAAGTCAAGTAATTTGGCACTGAGAATTTGGCAAAGAAAGTAATAGCCTAGTTAAGCTTTTTATCAATAAAGTAAAAATATCTATAAAAATATCTATAAAATGACCTATTCTACCAGACTAGCATAGCCTATTAGAAACAGAAATACTCAATGTTAACGACCACCTAATGAATGATAATATTTTTAGAAAGTAATATAGGTATATAATTAGAAATTTTAAATTATATAATAAACATAAAAGAAGTCATAAATGACTTGTCCCCACCCTCTTAAGAGGTAACAGGTATTCATTGCTTTGTATATATGTGTGAGATGCCTGATGTTGGAGATACTCATTGATGTAAATTTAATTCAAAGCACCAGTTGCTTTCTATTTCTTGTTCACTGTTAGGTTTCAAATCTGGTACAAATGGCTGAGGTGACTATTTAACATATCAAAGCAGACACTAGCCACCAGATTCTCCCTGCTTCCCTCAGTTCCTACCTGTTCCAGCATCCTCCTGGTTTACATGCCACTTCCCTACCCTGAATTCTCCAGCCTAGCGGCCTTCTCTGTATAATCCAACCATTTTGATTACACACCCTTTCTGTACCTTTGGCTCCTGGCTGCTACACCTGGTCCCCCACTCTCCCTTCTATCTTCCCCTCCCTGTTTCCCCACATGGCCCAGCTCAGTCTTATCATGTCCACTTCAGACTCTCCCAGATGTCTCTGCCTCTGGCTATGCACTCCAATGTGTCTATGGTAAACTTTCTCCTCCACCATACCTAGGAGCAGCAGTCATGTCCTCTCCTTTTACTTTTTTCCTATTCATGTATATATTTGAAAATTACTCAAATAAAAATAATTTGCTTTACAAACTTTAACCTGCATATGAGTATGACTCCGGTTATTTCAGATAACTACATTTTGTATCTGTGTCCTTGTGCATACTTATGTACTTACTTATTCTCCTTAATAACTGCATAGTGTCTGCTACAAAATCTAGCACATAAATCATTCAATCAGTGAGTAGAATTTCTTAAGCTACCCCAAGCACAAAATAAAAGCATATTTCCCATCCATGCTTTAATCCATCAATAAGACAAAGTGTAATTTCTAAATATTTTCCTTGAAACTAAAATACACATGTGTAGGTATATATTTCCTTTGGATACCAGACTCCAATCTGGTAAACTTATGGCTGTGGGTCTTTTATTATAACTAACAACAAACTATCCGAAGGGCAGAATTGGCAATCACTGTAAAGCCACAGCTATACAAGATTTGGAGTAGAGTCTTTACTTCCTATTGTGACTTGGAATTAGAGTGGAAAGCATTTGGCTTAATTGATGTGTAACTAGGGTTTGATATAATAATCTGACTCTCAAGGAGGAAGACAAGGAAAGGGAAAAGGGAACCAATTACTGAGTAGGTGTTTTGTGCCAAGGACTGAGTTAGATGTTGGCACATTCAGTCTTGCTAAAGGGTTATTGTTATCGATTATTTAATAATTAACTCCCTGAAGTTATTTCCAGGCACCATGAGATAGGTGTTGCGGACAGCCAAGATTTTTATTATTTCCTTAAAGATACACTCACCTGCAGCAGCTCGATGCCTATACTAAAGACCAAACTGAAGAGAAGGTGATCAAGATAGGGAGGGAGAGATGGGTTGATGTCTTTTAAACCTCATAGGTCCTGACAAAACATGAATTTTCAAATGTATCTGGAAATTAAATTAATCATGTCAAATAAAAACCTAACAAATTTTAATGTTGGCCTCGGCAGTAATTGTGGATACCAGACAGAAAGCTGGGAAGAGTTGTCAGGGCCATTAAGAAATGGGCACACTGTTTTGGATGTGGCCCTGAAGCAATGGCATGCATTTCTTTACTGGTGCTGGCTGCTATCTGCTGGGCATCACTTTGCTGAGAACACCTGTGAGAGCCTTGGGGAAATTGCACTTAGAAAGATAAGAAAGAGGTTAACCATTGAAACCTCCCTGCTTTCCAGTCTACTAGTTTATCTCTGACAGCGACAGTCTCACCTGCAATTCAAAGGGTGGCTGATCTAAGCAGGGGCCTCTAAGAGCAGGAAGGATTCCATAAATGATAGTGACTGCTATGATGATCACTGATAATGCAATTTTAGTGTTGGCCATTCAAGCATTCCTAGCTTTTCTTAAGAAAAGTATCAATCTTTTTCTTTAAGCCTGTCTCCCTGTAAGCCTAAGCAGTCTCTAAAAGCAGCAAACACTTTTTCACATGCCTGCTGCCAAATGCAAAAAGTAACATGTCTTTTATACACGCCTTTTGACATTCCTTTTTACATACTCGATGATATGACATGACATTTTTTTTTTAATCTCTATTTGTTTCTGATGGCTCTGTAATAACCATAAAATTCCATTCAAAAGGATGCAGGTGCCTGCCAAGCAATGATGCAGCATGGCAAGAAATTCCATGAAGACACAGAGTCAGATCTTTTCCATACCCCTGCTGGTGGGGGCTTAGATGTTCCTGTGCACATAGAGAAAGCATGTTACAAGCTCCCTAGCTGATACCATACACACAGAAAGCACAACCTCTCTCCAGCACCATGCTTCCCCCTTAATGCCTCCACTCCTTCCTTTTGGTTTCCTAGCTTAAAACCCGCTAGAGTTCTAGAAATGTAGCATCCAACAGGACCCTGCTGTGGGAAAAATGTTCTTCACCTAGGGTATGGCAACTTAAATAATTAAAATTTCATTTTCTCAGTTGCAATAGATATATTTCAAGTGCTAAAGAGACCATGACATGGTGACACACACATACAATAGTATAATACAAAGGTATGGCATAGCATTTCCTTCGTGGAGTGAAAATCTGTTTAATGTTAACTTAAACATGAATGTTGAAGTGGCTGAGGGCTCCCACAGAAAACAGCACAGTCCTGATGTCACATATTCTTCAATAGTCTGGAAGACCCTAATTGGCATTATTTGGTTCCATACAGTGCCAGGGATTCCCAGGGGAAGATGGTTTTGCTAACTCTGGTGTTGATTGTGTGTTTTGGGTGCTCTCATCTACTTCATCTAGGTTTAAATCAGCTTACCTCTGTCATTCCTATACTGTTAGTTGTCTCCACCATTTTTTTTTAATTTGAAAATTCTTATATCCCATTAGACTTGGTTAGCACCAGTTATTTTTAAGCCTAGCTTCAAAATCAATAGAGGACTTCTTGTGGCATGCCTAGCATTGTTTAGGGAATGACAAGGTTTAGGGACAGTTTATAAGAAAATGACGGGCTGTGACAGAAGGTCTTTGCCACAGAGACATGCACACTGATGCTCTGTGATCATCTCTGAGGTGCTCAGCGGGTTATTTGTTGTTATTGATGAACTGTCAGCAATTGCAAGCAGTGGTTCTTTTATTTTAAGAAATTAAAATGGTCTCTGTTCCTAGGATTGTAGTATGTCTCTCCTTTGTATTCTCACTTGGTCTTCCAAGTAAAAAACAGGTGCTAAGGACTTGGTGCCTAGCTTGCTGGTGGCCGCTCCTAGATCTGGGCTTGCTTCTGAGATTGGACCATTTATTGGAATGTCATGTGGTGTGTCATCATGGAGAAAATTGTGAAAAGCATCCTGAGCAATGTGATGGCAGGCTGTTTTGCTGGTGACTATTCCTGGACCTGGTCACTGCTCACTTCACTGCCTGAATCTTTTGGGGTGAAAAAGGTAGTAGTCATTAAATACTGTATAAATGTAAAAAGTTGGCTGGAGTGAATGTGATTTCAAGGTGGACTAGGAGCAGGATTTTGTCATGTCCAGAAGAGGAAGGTGGTACAATGTGGCAGGGGAGGAGGGGATGGGGGGGACAGGTATTAGGGGATTAGGACAAAGTTGAAAGCAGTTTTGGAAGGTTCACAAGCAGAACCTTTCATGGAAAAGAAGAGGTCACCTGGGGCACACTGAAGGTCATGACACCATGCAATATTGCTGGCAGCATGCAGAATGATTGCTTAACTTCGTGCCCCAAATGTGATCAGGCTGTTTTGTTAAAGGCACTGTGTTTGGAATACACATAATGAGGAAATTTGGCATCTGTTCTTGTCTGGCTCCTTTACTTATGGTTAGAACAGAATTGTTACAGAAAGATGACACAGTATCAACTCTCACTGGGTTCTATTGTCTGTCAACTCTGATATAAGCTGCCACCATTTACATGAAGGTTCATCCTGAGGAAAGAGACTTCTTACAGTCCAGTTTGCATAGACAAACTGCATCAGAAGACATAAACTATCTAGTTGTTTCAGAACAGTCTTCTGAGTTCAGTTTTGAAAATTGCACACAAGCACAAAGACCCCATCACACCTGACTGCAGGAGCAAAGGGAGGTTTGGCTAATGCAGCATCATCTGCACATTTAGTTTGTTCTTTCTTTGCCGACAGTTACATGGGCTTAAAAGCCCATTAGAGAAGTGAGTGTTCTGTCTGTGGGCAGGGCAAACACATGAGCTGATGACTGCTCGATAAACAGATTAAGTTTCATTCTAGACAGGAATAGGGTTTCAGTTATTTAGAAGCTAATTATAAACCGGAACCATATTCCTTTGGACAGACAATTCAATGGCATTTAAATTCAAATTAACATCTGCTGTTTATATTTTATATTTGTTCGATCTACCTGAATTTAGACAGAAGCTATTCAAGACCTATGACTATGGCATCTTTGTTCTCTGAAGTGTTTTAAAGGAAAAAAAGAGCATTCTCTGAACCCTTGTTATTGGAACCAGCATGTAGCTGTCCTTGAACATCAAAG